>NC_084931.1:17117333-18367333 GCF_958298935.1 Phragmites australis
CTGGTGTTCCTCCTGTGTTCACATTGACCATCCGGTGTGTAGGCCAGCTCTGGCACCAAAAACCTGCATCTCTGTCAAATGCTCCGGTGTTGAAAGCCTCTCAATACAGGACCTTCCGGTGAGTAGACCGCCATAGACGCCCATTTTCAGCTCATCTATTTAATACTCTAGCGTTGTCTCCAAGTGCTCACTGGATCATCGGTGAGTGTAAATTACCACACACCGGACCATCCGAAGAGTGCTTTCCCTCAACTTCGATAGAACTATGTCAACTCCATTTCTATCAATTTTGGTTAGTCAGGATTATAATTGTAACACATATACGTGCTTATGCAATAAAAAAAGAATCATCAAACCAAAGCAACACTTTGTCAATCACTCATCACATGTAAACCAAGGCTCATTTCAACTTGGTTCTTAGTATGATCATTCAAACTCAACAAGAAATGGTTGTACATACCGACATGAATACGATGACTTGCCTTGATATGTGTTATCCAATCATGGGTCCTGGTTCTCGATTGGCTCCTCGTTGGTTCCAGATTCTAATATGGTGAAAGCAATGCACCCAATAAACATTCAAGCAATTAAATCAAATCAACGAACAATTCTGACATTTATTAGGTGGGCTTTGATATTGGGTTGTTGTTCATCTGTTGGTAGAGATTTTAGTTAGGTGCGCTTGGCTTCGGCTTTTTGGTCAGACTGTATGTGCGGTCTAACAAGTCAGAATCCTTAATAATGTTTACTAGGTCGATTCAAAGTATGAGGCCTAGGATTTGTCTTTTGGCAAAGGCTAGATTAAGTGGTTACTCGTACTACTATTTGATTCTCGGGAGAAGGCCTAGATCAAATTATATTTAAGTTCTACCAATTATCTAAGTATATGGCCATTTCTTGGGCTATGGTGAGCCTTGGAGTGCATGTGCGCCATTTTCCTTAATTTATACTTATCTGGCATTTTACCCGATTCTAGGCATCAACCTGTTATTTTCCTAGCTAGGTTTCTATTCCTCCATGCGAAATTGCTTTTAATTATTATCTACAAAATTAACTATATAAATATACACTATAAGCTCGCTCTCGTAGCCTAATCACAGTGAGTGTAAGTCTATGTGTACGTATATCCAGACAGGTACATGGTATACCAAGGTATACACTCATACATACATACATAAATACATATATATGATTGTATAGGTGTATATGTATGAGCCTACATGTATATGGGTTTGTGTCTATATACACATACTTCCTTACTTCAGTCTACAAAATTAATACAAACTAGGTCGTTAATTACACCATAAATGAGTACTAATCATTCTCCAATTAATATTTATACAAATCCTAATTAAATTATCTTTGAAATTAAGTATGGAAATCACGTGGGTTACTGTTTATGTGGTTTGAATTGGGCTCAGCTCGACTTCCTCTCTTGGCCCATTTTCTCTATTCTCTGTGGGGCATTCGCTTTTTTGCCATAGGTGACCCCCGGGTGGCATTCCATTTGCCACCTTGGCCCACATGCATAGACTCAGAGTGGCCCACATGTCAACCTTAGTAGCAATTGCAACTTCCTAAGGGTGGCAACTGAGCAATTATCCCATTCTCTCTACATCAGCCCAACTCTCTTTGGTCTCTCCCTCTCATTTCTTTGTTCTTTCCTTAGGTCGACCGACCACTTGGGCCTTGACCCTCTCTCTCTCTCTCTCTCTCTCTCTCTCTCTCTCTCTCTCTCTCTCTCACACACACACACACACACACACACACACACACACACAGGAGCGTGGCAACGGCGGCTAAAAGGATCAATGACATCCTAAGAGGTAGGGGTGAATTGGGACACCTAAAACTAAACGATTCCAAAAACTTCACAAGATAAACCTATATCAATTTCTATCTAAATGTGCTCTATATTCATCTAGTGTGTCTACTATACTATTCAAAAGGTTTGCAACCTATAGCTAATCCTAGCATAGGAAGGTAAAATAAGCAATGATAGATTGCAAGTATGTAAATGCGGAAATATTGATAAGGTAGAGAAATCAAACTCGGCACAAGGGATTTTTATATCATGGTATCGATGACATAAACGCCACACCGAACCCACGTTGGAGCAGCCACCTATGCTATAACTCCAAGATGGCACCCGATCGCAGCCCTTGAGTCACTTAGGCCTCAAGCAGGTTGGGCCATGAAGCCAACAATGCACGCCCTCACCACAAGCCTCTCTTCCAATCACTTATTGTCGTCTTCACCTCAAAGCTTGAGCCACCAAGACAAGGGTTTCTGTGTTCCCCTATAGGAGTCTTGCTGCTAAGCCACACCAAGTCGGAGGGTCAACAAGCATGAGCCACCAAGGCTCACGGTGCCGACGAGTTACTAAGACTCTAAGGTGCCGACGTAGCACTTGGTATAATATAGGATCACTCCTTGATCCTCTCTCTAGACAGCAACACCTAGCAACAACTCTCTCTAGGCCTATTAGCACTAATCACTCTCTAATTTTGTGCTCAATTGCTTGGATAATCACTTTTAGCACTTTGGTGGCTCGGATGTCTTCTCAAGTGTCTATGAGCTTCTCTAGACCCTAGCACACTCAAATGGCCGAGTGGGGGGGGGGTATTTATAGGGAAAATTGTCGAAATGCACTCTAGTTGATGTGTGCTTTGATGAAATGCCACTGTAACACCCTGGTTTTTAACTTTTGCAATTTCCTAAAAACATTTCTAGAATCAATTAGGATTCAAACAAATAGAATAGGTTAAAACCTATTTTCTAAAATAAATCCAATTTGACATAGGATATATTTTGTTTGGATGCATTCATGTTGGAATAGGCATTTAGGGTTATTTGTTTTTGCTTGGTTTTGATTTGTCGTTTGAGTTTGATTTGAATTTCAAAAGGAATAGATTTCAAAAAGGAATGGATAAAAAGAAAAACCCTAAACTCTATCTCTCAGCCTAAAGCCTAGTCCTAACCCAGCCCAGTTTTCCCTCCCTTCCTCCCGGACTGGCCCAAGTCAACATGTTCCCTCCACCCCGCGGCTCTCTCCCACGTGGGCCGCACCTCGGCACAGCGTCTGCTTGCCAGCCTGACCCACGGTATCGTTTTTGGGCTCGACCACCTGAGCTTCTCGTCTGGGATTCCCCTACTCGAGAGCATTCTCGCCTGTGGATCCTTGAGCCGGGATAGTTCCGACTGGGGGACCTGGAGTTGCGGGGATTGTTTGCTCGAGCGACTTGGTTCTGAGCCACATCAAATAGGATCTTGACTTGATTGACCATAGGAGTAAGTGGATTCGCCAGATCCAATTCTGGAAGGGATCTAAGAATCAGATGAGCTCCTTGCACGTTAGCATCCGAAGTACTGAATATGTTGCTACCAAGGCTCGGTTGCGATTGAGCCGATGAAGCCTCATGATGACTGTTTGGAGGAAGCTTGTCCCTTAAGCCGTGGGCTGTCGCGGGTGTAGGTACACCAACCAGAAGTCATCGGGAGAGGCTAGGAGGCATCTGCCTTCCCGTAGTCTGCCGATGGAGGGCCGTGTCGGGTGCATGTACGGCTCCAGATACGGATGTTTCGAGTGGTAACTTGGCACCAGTACGGTCAGCAGCGACTGCTGTCATTGGATCTCCAAGAATTTCCACGCCGTTATCGACCACGACGTTTGGATCTACTGCCATTGGGTCAGCGGATGGGGGGTCGTCGCCTCTAGCCATAAACATGAATCGATCTATTCAGCTGCTCTGGCTAGCGTTAGAGTCACTGTTGCCACCCTCGTTGCTATCGGTGTCCATGTAGTGGAGAACATTAGGCTCTGCGGGATCCCACTCGAGATGTCCCACCTCGCGGTACGCATCTAATAGTATGGACTCGAGGGTACCGGTGTGAATCAGTCCATCTTGATCATCCCAATGAAAAACAATAGTTCCAGATTATTTCTGAGTCGATGGAAGGGGACTCGAAGATGTCCATCGTCGACTCGAAGTAGTCATAGAAGCCGGTGTCGGAAAATCTGATGCAAGAGTGAGTCCGAGACATGATTAATCCTACAAAACAGAAGAAGGCCCCTACCTGGTGCGCCAACTGTCGAAGATTAGTTCCCAACAATATGTCCGTAAATTGACTGGGTAGCTTCGAGAGTAGGGATTAATCACGAAGTGAGATAAAACAATGTATATAGGTTCGGGCCTCCGATTGGAGTAATACCCTATGTCATGTGGGGGTGTTGCTGCTTGTATTGATGATCTTGAGTACAAGCAAGGTAGCTAAGACTATTAAAAAGAGTTGATTAGATCTAATCTATTCTAGGGCTAAAGTCGTCGGTAACTCCTCTATTGTTGCATTTCATGTTGCTCATAGTTCTTTTTTCGTTGTTCTCCCCCCAGCCTTTCCGCCTTATATAGGGGTGAGGTACCAACTCCTATTCAGCGTAGTCGATAGGGAGTTATCTTCCTGACGTCCAAGTAGATAGATCTGTTTTGAATATAGGTCGTGTCGGTTTGGGTAACCAATCTAAACCTTCTCGGTATGTACTTCCATGATTTTGGGTGTATCAGGCACCGCTGATTCAGTTCTGTGATATCTGGAGTTGCCAAATATGCGTCGTATATACCTTGTCTGTATATGATGTACTCCTTATGTGCATATACCCAATGTTAGATATTCAACGGTTCTAGAGCTACCTTGCCTCACCCGAACCACCCATCAGACCTATCGTTGCTCGCCGAAGCTTGTGCCGCTGTCAGTTTGGCTTCTCGGCCACCGAAGTTGCCTCCCTGTCGATCTCCCAAGCTTCTTCGCCACCTCTGTCGTCATCGCGCACCTTCCCAAGCCGCTTCGCCCATGGTAAGCCCCAAAACAAGATCCCCGCACCCTTCACTCCGTGTTCCGCCGCTCATCGTCGCGCCCCGTGGCCGGTGACAAGGTTCTGGCGACTTTCCTGGCCATGCGCCGCTGCTATTCCTCTTTTCGCCGCTGTTGGTTGCCTCCCATCCGGCCACTACCTCTCTCGGTCATCGAATCTCGAACTGACGAGCGAGATTAGATCTTAGGATACCCCTTCAGCAACCAATCACAAGCTGACACATGTCCCTTTTAATCCCAGTCAGTTCCTTTGCCATGTCACCCTCCTACATCAGTGCCACGTGTGCGCCAAGCCAGCAGATCTGCCTACGTGTTAGTCCATGTGTTAGCCCAGTCAACTTTTGCGCAATAAATAGGATTTATAGTATAAAAATAATTCCAAATAATCCTGATAATTAGAAATTTTGTAAATAAACCCTTGAACTTTCCTATTTTCACATAAAAGCCCCAATCTTTTGCACTTTAGTCCCTAAACTTTTCCATAATTATAAATAGGTCCCTATGTTTTACAAAAAATCCCTAAGCTTCCTATCTATTTCAAATTAAGTCATTTTCTTTTTTATATTAAACCCTAAACTTGTTTTTAGCGTAACTTTCTCGTCCTAGCTCCATTTTCAGCGATTCTTGCACATTAGATTCATTTTTTAGAGTCTATCTTTCTAGATAGGTTTTATCTTGTTGTTCTTTTGTTTTGTTCTCTGTTCTTAGTGTATTTAGTTTGTGCGCTTCACCGACAATTGTGTGATTAGACGTCAACACCTTGGATCAATTTGAGAAACGTTAAGAGCAGGAGCTAGAGTATACTGAGTAGCATCAAGGAGAAGGCAAGTGTCCTTGATCATCTTGAACCTATATTTTTAAATGTTTTATTTTACAAAATTGCATGCAATATCTATCAATTTAATAGGTAGTCACCTATGTTAGGGTTTACCTAGTTTTTTCTTTATATTCCTTGAAGCCTAAGAGGTGGTTAACATGAGTCTTTTGTGTAGAATTGCTTAGCCATGGTGTAGGGATGTTGGGTAGTGTCATATACATGATTAGTGGATATATGCAATGATCATGGTGAACTTGATATAGTAACATGAAACCCTAGGACTTGGGCAAAGGGTTGGTAGGTTTACGATGGTAAGTGTGGTGGGCTTGTAGATTCGTTCTAAGCCGTTGTCTCTTTGGTTAGGATGGCCGTAACATCTATTTTCTTCCTCTTTCTGCTAGTTATTACCCTGTTGAGTAGTCTTTGCCCGAGTGTCACATATAAGGACTGGTTCGTGGAGCGATAACCCAAGAAATATGGTATCATACACAAGACCGATATGGGTAAGGCTTAGTATATCGATTAGACATCTGGCTGGCATTCGTTGGAGTACTAAGACCTAATTGATGGACCATGCTTCATAGTGATTTTTTGGCGGCACACCATTAGCGTGTGTTAAGTGTCTTGCAGATACGGCAACATGGATATCACGACTCGTGGCTAAAAGTTGGATAACCTCTGCAGAGTGTAAAACTGTTATAACAGTTGTGCCCATTATTATGGGAGACTTGGATCATCACATGATTAGCTGGTTATAGGTTGGTGGTCTGGTGATGGTTGGATGGTTATGGTTGCAGGGTGGTTAGCCTTGGGTAATCTCTAGTTGTTGGGTGGTTGAGTTACATTCATTTAATAACAGTTTAATACTTTTGAATTACATTATTGTTTTTCTTACTCGCATTTATGCAAATATACCATGTGTTAGCCTATTCTTGTTGAGAGTCTACATATCATTATTTTCCCATACTTGTTGAGTATTCCATGTGCTCACCCTTGCCATCTCCCACAATTCATATGCTGCACAGTGGAGGACTTTGAAGATTTTCAAGATGATGATCTAGTGTTCTAGGAGTGTGTCTTCCGGTCAGTGCCTGTGGAGTCGTATGGTCGTTGATGCTTTCATTCCGCTGCCATCATTTAGTTGTTATAGTTTAGCTAATATAGTTGATTAGGTGAAGTCTTTTTTAAAGAGTTAAACGATTGTAAGTTAAAGTATTGCTTTTGTTACTTCTGTGATGTCCTTATATGTGTTAAACTTCCTAGGCACATATAAGCAGTACTTGGTTTTGTCCGTTAAAACCGGGTGTGACAGCCACCCATGTGTCAATGACATGTAGGTCAAGGTGACATTTCAGCGAAGCGCAATCAACTAGAGTGCATTTCTACAAATATATCGTATTTATAGACTCAAACCCGTGTACTAGTTGTTGCTCCAAAAGTCACCAAAGACTATAAACACGGATGATCCGGCATTAACAATAGTACAAACACCAGACCATCTGGTGTGTATAGCAGTAGAAACTAGCCATTGAAACCCCACTCAAACACATTGTGAACACCGGATTTTCAGGTGTAACCTTGAACTCCATCACCAAATTATCTGGTGTGTATACTTGAGTCGACCGAACCACATCTCATTGTCCATTGTCCAGTGCATAGATCTTTGGGACATCGGACCATCCGGCGTATACAACCATGCCAAACTAGCCATTGAGACCTTCTCCTAGAAAATTCTCCAGTGCAACCATCTAGTGTGTACAACTTCGAGCATTGGACCATCCGACATGTAGATCTTCAGTCTTTAACAGTTCTATGGAGAAATGCTCCAGTGTGTATATCCTCTCTAAGCATTGGACCATCCGGTGTGTATAAATCTTCTGCACCAAAATATTTCTCCTGGAAAATGCTCTGGTGTAAACATCTTGTTGAGCATTGGACCATCCAGTGTAGTCTTCATGTTCTCCTTTGAGCAGAAAAATACTCTGGTGTGTATAACTTTCAAAGCAGTTGTGGCTTTGGTGGCTTGTTCATGTACACCAATCCATGAGACCTACTAAAACATATATTTGACAAATATATTACTCCTATTGGCTATGATGTTATGAATCACCAAAATCACATACATGACCTAAAAGGGCTATGCTCACTACATTCTCTTCCTTTTTGATGATTGATGACAACACAAGCAAAGTAAGCAGCAAAACATAAATGATACTAAATGTAAAGTGCACAAACAATGGATGACAATAATTTATGAAGTGCACAAGATATTACCACTTTGTTTGGATGCATGGTAAGAACAACCAATGATACCAATTGTAAGGAAGATAAAGATACCAATTGAAGTGCACCAAAGATACCAACTGAAGATGGATCAATTATAAAGGAAAAATCGTATTTTTTCATACCTTATTCTTACCTTCACTTTGTACCCCTTTTCTTGTGATTGTTATGGAGACAATTCTCCCTCTTTCTCTATCATCACTATCTCCCTTGATCGACCCATGCAAGAACTCTTTGCTTTGCATGCTTCTTGACTTGATATCACCTGTAATTCTTCCATGCGCACTTCTTACATCATGCTTTTCCCTTTGTCAACAATCTTATATCATGCAATTTTAACTTGTTTTGGTCATCAAAATTCTCCCCATTTATCAATAATCTCAAAAAAGATACAAGTATATGTTGAACTCAAGAGAAAATGTTAGAGCATACAGGAGATATCTTCATGAACCGTGATCCAATAAAATCATACCACTTATAGGAATCCAATTGAAAGGTATGATACCAAGTATAAATATGCAATTGAAATGATCTATGTTAATACCATTTAAAATGAAAACATGTGGATCCTAATTCACAAAAATCATATAATATAGTCTAGACTCCCCTTATATGTGTATAAATATGGTGAGAGTGAAACATATGCACAACTAGATAATATATCAAGATATAAAGTTTAAGCCATATTATGCATGGAGTTAGCATAAATATACGAATGAATTGACATAATACCAGTTGATGAATATGCATTGCATCCATCCAGGGACTTCTAGATTACTCCGCGAGACTACAAACGATATCACTTGCAACATATGTTAATCTCAAAATCACAACCTATTAGATACGCTCCTTCTAAATGTGTGCATACAAGTGTCAAATACTTATGAAAGACATGCATTTGTTATTGATAACAATAGATAATTTATCCTATATATTGGACTCATGGCACATAAAGAAACGATTTATAAATAAGTGACATGAAAAGAACTTACAACTAATAAACCATGTAGGTTACTCATGGTATAGAGAGAAACACAAGAAATCTAATATATAAAAAAACTACACTAATCATTGCAAATAAATGAAATATACAGAGGCAATCCTAGACAAGGCAAATATACTATATGCAAAAAGAAAATGCACGAACAAAGATCTAGCTACCATTACATATTTTACCTTTGGATAGGGAATGTGGGTATATAATGATAAATGTTTTCATCAATACGTTTAATCTTGTACATTTGATTTCTTTGCTTGAATATTCACTTCATCTTGTGAGCCAAGTCTCCAAATTCCCCTGAGCTGACTCGTAGACTTCAAGTTTTCTTTGAAACCTAAACCGGTTGAGGTCCCTTTATGTTGATGATGACTTCCTTGGACATAGAAATAGGTTGGTTCCACTTCTAATCCTCTCTCCCAACCATGTATGTAACAACTTTACTATTGTCCTTCTTCTTGAGCTTATAGTGATTGTTCTTAGTCTTAACCTTGTAGTTGAGCTTTGGTGTAGAAGTTAAAGATCTTGTTTGAGAAGTTCATTATTTTCTTTTTTTTCTTGATCTCCTTCTTGACTTGCTTGTATTGGAAGGACTTATGGCCACTTGAAGCAAGTCGTGGTGGACCCATCCGTAAGCTTGTTTACCATATTGCCACGATTATCTTGAGTAGGTTGGACATGATTCTTTACTTTTCACTCTTATTAAGTCCTTCTTGAACTTCTCTATTTTGCTCGTGCTTATCATTTTCTTGTGCAATGAGATTGTCACAAGATTCTACAATAACATTCTCAATACATGTCGCATTGCAAAAGGGTAAACTTTTAACCAAATCATCATAAGAAGTATAAGTATCTATCTTAGGATTAAAATTAAAGAGAGATGTAGATTGTTTCCAACAAATATCTATTTTTACAATTTTTTCAAACCAAGGTCTATTTTTCAATTTTTTGATTTTCGAAATATGTTGTCAAACACGGCCGGCCCGCTGGAAGTTTAGTTCTGGGCCCAGAGTGACATAGGTCAATCGTTAAGGCTATCTAGCCATCGGATCGAGCACATCTCGGCTGACAACTCGGAAGGGGGCTCGCCCTACCTAGCCCGGTCCCCGGGACGGCCGTCACGCCTCTGGGGCAGCTCAGTTTTTTTTTTCTCAAGAAATACGCAGTTCGAGCTTTGGAGTACACTAGGCCGATTTTCATCAGGATAAGCGTCAGCACCGGCGAAAAGGAAGAAGGTGAGAGGCTGTAGATCTGTAGCACGGAGCATCAATGTTCATGCTTGGAATAATTTGTCTCATTTAGTTGGAATATTTTCTTCTCTATCTGGAAATGGCTCGCCGGAGAGGCGAGGCTCGTCACCACCGTTAGGTGAGCTCTGGGGAGGCAAGGCAACGACGGGTGGTAACAAGCGGCGAGGGTGGCAGCATATGCTGCGACGGGTGGCAGGTGCGCCTGCGCCATGCGGCTTGTCTGCCTATGCAACGTGTAACGGCTCTAGATTTTTTTACTTCGGTCACACTGTCATTTTAGATTTGACATGGTCACCAATACACTATATTTACCATAAATTACTAGTACAAGTATATTCAAAATATAGCAAAGTTGCAAAACTTTAGAACTATTTTTTAAGGCAATCTAATTGTACCATTTTTTTTTATAGTTCAATCAAAATACTCAAAAGATATTAATGATGAAAGTTCAAACGTATTGACTACATGCATCACATTCAAAACGATATATATATATTTTTTGATCGGAGGGAGTAGAAACCAACTACGGGACTCTACTGTTATATGTTGTTGGTCCATTACCCGCCCCTTTCTGGCAGTCCTATTATGTTGTGTGTGTGGAGGGGACTCGCTGATTTTCAGAATTGATTCGAGTTATTTTAAAGTTTTGCTAGGTCTAATTAATCTAACTTATGCTCCTCTTCTGCAAGTCATTTGCCTACCAATGATGGTTTTCCGATGTATTGCCTATTCAAGCTGGCAACTTGGACGATGAAAGCAACGTCTCTGACAGAGATCGTTTGGCATGTACATGCATTGTTCTAGGATCTCCGAGGTCGTTGCGTTCTTATTTAGCTACTTGTCACAAATAAGATTAGTACTTTTAACTTTTATAAAACAAAGAAATTTTGGAGTAATAAGCTTTGTTTTGTAAATACTCCCTTCGGTCACAAATAAATATGTTTGGATTGTGTATAGGTAGTCAAACTATCTAAATTGTAATGATCATCAATTACTTTTTATATTGAATTCGAATAGATTTCTCTCGAAAATAGTTTCATAGATTATAACTTCACTATTATAAATATTAGCATAGAGCTTAGCAGTCAAAATTGCATTTTGGAGACCGTATTGATGTCTAAAACAACTCTGTTTTTTGGCCATTTGGAGTGTATTGGAACACGGGATGCTAAAAAGGCAGGAGTAGGAAAAACATGTAATTGGAGTGCCCTGGCTTTTGAAAATCCAATGAAATGAAAACATGCATAACTTATTCACACAAGAGGTGTTTGAATGCTTCACATGAAAAACTTAAAAAAAAAATTATATAGATGTTCATTAGCATGAGATTGGAAATATAAGGCCGGACCTCATGTTATAATTGCTCGAAAAAAGTGGAGGAAAGCTCCCTATCCTATGCTTTGCATCATCCTAATGACTTTCTTCATTAATTTGAATTCAAATGGGCTCTCCACAATTTCTTTGTTCCAAAGAGGGTCTAAGTATCTAATGTGCCTTGATGGTATTGGTTTCAGAAATATGTGTATGCAATCAACAGAGGCAAAGTGTGCCATTTTGAACATTGCTCTGTCGTCACTACTTACTTTGACCACTAATTTCTAGGATAAATTATGTAAAAAATATATTAGAATTATAATATCATGAAACTACTTTAAAGGATAAATATATCTATACCATTTTAAAAGTTCAATCCCTTTATAAAAAAGATATCAATGATCAAAGTTTAAATATGTTAATTATATGCAAACTTAAATGTTACTTATGCGTGATTAGAGGGGGCATCATCTTAGTCGCCATGTTCCCTGTTCGATAGGTCGAGGAATAGGATTGAGGAACACGGGACGTCACTCACCAAAACATGTGGTACGATAGGGGTATATATCTTGGGTACGATAATTTAGGACGCGGAACGTGAACCCAATAAATCTGAGTCGATGAATGTGGGGGACGATAACCTAATTATGTGTGTGTTAGTTATAATACATATGGGCTGGGCTTCTTCGTTTGCTACCTCAATCCAGGCCACGAACTGCAGCCCAGCACTCTTCCCTTGGCCCAAAAAGTGCAAGTCCCAGCACTATGTAACTTCTAACAATCAATTGAACAGCCCAGCCTAGAATAGCTTCTCCTCTAGTCCTCGCGCTCCCTTGTCAACCCTAGCGCAGCAGCTCCCAGGCGCGATCGTCGAGCAGTGAGTGGTGAGCGGCGGCCCTGCCGCTCATGCAGCGGTTTCACGACGAGAATGCAGCGTGGAGCGACAGAACAAATGCGCAGCACTCAGCGCGCGGGTATCGCGCCGTAGCGACGGCGTCCGTCCCGGCATGATTATATTAACTCTTTTTCAGACATCCTGCCTTTGCGAATCTGCAACATTAAAGAAACTACGTAGAGTAGTACCTATCAGATATGAGCACAAAAATGGAGTATGCACCACGGCTCCATGCAAAACTTATTAGCCATGAACAAGGCCACCCCAACTCCACTAGATTAGTCTCGAAATCAAAATCCGCAGAGTTGCAACGAGGTCGTACAACAATAGCTGCCAATATTTCAAACAGCAAGATTTTAACTCCAAATTCTCCAAATCTAGTAAAAACATCACCATAATTCAGCTGGAAGCAAACTCATCGCCCAGACAGCCTTCATTTCCACCATTATATTCGTCTCAAGCTTTTCTTTCTATCCCGGCCGTGACCAAACAACTTTTTTGGTAAATCGTACCGAATTTAGCCCTAGATTTCGTGAATCAGAAAAAGAGGCCAGATATGATAAGGGGCATGCTGGCCTGGCACATATAAGATTGTCGGCGGCCCCACTTCCAAATTCCAATCTATATCCACTCGTGCAAATCTTCCTTTCCAACGTGGCCACTACATTTCCGGATGCACCGAAAGTGCCATCGGAGTATTGGACCGCTCGGCGGGATGTGGCTGACATGCTGACCCTAAGGTATTGGGTCCCACGTGTCACTGTCCTCCCGAGGGGCTAATTACCGTCTCCAGTGCACCGACAACTGCAAAGTAGCACAAGCTTGTCACTCAACCGTTATCTCTACCTCTGGCACTTCACTGACGGATTTGAACTCAACTGCTCAGCAGAAACGCTTGATAATTATGAGTCTAAACACTTGATAATTATGAGTAAGGTGAAAACGAAACGGATATTTTTTGTCCCACCGACGACCAAAGACTTATAAAGTAAATATGAGATAGAACAATAACTATCATATTATCAGTGTCTGAATCTAGATAAAAAAATAACGATATAGGATAATCGGTATTCATCCGAAGTATCCGAATATTATGTGTTATAAAAAAAACCTATTATGATTTTTACTTAAAAATATAATAATATACAAATAGATTGTCACACATCTATAGATAATAGATAGATAATATTAAATACTTTTGTTTTCACATCTCAGTAATCACTCTATTTGTGCTTATTTTGATTGCTCTCCTATATTGTTTAATGTGCCTTGTGAAGAATGCAAATGAAGTAAAAAAAATTCATCTATTCGACTAACCGAAAGGTTACGGTACTATCCACTTTGACTTCGATTCTGAGAAAAAAAAATATATGATAGAATATATGATGAAGAAATAATTGTTCGACACTATCCGTGTCTCATTGCGATTCTGACTCCGAGAAAAAACAAGGGTGGGATACAGAATGAACTATACTGTCCGTATCCGATCCGACTATATCCCTAATTATGAGTCTAATTATCTTTTCTTAGATTATGTCAACTTGAGAGAAAAAAAACGTTCAATCTTGCTTCAGTTGTTGACTAACACAAATAGGGCCGGATATGCAGTCCGAGAGATACAAGTGTACGACAACAAACCAATCAATTCAATGTATACTAGCGGTAGATCCAACTATTGAATTCCACTATGAACATGATTTAAGGTTGTTTGTATTGTTGGAGTTTCTTAAGAAACATAGAGGACCGTACGTACTGTTGCACCAACGGGCTTTCATATGATAGGAATGTTTCCACAAATTTCGGTGGTTATTTGAAAGTTTCAATGCATGTTCTTTATTTTCCGTTTCTCACTCTGACTAAGCAACATCTTTGTAAGTTTCCTATATTCTCCTTTCGAGAGTCTATAAATATCTTTTTTGAGCAATTTTGCATGTTTCTTTAATTCATTTAGTATTCCGTAGACATCACATCAAACCCCAGCTCTTTTTCCCCTTTCGTGCCTCTTAAACATTCTTTAGGCCATGAACTTGTATATTTTCCAAAGAGGCTAATTTGTTATGATAGATATGCTTAAGGCCGAGCTACTACGTACAAGAGCATGGATAGAACTACATAAAATCAATAACAAGTCGGCTCGATCAACATGTTGTTGGTTATTAACTGTGATTTTCCATGGATGGAATGTTGCCAGAATCTCAACTTAAATATTACGATCTTCTGATTTTGCAGCCTCATTTTAACCGGAACCCGCTGATCGTAGATGCATAGGTCCTAATTTGGGGGAACCTTAATATTCTTTTGACTCTACCAAAACTGTTCCATAAAACCATACACTTGTTTTACCTACTCTGGCGAGTCATTATAAACAATTGCTTGTATTTGTCCTTAGTAACTTTGAAGTTCCTTTTTTTATCTTTTAACGTCCATTATTATTGCATAAACGAGAAACGATATTTCCCTAACGTTATGTCTTTATGGACAAAACTCTTAATGTATAATTTTACGTACATGCAGTAGTAGTGTTGAGATACATGACAATATTTGAAATATATTTCTTCGGCAGAGAAAAGTAGGATATCAAACCAAATTCTATACTGTAGTAATAGAATTATTATGGGATTTTTGTCTCTGGCATACAGATAAAGCGTTATTTGGTCCACGCCACACTGCATCTAGCGTTTTTGTTCCAGCGCACTGCAAAAAAGTGGTTTGGTCTACATCACACAACCTGGATTAAAATAGTATTTTTTGGTCTGAGAGGAGTGATGAATGGACGATTCCGCCCATGTGCCAAAATGTTTTAGGCAAACCGCGTTCACCTGGCTGGCTTGTTCACCTCTCACTCTATCTCGTCCCCTCTCTCTCCGACCACTGACGCACTCCACCTGGCTCCATCCCTGTACCACCGGAGATATCTACTCGGACCACCGCCCCCTCCACCCGATCTCTGGTGATTTCTCCTCTCGGTAATGCTACGCTGAGGTAGAGAACCTAATGAAGTCGAATCAGTCCCCGCCTCCCCAACCTGGAGTGGGGCGCCTACGCAATGTCGATTCCCCGAAGAAGGCGGTGAACGTGTCATGGGTTTCTGTTGGGTAAGCTTCAAATATGACCTTCATGTTTGTTTCCTAGGTTCCATATGACATATTGCTTCCCGTGTGATGCTTCAAAGTACAAATATCAGCTTTCATCTGGTTCATGCAACTATGCATTTCGACCATGCTTTTCTGCAAATGCTGAATCGTTCCCTTCAGCTCTGCAATATTCTCGCACAAATGAAGATTGTTGTCCATTGAAATTGTAGGAACCTCAGTGTCTTCCTCTAGAAATCCACTCTCAATGAGGTACTTTTCTTGTACTCATCTTCCCACTTGAAGAATACGTAAGCATTTGGCGACTGCAAACATGAACAAAGGTAAAATAATCCCCAATTAGAAACCCTAGGTCCTCAATTCAAACAAAATCCAAAGCAAAACCCAAGTAAAATCGACACAACGAGCCAACTGATTCATACCTTGTACCCCATTCAAACACCTATAGAACTTTCTTCCTCGATTCTCGTTGGCACTGGCCACGAGCAACACAACTTGTCGATTCGGGTGATATGGGCATTCAATCAAGGGGAAACGTCCCTGTGCATGCTGCTGCCTACCAGATTTGAGGCGGGACGACAATGATATCCACGAGCGAGCCGCCATTGATGCTTCTGCCGCTTTGCTTGTAATCCTTGGTGGCTGAAGAGAGAGGGGACAAGATAAAGTGAGAGATGAACAAGGCAGCTAGCTGAACGCGGTCTAGCTCAACCATTTCGGTATATAGGCAGAACTATCTATTCACCACTCCTCTCTCTCCTCTAAAATCAGAAAATACTATTTAATCGGGCGGTGTGATATGAATCAAGTCACTTTTTCGCGATAGGGTTGGAAAAAAATGCTGAGTCAGTGTGACATAATCAAACAACTTTTTATCTGTGTATGAGGGGAAAAAATCCCCATTATTATTGGTGTCCGGTTGGGTGTGCACGGCGGGGCGAGCAAACAGGCTCTTGGAAAACCGTGTGCCCAGGCAGGCTATCTGCCAACGCAGCATCCTCAGCCGGCAACTTGCAGAAAAAGGGCAGAACCCGAAGCCAGCCGCAATTTACACAAACGCCCCTCGCCTGCCGCCTATTTGTATTTTCCTCGCCTCGCGCCTCCCTCCCCTCCCCTTCCTTCCCCAACGCGGCGGCTGCGGCTCTCCCGAAGAAGGAACCGCCGACAAGGAGCCGCCGCCGCCGCAGGACGCATGGAGGGCGTCAACGGCTCCGGGGCGGAGTGCGAGCGGAAGCCGCTGTCGGAGGTGGTGGGCGACTGCGTGCAGCGCTGGTTCCAGGACGCGTTCAAGGAGGCGAAGCGCGGCGACACCGCCATGATGGTGCTCGTCGCGCAGATGTACCACTCCGGATACGGGGTCCCCAAGAGCGAGAACAAGGTACAACTTACAGGCGGCGCTCATGCCCAGCTCTCTTTGAGCTTCCTCTTCCTTGATTTGTCCTACTGAGATCGGGGAGTTTGATTTTTATCCGCTGGTCATGCGTGCATGCAGAGAGGATAACGATGGAGTTTCCCCCCGTTTGAACGATCTTTAGGTTGACGAACTATTGGGTGTTTTAGAGGGTTTGCTGGGTTGAATTTAGATTCAAGATGTCGTGGAGAACTACTGTATTAGCGTATTGTAGCAGAATATATTTTAGATTCGTAGGGGTCTGCTTCCTCCGATCCGGTCCCCGATATGAAATTTTGACTAGCAATATCTATAAAAAATATAGTATTTTAAATAGAAAGAGTTATATATTATGAAAGTATTTTTCATGATGAAATTTTGATCAACCTTATGTTGTCAATCTTTATGTGTTTTTTTAAAAAAATGATGGCCAAATATAAAACATAGTTTGACTTAGGACAATCCTAAATGGACTTATATTTGGGATCAAAGGGAGTAGTCATTTAGGACTTGAGATTCGTGGGAGAGTTATGAGTTAGAGAAAAGATTAAGGGTCCCCTGTTTCCTCTTCATTGGGGCGTGATGCAACATTGATGTTTTGCGTTCATGGTATGATCATATGCAAATGCAATTCGTGTTTCGTTTGAATCCATTAGTATGGTGCTTGTTTGCAGCTATGATGCTCTTATGAGGATCAACAAGCTTTTCTGGTTTCAGTCTGGTCAATTACCTTTTTTTCTAGGCTTTGCATGAAATCTGGTGATAAGAACATTTATTTCTCAGTTTCAATCAAAACTCGTGTTTCTTGGTGCTGCATAGTGCATAGCAAATGCCTGGACTTGACTTTCTTTTTTATTTGATGATATATTTTTCGTTTTCATGCGTAACTGCCTCTTTGCGCTTGCATCTTGTTCTTGTATCTAATTTCATGGAGCTTAAGATTGATTGACAGAAAATAATTTCTGTTCTCAGCTGTGTTATTAGTTTGGTTTTCCCGCTCTCGAGGACCAGCTTATAATGCTTTGCTTTGATGGCAATATGGAGTTAATTTGTTAGTACTGACCAATATCTTCTTTTTTCGGTGGAGATGTTGTTTAGGAAGTTTCTGTTGGGCGAAGAATTTGGCAATCCCATGCAACACATAGATCCGTCCTGGATAACTATCGCTTTTCGCAGCAATACTTGACTTGTTTACAAGCAAACAGGCAAAGGATTTTGACTGGCAACTTGGTGATCGCCGCTCGAACGATTTACGAGCAAATTGACAAAGAACTACTACCCGAATTACGGGGATTCGAAGTAGCAGTGAAGAACTACTTTAAAACTACCCTAAAGTGTAGAAAAGTAAAGTAGAACGAAAAGTAGATGCAATAGTTGTGATTGACTGAGTTGTTGCAATCGGCCTTCACCCTCTGAACTATATAGGGTGGCTTGGGTTTTGCCATTATAGAAATAGGACTCTCAACCCTCAAACCTACGCAAACACGTCATGTTCAGCCAAAAACATGGAAAGAATCTGAACGGATTTACGAATCTAACTTGATTCGGTTTCGAGCTGAACACCGGATGGTCCGGTGAGAACAAAAATGTTAACACCGGACCATCCGGCGAGTTCAATTGGCTGGAACCCTAGATTCTTTCCTAATATTCACCGGATGTTCCGACGTGTGAATTGTACTCATCGGAGTCTCTCGTCAGACTATATTTTCTAGACAGCAAAGTCTCTGCAAGAAATTGATTAACCTCACAGAATGGTCCGATGCTACCTCGGATAACACACCGGACTAATTTTTCTAGAGAGCAAACTTCTCTACACAAAATCGTCTTTACATTCACCGGAACATGCACCAGACTGATTTTTCCAAAGAGCAATTTTCTCTGAGAAATCGTTCATACGCTCATCGAGTAATCCGGCGTTCACTACATACCTCACCGGACTAATTCTTACAGCGAACATGTTTTCAGCAAGGATTAAGTTATGAGCACCGGATAGTCTAGTGTCCGTCGGATGTACCGCCGGACTAATTTGTCTAGAGAGTATGTTTTTGGCACAAACTTGAGCTACGTTGACCGGATAGTCTGGCGTTCCCTTCATGCCTCACCGGACTATTTTTCAGAGAGCATGATTTTTTTGGCAATAATTGACTTAACTCTCCGATAGCTACAAATTCTCCACACCGGACTATCCGATGTTCACAAAAAACCTGGGTCGTACCATTTTTTTTGCTATGAACAGTATCTAAGGTGAAATTGGTGACCAAAATATTCTCTTTCTTCTTTAGATATTGTCAACCACGTTCTTTACTTAATATTAAACATTAACATGTGAAACTTTTGATTTTTTCTTCCAAATCATATTGTTGTGCATGTTAGCCATTTGTACTCGTTTAAAATTTTCGTGGGTTTAGGATTATTCCTTTTCCAGAATAAGCATGATTTATTTACGTACATTGTGTTCTTCACTTGTGTTATTAATTTTGTTGGTAAGTTCTAAGGAAATAAGAAAAGGTAGTGGTAGAATACATTTGCTTTATCTATGGAAAATGCTTTATGCTTCTACGGTTCATAAATATATATACTTACATAGATTTAAAGCATATAGGGGGTTGCCAGGGTGATCTGCACCAACCCTTTAGTCACCATTGGTGATTTAAAAAAGGTGGATTTTCTTTTGGTGGACTATGTAAGCAAGTAGAAAGTTGCTGAGGCGGTGAACCTATCGTATTTTCCACCTAAGCAGTTTTGGTGTCGAAGTAAAAATTGTGCACGTCACACACATTCAGTTGGTGGTATGCCAAGTATCTATCTCAGCATGGTACAGAAATGGTTAAAAGTACGCGGGTGCTGGTTTTCAAGTGATTAACTGATGTTCACCCATTAGAGAATTTCATCTCAGTTTTATCAATCATATATCACTGTATATTCAGTGGAGACTGAGTTTTAAGATAATGCATTTGAGTGTTTAGTATGCTAGGATTACTAGGGTATTAAGATTTAGAAGCTTTGAGCTCCTTTGGGTCTATTGTTAAGCTCGCCTCCTTTTCCAGGTATACTATTATTCAATGAGTTATAGTAAGCCACGATATATTGGAAGTCCCATTAGATGGGGGAGTGAAACTTGCATACGAGCCTATGATCATGTGAGGACAGCCGTTAAAAAGGTGCTACTAGCTAGGTGGGCAGCGGAGTGGTGCCTAGTGCCTAATCACTGATTAGGGCTTAGCACCTAGGCCCTGCCTAGGTTGGATAGGCCACCGACTTTTGAAACAGTGTTTGAAGAGTTATTTTCTTCTGTTCGATCCTTAAGAGTTTCCTGAAGACCCAGTTAATGATAGTGTTTGCCTTAGGGAATTGCAGCAAGAACTACGTCTCTAGGTGCAGATTAGACAAATGATCCTTATTTATTTTTGTGTGTTTTGATCTGAACGTCTGTTCAGTTTTTTTTTGGTCAAAATTATGCAGAAGTGCATCAGCACTTCATGTGCACTAATGGAAAGTCCTTAGCTGTCAGTGCTTTAGTTTGCCTTATGAAAGTGCTGAAGCAGCCATGTTTCGGCTTTTGAACAACCGACATATTTGGGGTATCCGTAACATTTAATCATTAGCATGTGTGCTAGTGTTTTTGTAATTCATTCTTTTGCACTTTTAAACAGTTCATCACTGTTTGTGCTTTTGCGGAGCTTTGAGCCTCCTGGTAATTTTTGTTTTGAAATGTTGCTCGTGCTGGGCCTTGGGTATCTTTGAGTGTTATGGATTCAGGTGATACATTTGGCAATTCACAGCTGGGACTTAGGAGTACTTGTTTTTTTACATGATTGATGTTCAATCCTGCACAGGTGTTCTGAATTATCTTTTGACAGCACCACATTTTTTTGATGATCCAGTGTTATTCGGTCGTCTTCTCATACTTGGTGGAGTCTAGGTGTGTGCTTGCATAGTCCAGTATCCATAGGGTAAATTACAAATGCGAGTTCAACTTCACTGTTGAATCTGGTGATAGTTGAATATGGATATTCTGAGTTGAATTTCTGATATGCTTAAAGGTTTTTGTCTAGCCATATGATTTCGTGATAGTCTTTGAATTTTTGTTTCCCCTTTTTGTCTGACTGCATATGGTGTGCTCAAAGTTCTTGTCGTAAACTGCACCTTTAGCTATCCAAATATACATTCTGATTTTTCTCTCCATTTGTCACCTTTTTTAGGGAAGAGCATGGATGGAAAGGGCATCAAGATTCAGGTCTTCTGCTTGGAAGGTTGGCATGAAACGTCCAGGTATTCTTCAATAAAGTTTGGTGCTTCTGCTAGGCTGTGAACATCTTTGGTGTTGTTAATCATTTTTTCCTGCCTCCTTCAATTTCAGGATATAATGCTAGTGACTCTGATTCTGACGAGGCAAATGATGATGCCAACCAATAACACTCAGTTATGATCTGAGTTAGTTAGGAGAATTACAGGGTAAGAAGGTTTGATACATGCTGCTGCTCATTTTTTTCACAATTCGTGATGTTTCCCTAGGATATATTTTTCCTTGGTGTTGGGACTTAAGGAATCTCATTACTTGGTGCT
Source organism: Phragmites australis (assembly GCF_958298935.1). NCBI lineage: Eukaryota > Viridiplantae > Streptophyta > Magnoliopsida > Poales > Poaceae > Phragmites > Phragmites australis. Next base: position 17,138,807 of record NC_084931.1, read on the forward strand.
GTATACATTTCTCACTGTGTTTGAATTGCCACTGAGCTTGCAGTGATTAGACCTGTCTTTCTTTGTACACAATGATATTCAGTGTACGTTACATACTCTCTAATACAGTGCAACTGAGGTTCCCAGGTGTTTAATGACTGAATTTCTATTTTCAGGTAATTATAAAGGTGGTGGTTTAACTAGTGTCAATCTCAGCAACGTGAGTGGGCTGGGATTGCTTTCGATTGGGAATCAGCCATGTTTCAGCATAAGAATTAACTCATTTGTTTTCATTTCCTTATCAAATCAACTTGAGTGGGCTGGGTTTGCTTCGGATTGGGAATCAGCTGAACAATATCGAACTATTCAATTTGGCAATGTTTGAATATATGGGTTCGTTCATTTTAATTCTTTTTTCATGTCCTTATCTAAGCAAGAATAGTTAGTTTAGAATAATCCTTTTTGTGGGTTCTTACGTGAAGTGTGCTTGAAGTTTCCAGTGCTTTTGAACGGTCCTGACTCGCCTTAGAGCTGTTTATAAGATTTATGGAGTTAGATGAAGTAGCCAAATGTTGGCAGTGTATTGCTGGTTTACAGCTAAATTCCAACATATTTCGTTAGTATATGTTAGTGAAGATTCAGCTGGAAATTGGAACGGCTGCGGTTATGATATCTGTAGAAACTAGAAATGGTTTGCCGTTGTACTCATTCCAGTCGTGCACGGTGACAAGTAGGACAATGAAATAAGTAATGGATTTGCTAAATTTGCTGGAGGAATTGTTCCAGCATGGAGAGAAAAAGAAATAGCCCTCATGCAGCGATCTTCCGGGAAGTGACAGAGGCTTTGGGGCCTGGTTGAGAAGAAAGGGGACAATAGAGGTACCCGACAACAGAGAGCGTGTCAAAGGATGGTATATAGCCTGCCTCTTTGTATAGAAGGCTATTCTAACGACGTGAATATAATCAACCTGAGGCGTTTTTCACCTGCGACGTTCTCGGGCACCACTCTCCTCCTAAAAGACGTTGTGACGTTTTTTTTTCCTCGTTCCACCCGTGGGGATTCTTATAGTGATAACTCTGTGATGGCGGTGCTAAAATGTTGTGTCCTTCTTAGAGGCGTCACATTGTAAATCCTTCACTACTTTCTGGTGGCCTTTGACCTCTTTGGTGCAGTTTTGGTTAGTTTTAGCGTCAGCTTCATTGACTTCTTCTGTAGGTTTACCCCTATATCCTCGACTATCAACAACTCTTCATCTGCTTTGACTCTTCTCAACATCGATTTGTTCCAATGCTTGCTCCTTCAAAGCGATGCGGTATCGACTTTGATGATAGGGAGGTGTGGCGTAGGAGCGACCGAGTTATTTGTAGCGGCGTGAGAGCAGGGTTCCACCGACCGAGTTATGTTGTAGCGGCGTGAGAGCAGGGCTCCACCGATCAAACTTAGGTGGCGCGGGAGCAGAGCTCTACCGATCGAGTTGTGAGAGAGACAGTCGTTTGGTTGGCTAGCACGCGAGTTGAGTTAGGTTGATCTTATCTGTTATCAGGTTGTGCTATTTTGGTGTGAGCATCGTTCTGTTTTTGAATTAAGGACATATTATTGTCTTGGGGTTGTTTATCGGTTTCTTGTAACCGTGTAGTTGTGAGATTTTTAGACTCGATTTTCCTTATAAACTAGATTAATTCTTCTCTTTATAAAGATTCCGACAATACTCTTACCGTCCTTTCGAAAATATAATCAACCTGATCAATAACCTTCCTAAGTCCTAACTGACAGATAAAATACAGAATAGCTAATCGTTATTGTATGAAACAAAAAAAGCAAGGAAATAGTAAATTAATTTGGATTAGGAAATAGTCCCAAATCCGTCACAAACCCATTGCCACAGTACCGAGGGTACTGTTATACTACAGTATCGTGCTTCAACGGTATCAATGGCCGCAACACTGTGCCCTTTGTGGCTAAAAAGACCGTCCTCGGCCTGTAAGGTGGCGTCCATGGATGGAGTCATGGTGGTAGGATGAGTGCTTCTGTAGCAGGCAGTGCGTCGTGGGAAGATGCGTACCACGGCATCGACGATGGTAGATGGTCAAAGCAGGGAGCCCTTAATGCTGCCCGACGTGTTGATGAAGCCGCTGCCGGCATGAGCCACCACCTCGGAGCAGAAGTCATGCCCTTGATGAAAAACTCTAAATTACCTTGATCATAATCCTCAGATGGGTCTAATTAAGAAAGAAAAGATTCTTGTTTCTGACGTAGGCTGCAGTGGCATTCAGTGCATCGAGCATCAGATATGCATCACCCAACAAACTAGAAATGTGGAATTAAAATTGTTCCTTCAGCTTTTTTTTTTCTAATTACTTATTAAATTGTAGTAAGTGTCATGTCGGAGGTCATGCAACGTTCACGGTACGGAGATAAAGATCCTAGTTGACTTCAAATGAATTAACAAAAAAACAGTGCAAAGGATAACCCGTTGAATTCACTTGCTTCGCAGCGTTATTCAAGCCTGATCCACTAACATTATTACAACGGGCAGCTTCATGTATCAGGAACAGTCCAATCAGGAAATGACACAACATTGTTTCCTCAATCTTGTTGATATCTGGTCATGAAGTTAGTTATTGCCAAGGTAGACGAGACAAGGGCAGCCTGTTGATAGATTAATGAATCGATTGGTACTCTTAATAACTAATTGCTCCAAGGAATCACTATCACGTCCATAACCTTGCTTCTTTGATCGACCAGCTGCATTTTTTATAGCTCAGAAGATATCATTCACAACTCCTGATCGTTACACATACATCGATGATATACGATAAGACTCGTCAATCAGCTGTTGTACTATTCTCTAAAAAAAAGTAAAAGATGTGCTGGTTAATTGATAAACTATACATCAAGTGTGAGCAGGATAGGAAGGAATCTGGAAACTTGGCAAGTGTCAATGTTCAGTTGGACTTCTGGAACAAGGACAGAAAACAAAATTATTCAGAGATAGGCATGCAGGGCTCAAAGAGGGCAAATAAGAAGTCTGTCAAACTCACAGTGAGAGCAAGAAGTAAAACAAATTATAGGCCCTGAAACAAGTGAGATCTTGATGACATAATACACATGATGTACAGTTATGCTCCAGTCTTTCAGATATCATCTTCATTTGTTAACTGCGGCACTGATTGAGAGAATACCGCAAGCAGAAATGCAGTAAGCCAGACGTTTGCAATGACGCTATCCATGTAACGTGCAGTACAGCCATCTGATTGTACAAAAGTTGGCTAGGTTGGTTCTGGCGAACACTTTAGTCGATTTCTTAGAAAAACGGTACCAACTACTCCTACCTAACCAATTATCTGAATAAACCACCATGTGCTGGTGGAATCGCATCCGATGAATTTAGTCAAGTGGGTCACTTTGATACATGTATACTCTTGGACTTCACAGAAAGACAACTTGAGGAGATATTTATGCTGAATTATCTGTGGACTAAAATATTACGTGGTTCTCATTCATCAATAATTTTTGTCCTGCTTCAATGTGCGTGAAGGGCATGCTTAGAAGTACTTAAATCAGCTTCAATTATCTACATATCACGTTGACCAACATTTGAAAAATAGCAAATCATTGATGCTGTCTAGTTCATTTTACAGATCATCTCCTGTGGTGACGAACTCCGTTCTATTTCATTTTTTGTTACCAAGAGTTGACTTTTCATGCATTACTTAATTGGCTGAACAATTAGTCCTTCTCATGTGAATAATATCCGAGAAATATTTTGTCAAAAAGAAAAACCAATACTCACTAGTTGACTGCACCCAATCTAACTCTAAGAATTTCTCAAGCACATTTTTGATACGTTTTCCTTTCTAGCCTACGTGCACACTTCATTTCTAGTATATGTAGAGATGAAAGGTTTATAAAAGTTGAAAATCTCGCTGAGCGTCTATTGTACTTGTTTTAAAAAGTATGTACCTTAGTTTTAAACTAGTTCACAAACTTCTTACCATGATGCTAATCCTTCCCTTAGCGCTTAGAGGTCTCGAGACTTTACAGAGTATGTTCTGCTATGAACTCTGTGCAAACCGAGCTAAAAAATAGCAAGGTGAATCAAATTGTTGCCTAGATACATTTCTCGAAGAGAAATGGTCTACAACTTGGTGATGGAAGCATAACATCTCTTTTCCAAAATATAAGGATACATTTAGCTAAACAATTTGTAATTGTCTTAAATTATTTTGACATGTCTACTCCTGGAGAGACCGTTTCATGTATAAGTTTCGTTATTACGGATCTTGAAGTTTACCATTTAGCGACATTTTGTTAACTCAATATAACCACCCAATATTTCTGGTTCTGTTATCATTATCTCTATGGACTCCTCATTTCCCTATCTTTCGGTTGTGATTGTGCTGCTCTTCGAGGCATCGAATATTACAAAATACAGAGTGGTAAGCTTTCATGTAGTACTTTGAATTAAAGGACAATAAAGAGTCTTGCCTAAAACATGTAGCCGGTGACAGGATTCACAAATTCGATAGACCCAGAAAACTGCTCGGGGTCGGTAACCGCGGTAATCGTATAGTAATTCTGTAAAATTTTGGTTTTCTCCTCCCTTTCATTTTTGCTCTCTGGATGGCTTGGTGATATGCTCTATGATGATCAAATGGAACACTGAAGTTGGGCTAGATGTCTAAGTGCAATAGGTGTTAAATCTATTTGTTCTCTGTAGCTGGATTGATACAGATTGCCCTGAAAGTAGTGGTATATTCCATTGTTCAGTCCCTGTGCTTATTATTGGTAGTCTATACATTGTCATTTAGGTTTGATTCCTGGACTAGGAGCTATTGTATTTGTTGATTCAATTAATCTTGTTTTGATTGAATTAAGGAAGAGCAGAAAAACCTTTGGTACTGCTATGATATTTTGCTACTCGGTTAGTGTTTGTTTCTCAAAAAGTAATCCTCTCCGTGTCAGCTTTTATGTCAACAACATTGTCCAAGAAAAAAGCTCAATTTCAGAGAATATTTTTTTTTCAGTTTTACATCTAGTTGTGATCTTAGCTTCTAACCCAGCTTGTGATGTGTCAAATGGACAATTAGAGAGAAGAATATTGTATTCCTAGGGCCAATTGTTATATTTATCTAAGAGCAATTTTATTCAATCATCCATATGCTGTTCAATTCATTATCATGCTTGAAGGGAGGTGGTTTTGCTTCTATACTTATGGCACTTACGTGTATGTTCATGTTCAGTGTATATGAATTACTTTGTTTCTTGATTTTTATATTCAGGTGATCCTCAAGTATATTTTGCAGTCACAAATGATGAAAGGAGATAAGTATTTACCATATATATGACTGCAAAGCTCGATTAGGATGATTACTACACATGCACCTTGCATGTCTTTTCACTATCCCAGTCGAGCTTGCAGTCGTATATAATTATCTCTATAATCTGATGCAGATCAATTAAATAATAGACTCTTTGTTAGATGGTGGTTGCATATGATGCTGGTGACTAATTTTTATTTTTGTTTGTTACTTTTCTTCTTACACCCTAATGTATAGATACTGATGCTATGCTTATTTTAGTACTAATCAATGCATTGTCATGATGAGTTTGTATGAAAAGCACTGTCCAGTATATCATTTTTGCATATTCTCTAAAATTTAGGACTGCTATGACGTGGTATGTTGTTCATCGTGGACGGCAAAGTGAAGTGTTCTCCAGTTGGGAGGAATGCTACGCATAAGTTAATGGATTCATGGAGCATGTTACAAAGGATACAAGTCCAAACATAAAGCTGTTGCGGCATAAAATAGTCAAGTCACTCAAACCGAGCTAAAACTAGCTAACTTCGAAAATAAGAAGAAGTATGATTTTACGTATAAAGATGTCATAATCCTAGTTCTAGTTGTAATCATAATTATTTTACTATGTAAAATGATGTGACTTATAAGATCAATATGTCAATTATCAGTACCTTTATGCCTATTTTGCTACATAAGATGTGACTTTTTTTTGTTAAATGTGATTCTAGCGTACTCAATTACAATAGTGTGTGTGTATGCATTCTATCTATCGACTCCTTTAAAGTTATCTCACTCTTTCGACAGTCTCTCTCCCTCCCTTGTTGGCTTTATCTCTATCTCCCTCCTTTCTCAGCTCTCTATATGTAGAATATTCAACTGCTCATCGTCATCGTATGCAGAACTTCCAGGAAGAGATGGCACCACCAACTACCGATCTGCCCTAGGTGCCAGAAGAAGATGTAGTGCCACTGTCAAACATTGAAGAAGATAGCCCGAGGCACTACCTCAATCTGTAACAAACAAACGCCTGTGGAGGCAATGAAAGGATCGAATGGCCGAAAGGGGGGGGGGGTGAATTGGGTAATTAAAAAACTTATACCGAAAACTAGAACAAAAGCAACTTAAGCCTGGAAGAAAGGAAATGCGCTACACGAACAAAGTAGGAGAAGGCAACTAAACAAGCAAGCAAAGACACTAAGAAAACGCGAAATTTAAAGCTTGCAAGAATGTAAATGCTCAAATTAAATCGCGGAATAGTGAAGAGATGGACAAGAGAACACCAGATTTTTCCTGAGGTATCGAGGAGTTAGCACTCTCCCCAGTCCTTGTTGGAGCATCCACCAAGGATATCGCTCCCCCTTAAATCACCAAGACTCAAGTTCATGATTGCCACTTCTCCATCTTCGAATTGGCAAGCATCAAACCAAGTACAAAACTCTTCCCGGGTTTCCACAAGAACTCCAAGAGCTCACCGAGAGCACCACCAATCACCAAGACTGGCTAGGTGTTGCCAACCACTGAGAGTAACAAGCTAATAGCTTCACTCGACCAAAATCAAGCCTAGACTATAGTTAGATGCACACTTGTTACTCTCTAAACACTAATAATGTCCTGAATCTTCAATTAGGGATTTGAAAATCAACTCAAGTGCTCTCTCTTACTTCTTGATGACACACACAATGTATGAGTTTCTCTGGATCGCTTACACGGGAAATGAAACCAAATGGAGGGGTATTAATAGGCTAGAAATCCAAATTATAGCCGTTACCTAACCACCAACTTTTCTGTTAACACCAGATGATTCGGTGATTACCATCTCACACACACCGGACAATCCAGTGAGTACAGACTCCAAGCCACACTGTGCCAGCTGTCATTAGCCGTTGATCCTCCGGTGTACTCATCCGGTGAATACTGAAGTCACACTGGACAATCCGGTTAGAAGAACCAGGCCAAAACACCAGTTGCAACCTCTCTGCAAGAATTAGTCTGGTGATCCTTCTATGCATGCATCGGACCATCTGGTGAGTGAAGCCTCTTCTGAACCTCTCTACAACATTGCTCCGGTGAGTAGAGCTTCATTTTTCTGCACTTTGAATTTGCCTTTGCAAGAAATAGTCCGGTGAACCCCCTCTTTCCATCACCAGATAATCCAGTGAGTTCAACTTGAATTTTCCTAGGAAATTTCACTTCGGTTGAAAAAACTCCGATGCTTTCACTGGTGTAACACCAGACTATCCGGTGAAACACTTTGAAAAATTTAGGACATGTGTCACCAAGAAAATGCTCCGATGCGAAGACCTTCTTTATTACTGGACCATTTGGTGAACTCAATGCCTCCCTGAGTTGAGAAACGAAATTTATCCGGTGAGTTTACCTTTCACATGACCGGACTATCCGGTGAAGTAAACATCTCCGAGCTCGTCCAATTCAAACTTCTTTGAGCTCTAACTTCTCGACATCTGTACCATGGGCTTCTCTGAGCTACCTAGTGCTAAAATTTCACAAGTGTGCATCAAACCAAGTCTAGATTCAACTAGATCAAGCTACTACTCTTAGCCCCTCTTTATAGTACGATCAAAAGACTAAGAAAGAAAACATATACAACTCTAAGTGTCCTTCATCTCCTTTGTGACACTTAGAACTAGAAGATCCTTAATCTTGATGCACATCTCCTTTGATAGTCCATATAATCAACTTAGGGACTAATTTGAACTAAAAATTTTATACCATTCAAAACAAATTTGTTAGTCACAATGATACGGTTGTCATTAATTACCGAAACACTTACCACTTATATAGGGGCCTAGATGCTACAGGCGATGAGGTAATTCATAAGTAGATGAATGTGTCTATTCTGCATATTATCGTATAGGTTCTCAATAGTTTTTTCGCTAATACGTAGATGCTTGATGCTCCGGAGGGTCATGATAATGAGCAATCCTAGGAGCAGCATCGTGTCTGAGGTCTCTTGAAGATGCCTATATGGGCGACTTGTGATCACAGAGCTCTCACTAGTAGAGGAGTCAATTGCACTTGAGAGAGTTCTAGGGTCATACAAGTCAGTCTGTGGGATTGCTGTTAAGGATCATGTGCCCATCAACTACAGATTGTGGATCGGCGAACGAGGTGATCCGCATGTGGTTCCTGATTCGATCAAGAACGATATCTTGTGGCCCAAGATATTAGAGAAGTTCGACTTCCCTGATAACTAATGAAGGTTCCTTTATTATTGATTTACATTAAATATATCTCGTTGTATACATATATTGAGTGAGAGAGAGACGGAGAGATTGAGGAGAGAGGGAGGATAGAGAGGATAGAGAGGGAGGATAGGGCCTGAGTAGAGGGGGGAGGCACAATATTGTCAGTTGAAGGTTTTAGCTGGCAGTGATACCTTGAGAGTAACTGCCGGCTGAAACCACGAGCCGATATCTAAGGTATTATTGCTAGCTGAATTCTTCAATCGGCAGTGATAACTTTTTTCACTGTCGGTCTACGGAGCCGATAATGATAGTTTTTGACTATCACTATTTATTATTCACTGTCAACTTCAAAACTGGCACTAAGAGAGTTTTAAAGCCGACAATTATATACTATCATGTATTAATGGATGTATCTAAATCTGAAAGGGAGAGGAAAAAAACTTACGCTTACCACTGTCAGCAACCAGCTCATGCGACAGGCCACTTGTTTGACAATAATATACTACAGCTCAAACCTCAAAATAATATCATAATTCATTCGTCGGCCACTTTAATGTTTTTTTCGTGGGTGGAGGCGGACGATCCTGATATATCAACTACCAGGTGGATAGGTGTAGACCATGTTTTCAGCACGCTAAAGATAAGCACATACAAAATACATGCTCCCTCCGTTGCAAGTCGTATTTTATTTTTAAAAAATCAGTAAAAGTAAACTTTGATTATTAAATTCTTTTATAATATATTATCAATTGCTACAAAATTAATATCATATTAAATATATTTTGAAATATAAATTTAGTAAAATAATTTTTGTGTATTAAACATATATATAATTTAATTAATTATCGTTAAAACTTATGCTGTTTGATTTTTTTTCAAAGCAAAATACGCTTGAACGAAGGGAGTAATTGTTGCGATAATATATGCTGTGCCATCGGCCAACCTCGCGGACAAAATAGTGAATCGCAGAGGGAGATTTTTCTCCTATTTATTTTTCTTTCTTTGCGCTAAGCACGTTAGTTCATCACTCTCTAAAAAAAACCGCCCTTTTCACCTCCCACAAATTTCCGACTACACGCACGAGGGCACGTGGCCACGTAGGTACTACCGAGGAATTTTAAAGCAGTCATGGCCTCATGGGACACAAAAAATATCCCGTGGTTAGGTTAGATCTTTCCTAGCAGGCATTGATCGCGATCGACACGGATTGATCGATCGATCGATCAAATTGAGGGTCCTGCCAGCCAAGGGATAAGCTTGACGATGTGACGTTTGGCGCGCCCACTCGCAGGGGGAGGTAGGCAAGCAAGCAGCGCTACGTGCCCCTGTCTGTGCAACAGTAGTCCTTGGAGTTGATTTTTTCTGGGTGTAATTAAAAGAATTCTTCTCGCCAAAAATGTCAAAGTATATATACTCTACAACTAAATAAATAAAAAGTTTCACTGATAATGCACTAGCATACTAGCTCACCGGCTCATCTCCGTTCGCCTGCCTTCGACCCTTTCTTTTTCCTCCTTGTCGTCTCATGTCATTCTACCGCATACGAAGTACTTTTAAATACATGTAAAATTACGTATCGTTATTTTTGAACTCGAATCTCCATAGAGCAAATACCAGCCAAAGATTACAGTATAAATTTGAATCTTGAAATGGATGCACTCATGCACATCGCTCACGCATGCATGCACCTGTCCTTTTTGCTCATGCTTCTGCTTGGAGAGGATCATCTCCTGTCCCGATGCATGGTCCCAGAGAGCTGCGCTGCTGTGTTCCCTTGCAGCCTACTCCTCTGCCCAAGCTTAATTTACTATTACTATATCAAATGTTAGTTGTAAGCTAACCATATAATATATTGCAATCAAAATTAATAAAGACGTTATGGCGTCACATGCCACATGCATGTAGGCAGACGAAAGCGACAAACACATGGGCTGCGCTTCACTTTAGAAGAAACAAAACTATGTGCGAGAATATATTCTTAATTTAACTCTCGTGTGCGTTCTTAAACAGTGAAAATCCTGTTTTATGGTATGCGTAAGGACGGATGATGCCATAAGGGTGTATTTGATTGAAAAATAATGTTAAATGAGATATTGTCATCTATATTTTGTTGGATAGGGTAATTTAAATTTTTATTCGATAGTATAGATATAGTGATATAATTTTTTATTTAGTTGGACGGATAGAAATTAAATGTGGTTAGTTAAAATTTTGTAGGACCTATTTATCATATGTTTAGTTTTTTTATTAAAATATAATCATGTGAGATCTTATTTTGTTGATTTAATTGTAATAAATACAATGATACAATTGCATCGCAAATCCGATAAATATTTTAGGAGATAATATCATTTAAATCGTGCTAACAGAAAAATATATTTACTCTAACCAACTAGAATATACTACCTAAGTAGGATAAAGCTCATCCAGAATATGGAGGGGTTCATCTGGCATAATTTATGGGATGGGTTCATCTAGCATCTGAGGAGAATATTCTTCTAAGGTGGTCGTCTGTAGCGAAAATGACTCTATTAGGTTATGATTGTGATTTTGGTGACTCTATCAGGTTATGATTGTGAGTTTGGTGATTAATGATAATATAGTCAATGAGACTAACATGTTTATCAAGAATATATACTAGCAAGCTCATAGATGCAATATATTAAGAAGCTACCACAATCGGGATAAAATTTAGTTGAATTAGAAAAGTCATAGGAAAAATAACTACACCGAAAGGTTCGGCGTAGAGGAGTTGTGAACGCCGGAGTGTTTTAGATATAAATGCTGGAGCATTTCTGAGTTGAAGCTCAATGATAGTACACGCGTAAGGTTCGACGATCGGTAGTGTGCGTGCTGGAGTATACGCCGGAGGAATTATTGTAGAGAGGATTGCAACAATAGAAAGACCGAATGACTACATGCCATAAGGTCCGACGATTGAAGTGTGCACGCTGGAGCATTTGTTGTAGAGAAGATATTAAAGTCCAGTTTGGTATAGTTTAACACGCTGGATGGTCCAGCGATGAAGCAAAGCAACACTAGAGTATATTGCACCGAGGAAGGCATGGTGTCGGTGACATGGGAACCAGGGGTCTCCGAGTCCCGAGGCCAGGACAGCAGAGTGCCACGTGGTGCCCTCCCTCGGGGGTTATCTCCCCGAGGTCCGAGAAGACCAAGTCCCGGGAGAGGGTGCTCGGGGCCATGTATAGTGGTCCCCGAGTACCCGAGTTCCCCGATGACCTGAGAAGGCCAAGTTCTGGGAGAGGGTGCTCGGGACCATGAATAGTGGTCCCCGAGCACCCGAGTTCCCCGATGACAAGAGAAGTCAGTTCCGGGAGAGGGTGCTCGGGGCCATGAACAGTAGTCCCCGAGCACCCGAGTTCCCCGAGGACCCGAGAAGTTAGTTCCGGGAGAGGGTGCCCGGGGCCATGAATAGTGGTCCCCGAGCACTCGAATTCCTCGAGGACCCGAGCAGTCAAGTTCCGGGAGAGGGTGCTTGGGGCCGTGAACAGTGGTCCCCGAGCACCTGAGTTCCCTGAGGATAAAGAGAGGGCATATCCGGGAGACAGTGCTCGGAGCTGTGAACAGTAGTCCCCGAGCACTCATAGTTCCCCGAGGGCCTGAGAAGTCCTTCGCCGATGGTCCCCACAGGGGCTCAGCGGTGAGGTGTCAACTGGTGAGAGGCCTGATGCTGCATTTAAGAGGGCGCGTGGCCTGTCACTTCCAACCACTCCCCCCATGCTCGCTGTCAGTCCCTGCCATGGTCTGGCAGGGAGGCGTGGGGACATTTAATGCGCGGGTCCCATCACGCGTCATCCGGCGCGCCTCGGGATAACGTTGCAGGGCTCGAGGCACAACACCTGCCGCCCTGCTATGTCAGACTTGCTCTGACCGGGCGAGTACGTGGGGCTGCTCGGTGGCTGCCCGGCGGGCCCTCCTCGCTGCACCCGCTGAAAAGCGGAATGATGACGATGAAGACCGGACGGGGGCGCGTTTTCAACCTTCAACCTTCCCCGTCACCTCAAGCAGCAGCCCATGATGGTTGCTTTCCATTTATGGCACCTTGGAACTTGCGCCAATCCTTTCTGTGCACGCCACCCGCCCTGCCGGGTATAAAAGAGGGGCGGGCTCCCTGGAGAAAAGAGAGGGACTTGGACTTGGACAGAGATCGGACAGAGCACATCCGACGAACTCTGGACGACGACGGAAGAAACACGAAGCTCTAGACTTAGACAAACATTCTTGTAATACAATAGATCCTCAGAGAGACATTCTCAGAGCATTTCTAGCATACACACAGGAGTAGGATATTACGCTCAGTGCGGCCCGACCCTGTCTAAAAATCCCCTGAGCATTTATTTCCTCCTGCATCCGATCATCCACTCCACCTGCATCTCATTTACTCCCATTTATTTCACATACGAGGTGGACTCAGAATCACCCCCCTGGCCGAATCTCAAAGGGGGTCCCTCCGGATCCCCGCTTGAGGAGTTCACCCTCCGACACGTGGGATGGCTCAGTTGAACACATCGGAAAGTTCAACGATGGAGCTGATGAACACACCAGAGCATCTGGTGTTCACATTTGTTTTGAGTGGAGTTCCAATGGCTAGTTTTTGGAATATGTACATGCCGAATGTTTCGATGAGTATAATCTGTCTACACGGGAACGTCCGGCATATGCAGAGAATTTGAGCCGTTAGGGCAATGGCTAGTCTGTGAGGTTGAGGATATAAATACCCCTCTAGTTAGTTATATGAAGGTAATGGAGTCTAGAGAAGCCCATATACGCTTGAGAAGACATCCCAGCCATCAAAGTGTTAAAAGTAATTATCTAAGATGATTAATCATAAGATTAGAGAGTGATTAGTGCTTATAGTCCTAGAGAGAAGTATTGCCACGTGCTGCAACCTAGAGAGTAGATCAAGGAGTGATCCAACCTTGTACTGAGAGGTATGCTGACATTTTAGAGTCTTGGTGACTTGCCGTCATCTTGAGCCTAGGTAGCTCGAGCTTGTCAACCCTCCAACTTGGTATGAAACAGCGGCAAGAAGCGTGTATGGGGACATGGAGGCCCTTGCCTTGGTGGCTAAAACTCTAAAGTGAAGACGTCGGATAAGTGGCTCGAAGAGAGGTTAGTGGTGAGATCTCGCTTTGGTGGCTTGGTTTCTCATCATGCTTGAGGCCTTGCCATGGTGGCTTGGTAGCTCAAGAGCCGTGGCCGAAAGAGTCTTGATAACTAAAAGTATATCTTTTGTGGAGCTTCAACATAGACTAGGGGTGGCTTGTGTGCTACCAATACCACATAATAAAAATCCTTTGTACCGAGTTTGTTCTCTCTACCTTATTTACATTTTCGTATTTACATACTTGTCATTTATCTTTCTAGAGTAGGTTGTAAACCTCCTTAAACGGTAGAGTAGACACACTAAATAAACCTAGAGCACATTTAGATAGAAATTGATATATGTTTATCTTGTGAAGTTTTTTGAGCCATTAGTTTTAAGTGTCTTAATTCACCCCCCTCTTATAACGTCATCGTTTCTCACACCATCCCATCCAGCTTGTCCTCCAACCAAACACCTCTAAAAACTAGATGGTGATCTCCCATCCAAAGATATCCCTCCAACCAAACACATCCTAAGATGAGGAGTTGAATTAGGATCACTTAAAACTAAGGTTCAGATTTAAGAAGATAAACAATTAATCTATATCATCTAAATGTGCTCTAAATTTATCTATTGTTTGTACTCTACTGTAACAAAGTTTTTGCACCCTAGGACCAATCCTACAAAGTGCACATGGCAATTCTAGAAAAGGTAAACACAAAATAGTGAGTGTAAGAAGTAAGTGCGTAATGTAAAGGGTAGAGAGAACACAAATTCAGCATGATGACCATTTCATGCGGTATCGTGAGTTGTCACTCCCCCTTGTTTACATTGGAGCGCCTTGCAAGGGCCAAGCTCCCCTATCGACTAACTTCGCAGATAGCCATTAGAGCTCACCACGTGTCGGTTGGTTTCATGCTAGGCCTCTCGCGGACACCCACCACCATCTCCACTATTGTAACATCCAGATTTTTAAACATGTTAATTAATTACAAATTTCACTCTCAATTAAAACTTTTTATGATTAATTAAGCTAACTAAAGTCAAGGAAATATGTTTATGTATATGAATGTATGCATACTAGTATGTATACATTCAGATATGTTAAATGGACTAAGTATTCCAAATTGCACTAAGTTTATTTCTAAATTAATCCGTGGATTGAATTGGTTCATATTTATATTGGTTTGAGGCTTTTATAGTTCCTTGTGTGTGGAGAATTGAAATTGAATGTCTCTCAATTTCAATTCTACTCTAGTTCCCTTCAGCTAAAATCAAATTGGATTCAAATCCCTTAAATTCAAACCATTTTCCAAAAATCAAGATCCAAGACCAAATCACAATTCAAATATATTTATTTGAATTGACCTGAATCCTAAGTCAAAGACAAATTCAAATACCTCATTTGAACTTAAAATCAAACTTCTTTTCTTTTTTCATTTTCTATCACAGGCTCAATCTTCCCTCCCTTCTCTCTTGCTCAGCCCAATCGGCCTGACCCCCTTTCTCCATTTCCTCCCCCACGCTCGGCCCACTCGCTCGTGCTGTCGGCCCAGATCATAACGCACCTGCTTGCCCGCTCGCCAGCACACCCGCACGAGTGTGGCTATCCGCGTGTCAGCCTTCTACCGCTCAGCCGCCCATGCTCTCTCCTCCCTCCTCCACCTCACTATCGCGATGGGGAATATCGCCGTGACACCCTCCGCATCCTCGCTCTCTCTCCTCTCTCTCTACCCTCACAACGTGCCACCCGAGCGTTTGGTGCCATGAATTACGTGCCCACGCACGTGTGTGGATGGCACAAAGCGCCCATGCCACGGGAAAAGAGGTGGGCGCCGCCCCGCCACCTCACCGCCGATGACCGCATGATGTCATGCGCCGCATCGCCTCACTGCTCCACCTCCCTCTATAAATAGAGCCGCCCGACCCCCCCTCTCTGTTTCCCCAAATCAATTCCACCGTCGTGCCACTGCTCGCCACCACCGCTCGCCGTTGCTGATCTGCCACCCACATGCTACCAAGGAACCCAAGGAGGGCGATGCCACCCTAGTGCCGTTCTTTGTAGACCAGAAGCTCGATGGGAGGCCATCCGAGCCTTCGATCGAGCTACATCGCCGCTGCCTCTTTGATGAATCGCCAGTCGCCACCCTTCTCGTCGCTGTTCTTACTCTCGGTGAGCCTCCCAGTCCCTTCACGTGTCTGCCTAGGTAGTGTGGCGCCGCCCCCGAGCTCTTTATTAGCGTGTATCCGTGTGCCATCGTGCTCATGTTTCAACCATCATGCAAATACTCGCCGCCGGCGTGCTTGTGCTCTATGATCTGGTCTGACTGTCATGCCAAGAAGCCTAGGGGTGCTAGGCCCTTTTACCTTGCAGGTTGGCACCTCCCAGTACATGGGAGGTGCTGCCCCATTTGCTAGTGCCGCTGCCATCTACTCCAGCCACCGCCTGGTGTCATTTCTGATGCCGGCCGCCATCAAGGAACCCCTATCCAAGTTCCTCATTGCGCATATATAGCCGGCATTAGTTTCTCGTCATGAAACTCCGCCGGAAACTCAACTCTGGCAAGCTCACCCATGCACCTCCACCACAATTGCTTGTCGCCAGCCACTTTTCCCCCTCCGTCGTTGCTCCGCGCCAGCGTGCCCGCGCGTGAGCTTGGAACGACCACAAACCGTGGCTAGACCTTGCCGTGTGGGCCACGGCTCAGCCCGAGCACCACCAGCCTACTAGGCCGGCCAAGCTACCCAAAGGTCGTGCCCCCGTCGGTCGGCCCAGCTCCACAACCCACGAATCAGCTAGCCCAAAACCTAAGTGAGCCAGCACTATGCAGCCCGGCATTGTGCAGCCCAAATCCGGATCCGGCCCATCCAAGCCCACTTCAGCCCAACCAGTATTATTCGTGTGGGTCCCACCGAGTCATTGTTCATGTGGGTTCGGGCTACTGTTTAGTGGGGCCCACACGTGGGGCCCATCTATGAATAGTATAATTTCATAATTTCTTGATTTAATTTTACATTCTAGGAGTCATAACTTCTTTGTTTTGGCTACGATTTTGGCGATTCTTTCACTGAAATTCATCTAAGTTCAAGGTCTACCTATCCATCACAATCTGATATCGTTTAGGTCTCATTTGGTTTTCCATTTGGTGTTATTTGATTCTTCTCTAGTGTCACCGTTATTTATCGTAGTTGCAATTGCAGAACAACCAAGACCTTGAAGAGAACTTCAAAGAAGGCTAGTCCTATCTCCTTGATCATATTGAACCAATATTTTCAAATAATCTACATGATTAACTAAAACTGAACTTATTATCGTATGTGCTATGTATTGCACTCTTACAAACTACTTGTAATAGTTAAATCCTATCAAACACATGCCATGTCTTGAATATCATCATCCAGAATATATATCACCCTAGGATCACCTGTTTTTATCTATATTAACGATGGAGGATGCCTTGATATCTAGCATGCTTAGGTCTGAATACGTCTCCTCGGAGACATCGCTTTTAAAGCACCTCTCCTTAGAGATAAGATTTACTATTATCAATGATAACTCATATACCATGAAGCCTTTTGATGGTTGTGAATTCCGTGATGATTGTGAAATCCTTGATGTCGTGTGGGATATGGTGGGTGATGTGTAAAAATGGATGAAAACTGTATGACATGGGTAGGCAGAGTAGTACTCTAGATGAGGATGCTCCTGGAGGCTTGAGTCACTTCTGTGGTATTCATTGCTAGAAGATACCTGCCCTGGTCATTTAAGGATCGAGTCCTTGTGCCATCATACTTAGCCACCGTGTGTAACCATACGTCCGGAATGGGCGGGACATGACTTCTCCTTCACTGGACTGAGTTGAGCATCATACTAGGAGGCTAAGGGTAGCGAGTAGTCAAGTGACTATGTGGCCCTCTGTTTGAGCGTGCAGAGACCGGCAAATGCTTAAAAAGGGAACCTAACGTTCAATACAAGACCACTAGTACTTGGGGGTAAATCTTGTAGGAAAGCCCGATAGGAAAGATGATTGGAGTGTCTCAATATGATTCGCTTATCCGCTTGCAACAGTTGGAGGCTGAGCATATTACGTGGGTACAATGCACAGCCTCTGCAGAGTGTAAATCTATTCGAATAGTCATGTCCATGGTCATGAACATGCGAAGGCATGGTCATGCTTGAGTAGACTCTAGGTGCGTGCATCTTGATGAGTGAGTGTGTGGACTAGATATCCGTGTGATGATGGTTCATGGCTCACTCCGTCGGAAGATGTATGGTACTAGAGGTACACCAGATGTGCTAATAAGGACTGTGGAGCGAGGTATAGCCCCTCATAGGATCGAAACCCCCCTAGATATAACTTGTGTCTTTGTTTTGAACTATTTAAACTGTTTTAAAGTAAATAGTAGATGATACAATTGAATACCTGCATAAACAGCTTCGTGCTTAAAACCAAACCGTAAAGCCTTATCCTTGAATTTCTCCTTCATGCATCTATCAACACCTTGAAGTAGAATAGAGCTTTCTGAGTACCTTTCGTACACACTCTTGCTATCATTCTGATGAGGAAGCCGATGCTAACAATGTCGGAGGCGAAGTCGGGAATGAAGAGTAGTTTTAGAAGTTGTGTTCACACTCTAGCTGCTTGTGGCTTGGGTCTTTGCTTTCCACTGTGTTTTTGTTGGCCGTTCGGTCAGGTTTGTAATATACTGTATGGTTTGTGAACATTTTGTACTCTAAACCTTAAGTACGAAGTTTGATTGTGATACTACAACTATTATATTGTGTGTATTAGCTACTTGATCTAGAGACTGATATGGGAGACATAGGAGATCTCGGGTTGGGGTCTTACAACTATGGTAGTGCTTTGCCATTTTAGCACGGTGCACTCGAACCTCTTAGAAAGTTTACAATTGCTCCACAACCTACTCAGCGGGCTTCACAAGACACAAACGCTGGCAAGCAGTCTAGGTGTTAGCAAACACAAAGAGTAACAAGTGTGGATCACTCACTTGATCCAACTCTAGGATAATTACCTAGTTAGATGCACACTATACCTAAACTAGCACTAATCAAGGCCTTAATATTATGCTAATTGCTTTGATATTCAATATTATCAACTTTGTGGCTGAGGAACTCCAAATGCGTGTGTGAACCTTCCCTTGAGCTCCAACACCCTCAAATAGCCGGGGTGATAGAGTATTTATAGCCCAAACACTAAACATTACTCGTTGCCCATTGGGGCTAGAAAACTGTGAACTCTAGAAGTTTCGATGTGCACAACTTACTTAGCACCGGAACATCCTATGATCATAGCTCAAATAGCTAGAAAAAACTAGTCATTACTAAACTCTTCTCATCGGAATATCCGTTGGTAGCACCGAAACATGCGGTGTGTATAACACCCTAAAAATAATCTCTCTGTAAACCATCTCTCGTGAAATATTCTTTTGATTATCGAAGCATCTGATGTGAGCCAAGGTTCACAAATTTGTTTGGACCCCAAAAAATAGTCCCTGGTGGTAACTGGAAATGCACGGTTACCACAAAAACCAATCAAAATTCAGCGAGAATTCAGTCAAATTCACTCGGTCAAATTTGCAATTCGGGGCAAATTCAGACCAAATCGACCGAACGGTAACCGGTCAAATTCCACCGGTAACTAATTGAATTGATCGATTTATCGATTGGTTTTTCCGCATTTCTCGCATTGACCGCATTCACGGGTAACCAGTCGAATTTTTTGATTTATCGAGCGCATTTCTCGGTAACCAATGAAGTTCAACAAAAAAAACAAAAAAATGGCTCAACCTTGTAAAATCAATAACTAATTTATCCGAGCTTCAAATAAAGTGAAACAAATTTTGTTGGTTTCCTTGTAACATGATCTACATGATAAAAGTATTTATACTCATAAAAAATTGAATATTTTCTATAAGAAAATGTATTTGCTAAACCTAGTTAAATGCATAGTTAACTCTTTGCTAATCCAAAAATCATGAAACAAATATTTTTATTCTTGTTACATGATCCTATGTCTTTTAAAAATACATGAACTCATAAAATAGTTGTTGTAATATGTAGGATTGTGTAAATGTGTTGCAACTAGATTAGTTCATAACTAACCCATCACACCTCCAAAATTAGTGAAACCACTTTTATTAGTTTTTTATACTATAATTTATGTAGAAAAATAATGGTACACATGAAAAAGTTAATTGCAGTGCTGTTTCTTAATATGTTCACTTTGTGCTTGTGAACTTTGTAAAAGTCATGGAGAATTTAATAAAACTCTAAATGAAATGAAACCAATTTTAAAGATCCTCTTAAGATGTCGAGACCGGTTCAAGAAATAAACCAATCTCATCTATATGCTGAGCCCAGGAATCAATCCCAATACATAATGACTTCATTGATGATTTATATTAAATATCCATACTTAATCGAATTAACCGTCTTATAAATGTGACCTTCAAGGGTCGAAGAACCAAATAACTGCAGTGGAACTAAACGAACTATGAAGACTCTAATCCTTTACAACTCTCCCACATGCATCATCGACATAGAAAGCATCTTAGCATGATCCACCTTCAGCGTATTCCTCGATACCTTCTCCAACTGAGTGTTTGGTGATAGCAAGAGTGAGCACTTATCGTACTTAGCAAGTTGTGAAGGAAATAGTGTGGATATGAAGGCTTGACAAGAATAATGCTATATGGCTCACTTGCATAAATCATCATTTAAGTAAAAAAATTGAAAAGCAAATATAATTAAGTGAATAACAAACCACCTCAAGATTCCATCCATCTTGACTTAACCAACTAACCAACACCTCAATCAAAGTTCCATCCACTAAGGTTAAACCCTCAATCATAGTTCCCACCACTATGATTGACCACCCTCAACTATGATTTCCACCATCACAGTTGACCCGACTAACCAAAACATCAAGTTATAATCATGGTAGGTTTTTAGTGACGCTCATGACCGTGAGCATGGCTGAATATTTAGTTTTAACTATGCAGAGGTTGTACTTTATCTATAAGATGTATCATCCCGTTTTGCCGAGGATCTGTTGGCCGACGGATAACTCTTACACACTACTGAGATGCACACTAGGAATCCACAATAAAGCCTTTACAATGCCCCTCTCAGCACATGTATACCCGCTAAGGTTTCACTGCCACGTGATTCCACCTCAACAACGGAAGCCCCCTCTTGCACCTTTCGGATCCCAAGATATCGTCCATTCACCGCTCTTTTGCTCAGTCTACACTATGCTGAGCGTAAGCAAATTACTTGGCTAGACCCATCTCATACTAGACTTTTGGTTGTACTATAAACACATAAAGGTCACCCCACAAAATGGTCCTTAGATTTGAACAAGACTACCACTTTCCCAACTAAACATGTCATTATACCACCTGCTCAAATCCCTATACCATGTTGCTATAAAAATTATTCTATCATGTTTTATCATTGTTGTATAGGACCATTATCAAGTTCGTGAAACAGTTATCATGATTACCATCCAAAGCAAAGCTAAGCATCATTTACCCATCAATAAACCAAAATCATACTATGGCGACATGGATGATAAGGGAAAAACTAGGGTAAAACCTAACACTTATGATTCCTAATAAATTATTAGCATACATGTTTATAAAATAAAATATTTGTAAAACTGGGATAAAAATGATCAAAGACACAACTTGCCTTCACTGAACTTGGGTCTTCAAAATCTTGATCCTGCAGACCTTCTAGCTCCTCGAAAATGTTGGCGTCTACTCACAACATACACGGAAAAACAACAACATATAAGCACCAAGATCAAAAAGAACCAAAAATCACACAACAAATATCATCTCATACAAGATAATGCTATTCTGGACAATTCGGCGAAAGAACGGGTCAAACAAAGCTACGGTTTACAAGTTATTATTTTCTAAAGATTAAAATAGGACTAAAAAGATTATCTATAGATAAAATTATGTTTCCAGAAATTTTCTAGGATTTTTTCAAAGCCATCTATGATTTCTCTAGAATTTTCTAGCATTTATTTGAATTATAAAACTATTTAAAACTATTAAACAGAATTAAATAAACATATAAACATTTTTGAAATTAATTTCCTATTGATTATTTTTTAGAATTATTTTTCTACTGAAAACTATTTATTGCGTAATATTTAAGCTTTATGATGTCAGCAAAATAGATAAAACAATTAAAAATAAAAATAAAAGCTGACTAGGCTGCTGACGCTGACGTGGCTTGACATGCAAGCAAAAATGCTGATATGGTTGGGTGATTGGGCAAGTGAGGTGGCGAAACGGCTAACTCAGTTTATGTAAGCCACATGTCGCCCTCGGGTTGACCAGCGAATGGATATGTATAGGGATCGATGACGTCCTAAGACGGGGGGAGTGAATTACGATGTTTAAAACTATTTTGGTTCAAAAACAACATAAGATAAACCTATATCAATTTTTATAAATATACTCTAGGTTTATCTAGTGTGTCTACTCTACCGGTCAAAGCGCATGCAACCTATCTAAGAAGGTAAATTACAAGTAAATGCGGAAACGTAAATAAGGTAGAGAGATCAAACTGGGCACAAGGATTTTTTCCCTGTATTATTGATGGCATGAATGCCACCCTTAGTCCACGTTGGAGCTCCACAAAGGATATGCTTCCGGTCGGCACCCGGTCACGACCTTTGAGCCACCGAGTCACAAAGACAAGGCCTCCACCTGGATGAGCCACCAAGCCATCAAGGCAAGGTTTCACCACTAGCCTCTCTTTCGGTTCCTCGCCATCATGATCACTTCGGAGCTTGAGCCACAAAGGTAAGGGTCTGCGCGTCCCCGCATAATCACCTTGCCGCTGGTCCACACTAAGTCGGAGGGTCAACAAGCTTGTCGGTGAGTCACCAAGACTCGAAGGTACCAGTGTACCAAGAGGTACACTATTGGATCACTCATTGATCCACTCTCTAGGCAGCAATCACCTCACTCTCGAAGCCTATAAGTACTAATCACTCACTAATCTTATGCTTAATCGCCTTGTTTGATCACTTTAAGCACATTGGTGGATTGGATGTCTTCTCATGTGTAAATGAACTTCTTTGGACTCCAGCACGCTCAAATGACTGAGTGGAGGGGTATTTATAGCCTCAAACTCGCACACTAGTCGTTAACCTAACGTCTCTAAAAAGCTATTAGCACCGGATGATCCGGGGAGAATAGTAGTACTAACACCGGATCATCCAGTGAGTATACTCTCAGAAACTAGCCGTTGGAACCCCACTGAAGCCTCTGTGAACACCGGATTATCCTGTGATGACTCACTAGACACCGGACAAATGCACTAGATTATCCTATGTGTATATGTTCATTTTGGTGCTCTTTGGAAATAATAGTCCGGTATGTTTATTTTGTGAACACCGGATCATCCGGTGAGGAAAAAGACTCCGCTTCAAACTTTCTATGAACACCGGACTATTTTTTATTATTCTCACCGGATTATCCTATGTAGCACTGGACTAATTTTTATGTAAGCACCGGACTATCCTGTTAGGCAAATTTTCAGCAGAACAGTGTTATGTATTTTGGGCATAACTTTTCGCTCCGAACTCCGATTTTGATGATCTTGGACTCTATGGAAATCTTGTGAAGAGATCTACAAGATTATATAGAAATCCATTCCATTTGATCACATCAAAATTCATGGAACAAGTCCAATTCATTCGTCTCTTTGTTCCGGTTTATTTGTGTATTGCATCCATGAGACCTACTAACATATATTCTTGACAAATATTTTAGCCCAATGACTATGTTGTTATCAATCACCAAAATCACAATAATAGCCTAATAGAGCCATTTTCGTTATAATCTCCCTTTTTTGGTGATTAATGACAACACAACCAAAGCAAGTGGCAAAGAACAAATGATTCTAAATGTAAAGATCATAAATAAGCATAAAGTTTAACCACATTGCTTAGATGCATGTTCTTACCACTTAGTCTCCCTTTGTTGTGGCTCTCCCTTTCTCCATTGCCATTTCTCCCTTGATTTGACTTAAGCAAGAGCTTCTCCCCTTTATTTACCTTCATGTATCTTGCACTTGCTATAATCTCCCCTCATTGTTTATCTTTCATTCCTTGATTTTGTTGTCAAACTTCTCCCCATTTGTCAATAATCTTCCAAAAAGTATTATATGCACATGTTGAACTGAAAGGGAAAAACATTGGAGCACACGGAAGAGAGCTTCACAAATCATGATTTAATTAAAAATTATACCAATTGTAATAATACCAATTGTAGGAATCTCACTACAAAAGAATGATACCAATTGAAAGCTATGAAAGCACATGGATCATAATTCATAAAACTCACATAATATAATCTAAACTCTTCTATATGTGTGCATATATATGGTGAGAAAGAAACATATGCACAACTAGATAATATGTCAAGATAAGAAGTTTAAGCTATATTATGCATGGAGGTAGCTTAAATGAATAAAGATTTGACAATGATACCAATTGAAGCATTTAAGCATTGCATACCTCCAGAGACATGTTGGTTGCTCCAT
Source organism: Phragmites australis (assembly GCF_958298935.1). Lineage (NCBI taxonomy): Eukaryota > Viridiplantae > Streptophyta > Magnoliopsida > Poales > Poaceae > Phragmites > Phragmites australis. The sequence goes on from NC_084931.1 coordinate 17,162,994, forward strand.
GAGAATATAAGATATACAACTTGCAACACATGTTAGTTTTAAAATCACGACCTATAGGATATACTCTCCTTAAATGTGTGCATACATGTGTTGAATACTTGTGAGATATATGCACTTGTCATTGATAACAATATTGACTTATCCTATAGATTAGATCATGGCACATAAAAGATATCAAATGTAAAACTAGTGTCATAGAAGAAACCTACCACTAATAAACAATTTAGGTTGCTCTTAGATAAGAAAGAAATACAAGCAACCTACCATATGAAAACCTACACTAGGCATTGTAATAAATTGAAATAAGCATATGCAATCCTAGACAAGGCAAATGAGCTAGAAGCAAAACAAAATGCATGAACAAGAATCTTGCTACACTTACCTCTTTTACCTTTGGATGGGGATTTGGGTATGTGATGATCATAATCTTCATCAATATACCCATCTTGTACACTTGGCTTCTTTACTTGAATCTTCACTTCATCTTGTAAGCCAAGCCTCCAAATCCCCAGAGCCGCATCGGACTTCAAGTCTTCTTTAGAACCCAAACCAATTGAGGCCCCTTCATGTTGGTGATGACTTCCTTAGGCACTCAAATAGGTTGGTTCCACCTCCGATCGTTCTTCCCAACCATGTGTGCAACCACCTTGTCATTTTCCTTGTTCTTGAGCTTGTAGTGGTTGCTCTTTATCTTGTTCTTGTAGTTAGGCTTAGTGTAGAGTTTGGAGGTCTTGTTGGAGAGGTTTGCCATCTTTTCTTCGCCTTATTCTCCTTCTTCACTTGCTTGCATTAGAAGGACTTATGTTCTTCTTGATGGTATTTGAAGTATGTCATGGTCGACCCCTCTACAAGCTTTTTCACCATGAAAGCATAGTTATCTTAAGAAGGTTGAACACGCCCTTTGCCCTTCAATCTCGCCGAGTCCTCCTTGAACTTCTCCACTTCTTTCTTGAGCTCATCATTCTCTTGTGCAATGTGTTTGTTAGATTGTTCTACAACAACATTCTCAATACAAATCTCATTATAAATGGGTGAGCTAGATAAAACATATAAATCATCAAAAGAAGTGAAAGCATCTACCTTACGATTGTAATTAAAAAGAGAGGTAGATTACTTCAAAGGGACCTTATTTGAGATTTAATGCACTCAAATTTAGCCTTAAGCTCTTCATGCTCCTTATTTAGCAAATTAAATTTGCACAACAATTTTTCATAATTAGAAACAAAGGTAGCATGAATGTTATTAAGTGCATTGAAATTCTTAAGCTCTTTTGATCGTTTCTTAAGGGCCTTTTGTTGCTCATTGATCAAATAAAGGAGTTTATCATAGGAAGGAGAATCCTCATCGAATTCATCATCACTTATATCGCTATTCATACCTTTGGCCATAATACACTTGTGGGATGGCTTGCGAGATGACTTGTGTGATGATGACCTTGAGGAAGAGCTTCTCTTGGAGGAGTGGATGGTGATGCTTTCATTACTTGAGCTTGAATCTTCATCGTCACTCACCCATCTTCCTATACTTGCGAATGCTTTAGCTCTTCCCCTTGTCTCTTGTTCTTGGTATTTTTCTTCTCCTTCTTAATATGATCAATTGTTTTGACCAAGTCCTTCATGGAGATTGGGTAATCAATCTTGGCATTGATCTTCTTGATGTTCTTCTCCACTTGTGAGATGAGCTTGACGACTTCGAGATCCATCTCTTAATCGCTTGAGGTGCTTTGCTCATTTTCTTCATAGTTCTCTTCATCTTCATCTTCAACATCTTCACTTGAGCTTGACTCTTACTGTTGTCTCCTCATCCTTGCCTTCATGTGTTGACATTTAGCTTGCTTGCTTGTGAGAGCAAGGATCTTGGTGTCAGATGAGGAAGAAGCTTCCACCCCTATGTTCATTGTCATCTCATGGGTGGTGATCTTGCCGAGCACTTGACTTGGAGTCATCTTCTTGAGGTCATTGTTGTCGTAGATGATGGAGACGATCAACTTATACTTTGGAAGAAGATCTTGAAGTGTTCTTCTCACCACTTGATCATCTTCAATTGGTATCAAACCTAACCCATTGATCTCATTGACAAGAATATTCAAACGTGAGTACATATCATTAGCACTTTCATGGGGTAGTTGCTTGATGCCATTAAGCTTAGTAACAAGAATCAGACAAATGCACCGGATTATCCTATGTGCATATGTTCATTTCGGAGCTCTCTGAAAATAATAGTCCAGTGTGTTCATTTTGTGAACACCGGATCATCCGGTGAGATAAAACACTCCGCTTCAAACTTTCTGTGAACACTAAACTATTTTTTATTGTTCTCACTGTATTATCCTATGTAGTACTGGACTAATTTTTATGTGAGCACCGGACTATCTTGTCAAGCAAATTTTTACTAGAACAACGTTATGTATTTTGGGCATGACTTTTCGCTTTGAACTCCGATTTTGATGATCTTGGGCTCTATGGAAAGCTTGTGAAGAGCTCTACAAGATTATATAGAAATTGATTCCATTTGATTACATCAAAATTTATATAACAAGTCTAATTCATTTCTCTCTTTGTTCTGGCTTCTTTGTGTATTGTATCCATGAGACCTACTAACATATATTCTTGACAAATATATTAGTCTCAATGACTATGTTATCATTAATCACCAAAATTACAATCATAGTCTAATAGCGCCATTTTCACTACAGAGGCGCACCTAGCGATCAAACCGCGAGTGACACCGGTCAGACCACGAGGGGGTTCTTTTGCTGAAATTTTCCTAAGTCTTCTGTCATCATCCTCCTTCTATTGTTTTCTTTCTCCAAGGCATGCAGGGATTCTCGAAAGTGCTCTAAACCATACCTAAGGTGTTTGAGACATGTTTAACTAGTTTATGATAGAAAAACACGTGCAAGCACATGCGATGATGATTATGCATGCCTAATTATGTAATTAGCATTTTGGGACATAAAATGGAATTTGGTGCTGGCCTCATGAGGTGCAACAGGCTCCCCTTCAACACTGACTTGTGTCATTATATAAGTGTCGGACATCAACTTTTTTCTGCTTCGCTTGCCCCATCTTTGTTTCAGCGTACCCCCAGAGGCACCTGAAGTTTGAGGCACAGAGGGCGTAGAAGATTGTGGCACAGATGATCGACGCAAAGATCTTTGCACCCTCACCCTCTAGAGAGAAAAAAGGAAAGTTGACATAAACAAAAAATATTTCTCAATTTAAGAATATAAAATGTGTTGACTCAACTAAATACCTATTCGGCGGGATCGTAGTCGTTGTCACTTTCCTAACGTCGGCTCTCCCGGTTGCATGGAACAAGGCTCGGGTTGTGATACGAGCCCGAGCTTTCGCTGCTATCGTAGGAGGATGGCTGGTGAGGGCTTGGGCTCCTATTCGACCCCCTGCTTGCATCCGCTCCATCTTGTGTCGGGGCGGCCTCTATTGCGAGGATCCTTTGTGCCGGGGAGCCCACTATTGCAAGGATCCTCTGTGCTTCTGGTTTCTTAGGAGGGCTTGGGCTCTTGTCCGACATCCTGATTACTTCTTGTTTCTTAGGGGTTACTTTCCTCTTCTACCCCATGGTACTTAATCAACCATTGGATTATTGTTGCCTAGAAAAAACTGACAAGTATGTAATGGTTCATCAATAATCACGGTAATAATAATAAAAGGCAATTAAGTTGAGTGTAGATTATTTGGCAAAGAGGCATGTCATTCTAAATCGGCAATCTAGGTAGTGACTTCTTGAGATGGCAATAATCATGAAAGGCTTTGTTGTCACACTAACAAATTCTGCCATGAAGTTTAGAGTGAAGCATAAACATTTTATTTCCATAACAAATGTACTTAGCAAATGGTTATGTTGGGATAGTCCACAACTGAAACAAAAGTGGCATTAGTTTGCACCGACAGTTCTTATGCTACGAAAAAAAGAAGACAACAATTCCAAATTAACTCCATCAAAATTCAACATTATGCACCAAAATCATCTTAAGAGATATTTTTGCAGAGAAAAAACATTAATATTTTTCCTATGGAGCTATTTTTGATCATAGAGCTATATATATATATATATATATATATATGAATCAAGGATATAAAATAGAATATGTTCATATGCCGAATAGAGCAAGAAGGCACCAAAAAGCTATGCAAGCTAGCAGCAGTGAGCATTGCTCATCATCAGCTCAAAACCTCATATAGTTTCAGCCAATGGTAAAGGAAATACTACTTAAAAACTGAATAAAGAGTGATATAAGAAACTAAACTACTAGAAATTTAAACACATAACTCTTGAACAAAGATAACATTTAATGCGTTCCAGCTCCATGCTTGCATGTGCAACCCAAATGAACTATTAGAACACTATACAAAGTTTGAGTAAAGCAACCATGATGCCATTATGAAGCGAACCAAAACGAATCTGGTACAATAAACGCTAGATAACTACATACTGACTCCATGATAGTCGATAGCTACCACTTTAAATCTTAGTTCCACATTCCTGCTAACAAATTCAAATTTACAAATTTGAAAGTTTGGAAACTGCATGCATTAACAACAACACTCCAAAAGAAGCAAGTAATAGCAGGCATGATTAATTTGTAGATTTGAATATCACAAGAACAGAGTAAACAAAGTAGCCTACTAACTGAAACAACATATAGATTTTGACATAGTGAACAAAGCTAGTATATTGTCCTCTACAAGGGAATCACTTCAGAATTGTCCACCACAAGAGAATCACTTCGGATATCTGGGCAGAACATATGTAGGGCAATGATTCACATGCATCCATATATTCATGGAGAAGTCTTAGAACTTCGCTTGGTCAGTCTTACACATTACACGACAATGATCTAAGGTCCTGACTCGCATTGCACATGTAAATTTGGTTTGAATGTTCTAACAATTTTTGCCACTAAATTGTTCCATAGAGCATCACAACGGCACGATGGCCGAGCATCACAATGGCACAATGGCTGGGCATCACAACGACATGATGGCCAGCATCACACAGAGAAGAAGGAAGGGGCATCACATGGCTCGGCCAAAGCACCGGCTACGACGGCTCGACCAGGAGGGGGATGGCGCTACTCACCATGGCTTCAGTTTTCATCGTCGGGGAGGAGGCGGCTGGAGCTGGGGCTTCGGCGGTCGGGGAGGGGGGAGGCGACCGGAGTCAGGGAGGAGGGCGGTTGGAGTTGTGGAGGAGGCGGCCGGAGTTGTGAAGGAGCGCGGGCGGGGACAAAGGCGACCAAAGTCGGGAGGAGCGCAGGCCAGGGAGGAGGTGGCCAGAGTCGGGAGGAGCACGGGCTGGGAAGGAGACGGCTAGAATCAAGGGAGGAGGCAGCAGACGTCGGGGAGGAGTGCGGGCTGGGGAAGAGCACGACTGGAGTAGGGGCTTCGGTGACCGGGGAGGAGTGCGGCCGGAGTCAGGGCTTCAGCGGCCGGGGAGGAGCGTGAGCCAAGGAGGAGCACGACCGAAGTCGGTGCTTGGACGACCGGAGTCGGGGCTTCGAAAATGCAGAGGAGAGGCAACCTGACAGCGTAGAGGAGAGGTAGTTAGTGGAGTCTAGGGTTCCATAGGGCTCGCGCGTGCTATATATAAAAGTTCATTTCCACAGGCTATTGATGTAACAAACCAATTCACTTAACAAACCATCTGTGAAAATGTATTTTCACAGGTGGTTGACATAACAAACTGCCTATGAAAATTCATTTTCACGAGCGGTTTTCTTTATAAACCGCTTGTGAAAATGCATTTACTTTTTATTTTTATTATTTTCCTGGAAATATTCTTCTATTATGAATTCTATATGCATATATTTAAAACAATATATAATATTATTGTAGTACATATTTTTGTTACATGCCAATGCATATACAATCATTTTAAATATGTTTTTGATGGGTCTATTGGACATTATCATTTTTTGTCACTTTTGGGAATCAATAAGCACATTCGAAATTAAGTTACATAACATGAAATGTCACATTCGAAATTAATTTACATAACATGAATGTCACATTGAAAACTAAGTTACATAACATGACACTATTTGCCTTGAACTGTTTTTCCTATACTATCAAGGTGCATATAGGGCATCACAGATCTATCGATAGTTGTTTCTACAAGTTTGATCTTTTCTGGATGTCTGAAAGGCGTCATATCATTGAACTGATTGTATTCTTCCTCATCCTTCACATTCTCAACTCCGACAATTCTTTGTTTTCTGGCAACAACTACGTTCTTCTTTTCATTTGCAGGGTTGATTATATAGAAAACATGTGCAACATGATCAGCGAGTACCCACGGGTTATCTTTGTAGCCTACAATACTGAGATCAACAGTTGTGAACCCTTAGTTGTCCACCACCACGTCATTTGGGTGTTTGACCCATTTACACCGAAAGACAGGGATCTGCAGATTCACTCCATAGTCGAGTTCTCAGATTTCATCTATGAACCCATAATAGGTAATATTTTCTCTTGTTATGTCATAGGCTTCTATTCGAACGCCGTTGTTGGTTGTGCTCTTCTTGTCCTTTGCTTTGGTATAAAACATGTACCCATTAATGTCATATGTTTGCCATAACATAACTAAACTTGATAGGCCACAAGCCAACATTTTCACGTTTTTTATTTATGGATTCACTGTCTGGAAGGTTTTGGTTCTTGAACTATGTGGTGAAGCAACGCTTGTGCTCTTTCAAGATCCAATCATATGAGTGGCCTTGATTTTCTATATGAAGCTCATTCATGTGTTGCTCGACATACGACGCCACTATCTGGAGCTATTGCAAGATGGTGAAATGTGCTTCTTGCATTGCTTTGTAATCATGGTCGATGAATCTTTTCTTTCCTTTTGTCCCTCTCACAGACAATCTCCCCTCATGTCGACATACAGGTACACCAATCGGTTTAGCATCTTTTATGTAATCGATGCAACACTCAATGACTTCCTCGGTATTGTAGCCCTCGATCACGGAACTCTCTAGGTGAGCACGATTCCATACATAGCCCTTGAGAATGCCCATGTACCTAGGTGAGCACGATTCAGTACATAACCCTTGAGAATGCCCATGTACCGCTCAAACACATACATCTGATATAAGAATACAAGGCTTAGTGCAATTATCTCATTCACGATGTGAACCAAGAGGTGTACCATGACATTGAAAAAGGATAGAGAGAATCACATCTCAAGTTGGCAGAGAGTCTCTACCAAGTAACTATGTAGAGCACCCAGTTTTTCAGCATCGATCACTTTCTGAGCAATTGTGTTAAAGAAGTGACACAACCGTGTAATGACCACCTTTATGTTTCTTGGATTGATACCCTTGATTGCAATAGGGAGCATCTGCGTCATCATCACATGACAATCGTGAGAATTCATGCCGATTAGCTTCAAATCTTTCATCGAGAATAGTTTCTTGATGTTCGATGAGTAACTAGTCGGGACTCTCACCCCATGTAAAAACTTGCACAATGCCTTTTTCTCCTCAGGTGTCAGAGAGTAGCTAGCCGGGGAAAGATAATGTTTCCCATTTGGTCTGTCTTCAGGGTGTAGCTCTGGTCTGATTTTTAAATGCACTAAGTCCTTACGTGACTTGATTCCATCTTTTGTCTTACTCGGTATGTCTAGTAAGAGGCCAATGATGCTATCACACACATTCTTCTCAACGTGCATGGCACCGATGTTGTGGTGAACATCCAAGTCCTTCCAGTAGGGTAAATACTTAAAGAAAATCGACATCTTCTTCGACAGCATGCCGGTCGGTATCTCACTTTTCTTCCTCTTTTTACCCTTTGGTGACTTCCCAAAAACAACATTGAACCATTTCAAACACTAGTGCCCCGTTGCGAGGTTTTGGACCAGTACCTTGCTCAATCGTGTTATCAAAATATTTCTTCATCTTGTGGTATTTGTGAGTTTTGAGTAAGAACTGTCGGTGTCGTGTGTACACTACCTTTTATGAGTGTGGAAGGTACATAGACGCAGTTTCATCCAAACACACTACACATCCTTGCTTCCCTTTAACCTATCCCAATAGGGAAAAAGGGCGGGATAATCACTGATGATAACGAATATCATGGCTTTCAGCGTGAAGTACTATCGTCAAAACTCATCCCACACTCGGACCCTATCGTTCCATAGTTTCGCCATATCTTCCATCAATGGTTCTAGAAACACATCTATATCGATACCAGGTTGTTTTGGTTCATGGATAAGAATGGACAACATAAGATACTTCCACTTCATGCGTAGCCATAGAGGAAGGTTATAGATGGCCGGGACCACTGGCCAACAACTATGTGAGGTGCTCATATCACCGAAAGGATTCATTCCATTTGTACTCAATGCAAACCTTGCATTCCTTGGTTCTTCAGTGAAATCTAGATATATGGCATCGAACTTTCTCCATTGGCTAGCATTAGCGGGGTGTCGAAGCTTAGTTCCATCCTTCTTGCGTTTATCTAAATACCAACGCATCAGTTCAGAGTCCCTAGAGTTTGAGTACAAACGCTGCAAGCGGGAGATCACTGGCAGGTACCACATCACCATAGCATGGCTTTTTCTCTTCATCTATGCGTTGGAAGAAGTGTCTTCTTCATCACGACTAGCATTACTCTTCTTCTTCTTCGCATTGGCGGAAGCATCTTCGCCCTCACAATCATCATTCCTGTTGTACTGACTCGCATTGCACACTGGGCATCTATCCAAGGTTTTGTACTCTTTACGGTAGAGGATACAGTGGTTCAGACACACGTGTATTTTTTTCACATCCAATGACAACGGGCAAATAGGATTCTTCTCCTGATAAGTGGTGGTGAGCAAGGAGTTAGGCTTCAGAAGCATGTTTGCCAAGAGACTCAATAGATCCGAAAAACTCTTGTCAGACCACCCATTACTAGCCTTCAACCTTAGAAGTTCAAACACCGAATCTAACACCGTGAACTCCTTATCACAGCCCTTCAATTCCTCATACAAAAGTTCTTTCAATGCCTTCTGTAACGTCTTTATCTAAACCTTTGATGTCCCTTAAAACATGCGGTTCTGTGTGGCGCAACATTTCCTCCAGATCGAAATCAACATCATCATCCATCATAACATCAGTGTCACCTTCGACACCCTTATCATTACCATCCACTTGATCAGCAATGATGTTGTCGTTTGGTTCGTATGAACATTGTTCGCCGTGTTTGGACCAACATGTGTAATCCTCGACAAAACCTCTCATGATCAAGTGTGATTTGATTATGCTAATTTGTTCCATAATTTCTGGTTCTTGCAGTCAGAATATGGATAATATATTTCCTTTGTCTTCTTAGTCAAAGGGACCTTCTCGGCGGCTTCAATAAAAGCAGAGAGTCCTTTGATGTATATTTCTCCATGTCTTGGCGCATCGTACATCTAAAGCTCTATCCATCTTTAGCATCAACCACAAAATTAGATGCATAAATTAATTAATAAGAAAATCATAATAAAAAAGATTTTTTTAAAAAATGGGAAAAATTAGGCTTGTTATGATTATAATATGTCTAAGCAATTGAATCTACAATGGGAAAAATTGACTCAAAACAATATGGATTCACTACTCTCTCTCCCTCTACATCTAGATCTAGATCTAGATCTATCCAAAAATCCCCATTCATGATAAAACCTCATAGAGGATATAAAACATCAAATTGAAGCTACATTTTTAAAATATAATGCTAGAATCATGTGAATCTACACAATTTAATCAACATTGGCCACAAATTTTAGCTAATTCGAGGATCTAAATGGATAGAACCATGAGTATCTCTATATCACATCTAGACCGTAATTAAACCTTAAATCTAGATCTAGACTTCAAAAAGATGCTAGCTAGGGATGAGATATCCTTACCTTAGATGACTCATCCAAGAAATTCAAAAATAAAACATTCTCCCCTCTGTTTTCAAATCTCGCTGCCGCCTCCGAGCTGCTCTGTTTCAAATAGTGAGCTCTGTCTGAATGAAGCTCCTCTCGCGGACAGCTACTGTTTATGGAGATATTATCACAGGTGATTCACATAAGAAACCATCTGTGGAAACAAATTTCCAGAGGTGGTTCCTTATGTGAACTGTCTGTGTAAATTCTTCATTTCTATAGACGGTTTACATAAGGAACCGCCTGTGAAAATATCATATTTTTATAGACGGTTTCTTATGTAAACCGCCTGTAAAAATGGACTCCATTATCACCGGTGGTTAACATAGAAAACCGCCTGTAGAAATGGAGCTAATTCCGCAGTGGTTCACATAAGTAACCGCCTTTGGAAATTAATTTCCACAGACGGTCCACAACCGTATGAAGCCACAACCTACTACTTAGGCGGTTTGTCATATGAACTGCATGTAAAAATGAAACCTAGATATCTCGAAAAATAGTTTTTGTAGTAGTGTTGACTACTCATCACCGATCACACACCCAATGCATGTGTGCATATGTATTATGTACAACCTAAATACAGTATATTTGCAACAATGCTCAATCCACTTCAAAAAAACAAGGAAAAGAAAACTATTTCACGAAGAATGAGAAAACATGGGGCAATTAAGGAAAACGTGCAAAGCATAAGCAGGAACAATAAAATATATAAAATAACCGTAATACTTTTTTGTGCAAACTGCTACTACATGAAAAACGGACAAAGGAAACACGAAATGAGTGATGAGTCATAGAGAATTCTTTAGTGATAGGTTCCGCCACAACCTATCACTTATATAGCTTCAGGTCAAGATGACATTATAATCCGTCACTACTAATAGATCATCAGTGAGAGGCCACAAAGTGACCCGTCACTAAAGACTATGACTAGTCATCGATGAAGGGTCATATTACCACCTGTCACCTATGTGCAGGCCGGACCTGAATTTTTCATTGATTTCGGTTTTATGTCGCTATCTCGCATCCCCTCTTTACAACGCGTTCTTATCTCTTTCTCCGCCATCTCTCTCGTCTCTCTCTTGTATCTAGTCTCTCTTCTCTCTTTCTCTTCCACATCGGTGGCCGAGCGCACTTGGCGTTCCAGCAGCCGTGATCCATGGAGGCGATGGCCGGATCCATGGAGGCCAGGGCCAGATCCAAGCAGGCTGGGGTCAGATCCGTGGAGGTGAGGAGCCAGACTGCACCGCAGTCACCATCGCGGCCTCCTCAACAGACCAAGGGCGACGACAGGGAGCAGTAGCCCAAGGTGCTTTAGTGGCCCATGCTGGAGCAATACACGGCGAAGAGCCTCGAGGAGACGGTGATCTGGAACGGCATAAGCATAGCTGGGAACCCGAGATCGCCGGGCGCGGACTGGTGGTACAAGCAGCATCGTCGCTTAGGCTGCCCGTGTACAAGAGGCTCATCACGGCGATGCGGTCGAGAGGCATGAGCCTCGAGAACATCGCCGGCTCACTGATGCACTACGCCGTCATCGAACAGGTGGTGGGCGTCGCCAAGCACGCGAGGAGGCAGCAGAGGTACAAGCAGGCCGTCTCCAATGAGCCGAACAACTCGCTCATCCGCGCCAACTTCACATAGTTCCTCTACCTTGTGCAGAACGACCACGACCGGTAGGTCCCCTCGGCGACACCCAGCACCTGTTCGACGGTTTTACAACAGCCGTTACCGATAGTAACTGTCGTTTCGTTGCAAGGGGGGCACTACTTTGAGAGGGTGGTGCGCGCGGAGCCGACGGACGCAGAGGCGTTGAACCAGTATGCGACCTTCCTGTGGAAGGCACGGAACAACCTCACAGCCGCAGAGGACACCTACTAGGAGGCCATCGCGGCTGACCCCAGCAACTTGCACCATGTCGCCGCCTACACACACTTCCTCTGGAACACCGGAGGTGAGGACACATGCACTACGCCCGAGCCCTCGACGACGGCCTCTACCACGCCATTGACATCTACCTTAAGGTAAAGCAACTGCACGTCACTTTTCTTGTGCTGCACTTGAGTCGAATGGATCGAGCCATGTAAGCATATATTTGCGTCTATGTCTTTGGTGTGCAGGCACATCCGTGGCTGACGGACTCGGAGAGGGAGCAGTTGTGCCGGCTGATTAACTGCCAGGAGATTGTTTCTCTATTCCTCTGTGCAAATCTTAGATGGCATTGTTTCTCTTGATGATCTAACACTGACCATGTGCTATTCTTGTTGGTCAGTCTTTTAATTGTTCTTTTATTTATTTTTTTGTTTTTTAATTGCTCATAAGTGACGGGTCTAGATCTAGACCCGTCACTTATATGTCGTCATTAGTGACAGGTCTTGATCCAGACCCGTCACTATGTGTGTTATTGGTGACGGGTGTGCACCCGTCACTCATGTGTAGTCATCAGTGACGCGTTCGGGATGATGGGTCACGCACTTGTCACTTATTTAGCTTATGACCCGTTACTTTTGAGGTTTTTTCACGTAGTGCGCAGCCCTGTTCCCATTGGGATCATGTGAAATTCAAGAATTAGCAAATAGTAATGTTTAACCAGAGCTAGCCATGATGACACTCAGGCAAACATAGCTTATTTTGCTTTAGAGCATTTTTTATTTTTTGGAAAAGAGAGTTTTATTAACTCTTATGTTATATCAAGTTTGTTGGGAGAGCCTGTTTGGAATAGAGGGATTCAAAACTACGTAAATGGGGGAGATGATTATGTTGGAAGAAAGAAATATTTTTAATTTACCCTTAGATTTTTTTAAAAAAGGTTATTGTAACCCATTATGTTACAAGGAAATATCATTTATGTGACTATGAAGCACTTTAAAGTTTAATTTTCCGAGTGTCCTGAGTGTTAACAAAATTATCGATTTATCATAAAAAATCATGATCTTTTTCATACTATTACTTATTTTTTTCTTTTCATGTGTGTCATTATTGTCGTAACAGAGATGATAACAGTAACACATAGAAGATAAAAAATTAGAATTCTAATTTTTTATTTCCTGTGTCATTATCATCACCTATGTTACGATGGTAATAGTATTTGAGAATAAAAAATTGATAGTACAAAAAGATCATAATTTTTTTAATAGTAAATTAAGAACTTCGTTAACGTTAATGTGGCGTTTGAATTCTTGAAATGGGATGTGAGAATGGGAAATAGTAGATGGGATGAGAGTTTTTCATTGTTTAGATGTAGGGTTAGGGAAAGAACAGAGATTTGGGTTAAGAATACATAGGTTTCTTTTCCCACTTTTTCATACCCAGTGTAAAAGGTGGGTTATGGCTAGGATAGAGATAGAAAGCACCTAAAATTATCTATATGTGTTTTGTTATATTGCTTTTTATTGACTACGTCTTTATCTTAAAAAGGTATTTTCATCCTACCAACTAAACTTTTCTATCTTAAATCTATCTCATATCAACCAAGGGATTAGATTTAAATACTACGTAACTATCTCCTAACCAACTATTTTTATCCCATCTTATTTACTTTTCCCTTTTCTAAACTCCATCCAAACGCCACCTAAATGTCACAACGAGAACTATGTGTAAGCAGTAACCACCACACCGGTATATCAAAACTGAAATGTGAAGCGAAAAGCAAAGCACAGTTTTGTCCCATCCCCACTAGCATACGCGCTGGGTCCCACCCACCCGTCCGTCCGCCCATTCCCTACCGGTGTGGACACGCCACGCGACTCTCTCATCCTTTGCCCGGCCTCTCCTTCCGGGAAAGCCGACGTCGCCGCCTCGGCTGACCAGTCAAACCGCACGAGCTTTGACTAAAGCCTCCCACGTCAACCCCCTCCCTTCCCAGAAGCACCCACAATTCCACCACGTTCACATTCAATCTCAGCCCCCAGTGACACCCGTACCCCACTTCTTCCGGCCCCACCACTCAGACGGTCAAAAATTTTATAACCACCCCACTCTAGTCGCTGCCAGCGCTTTACCATGCCGTTGGCGCCAATCACCGCACCCGCTGCCGCCTCCTACTTACTTAAGGCGGGCGCCCGGCGACACTTCCGTTGTCCTCACCTCACGCACCCCCCCTCTGCCGCTCGTCTCGTCTCCTCTGCTCAGCTGCTCTGCGTCGTTCGCTCGCCATGGCATCCTCGACAGGAAGCCTGGACCGCGGGTTCACGTTCACGCCGCCGCCCTTCATCACCTCCTTCACCGAGCTGCTCAGCTCCGGCGCGGCTGAGATGCTCGGCAGCGCGGGGGAGGACCAGTCTCCGAAGGGGCTGTTCCCGCGGGCGAGGGGCGGCAACGGCGTGCCCAAGTTCAAGTCCGCGCAGCCACCCAGCCTGCCCATCTCGCCGCCGCCGATGTCGCCGTCGTCCTACTTCGCTATCCCGGCCGGGCTCAGCCCTGCCGAGCTGCTCGACTCCCCCGTCTTCCTCACCTCCGCCTCTAACATCTTGGCGTCTCCGACCACCGGTGCGATCCCGGCGCAGAGGTACCACTGGAAGCAGGCCGCCGATCTGATCACCTCCCAGCAGGAGGAGAGCCGAGCTGCAGCAGGGTTCTCTGACTTTTCCTTCCACACGGCCGGCTCTAACGCCATGGCCACACAGACAACTTCCTTCCCTTCCTTCAAGGTACAGATCCATTCAGAATTCATTAGTTCAAGCTAGCTGTAACAGTGGTAGTAGTATTAGTAGCTCACAATTCGCATGCATGTGTGATTGTGCAGGAGCAGCAAGTGGAAGCTGTGAGCAAGAGCGTCGTCGCCTCGAGCAACAAGAGCAGCGGCAACAATGGTGGCAACAGCAACACCAAGCTGGAGGACGGGTACAACTGGAGGAAATACGGGCAGAAGCAGGTGAAGGGGAGCGAGAACCCGCGGAGCTACTACAAGTGCACCTACCAAAGCTGCTCCATGAAGAAGAAGGTCGAGCGCTCCCTCGCCGACGGCCGCATCACGCAGATCGTCTACAAGGGCGCGCACGACCACCCGAAGCCGCTCTCCACGCGCCGCAACTCCTCTGGTGGCGTGGCGGCCGGTGCGGCGGAGGACCATGCTAACAGCCTCTCCGCGGCATGCGGCACGGAACACTCCGGTGCGACGCCCGAGAACTCCTCCGTGACGTTCGGCGACGATGACGCCGACAACGGGTCGCAGCGGAGCAACGCCGACGAGCCTGACGCCAAGCGCTGGTAATTATTCACCCGATTCACAATTCAAGATACTACCTTACATGTTTTATGATTGAACTGCTGGCGTATGGGATTGCTGGACTCATTAGCGCGTAATTGATTTCAGGAAGGAGGATGCTGACAACGAGGGCAGCTCTGGCGGCGCCGGCAGCAAGCCGGTGCGGGAGCCGAGGCTGGTGGTGCAAACGCTGAGCGACATCGACATACTAGACGACGGGTTCCGGTGGAGGAAGTACGGGCAGAAGGTCGTCAAGGGCAACCCCAACCCGAGGTGAGAAATAGTGTTCGATCAAGAACTCGTGCGGTTTCAATTGGAATATGTTCTTGTGTCAACTCTTGCGGCGAGGTGAGCTCAATCTAATCGTGTCATCGTCTTTATTCTCATCAGGAGCTACTACAAGTGCACGACGGTGGGGTGCCCGGTGCGGAAGCACGTGGAACGCGCGTCGCACGACCCGCGCGCCGTGATCACCACCTACGAGGGCAAGCACAACCACGACGTCCCCGTCGGCCGCGGCGCCGCCAGCCGCGCGCAGGTGCCGGCGCAGCCGGCCTCCGACGCCATGGCCAGCAGCCAGGACCACCGCCAGCCCTACACCCTGGAAGAGATGCTCTGCAACCCCGCCGCCGGGTACGGCGGCTACGCGGCCGGCGGCGCGTTCCAGCAGCGTGCCAAGGACGAGCCGCGGGACGACCTGTTCGTCGACTCGCTGCTCTGCTAGCCAAGCGAAGCGAGAGCCGAGTCCACCCCTCCACTCGCCCTTGTACGTATACGGCCGGTATACGCGTACGTCCGTAGGACGTATACGCTTGCGCGCCGTGCCTGACGCGTACGGGCTTCTGTTTCATATACATACATACGACATGTACACATGTAGGTGTTTAGCTTTTTAGGAAGAGCGAGATTTGTTGATTCGTTGCACCAACAGGAGAGAGCACGGACAGGGCCAGTAGTGATACCGCCACGTACTGTGTACGTACGTATACACATGTCCTGTGCCTTTGTAGCCAGGTACTGTAGCTAGCAGGAAATTAAAGCTGAGTGTAAGGGTCCACATATATAGTGAAGCAAAGTCAATAAGACTGAACAAGATGGCATTTCATTTCTTAATTCTCTACTAAAAAATCTCTTCTTCTGGTGTGAACTACAAAAGATACATATGATCAACCACTTTTTTGTGTTTCTTATTTTTGCTTCCATCAGATGACGGTCTCACAGCTATCATACTGTACCATTTAGTTATAGAAATATACAGTTACAGAAAGTATACTCCTATTTGTTGGTGTCCGTAACACGTGCCTCGCATTTATGTGACGTGATATGCTGCTCTTTTTCTGGGTAGCTGCTGCTGATCCTTATCGCATTGAGCAGCAGTGCAATTCTACTCCACTCGGTCACGAATCGAACACGAACACGAACACGAACACGAACACGTACCTTCGTTGCATTTGGAAGCACGTGCACCAACTATGATCAAGGCGACCTGCTCCGCGCGTCCCCTTTCCAGTTGGTTGCACGCTTTCCAGACACTGATGATCATACTTCTAGCTAAAAATCTAAAAATAGATAATAGAAGTATCCATATTCGTTAAAATAAATAATATATCTGTGTATTTATAAATCTAGCTCTTGTATTTAGTACTTCAAATACCGAAAAATCAATTCTGGTATCTGAGATACTGAAAACTCTTGTATTCAACATCTAAAGTGTCGAATACGATATTGTTCACCGTATTCGGAACCTTAGGTGCTGAAAACTCTGTATTTGTATTTGAGGTGCCGAATACAGGATGGCCCCGCTCACATCGCGTCGGTCAGTGCTTTCGGTGCAGTAGGTCACGTGTCGCGTCGTTTCGCTTTTACCGTCTTTTTAAACATGCGTGCTGTCGTGTTTTGCTATAAAATACGAGTGTGCTACCATGTTTCGCTATAAGGAGCCGCATCGCAACCAGAGAGTAGACGAGCAGCGTGAGCAAGAGAGGAGAGAAGAGGAGAAGCAGCAGTGCAACGTGTGGAGAGGAGAAGCAGCGTGTGGAGAGAAGAAGTAGCGCGAGGTGAGGAATAGCAATAACGCAAGAAGAGGAGAATCAGCTCGAGATGAGGAGGAGCAGTAGCGCGAGTTACAATAAGTACTTAAATTATATATTTAATTAATACTTATAGCAATAATAATAATAATTAGAGTAAGTAAGTTGTTTAATTCGTTTAATTACATTTGTATAATTATTTGTTTAGTTTGATTATACGAATTTGATTATTTGCTTAGTTAGTGTAATAGTACGTGTGAATTTGTATAATAGTAATTAGCGTAAATTTGTATAATAGTAATTATTTGCTTAGTCAGAGTAAGTAGGTTATATAATAGTAATTAGCATGAATATAATTAGTCAGTGTAATTAGATTATTTAATTAGTTTAATAATATGATGGATTAGTGGTGGCACTTTGTGGTAGTGGTGGCGTTTAGTGGTGGCCTAGTGCATATATACTCTCTATAGGTGAAAGTAGGTTGTTGGTGAAAGTAGGTTGTTGGTGCAATGAGAGGATAGAGAGAAAAAGAAAAGAAAAAGAAAGGGTAAAAGATAAAAAAATAATTTTAAGATGATTCAAGAAACTTAGGTTTAACATAAAGATTGGATAAAAAACATAATAAAAAAATATCAAATTAAATTTTTTAATTAATAGTAGTGTATGCCTGTTTAATTAGTATTTTAATATAATCTATTAAAATGGTGGTGGGTAATAAGAACTCATGCCCTTAATTAAAAAAAAGAAGCAGCTATAAGTCAAATAGAGTAATATTTTCAATGTCTTATACTCACTTAGACTAGTCCCTTTCTATCTTCAGCTCACTCAGCATAAAAAAAAATCTATAAATAGGTTAATAGTGTATTATCAAATGTGAGCACTGAAATTTTACTAGGAACTATATGTATAGTAGTATTCACCATAAAAAAGAGATGATTACCTGGGTTGAGAGCAGTATGCTGATGCTTCTGACTTCTAGAAGAGTAAATATGGTGAAAAAAAGTTAGCAAAATTAGCTTCTAAAATAGTTGGTCAATATAACTTTCATGTTATTTTAATTAATATTTTAATTTAATCTTAAATATTAATTATTTCATTTGAATTCAATCTGGATGATTCAATTAGCATTATTAATTACTTAAATATTTAGTATTGTTAAGTATAGTACTATTTAATTTACATTGTTAATTTATTTATTATTTATCGAGGAACGCAACTAGTTATGTATCGTATATATATCTAAGTAGTTATTTTATTAGATTATTTTGTTTAGCAGATACGATATGACTTTCCATATTTATTACGGAAAACATCCCGCAGTTTCGCATGGGAGGCTCATAAAAATTCAAAACTGCCAGTATACAGAGAGTTCGTTCGATTGAGGTACCTAATGACCTGGATCTCCTGAAATCACATGTTATGAGTCTTTTACGTGTGAACCAGCAGCCCTATACTATTGTCCTGAAGGGTGTGTGGCCACGGTTTGTTCCAAACAGCTCGTTTGTTGTCCATACGTCATTCGAGATGAGAAGGAATCACACATGGGCTTTGTACTCACGCAAGGCATTAGAGGAGAACTTTGATATGAAGATGTACGTAAACATAGTGCCATGACTGGTGCAAGATGATACAGTGATTATTATGGAAGGATCAGGCCAGCAGGTGATATATGAAGAGGATGGAGGACATGTCGGGGAGGACAGTACTAGTAGACAGGGAGTTAGAGTGGACCCTTCTAAGGTAGATGCAGGATGTATAGATGATGAAGTCGGTAGTAGCAGGGATGAAGAAGCTGTTGACAATGATGACCCAGTACCTGCGATCTAGTACTTTCGTAGTGCTGGGCTGCTGAATTGTGTCGTCGTTGAGTATAACACCTTATCTAATTGGAGATACTAGAATAGCAACATACAAGTCGGGCAACAGTTTCGTAACAGAGGAGGTCATCCGCTTTATTAGCAACTATGCTGTAAAGACAAGAAGGGACACAAGTACGCCCGGTCTAACCCTACGGAGTATGAAGTGAGATGTATCAAGCACCCGAATTGTTCTTACTTCGTATGAGCACATATGCAGAAATATAAGAACTATTTTGTGATCAGTAGACACACCCCATATACATGCAGTAAAGGGTTTAATAGGAATGTGAGACACGCCATTAATGTGAGGTTCGTAGCCTAAATCCTCATTACTCTTGTTGGCACAGACATTTGTTTATCACCAAAATTCATTATGGATGAGATGCAGACTAAAATGGGTCTACTGATCAATTACCACACCCGTGGTATCCTCTCAATGAAATCCCGGGGGACGTCCTCCCCTCGGTGCTCTTTTTTCTGATCAATTATCACACCATGTGGCAAGCGAAGCAGAAGATGTTGAAGATACTGTTTGGAAGCTTCGATGAGTCTTACAACTATGCTCTGAGGCTACCGCAGAAGATTGCCATGACGAATCTGGGGACTTAGTGGACCATAGCGGATGAGTTGATCAAGCTAGAGAATGGGTCATACAGCACCACTAACTGATACCTCATGAGATCATTCTGGTCCTTAGGACAATGCATCAAAGCTTTTAGATATTGCAGGCCGATGTGAATGCCATATTTCTGAGTGGCAAGTACCATGGTACCCTTATGACAGCGATAGCGGTGGATGCAAATAATTAGATCATTCCTTTCACCTTTGCAATGGTTAAGGGTGAGAACAATTATAGCTAGCTATGGTTCCTCACTTTGGTGAGGACACGTGTTGTGGAAAATAGGGAGCGAGTTTGCATCATCTCAGATCGCAATAAGGGCCTTATGCATGAGTTGGATGTGCTGCATGATAGTACAAACAACTCCATTGTATGGCCTGATGTGAAGAGAAGATGATGCATGCAACACTTGAGAGCGAACCTGTACACAATGTGCCATAGCAAGTCTCTTGTAAAGAGATTCAAATGGTTGTATCTGTAGAATCAGCAGGCAAAGTTTAACGAGATATGGAGAGAGTTAAATGAGACCACTCACAAGATGATGGCAGATCAACAAGCACGAGGACCATCTACGAACGCAAATGGTTGGGGGATAAACTATCATTAGCCGTTCACGTGCTACGTTCAATCAATGGCTAGCGGGAAAGCCGATGGAGCGTTTGGCCCTAATCCATGACACTCACGATGCCAGGTTAACACATATAATTTAAATAATCATACTATACCCTTATGCAAATAGACCTTCTAAAATTATTATATCCCATGTTAGGTACACCATCATGACAACGAACATAGCGGAGGCATTCAACAATGTCCTAAATGGAGTACGGGGCCTCCCGTTGTGTGCCATCATTGAGCTCACATTCTATAAAACGGTGGACTACTTTCGAGACCGTGGTAATGTTGCTATGAATTGCAGCATGCGGTTCACACCTATGGTGGAGGAAATTATATCCAGAAGGAGGAACAAGACACACTTTCATCGGATGAAGATCTATGACCTGGCCAACAATGAATTCGAGGTCATGTGTGAGGAACCATCCATATAATATTCTAATTAGTCATGAAGTCGATCATTTGTGTAATCATGACTACACTATTAACCAGAATATCAACCTGGTAGTCCCAATATGTGTTTACTTCCAGGATCTGAACACACGCCTTTACAACAAGCACATCATCACAATACATAATAAAGAGCAAGTAATTAAATTAAGTTACAAGTTTTAAAGAAGATTAAACTTTACAACAAAATACATAACTCAAATTGAGTAGCTACGCAGTGGAATAAATTGCATGATGACAAAAGATGGGTAGCGCCATTTTCCCTAAGGAGCCATCCCAAATAACAATACACGAGTAGAATAGCACTACTTCTGCCCGTCACCAATATCGACGGCTGTAAAGTAGCCAAAATATAATTCTTCCTTACCTGAAAAGCAAACAAAGAATGTGAGTAGGAAGGTACTCGCAAGATTAATCCGTAATAGACACTTATAAATAGTCCGACTCCAAGAAGAATGTAATTTGGATAATTAGCAAGGACTCGGCCATAAGGTTAAGTGAATTTCATATGCAAGAGCAATTTCGACTCAAGTGTAAGTATTTACACCTAACCATAAACAACTTTCTATCTTGAGATCATTACCATACCATAATTATAACTTGAACCGTATCAAAACTTCAACAATATCACCAAGATTTGAATATATATCTAACATATGCTTTTGGTACATTTTCCAACATACCATCACAATCACAACTGGAACTCTACAATTGATGCAAATGGATAAAAACGTGCTCATAACTGAGAGCGCGACAATTCGAATTATTTTACACCCTTCAAGGGGTACTCCATTACCCACACGTCTTGAGGATCATACGGCTTGCGTGACCACATAGGTCCACACAAGAGGGTACTTGTGTCAACCTTTCCCAAATAAGCCCCAATCGTTTGAACATGCATCTCGGCATGCGGGGCCATCTAGAACTACTCCCAGAGCAAACTAGATACCCCTTCCAAGCCTATTATGCCGACAACACCCGAGACTAGCACGCTAAAAGATCGCAGCTACATTAGGTATTCAGCTCATCCATCCCATATACGGATACATGGTAAGTATGGACAAGTGCTAAAACCAACTGCAGCAACAGACGATGCTTAATCGATTCAAGCGGGTCTATAGCATCCAAGACTCCCTTCTCGAGCAATCCCTATTGCCCATCCGAATCTTGGCTCATCTTCACTGACTTACACCATCCTCCATCATCATTATCTTGTGATATAAAGTAAGCCCTAAGCTCACGAACGATGGCCAAACCACTGCACGACTTCTACCGAGGACCTATGCCATGCTAAGCATAGCATATTCTTTTTAAGTTAGACCATTATGTGACATAAACAACGCAGGTTACAAAAGATCAAGCGATAAACAATGTCAAGGGAGTGTAATGCAACAAATAGGATCTAACCCAAAACCCGACATAAGACTCATTGACATGCAAATATACATAAGGTATAACTTATCAATTAACTCAATATATAATTCAAAGTAATGGGATAAAAATGCTTATATGCTTGCCTTGTTGATTAGCATCACAAGCAAGGGAAACAACTTCTGGATCGCCCTTGATCACGCCTGCGTTACCCTCTGGTCCTTCGTTCACTAAGAAGAACACATACAATAATGAGCTTGAAAGAGATGCTATGAAAATGCTACAAAATTCTAATAGGGATGTGGTACTAGGCAATGAACATAATGCAACAAGAAACACTCGAATTGATGCACATAGACTCATGGTATAATTAACCATGATTTAATTAAGCTAAAATGTATTTAATTAATTGATTAATGATAAAAAATGATTTCCTTTAGTTCTAGCATTTTTAGCTCATACGAAGCTAACTCAACTTGTTTCATGATTTTTGAAGTTTATGTGAATTAATTATGAAATTTACAAGCTATCAACAAAGTAAATGGAAAAGAAAAATGCCTAATGAACAGTATAATCTAGATGTTCCGGGTTGAACTCGGACCCTTTGGGTTCTAAAGTCTCTAGGTGAACTTCCAGGTGGGGGTCCTCGGATATTTTTGGTTAGGATCATCCAGAACCTACGGGTTGAACTCGGACCCTCTAGGTTCCGGAGTCTCTGGGTGAACCTTCGGGTGGGGTTCCTCGGGTATTTTTTGTTACGATCGCCCGGAACCTCCGAGTTGAACTCAGGCCCTCTAGGTTCTGGAGTATTCGGGTAAACCTCCAGGTGGGGGTCCTCAGGTATGTTTGGTCAGGATCACCCGAAACCTTCAGATTGTGACCCGGAGTCTCCGGGTTCCTGCAGAACACTAGTTTTTCGACGATTCTTTGACCGATTCGACTTGCATGTTAAAGTGTAACCCAAATAAGCATGTATAGGTACTAAAGCATGGGTTCTAAACCTAATTTATCCACTCTACCAACTCGAATCACTAGCTCTACTCATCCAAACCTTCCTTCTATCTCTAATACCTCAAGAACACGATGCTACTTCGCCATTCCTTGATTGCAGCCCACAAATCCCATCCAAATGCCAACTAATTCGTGCATCCTCACATGGAAAACCTTGGAGACTTACCCAAGGTGCTTTCCCAAGGTTTGTGGCCATCGATTTTGGGAAGAATCAAAGGAAAAGCTTGGAGAAGGGAAGACAAGGTGCTGCTGAAATTTCAGAACAAAGTGGTGACGAAAATGAGTTGCAATCCTTCAAACCTACATGCATGTGAGAAATTTTTGGATGGATGGAGAGCTAGAGAGGTGAGGAATGTAGTGGTAATACATGCATACCTTGCTTCTTGCTCCTTGGGTGGGATTTTGGGGAAGAAATGAGAGAGAGCTAGAGAGAGGGAAGGGGAGCAGCAGCTCTGCTGCTTGTGTTGGCCGGTTTGGAGTGAAAGAGAGAGTGAGTGTGAGTGGGTGAGGTGGGGGTGGGGCTGCTGACACCCAAGAGAGGGAGGGGTGAGGTGTGGGGCCAGCCAGTGGGTCCCATTTGCAAGAGAGACAAGTATTTCAGCAAAATTCTATTCCTTCTCTCTCCTTTCTATTAGTCCAAATGAAGAGATTTAAGCTCCAAAAATTATAGGAATTTTTGTGATGTGATTACAAACAAGATGAAACCTTGTTAATTGGATTCATCTAGAACGCATAAGCAGAGGTTAAACTAAAGAAAATTCTAACATCGGGTATTTTCATAACTCAAAGAAATTTGTTTAAACACCCATTAGAAATAACAAGCAACCAACCATGTTTAACAATTCAACATGATGCTTATGATGCATGATTATGCTTAATGACATGATTACGGAAATTGGGATGTGACATCATATGCCGTCATAGGTATGCTTCAGGGTATAGCGCAGGGGACACCGTGCAGCAATGTTAGCTTGGGCCTCACGAGGTGAAGTGCACATGTAATAAGCCAAAACTACATCATATTCTGTGCTCACATGTATTAGTCGCTTGCAGGGACATGGGAGGCAATGAAGGATCATAGTACATAGCACTGTACTTCACAATTGATGCATTGAGGAACACATGTCTTCCAAAGATGCGGTCCTTCAACATCGGAAGCAGCTACAAAGCGATCGAGGGGCCTAAGTGGGTGCCTTATCCCCGAGCACGACACACGAATCCTGAAAGGTCTAGAGCCACGAGGCTGCAAGGTGACATGGATGAAGCAGATGTTGTTGACGGCCTACGCAAGTGCAAACTTTGCAAACAACCTAGCCATGACAGGAGGACATGCCCGACCTAGCAGTAAACTATCAGGCCACTATCGAACTGTAGTGTATTAGAGTTGTTGCATTTTAGTTTGTTGTTTGAAATTATTTACAATCATGATTTGTATTCTAAATTATTATTCACCTACTAGTTGTGCTACTTATTTTGTAATATATCGTTTGGTACTGGCATCACATACGATGTTTTTTTATTGAACTATGAATCTTGTTATTCACCTATTTATTGTTACATGAAGCTTGTAATATATTCTTATTTGTTATTCACATACTTATTTAACCATAAAGCTTGTAATATATTCTAATTTATTATCCACCTACTTATTGAACCATGTAGTTTGAAATCATTGTCATGGCTCATGGTGGTCTTCCCAAGCTTCTTTAGCAGCGGTACGACAAGAATCATAGGGGACAAATGATTTTCACAGGGCAGCAGGTATCACGATTATATGTGATTTTTAATTACCATGATAATTTGCTACTAACTCAATACATGTATTGGATACCTTTTGCAGTTGCTTCCGTTGCAAGCCTGAAGTATCCACACAATTAAGGAGTTAGACCCTCAATTCCACAAGCCACTCGCGAGAGCAGGACTATTACCTTTCGCTCTCATGATGGCCAAAACTCCCATGGAGGGTGGTGGTAGGACACATCTCCCGTCAATAGAGGAACCACTGCTCACAGGTCTCGTCGACTGGTGGCGTCATGAGATGCACATGTTCCACTTTCCTTTTGGCGAGATGGTCGTAACATTAAGGGACGGGGCCATGCTGGCCGGGCTGCTAATCAGGGGCACCCCATTAGTAGTTTTGCGACCAACAAAGGAGCATTGGAAGGGTTACGTTAAGAGCTGGTAATTATTTATTATGTAATGCACTTCAAATATTGTAGTGCTATTCAAGCTTCATTGACCATCTGCATCCTGTAGCTTTGGTTTGCAATATGATAAGAAGGATGTTGGCCTCTCATATCCTGGATTCATGGGCTACCACAGTTCGGGCCATACCACCAAATGCGGACGAGGCTACAATTTTATAGCAATATGAGATGTACTTGTACGTCTTGCTGGGAGGCATCATGTTTTGCAACATGGCAGGTGATTATGTTGTCCCCTATATTGTATGGTTAGCGAGTCAGCTCGCGGCACATCCTTATAAGCCGATATCTTACAGTTGGGGATCTGCTGTGCTGGCTGCTACGTACAGAGGATTGTGTGATGCAACCTAGCGATCAAAGAAGAGAGGATCAGTTACAGGCTGCCTACACCTCTTACAGCTATGGAGCTGGGAGTACCTCCCGGTTTGTCGGGCTTGGTTAGCAGTGTACATTGAGTTCACAGGTTTTGCAGTGGACACAACCTCCTCAAGCTATGCTAACACCTCCGCCACAACATCGACTTGTTATGAAGATGTCATTGACTACACGCAGCAGATACCTGACTGGAGTGACACACATGATTTTCACTAGGTTGCTACAATGCAGGCCGCCAGCTTCACCGAGCTCCTCAGCGCACAGTACTCCCAATATCCTGATGCACCTGGGGGTTCACAGTGGTACTAGCAGGCCAAGCCTTTGGCACACTGGACTTTGTCGGAGCATGTTCTATGGGTGTTCACACTACCGCATGAGGATCCTTCTTCATGGTACATGCAAGGCAGAGTTAGTGGGGCGGGATACACATTTGGTGGGGGTCCCATAGGGCAGGACATTGATGATGAAAAGCAATGGAACACGAGGTAAGGGCCAACGCAAGCCGCTAGGATGAGGGTCACACACCCACCAGATGCGTACACTCATGGGGATTGTGTGTGGTGACGTCATCGTTGAGTCACTAATGCAGTTGTTCGGTGCATTTGTACTTGTTAATGACACATGTACTATTGACTTTATTATCGTAGTCATTCCTATTATGTATTATTCACTATATTGTTAATTTAATTATTTTTAATTTATGTAATGTTTGTCAAATTATTCTAGCACACAATTTATGTAATGTTTGTCAAATAATTGTGATGTTTAATACTTGTTTAATGTTTCTTAAATAATTAGGGATTCGTGCTTTGGTTCAAAGTCATAATGTTGCAGTAAAGGATCAATAAATCTATGATGAGATCTTCAAGTACAGCTTTTCATGGACACCTACAATGATCCATATAGCACTTAATGCCTCATTGTAGGTTGTGCTTGAAGGGAAGGATGATCCCTTCAAGGTGAGCAACCTAATCCAAGCCGTGGCAAAATTGCATGCAAGACTCTTCTGTTCTGCGTTAACCGCTCTGCTCCAACATATAACCACCGAGGACCTTAGGGCCCTCTTGCATAAGCAGTGTCAAACATATCTCAAGGTGTGCAAACTGATCGACCATCCTTCTGTTCTAGGTTTCTCTAGGAGTCAAAGAACGATAGTGATGTTACCCGATCAGTATGCATCCCACATTTAGGTTCATAATTTCCTATGTGCTCACCATACTTAACTTTTTCCATTGATTCAAATGCTCCTCTTTTGCGTTAGTCATTCCCGGAAGACGCACAATTGATCAACAAAGAAATCACAAACTTCTTGGTGATGTATATGCTCTTCGATGGGGGTGTCATGCCTGGTTCGCATAGAAGACGACGATGATCAGCGAACCTAAGGGGTACATGGACGCCCTCTACTACTCATCCAGAAAATGGCAATGACGATGAGGATGATGATTTCATGCCCCCAATGCCTCGATGTTCCAGCAGCAATACAGGAGAAGGTTCAATGATCATTGCAAGAGAAAGTTCAGGCACCATATCAAGATGGTGTACAAGCGATAAGGATCTAGAACGTGCTACTACCGTGATAGCTCAAGATGACGACGATGAAGACGATTTCATGCCACAACAACCCCTCCCTTCGAGGCCTCCATCTCTGAAGGACATTGATGACCCTAAAAATCATGGTGGATTTTCCGGTACCCATCCTTACAACTTCCCATTACCACCTCGGAGACGACAACCATCTTACCCTGGTAGCAATGACTAGCACAGCCAGCATTCTTCCACTAATTTACGTTGCCACTTTCCTCTGCCATCTTGACATGATCTAGATATTCAATATCTATGCACTACGAACTATGCACATGGCAGGCATAACTATTTATTTTGTTTATGAACTATTTGTGAACTATTTGTCTAATCAATGTGATGGTAAGTTTATTATAATAATGTACTATCCAAGTACACTTCTTTCCAACATATGAAAGGTATTTGTGAACTCAGGCTTTAGACATGCCAATGTATCACCAGCTCCTCGAGTACTAACATTAATTGCAACTCTAAAATCAACAATGTAATTGTATGAACAGTTCAACCTCAGGCTGTGCTTGCTTTAGGATGAATACTTAAAGCAGGCTTTGACTTTAGATTAAGATCAAAGGGATAGATGTTACTTCTACACCCACTCAAAATCAATAGCTTTCACAGGGACACCAAGCAACAACTTTCACAGGGAATCTCTGCCAAGTATCGATGCCACAACTTTTCCAGCTTTCATATGGAATCCTATGCTCCAGCCCCCAACCAAACCCATGCACTCAGTCCATCCACCAGCCCCCAGCCAACATAAATAACCCCATCCTCATCTATAGATAGACCACTTATTCTTCAGCTCTCTCAACTGCAATGTCTTTCTCAGCTCCACCAAGCCCATCCAAGAAACATTGAGGGATTTTCATCCCTTAGTAGGTCGAACCACCGATGTACTTTTGTAGCGACCCTTGTAGGCTTCATCATATGTGCCAACTACCAGTACGACAAGCCTTGACATAGACCATACAAGTACTCACTGGTATAGCAACGTATATCACTAATGTGCCACTTTTCGTATGATTTCATGCACTGTCTTACTAATATACCCTCTTGTTTCATTTGTCCAGTCTCCTCCACCTATCTATGACTTCACGGAATGGCTAGACATGGAGCAAAATGTGCACCAGAAGCGGTGGGTCGACATGAGCATGCGATGGAGGAGGAAAGCATATGAACATCGGGAGTATAAGCAACAGCAGGAGGAACTATGGCTCAAGTATCAGGAGGAGGAGCGTATGAGGAAGGTAGCCAAGAAGCACGCCGTGGCTGAGGCACGCGAAGTAGAGAGGGAAAGGAAGTGGGAGAGGGCCCGTCGTGCTAAAGCGGAGAGCCCCGATGCCCTACGAAAGGGCAAATATTCTATGTGCACTTAGTAGAGAGCATCTATTGTAACCCAATCTATTTTCATTCCTTAAGACATGTTTGGTTTAGAAGTGGCACGCTATTAAGTTAGTCTTTAGGTATACTGTACATGCCAACATTTGTTATTGTCATCTCTTTATGGTTAGAGTCCATTTGTGCAGCGACGAAAAACCCCATATCGCATGTAATGTTTATCAGCGTATGTAACGTATATACCGGGTTATATGATAATCATACTTGACAACTATTATTGTTCGACAAATTTGATTTTGTATCCGCCCGACGTTACTTCTCTAAAAAGTTACCTGCACAAATACATTAAATGAATAATAAAATATCGATAAAATTACGTTGAAACAAATTTACACTCATACAGTTTCTTTCTTTATTTATTCGCTCGTGCCCCTATAAAACTAAATTGTGCTAGAAAACCAGCCCGCTCGCATTTTATAGCAAAACACAACAGCGCGTGGGTTAAAAAAAAGGCGACAAAAGCGAAATGACGCGACCGTCGCACCGGCCCGAAGTGACATGAGCAGCCAGACCGGTGCCGAATACAGGAGTTTTTGGTACCTAAGGTACCAGAATCGATTTTTTGATGTTTGAGGTGTCGAATACAAGTGCTAGATTTGTAAATACGCCGATATGTTATCTATTTTAGCAAATACGGTTACGTTTGTTGCCTATTTTTACATTTTTACCACTTCTCAATTAGTACTAGTAATTATAGTAGATAATTAATCTGGTCTGTACAATCAATTTATTCCTATTTGCTACATTTGTTGGTTGTTTGGTTGCCGCCTAAGCAGGGGTGGAGAGAAGGGGGTGAGCAGGGACCTCCCCCACCAACCATAAAGATAGCCTCATTAATTTCCCTGCTAGTCACATGCTTGATAAAGTATAGCCTTCGCATATTGCACTTCTAAGCTTAATGAGGATCTTATCCCAATAAAATAAGGATTTTTTCTATCGTCAACAATTTATGCTCATTTCGCACAGCATGTTCGACTTCCTTTGTTTCTTCGCGTCGTCACCGCTCGCAGATCGCTTGTGCATGTGCTCTGCTTGCTACTTGGTGTTGCTTTAGTACTAGGGATAAAAGCTATGAACTCCAGAAAGGTTTGCTTGATGCTCCCTCCTTGCCATCCTAATATCAAATTGTTATATGGATCTTTGCTTTAAGATTAAATTAATCGGATACAGGCAGGGTTAATTATATTATGTATTCTTTAGTTGTATGAAGAATTGATGATGCCATGAAAAATCTAATTTCGTTTTTTCCAATTTAGTATGCATTGATAGTATTTAGTTGTTGACTTGTTTAGCCCTGATGAAGACGTTAAGGACGATCGATAGTTTTTATAAGCCAATTATTTCAAGTTTTGGTTGTGACGGTGACTACTGGATAATTATCATATCTGGGTACTCCAGGGTTTCCTATAATTCTCGGGGTATATCTTTATCTCTGGGGAAGGGATCCTTGAATGAAAGAAAACTACCCGTAAGTACCTAAGACATCTTGTAAACAAGGAAGTTTATCTCCAAGAACAAGAAGGAAGACTCTAGAGGAGTACGATGTCCCCCTATATAAACGAAGCCTGAGGCCCCTGCGAAGGAGGAGATCCATTATAAGCGAATACAAGCCATTGCAATCAGAGCAAGCTGAGCAAAAAAAGTTGTTAACTAAGTTTAAATCCATCTAGGCTAGCCGCACACCCCACTTGTAATAGGCTCTATTCAATATAAGACAAACAGAACATAGGTTTATTATCCTAAGGGAAGCTCGAACCTGTATAAAAACCCCTATGTGTTCTACTGCGATTCGTCTACTTGAAGAATCCCCAATCTATTATACAAATTCATAAGATTGGCAATTCACCCATCGTTGACAACTGGTGTCATTCATGGGGATCATGACAATAGATGTTGAAGATTATACACATAACATGTCGTTGATTACACTAACACCGAAGACTGGTTTTTCGGATGCGGGGTTCTATGACAACTTTACCCCTCCTACCGAAGAGCATCTGATCGATCAGGTGAACTTCGATGAGGAACTCTCTAGTGATGACTCTAGCAGTGAGGTAAGTCAATCTATGGATTAGTGTGCCAAGGATTACAGCATCAGCTTAAACCACTTGGCTACCAAGACAATCGTGAATGTCCAATTCACAACATTTCATGATCTATCCTCATAACTTATGACATTATGGATTGTCAAAACACCAATCCAGAGCAATCCGACAAGGAATCTATGATGGATCTGGACACTTCCTCTAGCAGAGGTTACCCCCGAGAAGTCTTCACTATCGAAGACAGGGGTGACAGTCTAGGCAATCATGAAAACCACCCTACAAATGAGCAGGGCCCTCCAGCTCTAGGTATGGATGATGGTCAACACAAGATGAGCACACCTCCTAGATCCTTAACGAAGCACCGGTTTTACCATCTCCCAACCATCAGCAGGGGGCTAAATACTTCAGATTTGTGACCGCTAAGAGGATCCTTCTTCTACAAGAGGCCCTCATGCGTCCTCCGACAACGGATCTGGCGACCCCAACCGATAAGGATTGGATGAACTTGGCGATCAACTTGACGAAAGAGGTTATTATCCAGGCCGAGAATTATCATCTGGTTCTAGCCAGAAATAGTGCTAATCAGTGTAGATCATGTAATCCTATGTAACAAGACGTTCAAACTTGGAGAGGCGTAACCCCCAGAATAAGGATTCCCGAGATGACAATCGGGCGAATAGCCGCCGCCGAACCTCGCCAGTCAAAGGTCATTCGATCAATGACTTGTGTGAGGTTCTCATGGTTAGTGAAGACAACCTAGGACCTCTGAAGGGGCTTCGTCTATTCCTCAATAATCTTATCAGAGGATGTCCCAACACCGATCAAATTGGGACCGATCCCCGATCCCTATGGCAAAACACCCGAGACTGTTGAAACCAAGAAGGGCACCATCAACGAATGTCTGGCCTTCTCCCTAGATCTACAAAACATAAACTAGCTGGCAAGGTTCCACCTTGAGATGATCGAGAAATACAATAGAAGCACGAATCCCGTAAAGTTTCTCTAGATCTATACCATAGCCATCCAAGCTACTAGCGTTGACAAGAGTGTAATGGCTAATTACCTCTCTACAGCCCTTGAAGGGGCAATCAGAATATAGTTGACCAACCAATCATCGGGGACAATCTACCAGGGTACATACGTTCGCCCGGCACTAAAAATGATCTCTACCGTTGTGAGCAGACAGGGAACAAAACCTTGTGCGAGTTTGTACACCGCTTCAGCAATATGTAGAACAACATCCCCAAGGTCAATGACTACAGTATCATACAGGTATTTTACTAGGGAGTGAAGAGTCGGAGGTGCGTCGAGGACATCGCCATCTAGGAGCCCGAGATGGTCAAAGAGCTTATGAAGATCGTCAATAAGTCTGCCAAAGCTGAAGACGCACTCATCTTAGTCAAGGAGAAGACTCAAAGCATCAAACGCCCTCTACTTGGACTCGAATGCAACATGGCAAAGATCAAGCACAAGAAAAACACTATGGGAGGTAAGGGCCAGAAGAATAACTCTGAGAAAGTTTTTGCAGATATACCTGATACCAGTCCCAACAAGCGTCCGAGTTCTTCTCAGGGGAAGAACTTTACACCAGGATCTGGCGAGCACGATGGTAAGCCATAGTGCGCCCACCTCGAAATTGACAACCACAACATCCATGAGTGCTGCATCTGAAAAAAGATGATCAAGGCAGAGGTTGAAAAAGCAGCCAAAGGAAAGAAAACCCAGGTCGTGGCCCAGAGTAGGGATTCCAACTCCTGCGGTAGTGAGGATGACATGGATCCGATGTCTTTTCAGCCATACAAGAGGACGATCCACTACATGTTTGGTGGTTATACATCCTAAGAGTCTAAAAGGCAGTACAAGACGATAGCCCAAAAAGTCTGCTGCCATCCCTAAGGGTTGTTAGGCTGTTAAGTGGTCAAACATCCAGATCTCCTTCATCAAAGACAATTGTCCTAATAACTTTGTACGGCCAGGCCGCTCCTGCATAGTGGTCGAGTCTATGATAAATAATTACAGGTTACCCAAGTTCTTATTGACAGAGGGAGTTCCCTGAACACCCTCTTCGCTTAAACGCTCAAAGGGATGCAGATCTCCTGATCTACTATCAAGCCGATTATTCAAGCCTTTCAAGGTATGGTACTCAGATCTTTAGCCACCCCCATTGGCCAGATATCGCTCCTTGTTACCTTTGGGAAACATGACAAGTTCTGGATAGAAAAATTTTTGTTCGACATGGTCAACTTTGGGACGTCATACAATGCCATCTTGAGAAGACATACTCTTGCCAAATTCATGACAACCACGCATTACACTTATTAGTACGTGAAGATCCTAGACCCCGAAAGGGTCATCACCATCGAGGTCACCCTAAGATAGGTCTCCATTGCAACAAGCGGAGTTTCGACGTAACAACTTAGCACCAACTAAAAAAGGAACCCAAGAGCTCAAGGATCAAGATGGACAAGAAGCTTTAGTCATGACCACAACCACAGCGCCTCGAGACACAAACCCAAAAACCCAGGGGCTTGTTTCCATGACAAATTTGGAATCCATGTAAATAGCGCCTATGCTTCCCTGACGTAATAAGGGTCATTGCTTGTTGGCTAGATCTAGTTTGTGTCATTTAGGTTTAAGATAATAGCTCTACAATAGCTCGTGGGTCATCAATAAAATCTGTAAGTCCCAAGTATAAGTACTAAGAGTACCTTTTGTAATAATAAAGATCATATTGCCTAGGATATCGCTTAAATTCTTTTCCAACCTTACTTGTCTTTCTGCGCATCCTCATGCTTGACAAACGGGGTAAGTTACTTCTCTGGTTCTTCATCCCAAACGTGCACCCGGGGTGGCAAAAATCTTTTCTTGACCCGAAGGCAATATGAGCTTTATTCGCTTTATTATGTTTTTACTATTTAGACTGCCTACTAGGAACCCCTCTTTCCGAATAGACAGTCAGGGGCTTAACAAGTACTAGGCGTTAGAAATTGAAAACAACATATTGTGTACCTTCTGATAGCAAATTCCAATGAGAAGAGAAGGATCATTGTGTTGCAAACTCAGGGTTACGAAAAGGCTCCTTATCGCGTTCTACGAGTGATTGGGGACTATGACATCTCCCACTCAAGCGGATCTAAGGTGGGTCATAATAAGCGCTCCGACTAGCGATCAATGCGTCCTGAACTAATCGAGGGAAAAATCAATAAGAAGACCACAATATGCTGTCAAAAGATTCTGGCATAAAGTTCTCCCATCAAACATGAAAAATGTTTAAATTCCTACCCAACTAAAAAAAGCTACCAATTGTTTATTACAGACTGCAGGGTAAAGAAAAAGATAAAAGCTATGGCAATAGCCCAACCCCAAAGTCTATTTCATCCACAAAAGCTTTTGCTACCCCAGTCGCCTCCTCCACCTTCTGCATCGACAACTCCTTCGACTCATCCCTAATGCCTACCTGGAGAACATCGACGTTGATCTACGGGTAGTGGTCCTTCAGTATGGCCATCACAAAGGCAACTATTTGCTCAGCCACCTTCCCTTGGAGTTCCGCATATGCCTCAACAAGCTTGGTCTCCTAGGTGGCCAGCCCGATGGCACCATCATCACCAGCATCTTTCACCTAGATCCCGACTCGACAAGCATTTCCTGGAAGACGTTGATTGCCGTGGCGAGTTATTGGCGGGTGGTTGACATCTTGGCCTCCTCCTGGGCTCTGGCCT
Organism: Phragmites australis; assembly: GCF_958298935.1. Lineage (NCBI taxonomy): Eukaryota > Viridiplantae > Streptophyta > Magnoliopsida > Poales > Poaceae > Phragmites > Phragmites australis. Next base: position 17,197,401 of record NC_084931.1, read on the forward strand.
CTCAGACCGCAGAGATTTATGTAGAACAACATGTTAAGAGCGACAAGGTGAAGAGATGGAAAATCGGGAATACCAGAGACATACCCTTCGTCCGCTCTCCAATTTGGCGATCGACCTTTCCTTCTCGCCTGTCACTTGAGAGTGTGGCCACTCGGATGGTCGCTCGATGGGCCTTCTCACAGACTCTCTTCAGTTGCACCACGTACACCTGCAAAATCTCACTTCAGTACCCATCATTACATCAACTAAGTAATTGTTTTGAACAAAAAATCTCACCATGTATAAGGATGAGAAGATGCAATCCAGATCATGACTGGGAGGACCTTCAACAATCTGCTTCCAAGTCAGATCCTAGGTAGCCTGTGCACCCGGTTCGGGGGTGGGGGGGAGAGCTTGGGAAGCGAGAGGATCATCTTCCTGGCTATTGGTGACCGATGTTGAGGGCTCGCTAAGCCTCCCCGCATCTCCCTTGGAGGAGGTCATGACCAGGACCTAAGAAGGTAGAGGCTTTGGGGCTACAGGTGGTGCTTCAAGTAGCCTAAAAAGAAATATTTGAATAATGTGCTCCTATCGACATAGGAAAGAGGTCTACGGCACTTATGCATTCCTAAGCCACTTCTTGGCCAGAGAAGGCTTCACCGGGATCAGGAGGGCCCCTAGCCTCTTGAGCGTCTTCTCCGGAGTGCCTCCTTTGGCCCCCGAGTCCATCAGGGCTAGGGGAGTACCACCCGACGAACCTGTAGCAACTATTGCCTTCCTGCAGTCCTAAGCCAGGGACTAAAAGTACTTGAAGTAAAAAAATTATGTAGTTGCAAAGGCTCTGGATAAAAGCTTAACTTACCAGAGTCGGGGCCGCTACTCCGAGTGCTTACATCACAACCGGACTCCTGGAAGTCATCACTGGGGTCGGATCTCCAACTAGCAGGGCTGGCACCGGGTCAGAAAGACCTGAGGGAGCTAGAGCTGTTAGCTTCAGTGGCTTGGAATCATCTACCAGCAAATCAGCATCTGCATTGTCATCCCACTCAGGCTCCATGCCGTCAGCAAAGGATGGGGGCTATGAAGATGCGCTGCCACCTTCGCTCCCGCTTGAGCCCATGATACCCGTGATGATAACATCATCCGAGTCTGCAGATGGGATCCCTTCATTGTCCAAGTTGTCCAAGTAAGTGACAACCATTAGTATGGAAATGACTACTCAGAAAGAAAACAAAATTAAGAGTGAGAAGGTTTGTAAGACTTACCGACATGATTCTCCTTTAGGCGTCAGGATTCATCTCTACGATGGGGACCGGGACGTTCAAGCGGTAGGACGAGGGTATTAAATCAAAGAGAAGCTTGTTTTTTTTGTCGGCTGTCTCCAGCGAGAAAGTGATAAGCAAATAATAAGGCCTAAACTCATGATTCTTTCAAAAGCAACTACATGGAATCGGTAGGTACCTATCTCACCTTATTGGACTGGATCCAACTCGGCTAAAAATTGACAGGAACCAGTGATCCTCGACTTTAGAGGACTTCAGTAACGCCTGATGAAGTATCTGGTGATGTCATACGCTGTCAACTTCCTCTCCTTCAAATGCCAAATCTCTCCTATGAGTTCCCGACGGAGGGTGGTCATCGCTTGCTCTTCTGTCTAGGTGGGTCTCGGTAGCAGTGCAAGACTTCAATAAGGGAGCCCCGGTGGGCTGGGCTGGCAGTAGAACCACTTCCTGTGCTACCCTGACCAGGAGCACTTGGTGGCAAAGTCGATGTACTCCGCTGACTTGCCCTCCTAAAGCCGGAATCCGGTACCACCGGTGACCTTGTTCTGAAACCCCTTCAGCACGTAGAAGTACCTGATGAAGTCAATGGATGGGCGAAAACTCAGGAACACCTTGAACAAATGTGTGAAGATGCTCAGCATGATGATGGAGTTGGGTTGAGGTGGATGAGTTCCTCGCCATAGAAATTAAGCACCTCGAGGAGGAAACTTGAAGGAGGGAAGTGGAATGTAGTATTAGAAGTCGAGAAATATCACCGTCCAGGTGGTATCTAGGCTGGGGATCGTCTACCCCATCGCCAGTAAGCAAGGGATTAGAGCGTGATGACGGATCAACTCATCGATCTCAACCTTAATCAGGGCCTCCTCGGTGATCTCAGACTCCTGCTAAGTTAGGATCATGCTCGCCATCTCATTGGTGCTAGAGCTCTCCTTCTCAACCTTCTTTTGGCTCATGGCGACGGAGGGATTGGGGGAGGCGGGTTTTTTTTTTAGGGTTTCTGGGGGCAAAGGAGTGAGGAGCACAAAGAGGATGACAGAAAGCAAATGATGACAGTGGGTGAACAGTAAAGTGGGCTCCCCCTCTGCTTTCATACACGATGATGATGCCTGGGGACGTCTTTTCGGCTGACACCGTGGCACAACTCGAGGCCAAGATCTCCCGCTTTACCATCACGCTGCATTTAATGCTCGATGCATGCGAAGTAGTTGGAGCATTGGACCAAGGAGCTAGGCGCACCACACCACCTGGCATGCACATTTTCCCACCGTAATCTTGATTTCCTACCAGGTAAAAGATTCTCACCACTACCCAAAATATCTGTTGCGATGATCCAACTTTCGAACCCAACTAGTGATAAGTTTTCTCCCCTACATCCTCTCGTGGGGATGGGATAATCTTCTTCAGGCTGATTAGAAAACCTACCTAGATGGAACACCTTCTCGAAGACTCACTTGAGAACTCGGAGGCATTCAAAATCCCGAGTAGATGATCTGAGAACCCACAGAACCCGGTTAGACATATCATTCTAATTGGGAGCCCGACTCTTACTCGATGGCACGGTCGGACAAAATGCTTATCTTTGTTGGGTGTGAACTTGATTTGTCAAAACCTCATTTTACATACTGATGGGGGACTTGACGATGACTACTGGCAACACTGGTGGGATTGAAGTAACCAAAAATTACCTCTTCCTCACCTGCAAAACTCATCAAAGTAATGTGAGTTCAAAGGTACTCGTAAGACTTAATCTATAACGGGTACATATAATAACCCAACTCCAAGGATAATGCATGTAGATGAATTAGTAAGGAATCAGCCATAAGGTTAAGTGAATTTGTATGCAAAAGCAAAATTTGACTCAAGTGTGTGAGCAGCTACACCTAACCACTTATACTCTTCTATCCTGAGATCAGCAACATAAACATATATGTAACTTGAAACATCTCAAACTCATCATCAACCATCACAACAACTTCTCAACATACCATAACATCATTCCACAATGGGACTCTACGATTGATGCAAATGGACAGAAGCATGCTCATGACTGAGAGTGCAGCAATTCGAATTTTTCTTACACCCTGCAGGGGGTACATCTTTACCCACACAACTCGGGTTCATCCTCTTGGACCCCGAGACAACCTTTCTCATACCCAGAACTACCCATCTGCACATGCCTCTATGGCACCAGGGTTACCGCGAGCATGTTCCGGACACCTCTGGCTCCCTGCCACCTTGCTTCTGGGTACGATAATCAGCTTATTTATTCATTATTCGAATATGTGGTAGTACAGAAGGTGTTAAAGCCAACTGCAATAATAGTCTATGCTTAATCGACTCAAGTGGGCCTATAGCATCCAAGACTCCGTTCTCGAGCCATACCTATTGCCCACCCAAATCTTGCCTCATCGTCATGATCTCAAACCTCCCAATATCATCATTATCTTTGTGAACATCAATAAGCCCTAAGCTCACGAATGATGATCGAACCACCGCTCGACTTCTACCGATGACCTATGTATTGCTAAGTATTTTAGATAGCATTTAAGTTAGACAACAACATTGTTATACCAAGGCTATAAGGATAGGGATCATCAACAATTCAAAGTAGAAGTAATACATCAACATAGGTTCTACCCACATACCCAATACAGACTCACTAACATGTATAACATACATAAGCGATAATTTATCAATTTAGACTCCACATGATCCAAAGTATAAGGTAGAATATGTTTAGATGTTTGCTTTGATGCTCAGCTTCACAATCAACAACAACAAACTCTAGATCGCCCCCGATCATGCCCATGTCACGCTTCGGTCCTTCGTTCTCTAAAGAAGAGCGCATGTAATGCGATAAGCATGAATGAGGTGCAATGAGGTATGCTACAAGATGCATAAAGAGTGAGGATGCAGTACAATAAGCTAAGAGCACAAAGACACGCGAAAGAACAACAAAGTCTTTGATCCAAGTAACATCGGACTTTTGACTGGAGGTCGAAACTTCCGTTCCATCGGACCTTCCGAAAATTTGAAATGCTCAAATGAAACCCCAACTCAGTTCAAAGCACATCCCATAATCATTTGTGAACACCAAAAAATCCATCGTATAGAAGGGATTCAATTCTAAGAACACTATTTAGCAGGTTGAAAACACTATTCACTAGAAGTTTTTGATTAACTTCTGGATGACCCTTCTCTGTTCTAGACATCGTGACAACCCAGAAGTTTCAGATTAACTTCTATATGACCCTCCTCTGTCTTGATCATCGTGACAACCCGAAAGTTCCGAATTAACTTTCGGATGACCCATCTCTATTCTAGACATCGTGACAACTCGGTACTTTCAGATAACCCTTCTCTATTTTGGTCATCGTGACAACCCGGAAGTTTTGGATTAACTTTTGGAACTTCCAGATGATGCTCCTCTGTCTTGGTTCTCGCATGACACCCAGAAGTTCCGGATTGGGCTGAAAGTTCAAGAATGAGTTGGCAAACGTGAGTTCGTAGTGATTCCCTTGCCGATTCAACATGCATGTCTCACCAAGTTAAGGATAAGCATGTTTGCACTAGCCTAAGGGTTCTAGCTCCATCTATCCTCAAAAACAAGCATGATTCTCAGGTTCTTTCTTATCCAAACCTTCCCCTACTAAGCTCCATTTCAACAAGAACAAGGCGGTGCTTCGCAACACAAGAATGCAGCTGAAAAACCTATCCGATGCCAAACTAAATCGTGCATTCCCACCATGGGGATCTCAGAAGACTTACCCCACGTCCTTATTAAGGCCGGTGACCGTTGGGTGGGGAAGAAAATGGAGGAAAAGGCTTGGAGAAGAGGGACAAAGCTGCAGCTCCTTGTGGCTTCACTAAAACAAACCGAGAGAGATTAAGAACAGCTCGAATCCTTTGTGCATGCGCAAAAAGATTGGATGAATGAAAAGCTTGGAAGCTAGAGAACACAATAGTACCATATGCATACCTTGATTTTTGCTTCTTGAGGGATGATTTGAGGGAGAAAGGAGGGGAGTTGAGTGGAGAGAGCTGCTGCTCTTGGCTGTTGGTTTGAATGGGAGTGAGAGAGAGTGAGGGGAAGGAAGTTGCTGCTGCTGCAACCGAAGGAGAGGAGGAGGTGGTGGTGGGGCCAACCTAGCTCATGTGGGCCCACGTGTAAGTATCCTTTTTCTGAAAACAACCATCCTCTTTTCCATCTCTTCGTAATTCTATAAAAGGTATTCTGGTGTTCCAAAAATTCTAAAAATTTCTGCACGGCAACTATAAATCAAGACGAACCCACTCAAATTGAATTCATTCATAAGGCCTATTTGGAAAAATAAACAAAGTTTCTCCGAATCGGGTCACTCACCTAACTCCTAGCAAAAATTAAGTCACCATAGGAAATAACAAGCACTCAACAAATACTCAATAATTAAATATGATACTTATGATGCTCATGATTATACTTAATAACATGTCTACGAGATTTAGGATGTGATAGGTTATGCTGAAAATCCTAATACGATTATTGATGAAACTATTGAACCAGTTGATATGCAAAATCTCAATCATAATAATCATGCACCATCATAAAATCAACAAGTAAGAATTATAACTCTAACATTTGAGAGGGACTCAGGTAACCTCCTTCAAGTTAAGATATTTTTAGCTAATTAGTAGACAAGACAATTGATTTTTTCCTTTGTATCATAAAACATATGTTGCTATACTTATTATGTATGTTCCCATTAAATTAATATATATACATATATGCTATCATGCTATATTTATTATCAGATGATTGTTATCAATATTTATGACTTGCCCCCTTCTATCTTGTAATCCTGGCTGCGCCCCTACGCCTAACCGAACTCATTCCAGGCTGTTAGTTGTCATGGGGTGGCTTCGAGTGGGAACACGTGAATGCGTGGTACGCTGAAGTCTGAACGATAGGCAATAAGCCATGATTTCTTTTCCCAAGGAACGACTATAGCCATGAATTAATTTGAATAATATATTTTTCCGTGCGTACGATGATTGGGCGGCCGGCCTAACTCAACTTGGCGACCTCGCTTCTAGCTGACGACGTAGAAGCAGACACAAACTATCGTTTTCCTACTTTGCTCAGCATGTAGACTATCGGTTTACCTTGCCGTTGGTCTGTCGTAGCCTTGCGAACGGAGCTGCGCTACGAAGTCTAGTTAGTTCGTCTTGAGTTTTCACATACTCGAATAATAAAAGCCTTCGCGATCATAGATTAAAGAAAGACACACAATAAGTACTTGGTATTATACTCAAAAATGTAGATATGCACTTGAAAAACCGCAGCAGCGGAGCTCGATAATTAACACGTATTTTAATTTTTCTAATCGGTTCGTTCAGATTCGCTAATCAACCGATCAATCAGGAGCTGTGAGGTCATGGATGAACAACGAGTTGACTAGCCCATTAGGTAATTACGTTATATTGACCAATAAACTGACAGGAGATTTAGGGTCACTGAGATACCGATCCTCTCTCTGTCTGCCATTGCTCCTGCCTCAAGACACCGCACTCGATCAAGCCGGTCAATTCAACTTTTTTTAATTAACTCCTTGCTGCCTTCTTTTCAAGCATACTGTAACATGAACATACATGTCACGGCGCAATAGAACCTTCCTTTCGTCCTTCCAAGGTCAAACAGACGTACGTGTAGGTTGAATGGATCTACCTTGTTCCCTGCTAGGTGGTGCATATGCAGGCCAGATTATCACCAATCCCCCAATCGTGAGTGAGTTCGTGGCCTCGGCTGGTCGTGGCTCGCCGCGGTCGTCGAGCTCTGCGGCACCTCGCCAAGCTGAAGGCCCAAGGTGCCGAGCTATCGGTCTACGTTGCCCGTACCCTTATCTGCGCCATCGTTCATCACGCGCCCAACGCTGCAGCCCCTGAAAACCTCAATTTTTAAAAATATTATTTTTACAGAAATTCTAAAAATATTACACAAATTGAAAAATTAAAAAATAACATACTGTTGCGAGTTCATTATGCGAAATCTGGTTTTCGCACAATGAACTCGTGCAAACTAGATTTTCGCTAATTCAATGTGTGAAAACGTGAAATTTCGCTGATTGAAATATAGAAAATATTTTCCATGATTCAAAGTGCAGAAAATGAAGGATTTCACACTTTGGATCTGCGAAAGATCAGTTGTGCGAAAATGTTTTCCCACAATCAAATAGAAAAAAAAGTTTTCGCTAATTGGTTATACGAAAAGCTGTTTTTTGCAATTTTTTCTCTTATAGTACCGAAAATACAAAAATTAGTTTAATTTTTTATGCATGTAAAATTATCTTTTGTGACTGGTTCGGCACAAAATGTTTTTTTTTGCAAATAGTTTATCAAATGATAACACGAAGTGCTTTTTTTTTCTTAATTTTTGGTTTGGTGTATTTTTATTGACATTTCTTTAATTATTTGATGTAAAATTGTGTAAGTATTTTTTGAGTGAAACAACCCTGGGAGGCTATAATTTTTTTCAAACAATAGTAGTTGTAAAGCATAATTACCGTATAATCCGAAACAAAGGTTACATACGCTGATGAATATTACATAGGACATATGGTTTTTCGCCGTAGCGTGAATGAACCCTAACCATAAAGAGATGACAACAAAAAAACGTTGATATGTACGGTACGTCTAAAGACTAATCTAATAACGTGCTGCTACTAAACCTAACATTTGTTAAGGAATGAGAATAGGTCGAGCTACAATAGATGCTCTACTGAGTGCACCTAGTATATTTGCTCTTCATGAGGACATCACCTAGTATATTTGCTCTTCATGAGGACATCAGGGTGTGTTGCCTTAGCGCGGCAGGCTCTCTCCCGCTTCATTTCCCTATCAGCTTCACGTTTTAGCCGCGGCGCGCTTCTTCGCTACATTCCTCATACGCTCCTCATCCTGACGCTTCAGCCGCAGTTTCTCCAATTGTTGCTCATACTCTCGGCATTCGTAAGCTGCTTGCCTCCTCCATCGTGTGCTCATGTCGACCCGCCGCTTTTGGTCCCCAGTTTGCTCTATGTCCAGCCATCCTATGAAGTCACAGATAGGTGGAGGAGACTGAACAAATGAAACAAAAGGGAATATTAGTAAGATGGTGCAGAAATCGTATGAAAACTGCCACGAGAGTGATCTATGTCGATATACCGGTGGGTAGTTGTCGGTGGGTGAACACCGCAAGCGGGGATCCTGAGAGACCCCCTTTGAGATTCAACCGGGGGGCTGATTCTGGATCTACCTCGTACGCAGATTTAATGCGAATATGTGAGATCTAGGCGAGACGAATGATCGTCGGCTAGTGAGACTAAATGCTCAAGGGATTTTAGATAGGTTCGGGCCGCATGGGGTATAATACCCTACTCCTGTGTGTATGATATGCTATTAATACTCTTGGAATACCTTTCTTTGGATCCCTTGTGTTACAAGGTTTTTTGTCTAAGTCTAGAGCTTCGGTCTTGCTTCGAGCTTGGTGAACCTCTGCTCGGCTTGGCTTCTCTTCAAAGTCTCTAAGACTTGTTCGTCAAGCTTCAGACCTATCCTTCTACGGAGTGCACCCCCCCCCCCCCTTATCCTATTGGGGGAGGCTCGGCGTGCCCAAAATGGGGGCACGAGTTCCCATGAGCCATAAATGGAAAGCAACCGTCAGGGAGCTGCAGTTTGATGTTACAGGGGGTTGAAAATGCGCCTTTGGCCGGTCCTATCACCCATTACGCCCATCTTTATCAGATGCAGGGGGGCCACCGAGTAGTCGCCAAACTACCCCGCATGCCCTCTCAATCAGAGCAGATCTAACACAGCAGGGGGGCAGGCGATATGCCTCGAGCCCAGCGACGATATCTCCAAGCCGTTTCCTTTATGGGCCCCGCAGGGTGACATGCGATGGGACCCGTCGCATTAAATGTCCCCACGCCTTCTTGCCATGCGGTGGCAGGGCCTGACGTACTCAATACGACAGACATGAGGGGGAGTGATTGGAAGTGACAGGCCACGCTCCCTCTTAAATGCAGCATCGGACCTCTCACCAATTGACATCTCACAATTGAGCCCTTGTGGGGTCCATCGGCAAGGGGCTTCTCAGATCCTCAGGGAACTCTGAGTGCTCAGGGGCCACTGTTCATAGCCCCGGGCACTCTCTCCCGGACATGTCTCTTCTCGGGTCCTCGGGGAACTCCGGGTACTCAGGGACCACTATTCATGGCCCCAAGCACCCCTCCCGGAACTGGTTCTTCTCGGTCCTCAGGGATATGGTCTCCGAGAGATGGCGCCATGTGGCATTCTACGGTCCTGGCCTCAGGACTTGGGGACCCCTGGTTCTCATGTCATCGACAGCAGCCCCCTGGCCCATATGGTCCAGAGACTACGATGGGGCCCTATTTCTTCGAGGCCAATCACAGCATTGGTACCACGTGGCTTGTCGTCAGGTGCCAAAATCTTGCGGGCTTTGCAGCTTTTTTGGCCCAGGCTCTCGGTATAGCCCAAGTGGGAAACCGAAAGGGTGCGTGCCCTTCCAACTTTCGAGGGGAGTGATAATGAGGCAGGAGGCGCGCCTGGCAAATTGCGCCGAGGAATGTGGCGTTTGAATTCCCCATGATAGAAAAAGGAGAGGGGCAACGAACCGTTACCCCCCACGCCATTCTTGCGGTTGCCATCTTCTGCCTTTGTCTTCCCTGCGCACTGGGAGCTTCCTCACCAGCCCGCGACGCACCTTGCTTCTATTCTCCTCCAACGCACTCCCCACCCCCAAAAATGCCAAGGGCAGGCAACGGCCGTCTGGATGCGTCGAGCGCCAACAGCGTCCTGCCGAGGTCCCGCCTCATGAACGAGGAGGGGGCAGAGAAGGTCCGAAAGCTGATGGTCCCCGCTGGCCAGCGGGAGGCGTCGGTGGTGACGCCGGCCAACTTTCCGCCCTCCACACACAGGCCCAGGCAGATCGTGATCTTCGTATCCTTCGTCGCCGCCGGCCTAGTGCCGCCATTCTCGACGTTTCTTCTGCAAGTGCTGGATACCTTCAGCATCCAGCTGGCCCACCTGAGTCCGAACTCAGTGGTCATCCTGGCGATCTTCGCCCACTTCTGCGAGATGTTCGTGGGGGTTCTACCATTAGTCGCGCTCTTCCGGCACTTCTTCATCCTTCGAGCAGCCAGGAAGAAGAAAGGATCTGACAAGGTAGAGGTTGTCGGCTGCTGCAACTTCCGCCTGCGAGAGGGACTCAGCGACGTCTACATCCCGCAAGTGTTGCGCGGCAAGTGGGACGACTAGCTCCCGGACTAGGTTTACATCGACGTCAGTCCTCATGACCGCCTCTCGCTGCCCCAATCGCCAACGAAGCCCCACAAGCCGATCTGGGAAGCGGCCCCTGCGGAGAATGCGCGCCTGTGCCCAGTGCTGAATCGTATTGAAGACCTGCGCTGGGCGGGGCTTACCTCGCTCATGGCCGTCGCCGATTACCTACGCCGTCGTCTGGCCCCTCTGCGGGAACGCGCCCGCTTCGCCTGGATGTACACCGGGCCTGGCGACTTGATGAGGACCTGCATAGGCGAGGAGGGGGACCTCGACGAGGGGGCCCTGGCGACACTACTGAAGGTGGTGACCGGCGTCGACGACCTTGCCCGGGCGGTCCTACCACACGAGGAGCTGGCGCTTTGCGCAGACCCGGGCCGGGCGGCTCTGCAGGAGTCAATGCCAGCCTTTGACACCCAGGGGTTGGTTGACCGTCCGGGGCGGCGGGACCCCGAGACTCTGCACATCCCCGGGGTGGACGACAATGGAGGGCAGGGTGCCACCATCGATGACAGCAAGCCGCTGACCTGAGGCAACAAGGGGAAGCGTCCCTAGGCGTACATCCCTCAACCGTCCTCATTCTCGTCACCGTCACCTCCACGACAACGGTCGACGGCAGGCGGCGCGATGGTGGGCAGCCAAGGCGGCCCTCTTCGAGAGCGTACTCCAGGGCGGAGGCTGGATCTAGTGCGCGGCAACCCGGGGGCCAGAGCCCGGCTGGTGGTGCGACGACTGGCGACCGGACCAGCTAGCCTTCGGAAGCAGGGTACGAGGCGGCCATTGGGACCGGCCCACAACGGCCCGAGGGCCAGAGCCCTCCCCCCAAAAGGAGGAGGCTAGAGCCCAGGCCTGAGCCGAAGCCGCAGGGCCCAAAGTTCCAGATCCCGCAGTCCCGATGGCGGTACCGTGGGCCTAAAACCACGTAAGCCCCCTTTCTGTCTCGAGCACATGGTGCGGTACGTGGCGCCAAGAACGGTTGAACCCTAGGACACCTGAGGAACATCGTTGACATGGGCATCTGCAATAGCCCGGACATATGCTATGCAATGTGCCTCCACGATGTTCTCATGGGTGGATGTGAGCATTACCCAACTGAACAACCACATTAGGTAAGCCTCCAGGTGTCGGGCTACCTGGAACTCCGTGGAATCCTCGGCCATCCTCTCCACCTGCATAAGTGAATCGATTGATAACAAATGGACAAACCACTTGCAATATGAAATTAATGAAGCAACAAAAAATATCATAACCTTGAACTACCACTACTTCTTGGGGACCTGCTTCTGATCCACCGGAATGGGCAAGATGTCCCCATCAAATTGGTCAGGTAAAACTCCTTGAAACCTCTCGAACAAGTCCTACTGCCAACAAGGTGGAGTGACCAAAGGACCGATCGCTTCACCAGAAATTGGTAACCCAATGAGCATGGAGACGTCTTGTAGCATGATTGCCATCTCCCTAAATGGCATGTGGAACATGTGTGTCTCTGGCCTCCATCAGTCCATCAAAGCCGAAACAAGGGAATGGTCAAAGGGGAACAATCGTGATCGCCCCACCTGGTCATCATCACCGTCACCCTCGTCCTCATCACCGGATTCCACCTGATTCGCGCAAGTGGCCTCATCTGTGGCCTCAATCATTTGTACAAGGGTTCGTAGGCCCACACATAGCCTATAACAAGCCACGGTGACACTGGTCAAAATCATGGTCCAGAAGCTTGTACGAAGACTCCATCCCTGCAAAAGAGATAGTGCATATGTTACACGGAGGAGGTTACACAAACAATGTAAAATGAGGATAGCACATTTACAAACTGTAAAAATCGAATACAACTATTACACACGTCATACCACATAGTTCTTACATCAAGAACATAAATAATACAATAATAGTATCACATAGTTCTTACACCAAGAACATAAATCATACACAAATAAATATAGAAACACATAATTCCTATATAGCATATCCCTCCTGGTCTGCCCCAATCCCATGCACTACTTGTCCTCCACATAACCTCTCCCACGTCGAGTACCAGTGGATGGGTCTACTCCAACATTGCTGTAGTTAGACTATGAGCAATCCTTTGCCTTATGACCAAACTCATCACACTCACTAAACCTTCTTATAGGTCTGCCAACTTACCGTTGCGAATACGCCTAGTCTGTGGCCGACCACCTTTCCCATGGACATGTCTATGCAACGTCATAGGGGGCAGACATATCATTGCATGTTTATCATAAATTGTGAAGTCACCTTGTGCATTGAATCCATGGAACTCTCCTGTCCACGTATGCACCACATTTTTCTTGAGGTAAAATGGTGACATATATAGGGAGGTTCCCACACCCATTTGTGACAATGCAACCAGCACATGAGAATAGGACACATGTAAAAGCTTTGGTTTGTTGTAGGTGCAATCGCACCATCCATTCAAAATTTGTCCTAGGTTGACCTCATGAGTGACAATTCTGGTATCGCTCTCCACTCCACCTTTTGATCTCAGGGTTATCTCAAAGCGGTGCTCATTGACGCCCATGCTGCGAACTATGTGTTCTACCGACTTCTCATTCTTCTTTTGCAAGTGTTCCATCATTCTGGAGACATACAGTGTATGTATTATTATACAATGAATAACAACAACAGTATGCCTATTTTGGTAGTACCCAATAATACCTTACAATATACCCTCAACAATTGCAACAGGAGGGAGTCCATGTAGCCCCCTGATTACCCAATTGTAAACCTCTGCTATGTTAGTAGTCATGACGCCATACCCACCAAATTACAATAACAAGTAACATAGTTATAAAATGTCAAACATATTTGCTCGTAAAACACATTTACGATAAAGAGATGGCCCAATAGATGAACCTAGCACCTCCGGTGTCATAGATCAAGTACAACTTCTCCTTCAATTCCGTCACAATCCAGTGCAAGGAACATTTGATGTTTCTTGCCCCCATTCTTCTCACATTAGGAGGGCCAATGCCTTCCCCAAGAGGTGGTAGCACCTCTGGTATAGTGCCATCAACAGTATGCGGCGTCTTACTTCTCTCTTGCACGTGTGTCCTTGTGCTCTTATCCAATTCCTACCATAAAGCATCAAACTTTCAACTTTAATTCTGACCGCACAACCTCTTAAACATGTCCATTAGTCCCTTGCTCTTGAATTTCTTGTAGAAATTTGCTCTCACGTGACGCATGCACCACCTGTTCTACAAGTCAGGTCATGGAAATGGCTTAATTGAATCCTCTTATAGTGTCTTCATAGTAGATAATATCCTAGTGTGCCAGTCATGTATGATGCAAATGTTAGGTCGATCACAGACAACTCCAACCATAAGATGCCTAAAAAACTAGAGCTAGCTCAACCTACTCTCACCCTCAACAAACACAAATACCAAAGGAAGTATCTGATTATTTGCATCAACTCCAATTGTAGTGAGAATCTGACCTTTGTACTTCCCAATCAAGAATGTGTCATCAACACAAAGCAAAGAATGACAATGCTAGAAGAACTTAATACACTACCCTGAATAAAAGAAAGCACATAGGAAAATCATACGCTAGTTTTATCGATCTCAATCTCCTTGAAAGTGGTATATGTGCCAAGGTTTCTTTCCTTAAGAATATCAGGCACACGGGGTAGGTTGCAATAAGAAGCCTTGTAGGTACCCCACCACTTCTCTAAGGCTTTCTGCTTTGCACGTAAATACTTTTGATAAGTAATCTCATATTTGAACTATTGTAATATTGCTCGTTGGATGTACGAATATTCCATGTCCCGCTTCTGAATAATATAAATGGACAACTCATTTGCAACTAGTGCAACAGTGAGGTTGCAGTGCTTTCGACCTACATTTTGCATCATACAACTATGTTGAACTACTCTAGATGCTACCCAATGGGTACAATGCTTCGGCTTGTACGCATGAATATAAAAGTTGCATCCAAAAATTCTGCACTTGACACTATAGTTTTCTAGGCTTGAGGCAGCAAAACATACCTTTCTGTGTGATGTCACTACCAACCGTGTCACTGCATCCTTCATTTGAAACCGATTGGGGAAGATCTGATTAAGGTGAAGCATACTTGAACCATACTCCCAAGGGGAATCATGGTTCTCTGTAACTTGCGTCCTCATGTTGTCAGGTCAATTCCATTGATCAAGGATGATAGTATTAGAGGACTCATCATCATCATCACACCATCCCCCTCATTTACAGATTGCAATAAAGCTTCTTCCTCGTGGACTGCGTTACGGTCCACATTCTCAAACTCAACAACAATTTTTTCAATTTCCTCACCTGCGTTAGCTTGACCCTCAACCTCTCCCACCTGCCTATGGATAACAACCTCTTTTGGACATATCGATGTCGCTGCACTGCTACAGTCATACACTTCTTTTGGATATGCATATACTAGCATGATGTACTCAGCCTCACGTTGCCCACACTATTCCAACTATTTTAACCACTTTTCAATCCGACAGCGGCTTTAACTCCAAAAAATTAGATCTATAGTATGAGTCCACATGCATTGTACCATAATAGAATAAATATCAAGTTCCAACTAAAAATATCAGGTGAACCACATTATCATCTCCTTTATCATAGTACCCTTAGGGTTTGGATGCTCAAGGATGATAAACGAAAAATTGCTCAAATCAACACCAGATGGACCGTTCTAGATTTGATTATTTCCATAGAAAACTCTAAGTCTTATAAGGTTTGACATAACTATGACATAAAAAAAATATCAAACAAATTATCAACTTACGATTACTACTCGAGCAAATAAAAACTCAAATTAAAATTCTTCGAACCATAATTTTTGTACCATAATTAAATCTTGGTAACCTAAATTGTAACATCCAATTAATCTTTCTAATCTCTAGTCTTATATACATATTAAACCTACAATTAATATTTTTCAATGTGTAAACCTAAAATATAACCTACAATTAATCTTTCTATTCCCTAATCGTACTTACATATTAAACTAGGATAACCTAAATTATTTATTTCCTAATCTATAATTAAAGCTTACATAAATGTTACTTAAAAATATTTACTCTAAGACTTATAGCGTTTGACATATCTGCAATATGATATAATTTACAATGAACCAAAAAATATTCTAAGACTAAAAACTATATAAAATCTTACTAAAAACTAGAACTAATATCTCAAATTAATTTATACATCTATATGATAACATAACTAAATATCTATAATTTGTACATAACCTAAACAATAACAAAACTAAAAACAATACTAAAACAAAAAATTACCTTCTTCTTCCTCATGTCCCTCCCCCTTCTCCCTCCTCCTTCCTTCTCTCTCCTCTTCTTCCTTCTCCTTCCTTCTTTCTTCTTCCTCTCTCTCCTCCCTTTCCACTTCTCTTCTCTCGGAATCGGCCAACTGAGCGAATGATTTTTTTCGACACATAAATGACCAACAACAGACATAAGAGGCGAGAGCGAATGGGCAAACAATGGAATGGCGTTTTCGCACAACGGATTGTGCAAAAATATGTTTTTCGCACAATCATTGTGCGACGGTTTCGCACAACCGTACCACAAAAATATTAAGGTTTTTGCACAATCGCGAAAACGTTTTCGCGCTTCCAAATTTCGAAAGCTCCTATTTTCATTTCACCGACCTGCGAAAATTTAGTTTTCACAAGTTCAGTGTGCAAAAACTAGATTTCGCACAATGAACTCGCGACAGTGGTTTTTTTTAATTTTTCGAATTTATTCAATATTTTTCTCATGGTGCCAGTACAGGGATACACGGCGACAAGGAGAAGATGGATGGACAGATAAATTGCACAGCAATCGCCCGTGAATCTGTTCGTCGTGCAGAACATCGACCTTCAGAGCTTTCCGCCAGCAAGCTTGCTATTCGTGCTCGGTGTGCTCCAGTGCCGTTGGTGACACCGTTGTAGCAGATGTATCTGCATCGGATTCCCTCCATCATTTCTAACTTCATTTGGTGAAGTTTCAGAGACGAGACGTTGGTTAAGCGACCCTTTCTACAAGACGGAACCAAAGCAAAGCGTATCACGCGAGTCAGTTTTCCCCGCGCGATGTGAGTCGTGTGACACGAGAAGCTCAGCTAGCTTCCTTCGTTCCTAGCTGGACTAATCATTTCGCGTTTATGCTCGGAACGCCGGTGGATAGGCATAGCACAGTCAAACTTAAATGCGCTTGACCTCCCGTCGACTGAGGAAGAAGTGTTTTCTGTGCTCAGTTGTATGCCGGCGGAGAAAGCTCCCGGCCCCGACGGCTTTACCACTACTTTTTTGACTCGGTGTCATGGCCTTTCCTGTTACAAGTTCTCCGGCACCAAGTTTTTGGTCCGAAGTTTTGTAGGTGGTTGTCCATCATCCTCGCTACATCGAGTACAAAGGTGCTAATCAGTGGATGTCCAGGTGACCCGATCTCGCATGGTTGTGGTTTGCGGCAGGGCGACCCGCTCTCTCCGTTGCTTTTGTACTTTACTTTTTCTCCTACTCTTTAATATATTCGACAGCTCTCTTGCCGTCCTTTCGAGAGAAAAAACGTCTCTTTGCCAAGCTCAGAAACTATGGAGTCAACCATCTGTACGCGGATGATGTTATGGTTTTCATCTCACCGGTAGTCGATGAGCTGGTGGCCATCAAAGAGCTCATGCCCTGTTTTGGTGAGGGTTCAGGATTGCATGCAAATTTCCACAAGTGCAATTCTGCCTATTCGGTGTCCGGAGGATGTCATCCGAGAGTTACAGCCGGTGCTGCCTTGTGGCCTGTAAGCCTTTCCTTGCAATTACTTGGGGTTGCCGCTGGCCATCACCAAGTTGCGGAAGAGTGACCTGCAACCGCTTGTGGACAAAGTCGCGCGACGTGTGCCTACTTGGAAGGGTAATCTGCTAGCAACCAGTGGCCGGGCCGGGTCATCCTTGTAAAATCAGTGCTCACATCGCTCTCAGTATACCATATGATCGCACTTGAGCTCCCCCAAATGGGTTTTCAACTGTATCAACAATATTTGTCGTGCCTTCTTGTGGACAGGAACTGAAAATGTGCAGGGTGGTCAGTGCCTTCTTGCCTGAAAATGTGCAGGGTAGTCAGTGCCTTCTTGCCTAGGAGCATGTCTGCAAGTCAGTTTCGCCCTTCGCCTCCGATGGTTATGGCTTCAGTGTACTTCACCTGACAGGCCGTGCAGAGGAGCATGTCTGCAAGTCAGTTCACAGATCAAGGCCATGTTCCAGTGCTCGGTGGTGTATGCGGTGGGCGATGGCGAATCAATCCTATTCTGGGAGGACTGCTGGCTTGCGGGCTCCTCGCTCGAGCAATTGGCGCCACACCAGATCGATTTGGTGCCCTCCCTTGCCCGATGGCGGCGCACGGTTGCAGAAGCCATGATGGACAATCGCTGGGTCACGGATATCCCAGGTGGCCTTTCAATTCAGGCGTTGGAGTACTTGATGGTGTGGTCGTCGCTCCAAGCGGTGGTGTTGCATCAGCTTCTCTGGAAATGGTCCGCCAATTGGACAATATTCTTCGCAATCAGCTTATTTTGGCGTTCTTTAATGGGGCGATCAGCTGGCCTTGCAGTCAGATGCTATAAGATTTTTGGGCAGGGATTAAAATTTTGCGAATTTTAGAGGGAACAGAATATCGAATTCTGTAATTTTCGTTCATCGACATGTGACACCTACAGAACAGGGGATGAAATATTCATGAATTTCGTTTTACAAATATTTTCGTTTGGCTCAATTTCGTTTTACAAACCCATGCTGTGCGCAATCACGTTGTGCGCCTGTGTGATCAAACGTGGCGAATTTGTAAAACGAAGTTGAAGATGTTCGTTTGGCTCGTCATTCACTGTAGATGCTGGACGGCGGACCGGCTAGCCAGACGTGGCATTCCCTGTAACCCATGCTGTGCGCCTCTGTGATCAGGAACCGGAATCGACCAACCACATCTTGCTCCGGTGCTCATTCAGTAGGCAGGGTCTGGTTCCAGTTTTCTCGTCGCGTGGGTCTGCAGCGGCCGACACCATCAACTTCTGATTCCGTGGAAGAACGGTGGCTCTCCGTCCAGGACCGGGTGCCGGCGGGCAAGCGCAATGGCTGCAACTCGCTGACCATCCTGTGCCTTTCGCATGCTATGGCTTGCGCGTAACGCAAGTGTGTCGCCAGGTGGCCAAAAACCCTAGGTCAGTTGGCAAAACTCCAAAGAAGGTTGGGATGCTTGTCTCTTTTTAAAAATAAAAAAACTACGGCACGGTGGTACAGAGCATCGAAGAGACGGGCCGGACTTGCTATGGGTAGAACAAGTCAGGACTGATGTCGGCTGTTAGCCCTTGTGGTGTGGTTTATGATGTATCATTATCAGCACATGCACACACAATTTATATCCGGCACCGTTCACTATGCTCCGGAATTCGTGCTATGCGCAATCAACGGTGTGTGTATGGGGTTCATGCGCCACGTGTTGCACCAGGGCCAATCTTCTCTTTCAAGGTTTAATGATACTTTCACATGCAAAGGTTGCCGGGTTGAGCGATAATGCATGATGTCGGAAGTGTACGTTGTGTGGAGTTAAGCTCTTCGAGTGTACACACTTTTCTAAACAAGCATAGATATCAAAAGTACCTTAAGACTGTTACATACTTGTGGAAGTTTGTACATACTACATACACTTACACTTGACCGAAATTAATCGGTCAAAATCCAAATGGTATAGTAAAAAGTGTCAATTATCTGTGAACGGAGGCAGTATACAGAGAAGACGCTACCGGAGCAGGGTTTTTTTTTTTTTAGGAAACGCTAATGTTAGTCTGTCATTGTTTTGCACGGCCCATCACTGCAAGCCCAACACTGAAGAGAATACGGCTCTGTTTACATGGGCTTCCCGAAGCAACAGAGAAAAAAAGGTCCAGAGTTCCTAAGGCCTCTACAGTTTGGTTCTCTCGTCTTCTGCTCTCATCGGCGCCGTAACTAGATCCAATACAAGTCCTCGTGATTCTGAACGGCTCGAAGTGATGACAGAACCGTCTCTACCCTCCATTCTATATTGCAGACTTACTGTAAAAGGTCCGAACAAACAATAAACATAGGTAAATCTTCCATTTTTTTTTGACAGTCTTGCGATGAGCAGGTAAAAGAAAGGGTCAAGAACAGATTGGGTGTTCATAATGAGACACTTCAGACTACATATCTGGGAATGCCAGCTTGGGTGGGCCGTTCTCCTACTACCTCTTTCAATTTCCTCACCGGAAGACTATGGAAACGACTTAATGGATGGTCTGATAGGCCTATCTCCCGGGCAGGCAAGGAAGTGTTAATTAAGGCTGTGGCGCAGGCCATCCCAACGTATGTAATGGGCTGCTTTCGGATTCCAGTGGCAATCTGTGAAAAGATGAGAAGACCCATCTCAAACTTCTGGTGGGGATTTGAGGAAGGCAAGAAGATAATGCACCGGAAATCTTGGGATTGGATGTCCACACCAAAAACCTTAGGAGGCATGGGTTTTCGTGATATGGTGTTTTTCAATCAGGCAATGTTAGCTAAGCAAGGTTGGCGACTACTCACTAATCCAGATTCACTGTGTGCTCGGGTCTTGAAAGGAAGGTACTTTCCTAACACTGACTTCTGGAATGCTACATGTCCTAGGGTGGCATCGTATACTTGGCGTAGCATTATGCATGGTCGGGATTTGCTGCGTTCAGGTGTCCATTGGAGGGTTGGAAATGGAAAAAGTATTTCCCTAACACAAGACAATTGGATTCCTAACACACCTATCTATATTGTTTTCCCTGTGAATCCTTTGCCAGATAGTCAGCATGTTGATTTCCTTTTGTCTGATAACGGATATGCTTGGGACAAGGAAAAAGTCCATACATTTTTTGAACTAAGAGATGCTGAGAAGATTCTATCAATTCCCATCAGCTCTGAAGACTGCCCAGATTTTGCTTCTTGGCCTCATACAAAGAATGGTATCTTTACAGTTAAGTCTGCTTATAACTATGCTCGGGTCTCTAAATTTTGATCCGACAATAGCACAAATGGCAGGGGTTCATCTTCAGCCATCAATATCACTGAAGCAGGATGGAAGAAATTATGGGCTATGCAGTGCCCCAACAAAATGAAGATCATTCTTTGGCGGCTTGCGCATGACTGCCTGCCATCAGGTGCACAGCTACAGCATCGCTGTATCCCGGCCTCTTATGCATGCTGCTACTACAATCGGTTTGAGCAAATTGAACATACCATGTTACTCTGTCCATTTGCAATAGATGTTTGGAAAGAAATCAAATCTTGCTTTGCTGTCAGACTGAAACTTAAGAGCTTCACTAATATCAGACAATGGACTTTGGATTGGCTGACTTCTGCTACATCAACTGAAGCTACAATTTTTGCTGTTACAATATGGCATATTTGGGCTGCCAGGAACTCTGTCCGAAATGGAGAGCCTGCTCAGCACCCTCGTCAAGTCGCAGAGAAGATAAAAATATATGTTGAAATGATTTTGCAACATTCTTCTATCAAACCTCCCACCAGGTGTGACTCCATTCGATCAGCTCCTAATTGGAATCCACCGCCGGTAGGCTTGGCCATGCTCAATGTTGATGCTGCCATTTTTTCGGAAATTAACAGTATGGGTGCAGGCTTTGTGCTTCGTAATGATCTCGGTGTGGTCTTGCTGGCAAAGTCTATCTTCATCGATCACACCTCTGATCCTGAGGTGGCTGAGGCCTTAGCTACAAGATATGCTCTCCAAAACTCTCACAATTTTGGTTATCTGAGCCTGCTCGTTGCTTCAGATTGTCTAAATCTCATTGCACGAATCAACTCATCTGCTGCTGACCGATCTACAATAGGTTCTATCATCTATGACATAAAAACAATGGCTTCAGGCTTCTCTTTTATCAAGTTTATACATGTTTCTAGATCTTGCAATAGGGCAGCTCATGTTCTAGCTCGATCGGCGGTGAATGGTGTCGAGTCAGTGTGGTATAATGAGGTCCCGAATCTTATCCGGACTATAATCTGTACTGACCGTTCTTGTTTGGTTTAATAAAGCGCCGCCTTTTACCTAAAAAAAACTACTAAATCATATGATTTCTAAGATTTAGCTGAAATTTAAGCAAATCGTACGGGTACGGACCAAATTAGGAACAACATCGCGTCAACTGAACTGAGTGGCGCATCGCAATCGCATTGCTACTTGCCGACCATCACGAAATGAAATCCTTTCTCAAAGGAAACGTGAATTTTCAGAGGAAAAGTGACAGTTCCAGCCTCGCTGCGTGTTATTATATCGTTTTTACAGGGACGAGTACAGCGCAGTCGATCTCGAGCTGAACCAAAAACACGCAAGAATAACACCACCAAAGCAAGAGCGGGAAGAAGAACAGAAAAAAATTTCCTTGTTTTTTTTTGTGCTAAGATCTGGCAATCAGTGCCTGATGGATGGATGCGTGCGCGCGTGCGCGAGGTTCATGGTTGGTTCGGGCGTTCAGCGTGGCTGCTGGATGGGGCGCGGGCTCACCCTGGCGCCGCCGGCGACCTTCCTCGGCGCCTTCTCCGCGTACCGCGGGGCCTCCTGCAGCCCGGTGCCGTGCGCGAGCCACCACTTGTCGATCCCCCAGGCCGCCACCTCAAGGCTGCCGCCCCTCTTGCCAGGCGCCTCGTCCTTCCCCTCGCCATGATCTGCTCCGATCCACGCAGACACCACACCAACGTCGTCAGTGCCACGACACAAGTGGAGACAACCGCTTACCGCTCGAGCTGAGACGCGGCATGGTAGCTAGCTTACCGCGGCGCGGTGGCGGAGGGGAGAGGAGGCCGTCGGCGAGGAAGCTGTCAACCTCCGCGTCGTCGTCGTCCAGGTTGTCGGCGTCGAGGAGGCCGAGGGCGCCGTAGTCGCGGAGCCAGCCGTCGCGAAAGGCCGGGGAGACAGCGACGAGGCGCCACCACTCGGGGGAGAAGTCCTCCACCTCCTGCTGCTCCGCCTCCGCCGTCTGCAGGCAGCGGTACCGGACCCCGGACGGCACGAAGGGCTCCGCCCAGGGGTTCAGCCTCCCGCCACCGTTGCCGCCGTTCACCACTGCCATCTATCAGCTAGCCTCTTCTTGGTCTGCTCTCCGTCGCGCGCAGTCGCACTCTCGCAGTGAGCTTCTCACCTCCACCGCGCAGCTGTGGATGAGATCGGGATGGATAGGGACGG
Organism: Phragmites australis; assembly: GCF_958298935.1. Taxonomy (NCBI): domain Eukaryota; kingdom Viridiplantae; phylum Streptophyta; class Magnoliopsida; order Poales; family Poaceae; genus Phragmites; species Phragmites australis. The sequence goes on from NC_084931.1 coordinate 17,220,197, forward strand.
TACGGTTCTTGGGGGTGGATATAATAGTGGCGCGACGGGATCTTTTCGGCGGGCCGGCCGGGCGGTCGGTCTTATCCATTCTGACGAGGAGGCCCGCGGTATTGTTTGCTCTTTTTTCCAGCACTGGCTCTGGGGATGGGTCCCCACTCGCCGGCCAGGCATTGTCAGCGTCTCGCGTGGCACATGACCACTTGTCTAGACTCTACAACAATCGTTGTCTTTGCAGCGAGACTGAAAAAGATTAGCCAGCCAATAGATCTACGAGCAGTCTCCACGAAAACAGTAAGGGTATGAGAGCAACATTAATGTACATGGACCAACAAATGATTCATACGAGTGGGACTCACATCGAGTGATAATAGTTATAGTAAAGAGTATAATATTTATATTTAAGTAGTAAATTAGGTAGAGGATCTATTTTGTATAAAAAACCAGAGAAAAAAATATATAATGGGAGAGACTAGTAATATTTTATTGGTTATGGGTTGTCCATATGTATATGGGTAGCTTATGCTGTAAATTGCTATATGGATTGCTCTTACAATGCTTATGGATAATTTTATGATGTTATATGAATCAGTTTTTCTCATATTGTGTGCTGGATGTTGGTACAGATGAATCTTGGCTCGACAGATGCTATAATTTAAGATAGAAATGTATTTGGTTGTTTGCATGCACTATTTCAGTCTGATTTGATAGATGTAAATATACGCTTGTTGTCTAGCCCGGGAGGAAAACTTGAATCCGCTCATACAGGTGGATTCATTTATCAGTGTCACAAAATCACCTTTATACGAGCAACCAATCAGAATGTCAGCTCTTACATCCACTCATGTGACATCAGATTCAATCAACCAAATAGAAACTCAGCTCAACCTGTTCAGATAGATACAATCAATTAAACACTTTTTTTCAGTAAATATAAGTCCACTCAGTTTGCTTTCTCTCAACTTGCAAATACGGTCCATACAAGTAACCAATCACACCTTAAGGGTATGATTGGTTGCTCACATAAGAGCAATCTTAGCGGAGGCGTATAATCTTAGAAAGAAACGTACTTGGTTGCATATATACACTGTTTTAGTCTACCCGACCGATTTAAATATGCGTCTGTAATCTAGCCCGATAGCTTCCCTCTGCACCTTGGTTCCCCGAGGATCAAGAGAGGGCGTTTTCGGGAGAGAGTGCTCAGGAAGGTAAACGGTGACCCCCGAGCACTCGGTTCCCTGACGGCCCAAGAAGTCCTTCGTCGGTGGCCCCCACAGGGGTCCAGCGGTGAGGTGTCAGCCTGTCAAAAGCCTGATACCGTATTTAAGAGGGCGCGTGGCCTGTCACCTCCAACTGCTCCCGCCACGCTCGGTGTCAGTCCCTGCCATATTCGGGCAGAAGGGCGTGGCGACATTTAATGCACGGGTCCCATCCCGCGTCATCCGGCGTGCCTCAGGATAACATCGCAAGGCCCGAGGCGCCCTGCCTGCCACCCTGCTGTGGCAGGCGTACAAGACCGAACGGGCACACTGGGCTGCTCTGCGGCTGCCCGGTGGGCCCTCTCCGCAGCGCCCGTTGCCAGCGCCATCATGACGACCGAAGACCGGGCGGGGGGCGCGTTTTCAACCCCCCGTCACTTCGCGCAGAGGCCATAATGACTACCTTTCCATTTATGGCACCTTCCTTTCGGGGCACGCCACCGCCGGCGAGTATTTAAGGAAGCCGGCGGGCGCGGACAAAGACAACAGAAGAACCGAGGACAACGCTCGAACTCTCAGACACATCTCAGAGACACTTGCTTAGAGACCGAAGAACATCTTCGTACAAGCATAGAAGCTGAGACCACCGAAGAACAAGGAGCCCGAAGCTCTAGGATAGACAAACATTCTTGTAACCAGCAACATTCCTGAGAGACATTCTCAGGGCATTTATAGCATCCACACAGGAGTAGGGTATTACGCTTAGTGCGGCCCGAACCTGTCTAAATCCCTCCGGTGCATTTACTGCATTCTGCATTAGATCATTCCACCCCACCTGCCATTGCATTTACATCTATTTATTTCTCCCGCAAACATATTCAGAATCATCCCCCTGGCCGAATCTCAAAAAGGGGTCCCTCAGGATCCCTGCGATAGGAGTTAAACCTCCGACAGCTGGCGCGCCAGGTAGGGGGGTTGCATCCCTGAATTTGTTTTATTTTTTTCTGTAGAAAAAATGGCAGGAGGCCATCGTCTCCAGCGCATCGGCTCCAGCTCCAGTGAGGAAAGGGAGCCCCTCGCGCAGGAGGCCCCAGTTGCTGCTGCCAGCAGCCGCGGTCCGCACGCACGGTGTTCCCCTCTCAGGGGGACCATGGCGCTGGGCCCAGCAGGGCCGCCGCCGTCGTCGCTAATGCACCGCCTAACCATTAGCAGGCGGCGGAAACTCCCGCCGCTAGATCCACGTCTGGACAGCGCCGGGCGCCGTTGCGGCGTAGGCTCGCCTTTGGCGAGGCCAATCCTGGGAGCACGCTGCTCGCGGCGCAAGCTCTCCTCAGGCACCCGCCAGTCCAGGCGGCGGGGGAAACCCCAGAAGGCCGCTGGCTCCAGGAGGTTGCCGCCTTGGTCGGCATGGCTCACCACCAGGTGCTGGCCGAGAGCTCTCGTGCTACCTCCCACCGCGGCGCAGCTAAGACCGGCCCATCGTCAGGTGGCTGTCGCACTGGTCGGGGGGGCTCCAAGCGGAGTGCCGCCCCCCTGACCACTACCGGAGCTCAAGACCTCCGCTTGCACCTCAACGAGAGGAGAGCCGTCGAAGACGCGTGTGTTACCCTCGACCGCCAGCGGGAGACCCGGCATGAGGCCGAGGCCGAGGACCAGGCCTCCTCCTTGCCGGCCCATGACTGCCGGGGCTCCTCGGCTCGCCGGCGTTCACCGCCCAAGGGCGCTGCCCGCGCAGCAGGGTATGGCATGGGCTGCCATGCCTTCACCGGCGAGCTCCGCCGAGTCAAATGGCCCACCAAGTTCCGGCCAGAACTGCTGGAGAAGTACGACGGGTCCATTGACCCCGTCGAGTTCCTCCAAATCTACAACACTGCTGTCCAAGCGGCTGGCGGCAGTGAAAAGGTGATGGCCAACTATTTCCATATCGCCTTGAGGGGCTCTGCCCGCTCTTGGCTTATGAACTTACCCCCACGATCCATCGGCTCCTGAGATGATCTCTGCCACCAGTTTGTGGCAAACTTTCAGGGCACGTTCACACGCCCCCGCCTGGAGTACGACCTCCACGCTGTCAAACAGCAGGAGGGAGAGACGTTGCGATGCTTCATACAACGCTTCAGCCAGGTCCGCAACACCATCCCGCGGATAACCCCCACGCTATCATTGTCGCATTCCGGCAGGGTGTCCGTGACTAGCGGATGCTCGAGAAGCTGGGCACGCATGAGGTCGAGACCACCACGAAACTCTTCACGCTGGCCGACAAGTGCTTCAAGGTGGCGAAGGCTCGGGCATGGTATGTTCCGTTCCCTGAGCATCCCGCCGCCAATCAACCAGGTCCTTCCCGCTCCGACAGGCGGGAAAAGAAAAAGAGAAGGAGGCGCGAGATTGTCCCCGTCGAGCCAGCCCAGGGCCTCGCCCATGGGCCGACCCAGGAACCCGACCGCCGGCCAGCACGCTGGGCGGCCGCCGACAGATGGCTCGCGCCCGCGAGGGCTCCCGCTCCTGCAAGGGCCCCCGCTCCCGCGAGGCCCGAGCCAGGGAAGTGGTGTCAGATCCACCAGACCAAGTGGCATGACCTCACGGAGTGCCGCACGGTCAAAGGCCTCATTGAGCAGCGCCAGAGGGACCGCGAGGAGCCCCGCAGGGGCGGCGATGATAGACCCGCCCCCGACAACCAAGAGCTCGGCTTCCAGGAGCCTGAGCACATCGTCGCCTTCATTTACGGGGGCACGTACAAGCCCTCCTCCCGCCGCAGCATCAAGACCATGCGGCGTGAGGTGTGCTCGGTGACCTAGAGCGAAGAGGCCGCAAGGCCCCTGAAGTGGTCGGACGCCCCGATCACGTTCAGCTTGGCCGACCACCCCGCCAGTACTGCAGGCGTGGGGCGACTACCCCTGGTAGTGTCCCCCACCATCTGCAACGTGAAGGTCAGCAGGGTGCTGATCGACGGGGGCACAGGCCTGAACCTCCTTTCCCTGGAAGCCTTCGAGAAGCTGCAGGTGCCCTCCAGGCGCCTAAAGCTGTCGCTCCCCTTCTACGGGGTGACGCCCGGGCACTCCCTGCCCCTCGGGCAGGTCGAGCTGCCCGTGACATTCGGGAGCCGGGACAACTTCCGGATGGAGAACGTCATCTTCGACGTCGTGGAGCTCCCCCTCCCCTACAACGCCATCCTCGGGCGCCCGGCGCTCGCTCGGTTCATGGTGGTCACCCACTATGCTTACCTCACGATTAAAATGCCGGCCCAGTGGGGCCCATCTTCATGTCCACCGAGACCGGCAGCGCCGTCTCCTGCGCCGAGCAGTTATACTCGGCATTGGTCTCAGCTCGGGCCGAGGTCGAAGGTCATCCAGGGGGCCTGGGACCCTCTTCATCCAAACCCTGACTCGCTGCCGACGCCTCCGTTCCTACGAAGGAGGTCATGGTGGGCGAAGACGCTTCCCAGGTCGTCTGAATCGGCGGTGACCTAGGTGGCAAATCGGAAAGCGCGCTCGTCGCCTTCCTCCGGGCTAACGTCGACATGTTTGCATGGCAGCCGTACGATATGCCCGGGATCCCTAGGGAGGTGATCGAGCACCACCTGGCTGTGCTCCCGGACGCACGGCTGGTGAAGCATAAAGTCCGGCGACAGGCGCCCGAGCGCCAGGAGTTCATCCGAGAGAAAGTAAGTAAGCTCCTTGACACCAGCTTCATCCGAGAAATCCTCCACCCCGAGTGGCTGGCGAATCCAGTCATCGTCCCGAAGGCCAACGGCAAGCTCCGCATGTGCGTCGACTACACCGACCTAAACAAGGCTTGCCCAAAAGATCCTTTTCCTTTACCCCGCATAGATCAGATTGTAGATGCAACCGCGGGGTGCGATCTTTTGTGTTTTTTAATGCAAACTCTAGTTATCACCAGATCCGCATGGCCATAGAGGATGAAGAAAAAACTTCTTTTACCACTCTGGTGGAGACTTATTGCTATGTATTGATGCCATTTGGTTTGCGCAACGCTGGGTTATTTTTCCAGCGCGCCGTGCGCATTACCCTTAATTCGCAGGTTGGCCGCAACGTCGAGGCTTACATCGACGATCTTGTGGTCAAAACCCGAGACCGCACCACCCTGCTTGAAGATCTAGCCGAGACTTTCAAGAGTCTCCGCACTACCCGCTTGAAGCTCAACCCCGAGAAGTGTGTTTTCGGGGTCCCGGCGGGCAAGCTCCTCGGTTTCCTGGTCTCTAGCCGAGGAATCAAGGCCAACCTAGAGAAGATCCAGGCCATCGAGCAGATGCGACCCCCGGCTCGACTCAAGGAAGTTCAGCGTCTCACCGGCTACATGGCGGCCCTCGGGCGCTTCATCTCCAAGCTCGGGGAGCGAGGACTCCCCCTCTTCAAACTCCTGAAGAAGACCGGTCGCTTCGACTGGACGCCGGAGGCCGAGCAGGCCTTCCGCAAATTGAAGAAATATCTCACCTCGCCGCCCGTACTGGTGGCCCCCTCCAAGGGCGAGCCACTACTGCTCTACGTCTCGACCACTCCTCAGGTCATGAGCATAGTACTGGTGGTGGAGTGCGATGAGTGCTCGGGGCTAGGTGCTGTGTCCCAGCTCCCAGTCACCCCCGGGCACTCCCCAGTCCTCGCGGCTCCCCCCGAGCAGGGGGTCGAGCCCGAGCACCCAGCTCCTCCCGACCAGGGAGTCGAGCCCGAGCACTCGGCCAACTCCGACCACGTCGCCGAGCTCAGGGGCTGTGACAGGCCCTCGGGTGAGGCCACAGTCTAGGCCCGCCGTGTACAGTGACCGGTGTACTTCGTCAGTGAAGTCCTCCTAGACACCAAGACAAGATACCCCCAAGCCCAGAAGCTACTCTATGCCGTGCTCGTTGCTTCCCGGAAGCTGCACCACTACTTACAGGCGCACAAGGTCTCGGTGGTTACCACGTATCCTCTGGGGCCGATCCTCCGGAACCGAGAGGGCACTGGGCGCATCGTCAAGTGGGCGGTGGAGCCGGTGGAGTTTGATCTGCACTTTGTCAGCCACCAGGCGATCAAAAGCCAGGCGCTCTGACTTTTGTGGCAGAGTGGACGCCCGTCCCCGAGATCGACCAAGAAGAAATTTCCGTCTATCCCGGGCATGATGCGCCCGGGTACTAGATTATGCACTTTGACGGCTCCCTCACGCTGAAAGGCGCGGGGGCCGGAGTGGTTCTCACCTCCCCAACGGGTGAAGAACTCCGGTACGTCGTGCAGTTGCAGTTCTGAGCAACCAACAACATGGCGGAGTATGAGGGCCTCATCGCTGGCCTCCGGGCCGCGGTGGGTCTCGGGATTTGTCGCATCCTGGTCAAGGGAGACTCCTAGCTGGTGGTCAACCAGGTGTCGAAAGAATACCAGTGCACGGATCCTCAAATGGCGGCGTACGTGGTGGAAGTCAGGAAGCTGGAGAGGCACTTCGACGGCCTGGAGCTGCGGTACATATCTCGCCGTGACAACGCTCTGGCCGATGACCTTTCTCGCCTGGCCTCTTCCCGTGCGCACATCCCTGCCGAAGTCTTTGAAGAAAGGCTCACACAGCCTTCCGTTCTGCCTGCCGAACAGGACATAGGGGAAACCTCGAGCCTAGTTCAAGGGACCCCGGCGGTGCCCTCAGTGGGAAGCCCCGACAGGGTGCTACCACACGGCGAGTGCGCTGCGCTTGCTGGCAGTTCTCAAGATGCCTCGTGGATGGACGAGATTAGAGGGTACTTGAAAGAAAAATTCCTCCCCGGGGATGATGCCTCTGACAAAAGAATTGCTCGGCAGTCCAAACGCTATGCCATAGTAGACGGGGGTCTCTACCGGCGCGGCGCAGGCGGCGTCCTCTTGAAATGCATCACCCGGGCAGAAGGCGGCGAGCTTCTCGCTGAGATCCACAAGGGCGAGTGCGGTGGCCATGCATCGTTCCGCACGCTGGTTGGGAAGGCCTCCCAGCAAGGTTTCTACTGGCCTACAGCTCTCCATGATGCTTCCGAGTTGGTTCGGCGCTGCAGGGCGTGCCAGTTCCACGCAAAGCAAATTCACCAGCCAGCTCAAGCTCTTCAAACCATCCCCCTGTCATGGCCCTTCGCGGTCTGGGGGATGGACATTCTGGGTCCATTCCCCCAAGCAATTGGGGGCTATGAGTACCTCTACGTCGCCATTGACAAGTTTACCAACTGGCCGGAGGCGGTTCCAGTTGTCAAGGTTACCAAGAACACAGCGCTTCAGTTCATCCGCGGTATCACAAGTCGCTTCGACGTCCCAAACAGGATCATCACCGACAATGGCACTCAGTTCACAAGTGCCCTGTTCGGGGACTACTGCGAGGACCTCGGCATCAAGCTCTGCTTCGCCTCCGTCGCTCATCCTCGGAGCAATGGGCAGGTTGAGCGCGCCAATGCTGAGATACTGAAGGGGCTCAAAACCCGGACCTACAACATGCTCGCAAAGCACAGGAAAGGGTGGATCGACGAGCTGCCTGCTGTGCTATGGGCCAATCGGACCACTCCAAGTCGCGCCACCGGGGAGACTCGTTTCTTCCTCGTGTACAGTGCTGAGGTGGTCCTCCCCTCTGAGCTCACTCTTGGCTTCCCTCGGGTGCATGCCTACTCCCAAGGCGAATAGGAACAACGAAGACGCGACGACGTCAACTACTTGGAAGAGCGTCGGCGGCGTGCCGCCGTCCGAGCAGCCCGATACCAGGAAAGCCTACGGCGCTATCATCAGCGTCACATCTGGGCCCGGTCTCTCGAGGTGGGGGATCTAGTTCTCCGACGCGTCCAATCGCACGAAGGAAGGAATAAACTGTCCCCTATGTGGGAAGGCCCCTTTACCGTGATCGGTGTCCCGCTAGAAGGCTATTTTCGACTGGCTGCAGAGGACGGGTAGCCGCTCCCCAATGCGTGGAACATCGAGCATCTGTGCAAGTTCTATCCGTAGCTGGCATGTATGTGCTCGGGCCAACTAGGCCGGGGGCTCCACCCCCGCCCAAGTTGGCCGGGGGCTACCACTAACCATGTAAGCCACCTAGTCTTGTACAAAATTATCAATATATATATTATCGTTGTCCAGGTCTTATTTCAAATTTTATTTTTTCTGGAATCCGTATGTTTAATCTTTCTGGTGAGATGCTTGACTGTGCAAGAAAAACTTGCTCTCTTATTTTCCCCGTTGATAAAAGAATCCCGATCGGTATGCGCGCGGGTAGTTGCCACTGACCTATGTCTGTCGTGGTAGGCTGTGGTGTTCGGTGTCATGGTAGTGCCCCGGGCATCACCGAGCTCCTGGGGTTCTCGGGTAATCCTATCGCTCGAGCAAAGAGTAGTCCGGAGCCTAGACCCCGGGGGCGGGCTGTCGGTGCTCGGTCTGGTCTGTCATTCCCAGGTGCCACCAAGCCATAGGACCTCTGGATTATGCCTCTGTCTGCATAGTTCACCGGTCCAGGTATTCAAGAGATCTCAGGTCGAAAACAAGAGCAGTCCATAATGAGTACCGCACTAACAGAGCGCACCAAACAAAGAATCTTCCTATTTTCTTAAGTTACAGATCAACAACCAAGAGCAAAAGCAGCTCGACCGCGAGGGCCACAGTGCCCAGGTCGCTGCTCAGGCCTAGGGGGGCCTCGGGTGGTCCTACCGCTCGGGCATGAGTGGTCGGGACCGCCTGACCCGGGCTCCCTCTCATGCTTTCTAGTGCTCGGGCGCTCCGACTGAAGGAACCAAGTCCCCGGGCACCCCGAGCTCGGAGCGCATACCTCTCCTGGATCGGTCAGCCGAAAAGATGACAGCTTTCCGGTGAGTGGTTAAAGTCATACGAATTTACATTCAGCAATCTATTGTTCCCGAGTTATCCTCGGGGCCCTCGTATTCTAATCTGTTCGGCGAGATGGTCTTCTCGTGCACAAAACCCTGCCCACGTGTTCGCTTTTCCTGGAATGACAGAACGGACAGTAGAAAGGTGTACCATACGAACGGCAATATCTGATTGAAGTCCTTCATGGTGGTCGTGGTGTTCGGTCCGCTTAAAAGTACCCAGGGCACTACCGAGCCTCTGGGGTTCTCGGGTAATCCTACCGCTCGAGCAAAGAGCGGTCTGGAGCCTAGACCCTGGGGGCGAGCTGTCGGTGCTTGGTCCGGTCCGTCCTAGCTCGGGCACCACCAAACCGTGGGGACTCTTGGTCGCATTCTCGCCCGCACGTGTCTCCGGTCTGCTTGTTTGAGTGGTCGCCAAATGGGAAAGCGTTCGCTGGTCGTGGCGTGCTCCGTGATGGATGGACCTATCTCCCGAGCAAGGAAGTTCGTGCCTTTGTCTTTTTGACTTAGACGGTGCAGACTCGCGAGGGCTCAGGGGCTGAACGCGCGAAGAGGCCTCACTACTCGGGCGATGAGTGGTCGGGGTGACTTCGTTCTCGGGGGAGGGGGGGGGGAAGGTCGAGCTCGGGCCGACATCAAGTGAAAAGAACAGAGACTTCATCAAGCATCAAAGAGAACACTGGAGTTGCGATCCCAAGGAAAGGCTTCCATTATATTAAAAAAAGGATAGCTATTCTGAGGGATCACTCCCATATTTACATCAATTCAAAGAAAAAGAAAAGTACAAAAGCAAAATCTAAGTTGGCGGGCTCAGGAGGCGGCGAGGAGTCCTTGCTGCTGCTACCACTGCTCGGCAGCAGTGGCGGCTCCCGGATGAAACAAGAAGCCACCTCGGCGGCGACACCACGGACAGCCTCCCGGGCGGCCTCCTCCTCGGCCTCGACCACCCCTTCCTGAGCTGGCTCCAGCGAGAAGTTCGAGTCCCGGCTCTGGTAGTAGGCCAGGACGTGCTCGGCCACCGCTTGGGCCAGACCACGCCCTTCCCGGGTGGCCAGCTCTTGCACGGCCCGGGGAAGCGCCTTGACTCGCCGGCTGATCTCCTCGAAGCCGAGGGCGATGTGGCCTATGGTTGCTCGCTCCATCCCCTTCTCGCCCACGTAGACTCGCCCGAGCCCGGCCACCCTCACGGACCTCCGTGCCCGACGAAGGTTGTCTCGCATCATCAGCTTCACGTTGGTCCGCTCGGCGTTAACGATCTCGAGCTCGTCCTTCAAGATCTGTAGCCGCTCCTCAAAGCTCAGCTCCTCGGCCGTGCTAGTCGGGACGACGCTGGGCACCGCGACTTCGGCTTGCTTCTGCTTCACCTGCTCGGCGAGGGCAGAGAGGGCCTGCTCCCGAGCAGTCAGCTCCGACTCCCACTTGGCGTCCTGCTCCTCCCGAGCAGTTAAAGCCGCTGACACTGTGGCAGCCGCCGCTTCCCGGTGAGTCAGCTGCTCCTCCCGGGCATCCAGAGCCGTCGCCATAATGCCGACGTCGGTCTCGCGGATCGCAATGTCCTCCTCCCGATGGTGGAGTTCGGCGCGCCTCTGCTCGACCTCGTCCTTCTCGCGGGCTAAGCCTTCCTGGGAGGCCTCCACCGCCTTCTCATGTAGCAGGATGGCATCCTCCCGAGCCCGCACTAATCGCTCCCTAGCGAGCAGCTCGGCAGCCCGCCGCCGCGATATCTCACCCAGGCGGGTGGCTTCTTCTTGCGCGGTGACGGCCTCCTCGCGCACTTCGTCCAGGGTCTCCCGCTCCGTGTCCATTGCGCGTCGCTCCGTCTCATGGGCGGCGCGGGCCACGGCGATTCGGGCCTCCAAAAGGCGATCGACCTCCGCCAGCCGCTCCCTCTCCTCAACGAGGGCGGCGCGATCCGCCTCAAGCTGTGCCCTCTCCCCCGCCACGGCCGCCTCCAGCAGCTCGATCACCTCCCGGGCGCTTCCTAGCACGTCCGGGAGGGGTTCTGCGGCTCGGCTGGAGGACGGCCGGGCGCTAGGTCCCCTGCGAGCCCTCTCTGCCGAGGTGCTTGGGGTCCCCGATTGCTGCCACGTCGGCACCGCCCTCGCCGAGGCCATCCGCCCCGCCCTCGAAGTGCTCGGGGCGGGCTCGGCCGGCACCGGCTACTCGGGCGCAACCTCTGCCCTCGGCTCGGGGCAGGGCGGCGCCTGCGGCTCCGGTTCAATCGGCGCGCTCGGCTCGGGGGCAGGAGCCGGCCTCGGCGCCTCCGGCTGTCTCTGGTCTCCAGCGGCGTCCTTGGGTGTCCTGAAAGCAACAACATGTTAGTCCCCAAGTCATTCCGGGTGAAACATGCTCGGGCAGAAGAAGAAACTTACGTAGTCTTCGGTCTTCGGTATTGCCATCACGATTCCAGGATCTTGAACTCCGGGCCCGACGGCTTCGGCCCAGAATCTTCCCTGCTCCTCTTCGGCGGGGGGCTCTGCAGAGCCGCCGCGGAGCCCGTCTCTGGCAGTGGGCTGGCTTGGGCACTCGCTGTAGACGCGCTCCCGTGCCGGCATTGGTCTCTGGGCTTCGGCGCCCGGGGCCTTGCCTCCGCCGAGGTGCCCGTCACCGGCGGCAGGCCGGCTTGGGCACTTGTTGTAGACCCGCTCGAGCACTGGCCTTGGTCTCCGGGTTCCAGAACCCCGGACCTCTTGCGGACCCCGCATCAGACAACTGGCCACCCCGGCCTCCCTCCTTCGCGCCACCCGCTGATGGCCGTTGCCGTGGAGGCGACGGCGATGACGAGGATGTCGGCGTAGGCACGAACATTTGGGGTGTTTTCCTTTGTCCCCCGGCGCTGCCGCCGCTCCACTGCTGGCGGCGCTTCTGCCGCTGGCCTGCGCCACTGGTCTGCGCCCGGCCGCCCGCGGCCCCCTGCCGCTCGCCTGCGGCCTGCTACTGGCGGCGTCCCCGCCGGAGGCATTCAGAGCGCAGCTGGTCGCCTCGTCCACCCCAGGAATCTGGATAGTCCCGGGGTTTCGGCGCCCTGGCCTTAGACCAGGCCCTGGGCGTGGAACTCGGGCAGCGTCGCTTGCAGCGCCACCCGGTTCCTGTCAGCGCAGAGCGCCAGCTGTTCCCGGGGGAGCACTGCCCGGGTAAGGTCCACCACGCGAGTCAACACCCGGAGTAGGCCCGCCAGCGCCGCCTTGTCCAGGTCCCAGTCCTCGCCGATCTAGGTCCTGGTGATGTCCTAGGAGCCCGTGTACATTCAGCTGGGGTGGACCCACTCCCGGAGAGGCGCCAGGCGGCAACGCAGGTAGTCCGCCACCACCATCACCGACGTAAGGCCGGCCTGGCGCAGGTACTCAATGAGGTCCAGGACCGGCTACATCCGCTTGTCCTCCGGTAGCGCCGCCTCCCAGATTGACCTCTGGGGCTCCGTCGCCAACTCCGGCAACGTGAGGCGGTCATGGGGACTGACGTCGATGTAGACCCAGTCGCGCCGTCAGTTGTCCCACTTGCTCCGTAGCACTTGCGGGATGTACAGCTCTGCCAAGCCGTCCCGCAGCCGGAAGTTGCAGCAGCCAGTGACATCCGCGGTGGAGAGGCCCCTCTTCTTCTCGGCCGGCTGCAGCACGAAGAAGTGTTGGAACAACGACACCGACGGTGGCACCCCGATGAACATCTCGCAGAAATGTGCGAAGATCACCAAGATGACGACCGAGTTCGGGCTGAGGTGCGCCAGTTGGATCCCGAACGTGTCGAGGATCTGGAGGAAGAAGGTGGAGAATGGCAGCACCAGCCTGGCCGCCACGAAGGAGACGAAGATGACAATCCGCTCTGGCCGGTTCGTGACCAGCGGGAAGTTCGCCGGCCTCACCACCAAGGCCTCCCGCTGGCCTTCGGGCACCATCATCTTCCGCACCCTGTCCGCCGCCTCCTCGTTGACGAACCAGGACTCCGGCAGCTCGCTGTCCGGTGTCTTATCACGGTGGCTACCTCCCGCTCTCGGCATTGTGTCGGGGTGGGGGATGTGTTGGGACGGTGGGGGAAGAAAGGTGTGCTAATCGCCTAAGGGAGGGCAAGAGCTCAGGAGCGCAAGGAAGAAGAAGAAGGTGAAGACTTGATCGCAAAGATGGCGTAAAGGGGGGCGGTTCTCTCCCCTCCCCTTTTTATATCTTCGGGAATTCAAACAACGCCTGCCGCGACGTGCTAGGCGAGACAACTTCCTCGGTCGGCGCAACTGCCAGGCAAATCTCCCTCAGGCCGCGCGGTTGTCAGCGGTTGCCAGGCGCACTATCCTCGATCTGCACGGTTGCCACGCGCGTCGCCCGCCTCGTTATCACGCGCCTCAGGAGTCGGCTGGACGCACGTCCGTTCGGCTCCCCGTTGGGCCGTACCAGATGCCTGGGCCAGAGGGGCCAACGCCTAAAAACACGCCACGTGGCGTCGGTGCTGGGTTCGGCCTCGATAACGACGAAGGCCCCATCCGTAGTCTCTGGGCCATCGCCTGCCAATGGGCCCGGGGGCTGCTGTCGGTGAATCAGGAACCAGGGTCCCTGAATCCCGAGGCCAGGCCAGCAATCCGCCACGTGGCACCTTCCCGCGGGGTTCATCTCCGCGAGGTATGAAAAGACTAAGTCCCGGGAGAGGGCGCTCGGGGCCACGAGCAGTGGTCCCCGAGTACCCGGGTTCCCCGATGATCCGCGAAGACCAAGTGACCGAGAAGATAGTGCTCGGGGTCATGAACAGTGGCCCCCGAGCAACCAAGTCCCCTGACAACCAGAGAAGTCGAGTACCGGGAAGGGTGTGCTCGGGGCTACGAACAGTGGCCCCCGAGCACCCGAGTACCCCGAGGACCCAAGGAAGGTAGTTCCGGGAGAGAGTGCTCAGGGCTATGAATAGTGGCCTCCGAGCACTCGGTTCCCCGAGGACCCGAACAGTCGATTCCGGGAGAGAGTGCGCGGGGCCGTGAACAGTGGCTCACGAGCACTCGGTTCCCCGAGGACCAAGAGATGGCGTTTTCAGGAGAGAGTGCTCGGGAAGGTAAACGGTGACCCCCGAGCACTCGGTTCCGCAACGGCTCAAGAAGTCCTTCGTCGGTGGCCCCCACAGGGGTCCATCGGTAAGGTGTCAACCTGTGAAAGGCCCGATGCCGCATTTAAGAGGGCGCGTAGCCTGTCACCTCCAACTGCTCCCGCCACGCTCGGTGTCAGTCCCTGCCATATTCGGGCAAAAGGGCGTGGGCACATTTAATGCACGGGTCCCATCCTGCGTCATCCGACGCGCCTCGGGATAACATCACAAGGCCCGAGGCGCCCCGCCTGCCGCCCTGCTGTGGTAGGCGTACAAGACCGAACGGGCACGCTGGGCCGCTCTGCGGCTGTCCGGTGGGCCCTCTCCGCGGCGCCCGTTGCCAGCGCCATCATGACGACGGAAAACCGGGCGGGGCCACGTTTTCAACCCCCTGTCACTTTGCGCAGAGGCCATAATGACTACCTTTCCATTTATGGTGCCTTGGAACTCGTGCCCTCCCTTTCGGGGCACGCCACAGCCGGCAAGTATTTAAAGAAGCCTGCAGGCGCGGACAAAGACAACAGAAGAACCGAGGACAACGCTCAAACTCTCAGACACATCACAGAGACATTTGCTCAGAGACCGAAGAACATCTTCGTACAAGCATAGAAGCTGAGACCACCGAAGAATAAGGAGCCCGAAGCTATAGGATAGACAAACATTCTTGTAACCAGCAACATTCCTAAGAGACATTCTCAGGGCATTTATAGCATCGACACATGAGTAGGGTATTACGCTCAGTGCGGCCCGAACCTGTCTAAATCCCTCCTGTGCATTTATTGCATTCTGCATTAGATCATTCCACCCCACCTGCCATTGCATTTACATCCATTTGTTTCTCCCGCAAACATATTCAGAATCATCCCTCCGGCCGAATCTCAAAAAGGGGTCCCTCAGGATCCCTGCGATAGGAGTTAACCCTCCGACAAGCACCTTCTACGAATCAAGTGGAGCAAGATTATTTTGAGTGATTGCACAAAACACCATGTTTTTTAGCTATATATTGTCATAAAACATTAAGTTTTAGCATTTGTTCCACCTTTGCACCAGGTTTTAGGCCAAGAATTCTCACTTCACATCACCTTTTAGCACTAGACTATGTGAAGTGGCCTTGGGCCCATATTGTTGGGTAACTGGCAGGATACGCTAGCCTAAAATATTTTTTTCTACTGCATTCATACAGGAAACCATGCTAATAGGAAATCATAGATCGTTACCGCTCGACGCACAGTGCAGTGGAAGAAGAGTTGGAGTAAACCGAGCTGCCTGCTTGCGACCCTTCTACTCGAGAGCGTTCGCGTCTGTGGCTCCTCGAACCAGCACCTTGCTGGCTGAGGGACCTATAGGTGCCAGGATTGTTCGCTCGAGCAACTTGGATCTGAGCCGCATCGAGTAGAGTCCTGACCTAATTAACCATAGGGGTAATGTCATGGCCCAGAGTTTCTAAAACATGTAATTAAGTGCTAATGGGCTTCATTAGCATCATTTGTTTGGTTTTGAGCAATTTTAGGCATGCAATTTTCAATTAAATAAATTGTAAAAAATCAATATTAGTTGATGCGTTGTTAAGCAACTCACCATATTACTATACAACATAGGGCTGGAAACAATTTTAGAAATTAGTAGGTGCCTGGAGGAGAATATAACTGAATTTTCCCAAATTTTTGGGGATTATTTTGAAGGCATAAAAATTACCACAAATTAGTAAAGGTTGCATGTTTAGAGAATTTTAGTTTGAAATTGGCTCAAGCATTATGGGTCAAACAAGTTAAAATGGGTTGTACATGAATTATAGAATCCAACAAAATTGATCCTCGAATTTTGTGATGACTTTTCAACCACTAGAGAAATTGGAGAAAGCAAATGAGAGAATGAAGACACTAGTGCAAACTAACACCAAAATTTATCTAGCTTCTTCACTGTTGCTGTTCTTCTCTCTCTCTCATATTTCCTTCACAGCAGAGTAGGTCGGCGCAGCCATTCTTGACCTTGAGCAAAGCTGCCACCTCAAGCTCTCCCGATCCTTCCTCACAGGAGTAGCAGAAAAATGCAGCACGCCATCTCTCTCTTCCCTTCTCCATTGAGTCCAGCAGAGGAGCAACCGAGCAGGCAAAAGCAAATTGCTCTCCTCCTCTCGGTGGCTTCACCTGCAAGGCATGCTCCACAGGCATATACATGCACACAGCACACACTCGAGCAGGCAGCCATAGCAGCCACCCTCTCACTCCTTGCTCTCTCTCTCCACTGCTTGTTCTTCACTGAGCGCAAGCAACAGCAGCAGCAGCCCGTCTCTTCTGCTGTCTCGGCCACGCGCAAGCAGCTCAGCAGCAATAGCCATAGCTCTCTCGTGCTCTCTCTCTCTCAGCAAAACGATGAGCAGCTCCTCCCTCCTGCTCTCGCGGCCACGCAGAGCTAAAGCTAGCACCTTCTTCCCCGAGCCGGTGCTGCAGCAAGGCTCCACCGCCACCGAGCGAAGTCCGTCGTTGCCCAACCACTCCGGACCTGCAGGAGCTTGGAGCAGCCTCACCGGACCGAGCCACTTCGAGCTCACCTGCCACGGCGCCGACCGCCGATTCTCCAACCTCATCGTCGATCTTGCTGCTGCGAGCCCTCCCTGACCCGTCCAATCCCACGGTGAGCTCCCCCTCGACCCCTTGAAACCTTTGCCCGCGCTTTTTCAGCCTTGGCCTGTTGCCGGCGCGGCCGTTCGCGCAGGACTGAGCACCGCCGCACCACAGCTCTCGCCGCCGGCCGTGCCACCGTCGAGCTCCTCGGCGTTTGGCCGCGTCGTTAGGTCCACGCGCTCACGTAGAACGTGTAGGTGTGCTCGGCCGGGCTTATTGCGTCGCCGTTCGCCGTCGGCGCGTCAAAACCGTGCCGCCGCCGTGCTAGTTTTGCCCCTCGCCGCTGCTCGCCGTGCTCCGGCCGTCGCCGGCGTCGACGTGTGCCCCCGCCATGACCGTGTGCTCGCGCTAGTGCCGTTTCCGCCCTCGGTCGAGCCGTTCTGGCTGCCGCTTGCCGCCGGCAGCCACCGCAAGGGCCGCCGGCCGTCCGCCAGTTGCGCGCGCGCAGCGGCCGTGGCTGATTTTGACTTCGGTCAAGGGAGCCGGCCCCACTGGTCAGTGGCTTGGGCTAGATCGGTGCCGGTAGAAAAAGGCGTGGGCCCGTTTTAATATGTGAGGAAATCAGAAATTGCGAATTTAATATCTGTTGAGTTGATAAATCGGCTGAAATATTGAAATATGCATAGGAAATTATGTAGAGCTCCAAAATTCATGAAACCAATTTTGTTGGCTTTATTACGACATGATCTATCCATTAAAAATACCAGTGTCCATGAAATGTGTGCTGTAATTTATTGAATAAATGAAACATGTTTAAGCTTGGATAATTCATAGTTAAATCTTGGTAGCTCCAAAATTGATGAATCCAGTTTTGTGAGTCTTGCTAAATTGTGCCCTGTTCAATAAAAATATACACCCTCGTGTTAATCATAATTAACTTTCCAGTTTGGTTTAAGCTTTGGTTTGTGCTTTAAAGTATTTCAGGAAATGTTTAAATGGTTAACGCTAATTGCAATTAGGAAATATTTGATGTTTTAAGCGCAGGGCATAATGCATGTCACCTCCGTCATTGCATGTCATTCATATTCATTACATTGCACGCGTGATTCTTTTAGGGAACTTCGACCCGGCGAACGAGGCAAACGAGGCTGTCCCCGAAGGTTCCCGCAGTGGTGATCGTGACTCGGGTAGCTGTGAGCGGCAGCTAGGGCAGCAAGGCAAGCATCTTTCATACTGCACCATATCTACTTGAAAGTTTAATATGTTATCTACGCTTAAGTATGCATTGCATGTGTCGGGTTCCGAGTTGGGTAGAACCTATGCCTATGCATTCTTACATTTCGGTCACGTGTCATGTGTTATTCCATTGGAGCCTAGTGGTGTCATCGCGGTCTAATTTTAGTTCGCTATGCTTAGTGGTACTTAGGCTTTCCGGTAGAAGTCGACGACGGCGTCCACCGTTGTCGCGAGCCTAGGACTTTTTACCTGTTCACATTTGTGGTTATGTTGATGATGTGTCGGTTGTTGAGTGGTGAGTTGAGACGAGGTGTGGGCGGTGTTAGGGGTGTCATCTGCTCACGAGGAGTCCTCAGGCAGTTCGGGGAGGGAACCCGGACACCGTAGACCGCTTGTACCGGTTAAGCACCGATCATCGGTGTAGTCGGCTTTAGCACTTATCTTACTCACCACATGCTGATATAATGGTAGGCGAAGCGATTACCTTCGCAGACGTGGTCATGTGGGCCTCGTCATAGACGGTGTGAGTCCGGTTTGAGTCCGGGCTTTTAGCGGTATTAGTTTGCTCGAGGAGTAGTTCTAATACCGCCTCGCCGAGCTTTGGTTGATCCACATGGTTGGGCCTGGTTGGGAAAGGTTGTCACGGGTACCCCCTTGTGTGCATCTTAGCGGGTGGCACAAGCCGTATGGTCCCTGTGTCGTGTGGGTCCAGGAGTATCCCCCTGCAGGGCGTATAATCAGTTCGAACTGCCGCGCTCTCGGTCATGAGCATCGCTATCGCTTATCTCCACCGAGCGACCATTTTTTTGGTCGTAGAGTTTCGATGTGGGTTGTGGCATGGTTGGTTTGGGTGGTTTGGTCGGTATGTGGTCGGTGGTTTGGTGGTAATGGTTTACTTTTATACACTTGTTTATATATCTGTTCTGATCAGTTGGCTGGCAGGGTTTGAGTGGGTGGTTGGTTAAGTCAGTTGCTTACACCTAGAGTCTAGGTTGCTTACCGCTTAATGAACTTAAACCTGTCTTAATCCTTGCTACAGCTTTAAATGCATGATCCTTGGAGTCGAGAATATATATACTCATACTGTGTAAGACTTGCTAGTACCTTCGTACTAAGGGGTGCTGCCCTTAAGTTGCTTTCAGGTTCACAGGTTGGTGAGGAAGAGACAGTGTTCGGCTACTTTGTGCCTGCCGATCAGGGTGGCGGGCAGGAGTAGCACCTTCTACTCCGAACTCTGGCGCTTTTGGTATGGAGCCTAAGGGCATCCGGCTCCATACTCTCTTGTTGTATAGGTTTATCTTCCGCTGCGTAGTAGTTGTTGTTGTTGTTCCTTTTTTTTGTTGTAAATTGTGGAAGCAGTTGCATGTTTAATAATTGTAATCCAGTTTAATTATTTGCTCTCTATTAAACTGTGTTGTGATATTTGAGTTGGAAGGCATGTGTTCCGATCCTGGGCATAAAACACGTGCCGGGACTACCGGGATGGTATTCTGATTAATCGTCGAGGTTGTGATTATGAATAATGATCCTCCTGATGATTAATTAGAATACTATTTAGACGGTTCCTCACAGCTTGGTATCAGAGCTTGGTTTAATTTAGTAGCCTAAACATAATTAGTGCGTTGTTTAGTAAGTCGACAACTCCACCTAAACAACCCACAGTTTATGTTTGCGCCTCTTCATGTTTAATATGTATTAAATTGCTATCGTTTATGCCCCTAAGTTAAAATGCGTATTATGAGTGGCGTTCATATGTCTTATGCCACATTGTTTCGCTTTCGACCCTGCATTGTTTCATGTTGAGCATTGCATCTTCGGCTTTGCATCGTCGGAAGGTAAGGTACGACGCTCGGTGGCGGTTAATCACCGAGGGCTCAGCCGGATGCGAGGTAGGGGCCCGGCATGTCCCGTATGGTGATCCGTACGGGAAGTGAATACGCTAGCGATAGTGTATGAACATCCACCATGCGATGGGGGACATGGTCGTCTACTCGTGTGGCGATTACACGAGATGTCCCGTAGGGTCTACGGGAAGTGAATACGTCGTTCTCGACGTATGGATTGTCGCTTGTACGGCATGTGGTACAAGGGCCGTTCGCGCTCTTACCCTTTCTAGCGCGAAGGGTACGTTCTGGATGTTGTATACTGCCTGTGATTTTGATGCTTGCAGGTGCGGTTCTTGTTTTGAGAAAGAAGCGGTAGCTAGGTTCGAGCATGCATCATTTCATGACATTCATGCATGTATTTATGTTTATACATGTGTTACGGGGTTCTAACAATATATCCGGCGAATGCATTGTGCTAAGTCGGAATTTGACGTTTCCCCTTTGTTTGCATTTCAGAATGGTTGTCACTCGGCGTGGTGGGGAGGTTCCAGAGGGTTCCGGTCAGAACAACCCTCCTCCACCGCCGACCATGGCGGATGTGCTCATGCAAATCGAGCAGAACCGCCAAGCAAATCAAGCTCTCCTCCAGACGAACCAAGCGCTCCTGGAGGCTCTCGTGCGCAACGCGGCTCCTCATGGAGGAGGTGGAGCCGTGCGCCGAGACGACTTCTCGGACTTCTTGCGGACTCAGCCGCCGGTCTTCTCGCGAGCTGAGGATCCTCTGGATGCCGATCACTGGCTCCGGACGATCGAGCAGAAGCTCGTCCTTCTTCACTGCGAGGATCACGAGAAGGCGCTCTTCGCCGCCCATCAGCTTCAGGGCCCGGCGGGTGCGTGGTGGTCCGGCTTTCTGGCCATGCACCCCGCCGATCACCGCGTGTCGTGGGCGGAGTTTCGTGAGGCTTTCCGCTCGTTTCATATACCGAGTGGCCTCATGGAGGCTAAGAGGCGGGAGTTTGAGGACCTCAAGCAAGGGGGTCGGGCGGTAATGGAGTACGTGCAGGTGTTCAACCACCTTGCACAATACGCTACCGAGGAGGTCAGCACGGATGCGCGCAAGCAGCACCGCTTCGTGAATGGCCTGAACTCGAAGATGCAGGACCGGTTGTCCGCGCATAAGTTCGCCGACTTCAACGAGTTGGTGAGCACGTCGATCACGGTGGAGCTCAAGTATAAGAGCCACCAAGAAGAGAAGAGGCGGAAGAGGGGTTCCTCGTCTTCTGTGGGCGGGAGCTCGCAGCGCGCCCGCACTGAGAGTCAGCCTCCACAGTCTCAGGTGCCGTCGGCTGGCTACCCACGGCCGATGTGGTTTGTACCACGTCCTGCGTTCTCCGCTCCACAGGGGCAGGCTGCACGAACAGCCGGCTCCCAAGTGAGCGTGACTGGTGGCTCCGGCGGTCCGTGCTTCAACTGCGGCCGCATCGGCCATTTCTCGAGGGAGTGCCCGTATCCGAGGCCGGGAGCCGCGGTGAGTGCCCCGCGACCACCGCCGGCTCAGTCAGCACCGCAGTCTTCGTAGGCGACTCACGTTCCCAAGCATGGTCGAGCTCGCCACACTACCGCCGACGAGGTTCAGGAGGGTGACACCGTCCTGATGGGTACGTTGGATATGAGTTTCAACTCTGACATCTTTTCTGCAGTGGTTTTGTTTGATTCAGGAGCCTCTCACTCCTTTATATCTTCGGATTACGTTTGGAAGAGTGGGTTGAGAGTGAGTGCTACCCACACACCGTATATTATAGACGCCCCGGGGGCCAAAGTTCTAATCAACCAGTGTGTGAATAAAGCGGCGGTAATGGTCAACGAAGTGCCCTTCTATGTCAATCTGTTAGTAATGAACTCGAAGGGAATTGATGTTATTCTGGGGATGAATTGGCTCTCCAAGAACAAGGCTGTGTTGGACTGTGCTCGGCGGACCGTCACCCTCGATGGTCTGTCAGGCACTCGTATTCAGTTGAAGCTGGAGGGTGTCAAATCCTGCCTGTTCGCCATAAAGGCTGCCCCCACTAGGATTATGAAGACCATTCCTGTGGTGTGGGAATTTCCAGATGTCTTTCCGGATGAGTTGCCTGGAATGCCTCCTGGCAGGGCAATGGAGTTCTCTATTGATCTCGTGCCCGGTGCGGCCCCGGTTTCGAAGAAGATGTACAAGATGTTGCAAATTGAGCTAGTTGAGCTGAAGAAGCAGATTCAGGAGCTGCTAGCAAAGGGTTTCATTCGTCCGAGTTCCTCACCTTGGGGATGCTCGGCTTTATTTGTGAAGAAGAAAGATGACACTCTCAGGATGTGTGTTGATTACCGTCCGCTGAATGCAGTCACGGTGAAGAATGTGTATCCGCTTCCTAGGATTGACATCTTGTTTGATCAGTTGACGGGAGCCCAAGTCTTCTCAAAGATTGACTTGAGGCTGGGCTATCATCAAATTAAGGTTCGGCCAGAGGATATTCCAAAGACAGCGTTCTCTACTCGATACGGCTTGTATGAGTTCACCGTTATGTCGTTCGGCTTGACTAATGCGCCGACCTTCTTTATGTACCTTATGAACTCGGTGTTCATGGAGGAGTTGGACAAGTTTGTCATTGTTTTCATCAATGACATTCTGATATACTCCAAGACCGAGCAAGAACACATTGGGCATCTCCGTGTTGTTCTGGGCAGACTCCGAGAGCATCAGCTGTACGCTAAGTTCAGCAAGTGTGAGTTCTGGCTCAGGGAGGTGGCCTTTTTGGGACATGTTCTATCAGAGAACGGGGTGGCAGTTGACCCGAGCAAGGTGCAGGATGTGCTCGACTGGGTTCAACCGCAGAATGTCAGTGAGATCCGGAGTTTTCTTGGACTTGCGGGCTATTACCGCCGGTTCATCGAGAACTTCTCCAAGGTTGCGAAGCCAATGACCGAGTTGTTGAAGCAAGGCAGCGTGTTTGATTGGTCAGATGCCTGTGAGTCTGCCTTCCAGACATTGAAGAAGCTGCTCACGACCGCCCCAGTGCTTGCTCAGCCTGATGTGACCAGAGGGTTTGATGTGTATTGCGACGCGTCCGGCATCGGCCTTGGCTGTGTTTTGATGCAGGAGGACTGAGTCATTGCATATGCATCCCGACAGTTGAAGCGTCATGAGGAGAACTACCCGACACATGATCTTGAACTTGCAGCTGTCGTGCACGCTCTGAAGATGTGGTGCCACTACTTGATGGGCAACTTGTGCCGTATCTACACGGATCATAAGAGTTTGAAGTACATTTTCACGCAGGCGGATTTGAACATGAGGCAGCGAAGATGGCTCGAGTTGATCAAAGACTACGAGCTGGAGGTTCACTACCATCCTGGCAAGGCGAATGTGGTCGCCGATGCTTTGAGTCGAAAGGCTCATTGTCACTGTCTTGTAGCCTCGCCGATGGATTCCACGTTGTGTGATGAGTTCCGGCGTCTTGGGCTTGATATGGTGTCAGATGGTTTTATTGCAAATCTTGAAATCAAGTCCACGCTCATTGATGAAATTAAGGCTGCTCAGAGGGATGATAAGGGTATGGCCCGAATTCGAGAGAAGAGGAAGATCGGGCAGGCCTTGTGTTTTACTGAGGATAATCAGGGCGTTATCTGGTTTGGGAACCGTCTAGTGGTTCCGAGGGTCGAGGCGCTGAGGAAGAAGATCTTTGATGAGGCTCACGATTCGTTGCTGTCCATTCACCTGGGCAGTATGAAGATGTATCAGGATTTGAAACCCCGTTTCTGGTGGACTCGCATGAAGCTGGAGATTGCTAGGTATGTGTCTGAGTGCGACGTCTGCCGAAGGGTGAAGGCTGAACACATCAAGCCTGCCGGCACACTCCAGCCTTTGCCCATTCCATCTTGGAAGTGGGAGGAAGTTGGGATGGATTTCATTACCGACTTGCCGAAGACTTCGAGTGGGTATGACTCTATTTGGGTCATCGTGGACCGGTTGACAAAGTCCGCACACTTCCTTCCTGTCAGAACCACTTATTCTGCTAAGCAGTATGCGGAGTTGTACCTCACTAGAATTGTTTGCCTCCATGGGGTGCCGAAGAAGATCATCTCGGATCGAGGTACACAGTTTACTTCTCATTTCTGGAGAAATTTCCAAGAGGCTATGGAGACTGAGTTGTTCCACAGCACGGCGTATCACCCACAGACGGATGGTCAGACGGAGAGGGTAAATCAGATTCTCAAAGATATGCTCCGTGCTTGTGTGCTCACTTATGGGAAGAAGTGGGACATATGCCTGCCGTTTGCGGAATTTTCGTATAACAACAGTTTCCAGGCTAGTATAGAGATGGCGCCATTTGAGGCCCTTTATGGTCGGAGGTGCCGTACGCCGCTGAATTGGTCCGAATCCGGTGAACGGGCTTTTCTAGGTCCGGATTTGGTCAAGGAGGCAGAAGACCATGTTCAGAATATCCGCAAGAGTATTCTCACGGCCCAGTCTAGGCAGAAGAGCTACGCAGATCGACGTCGCCGGGAGCTCACATTTGAGGTGGGGGATCATGTGTACCTGAAGGTCTCACCTCTCAAAGGCATTCGTCGATTCCAAGTCCGAGGCAAACTGGCGCCTCGGTATGTTGGACCGTTTCAGATTCTAGCTCGGCGTGGAGAGGTTGCATATCAATTGGAGTTGCCGCCGTCCCTCTCCACGGTGCATAATGTGTTTCATGTCTCACAACTCAAGAAGTGTCTCCGAGTCCCGACCGATGTCGTTGATGTTGCGCCCGAAGAATTGCAACCGGACTTGACATATTGTGAGAAACCGATGCGAATCTTGGGTGAAACCGAGCGCAAGACGCGGCGGAGTTCAATCAAATTCTTGAAGATTCAGTGGAGTAACCACTCCGAGTCCGAAGCGACTTGGGAGCGGGAAGATCAGCTTCGTTCCGAGTATCCTGAGTTCTTTGAGAATTTGTAATGCCAATGTAATATAGCGTATTTGGAATCTCTCGCATGTATGTGTTCATCTCTAAGATTGAATAAAAATCTGCGTTGGATTCCATCTCATGCGTCATGGTGTCGTCTCACAACCTGCTAAGTCATCACAGCGTTCCCATTGTCCCCTCTCCGGCTCGTACCGAATCTCGGGACGAGATTCTTTTTAGGGGGGGAGGTTTGTCATGGCCCAGAGTTTCTAAAACATGTAATTAAGTGCTAATGGGCTTCATTAGCATCATTTGTTTGGTTTTGAGCAATTTTAGGCATGCAATTTTCAATTAAATAAATTGTAAAAAATCAATATTAGTTGATGCGTTGTTAAGCAACTCACCATATTACTATACAACATAGGGCTGAAAACAATTTTAGAAATTAGTAGGTGCCTGGAGGAGAATATAACTGAATTTTCCCAAATTTTTGGGGATTATTTTAAAGGCATAAAAATTACCACAAATTAGTAAAGGTTGCATGTTTAGAGAATTTTAGTTTGAAATTGGCTCAAGCATTATGGGTCAAACAAGTTAAAATGGGTTGTACATGAATTATAGAATCCAACAAAATTGATCCTCGAATTTTGTGATGACTTTTCAACCACTAGAGAAATTGGAGAAAGCAAATGAGAGAAGAAAGACACTAGTGCAAACTAACACCAAAATTTATCTAGCTTCTTCACTGTTGCTGTTCTTCTCTCTCTCTCATATTTCCTTCACAGCAGAGCAGGTCGGCGCAGCCATTCTTGGCCTTGAGCAAAGCTGCCACCTCAAGCTCTCCCGATCCTTCCTCACAGGAGTAGCAGAAAAATGCAGCACGCCATCTCTCTCTTCCCTTCTCCACTGAGTCCAGCAGAGGAGCAACCGAGCAGGCAAAAGCAAATTGCTCTCCTCCTCTCGGTGGCTTCACCTGCAAGGCATGCTCCACAGGCATATACATGCACACAGCACACACTCGAGCAGGCAGCCATAGCAGCCACCCTCTCACTCCTTGCTCTCTCTCTCCACTGCTTGTTCTTCACTGAGCGCAAGCAACAGCAGCAGCAGCCCGTCTCTTCTGCTGTCTCGGCCACGCGCAAGCAGCTCAGCAGCAACAGCCATAGCTCTCTCGTGCTTCTCTCAGCAAAACGACGAACAGCTCCTCCCTCCTGCTCTCGCGGCCACGTAGAGCTAAAGCTAGCACCTTCTTCCCCAAGCCGGCGCTGCAGCAAGGCTCCACCGCCGCCGAGAGAAGTCCGTCGTTGCCCAACCACTCCGGACCTGCAGGAGCTTGGAGCAGCCTCACCGGACCGAGCCACTTCGAGCTCACCTGCCACGGCGCCGACCGCCGGTTCTCCAACCTCATCGTCGATCTTGCTGCTGCGAGCCCTCCCTGACCCGTCCAATCCCGCGGTGAGCTCCCCCTCGACCCCTTGAAACCTTTGCCCGTGCTTTTTCAGCCTTGGCCTGTTGCCGGCGCGGCCGTTCGCGCAGGACTGAGCACCGCCGCGCCACAGCTCTCGCCGCCGGCCGTGCCACCGTCGAGCTCCTCGGCGTTTGGCCGCGCCGTTAGGTCCACGCGCTCACGTAGAACATGTAGGTGTGCTCGGCCGGGCTTATTGCGTCGCCGTTCGCCGTCGGCGCGTCAAAACCGTGCCGCCGCCGTGCTAGTTTTGCCCCTCGCCGCCGCTCGCCGTGCTCCGGCCGTCGCCGGCGTCGACGTGTGCCCCCGCCATGACCATGTGCTCGCGCTAGTGCCGTTTCCGCCCTCGGCCGAGCCGTTCTGGCTGCCGCTTGCCGCCGGCAGCCACCGCAAGGGCCGCCGGCCGTCCGCCAGTTGCGCGCGCGCAGCGGCCGCGGCTGATTTTGACTTCGGTCAAGGGAGCCGGCCCCACTAGTCAGTGGCTTGGGCTAGATCGGTGCCGGTAGAAAAAGGCGTGGGCCCGTTTTAATATGTGAGGAAATCAGAAATTGCGAATTTAATATCTGTTGAGTTGATAAATCGGCTGAAATATTGAAATATGCATAGGAAATTATGTAGAGCTCCAAAATTCATGAAACCAATTTTGTTGGCTTTATTACGACATGATCTATCCATTAAAAATACCAGTGGCCATGAAATGTGTGCTGTAATTTATTGAATAAATGAAACATGTTTAAGCTTGGATAATTCATAGTTAAATCTTGGTAGCTCCAAAATTGATGAATCCAATTTTGTGAGTCTTGCTAAATTGTGCCCTGTTCAGTAAAAATATACACCCTCGTGTTAAGCATAATTAACTTTCCAGTTTGGTTTAAGCTTTGGTTTGTGCTTTAAAGTATTTCAGGAAATGTTTAAATGGTTAACGCTAATTGCAATTAGGAAATATTTGATGTTTTAAGCGCAGGGCATAATGCATGTCACCTCCGTCATTGCATGTCATTCATATTCATTACATTGCACGCGTGATTCTTTTAGGGAACTTCGACCCGGCGAACGAGGCGAACGAGGCTGTCCCCGAAGGTTCCCGCAGTGGTGATCGTGACTTGGGTAGCTGTGAGCGGCAGCTAGGGCAGCAAGGCAAGCATCTATCATACTGCACCATATCTACTTGAAAATTTAATATGTTATCTACGCTTAAGTATGCATTGCATGTGTCGGGTTCCGAGTTGGGTAGAACCTATGCCTATGCATTCTTCCATTTCGGTCACGTGTCATGTGTTATTCCATTGGAGCCTAGTGGTGTCATCGCGGTCTAATTTTAGTTCGCTATGCTTAGTGGTACTTAGGCTTTCCGGTAGAAGTCGACGACGGCGTCCACCGTTGTCGCGAGCCTAGGACTTTTTACCTGTTCACATTTGTGGTTATGTTGATGATGTGTCAGTTGTTGAGTGGTGAGTTGAGACGAGGTGTGGGCGGTGTTAGGGGTGTCATCTGCTCACGAGGAGTCCTCAGGCAGTTCGGGGAGGGAACCCGGACACCGTAGACCGCTTGTACCGGTTAAGCACCGATCATCGGTGTAGTCGGCTTTAGCACTTATCTTACTCACCACATGCTGATATAATGGTAGGCGAGCCGATTACCTTCGCAGACGTGGTCATGTGGGCCTCGTCATAGACGGTGTGAGTCCGGTTTGAGTCCGGGCTTTTAGCGGTATTAGTTTGCTCAAGGAGTAGTTCTAATACCGCCTCGCCGAGCTTTGGTTGATCCACATGGTTGGGCCTGGTTGGGAAATGTTGTCACGGGTACCCCCTTGTGTGCATCTTAGCGGGTGGCACAAGCCGTATGGTCCCTGTGTCGTGTGGGTCCAGGAGTATCCCCCTGCAGGGCGTATAATCAGTTCGAACTGCCGCGCTCTCGGTCATGAGCATCGCTATCGCTTATCTCCACCGAGCGACCATTTTTTTGGTCGTAGAGTTTCGATGTGGGTTGTGGCATGGTTGGTTTGGGTGGTTTGGTCGGTATGTGGTCGGTGGTTTGGTGGTAATGGTTTACTTTTATACACTTGTTTATATATCTGTTCTGATCAGTTGGCTGGCAGGGTTTGAGTGGGTGGTTGGTTAAGTCAGTTGCTTACACCTAGAGTCTAGGTTGCTTACCGCTTAATGAACTTAAACCTGTCTTAATCCTTGCTACAGCTTTAAATGCATGATCCTTGGAGTCGAGAATATATATACTCATACTGTGTAAGACTTGCTAGTACCTTCGTACTAAGGGGTGCTGCCCTTAAGTTGCTTTCAGGTTCACAGGTTGGTGAGGAAGAGGCAGTGTTCGGCTACTTTGTCCCTACCGATCAGGGTGGCGGGCAGGAGTAGCACCTTCCCGATCTCTGGCGCTTTTGGTATGGAGCCTAAGGGCATCCGGCTCCATACTCTCTTGTTGTATAGGTTTATCTTCCGCTGCGTAGTAGTTGTTGTTGTTCCTTTTTTTTGTTGTAAATTGTGGAAGCAGTTGCATGTTTAATAATTGTAATCCAGTTTAATTATTTGCTCTCTATTAAACTGTGTTGTGATATTTGAGTTGGAAGGCATGTGTTCCGATCCTGGGCACAAAACACGTGCCGGGACTACCGGGATGGTATTCTGATTAATCGTCGAGGTTGTGATTATGAATAATGATCCTCCTGATGATTAATTAGAATACTATTTGGACGGTTCCTCACAGGTAAAGGGTTCGTCCAATCCAACTCCAGAAGAGATCTCAAAATCAGATGGGCTCTCTGGACATTAGCATCTGGAGTGCTAAAAACATCACTGTCGAGGCTCGAGTACAGTCGGGCCGACAAAGCCTCGTGATGGCTGCCCTAAGGGAGTTAATTCCTCGATCTCAGGATCGGTCCTAGTGGAGGCGTGCAACTAGAAGCAGTCATTAAAGATTAGGAGGCAGATGATGGGATTGTTGGCCTGATCTTCCGATAGGTAGCGATAAGTTGGTAGGTGGAGAACTCAACGTTGATGATCCAAAGGCTTCGACCCGAACAGATCATCTCCCTTGCAATCACTACACCACAGCTCCGTTGGTTATCAACTGTGTCGCGCGGTTGACCTCGCCAAGAAGGCTCAATCCCTGCAAGCGTACCGAGAACACAAGCAAGAACGTAGAAGATGCAATATGAAATATTATGAATAGAATTCAAGCACTTGAAGTTGGGGTTCCACAAACACTTGAGGCGGCCGAGTCGGTCCGGAACAAGAGCGAAAATCTCACAATCTGTGTGTAGATCGGTATCTAAGCAAAACCCAACCCTAATTCAGGCGGCGGCTATTGTATATAAGAGACTAGGGTTGGCCAAGGACCCCTAGACGCATCCCTTATGGACTCCAACACGTTACACGGCCCAACGGGCCAAAAGATGGTGGCACAGCACCCTGACAGATTCTGGACGTCCACTTGTTTCGACGATTTCTGTTGACTCGGAAGAATTTGAATGTGGGACTAGTCCCGTTAGAAAGCTCATCTCCTTAGCTTTCCAGCCATATATAGAATGTCGAAAACGGAGTCTGTATGCGTCCTGGGCGACGATTTTAGTGCAATCTGATCCTGGACTCCGAAACAGACTCGAACTTGATTGGACCTCCACCTTGGCTTGGGCGCCCTTGCTGGTCTTCTCCCGTGTTCCTAAGTAATAATACATCACAATTATTCTGTAGCATCCTATCCTTATCAAAATATAACGCAACACTAAGGAACGAGCTCATCTCATGATTTAGTTGACGTGCATGAGCTCGTGTCAATGAACCTATTGTTGGAGGAATACTCGGTGTGTGTGTATCCGAAAGAGTGATGTCCTCATCATCCTCCCCCTCTTGAATTGGAGTCGTCCTCGACGCAATGTCATCTTCTTCTCCCAAGTAAGGCTTCAGATCTGAAATGTTAAATGTGGAACTAACCCCATAATCTACAGGCAAGTCAAGCTTATATGCATTATCATTGATCTTTTCCATAATTTTAAAAGGACCATCAGCTCGAGGTAGCAATTTAGACTTTCTCAAATCAGGAAACCTATCTTTACACAAATGTAACCACACAAGATCACCAATTTCAAAAGTAATATGTTTCCGACCTTGGCTACCATAAGTTCTATACTTCTCATTCATCTTTTCAATATTTTCCTTAGTTAACTCGTGCATTTTCAGAATCAAATCAACACGTGTCTTAGCATCAAAATTCAATTTCTCTGATGTTGGTAAAGGCAGTAAATCAATAGGGGCACGGGGATTAAAACCATACACTACCTGAAACGGACTTATCTTGGTGATGGAGTGAACTGATCTGTTGTAAGCGAACTCAATATAGGGTAGACACTCTTCCCACATCCTTAAATTTTTCTTCAAAACAGCCCGCAACATGGTGGATAATGTGCGGTTCACAACCTCCGTTTGTCCATCGGTTTGAGGGTGACATGTCGTCGAAAACAGCAGCTTTGTCCCAAGTTTATTCCAAAGTGACCTCCAAAAGTGGCTCAAAAATTTTGCATCACGATCCGAAACAATGGTGTTAGGCACTCTATGCAAGCGAATGATTTCCCTGAAAAACAAATCAGCTATGTTTGTAGCATCATCGCTCTTGTGACAAGGTATAAAATGTGCCTTTTTTGAAAAATGATCCACAATGACAAATATACTATCCCTCCCCCTCTTGGTCCTAGGCAATTCTAAAACAAAATCCATAGAAATATCCTCCCAAGGCACACTAGGAACAGGAAGAGGCATATAAAGTCCATGTGGGTTCAAGCGAGACTTAGCTTTATTGCAAGTAGTGCAGCGTGCCACGTAGCACTCGACGTCGCGCCTCATCTTAGGCCAAAA
This sequence comes from Phragmites australis, assembly GCF_958298935.1. Taxonomy (NCBI): domain Eukaryota; kingdom Viridiplantae; phylum Streptophyta; class Magnoliopsida; order Poales; family Poaceae; genus Phragmites; species Phragmites australis. The sequence continues at coordinate 17,251,121 of NC_084931.1, forward strand.
GAAGTGAGTAGCCAGTACATCCTCGGTCTTCTTCACTCCAAAATATCCCATCAAACCACTTCCATGCGCTTCCTGCAAGAACAATATGCGAATAGAGCTAGCTGGGATGCATAGCTTGTTAGCACGGTATAGCAATCTATCATTCAGCACATATTTATTCCAAGTTCTTCCTTCTTTACAATGTTCAAAAGCATCTTTAAAGTCCAAATCATTAGCATATAATCCTTTAATCGTTTCTAAACCAAAAATCTTATGATCGAGTTCGGACAGCATGGTATAACGTCTAGATAACGCATCTGCAATGACATTGTCTTTACCTTTCTTGTGTTTAATGATATAAGGAAATGACTCTATAAATTCAACCCATTTAGCATGACATTTGTTCAGTTTGGCTTGGCTTCTAATATGTTTCAAAGCTTCATGATCAGAATGAATAATAAACTCCTTGGGCCAAAGATAATGTTGCCATGTTTCTAAAACTCGCACTAAAGCATACAACTCCTTATCATAAGTCGAATAATTCAGAGATGGCCCATTCAATTTCTCACTAAAATAAGCAACGGGTTTACCTCCTTGTAGTAGCACTCCTCCAATTCCAATACCGCTAGCATCACATTCTAACTCAAAAGTCTTATCAAAGTCCGGAAGTTGGAGTAGAGGTGCATGCGTAAGCTTCTCTTTCAGCTTATTAAAAGTTTGTTCTTGTGCTGGCCCCCATTGGAACGGAACGCCCTTCTTTGTCAACTCATTGAGTGGGGCAGCAATGGTGCTGAAATCTCTCACAAAACGCCGATAGAACCCTGCAAGGCCATGAAAGCTTCTCACCTGTGTGATAGTCCCAGGGGTCGGCTAGCTCTTGATGGCTTCAATTTTAGCTTCATCCACTTCAATTCCCTGTGGAGTAACAACATAGCCAAGAAAAGCAACTCTATTCGTGCAAAAGGTGCACTTGTCAAGGTTAGCAAACAAACATGCCTCTCTCAAAGCAGTAAAAACAGCACGTAGATGATCAATGTGTTCTTCATGTGACTTGCTATAGATCAAAATATCATCAAAGTACACCACCACAAATCTTCCTATGAAAGCACGTAAAACCTCATTCATCAATCTCATGAAAGTGCTAGGTGCATTAGTTAAACCAAAAGACATCACTAACCACTCCTATAGACCGAACTTAGTTTTGAAAGCAGTTTTCCATTCATCTCCCAATTTCATTCTTATTTGGTGGTAACCACTACGCAAGTCAATCTTTGTGAAAATAATAGAACCACTCAACTCATCAAGCATGTCGTCTAGCCTAGGAATAGGGTGACGATACCTTATTGTGATATTATTAATGGCTCTACAATCAACACACATGCGCCATGTACCGTCTTTCTTAGGAACCAAAAGAACAGGAATAACACAAGGACTAAGGCTCTCTCATACGTACCCACGGTCCAACAGGTCTTGGACTTGTCGCTGAATTTCCTTAGTCTCCTCCAGATTGGTCCTATATGCAGCGCAGTTTGGCAAAGTCGCTCCCGGGATCAAATCTATTTGATGCTTTATCCCTCTCAATGGTGGCAGCCCCGGGGGTATCTCAGCTGGAAAGACATCCTTATACTCCTGTAGAAGGTTAGTGACAGCAGCAGGTAAAGAGCTAGGTATATCATCAATTGAAAATAAAACCTCTTTGCATACCAAAGCATAGCACAAAGCATCATTATCTTGAATTTCAGCAAGGTCAGATTTAGTAGCAAGCATAACACCACCCTTTAACTTAATGCCTTCGGACCTAGGTGTGTTCTTCTCTTTCTTAGGTGGGAAAATAGATTGAGCTACTTGCTGATTTTTAGATTCCAAAACACGTTCTTTCTTTTCTTTTTCAGCTAGCGCTTTATCACATTGCACAATTTCAGCAGGTGTCAAAGGAAGCAAAGTGATTTTCTTTCCCTTGTGCATGAGAGAGTATTTATTACTTCTACCATAGGGTGTAGCATCGGTATCAAATTCCCAAGGATGGCCTAACAAAAGTGAACATGCTTGCATATGCACTACATCAAAATCAGCATAATCATGGTAGGAACCAATAGAAAAATGTACTCTCGCAGATTGTGTTACCTTAACCTTGCCGTTGTTATTGAACCACTGAATGTAGTATGGATGAGGATGTGCACGTGTTGGCAAGGAAAGATTCTTCATAAGATCGGAGCTCAATAGGTTGTTGCAACTCCCACCATCAATTATGGTACAAACACGTGCATCTTTGACAATGAGGAATGTCTAGAATAGATTATGGCGTTGTAGCTGCTCTGCTTGGTCCATTTGAGAACTCAAAACCCACTTCACAATGAAGGTGCGTGCTGCATAACTCTCCGTGGCAGCGGTACCACTAATCTCCTCCCCTTCACTATCCATGTCATGATCGACTGCAAGATTAGCTTCAAATGCATATTCTTCCTTGACATCACTATGACTAACATATCCACCATCTGCTGTTGCGGAGTATGCTTGCTGGCTTGAGCAATCCTTCATGATGTGGCCAATACCTTGGCAGCGACGGCACACAATGCCCGTTGTACGACCCGTGGTAGCTGCACTTGAAGAAGAGCTTGGCATTGGATCCTGCGAAACAGTAGATGTGCTCACCTCACGTGATGGTGGTGGTGCTCCTGCTGAACGCGCCCGAGTGTTGGAGGAGGGGGCAGCAGATCGTGTAGATGTAGAAGGGAATGTTTTTGCTTGTCCCGGTGGTACTCGTGAAGTAGATGTACTCCCAAAATTGTTCCTCAATTTCTGCACCTGTTGTCGACCCTGCAGTTCTTCTTTTGCCAAGATAGCAAAATGGAACAACCTATTGGTAGTATTGTAATCTTTATAATCAACAAGGTCCTGAATTTCACGTCTCAACCCGGAGTAAAAACGAATCATGGTATCCTCATCATCCTCTTGTATATTACAACAAAGCATAGCAATTTGAAGCTCTTGATAGTAATCATGCACAGATTTAGAATCTTGATTTAAGCGCTGCAATTTCTTTTTCAATTCACGTGTATAATCAGGAGGAATAAATCTATTGCGCATGGCACGCTTTAGTCTAGGCCATGATTCAGGTTCTAAGACACTAGAAACTAAACCATTCCACCAAATAATAGCATAATTCGTGAACTCACAAGTGGCTAGTCTAACTCCATGCATTTCAGGAACCATATGAGAACTATACTTTTGATCAACCGTCATTTCCCAATCCAAATAAGCATAAGCATCATATGCACCATCAAAAGGAGGTATTGAAAACTTAATCTTAGAATAAGGATCATCGCGACCACTGCAATTAATATTATTACCTCCGTTACCTTGACGACGTTGTTGTTGTTCACGACCTAATTGTTCAGCAGGACAACGTTGCTCAGCACGCGCATCGCCCAACAAAAACCTCACCATCTTCCTGGTCACCATCTCCGTCACCATTATTATTATCATCATGTGAATGTTCATCATCCTGTGGTGGCAGTCGCAACTCAAGGTCGTTCACTCGCGTGACAAGGTTAGCAATGCTTGTTCTAATGTCTATCAATAGTCTAGTATGATCCTGCAAGGCTTTGTTGAGTTCTTCCTTGGACACACAATCCTTAAAATCCGACAGAGAGCCATCACCTGACATGGTTAGTAGAAAACAAAGGACAACACAATATTATCCCTATCAACTACTAGGTGGTGGAAGGTGGAATCACACATACTCAAGCGTCTTACCACGCTCTTACAAATGTTCTTACCAATGCAGCAAAGGAGGAACAACCGGTGACAAGTCTGGAAACTGTGTGAAGCGTGGGATGATTGCAAGAGTGAACCTGTTCAGATCAAAGGAGGTGGAGCTTGGAAAGGCACAATATGGTAGCAAGGATTAGCAATAAATGTAATCAGATTAGCAAAGCTAAATAAGTGTCTGAAATATGAATCACAGTTGCTGGTCTATCACGTGTCCCTAGTCCTAGCACAACAGTTGAAACAAAGCTAAACAGGATGATCGGATAAAGCACAAGATGGAAAGACACAGCAAACAACACAATTATCTGAGTGTTCTCTATGTGCTCCTCTTTTTTGTCTTTTAGCACTAGTAGAAATCACGAATTTTTTTTTTGTATTTTTCTGATGTTTTTTTTCTGAACTAGGAGCACACAAGAAACAACCACAGAAATTTTCAGCGCAAACGGATGCAAGATGTGGCCTATAGAAAATCAAGCACGTTCTCTGAAAAGCGTGCGAAAACTTCGTGGCTCGAATACTCAATCTTCCAAGCCAAATTTGGGAAAAAAAATTTGGCGGAACCCAACATGGGGAGCAACGGATGTAACTTTTTCTGTAGATGTCTGTGAAAAAAAAATTTGCCTGATTCCGGGTCCGTATGAGAAAGTTATGGCCGTTTTACTGAAACCCTGTCGAGTTAGGGTTTTTTTTCAAAGCACCTCTTGCAGAAATTGTTCTCATTAAGGTATGGCAAGCAATAGGATCTCGAGAGGAACAAGGAGGGCAGCGGTGGCAGGGCAATTGATACAAGGCGGCTTGAGACCTATCTAGGGTTGGCGTGGCAGAAAGTAACACAAGGCGGCTCATGGTGGCAAATCGAGTAATGTGGTGGCTCGACTTGTTGGTGGGGATGGTGGCGATGGGATAGCGGCGTGATCAAAATAGCACAGAGCATTGACTAAAGACCAAGAACACGACTCTAAACCAGCAACAAGACTCGACTACAGACACAAACTCAACAACGCACAACTGAAAACAAAAATTGCAAAGGCACAACGGGTTCTAGGGCAGTGGAAATTGACGGAATTTTTTTTTGGCTTTTTCTGGACTCTAGGTAATGAAAAACAGACTAATCTAAAGGGGAAAACGAAATTACCTAACGAGCAACCTGAAAATCTGATACCAGATGATGGGATTGTTGGCCTGATCTTTCGATAGGTAGCGATAAGTCAGTAGGTGGAGAATTCGACATTGATGATCCAAAGGCTTCGACCCGAATAGATCGTCTCCCTTGCAATCACTACACTACAGCTCCGTTGGTTATCAACCGTGTCGCGCGGTTGACCTCGCCAAGAAGGCTCAATCCTTGCAAGCGTACCGAGAACACAAGCAAGAACGTAGAAGATGCAATCTGAAATATTACGGATAGAATTCAAGCACTCGAAGTTGGGGTTCCACAAACACTTGCGGCGGCCTAATCGGTCCGGAACAAGAGCGAAAATCTCATAATCTGTGTGTAGATCGGTATCTAAGCAAAACTCAACCCTAATTGGGGTGGCGGCTACTGTATATAAGAGACTAGGGTCGGCCAAGGACCCCTGGACGCATCCCTAATGGACTCCAACACGTTACACGGCCCAACGGGCCAAAAGATGATAGCGCAGCACCCAGAGAGATTCTGGACGTCCACTTGTTTTGACGATACCTATATACTCAGAAAGAATTTGGATATGGGACCAGTCCTGTTGGAAAGCCTATCTCCTTATTTTTCCAACCATGTATAGAACGTCGAAAACGGAGTCCGTATGCGTCCTGGGCGACGATTTTAGTGCAGTATGGTCCTGGACTCCGAAACGGACTCGAACTTGATTGGACCTCCACCTTGGCTTGGGCGCCCTTGCTGGTCTTCTCCCGTGTTCCTAAGTAACAACACATCACAATTATTCAGTACCATCCCATCCTTATCAAAATATAACGGAACACTAAGGAACGAGCTCACCTCATGATTTAGTTGACGTGCACGAGCTCGTGTCAATGGACCTATTGTTGGAGGAATACTCGGTGTGTGTGTATCCGAAAGAGTGATGTCCTCATCAGCATCGGTCTTCCTGTGGTTCATCGATGATCAATGAGCGTATAGAGCTCTGGTTGTAGATGTCCTCAATGGTATATCTCCAACATTGCCGGCTTTGGCAGCCACCGCTGCTAGATCCTCGGGGATTGTTGTGCCATTATTCACCATGGCATTTGGGTCTACCGCCATTGGATTGGCAGGTGGGACCTCGGTCCCTCTAGCCATAAACACGAATCGATTTGTTCGGCTGCTCTGGCTATCAACAAAGCTGTCATCACCACTCGCGTTGCTGTCGGTGTCCATGAACTACAGAACATTGGGCTCCTTAAGATCCCATTCAAGATGTCCCACATCGCTGTATGCATCCAATGGATTGGACTCAAGAATACCATTGTGGATCAATCCACCCTAATCATCCCAGCAGAAAATAATAGTTTCGAACATGATCTCCTATCTAGCCAAAGGTGATTCGAGAACAATCGTTAGTGACTCGAAGCGGTCGTAGAAGCTGGCGTCGGAGAATATAGTGCGAATGTGCATTCGAGACATAGTCAATCCTGAAAAGCAGAAGACCCCTACCTGGCACGCCAACTATCGAGGGTTTTTCCCTGACAATATGTTCGTAAGAATAACGTGGTTGTCTTCGTGATCTAGGAATCGAACAAGAGAAGAGGAACATCCGATGTATACAGGTTCAAACCCCCGATTGGAGTAATACCCTACATCCTGTGTGGTTTATGGTATCTGTATTCACTCGAGTATAGGCAATATGTCTAGATCTATTATAAGAAGTAGATGAGATCTACACTAGACTAATGACGAATTCATCGAGTATCTATTATGGTCCTAGTGCTTGCGTTGAATTGCAGATGAGTTGTGTTCTTTTAGAAAAAGAGTCTCCCTACGAGAGTCTAGGTCCCCGCCTTATACAGGGTCTTGTACCACCTATCATCTTGCCGTAGTTGATAGTGAGTCTTTCATCTTGTCCACCAACAAAAGATTAGATAAATCTGGCTAGAATATTAGTTGTTCTCAAGTTGGGTAACCAATCAAGACCTTTCTAGTATACGCCTTATGGATCTCCGGGAGTATCAGGTACTGCAGATTCGGTTCTGTAATATTTAGAGTTATTAAGCATGTACACGACATAACTTATCCGTATATAATATACTCTTTATACATATGTATATCCTATAATTAAATATTCGACATAACATTTTTATCTAATATTAATGATCATTTCTATAGTAGTAAGAAGCTATGTTCCTGATCTGATAGATGCAAACAGCCCTAGTGGAAAAGTTGTGCAAGCTGGGCGCATGATGCTCATTTATTGGCTTGTTTTGGCGGGATGTGACATATACATTCATAGTGGCTGCCTGGCTGGGATAAATATCTCAGCTCTGAAAAATTGCAGTTCTACACGTCAATCCTTCAAGACCCAAAAAACTCACTTTTCGCTCATGAACCCTTTGTGTCAATGGATTAGTTTGAAAAAAGAGTTAGGATAAGGGTTATATGCCAAAAAAGAAAGGGTTAATTAGATTGGTGCCATTATAATTTTCATGGTTTAGAAATATGCCATCAAACTTCACTAAATCGGTCTGATGCCATTATTGTTTTGCATACGTCCGCATCTTGCCATTTTGTACACCTCCGGGCTCCTTGGGCCCACCTACAGGCGGGCGTACTTCGGTATATCCCAAAATGCCCTACCGCCGGTCTCTAAAACGGCCGCCTGGTCCACTCGAGCTACTCCCGCACCACTCCCTCACTCACTCATCGTCACCAGCGACGACGGCGACCAACATGGCGACGGCGACCAACCGTGAGTAACCCTAGACTTCCGAGATCCTCCTGATTGGGACAGCCCCAAGCAAGGTTTGGAGTAGCCCGATGAAGGCGGCGTCGAGGTCAAGCACAACTGACAGCGATGTGGAGGAGCTCCCCCTTGTTGATTGCCCAGATTGTGGGAAACATGTGATTAAGCTACGAAGCAAGCAAGCGGCGACATATGGCAGAGTTTTCTACAAGTGTGAGGAGAATGTGAAGGTGAGCTGGATCAAATCGATGTTAGGTTTTCGGTGTTCTTGGCCACGGCTTTGTTTGATTTTGTTGATTTCGTTGACATTGGTAGGATGATCCATTGACTTGTGGATTCTACAAATGGGAGAATGAGTACAGGTCGTGGCTGCGGCGTAAACGTTTGCTGGAAGATGTTATCGTGCCCTGCTCTTCTGACGACAAGTTCCACAGTGGTCGCAATGGAGAAGTGAAGCAACAAATTTTGGAATTGAAGCCTGAGATTGCCCATCTGACAAATGAAATCAGGGAGTTGAAGCAGCAAATTGTGTCGTTGAGGACAATGTTGTGCATAGGGAAGAAAGGAGTTGTTGTTGACAGTGTGTGTGTTGCTTTAGTTGGTTGTTTGCTAGGTATTGTGGTTGCAGTTCTGTGCAAGTATTTAGAAGCTTGAATGTGTGCAAGTAGTGAAGGACTGTGTAATTACTTTGTTAAGTGAATGAAATATTGTTTGCTAGGCATTATGATTGCGCCAAGTACAATATTGCTACGTTGGGTTAAATATAATCTAACACATCATTCTGTATGAAATGGGAGAGAACTGAACAAGCTTAACACATCATGTCCAGAACACTAAATTGCTAGTCACAGCAGCACAGTATCAGGTCCATAACAAGGTTAACATAAGCATCAGGTCCAGAATGTGCTGAACACAAGCATGTCATGTTCAGAACTAGCATAACAACAACTACATATTACATGCATCATGTCCAGAACTAGCTTAACACCTCATGTCCAAAACTAGCAACTACATATTACATGTCCAGAACTACATGCATCAGGTCTTCAACCACTTCGAGAGCTTTTTGACAACACTGGCAGTTGGTGCACTTGGTTTAGCCTTCTTCTTTTTTGGTGTTTTCCTCTTCTTGGGTGTCCTCTTCTTCTTGGGTGTCTTCTTCTGCTTCTTGGGCGTTTGGTTCTCACCCTCCCCAGTGGAAGCCATTTTTTTTCTTGCTTACAGAATCACATTGTCAGGCATACTTCACAAATATGAAATAAAAAATAAAAACAGTACAGTTTTGGGTTACCTCTTCCTTGGTGTTGATTGACTTGGGCCCACACGCTCCTCATTGCTCTCCACACCAGATGCCTCAGCTAGCTTGCATGTCTTCTCAAAGTGTCCAAAGTCTCCACATCTCCTACACTTAACAGTTCTTCTTCCTGGTTCAAGAACACCTCTTATTCTCTGAACTCTAGGCCTCCCTGCACCTCTCTTCTGCTGTTGTGGAAACACTTTGTAACCAAGGTCCACAATAGGCCACTGGGACCTATCTGTCATTGGAGGTATCATGGCAGCATATGTTGCCTTGAACCTCTGCACAGAGTAGTAATCATGGACATAATATTCTATTTTACATCTATTGGCACAGATCCAAGCCAAGGCATGGTTTCAAGGTTTGCCTGTGATTTGCCACTGCCTGCATGAGCATCTGTGGTTTTGCAGGTCCACTGTATGCCTCCTGGTGATATTGTCAGCATGAACAAGTGTGACTTCTGCAAAGTCATCATCACCTCTAACAATCTTGACAACTCTTAGGCTATTGCTTGCTTTATTCAAGTCCTTGATCACATTTGGCAAGATCCCATCCTCCATCAGTCTTCCTATATTCCTCCTGAGGGCCATGTTCTCCATTATCAACTCCCTCAGTCCATCTACTAGCTCATGAAGAAGCAGAGCCTTCATTGGCTTGATTTGCTTATTGAAACTCTCAGAAACATTGTTTGTCAGGTAGTCACATTTGCTTTCTTCTGAGAACCCACATCTGTACCATATTCTTCCATGATGTTTCTCAAGCCAGCCTATAGCATCTGGGCTTGTCTCAGCTATTTGCTGCATGTGCCACCTGAATCCATCTCCAGTGTAAGACCTTGCAGCTGGATATAAGTGTTGAGTAAAAATAGGTCCTCGATATTTCTTCATGAAATTGCCATAGAGATGCCTCATGCACTCTCTATGCTCAGCTTCAGGGAAGGCAGCATCAACAACACTTTCCAATCCTTTACAAGCATTAGTTGAAATGACTAAACCTGGACGATTGCCTATAACTCTATGCAATAGTTGCATGAACCAAGTCCAGTTGTCTTCTGTTTCAGAATCAAATATAGCAAAAGCTACATAGAATAACCAGTTGTAACCATCTACAGAGGTGGCAGAGGCCAATTGTCCAGTGTATTTACCAGTGAGCATAGTTGAATCTACTCCTATGTAAGGTCTACACCCTTCTAAAAATCCATGAACATAGGGTTGCAAAGCAACAAAAATTCTCTTGAAGCACATTTTTTTACTTACTTTCTGCACTTCAATTTCAATAAGAGAACCTGGGGAGACCCTCTCCATCTCTGCTGCCCAATTAAATAATAATTGGAAGCTCTCCTTATAAGTACCATGAATCTTTTCAAGTGCCAGCTTCATTCCAGCCCAAACTTTTGAATACTTCAACTTGATCTCATACTGTTCTTCAAGCTTCTCTTTTGCATCCTTTGCACCCTTCTGTGGGTTCTTCTTTAATCAGTCCCCCAGCCTATCTGCAACCCACCCTTGACTAGCCATCCTCCCTTCCTTCAGCTTAGTTGTGGGACAATTGTGCTCAAATGGAAGAACCTTTATCTGCCATTGGAAACAATAGATGTGACAAACACATTTATAGATGAACATTGACATGAAAATGAACACTAACATGTAAATGCATTGACTCACCTGTATTGTTGTGTTATCTTGCAGCCTTGAAGCATGTATACGCCAAGAGTAGCCCTTATGTGAACAACTAGCAATAAACCTAGTTTTATCTGTCTTCAAACCACTAAACTCAAAACCTCTCTTAATAGCATAATGCCTAATTGTTGTTCTCAAGGTAATGATGTCAGGAAACAATGCATGCAATCTAATAATTGGGTTGTCAAGATCATGCAGCACATGGAGTTCCTGAGGGTCAGCATCATTTATTTCTACCTCAGGAGGCTCTTGTTGTGCAGTGTCAGCACCAGCAGCAGGTACATCAGGCTGCCCTGGTTGTGCAGTGTCAGCACCAGCAGCAGGTAGATCAGGCTGCCCTGGTTGTGCAGTGTCAGCACCAGCAGCAGGTAGATCAGGCTGCCCTGGTTGTGCAGTGTCAGCACCAGCAACAGGTGCTAATGGATGACCATACATACCTTCATCATCTACACCAACATACTCCTCACCATTGTCAAAGACATCAGGCTCAGCTTCATCTGCTTCTTCACTAGCAGGTTCTTCACAACCTACTACTTTAGATTCAAATGATGTCTGGCCTTCTTGAGCAGGAGGTGGGAAACATTCACTGGGAATGGTACTTGGTTCTGGTGGCACAACACACAAAGGTTCTAGGACTAAAGCATCGTACTGATCACATGTGTCTTTGTCAAACACTGCTACCAGGAGCTTTAAGTGTTTCTCTAGTTTGTACATGTCAAGCACATCTAATATTTGACTCTCATCAACTAATTGAATATCCTCACCCATCCTCTTGTCAAAGACCCACACCACTGGCTTTTGGTTAGTGCCCCATTTGACCTCGACACTTAAGCTTCTCATAAGGAAATCCAATGAAAAGCTGTCTGAATCCACTACCCAATCCCGAGTTAAATCTTTTGTATACGATTTCCTACCATTTGAGTCAACCGTGACAAAACCTTCAATCTTAACCTCTACTGCGTACCAAATCCTAGCGAGAAAAGAGAGGAAACCTAATCAAATCGTGAGCTATTTCCTCCCGAGAACTGAATTAAACCACGAATCTGAGCTATTTCGTACCGAGAACCGATGCATTGTGCAGGAATTAGGGGGATCTGGGAAGTCTAGGGTTACTCACGGTTTCTGCGATTCGGCCGCAGTGGGAAGTGCGTCGTCCATCCTAGGTGTGGGCGCAGTCGTCCTCAGCCGAGCTCCGCCCCCATCGCTAGTGACAATGTTGCCTTTCCCAGTCGCCTCCGCCGTCGCCGTGTTGGTCGCTGTCGTCGCTAGTGACGATGAGTGAGGGAGCGGTGCGGGAGCAGCTCGAGTGGACCAGGCCCAGCGGCAGTGCATTTTGGGACATACCGAAGTACGCCCGCCTGCAGGTGGGCCCAAGGAGCCCGGAGGCGTACAAAATGGTAAGATGCGGACGTATGCAAAACAATAATGACATCAGGCCAATTTAGTGAAGTTTGATGGCATATTTCTAAACCATAAAAATTATAATGGCACCAATCTAATTAAGTCAAAAAGAAAACGTATCATAAGTGGTTACTGATAAAATCGAAGTTGAAGTTAGGTGCCCAAGAGGGCACGTCACCAATCTCCTCCTTTTGGATGGCTAATGGCTTTGTTAACTCCAGCTAACCAGCGTTATCTGGATGAGAATGGATCACTGGATCGGCCCGTCTTATTAACTCGTCGCCCTCGAGACAAAGAATTCCTTGTGCCCACCGCATAAGTTTACCTTTTCTTCCATTTGTTTTTTCTTCTTTTTTCCTCTTCTTTTCTCTTGCCGACCTTCGTTCTGTCATTGCAGTTTTGTAGACATAGTTCCATATTTATTTCAGTCGATGGCATGTTTGAAATGTTGATTTTTCACCGGAGTTTTTCAGTCTCCTGGCACATTGACTTGTTGTGCAATGTTCCAAATATTGACAATTTTTCACTCGCGCAATGCTTTAACGAACCTATGTTGTTCAGATTAGTAACCAGCTTCTAGTAGAAACTAAGAAAGTATCTGAATGCGCAGTAGATGAGACACTGATTTTTGGATCGTGTAAGATGAACATGGTTTCATCCATTTCTTGCGAACACATTGCTGCATTCCATGGTTCTCACCATGTAAGCACCTAATCACACAGAAGCAGCCACACTAAGTTCACTTCTCATCTGTCCATCTCATTCCCAATTGGGAGCAGCTACCATGATGCAACCAACCCTATATACTACACCATCAGGTAGAAATAATGGGCTATACAACCAATGGTAAATGACGCAGCTCAGACTGTACACACGACGGAAGAATTGACCAAACCCATATCTGTATGTGTCTTCCCCCTGTAGTCCTCAGATGTAGGTCTGCTTGGCCAGCTTGAAGCCGGAGATGAGAGCGGAGAGCGCGAGGCAGACGAATGCGAAGAAGGCCATGCTGATAGACACCGCCGACGAGTCGGTGAACATGTTGTCAGCACCCTCGCGCATGCGATTCGTGATCGGGATCGCGGCGGATAGCGCCGACATCATCAGGTATGCGGTCACCTGCAGGAAGAGCAACGACCGAGTTTTGACTGTTCAGTTAATGTCATAGCACTGAGGTGTCTGCCAGATAATGTATGTAAAATATTGCTCGATCAATTTCAAGCAAGAATTGAGGATAGCATCTCAATGCAAAATCCCGTCGTGGGCACAAAAAGTTGAGGACTAACTACCAGTTATATATAGGAAGAGTTCATATTCCATTTTTTATGGTTTAAGTGCTTTGCATTCTTGAGTGATTAAAAGGGGGGCAAATCAAAAGAAAAGGGCGCAATTCAAGCTCCATAACAATTACATGTACTTTCTGTCATCAATCCCTCATGTCATATGGTAGATTTCAGGTTCTGATTTTGTATGCAAGTCATTGGCCCTCAAGCCAGGCCTCTGATATCGATGAGGCTTTTTTTTTTTTTTTGGACTAGGAAAGCCTTGGGTGTCAAGTTCATGCCTATTGATATCGATGTCGCTGTCAGCCATCTGATCTAGCACATTCCCGATGCCGATCGTTATGAAATGAAAAGAATATGAATTTGTCGTGTTCAAACGGCCGATGCATTCCTATGATGGTACGTATGTAGTGATTCAATCGTGCTGCAAGTTCCGTGTGGACTTGTGAAAGAGTGCATCAGAACAGCTTGATAATGCGATAATAAACTACCGGAATTAAGTGATGTATTAGCCGGAATCATTGAAATGCCAGCACAGAACACCTTGCGCAATGATTGTCCGCCAACAGTCGTAATCGGAAGCAATTGTCCTCACGAGGTGCTATGGATCATCACAAGCTGCTCGTGACATCCCAAAGCTGAATGAGCAATATGTTTGTAGTACTCTGCTACCAAAAGTTTCACCGCCGCGTTCAAGTATATTTCGCTTTTCCTTTCGTACAAGCAACCGTGATTCTGATTAAATCCCCAACGAGGCATGGCGACGCGACCATGTCTTTTACGCAAATCGCGAAACCCCAGGCACATCAGAGACGAACAAGAATCGCCGAGACAAAATAAACATTCAGAGGAGGCGAAGTAGAGGGTAGCAACAAGAATCGGTGTGATGCTTACCTGGTCGCCGGCGAAGTCGACGAAGAGCCCGGTCTTGGCCTGCAGGTCCTGGCCGCCGGTGAGGCGGACGCCGTGCCGGACTAGCTGCAGAGTCGTGTAGATGAAGGTCAGCAGCCCGATCGCCACGATGTACCTGACCGACCAACCAACAGCCGGAAGTTACGAACGGGTCACTCTCCGGATGGACAACCACCGCCGGACCGGACGTGGTGGGGGATCAAGAAGTGCACGGGAGAGACGGTCTCACCTGTACTCCTCGTAGCGGTCGAACTGCTTCCAGTCGCCGTGCTCGTTGAAGGCCATGACGAGGAACGCCAGCAGGGAGAGCGCCCAGGCCGCGGCGCGCAGTGCGGAGCCGGACCGGTCCAGGAGGTCCTGCGTCCGCCACCGCCGCACCACGGCGCCCATCACGCCGCCGGCGCCAGCCGCGCCCCCGCCGTCGGTGGCAACCGGGGCCGGGGCGGCCGCGGCCTTCTCGAGGTCGGCGCCAGCGGCGGCCATGGCAGCTGGTGACTGGCAAGCGCTCGCAGGGTCTGGAATGGAATCGGCTCGGTAGTTGGGTGCTCGATCGGTTGGCTCGCGGGTCGCAAGCCACCAGTTATACAACGAAGCACGCGCCATTTTTGGGCGGCCCCGGCCATGGATCTTCTGCGGTGCCGTGTGTGTGGCGTGTTACACGAGAGCTGCGCGCCATATAAAATGTTGCCGTGCTTGACGGGGATCCTCTTTTTCTTCCGAATTTCAGGCTCTCTTTGAATTCCTAGATGAATTTCTCGATTCTCCATTTCATGCGTCGTATGTTTGTGCTGACTGCTCGAGCGAGGTTGTCACCTCAAATGTGGCCTATGGTATCTTCGTCATCTCAAACTCTCACGGCATATTTAGGGAAAAAAAAACTATTTATCGTAATGAGGTTTTCCTTAAGCATATTAAGGATGCGCAGCATGTATTATGCATGACACAGATTCTAGATTGAGTAGAAATGTTGTATTTTTTATGGTTAGAGCATCTTCAACAAATACCCAATATAGCTCTCTATAGCTATTTTTAAGGATCTTAAGGGTCTAAAATATCTCTCCTACAGCTCTCCTATCTAGTTCTTAATTTCTAGTGATGCCCAAAACTCTCTCCATCCTAACTACTTCTCGTAACAGCTCTCATTCCCTATCCATTGACCCCACCACTCATGCCTGTGCCACCTACCAAGCCTCCTCCTATCCTCGCCTTACCCTTGCTCGACAAAAACAAGCAGCTTATCATCGTCGCCGCTCCACCTTCTCCAACTTGCCACGGGCTTGCTCCCAGATGGTCCACACCCGTGATCCCACATACGTCTGCTCCAGCTCCCGTCAACGCCATCCGGGCCTACTCCGTTGTATGTCGCCTCTGTTGTTGCTATTTTCTTATTCGGATCGGCCGAGGCTGTTGCTGGCGGCGACTACGTCGGTGGTGGCCCAATGCTGATGGAAAGGCTCAGGTTGAGCTGCGGGTGGTTGGTGGGGCTCGTCGGCAGTACAGGGGCATCGTGAGGCGCGGTCGTGGGGAGCAGAAGCTGGAGCTCTCACACGCGATGTTGTTGTTCCATTGCCGCTGAGAAGAGGGGAGTGAGCATGAGGCCAAATAGCTTGTTGGGGAGCTGGTGTTGTGGTCATGAGGGGCCACAACAGCTACGGCGAAATCCGACGAGAAATCGAGCAGGGTGGCGGTGGAGGAAGGGGAAGGAGAGGAGAAAGAGCGGGGCAGCAGGGAGGAGGAAGGAGGAGGAATCGGGTGGTTCTTCATTTGCTCGTGAAGAGGAAAGGGAGGAAGAAGGGAGATGAAGGGTGGGGTCCACATGTTGGTGATACAAGAGAGGAAAGAGAAAAGAGTCTGGTGAAATATATAGATTAGGTACAGGGAGTCTGTTGAAGATAGAGAAGGTTTAAAAAGTAAATTTTATCAGAAATACTTCTATATAGAGATATAGGAAGTTTTAGAGACTCGCTCTTAACGGCACGTAGCCTCGTGCATTGTTATCAAAATGATGTAGAAAATATGGGGAGTAGAGACAAAAGGCGAGGCCCTTCATGAGAAAAATAATGTGAGAGATGAGACTAAAACTGATCATCCAGAGTCTCCCATGTGAAAGGCCATAGTGCCCACAGAAGATCCTTGTGGACAAGTCAGTGCGTGTGTTGCGTGCACCCACACCACTTCCAATCCAACGGCCCCCAGCGCCAGGTTATCCTGATTGACGCCCAGCATTAATTCCACTAATATTTTCTCTGGTAAAAATTCCACTAATATTGTGAGATGGACTAATCTCGTCCAGACGTCCAAGCAAGATCAGCTCGCTAAGGTGGATTTTTTTCAGTAGTAGACACGTACCTAGTGGCAAATCTAGGATTTTAAATTTTAGTGTACAACACCAAGATCTAAGATAAAAAAAAAACTGTTCATAATAATAACAACATCTAAGATAATATAACATAACTAAAAAACGCTAACTAAACATGAATTATGAACATGTATTGACTGCAGGCATCACATGCGTATTAGCACAAAAGACAAAAACAGACCATCTTATGTTAATATAAACTATAATTTTTTAAACTTCTCTGCTTTCATTATCTATATTTTTTTCATTTGATAAGCATATGAAACAAGTAGTACTATGTTTTTTCATTTGATATTTCCTTTAGTGCCATATTCAGTAAGTCTACAAACTTAGTGCCATGGACAACTATAGTCAGTAAGTCTACAAATTAACAATGACGGGATCAATAGCTCATGGATCAAAAGCAGGCAGCCTTAGTGGCATACTGCCATTCACATTCAGTATAAACTAACCAAAAGTTAATCTTGATCTGTAAAATGGTTTTTCACTGCCTCATAACGGGTTATTACAGACGGATTTTCAACCTTATCACAGATAGTTAGTTATATATTCTATCTCTATGAAAATATCTATAATATCGATCTTGTTACATATAGTTTTAGAACCATCTGTAATATACTTACACATAAATGAAGTTTCTAGATAATCGTCTTTGCGTAGTAAGATTTACATATGGTCTTTGGTTAAACCTGTCTGTGACTAGTAAGAGTCACAAATAGGTTTTTTAAAACTCGTTTGTGTTAATTGTCACAGACGAATTTTTATAAAATATTGTATGTGTCTCACTTTCCCCCTATAAACAAATTTGCTTCCTAGCTACGCAGCCAAGTAACAAATTTGATGCGCAGCCAGGAAGCAAAGTTTATTATAGGGAAAAGGTGTCACACAGATACACACTTTATGATTCACAAATTAAACACATTTACACATTGTTCAGAAAACAAAACACAAGCATTTACATATCATAGAGGTTAAGAACATCACATATTGTTCAGAACACATAAATCTAGCTAGCTATACATCATTATTGGTTGATCGACATCGTATTCCAAAAGAATGAAATGATTGACATCATATGGCAATGGCGTCTTCCAAAATAAGAAAGTGATCAACAAACTTGGGTCAATCGATGTCGTCTTTCAAAAAGATGAAATGATAGACATCATCTCAGCCTCCTGCATTTTAGCATAATATCAACCTAAGGATCATCTTCAATTAGCATCTCACAGTCATCCATATCTGGTTACACCTTGACGATCTCACACATCAACCAGAGCCAAACTACGTTGTAGCCAAACCGTTAGCGATATTGCAGCAAGAAATGGGCATTCAAGCATGTCTTGCAGTGATGAAAATGTTTCCATTCCGATGAACAAGAATGAAGAAATTTCCATCCGGTAGAACCGAATGGAGAATGCGGTTTACGATGTACATAAGGTTGACGGAGGAGGCCTTCACAACAGCAAATAAGATGAACTCCGAAGGGCCAAAGTCAATGCCAAGCATCTGCGTCATCGAAGTTGCATAGGGACAATCCCATCCTACCACCTTCTAATTGCCATAAATTGCGCCATTACAGATCTACGATGGAAACAAGGTTGTGCTATCAGTTACACAGATCGAGGCAATGAAAACCTCAGTGCAATGAAGGAACCACATGATACTCACCTTGGTGTAGCGAAAGTGATTCGGCCCCTGGTAAGATCTAGCTTCTCTGATGCGAATGGTGAGTGAGGACATGGAACACTACTCGCTTCTCAATGTGGTGGAACACTTGAATATAACGAGTGAGGAAGAATAGCACTACTCATTGCTTTATATTGAGAGATGAGGGATTGCGTGTTGTAGTAAGCATGGCTCTCTTAGAGTATGTATGTGATTTTGGTGATTAATAACAATATAGTCAATGAGACTAACATGTTTGTCAAGTTATGCTTTAGTAGGTCTCGTAGATGCAACAAAAGAGAAGTCACTGAAGCCGGAACAAAGAGAGGAATGAATTGGACTTTTTTTTATGAATTTTTGATATGATCAAATAGGGTGAATTTCTGTACAATCATGTAGAGCACTTCACAAGCTTTTCATAGAGCCTAAGATCATCAAAATTGGAGTTTGGAGCGAAAAATTATGCCCAAAATACATAATATTGTTCTACTGAAATTTGCCTCACCGGATGATCCGGTGTTCATAAAAAAATAGTATGGTGCTACACCGGATACTCCGGTGCTCACAGAGAAAAATGGTCCATTGTTCACAGAAAAATTGCACCAAAGTCTATATGCCTCACCGGATGATCTGGTGTTCAAAAAATGATTTCACCAGACTATTTTCCAGAGAGGTTGCAAAATAGCTCGGTTAACATTGTATGCACATCGGATGTTCTGGTGTTCACAATGAAAAATACTCCGGTGTTCACAAAAATGACAGTGGCGTTCCAACGGCTAGTTTTTAGAGAGTACACACTGGATAGTCCGGTGCTTGTAATGTTGCACACGCCGGACCATTCGGTGAGTATAAAAAGAATGTGACCATTGGAGCAACGACTAGTTCACAGAGTTGAGCCTATTTATACCCCTCCACTTAGTCATTTGAAGGTACTGGAGTCCAGAGAAACCCTTGTACACTTAAGAAGACATCCAAGCCATCCAATGTGATTAAACACATAATTAGTGAGTGATTAGTGCTTATAGACCTAGAGAAAATAGTTGCTAGGTGCTACAACCTAGAGTGCGGATCAAGGAGTGATCCAAAAGTGTACCGAGAGGTATGCCGGGGCCTTAGAGTTTTTGTGACTGGCCAGAAACTTGTTGACCCTCCAACTTGATGTGGAGCGGCGACAAGAGGATTGTGCAGGGACGTGGAGGCCCTTGTCTGTGACTAAAGCTCTGAAGTGAAGATGGCGTACAAGTAACCAGAAGAGAGGTTAGTGGTGAGACCTCGCTTTGGT
Source organism: Phragmites australis (assembly GCF_958298935.1). Classification (NCBI taxonomy): domain Eukaryota; kingdom Viridiplantae; phylum Streptophyta; class Magnoliopsida; order Poales; family Poaceae; genus Phragmites; species Phragmites australis. Next base: position 17,270,624 of record NC_084931.1, read on the forward strand.
GGCTTGGTGGCTCATTGTACTTGAGGCCTTATCTTGGTGACTTGGTATCTCAAAAGCCATAATCGGAAGAAACTTGGCGAGAGGGAGCATATCCTCTGTGGAGCTCCAATGTGGACTAGGGGTGGCTTGTGTGCCACCGATACCACGGGATAAAAATCTCTCGTACCGAGTTTGTCTCTCTACCTCATTATGTTTCTGTATTTACATACTTGCAATTTACCTTGTAATCCTTATGAGCAGTAGAAGTAGACACACTAGATAATCCTAGAGCACATTTAGATAAAAATCGAGATAGGCTTATCTTGTGAAAGTTTTGAAGTCAATAGTTTTAAGTGTCATAATTCACTCCCCCTCTTAGGACGTCCTTGATGTCCTTCATGTGTGTCTCTAGATCCAAAAGAGCCTTGGGAGACGAGCAATTTGTGCGTGTTAGAAGCCAAAAGAGTCAAGGAGACGAGCGGTCAAATTTGAAAACATTCACGGATCTTGAAATACACATAGGTATGTCTTAGCAACCGTCTGAGGATATTTAGTATATAACGACTACTAAGAAACCATCTGTGACATACCGTCTGTTTTCAATAATTTTGTGGTAGTGTTTGTAGAATTGAGAAATTCTAGAATGGGGGCACATGTGAAGGGATCAGCGACGTCCTAAGAGGGGGTGAATTAGGATACTTAAAACTAATCAGCTCTAAAAACTTTATAAGATAAATCTAAATTAATTTCTATCTAAATGTGCTCTAGGTTCATCTAGTGTGTCTACTCTACCGTTCAAAAAGGTTTGCAACATATAGCCAGTCATAGCAAACTACTCTAGAAAGGTAAATATGAAAAGATAAATTGTAAGCATGTAAATGCAGAAACGTAAATAGGATAGAGAGAGTAAATTCGGCACAAGAAATTTTTATAATATTGTATCGATGACATAAACTCCACTCCTAGTCCACGTTGGAGCAGCTACTTAGGCTATTGCTCCCGGACGGCACCCGACCATGGCCCTTGAGCCACCTAGGCCTCAAGTAGGTTGAGCCACCAAAGTAAGACCTCACCACAAGCCTCTCTTCTAGTCACTTGCTGTAGTCTTCACTTCGGAGCTTGAGCCACTAAGACAAGGGTCTCTGTATTCCTGGACAAGAGTCTTGCTACTGTAACACACTAAGTCGGAGGGTCAACAAGCATGAGCTATTAAGTCTCATAGTGTTGACGAGTCAACAATACTACAAAGTATTGGCGTATCACTTGGTACAAACTAGGATCACTCAATCCCCTCTCTAGGAAGCAACACCTAGACATAACTTTCTCTAGGTCTATTAACACTAATCACTCTCTAATATTGTACTTAATTACCTTGGATGATCACTTTTAGCACTTTGGTAGCTGAATATCTTCTCAAGTGTACATGAGGTTCTCTAGACTATAGCACACTCAAATGATCGAGTGAAATGGTATTTATAGTCTTAACCTCGTGAACTAGTCGCTGCTCTAATGGTCATATTTTGTTGTACTATTCGGATGATCTGGCGTGTGCAACATTACAAGCGTCGGACCATCCGGTGTGTACTGTCTGCGAACTAGACGTTGGAACTCCATTCAACTGCTTCGGCAAAGCTTCCTCAGTATGCGCCAGACCATCCGACGAGTAGAACTTCTTTCTCCACTGAGCCGAGAGAAAATCTTCTAAAAAATGTTCCGCTAAAGCCTTCGGTGTATATGCCTTTTCATCGCCAGACCATCCGGTGTGCAAACTCCTTCTGCCATCGAAATACAACTCCTGGAAAATGCTCTGGCGTAACTAATCCTCATCATCGGATCATCCGGTGTGTACAGCCTTTGAAACATCTTCTGAGAATGCTCCAGCGTGTATAAGCCTCTGAGCGCCAGACCATCCAACATGTACAAAACCGTGGAGAAAAATAATCCAACATGTACAAATGCCTCATCACTAGATTATCCGGTATGTACAATTTTCATGTGACTTGTCCAACTTAATCCAATCTTTGTCCCGCTCCGATGGCTTCTTCATGTATTGTATCGTATCCGTGAGGTATACTAAGGCCTATACTTGACAAATATGTTAGTCTCATTGACTATATTATCATTAATCACCAAAATCATATACATACTATAAAAGGACTATGTTCGCTACAACAGGGAACTCACCAATGGAGAGAGCGTCTAGTGCCTTTGCCGTCGCCCCTACAGCCCCTGCACTCAAGACTGTGGCGCAGCCAACGCCGCACCCGTGCCTGGCAGCCGTGGCCTTGGCACCGATAGCGCTCAGGCCCACCACCGCCCTTGTTCCCATGTTGCCACCGTGCCCCGACACTAACAGCGCCAGGCTCTTTGTTGACCTGCTCGCGCTCACGCTAGCGCCATGCCATACCAAAATTCACCGGCACTACCCTGCTGGCGACCGTGCCGCCGCTATGCCCTTCTAGCACCAGCCCCTCCGTTACCCTACTGGCGCATGTGCATCAGTTGTCCCCCACCAGGCCCACACCTGCCCTCCATTGAGTTCGCTTCTAGGTTTCGTGGAATATCACAAGATGTGGAGCCACTATCGTTCAGTGCATCTCGTGGGCATGGCCGCATGGGGAGCCGACATGGGCCATCAGCTTCAGATGAGATCGTAGGTCGGTGGGGTGAGGCATGGCAGTGGGCAGCTAGACTGACTTTGGCTGCCTGGGCTTAGCTAGTTAGCTGCAAACTTAAGACATATTTAATACCTAATACATATATAAAAGAATTGTATAAAAATTTATGTGTACATATGTATATCTATGATCCTGAGTAGGCCCATCCCTGGATGTACCTATTGATAACGATACATCTATGGTGACTTTGTGAATCTCTAAGCTCAGTATTTTCGATCTTTAGTAGATAATGTATAAATACGTATGTGTTGTGATATGAGTGTGTGCGCTTCTGCATGTTGTAATGTGGTTTCTTAAAAAAAAAAAAGACCAGCTAGCACATAAGAAGCTTAGCTGCCATTCGCTGGCTTTATTCGGGTTCAAAGCCGACCGCGCAAGACATCTCGATCTCCTGTCATCTTCCAATCCAACAAACAACGCATCAACACGGCTGCCTACCGCATGCCAAGCTTCATTGGCATGCCAATAGAGAGAGAGAGAGAGCTGCTAGAAACACCGGCCTGACTTGCAAGTGCTTTGCTGTGGTGCGTGTCTACTTTGACGGCACAGACACGCACAAGAAAAGAGAAGGCGCACAAATATACGATCTACCGAGCTTGCGTGTAGAAGTGCGTTCCCACACTCTGTCACCTCCAACTTGCCGATGCCCCAATTAGATGCTAACTCTGATCTTAAGCGTCCTTGAATGCGTTCGTGTTGTCAGACTTCCTAATAAGTTTGTCCATTACTATGCGTAGAACCATTTGGAACCATCACATGGAACTATGTTACTCCCTCCGATTACAAATATAAGTTATTTTAGATTTATACATAAAAATTAAGAAAGTAGATTAAATAATCTTTTTGCTCTTTATATATTCTGTATTAAAATAAATAAATCATTCATTTGTGAGAGTAGTAGCATTTATTAAACAAGAGCAAGACGAAAATAAAAGAGGAAAAAACGCATAGAAGTTCAAGAATAACTTATATTTAGAGAATAGTTGAAGAAGCTAAAACGATCTACATTTGCAACCAAGGAGAGTAGTTGATTCGTCATAAAAATACTTGTATATTAATAAAAATATCATCAACTTTTGATACCACATGATTTGAAATGCAATGGTTGTGTTATATTGGGGACCGAGTAGATGTGCTAAACAACGATTAGATGGAAGCAGTGTTATGCGCGCTGGCTTATTACTTCAAACGGGTCATCAAAAGAATCACATTCACACAAAATAGAAGACTTGAGGGAATTAAATTAGATCGAGATTCATACCTCTGTGGACTTAGCAGTTAATATGAGAAAAATAATATATATATATACATATATGTGTGAACATATTTTTTATGTACTTTTTGAGGGTGGCTTTTTTTTCTTTTCTATAGATGATTTTTTTAGTGAATTCTGTAGATAAAAATGAGAAACGTTCAGAACAGACGAGCAGTAATCCGATGGCCCATGCAGTCCTGGTCGAAGAGGTCTTGTACGTTATAGTGCCCCCAAGTTTTTTTTATTTTTTTATTTTTATTATTAATATTTAAATAAATAGACTTATGAAGGTAAGATTGTACAAATAGACGTCTACCGTTTTCTGAAAAGGCTATCTTTTTATAGGACGGTAAGGATGCCACGGTAGCAACGTCACCCCTTGCCGCCCTCTCAGAAGACGGATAGGGCCCTCCTCTGCGCCTGTGGCCGTACCGCCCTCCCCTTGCTACCCTTTTAGGGGACGGTTAGTCCCACCGCTTGGATTTTTTAAAGTTTAACTTCTGTATAAGTTAATTTGAAAATAGTGCATATTCATTCGGTGAAAAATATTAGTTATGTAAAAAGTGGTTAAAACGGTATCACGGAGTAGTTACTTTTTGAAAATTTTGGATCGATATTTGTTTATTTATTTGGGACAAAAAAACTACTCCGTGATGTCATTTTGATAACTTTTTGCATAACTAATATTTTTCATCGAATGAATATGCACTATTTTTCAAATTGACATATACAAAAGTTAAATTTGAAAAAAACACAAATTTTCAAGTGATAGGGCTAACCGCCACTTGAGAGGGCGGCAAGTGGGCAAACCGCCCTCTCACAGAGCGATAAGGAGCGATACGACCGTGAGCGTGCGGGGAGAGCCTTACCCGCTCTCTAGGAGGGCGGTAAGAGTTGACGCTACCACCGAGACATCCTTACCGCTCTCTGAAAGGGTTACAACTCTTTCAGAAGACGTTAGACGTCTATTTATACAAATCTTACCATCATAAATCTATTTATTTAAATATTAAATATAAAAAATAAAAAATAAAAAAAACTCGTGTCGTCACCCCCTCCGCCCCGGTTGTTTGCAAGGCCGAGGCAGCCCATAACGTGCCACAGAGCACGGCCTGTCTCAAATGGTTGTGCCGGCCTAATCCTCGGCCTTCTTGCTCAAATGGATCAAATGCTAACAGTAAAGGACCCATCTAAGACCCAAGGTGGGTGAAGCCACTGCTTGCTTCCTCTGCTTCATCATTTATTTTCCCCTTTATTTTATTTTCGTTGGTACTTTCCCTTGTAAGTGTATATCCTCCACCATCGAAATAACCATCCACTATGACTATGAAACCACCAATTATATCTTTATATAGCATAGGTATCTCTAAGAACTCATGTCAGCTAGCTGTAAAAATGTTAACTTTATATTTTTGTCACTATAAAAGAGAATTAAACGAGGAAAGAGAAAATGTAGCTATTTATGTGTAGTCAGTATATATCTCATTTTAAGATATATGTAAACTTTTAATACCCTATTATATGTGGACTCATATTAAATTATGAGTAAACCATATAGCTAATTTACTAAAAAGGCTATCTATTATGTTATCTATAGATAACATGTATATTTTTATAGCTAATCATTGATTATATTATCGGAGACGCTCTTAATATCACGTTGAAGTTGAAGTAGATATGAAGCTCTTGCTTGGCCTAGCTTCTCCGAGGGTCTTGGCATGCCTTGACGAGAGACAAGAACAAGAATCGAAAGTCGTTGGCTTTTGGTACCAAAAATATCTCTAGGTTGACTTAAGGTGTGCTTAGTTCTTCAAATGCGATTTTGTAAAGTTACATCGTATAATTAAATTGAGGAGAAACATATTGTATGGAGTTTTGAAATAGAAGAGTGTTTGGTTAGTTATATCTCTCTAGAAAGATTGAGCTGAGATTCTATTTAGTTGATTGGATCTGAGACCGCATAAGTAGATACAAAAGTTGAGATTGTGATTGATTACTCGTATAAAGATTATTTTATGACACTGTCTGTATAAGAGGATGCTGAGTCTGTATCCACTGGGCAGGCCACGAAGTGAAGCTTGAATCGAGTTTCACTCCTGAGTTAGAATGAAATTGTATATTTGCATCCGCCAGATCAGGGTAGAACAGTGGATACGGGCAATCAAACACTCTTTTTCGTGAAATTATAGATATCTACCAGACAAGAGGAAATTGAAACTGGTAAAAGACACCGAGAAGATTGATGCTTTGAGGGACATTGAGTCCACTGATGAAGAAGAAGATGATTTGTTGTCTGATGAATTGGAGGATGACAGAATAAAGATGGGAAATTAGAAAGTAGAAACATTGCAAACTACAGGTTTGAACATATGCTTTCTTCATGAATTCCAGCAGCAAATTGATAAGAATGTTATCAATTTGATTCCTTCTCTGGATGCTAAAAGTGAGACTGAGGACATTCGTATGCAAGAAGGTGAGGAGAGGTGCATGATCCTGGAGGAGTATACCCAGAAGCATTCTCTTGAAGACTCTACTGCTGCTATTCAGGTTCCAGTTTCTATCAAGACAAGGCTTCTGCACCTGCTGCTCCTACAAGAGCCAGTGAAAGGTGTGCCCATCTGGTGGGAGCTACCGTCGAAGAAATTACAGTACAAAGGGCAAGAAAAAGAAATCTGGAAGGTACTTCTACTTCCTCACATAAATGTCATAGCAATAATTCTTTTGCAAATCTCTCTCATGAATCTATTCTTGCTAAAGCTCAAGATATGGGAGTGCTTTTTAGTACTAATGATTATGAGTTGGTTAATGTGATTAAAAGTTTAGAGGATGCTAGATGTTCTCTTATTGCTAAAGCTCAACCTCCTGCTATTCCCGAGGAAGCTAGTCTTTTACTTAAACATATCTCTTCCCCTAACCCTCTCAGTCTTATGGATTATAAAAGTATGCATGCCGATAATGAGATGAACTCTTCTAAAAAGAAAAGTTCTGATAAACAGCATGTGAAAATTGTAAATTTGTGTAATAAAAAGAAAAGAGTCCTGAGTTCAGGAACTCTAAAACATCCTCTTCCCATATCACAGAGACCTGTGAGAGAAACTATAAGGAAACCCATAAGGTATATATGATAGGTGCTTTTGGAATTGTAGGGGAATCTGTAAAAAAGGGATGAGTTCTTATTTGAAAGACTTCATGGGAACTCATTAGCTAGACTTTATTTGTCTTCAATAAACTATGAAGAGGGACTTTTTTCAAGCTGATATGAGAAACATTGATCCTGGTCTTAAGTATAGTATAGTTGGCATTGGATTGCTTCAATTGGAAAATCTGGTGGAATCTTAAGTGGTATTAACCCTGACTGTTTTGAGATCAAACATGTCATTCTTGGGGATCACATGCTTCAATTTTCTCTTTTTGATAAAAAGAATTAAAAAAGAATGGGTGCTTATGAATGTATATGGTCCTACACAAGATGATTTTAAATTGAGTTTCTGAGTGAATTCTCTAATTTGTGTTCTAGTTCTAATCTTCCTAAGTTGATTAGGGGGAGATTTTAACATTCTTAGATATACAAGTGAAAAGAATAGACTTTCCTGTCTTCCTATAATATCCTCTTTGTTTAATGACATCATTCACACTCATGAACTGAAAGAGTTGGATATGAGTGGGTGGTTTTTCACTTGGAGTAATAACAGAAGAAATCCCACCTTAGAAAAGTTTGATAGAATTTTGATGGATGTGGCTGGGAGTACATGTATCCTCTTGTAAATGTTACAAAGATTGTTAGAGAGAGATCTGATCATAATTTGCTTCTTATCTCTTCAAATGAGATTAATAAGTTTTCGAGAGCACAGTTCCAATTTGAACTTTCATGGCTTGAGCATGCTTAGTTCAAATCAGACGTGAAAGCTTTTTGGGATAATTAGTGTGCCGGAAAGAATATCATTGATGTGATAGTCATAAAGTTGAGAGCTTTAAGAAATCATCTTAAAGGTTGGGGTGGTCATTTAAAAGGCCAAAGTAAAAAAGAAAAGAAATATGCTCAGGGAAGAGTTAACTTATTTAGAGTTGTTAGAAGAGGATGGTCCCCTTGATGAGGATTTGGCTTTAAGAAAAATGCAAATTTAGGTTGATTTGCAAAAATTGCTTGTTGAGGAGGAGATATATTGGTATAAGAGAACTCATAATACATGGCTTTTGAAAGGAGATAATTATATTAAGTTCTTTCATAGCATTGCCAATGGCAGAAAGAGAAAGAATACCATATTTTCCTTTACACATGAAGGGGAAAAGATTATTGGAGATGAAAATCTTCTTAAGCATGCCACATATTATTATAAAACCTTGTCTGGTAGGACTGATAACAGTCCTACAACTTTCAATCCAGTATGATGAGGCAGCATCAACCTTCTTCGCAAGTTCTTGATGGCTTTCTGTACCCTCCATCAGATAAAGAGGAAAATGATGAGGAGCAAGACTCAAAGAGGGATGAAGATTAAAACATATGTTGTCTCGATGTTGGCCTTATGCTGGTTGCTTTTGTGAACGTTCTAGGAGTATTTTCATCTATTTATGATAAAGTTCTCGGTCTCCTTTCCTGTCAGTTGTTTAGTTTATGCTTTTCAATCCCTGGAGCATGCGTAGCAATAGTTTTAAACGGATATCTTTTGTTGTCTTACTTTTGGTGATATAAGAATCTAAATACAATATGATTCCGTTAAGCTTTTAATGGAAATGGGTATCCTCGTATTAAAAAAAAAAGAGAAAATTGAGATAACCAAACACACCTTGTTCATTCCCATCCTTGACTGACCCACAACTGCTCTATTTTTGGCGTTAGTGCACTCGACACTCGAGAGTGGAGTGGACCGCATATATGGCTACATGCATGAAGACCCGGTATATTCTGCTGGTTTGTGGTTCTTAGGTAACAGGCATCGACAAAAATAATATTTTACTAAACACACGAGTTGGAAATCAATGTAGAACAACGAGCAAAGAAATGCAAGCAAATGTTCGAAGGAGGTCCATTCCCTCTTTTAATCGAGCCACACTAAACAAGTGATTCAACAATAACCGCCAACAATGAGCAGGCTAAGCATTTCTGATAAATAATCTATGATGCAAATTAAGTTCATGCACATAACTTTGTCTATGTATATCTCAGTTTGTATATAGGTGGCTTAAAGTTAGTTGAAGTCAGAGATGTAGGATATGTTTGCACATGGATAGTCATCCAAGGCATGCTTAAATATGCAGGAATTAAATAAAATTAATCGTCCTAATTTTAGATTCAAATAAGTTTACTATATGTATCCAATGGTATGGGCTTGTTTATTCCTCACCCGTCGAAACTAACTAATATCAGAAATTCGATGTGCCGTGGTTTGCAGCAATTATTTTTCATTTTTTTTCCTGAGTTTATGGTCCACAGTAAATTTAGAACCACACTGAGGCATGACATTTGGGTTCAGGTGAACCATAACGCGTAAGGGTGGCAAGGGGGCAGGTCGGGAACAGGTCGAGCAAGAACGCACCCGATCCAAAACCTGAAACCTAAAACCTGACATGGATGTGAAGATCGAATTGGGTGCAAATCTACCTTGGCCCTAGCCCCGGTGGTGACCCGATGGGGGACCCGAAGGCTGGCCATGAGACTAGGAGAGAGGAGGAGACGGCGATGCGTACTTGGTGAGTGGAGACGTGGTGGGGGGGGGTGTCCCCGATGAACTCTGCAGTCGGGGTCACGCGTGAAGCCACCGTCGCCGCACGTAGCTGCCGACACCGAGCCACCATTGTCACCACTGCACACAGTAGCCGTCGATGTTTCGGTGTCCAACAAGGTGGTGCATGATCTGGATCTCGTGGCACATGTCCTTGATGTCCTTCCTCTACGCGTCTGCATTGAGCATCGAGCCGCCACATGTAGCTGCCTGAAGCATTCCGGATCATCCTTGTGCTTAAAATTTTGTTATACCAGTCTCTGGATTAGCCGCTATTAAATACAAGTCTTACAACATGTACTATCACCGTTATATGACAAAGAGAGTGGTGAAATAAATCCACCAAGATTATAATACATAAAGGGTTCCGCAAAAGCTCGCGAGCAACAAAGTCCACATCACAAGGGAGCACAACAGGATTAGCATGGGGACATGTCACTCCACATGCAACTTGGGTGTGGATAAGACCAAGATTCATTTTTCAGCCTCACCGTTGACGTCAGTGAAGTTCAGATCTTCAACTAAAATCATAAGCAAGGGTGAGTGCAAATGTACAACTCTTACCCTACATCAAGGGGTATAAGTACATGCATACTGTATTGGCAAGGGTACAGCTATAAGTTTAACTTTGTGGAAATGCCAAGTTTTCACATGCGAGGGTTTAGTTTCATTAGGCGGGTGTCGAAAAACATATTATCATTATTAACTGAATGAGGGGTTCGAACGCGATGAAAGGTCACCAGGATCCAAGTTTTAATGTTGCCAGACAGTTCATCTGGCTTACTATAGGACCTATTTCCAAAAATAGGCACACCTTGTGTCATGTCCTAAAGCCATAATTATGTAATTAAGTCTAATCATGCTTCATAAGCATTAGATTAATTTTTGAGTAATTTTGTTTCGGAGCATTAGATCACTTGGTTTTAAGTTAATTGGATAAGAGAAAGAAATTTGGAGAAAGAAAGAAATGAATTCGTAGTTGAAACATGCTTCTTTCTCTAGCATGTGGGGCTCACATTGGTGGCCAACCACCCCATGTCCTATTGGGGCAGCAGCCCCCACCCACTCTCTCACTTCCACCATGCTCTCTCTCACTCCCTCCCATTTCCAACCGGCCAAGGAGAGAGCAGCCCCCTCTCTCAAGCTCTCTCTCTTTCTCTCTCTCTCTCTCAGTGCTTTGATTCCTCCCTCTAGAAGCTGAATCGAGGTACGCATGTGGTATTCACATAATCACTAGTTCCTAAGCTCCTCATCCATCCAATTCATTTTCATTTTCTGGAAGGATTCGGGCCATTCTTTGTGTTTTTGCTTGAAGAACGAGGAACCGCGGTTGGACTCCTCTTCCCAGGCGATTTCTTCGTTTCCTTCATCACCCGGTGGTCACCAACCTTCACAAGCACCGTGGGTAAGTCCCTTAGGCTTCGCTCAGCAAGAATGTGTGAATTGGTGGGTCGATTTCGAGTGAGCTAAGTTTGCGGAGTTCTCGAGTTCTTGAGCTTTGGAGCAAAAAGAGAGGATTCAGATGAGTTTTGTGCTAGGAATCATGTTGCTAGGTTGGTGAGTGAGCTCTAGACTCTATGAACTATCTCAAACATATTTCCCTTTGGTTTGGAGAGGCTTGCAAATCAAATCAGCCGAGTTTTCCCCCTCGAAGTAACCTCTCTGGACAACCTGGGTAGTCTGGGAAGACCAATGAAAACCCCAATGAATTGTGCTAAAAAATCATTAGGGTTTACAGTGCAAGTTGAGTCTAGAACCCTTTGTATAGTGTATATAAATGTTCATGTAGGATAGATTTAACATGCGAGTCAAATCGACCAAGCAAGATCATCAAGAAGTGCAAGTCTGCCCAACCCAGATAGTCCAGTTAAAACCAAAGAGTTCGGGTAATTCATGGTGCTTTTAACCGAGCACCCTCGCTCGGAGGCTCACCCAGATAATCCGCCCAACCTGGACAGTCTAGTTAAACCCAGAGGGTCTGGGTTAATTCGATTTAGATTTAATAGAGAACCCCCATTCGGAGTACAACCCGGAGGTTTTGAGTTCAACCTAGAGTCTCCGGTCTTCTGTTAGATTTCCAAAATATTTAGATCACAAAGTTTACTATTATTTCGCATGTCTTGCACTTTTAGCTTGTTGTTATGCACATTGTAGCATGCCTTGTTGCACCTCATTCATGATCATTATTGTATGCGTTCTTCTTTAGTGAACGAGAATCCAGAGCATGATGTGGGTGTGGTTGAAGGTGACACTGAGCCACACGGATTCTATGAATTCTGTGTGGGTAGCATCAGGTAACTGCCTGAGCAGTAAGGCAAGCATCTAAGCATGCTTCTCCCATTAATTTAGATCATACGTGTCTAATGTGATAAAATATGCTTTATGTACGTTATGCATGTTATTGAGTTGATGTCAGGTCTTGTATCGGTAGAACCTATGTTGATGTATTACACCACGTCTTGAGTTATTGGTGATCCATCTCCTTGTAACCGGGGTTTAACTTGATGATGGTCTAGTTTAAAAGTTAACTGAAATGCTTAGCCATGCATAGATTCTTCGATAGAAGTCAAGCAGTGGTTCAACCCCGTTCGCAAGCTATAGGCTTTAATTACTCTTCGGTTGACAACATGATGTTGGATAGACCCACCTTGAGATACTGCTGGAATTGTTATTTATAATGTGCCATCAGTTATTATCTCAAATAGTGTGCCTGCATGATTCTTAGACCTAAGATCATCATTGATTCCCAGAATATGTAGTGGCATACTTTGGGGCTGCCAAACGTTATTCCGTAATTGGGGAGTCATAAAGGTAGTTTTTTGGCTTGTCATGAAACATGTCATGGGTGTGTGAGCGATCAAGATAGAATTTGCCCCTCCTTGATAATGGTACAAATATTTCTGGGCCCCTCGAGGTAGTTGGATCGATAAAGTGCATGGCCATGCCAATATGATTAAAGAGTTAGTCATGATGAATTAACTACTTGATCGATTGAATGGTCGAGCTATCACAATGGTGGCACGTATCTCGTCTTGAGCTTGACTGGTATCATGAGGCGAAGGGATTGGTGTATGTGTATATCAAGGTTCAACTGATATGATTATTTGTGTATACTTGAGAGTCAACATGTCATGCTAGGGACCGCTATTGATTTCGATTTGGAAAGGATTTCCGAGTCCTAGCCGTTTATACATGAACCTAACGGGCACACACTTAATGGGTTGGAACAAAACATGTGAATTAGATTCGTATATGGGTTTTGATTGGATTGTGATCTATGAGAAGTTAGAGTTATAAAGGGCTTCCAACGTGGGAGCCCATTGGTGAGCTCTACATAAGGAGAGGCGTGAGTAGGGCGTGCTGAGGTTGAGCCACTCTGAAACCCTAGCCGCAGCCTTCTACATGATCTCCCAAAACCCTAGTCACGCGTGAGGTGCTAGCACATCAGTGCTCGGCGTTTCTGCCCAGCACGTGTGGATACCGTAGAGGCGCTGCTACTATTGTGGTGCTGATCTTCTTGGCAAGTTGATCGTGACGTTTTCGGGATTGGTCATGAGCCGTGATGAACTGGTCAACGTACCTGCTCGTCTGATCACGGAGCATAATGCGACCACTCGGATCTAGTCGGATATCACGACACGACCACTAAAAACTAGTCGAGGACACAACAAACCTGATCAGGAGCTAGTCAAGAAACTAGTTTAGGAGCACGACCACCTGCTCGGAGTTGGTTAGGGAGTGTGATCACCTGCGTGGGGCTGGTCACGGATTTGATCGAGAACCTGCTCGAGGAGTTTGACGAGCACGATGTTGGATTGGTCTACTCCAACTCTTCTTTTGCTGCACTATGCGTTGAGCAGTAATAATCTATGATCTCCTATTAGCATGGTGTCCTGAGTGAATGCGGTAAAAAAAATTATTTTAGGCTAGTGTAGCCTGCCCGTTACCCAACAGTAGTATTAGAGCCATCTTGCGTAGTTTTTTATCTGGATCAATTACATAGATGTGATATGTGGTAGTAATAGATTGGATCTATTATTTTAGTGACCGGTTCATGTGATGGATCGTTTGCTACATGGTTTGGTGTAATTGGGATCGGATGAGGTGCGAGTCGATGGAACCATACGACCAAAAAGGTTAGCTCGATTTCCCACCTGGCCGCGCGTGCGACTTGCCCCTACCAGCTGGAATCACCATCGGGGCAGACAGCGCGCGCCGTTTAGTGGTTGTGAGAACAGCAGATCAAGGTTGTACATGTTGTCGTCATATCCAGAAAACCTCACGCGATGATCAATATGATTGATCCAATGAAAATTGAGGCATTGTGAATGACTCGGAATCGGCTTGATATGATCAATCCGATGAGACTTTCATAGCGATTTGATAGATATGATCTATAAATTTCTAAGAGATTTTCAGGGCACTACCCTAAAACCCGCGGGGGCGGGGGGGGGGGGCTTCCACCTTGACCCCCTCACCCGCTAACTGACTAGCGGGACCGCCGTGCTGTCCGAGCATAGGGCTTTTAGGGATAACATGTTTTCATCATCTTGTTAGAATTCGATTCTGTGCTTAAATTGTTTTTGCTGGGAATGATATGAATAGTATGGCCTTTATGAGTATATGTTGCATGCGTGTAATTTTCAAGGCCTGCGTGTCATGGTTATTTGCAGCCAAAGGCTGTCATGTTATTGTATAACGACTTGCGTGCTGACTTGTGATGCTTCTATTTCTCATGTAATTTGTCTAGTGCTATTAGGTGTAATAGACTAATACATGATCATGGAGACTTGAAGCGTGATGACCCGGAGGACAGGGACCATGGCGATGGAGATCACCATGTGAAGGGGCCATACTATGTCACAGTGAATATAATTGCCTGTGATATTTATCTATGTTCCTATCATATTATTTTATTTATGTTTTCTATGAGATAGATATATTTACATGATAGAGTAGCATCCCTTAGAAAAATTAAGAATAATTGATACCCTTCCAATAGCTACACCTACTTAGGTTTTGATCATTGTTTGGTAGGTCTGCCAAAGCAGGGTGTCATCTTTTATCTTAACCAGTTAAGGTGAATGTCAGACATCCACACGTATAGTGTTAGTTTACTTAACAAAGCTATCAAAATGGTATTGGGCTTTGGGGCACAGTATTAGGCTCCAGAGCATTCGATGCCACCCAACAAACAAGAGTTACGTAGGGATGTGATTAGCAAGATGTTGCTTACCTATGTCACCTAAGTTTCTAGCAGTGATGCTAAAGCTCACCAGAACTTAGTTGAATATGGATCTTGTTCCATTATATGTCGTTAGAGGGAAATAGTTTTAAAACATATAGTGGGAGCATCTTTTGTTAAATTGTTTAATGAAAGGTTTACATAAACATAGTGCTAAACTTTGCATATTTATTTCTGTTGTAGATCATGGCACCTACTGTTCACGCCAATTCTAGTGGTAATTTACGTTTGATTCTTGAAAAAGAAAAACTATCTAGAACAAACTTTATTGATTGGTATAGAAATCTGAGAATTGTTCTCAAACAAGAGAAAAAGGAGCATGTTCTAGAGGTTCCCTATCCTGATGAATCAACTGATAATGCATCTGCCGCTAATCGGAGGGCTTATGAGAAGCATAACAACGATTCACTCAATGTTAGCTATCTCATGCTTGCCACTATGTCATCTGAGCTTCAGAAGCAACATAAGAACGTGGATGCTCACAATATGATTGTGGGACTCCGAAGCATGTTTGAGAACCAAGCCAGGGCCGAGAGGTTCAACACCCCCAAGTCCTTGTTTACGTGCAGGTTGATAGAAGGCAGTCCAGTTTGTTCTCATATGATCAAGATGATTGGTTACATTGAGAGTCTAGAATAACTTAGTTTTTTCCTTAGTCTTGAGTTGGCTACTGATGTGATTCTCCAGTCACTGCCTACGAGCTTTGAGCCATTCATTTAGAATTTTCATATGAATAGTATGGAGAAGAGCATGAATGAATTGCATGGGATGCTTAAGACTGCTGAGGAAAGCATTAAGAAAAGCTCTAGTCATGTGATGATGGTTCAGAAGGATAGCAAGAAGAGAAAACGCAAGGCCAAAGCTAAAGCGTAAGATGAGATCTCGAGCTCAAAACCTAAACCTGTTGGAAAGTCCAAGACTGACCCTACTGCTTGAGCCAATTTAATTTTCCATTATCCTTCCGAGGATAATCTCTAGAAACTGTTGCGTTCACTTTAAATAGGGTTCCATTTAAAGCTGTAGAAAAGACACCATATGATTTATGGACCGGGAAGCATCCCGGGTTGTCTTTCTTTAAGATCTAGAGTTGTGAGGCCTATGTAAAACGTTTGATATCAGATAAGCTCACTCCCAAATCAGATAAATGCTTCTTTGTGGGGTATCCTAGGAAAAATAAAGGATATTACTTTTATAACCAGGAAGAAGGCAAAGTATTTGTCGCCTGGAACGGTGCTTTTTTGGAGAAAGAGTTTCTCTCAAGGAACATCAGTGGGAGCACAATGCAACTCAAAAAGATTCAAGAACCATCCGAAAGTGTTTTAGCTCCTACTGAACCACAATTGGATGTTGCAGAACATGTTGTGGAGACACCAGCCCCATGACAGTCGGAAAGGATTAGTCGCGCACCTGAGAGGTTTATATTCCTAACCACCGAGCAGCGCGATATATTATTTTTAGACAATGATGAACCTAAGATCTACTCGGAAGTAGTGGTGGGACTGAACTCTGAGAGATGGCTTGGAGCCATGAGATCCGAGATAGAATCCATACACGATAATCAAGTTTGGAACTTGGTTCCACCTAATGGTGTGAAAGCAGTTGAGTGCAAATGGGTTTTTAAGAAAAAGATAGACGTTGATAGAAATGTTCATATCTATAAGGCATGATTGGTGACAAAAGGTTTCAGGCAGATTCAAGGTGTTGATTATGATGAAACATTTTTGCCCGTCGTAATGCTAAAGTCTATCCGGATCATCCTAGCAATTGCCGCATATTATGACTATGAGATATGGCAGATGGATGTCAAACGGCTTTCCTTAATGGAAACATAAATGAGGATGTGTATATAACTGAAGGTGATATGCCTCAAAGGCAATCATAAAGATGATTGAGAAGCTGCTCGAGGAGTTTGACGCGCATGACGTTGGATTGGTCTACTCCGATCCTTCTTTCGCTGCATTGCGCGTTGAGTGGTAATGATCTATGATCTCCTACTAGTATGGTTTTTTGGGTGAATGCAGTAGAAAAAATTTGTTTTAGACTTGTGTAGCCTGCCCGTTACCCAACAATTTCTGCACTATTGACATTTTGTAGCTAAACTTTCTCATCTATTTGTTTAATTTTGTGCCCTAAGGGGAATGGGATCTGTGTTGTGAGCTAAAGCTTGTTGTCAAGTGTAGTCCAATAAGGTTATAGTAGTGTTGTATATGTGTAGTTTCCTTTTGTGAACCCTCCAATATAGTTATTGTTTTGCGCCAGTGTTCCATTCTTTGTTTGGGCCATAGGGGTAGTTTTGTTTGTTGCTTGCTTATTGAGCTTCCCAGTGTTTTGTGAGGTGAGAAATGTTACCTATGCTAGTCGCGAAACACTCTAGATTTCACTGTGCTTTTGTCATTATTCTCTTTAAGTCTGTTCCTGTCAAAGTATGGCCACCAGTACTTGTTCATGAGCTGCATGAACTTCCTTCCTTTGGCTCTTATGATTGCACTAGCTTCATTCACTTACCGGTTGCCACCTACATGAAGCCAACCAAACTTACCGTTCTTTCACAATTTCGGTTTACCTAGTACAATTCTTACTCTCCTACTTCATCTTGTTTAACAACATTTTTTTCAAGAAAATTATGTAGTTATATATGCACTAAATCATGTTCTATGCAGTCATGTGTCATGTTAATGCCATTAAGGGGCAGCTTTATGTATATATGTGAAAAAAACAAATTTTGTAAAATGTGAAAGCAATTTTTTCAAAGTCAATATGATGTTTTGTTTATTCATTTTTAAATTATAGTAATTCAAACAGGCTAGTCTGTGGCTATAGATAAACAATATTAATATCAAATAAGCAAGTGAATTGATTTGTCCAAATGTAATATAAAAATTATGAGTCCCTTTTCTTTTTGCTGTGTAATTAAAATATGAGTGCAGTGGAGAGCATTTGAAGTAAATATATAGAGAGAATGTAGTGAAAACATCATGTTTTGTGTAGTAAAACTAGGTTAACTATATCAAAAATGCATTCAACCTAATAAATTATTTAGACCTCTAGGTGTTTCTATTAACTATCAGACGATTCCATTATCTGAAAGAGGTAACTTAATTATTTGAAAAAACAACAATTCAAAAACTAATAAGCAAAACATTTGCTGTGTATGTTCTTTCTATTTCATCTGCCAATCATGCTTCATTGTGGTTTTGTGTTTGGACATGATTAGGTATTTTTTATCTTTGATTCGTTCACCTGAGTCTATCTCTATTCTGATTTGGTTGTGTTCCCTTCCATTTTGAGAGAGACAAGGAGAGAATTATGGTGCTATGAATTCACTTCTTTACTATTGTGAAATAGATTAGTCACTTTTGTCTCAGGTTTTGTTCACCTAAGTAGTTCTCTAATATGTTTTAGTTGTGTTACTTTTTGATTTGAGAGAGATGGGTTTGGGAGATAAGTGAGAGAATCATGTTAGTCAGAGTTATCTGATAAGCACTTCTTTGTTAACTTGAAGCATTATTTTTCTTCCATCAAGCATTTTTTAGCTCATTAGAGACAATTTTTGTGTACCTTTTATATTGCTAAGCACTTTGTCCATATTGACAAGAAAACTTTGTAGCTCATCAAAGACAAATTTATTTACTTGTTATATTGCTAAGAAAATTATTCTATAATGATAAGCAAAATATTTCATATTGATAAGCAAATATAACTACTGATGTGTACATAGTTAATTAGGAACAGGAAAGGAGGACACTGCAGAATCACCATGGTTGTGCCAATTTACTTTGGCATTTGTAAGAATTTCCCTATATAATGCTTTGAATTTGGCTAGCCAATTCATCTAATTGCCTTTTGCCATAACCCCAAAATCTCTTGCTCTCTTCTCTGATGCGCCGATTTACTTTTGCCTTTTGTATGATTTTTTGCCTATCAACTTTCTCTCTGAGTTTGCATGGATTTTTGCATGTAAATTGAACCAAATTTATCCTCTGAATTCACATGAGTTTGGATGTAAATTTAAACAAATTTACTTTTTGGTTCTTATATGTTTGCTTATAAGTCAAAAGAAATTTGCTTTTCCTAAATATGTAGCAGAACATATATGAATAAGTACAATACAAACTTAATTTCTTACCCTTAGTTTGTTTTTAACTCTCGGTACTCAAAAGGTAAATCCAATGTTTGAACATCAAACATTCTAGGTGAAAGAAGTGTCAGGCATATTTAACTTCTTTTATATATTCTATTTTTTGCATTCACTGTTAGACAAATCTGGTGATTCAGTGAGATAGTTAACTATTTTGGAGAGGCATATTTTTTATCTGATTAGCAATTTTTTTGTCAAATATGTAGCAGAAAGTAAATGAATAAATAGATTGCAAAGTTAATTGCTCATACCTTTTTTTTACTTTGTTTGCAATTCAGGTATCGAAATGGTCAGTTGTATGATACATTTCGTGAGAAGAAGAATCTACTCATATGGATCAAGCAAATGGTGCAAATTCATGTGATCTGAATGTATGTGATCTATGAACCAGTGTGCTCATTTCTGCTCATGTTTGAATTTTCCAGTTTACACCCTATGATGTAATATCTTTGTATAGACGAACAGTGGGATGCTAAATCTGAATGTATACCTATGTTTTTCCTAGTCAAAGCATTTTGCTTTCCTCTAGAATGTGTGCACCTTAAACATTCATGAATGCATACCGGTGTTGACTAATATGCATACATGAGTGTATCATATATGCCTAATTAGATAGTTTGCCTAATAAGAAAAGCAACTAATTAAGTATAATTTCTTAATTAAGGGTGTGTGAACAGAGCCAACTTAGGATGCACATACGGGCATTAGCCTGCTCCGTTACTTTTCATGACCCTTAAATACCAACAAGAGATTAAACAATAGAGCAGGCATATGGCGGTATATAGATATTTTTCCCCCGAGAAACGTGCGGTACTTACACAGATACTGGGATACATGCATGTTATACGTCGGATTCCAGTTAACGTGCTAGTCGCCTTGCTAGCTCACGCTGTCATGCGTGATACAACTTGATGATGAGAATATTCAGATCGCAGTATCGAATCGGCTCCTGATTAAATCAAGAATCCCTCGTGTATACTTTAATTTCGCAAAGAAGAAGACTAATCGCCTTTCGGCCCTAGGGATTCACATTGCTTGATCAAAGGCACCGCAAGTCAGAATGATTGCATGTGTTTTTGTTCTAAGAATATTCCCATGCACGCCAAAAGCTGCAAATTTCGTACTATCACAAGCTGGCTAACAAAGCACACGCAAAAGCTCGCGGAAGAAATTGGACAGAAACTGAATGAGGTAAGTAATAGCCGATCAGCGAGGTAAAATCTCGATCCAAATAAGCGGGTTTTTTTTTAGAAATATTAATTTAGTTGGTGTATCCATTCCGCACAGTAGTTTTACAATTTTGCCAGACAGACTTTTTCCAAAGATTTGCTTCTATCTTTTGATAAAAATATAGTAAACCTCACTCGATGAGTGTTACTAAACCGTACGCTACCCCAAGCTATACATTAAGAAGTAGAGTATAAGGCCCCGCTATGAATCCTGAAAACTGTATACTAACAGTAATTTATTATGTGCTTCTCACCATGTTGTTTCTTTGCGAGGGTCATATAACTAATGTTAGCTATTTTATTCTTCTTCCTTTTTTGCGAACAAGCTAATTTCCTTTAAGAATAGTATTATACCTTCTACGAAGACATGTACCGGAGCAAAACTCCAATTGTACATAAATATCCAATCATTGATATATAATCAATACGTTGATATAGCTTGGACGCCATCATTTTGCGAAACTGATGAACTGTGTGTGACTCTTATCTGTTTAATGGGAAATTTACTCCCAATAGAATTATGCA
Source organism: Phragmites australis (assembly GCF_958298935.1). Lineage (NCBI taxonomy): Eukaryota > Viridiplantae > Streptophyta > Magnoliopsida > Poales > Poaceae > Phragmites > Phragmites australis. The sequence continues at coordinate 17,291,393 of NC_084931.1, forward strand.
AAAACAAAAGGAAGAAATAGCAAAATCTCCTCGTCTCCTTCAGAATCATGAGTGGTGCCCGCTTGTTGTCGGTCCAGAGCCCTCGCAACTCCATGGAGATGTTTTGTTTAATTTGTGCCCTCGCTATGCCGTACCAAAATTCAGCATCTGTCGTAGTTTTATCGTGTATTATTCATGATCTGGCAAGATAAATATTCCAGGTGCCAGCTTGTTCTGACTGTTTCATAGCAACATATGTAATCGTGTACCACCAGTACTAACTTTGAGTATATGTAGTTATGTACATACTGAACATGTGTTCCGTGCAGCAAACTATAATCTTTAATAAATTGCATTACGGAACATGTCACAAATCTTGTTTAGTGTGCATTAGCGGTGCAAAAATAGCCAGGCAAGCTAATCCGGAACATGTGGACTGCCTCGAGGGCGTCCTGCGTGGACCACTCACATGCGAGCGGTACGAGAGGCAATCGAATTGATCATGCAAAGTAGAAAAGATGGGAAATTCCAACTACGTGCTTTGATCAAGTTAAAATCTGGCAAAAAAATCACCTACAGCCTATACTCACACTCACGCATCTGCCTTAAAGAAATGGTCTCAGACTATAGCACCCAGCGCATGTGAGAACCCTACTCGGGGGCGAGCCCCGATGAGACACCAACGTTGATCCTGGGGATTGAGCGTTGGTGGGCAGCATGCCACCCGCATGACTTGCCAAACGAGCTATGGCTCATTACCATCACAACTAACTAAAGGCCCCGATAACAGTGAAACGGAAGGCATCAATTTCGCAAACAAATGACATACAACAATATCTCGATTTATAAATGTTTCCCAGGAACAAGATAGTGCTATTTTTTTCCTCAGAATAGTCTAGAGATATTCAAATGTAGTATTCTTGAAAGTCTTCAAATATCTTGATGTTCGTTATGGAAGATTGATAAGATTCTAGACATGTTAGATGAAGGGTTAAGATTCTAGCCGGAGACGTTTTCATGCGAGATCTTCCACCTCGAGCACAATAACCACCCGGAGCCCGATCTTCAAATCAGAGCTTCCCCGGAGTTGGCTAATCCAATAGAAAGTTTCCCCAAGCCGAGGTGAGCCTTCCCCTATTTTTTTCCCGTCATTTATGAGTTATAATCGATCCCCATTTTATTTAGACCTGAGCTTAACCCTAGCTATTGATCTCATTCATGGGGGTTTTCAAGTTTAGCCCCGTGCGTGTCATCCAAACAACCCAAATACTCCTTGGTCTCGTAGATCGCTTTGGTACCCTTCATGGTCGAAGGCATCGTCAGAGCCTTCGTCGGCGACCTCACCAAGGTGGCATTGGCAGGGCCCAGCGGTCTGACCACCGATAAGGCCAGTCTGACTGCCAGTTGAGGCTTGGTGGTTCAAACCCTAAGTCAGACTCCATAGTCATGAGTCAGACTGCCACTAGGGCCAGTCTGACCACCAGCCGCGATTTGCCCGCCATGGATCTGGTCTGACCATCAAGTTTACTCAGTACCATTTTTTTTATGTTCAATTCTCATGATCTGACCGCCACTTCCCACAGTATGACCACAAGTTACTCAATTCCGTGTGAACTCAAGTTATATAAGAGGTTTAAACCTTTTCTTGTCCAATCCTTTAGCATTCTTTTGCAAATGCTTTCGAAAACATGACACCTTTCATGTCATTCACGATCATGCATCATAAGCATATATTTCGGTTATTTATTTGTTTATTCGATGCATTCTTATTATGTCTAGAGAGTGACGCGTTGACGGTTCAAGAGGTCGAGACAATGCCGAACCGAATTTGTACGTGAACGAAGCGCTGGAACAACAAGACAAGTATCTAAGCATATTTCACCTTATACTTTGGATCGTGTGAAGTCTAATTTGATAAATTATCGCTTTTCGTATGTTTTGCATGTGAGTATATCAATGTCGGGTTATGTGGATATAACCTATGTTGATGCATTTTTTTCTACTTTGAATTATTGATTAATTCTATTGTTGTAACCTGGGTACACCAATGTTGCTATCTAACTTAAAAGTTAATCTGAGATGCTTAGCCATGCATAGGTTTTCGGTAGAAGTCGAGCAGTGAATGTTGCATTGTTCGCAAGCTATAAGACTTAATTACTTTCACGATGATAATGATGTTGGGATGAAAAGTTTGTGAATGAGACGAGATATGGGTAGTGCTAGGGATAGGTCAGGAGAGGAACTCGGATGCTATAGACCGCTTGCATTGTTTAAGCACCAATCGTTGGTGACGTTGGCATAAGCACTTTTGCGTACTTTTCACATATCCGGCTATGGTGAAGATAAGCTGAATACCTCTTGTAGTTGTGATCATTTGGGCTTAAACGTCTACGGTGTGAACGGGAGGGCTTGTACAAACATTTGAGGTTGCTCTGGGAGAAGATCTAAGTGGCCTCTGCACCAAGAGATGAATAATCCAAATGGTCGAGGCTTAATTGGGAAAGATTGTCATGGCTACTCCCTTGTGTAAATGATGGGTTGCACAAGCCGAATGGTCTTGTGTCATGTGCGTAAAAAAGTACCCCCTGCAGAGTGTAGGATCAATTTGAATTGACATGCTCTCAGTCATGAATACGCTTATGTCCATCCGCATCAGTTGTAGAGTTCTGAATGTGGTTGTAGTTGGTATGTTGGGAAGTGACTAATGTTGGTTGTGTTCGACAAAAGTATGATCAGGTGATGGTTATGCTTACGGCCATGATCTTATGTAGAGGTACAAGTGGTTAGTGGTAGATGCTCACGCATATGAGTCAAAAATGCTTTTGCATATAAACTCATTTAACCTTTTTGGTTAATTCCTTGCTACGCATCCTCAAATACATAATCCTTGGAGTCGGGATATTATATGTACCCAGTATGGATTAAGCCTTGTGAGTACCTTCGTACTCACGTTGTTGTTGATGAGTTTTGTAGGTAAGGAAGAAGTAGGATACTGTTATTTCATACTCGTCGAGGCTGGTGACGGGCAAGAGTAGTGCGAGCTACTCATGTCGTGTTTTTTTAGGTAGTGCTTCAGGGCAAATGGCACTACCTATCTTGTGTTGGTTATAGACTTTATTTTTCGTTGCGTAGTTACTCTAACTGGCTAGGAGATGAAGTTGTTCTTTTGTCCCCCTAGCTTGGTGGTTTTGTAAATTTTCAAAAACTGTATTCGCTTCACAACTTGTAATATATTTGCTTTACTCACTTTTTATTATGCCTTGATGTGACAAATCATGTTGGAAAGGCATGTGTTCTGATCTTAGGTATAAAACACATGTCGGGACTACTAGGATTGAATTCTAATTAATCATTGTGGTCGTGATTTTGTAAATGATCATACTGATGATTAATTAGAATACAATTTAGATAATTCCTCGTAGTGTGGTATCAGAGCTAGTCTTAATAAAGTAGCCTAAAATACTTAGGATGTGAGTTAGTAAAACATGTCAACCTCACTAAAGCAACCACTAAAGTTATTTTCCTTTCTTAAGTATGTGCTCTACTTTATTCCCTACCTTGTCTTATAGCTATTCGTACCTCCTCTTGTTGCTAATATTCTTAATTTTGATCTCTAACCCGTCTCCTCAATGGGTTAATGATGGACGCTCCTTCTATGGTGATGGCTACTCGTGTTGTGGGTATGGAAGGATTCACTGCACTCCTCCATGAAATGTTGTGGTGTGGAAATTTCACCTTTGCGCTAGAGTATGCACTATATGCTCAAGGAGTTGGGTCTGACTTGGTGGACTACTTGGCGACCATGGACATCGAGCGCGTATCATTGAAGGCAGAGCCAACCCCCAGTACTTTGAGGCAACAGGAATGTCAGAGGAAATGGCAGTTCAAGCGGTGGCATACAAAGCAATGGCTACCCTTCGTGGTGAGTTGCCAGTTCTATGTGGATGGCCATTCATTCACTTTCCTTTCCAGGGCAACAATGTCGCAACTTTGAAGATGTTTCGGATGCAACCCCATTAAGTGAGCACCGCATGGTAGAGTTCGTTTGCTCTTTGGATAGATCGTATCATTGTGTGGATGCTGAATTGTGGGAAATGCGAAGGTGCTACAACAGGCTGCAACACGATGGATTTGTAAGTGCATCATGGACTTGTGAACCGCGAGGTGTTGTATGGAGAGGGACATATGACGTTGTATGACAGGGCTCCTCAGTCTCACCATTTTCTAGTGGTGCTAGGTTCACGGGTACCTCATCCCCATGGCCAAGGTTCAAGAGCATCAAATGGATTGTAAGTACCCCAGTTCCATGGTTCGGATGTCACGAGAAAAATGTTGTTAGGTAAATTGCAGCATCTCATGCACCCTAATGCCCCTGATGATACGAGCTCTCCTCAAGCTCATCTTTTGGATGCATTCTCTGAGGACTTTGTTCATGATCCATATCACTAGTGGTTCTAAGTTAGTTGAGATAAAAATAATGTAATAGGGCGTAGCTTCTTTTTCGTGAACTTTTAAAGTTTAGCACTACCCCTGCACCTATCTTATAGAAGCACCATGAGTCAACATCCTTACCGATCAATTTATATCCAAGGCATCGATTATTATAAGCTAATATACACTTTAAAATGGAATTTGCTATATTTTGTATTCTTTTTTTCCATAACTAAAAGATTAGCATAGCTTACTATGTTGTTGCACTCAGATCTGTAGCTTGGATAGCCGAGCTGTGGAGACTTTTGCCAATGTTTGGTTCTATTTGGTTGGGCTTAGTTGGGCTGAAGCTTTTCCAAAAACTGCTTTTAAAAGTTACCGTTGAAAAGCTACTTATAGAAAAATTGCTTTTGAATTAGCTTTTGATACAGATGAAATATATAATATATGTAATACCCCTTAGAACATCTTACCTCAGAAGCTACAAAAGCTCATTCAAACCAGTTTCTGCCTTCTAGTAATAATGACAGCTTTTGCCAGTTTTTGCTTCTCAGAAAACCATTTTCAGAAGCAGACTATTTGATTCAGCTTTCTGTTTCTGAGTAGCAAAAGCCAGAAGCTTAACCAAACATGGCTTTAGTTGCTATGCTTACCAAAGCCACGATCTCACTCTTACCCCACCTCTTGCCTGCTTGTCACATAGAAAAGAGTAGGAGGCTTCTAGCATGCAATACGTACACATCAGCAACCACTCACACCAGTGAAACATCTGACAGCTGAATTCTTAAGGGTGTGTTTGGTTGCCCGCATGGGTTTTCGTAGAGGTGCAGCATATATCATGGAAGAGTAGAAGCAAGCTAAGTAGATGTAGTGACTCTGAAAAGAAAGTGTTTAGTTATCTGCATAGACGGATGTAATAACCCTACACCTACAGATGCAATGATCATGTGAAGGTGTTTGGTTGCATGCAAGGGCGAATGCAATAGCCTTGCACCTGAGACTAACAAGTGGTTTCATTGCAGCACTGTAGTAGATACAATGCATCTATCAGGCCAGGCTCCAGAGAGAAGCCCAATTCGGACAAATCTGCTGGGCCAGGCTCCAATTGTATAATTGCATTCGTGGATGCAGGGATAAACAATACATGCGGGCAATTAAACAACCTTCTCCATGGGAATATATGCACGGCCAGAGCCAGGATGCCCCTAATGTGGGCAACCAAACACACCCCAAATGACTACACCAGAAGGTCAGACGAAGAGGAGTTGTGAACAGTAGAGTGTTTTCTTGTCGGGTGTTTTTACACACCAGATAATCCGGCGATGTGGAGATATGAATGCCGGAGCATTTTTGAGTTTAAGCTCAAGGATGGTACACGTCAGAAGGTCCGGTGATCGGTAGTGTGCACACCGGAGTATACGTGGAGCAATTGTCGCAAAGAGGATTCAACAGTGAGAAGACCGAAGGACTACACACCGGATGGTCCGGCGATTGAAGTGTGCACGCCGGAGTATACGCCGGAGCATTTGTTGTAGAAAAGATATTAAATTCCGGTTTAGTGTAGTTTAACATTCCAGATGGTCCGACGATGAAGCTAAGAAACACTGGAGTATTTTGCACTGAGGAAGGCACGGGATTACTCAATTGAACACGCCGAAAGATCCGGCGATGGAGCTGGTGAACACGCCGGAGCATCCGGTGTTCACATTGTTATCTACATCAGAATATCCGACGTATAAAGAGAATTTGAGCTGTTAGGGCAACGACTAGTCCACGGGGTTGAAAGAGTGTACTACAAGAGAGTGGTATTTTGGAACAAGCTAGGAAACATAGGGGTCAAGGAACCTAGACTATAAATAGAGGAGGAGTGCTAGTTGAGCCCTAGGAACCAGCCATTTGAGCCTCTTGAGTCATTCATATGAGAGCTTTGTATTATGGTTTTAGAGGAGAGAAAAATGAGAGCTTAGTCTATGTATTAGGTGAGAGTTTTGTAAGGAAAAAATATTTATAATCCACCTAAAATATGACTGACCTCTGCAAGCAATGAAATTTGTGTTTACTCTTGTGCTTGTATTCACCTACTTCTAGTTTTCCACTATTAGTTCCCTTGTAAGTTTGCTAGTTTTTCTCTTTTCTATTGTATTTTCATTCATGTTATTGAGCTGAAATTTTTCCACCTTTAAAAGTTGTCCTTCTTGTTGCTAGAGACATAAAATTCATATACATATGTATACATGTGGGTCTTGAATTTATTTGCCTTTAAATCATCAACTTAAAGAATTTCTTCTATTGGTGATCTTTTTTTTTCTTTCAAGGTTTCTTTCCTCAAGTTGCTATCTTTTGTGGCGATGACCCGTGAGATGAGTTTCAGTGGAACCTAGAGTTCATATATATCCACGAGAGCCATGTGTTTTTCTGGATATTTCCTTAGCAACTTGATTATCTCCGGTTTTTCTTCCGCTATTGGTTTGTGAGGTGCGTTGGGTGATAAAAGGAGAAGTTCATCTATTTCGATAGAAATTAGTAAGGCGCCTATTCTGGCGCCTATTCAAACCCTTATAGTCACCATTCTCGATCATACAATTGCTATTAGAGCCGGTTTGATCACCTATTGACCTTAATCGGCTTTGTAATCCGTAGGCGATAATAGAGAGAAGTGGGAAGATCCCGCTATTTGATGGCCATGATTTTTCGTAATAGAAGGTGCGCATAGAGGCTTACCTTCTAGGCCAAGGAAGTGCAATACGAGAAATAGTTAATTCCAACTATGAGATCCATGATGCTCACATGACTTAGGTTCAAATCAAACAGTATGAGGCTAACAATAAGGCCAGAAATATTTTGTTCACAATCTTGATTCGGAATGAGTTTGACAGGGTTCAGCACCTCCGTACTGCTTGTGAGATTTGGACTACCCTTAGTGTCTTTCATGAGGGTACCAACCAAATCAAGGCTAGGTGTTAGAGCACATACAACCAAGAATATGAAATATTTGTGCAAGGGTCTGGTGAATCCTGATGCTATATTTTCTAAATTTGATGGAATTATTAGCAACCTTAGATCCACTTGTGTTTTGCCCTATTCTGACCACGAGAGAGCGATCACACTTCTCTATTCTCTTGACCGTAACATATAGGAAGTTAAGATCTCGAGCATTGAAGAGTCATCCAGTTATGACACACTGACTTGTATAAACTCTTCAATAAGCTCCAGTCTACTGAGATAGCCAAGGCGACTTAGATAGGTCTCGGAAACCCCTTGTCTCAGAACATGGCGATGGTTTCCGGACCTAGTGATGGCAATTAGGATGCAGCTAGCTTTTCTTATGCTAAAACTTCACCGAGTGAATTTGCTTTGTCTTCCTTGATCTCTATCATAGAGGAGCAGGTGGATGTGCTTGATAGTGAGGATCTTGCACTGATTGTGAAGAAGTTCACCTACTTCTACTACAACCATTGAGACCAAAGAAGAGGTGGTTCCAAGGCCTACTTCGAGTGTGGGAACACTACCCACTTCAAGGCGGACTTCCCCAAGCTTAATAAGAGGGAAGACCACAACCATGACCACAATAAGCACAAGAAGTTCAAGAAACCCTTCTTCAAGAATCATAACAAGATAGACAAGAAGGTGGCTAAGGTGGCATCTCGAGCTTTCGTGGTAGCGCTCATCGACATCGGCACTTCCTCATGTGAGGAGGAGAGCTCGGAGGAGGAGGAGCTGCCTGTGAAGAGCAAGAGAAGGAACAAGGACTTCACCGGCCTTTGCTTCATTACTTCATGGCAGATGACAACGAAGGTGATCTCGAACTTAATTCTTATGAGGTATCACCCTCCTACGATAAGCTTTCTATTCAGGGTGATACCTTGAATGATGTGCTTGTTAGTTAGGATAGATTGCTTAAGAAAGTGGCTCGTGAGGTTAAGGAACTCAAGTCTTGGCTAGAGTGTTCATCTTTTGAGCATGAGTTGCTTAAGTCTAGGGTAAATAATGACGAGTGTGATAGTTGCCTTGTGGTCATGAGTGTGCTTCCTAAGCTTCATAATTTGCATGCTCAAGTCACCAGTCGACTTGAGACTACCGAGAAGAAGCTCCTTGAGGAGGAGTCTAGACCTACTCTCTTAGGCGCTTGCAAGAATTGCCCTTTTGTTCTCAAAGGATGTTAATGTGAAAACTAAGTGCATAAAGGAGATAGAGTCTAGATTGGAGAGTGCTGAGAGTTTCAAGGATGTGCAGCCAAACTGCTCCATCTGCATCATCCTGAAGGACAAGCTTAGCTAGGTTATAGGGCAAGTTGAGAAGCTCATGGCCGAGAATGAGTGCCTCCTTTCTCTTGTGGAGAAGTGCTTAAAAGGCAAGGGCAAAATAGATTTGATCTTGGCCAAGACCAAGATGTGTGACGATAAGGTAGGTTCAACCTTGGGATTGGATTTTGATAGGGTGGCTTACAATGGGGTTTGTAAGACAGTTTTCACCTCACCTACTACTCTCAAAGCCGAGAAGTCCAAAATCAATGCCATACCACAACATATCAAGAAACTCGCTCCACAACCCACAATGAAGAAAGCCACACCACAACATAAGAGAGCTCCACAGCCTAAGATGAGAGCTCCTGTGAGAGAGTCTAGAGTGACCGGTAGTGGAGTTCCTAAGAGACGCTACTATTGCACCTACTGCCAGAGAGAGCGTCACCTTTTTGGGTTTTTCTTTCGCCATAGGAGGGATGAGTGGCATGAGTGAGAGTGGAGTACTCGGGACATGTACCCCCTCTCTTTTGTGTACATGAGTATTTTTCTTACTCACGAGTCTCAAGTGCTCATCAGCTTCCTCGTAGAGGTGGTGCCCAACGTGGATCTTACCATGATTCATATGGTTTTGGTTCACATGTAAGAAGCTTTGAGTTGCAGCGCTTTGGTGGATCACATTTTCCCTATCATGGCACTAGCCCATAGTCCACTAATTTGCATGCACCTGCTTCTACTGCTTTAGGGTGGATGACCCAATACTAGATTCCCAAGAGGTTTTTGTCTAACCCTAGAATTGAGTCATCCACTTATTATTCTTCTCACATGTAGGTAGCAGGCGGAGGCCTAGAGAACAAGTGGCTCATCAACTCCGGTTGTTCGTGCCATATGATCTGAGATTCATCATGGTTCTCCAGCCTCACCCAATGAAGAGATATGAGTACATCACTTTCATGGATGATCGAAAAGGAAGGGTGAAAGATAAAGGTATGGTAAAGGTGAATGAGAGTTTCAATCTCAAAGATATGACTTTGGTAGAGCATCTAAGATACAATTTGCTTTATGTGTCTCAATTGTTGGATGAGGACTTCGAAGTGCGTTTCAAACGTGATACTTCTCAAGTTCTTAATTCTTCAGGCGGTTTGACTTGTCAGATTTCTAGAGTTGGGAGAGTTTTTAGAGCTGATTTTTCTGAGCCTGTTGGTTCTTCTCGATGCTTAATTGCTCAACCCTCTTCTAAGCTTTGGATGTGTCATAAGAGACTAGGTAACATGATTTTTGATTTTGTTTTCTCATTTAAGTGCTCTATGCTTGATCCGAGGATTACCCAAGCTCAAGTTTAAGAAGAATTTTGTTTGTGCTCCTTGTTGGCATAGCAAGATGGTTGTTGCGTCTCACCCTCTAGTTAATCTGGTGATGACTAAACGACCATGGGAACTTCTCCATATGGACATTGTTGGTTCTTCTCGGGTTCGTTCGGTGGGTGAAAAATTGTATGTACTTGTCATTGTTGATAATTTCTCTCGCTACTCTTGGGTCTTCTTTCTTGTGACCAAGGATGAAGTGTTCTCACATTTTCAGAGCTATGCTTTGAGATTGTTCGAGGAACTCCATGGTGCATTGAAAGCAATTCACAGTGATAATGGCACTGAGTTCAAGAACTATCTCTTTGATGCTTTCTATCTTCAACATGGCATTGAGCATTAATTTTCTACTCCACACGTTTCTCAGCAAAATGGCACGATTCAGATGAAGAATCGCACTTTGGTGGAGATAGCTAGGACGATGCTCGATGAGCATAGGACTCCTAGAAAGTTTTAGGTAGAGGCTATTAGCACAGCTTGCTCTATCTCCAATCAGATTTTCTTGCGCTCAATTTTGAATTTGCCTTCTTATGAGTTGCGCTTTGGGAGGAAGCCAAAGGTTTCACATTTGAGAGTTTTTGGATATCGATACTTCATCCTAAAGCGTGGCAATCTTGATAAGTTTGAGTCATGTTCTTTCGATGGAATTTTCTTGGAGAATTCTCTTCATAGTCATTCTTACAGGGTTTATAATCTTGACACTAACATCATCATGGAATCCTGTGATGTGACTTTTGATGAATCAACCTCGTGTTCTAGTTCTGCTTTCGAGTGTGCATGTGACAAAGAGATTGGCAAAAGCATCTCCATAGATGGTGACCTTCCAGCTCTCGGTGATGATGAGGATGATCCACTACTTCCTTCCATCACACCTGCTCCCGAGCTGGCTCCTGCTTTTTCTACACCGGCAGAGGGTCTTGCAACATCTACTTCCACTTTACCTGCTTTCGAGCCTACACTAGCAGCAATTAAGGGGGAGAGCATCTCATAACGCGAGGCTCCTCAACACATTCAGCGGAGATATCCCCCACAACTGATGATCGATAACCTTAGTGAGAGGGTAACGAGGTTCAAATCTACTTAATATGCTCATTTCACAGATTCTGCATTTGTTGTTTCTTTTGAGTCTCATGATGTTAGACACGCTCTTTCTGATTCAAATTGGGTTAATGTCATGCATGAAGAACTAAAAAACTTTGAGAGAAACCAAGTTTAGGTCCTTGTATAGCCACCACGAAATTTTCACACCATATGCATAAAATGGGTTTTCAAAAACAAACATGAGGATGATTAATTTGTAATGAGAAACAAGGCTAGACTTGTGGCTCAAGGTTTCAAATAGAGGGGTTCAATTTTGGAGAGACCTTTGCTCTAGTAGCTAGATTAGAAGCCATTAGGATCCTCCTAGCATTTGCGGCATCTCAATATTTTAAGTTGTACTAAATGGATGTTAAGAGTGCTTTCCTAAATAGTTTCATAGAGGAAGAGGTCTATGTTAAGCAACCCCTAGGTTTTGAGCACCCTAAATACCCAAATTGAGTATACAAGCTTCAGAAATCTTTGTATTGGCTTAAGCAGGTGCTTAGGCCTTGGTATGATAGGCTTAAGTCTTTCTTACTAGAGCATGGGTATGTGATGAGGTCGGTGGATAAAACTTTATTTACCTTTAGGCATGGCAATAATTTTCTACTTGTTCAGATATACGTGGATGATATCATTTTTTTAGCTCTTCTCATGCACTTGTGGCCAAGTATGCATATACTATGAGCAGGGAATTTGAGATGTCAATGATGGGTGAGCTCAACTTCTTCCATGGGCTACAAATCAAATAATGCAAATAAGGTACATTAGTCTACCGGACGAAGTACATCAAGGATCTGCTGAAGAAGTTCGACATGAGCGACACAAAGCCGCTGGTGACACCGATGGATACCTCGACCATGCTTGATTCGAATAAAGATAGCGAGGAGGTAGACCAGCACGAGTACAGAAGCATGATTGGCTCCCTCCTGTACCTGACGACAACAAGACCGAACATCCAATTCGTCGTCTGCTTGTGTGTCCGCTTCCAAGCATCACCAAGACATCTCACCGCCAAGCGGTGAAGCGCATATTGAGGTATCTCAAACATACCCTTAACTATGGTCTTTGGTTTTCTGCATCATCTTCTCTCTCGCTATGTGATTTTTTGGATGCTGATTTTGCTGATTGCAGAAATGACAGGAAGAGTACCTTGGTACTTATCATTTCTTGGGTACCTCTCTTATTTGTTCGTCTTATCGCAAAAAATCTAGTGTTGCGCAGTCAACTACTGAAGGTAAATATGTTGTTACCACTAGTAGTTATTCTCAAATTTTGTGGATGGTTGCTATCTTAAGGGATTTTAGGTTAGATTTCAAGAGTGTGCCACTTCTGTATGACAACACTAGTACCATAAGCTTAGCCAATAACTCAATCCAACACTCTAGAACCAAGCATATATATGTGAGATTTCACTTCTTGTGAGACCACAATGAGAAGGGATACATTGACTTGAGATGTATTGATACCCAACACCAGCTTGCTGACATATTCATCAAGCCTCTAAATACAACAAGATTTGCCTATTTGAGGGGAGAGCTTGGAGTGTGGCATCCCTATGGCATTGTGTGAGGAGAAATTACAGTTATACATACTCTATCTTACTTTTGTTGTATTTTCATTGCATTTTATCTTATAAAATAATCATAGTAGTTGAGCTTTGACTTGTATGTCTTTGGAGTTTTCTATTGCTAGACTTGAATTTGGACTAAGTTGTGTAGTTGTGTGGAGCAAGATTTTAATGTTTGGCTCCTCTTGATGCTTTGACACAAAATATTTCAAGCAAGCTGGCTTTCCTAAAGATGAAATTTGGTAATTTTATGAATCATGTAGATTATGAAATGCTCAATTATTGATCACCATATTCGTAATTTCTTTGGCTTAGTCAATCCTTGTCTTAAAGCTAGTTTGATGAATATCTTGCTCTAGGCCTTTTGGTCAAGATAGCGGATTGTGGAACATTGCACTATATTTTCTGTCTTTGTCAAATGTTTAGCTCATGATGTAACCTTGGGGAGAACATGTGTTCCTTATATCGCAAAGGCACTACTTGATTGATCATGTGAAAACTTAATACTTTGTGCAAATTTGAATAATGTTGAGAAATCAAGTTCTTGTGCTAAAATCTGATCCAATACGGTTATCTTGATGTTTCATGTGGTTTGCAAAAGAAGTGAACCATTGTTGATAAAATCAACTTGAGGATAAAATGAATTACAAAGAAATGTGCCTAATTGTTCAATCATTTTAATCATTTGATCTAATAAAATCTTGATTTCATATATTAGCGTTTGCAAAGCCTACTATCAGAAATGCTTATTTTTCCTTGTTTGAGATTGAAGTTAACTAGCTCTTAATACTTGTATTGCCTCAGCACAAGTGGATGCTTATATGGTGGTCACTTTTAATATGATTCAGCTATGTGAACTTAAATGCGTCAATAATTCTTCAGTTTAGCTTATATAGCTTCATGTTCTTGTGACATTGTATGTTTTTTAGCCTGTGTGCACTTGTGAGCTCCACACTCTACTTTTCATAGCCCTTTAATGTTTCTAGCATTTGCAAATGTTTTATGGTATACTTGTGAAATCTCATTAGGATTGCATGTTCATGTATTGCATGATGCTTTTGTTCTTGATGTTTGCATTGCAAATGGGGAGAAATATACACTACTTCACAAGAAGGATTTTGCATGATGAAAGTGGGAGAAAATTTTAATGAAAAATGTGCATCCATCAAGCGAGAGCATTTGTGCCTTTATTGGGCTTTTGAGGTTTTTGTCTTGACTATGCCTCTTTTAGTGCTTTTGCAATCTTTCTTATACCAAGTGACATGGTTTGCTCTTTCTTGAGTCATGAAGGCGTCTCAGTTGTCTGATGGATGGAGGAGAAAATAAACCAAAATACCATCGGTGGTAAGTGTGAGTGTATTACAAGATAAGGGTATTTTAGGAATAAGCTAGGAAACTTAGTGGTCAATAAACCTAGGCTACAAATAGAGGGAGAAGGCTAGTTGAGCCCTAGGAACCAGCCACTTGAGCTCATTAGTCATTCATATGAGAGCTTTGTGTTAGGGTTTTAGAGGAGATGAATAGGATTGCTTAACCTATGTATTATGTGGGAGATTTGTAAGAAAAAAAACTTTATAATCCGTTAAAAATAGGGGTGACCTCTGTAAGCAATAAAATTTATGTTTACTCTTGTGTTTGTATTCACCTCCTTCTAATTTTCCTCTATTGGTTCCCTTTCAAGTTTGCAATTTTTTTCTCTTTTTTGTTGTGTTTTCGTTTTTGTTGTTGAGCTAAAAAAATTTCACCTTGAAAAGTTGTTCTTCTTGTTGCTAGAGACATAAAATTCACATACATATGTATACAAGTAGGTATTGAATTCTTTTGCCTTTAGATCATCAACTTAGAAAATTTCTTCTACTATCTTTTCTTTGCTTCAAAGGTTTTTTTTTCTCAAGTTGCTATCTTTTATGACAATGACCCGTGAGATGAGTTTCAATATAACATAGGATTCATATACATCCACAAGAGTTATGTGTTTTTTTTGGATATTTCCTTAGCAACTTGATTCTCTCTGGTTTTACTTCTGCTATTGGTTTTTAAGTACGTTGGATGATAAAAGGAGAAGATCATCCATTTTGAAAGAAATTGGTAATACAACTATTCACCCTTTGTAGTTGTCATTCTCGATTCTGTGAGAACAAGCATCCGATGATGGCATAAAAGGTCAGGTAAGCTCCCTGGGCTCGATGGCTGGTCGTTTCATAGAAAAACATCCAAGTCTAGCTAGCCGAAGGATGATCTAGGCACTAGATTTTCAAATGCCAACATGAGCGCACCCATAGTGAGAGCGGGTACAGTAACTTGTAGCCAAACATAGGGCCGGCCCTAAGGGGGTCGAGCGGGGCAGCCGCCCGGGCTCCAAATCGAGGGGCCCCTCCTCATATACATGTGTATAGTACGCATGCCTAATAGTCCGTACGATAATAGATAGAACTAAGTCTAAAGTAGCAGCTAGGCCTAGCAGTCTGCACGGTAGGACGCAAGTGGTCTGGTTCCTCTGGTCCATAAAAAATCAAGTGACCTGCTTGCCTAGCCTATTTGTTCGTTTGCCTGTTTCGTGTTTTCTTCTGTCCAGACAGTCCAGTTTACTACATTTTATCGGACCACAACTCTAAGGCGTCCTGCATGCCAGCAGCTTCAATTAAGAACATGTGTCAGCCATTGCCATATGAGTTTTCATCACTAGTTTTTCTCCTCTATAGTTTCTACTCCACCTTAAATGGATCCGACCCTTACTGAGATCGCACGTTTGAAATAAGAAAAGGTCCCCGCTTGCTCTGGCGATCAATGGGTCCAGTATTTGTACTATGGTGCTGGCACCTACGAGCAGATAGCTCCAAAGCTACTATGGCTGCATGCTACCTGCTGCATGTACCGATGAGTAACTAAAGCTATACGCAGCAAGTTATATATATGCACGTGAGTATCTCTATCTACCTAGCATGCATTAACCCAAGTATACGTACATGTACTCCGATCGCTTACAATTTTGTTCTTCCGAGTATTTACGATAATTTTGTTATAGTTTACCGTAACGGACGCATTTCAGGTTGCTCAAGCTTATCGTAAATGCTCATGGACTCTACTCAGAATATTATCTTTGTAATTGATATATAAATATTTCAATATTTACGTTCAATGGACCTCGTTTTTAGTTTCACCTCGGATCACTGAAATCTCAGGGTTGACCCTAGGCAAACACTATGCTAGTTTTACTGTTCAAAGGTATTGTATCATTAACTCTCACCAATCTATTTAAGATCCAACTGCTCACGACAGAGTAAAATCATCATGTGAAGTCAGGAGATATTATCTGAGCGCACCACACCCACTCACCACGTATGAAACAAAAGAGGTAAAAGAAGCACGAGACTAGAATTTCACAAGTTTTCCAAACCTGGTGATTTCACATGATATTTCTAGGATTTGTATTCCTAGCGGGCACGATTTTTTATGGACGAAATCTATATGGCATGATTTCGAGCTGGATTTGATATAAAAACTAGCCCGACATGAGCAAAAAAAACTAGGCAAAGTTGAGCCACCAACGAGGAATATATATATATATATATATATATATATATATATATAGGGCGCTGCTATTCTTAGCGCTGCGCGTTGAATAGCTATTTAGCGCCCCAGGATACCCCGCGCCCCGATCGTAGATTCGCTCGGGAAATCCGCTCGAAGCCGTAAAACTTTCGACCGCAGCCGTATATTTTGCTTCCGTAACCGTATGAAGAGCATATTTGGTCCGTTTCGATCAGGAAAACATTTTTTAGCCGTAAAACTTTCGATCGCAGCCGTAAATTTGCTTCTGCAACCGTATGAAGATGTCCTTTGGTCAGGGAACCGTATAACCATAAAATAATTTTTGTTGAGAACGAGTTGATTTCCAGATTTTTAATCGTACACAAAACAATCAGGGAACCGTATAACTTAGATTGACCAGTAGTAAAATATACATTAATGAACCATATATGAATCATACAGAGAGCCGTAAATCATATTGTTATGAAGCGTAAAATTTAATTTTATAGTAACGAGTGATCTTTCGTACACATAAACATATTCAAAGTATCCATGTAACCATAAATCAATTATGATTAAATCATTCGTGCTTTTATTTTTCGGAGTCATAGCCATTTAAAAGGGCTCCATTCAATTTAGATTGTGACCGTAACTATAATTAATTTAATACGGTACCCTGCTGTTGTTATTTACGGAGGGCGTTATGAGGGGGAAATAAAATGGGCGCCATTCACGGGATGACGGTTGGGCCAATGGGGGGAGGTTACATGAAAATAGAAAGGCCTCAGGAAAATCATATTGGCCAGTAGATTTCCAGATTTTTTGTAAATTGTCCTGTCGTGAATAAATAACGTATATACGGTTAAAACAAATGAGTAAATACGAATGGGTAAGGTTATGTGCCGCAAGGGGGACCGTGAAAGAATAAAATATATATGGTTATATTATCTAGTTCAGTACGGTTATGTGCGGGTTCGGCGTCAACATGACTGTCAAAGGTATGTTAGACGTATACGACCATATATAATATAAAATTACGGTTGGGAATCGATATAGTTAATTGCCACGTCGAATCGTTAAATAAGAAAGAAATATATGGTTGAAATATGAATGAAACACGGTTGCGTTTGTTTTGATCTGGTTGCTATATGGTTACGGTTATAAAGATTAAATAATTACGGTAAGGATATAATACATAAACGGTCGTAATAACATAAAATTTTATGGTCGTAATAATTGCTGGATTACGATTGCGGGTTGGTTGGCGGGGTTTCGTGAGTTTGGTCTGGGTCGGGGGGGGGGGGTGGGGGCGGGGCGCGGGGTGGTTCGGGGCTGGTCTGGGTTGGGGGGGGCGGTGCGACCGGTGCGTTGAATAGTTATTTTTAGCGCAGGGAGTAGAATAGAGAATATATATATATATATATATATATATATATATATATATATATATATATATATATCTATTATGTGCCTAGGTGCACGGTAGTTTACTGTTGTGTCACTCGCAGCTGCGATCTAAAAAATAGTATAGTTGCGACTCACAAGAAAGGTTAGTTAAATATATATGGTCGTAACTGGGTACCTTATGTAGTCGTAATTATTTTTTTTTTTGTCATATGATCGTAACTGGGTCACCTCTGCGCACATCTCCAGTTACGATTCAAAAAGCAGTATTGTTGCTATCGTAACTGACTTTTTTGTCATGTGATCGTAACTCAACTATCTGTGCTGTCGTAGCTGACTATTTTCTTAGTCATAAATGTGATCGCAACTGAGTCACCTCTGCGCACACCCCAGTTATGATCTAAAAAGCAGTATAGTTTATCGTAACTGATTTTTTTATCATGTGATCGTAACTCAACTATATGTGCTGTCGTAACTAACTATTTTCTTAGTCGTAACTGGGGGTGACGCAGCAGTAAACTAAATTGCTTCTCGTAATTATACACTTTTTTATCATATGATCGTAACTCATCTATATGTGTCATCGTAACTGATTAGTTTCTTAGTCATAACTGGGGTGGTGCGAAGGTGGCTGCAGCAACTGCTGAGGGTGGCGCAACGTAGTTCACTGTTGCGTCTAAACGCAGAATAGACTCACCGTGTGCGTGTGTGTATATATATATAGGAAAACTAGTCCATATTCCTGAGAGTACATACTACATAAATGAATTGGATATACTCATTTATCACTATGAGTATACTTATATACTCATTCTAAGATACTTCAACATGAACTACATGAAAAAATTGCAAAGAAGCCTGTCATTTTTAATAGATTTTGATAATACATTTATATTTATATATAAAATATAATATATTCAAAAATATCTGTATACCATCTTAAAAAAGTGTACATACCACTTTGATGATCTTATATACTCATATGTTCCATGCACATACCATTTATCACATAAGATATGTATGTAGGAGTACATATTCCCGAGAGTAACAAATATGCTTCATATAATATATATACATATATATATATATATGTATATATATATATACAGCGAGGTTATTCTGCGTACATCCCCCAATTACAACCCGAAACACTGTGAGTTACAACTTGTTAGAGCATCTCCATCTGAGCCCTCATCTTATCCCTCATCCTATTTTTTAAGAAAAAAACGCTCGAATGGCTCTCCAACCGATCCCTCATCAGCCTCCTCATCTTTCAAGGATCCCTATTTCACCTCCGTCGACCCTCAGATTTAGGAACCGCTGGTGACTCCCTATCCATCAACCGCCTCTCCTTCCCGCCGCTCCTTCCCGCCACGGATATTTCTGGCGACGACGCGAGATACGCTTGCCCCGCGCCGTCGGCTCCCTTGGCCACCCGCGCCGCCGGCCCCTCCGCCCTCATCTCCGCCCCTCCCAAGCCGCCCCAGCAGAAGCAGAAGCAGCAGGAGGAAGAGAAGAAGCAGGAGGAGGCGGCGCCGTTCGTGTTTCCGAAGCCCGTGCAGGTGGGCGAGGTCACACTCGAGCAACTCAACCCCAGCAGAAGCAGCAGGAGGAAGAGAAGGAGCCCGTACGTGTTTCTAGAGCCCGTGCAGGGATGGTACTCGAGCTTGCAGATCTGGTGGCCATGGGCTTCTCCAATGGCTGAATCTTACTTCGACGGCACATCTTTTTTGACGCTGTGCTCGATTTAGTTGGCCGGACCGCTGGAGGTTTCTTCCTCGTCAATCCCCTCAATCCTCTTCTGCACCAATCAACAATTTGGGCTTCCACGAGCTCTTGTTTCGCCGATCTGGTGCAGCAAGGTGAGAGCACAATCCCCCTTTTCTATTGTTTCTTTTTTTTCCTATCAACTTGTTTTCTATTGTTTCTTTTTTTCCTATCAACTTGTTTAATCAGCAATTTGGATTACACTCGATTCTGCATATCAAATGTGAATTAGTTATTTGATTTCATTTGCTGAGTAATGAGTATAGATTCAATGCTAAATCTCCCTAACCAGCATCTAAAATCTAAAAAATAGAGGTGTTTGCGTTCTACCAAGGACTATGGACTGATTTATATGTTGGCTTGTTCGGCTCTATATTTCACATAGAGATGAGGAAGCATGTGAAGGAGATCGTTTTCATGCATATAGTTGTAACTTTAAACATGTGATTTTGCTAACAAATATGACATGGCATGACTAGAACGACCAAACATATGCTTTAATGATTAAATAGCAGTATGAACATCTGCACAAAGTAGAAACACATGAAACATCTTATGTGAAACTCTTTACAATGCATTGAATTAGTCATAGAATTGTTTCTCAGGAAACTGAATTCTACTTTGTTTTTATAGCTATGATCTATGCTATGATTTTTCATATTGGAAACCAGATTACTACATCGATTCATTCTATGAACCTTTGTGGTCAGATTTTCCGACTTCATGGTAATCTACTTAGACCATTTGCATGTTTTGACCACCTGGGTAAGGTACTACAGTCTACAGATAATCCAAGGGAAGTTCAATGGCAGATTTTCTGCTTGTATCGCAGAATTAAAATATCAGCAGAGTTACCAGTTGATTTATTCGCAAAACTGTTTTTGTCTAGGAATTAGACAGCTTAGCAGGTGAACAAGAACAATGGCTGCTTTAATGATTATGCTCTAAACTTCAGTTCAAGGCTATAGTACATCATATATTTTCATCTGTAAATATCACACACTCACTTTAATGCATTGATTCATTGCATTCCAGGAAAAGGGGTAAACTTTTAAACTATGAGCTAGTTATTTCTAAAACATAGTTGAACTGAAGAATGTGCTAGGCACAAGTGGGCCGATCAGACAAACAGCCCATTACACTTATCTCTCTCTCTCTCTCAATTTCCTTACTTGTTCCAATCCGAGAGTTTCATATCGCGTGGTTTCCTTGATCTCCCTCGTTTTTCTTTATTTTGCAATGCTAGAAATTAGTTTCATGATTCAGTTTGTATTATGCAAGTGCAGGTTACAACAATGGATGGTTTTTTGGAATTGATGAGTGAACAAAACATTGAAGACAATGGACCGTATTGGGATGATAGTCAATTTGTAAGCCCACATGAGGAGCAACAACTGCCACATGTAGAAGCTGGTGCATCCCAAAAAGCCAAAAAGGCCAGATCAAAAAATTTCAGTGTAAAAGAAGACAACATGTTGGTGTCGGCATAGCTAGAAGTTAGTTTGGATGCTATACAAGGGAATGAACAATCCTGTGCTACGTATTGGCAAAGAATTACTGATTATTTTCACGAGCACAAGGACTTTGCATCTAATCGTAATTCTAATTCTCTCCAGCACTGTTGGTCTATCATACTAGAAGGTGTTAACCGGTTTTGTGGATGTTATGTCCAGATTCAAAACAGGAGGCAAAGCGGGGTGACAAAACAAGATAAGGTATAATGTTCTTTTCTTTATTTGATTGTCATTTCATATGTTGGTGCAAGTCTAATAAGGCGTATTTACATGTCTAGGTAATGCATGCATGTGAATTGTATAAGTCAAAAGACCCGAAGGGCAAATCGTTCGGATTGTTGCATTTTTGGAATATCTTGCAGCACGAGCAAAAGTGGAAGGATAGGTGCGTCCAGAAAAAACAAAAGACATCCAGCACTGGAAGTCCGTCGTCCACTCCTGGGACCAACGAGAGTCATCTAGAGGATGATGGAGATGGTCATACTTCAGAGCCCGTGGTTAGGCCAGGAGGTAGGAAGGCGGAGAAAGAGCGACAACGGCGAGGTAAAAATCATGTCTCTCCTGGAGATAATCTCTACATGGAAGCGTTGGAAAACATGTGGGCTAAGAAGAAAGAGGCAGAAGCCCTGAAAGAGGTTGCAAAAAAAAAGAGCGCTATGATGAGAGACTTGCACTTGAGAAGAAAAAGATTGAACTGAAGGAACAAGATATTGCGTTAAGGAGAAGGATTGAAGATGATAAGGTGATGAATATGGATCTTAGTGGTATGAGTGAGCGACAACGACAATACTATACGAGTTTGCAGGATGAGATCATCGCTCGGCGGTTTGGCACAGGCTCGGGTTGAGCTACTTCATATATGGAACTTTAAGTATTGTGTTTGCATTCTAAGTATGTTGTATGAACTTTTAGAGTGTTGTACAAACTCTATGTTAGCTGTATGGACTATTTATGTTAGTTGTATGAGCGATGTTGTTGTGTGATGAAAGAACTACATACATTGTCATACGTTATTACAACTGCATACATACTTAAAAACATTACATGATAGGTCCTAACTACATTATTACAAGTGCATACATAATTAAAAACAGAACATGATAGGTACTGACTTTATTGGTACAACTACATACACTACACCCCTCCATATTTTTCCCACAGGTGCTCGACTAGATCATCGCGAAGCTGTGAGTGAGTTTCCCTGTTAGTAATGGCTTGATGAGTTTGAAGAAATGCTTGCAGTTCAGCCGAAGGATGATGAGAAACTATTGCAACTTCTCCCATCCCATCGAAATGGTGGTCACCTTCTGCATCTCGCTCATCTTCAATGATCATATTATGCATGATGATACAAGCTGTCATGATTTGTCCTAGTGTGTCTTGATCCCAAAATCGTGCTGGTCCACGAACAATGGCAAAACGAGCTTGCAGAACTCCAAATGCTTGTTCCACCTCCTTCCTCACCGCTGCTTGTGCTTTCATAAACTATTTCCTCTTATTCCCTTGTGGAGATGGTATTGGCTTAACAAATGTGGCCCATTGAGGATATATGCCATCTGCAAGGTAAAATCCCATTGTATAATTATGACCATTGATGGTGTAGTTCACTTCTGGAGCGTGCCCTTTAGCTAGCTTTGCAAATAGATGACAACGGTGAAGAACATTAATATCATTGTGCGACCCTGGTAAACCAAAGAAGGCATGCCAAATCCAAAGATCATGTGAAGCAACGGTTTCTAGAATAATGGTGGGCTCATGCACATGGCCGGTAAACTGACCTTGCCATGCTGTAGGGCAATTCTTCCACTTCCAATGCATGCAATCTATGCTCCCAAGCATACCGGGAAAACCCTTTTGCTCTCCAATTGCAAATAATCTAGCTGTATCATTATTATTTGGGGATCTCAGGTACTCATCACCAAAGACTTCAACAATAGCTTTCACAAACCTTTTAAGACTCTCTATAGCAGTACTTTCTCCAATCCGAATATAATCATCAGTAGCATCTGCTGCTACTCCATAAGTTAGCATCCTAAATGCTGCGGTTATCTTCTGCAAAGGAGATAACCCAAGACGTCCGTTTCTATCTCTTTTCTGCACAAAATAATCATCATGTTATTCTACAGCTTGCAGTATGCGAAGAAATAGAGAACGAGCCATTCTAAACCTGAAGAAAGTAATAAGAATCAACCGAACCCAAGATGATGAACAAAAATGACGAACAAACAAAAACAAACCATTTACAAACCTGCGACGAAAGAAAGTTGGACCGTAGGTAGGAGCATCTGAAAAGTAGTCTTCGTATAGCCTCCAATACCCGGCTTCTCTGTTGCGGTTGATATACTGACGTCTAGGCACGGAACCGCCAGGTCGTGCAGCATTCATAAGCACATATTGAGTGTGTGCTTGGTGTAGTGTAGCAAGAATGAGTTCGTTGTCATCATCCTCCTCCGACGACGATGAATCTAAGAGAAAACGATGACTCATTTCGACCAAAGAAGGAACTACAAGGGAATGAGACTTGGTGAATGGCAACAGGAGACTGGCCGGGTATATGTAGAGTTGAAAGAAGTAGCCGTTAAAAAAAGTAGCCGTTAGAAAAATATAGTCGTTGGACAAAAGAGTAGCCGTTGGGAAAAAATAGCCGTTAGAATTAATTTGGTAGTTACAGGATAGTAGTAAAATATGGGTGTGTAAAATATATGGGGTCAAATTTAGGGGACCGGTTGGAGCGCAGAGAGAAATAGGGGGTCAGTCTAGATAGGGAGAACCTCTATATGAAGATATAGGGGGTCAAATATAGGGGATCGGATGGAGATGCTCTTAGGTAGAATAGTTACAACTTCACGTCCAGAAATGCATAATTGCAACACGAGAAGCTAACACTGTGAGTTATAACTTGTTATTCGCAATGCGCATATCCCCCAGTTACAACCCGAAACACTATGAGTTACAACTTGTTAGGTAGACCAATTACAACTTTACGTCCACAAATGCATAATTGCAACACGAGAAGCTAACACTGTGAGTTATAACTTGTTATTCGCACTGTGCACATCCCCCAGTTACAACTCGAAACACTGCGAGTTACAACTTATTAGGTAGATCAGTTACAACTTCACGTCCATAAATGCATAATTGCAACACGGGAAGCTAACACTGTGAGTTACAACTTGTTATTCGCACTGGGCATCCTCCAGTTACAACCTGAAACACTGTGAGTTATAACCTGAAATACTGTGAGTTACAACTTGTAGGGTGTGCACAGACATGAACTACAGTGAGCATACCTGCAAAATATACAGACAGTATACCGTATATATATATATATGAGTATATTAATGAATATATGTAACAACTCAATCTCCATCATATCAAATTGGCTCATGATGTCACAGGTTAGAATATTATTGTCCACTTATGCACCTTCTCATTTGACCCTGTCAAATTAGGCATAAGTCCTGACCAAGTGGGTTGGAGAAAATTTCAACTCTCACTTAGGCACTCAGATAGTCAGATTAGATCTAAAATAAGAGATTGAGTTTGCACATATGTTTACTAATATGCTCTTGTGTATTTGATATTTCGTCATAGACAAATACCTCAATATGAGTCATATATACACTAATATAAAGAACACCAGCAATGTTCTTCCCAAAATCCATAGTTTTGAGGAACAAAACACTTTTATGTGACATCCTACGCGAGAAAAATGACATATCGACGTCCTCGTATCCTTTTGCTATCAAGAACACGCACTGGGCACCTAATTACTGGTATGAAGCCCACTTTTCATAGGGTATTATAAAAAGAGTAAAATGCACTGGTGGCCCATAAACTTGTCGCGCTGTGTCAGATAGGTCCACGACCTTTTTTTTAGTTCTGGGCCGTTAAACTTGTTAAGTGGTTCATTGCAGGTCCAAACCCCATCACCAAGCTCTGGGAGCCGACATGGCCATGCCAACATGGTGGACATTTTGCGCATGAGCCCTTCAATTTTTCACACATCTGCACAACCAGCCTATAACCTAATCCCCACTCACTCTCTCTCTCGCTCTCACTCTCGCTCACACACGCTTGGTAGGCGTAGAGGCAGACGGACTTGGAGGTGTTGATCGGCGGCGGTCGGTGTTGATCGGGACCGACTGACGACAAAGAAGGCATGATCTTCCTTAGCTGAGTCTGGATTGAGGCGACAATTGCGGTGAGGTGGAGAGGATGGTGGCCACCAGGTGGCAAAAAGGGAAACCGCCGCCCATGTATGGTAAGTAATTCGAAGACCAAATCTGTTAAATTCATCGTTCTAGGATGTAGAAGTTCTTGGCGGTCGAAAGGTTCAACTTTTGCACCTAGGTTTAGGGTTTTGGTGAAATTTATGCTAGGAAATTGATATGGAGGTTTCGGTCTTATATTGTTGCGGCTTTGGTCTTGTAGGTCCTGGGAATGATGTGTTTTCTGTTGAGTTGCATCATGACGGGTTCTTTGTTGGTCAAGGTGGGAACCGGGCTTACATAGATGAGAAAGTGGACTGGTTCGATCACTGTGAGACAGATAGTTTATCACCATTGTGGATAGATGTTTTTGTTGCTGAACTTGGGTACGAGAAGAGTCAAAGTTTGAAGACATATTGGTTGCTTCCAGGGAAGACTCTTGCAGATGGTCTGAGGGTAATTGTCAATGATGCAGATACACTTGTTATGGCATCTGTCGTGGAAAAGGTCAAGAATTTTGTTATATATTTGGATCATGATGACAATATTGTAGGCCTGAATTGAGAGGACATTGTAGCAAACCCAATTGCTACATTGCCTAAGGTTTTCAGCCCTAAAAAGGTAATCATTGTTGAGGAGAAGGTTGGTGAGAAGCTTCCTGTTTTCTATGACAATATCAAGTCAAGAAGAGTTGAACAAGGAGCTGAGGCAAAGGCTGATAGTGCAAGTGAAGACAGTGATAGTGACAGTGACCCTGATTTTGTTGACAGTGACTATGAGTTAGAGCAAGATGATGATGATCTATTTGTGGACAATGTGGATCAAGTTTTTAAAGTGAACAAGGATGGAAAGGAGCTATCTACTGATAAGGAAGTGAACAAGGATGGAGAGGAGGTATCTACTGATGAGGAAGGCATTGAATTGCCAAACTCTGATGCAGAAGGTGAACCTAGATTCAAGTTCAAAACATTTAGAGCAGAGGACATGAACAATCCTATCTTCAAGGTTGGAATGATATTTTCTTCAGTTGAGCTTCTTAGGAAGGCAATCACTGAATATAGCCTGAAGCATAGGGTGAATATCAAGATACCAAGGAATGAGAAGAAAAGGCTAGGGGCACATTGTGAACAAGGTTGTCCATGGAACCTATATGCTTCACATGATAGGAGGTGCAATGGTTTGATGGTGAAGACATATAGGGGTGACCACAACTGCCAGAAGAAATGGGTTTTGAAGAGATGCACATCCACTTGGCTAGCTGAGAAGTACTTGGAGACCTTCAGAGCAGATGATAAGATGTCCCTTACAAACTTTGCTAGGACAGTTCAAAAAGAATGGAATCTGACACCATTGAGGAGCAAGCTTGCTAGAGCTAGAAGGCTGGCAATGAAACAGATACATGGGGATGAGGTTGAGCAGTACAACAAGTTGTGGGACTGTGGGCAAGAGGTAAGGAGGTGCAATCCTGGCAGCACATTCTTCCTAAACCTGATTGGTCCAAGATTCCATACTTTGTATATGTCATTAGATGCATGCAAAGGGGGTTTTATATCTGGTTGCAGACCACTTATATGCTTAGATGGTTGCCACATAAAGACAAAGTTTGGTGGACAGCTGTTGACTGCAGTTGGGATTGATCCCAATGATTGTATCTACCCAATTGCAATAGGTGTTGATGAGGTTGAGTGCTTGAGTTCATGGAAATGGTTTCTTCAGACATTGAAAGAAGATATTCACATTGATAACACTTATCCATGGACTATCATGACTGACAAACAGAAGGTAATATAGTCTTCACTTCTATCCTTTTTTTATTGCAGCAGTGCATATCTACACTACTAATTAATTCCCTTGTCTGCCTTGGTAGGGTCTAATTCCAGCAGTGCAGCAAATCTTCCCTGATTCTGAACATAGATTCTATGTGAGGCATCTGTACTCAAACTTTCAGCAATAGTTCAAAGGTGAGAACTTGAAGAATCAACTCTGGGCTTGTGCAAGGTCTAGCTCAATTGTGGAGTGGAATAGGAACATGGACCAAATGAGGGCTCTAAACCAGGAAGCATATGAGTGGTTAAGGGAAATGGCTCCAAATACATGGGTAAGAGCTTTTTTCAGCACATTTCCTAAGTGTGACATCCTGTTAAACAACAGTTGTGAAGTCTTTAATAGCTACATCTTAGAAGCAAGAGAGATGCCTATGTTAAGCATGTTGGAAAGGATCAAGGCGCAGCTTATGACCAGACATTTCAATAAGGAGAAGGAGGTAGGTGAGGTTTGGAATGGCTTTATCTGTCCAAAGATTAGGAAGAAAGTGCAGAAGAATGCAGAGCTGGCAAACACTTGTTATGCACTGCCTGCTGGCAAAGGAATATTTCAGGTGCAGGAGAGGAACTTTCAGTACATTGTGGACATTATAAGCAATACTTGTGACTGCAGAAGGTGGGATCTTACTGGTATCCCTTGCAACCATGCCATTGCATGCTTAAGACATGAAAGGATAAGTGCAGAGTTAGTGATCTCTCAATGCTACTCCACAGCAACATACCTCAAAGTATATGGACATAACATCTGGCCATGCAGAGATCAGAGTACTTGGGAAAAGGTTAATGGGCCACAAGTGCTTCTCCAGCATATGACAAGAAGGTTGGTAGGCCACCCAAATCTAGAAGGAAGCTACCATATGAGAAAGAGGGAAAAAAATAGACCCACACTGTCAAGGCATGGGATAATTATGACCTACAAATATTATGGAGTCAGTGGCCACAACACTAAGGGCTGTGAGTTGAAGAAAGCTGGTATGATGCCAAAGTTACAGCCACAGAGGAGAGCTACACATTCTAGTTCAGAAGTTCAAGATGATGAGGAACCTGTCATCACCCAGGTAGCAAACTTACTTTTTTTGTGTTTGTTCAATGCTTAGTACCAACCAATAATGTTGTTATAGGAGCCAATAATGTCTCAGCGTACAACAAGTCAACTACTGTCTCAACCACTAAGAAACAGCATGCTGTCTGAGATGCAAGGATAGGTAATACAACTACTGCATGAATACGCCCAATTCACACTTATGCACAATTGTAACTGTTTGAACGCATGGATCGTGCAGGCATCACAGAGTAGTAGAATGGAGATGGTGCCTCAACCTTTGCCAGATTCTATTTTCATCATGACTAATCAACCATCAGCAAGACCTGTGCCACCTACAACTGCATCAAGGGAGGGGAAAGCCAGGATTGCCAACTGCAAGGCTGGAGCTGCACCACCTAAGAAGACTGCAACTGTCAAGAATAAGAAATAAGCTACTTCTGAATCTGGGTAGTCAACATTTTGTGCAGTGCTTTTGCTCTTTTGTGCAGTGCTTTTGCTCTTTTGGTACCAACAAACATCTTTGACTGCTTGATATGTAATTGGCTATGTCAGTTAGCAAAGTTATAGTTTAGTTAAGTTAAAGTAAGTCAAGATGACCAGATGGCTGCTTCTAAATCTGGGTGGTCAATATTTTGTACAATGCTTTTGCTCTTTTGGTAGAAACAAAGTTCTCTGCCAGCTTGATATGTAATAGGCTATGTTAGTTAGCTAAGTTATAGTTAAGTTACAGTAGGTCAAGTGCTCCAGATGGATGACCTGAATATGTATGATATACTCTATGCATATCAGTAAAATTGCCACCTTTTGGGACATTATTCAAACTTTATCATATGTTTACCATGTGTTGTTCATTCCATATCAATTGGAACACATGATTGCAGGAAACTTTGATTGCATTTCAGTTCAAAACACCAGATACATACATTCAGTTCAAAACTACAGATACATGCATTTCAAAACACTTAACCAACAACTACTATTGCCATTGCTACTTCAGTTCTTTACCTGAAGGCAAACCAACAACACCAAACTAAATAGCAACAGCACACACACAACTACAATTGCCCTCAGAAACCATGTAATTTCCTTTCCTAAGCCTAACAGTTCCATTGCTATAGCTATCAAAGCTGACAGTTCTTCATTTCTTTCCCTTTCTTCTTTTGCAATAAAATTGAAACGCTTCCTCTGATCAACAAGTTTTGGCCCACAAAATGGCTTTGTCATCGATGCCTATCGACAACCACCACAAGCATTTGCAGTACCATCAGCATCACCATCAAGCTCCCCAATCACCTTCAGGTACTTAAAGTAGTCGTCTTCCCAGAGCCAAAAATCACAACCCGACACATCCCTCTATAGAAAAACGCAAGGCAACTCAAATCCAACAACACATGGTGCTCAAAACCAACTTCAATTCGATGGCATACGAACTAACCTTGTGATTTGGGCAAGTGTAGAAGATTCAACCCCGATTCAAATCGGTGTCCGCCACCAGCTCCACCACCTTCCTCCAACCGCATGAAGGACAAAAGGTAGTGGGGAGATTTGCCTTGCCCCTGCGCCTAACGGACGAACTCGATTCCACTGCCATAGCGTCAATCTTAACTGGGACAAAGGCGATGGCGGCGGTATGGCAGGAGGCGACGGGTGAGAGGGTGAGTGAGAGAGTGAGAGTGAGAGAGAGTGAGTGGGGATCAGATATAGGCCGGTTGTGCAGATGTGTGAAAAATCGAAGGGCTCATGCGCAAAATGTCCACCACGTTGGCATGTCCACGTTGGCTCCTAGAGTCTAGCGATAGGGTTTGGATCTGCAATGAACCACTTAACAAGTTTAACGGTTCAGAACTGAAAAAAAAGATTGTGAATCTATCTGACACTGCGTGACAAGTTTATGCACCGCCAATGCATTTTATTTTTATAGAAACTGAACTAAATACACTAGACTTGCAACTGAATCTCGAAAATTTCAGCCAGGGATTCTGGAAAGACTCAACCATATTTGAAGTCTGAGCGTTCAAAAACCTTTGTTACACTTTACCTAAACTGTGATTTGTTGGCGTTGCTTTAGATGGATCCCCTTAGTTACTCATGTTTAGTGAAAACAAGAAAAAGGCACATGGAAATGGAGGAAGCAGTAATGTAATGCCACCCGCTCACGAAAAGCCTCTGGTCATACTTTTGGTCGTCCGCTCTTAAAACCGGCGGGGCGGGAGAGCGCGCCATCAGCCAGCTCCTCTCCTCCTGCCCCCTCCCTCCCTCCATCTCTCCTCCCCCACTGCCTTCCGCAAACACCTTGTCACCTTCCCCTTCCAAAAGCAGGAGTAAGGAGAGCACACGCCACCGCCATGTCCCCTACCACCACCCCGTCCCCCGCGCCACCCAAGGGCGCCAAGCGCAGCCTCATGTCCTCGCTCATGGAAGCCACCGCGCTGCTCCGGACCTCCTCCTTCAAGGAGGACTCCTACGTCGCCGCCGCACTGCCGTCCTCCGAGCTCCGCGCGCTCGCCGACCTCAAGGCGCTGCTCGCCACCCACCCGGACCCCATCTCCATCTGGGGCGTCCCCCTCAACGCCCCTTCCTCCCCTCCCACCGCCGCGACCGACGGCGCCGCGGCGGTCCCGGACGAGCGCGCGGACGTGGTGCTCCTCAAGTTCCTCCGCGCGCGCGACTTCCGCGTCCGCGACGCACACGCCATGCTGCTCCGCTGCGCCGCCTGGCGGGCCGAGTTCGGCGCCGACGCGGTGCTCGACGAGGACCTGGGCTTCAAGGACCTCGAGGGCGTCGTCGCCTACATGCACGGCTGGGACCGCGAGGGCCACCCCGTCTGCTACAACGCCTACGGGGTCTTCAAAGACAGGGACATGTACGACCGGGCCTTCGGAGACGGCGACCGCCTCGCGCGCTTCCTCCGCTGGCGCGTCCAGGTCATGGAGCGCGGCGTGCGAGCGCTCAGCCTCAGGCCCGGGGGCGTCAACGCCATCATACAGGTCACCGACCTCAAGGACATGCCCAAGCGCGAGCTCCGCGCCGCCTCCAATCAGATCCTCTCGCTCTTCCAGGACAACTACCCAGAGATGGTCGCGCGCAAGGTACTGCTCGTTCTTGACCTGTGTCTCTGCCTCGCCGCGCATTTCGTCGAGCCCTCCCTTCTTTTCGCATTCTTGCGCTAATCAAATGCCCCACTTATCCGCCATTTCGAAGGTGTTCATCAACGTGCCGTGGTACTTCTCGGTTCTCTTCTCCATGATCTCGCCGTTCCTCACGGAGCGCACCAAGAGCAAGTTCGTCATCGCGCGCGAGGGCAACGTCGCCGAGACGCTCTACAAGTAAGCAAGATTTGAGATTCTATTCCTTCTTCCCGCGCGCCCCTAGTACACATGTGTAAGCTCTGGCAATTGATGCCAGGTTCATCCGGCCGGAGCTGGTGCCGGTGCAGTACGGCGGCCTCAGCCGCGCTGGCGACCTCGAGAACGGACCGCCAAAGCCGGCGTCCGAGTTCACCATCAAGGGCGGCGAGAAGGTGTTCCTAGAGATCGACGGCATCGAGGTATATGCCAATTTCGCCCCCTCCCTGCACTGCACTCGTTTCTTGCATTGGGAACTCAAACGTCCCAAGCTGTTTCATATTTGCATTTGCATATTTTAAATCTACATACCTAGCTACAAATTCAGATTACGATGGGCGCAAAGAAAAAAACATTTTTAAACTAGTGGTAGTATTCTCAGACTACTAACTTGGCCTATCCATCACTTTCATCTGCCTGTCTCCGGGATGCCAATTTGGGGCTAAACATTTGCATCACCACCTGCATGCTTTGTGAGTGAGCTTGTGCGCTCGAGATCAGAAAGCACACAAGCATGTTGAGCCTCGTTTCTTGCTTACGCTGTGTCCTAGGTTGGTTCCAGCTCTTTCTGCCGCCCCTTTTTTAGTTTTTTTTAAATAAATCTTTTCACCCTTCAAGAGGTGTAGACACACAGTACTAGAGTGTCTGTGGATGAGATGGTACTGCAGAATTGGGAGATGGCAGTGATACAGGTGCATGTGAGGCAGTGAGGACTGAGGAGTCCTTTTGGATTTTGAAATTTGTACTGTGGGAACTGGCCATCAACGCGTCGCTGGGCACGCTGCAAAAGCAGAGGACTTTGAGCTGTGTGTTCTTGCACTGCAATGCTTTTTCACCAGTAAACACTGCGTGAAGCAGACCGCTGCCTCTGCAGCCGCTGTATCATGTCCCTGCGAAACTGACATGAGTCATGGGACGCTGCCCACATGAGACTAGGGGGTTTGCCATTGCTCACGCGCAACCACCTGCATACCATTGCTAGCTCAGCCCTCTCATGTGAACAAGAAAGGGTGATTTCCATGTGAATTTCTTCGTCTCGCTGAGGTTTGAATGCTGCAACGCCTGCAGCCCAGCACCGCACCTCGTATGCGATGCGGAAATGATGTGAGAATTTCGTCAGGGTAAAAGTGGATTGATTGCTACAGTAGGTAGCACAGTGCACACGTCTTTTTGTAGCTTTACTTTAGTTTACAGTTCACGCCACGGTGCGAGTTTCCACGCGCTGTCACCCTCCTCTGTCCTTGGCTCATCAGGGATGCATGCTGAGCCAAGTTAAAAAAATGGTCTATTCGACTTAGCACGAAGGCTCTCACTGTTTTTTACAACCCCTTCTACTGAGCACGTAGCAGGGTAAATAAAGCCTTCAGTAAGCTTTGTATCTCGAAGCTTGACTTGCCTAATTGAGGTGTAAACTGCCTGCTGAAAGTGTTGTTAATCTTGCTGTTGCTGTCAATGCCTACCACTGTAAAAGTTGAGCACTGTATTGGATTCTCGTTCTGGTAGTCCAGGCCAATGTTCATGTGAATCCTGCACATGGTAGGGGCCGTTGTTGAGAAACTAGCACTGCCATTAGCTTCATGCCAAGATCAGCTCCAACTCAAGTGTCTAGTATAAACACGAGAAATAAACAAAATGTATTCTTTGGTGTTATCTAATTAGGGGAGATTTAATATTAGCTCAGGGGCCATGAATCAGACGTGCACATGATTGATTATGCGAACATTATGCTACTACTCGGTGTTATCTTGGTGAAGCTTGGCTAAACCATTGGCTTGTGCAATTCCAGGCAGCTGCGACAATAACGTGGGACCTGGTCGTCGGTGGCTGGGACCTCGAGTACGGCGCGGAGTACGTCCCGGCGGCGGAGGACAGCTACACGCTGTGCGTGGAGAAGACGAGGATGGTCCCGGCCACCGCCGACGAGCCCGTCCACAACGCATTCACGGCGAGGGAGGCCGGCAAGATGGTGCTGTCCATCGACAACTCCGGCTCCCGGAAGCGGAAGGTCGCCGCGTACCGGTACTTCGTGCGCAAGCCGTCAGTGCAGTGACATACAGTCCGCGGCGGCCGGCGGCTTGCCGGCCGGCGGTGGCGGCAGGAGTTCTTTATGGAACGGACGGCGAACTGCTTGCTTGGTCTTGTTGTGGCCACGGAGGGGAGAGGCTAATTTAGGTCTATTTAATTATTAGTGCTATAATTATATGCATGTATTATGCCATATGTAGAATATAATGTAAGAGCTGTTGGACGTTTGTCATCATCATCATCTCTATAAAGCTATTGAGTTGAGTTTTTTGGGGTAATTTTCCCTGTTTTACGTTCGCAGAATGATTTCGATTCCTACCGGTGTTGCAACGTATTGATTGTTTCGCAGTGACCATTTGCCATTTTGCCGGAGAGCTTTCAGGGGAATCTTCACCAGTCCCACCCATAATTCAAAAAATATATACTTTTTTGCATGTATCCAGTCTTTTTCTAGTAAGTTTCACTATTGGTCTGGCATTAGTAAAAGTTGAAAACTCAAATAATACCGAGTGCTGGTCTGCTGCAAATGCAAACTCGAAGCATATCAATTTCAAATCTTTTGGACCGTAACAAGGAGCGAGTAAATTCTGGTCATTGTTTGGAACGCACGAATTTCACGAGAACCCCTGTAGATAGTAGATATCCAGTTTCAGACTTAAGAGTTAGAACATGACAACTACTGATGACTGGCTACAAGCTTTTGTCTTGCACGTACTACGATGCCCTTGATGACTTTCTGCAGCAAAGCTATGGTTTATATTCAAAAAAAATTATTAAGCGTGATTATCTACATTGCTCGAAGACGAGGTGGTCCTAAACTACTGGCTGGTCCTGCTATGAACAAAACTAGCCATCGCAGATGTGCATCTTTGTCGCTGGTCAGATGGTCAAGCCTTCATACTTTACCTTTTTCTTTTCGGGAACACTGCCGATGCCACAAATAAAGCTGCCCTCCTGGCCGCCCTCTTCTTCTTGTTGGCTCCGGGAGACACGATGCTAAACAATGGCTGTAGAGTTTAATAACATTGCAAAAGGTTGGGTTGTGTTAGTTCGACATGTGGGCTATCCTTATCAGATGTGGCTGAACATGACACAAAATTCTAAAACCTATAGTTTTTTTTAAAAAAAAATTGTGGCCTTAAATGTGCAGTTTTTTACATGAGCACTTAATTTTTTTTATACATATGCCAAAAATATGTACCTTTTTTAAATTTACTCACTTTTTTATTCGGATGTTTAGCATCTCCTTCCTATTAATACCCACAAATACATATAATACGGAATATATCCTAATTTCTCCCATCTCATTATTCCTCTTCTACATCGTTCACTTACATGTGGGTCGTCGGCCACTATGGTTAAATGCCTAACAACGACGTAGCTCGAATTGGATGGTAGTACATCAGAAGTTGCACTTGTTTGCAACGGCAAATATGAAATTGTTCTTTCTTGGAGGATTTCCTTGTGACAACATCAAAATTGGGATCCGGGATACTAGACCTATCATGGTTGTGCTCACATTCATTCAACTTACACCTTACTCTTTACTATTGGTAAACCAGTACAAACACCAAAAAGAAAACAAAATGTCCCCACACGTGAATATTTAATTAATCACGCGTTCTCAGAAAGTAACCAAAAGGATTAGCAGCATGACAATTCATTCACAGGCATGCACATGAGATCAATGATACCACCAGCCATTGACGGGCCTACTAATTTTGTGCAAGAGTGTATATATACATCTAAAATTTTATTAAAAAATTATATATGTCAACTATATAAAATATGAGTCGGTTCTCAAGTTACTTCTTCCCTCTACTCTCTTCGTATCTAATAAAAATCCTAAAATTTAAATAATTTACTTACATTTACTATCTATTCTCGTCATCTACCCTCTCCGCCTCTTTACCGAGTATGGATATGGGGTCCGTTCTACTAATAAAAATAACTGAAAAAATTAAGAGAAAAATTAACGGATAATCTTCTACTCTCTTTTTTAATCACATCTAAAATCAAACTACATTATCGCTCCTGATGTATTCATTCATTAGCGCTCTTATGACGTATCCACATCTCCATACCTTTAGTTTATGTTTGATGTTAGTGCGTCCAATGTTTATGTTTTCGTTACAAAACATAGACAATTATCTAGTGTCATGTTCTATATGTGTGCCTGGTAACCGCGGTCTACAATAGCTCAAGATGTGATCACAGCTCACGACCTAGTGCCCACACGTCACGTATAGCGGCCCAAGCGCCCTTGAGGTACGAGTGACGACCGCATAGATGAGTGAGTTGAATCTTGAGAGGCTGAAACTTTGTGTGATTGTGTGACGACCGTATTCCTGAGATAGGGAGCGGTGGTGGCGCGGGCATGAGTAAGGTGGTGATCACATTGGTGGGGTGTGGCATGGGCACAAGCTCAACCCTGAAGGGCAACGACAACAACAAGGTGGGCTTGAGCTAGACGGGACATGGCGACGACGTGAGCCTGAGCGAGGTGGGGGCGTACATGCCTGTGTGCAGGGGCATGAGCATGACAAGAATGTACTCCCAAACTGAAAATACTAGCCAGTGCCACCACCTAATTGAAGTAGAATGATGCCCACTCATGACATGTTTGGATCACTGCAATTGCAAGGTCCTATAGTTGATTGGCTGCACCGAAGTTGGGGGAACCATTGGAATTTGTTTAAAGTAATAATATTTTATTGAAAAATTGTAAATAATAATAATAATAATCTGATATTTATATAAATAGGTACTTGTTGGTACGCGAAGTGCCGATTAGGAACTTGTCGGCATGTGAAGTGCCGACTGGAGATATGTCGGCACTCAACATACTGACATCCTATGTGACAGTAGATCCAGGGTTATCGGCACTCTACGTGCTGATATATCATGTGTCCCACAAACGATATTAAAAAAAACGTCATAACTTTTTCATATAATTTTAGATGGAGATGATCTTTATATGAAAATTATGCCTCTCAATGAGATATACAACTTTGTAGTTGAGTAATTTTCCATTTAAATCCATTAAATGTCCAAAAATTAGTTATAAATTTCAGATCTAATAAACTAGATCTGAAATTTCTAACCACTTTTTGAGCATTTAACTGATTTAAATGAAAAAGTATTTAGCAACAAAGTTATAGATCTGTTCGATAGATACAATTTTCATATAAAAATCATCTATATTGTAATTATATAAAAAAGTTATGAATTTTACTTTGAATATTATCTACTGGATATAATATTTGTCAACACACGGAATGTCAATAGGTATCGAGCCTACTGCCGTGTAGGATATCGACACTTTGCTCGTTGACATATAACTATTTCTACAAATATCAGATTTTAACTATTATTTTGCAAGTTTTTAATAAAATAATATTATTTAAAAAAGTTTCGAAATAGTCAGCCTTGATCTATGTGCGTATTATCTTTTGGGGGTTCAAACACTGATCAGCTGCAGGTTGTACATAGTGGCCGTGGGCCATTGACAGCCCAAAATCTTGCCTCATTTTCCGTGCAAAAACTCAAAGCATTTTGATGCCTTCACCTTCTGATCATTTGGTAGATCCAAGTCCATGGCCTATTTCAGGTTCACTCGGAGCTTTGGCTTCTACTTCAAAAGATGTGTCCACTGTCCACTAGGCCATAATGTACCAAAAACTTATAGAACCGAGCACGCTACTTTATAAGTAAAAATTTATTGAGCAGTATGCTTGGTACGGAACGCTCCTGATAAGAGCTTTTTTCTCTACTTTTAAATGCAGCATTTAGTTGGAAATAATTTTAGAGCCTCAGGAGTAAGATACTATAAATATTTTTGTAGTTAGACAAACACATTTCTTAGTGATCAGTCACCTAAGAATCGAGGATTTTACAGTCAATCTCGCCATCGGCGGGCTAATATTTAGGAACTTTTTTTTGGATTTGGGAAGTATTCCCGAACTTAAGGATACCTAGGGCAAAAGATCAGCTCGACGGTGATGGTAGCAGATGCGGAGTGGACGACGAGGTGACGAGAGCACTACAAGCCACGAAGAGAGGAGAACCAATGGTTAGGTGGTGCTAGCTGCAGGAGAGTCAAGGCAACAACCCTGATGATGAGGATGATTCTGGTGATGTGTGGGGTGGAGGGGCAGCGGAGATGGTGTAGGAGTGGCGGGGCTAGCTAGCTCACAGCCTCAACCTTAAAAGCCTAAAAAAACGTGCAATTGAATGTATAACATTTCCTTTCAATAGAACACCTGCATTATCCGTCTTCACACTTCTGTCCTCCAGCACAAGGTCAGGGAACTGAAGATCCATCCCCTCAACACACACTCTTGTCTCGTACACAACAAATGTTCCTTCAAGAACGTCCTACTTGGCAGTACATAGGAGCAATAGAATGGATTCTGCATGGTGCATTCACCCCGTAAATTTTGAGATGTGTGAAATTTGAACTTTAGGCTCCTCTAGGACACACGAGTTTCACATGAGTTTTTCAAGAATCGGGTACGAATCTCACAGGAATGCTACGAAATTCCTCAGGACGTGATTCAGTGAACAAGCATCTAGTGCACAGTGAATGATACATGGATAAAGACTTGATGGGCAACATGATGATCATAGATGACTCGCGGGAACAAGAGAGAGAACGGTGGCTGGCGATGTCACGTCCGTGAGCCAAATTAAGTGGAGAGAAGGGTGGCGAGCGAGCTAGTCAAGGACGAAAGTGATGCGTCGCGGGACACGGGGTCCCGTGTCGTGTCTCTCTCTCACACACACGCACAACCGGCGGCAAAGCAAAGGTTCGGCGTGCAGGGCCTGATGGAATTAATTGATGGCATGGCTCCCCCTCGCTCCCTTCCCTTTTTCTTCTTTCTCCCCTGATGTTCCCTCCTTATAAAAGAGGACGCACAATGTTGCGTTGCGTGAGGACCCTACCCCTGCCCTGCCCTGCTCTGTAAAACGCAAATACAGTACGATACAATTCTTTGATGATCTAAACGCTGTTACAGCGAATGCAGGCAGCTGTGTTAGTACCAAAAACAGAGGAGAAAAAGGAGGACGCAGCGCACATCACGCCTCGCTTTAGACGAGAGAGAGAAGAAACCTACGGGTATTTTACGGAATAGTCTATATTACTCTAATATAATAAAATACTCGCAGGTACCACAGTAGTAGTAGCTTGTGTGCACGAAGACGCAATGTGCAGGAGCAGAGTCGTACAGGGAGGGGGGAGGCTGACACCGACGGCGACTGCATTTTCTGATTCGCAACCTGCACACGCCTGACAAGGGAAGCGACCACCCCCCAATCCCCCATGACCCCACATCCAGCTCTTGTGCCTAGAGTACCATGCACGATGGGTAGAGATGAAAATCGAGCGTTGCATGAAGGGTTAAAAAACCGTCGGTAACCGTCTAAAAATCGCGGCTACCGATCTTTTCGGTCCGATCCGGTTTAAAAAACTATCGGTAACCGAAAAAATTCAAAAAAATTGAAAAAAATAAAAGAATTAAAAAAAAAATCAAAAAAAATCTTAGAAAAAACTAGATACAATTCTAAGACCTTATGCGAAAAAAAATTTCAAAAATAATGTCGTTTTCATCATATTCTATAGGGAGAAAGTTTAAAAAAAATGAAAACAATTGAAGCGTGCGGCTCAATTATTAACTCACGTTAAGGAAAAGTGTAACATGCAAACTCATATTTTTTTTTTATAAAACGTATTTTAAGAGAATCTTTAAAATTGATTTCACTTTATTTAGAGTTTTATTAAATTCTCTATGATTTTTACAAAGTTCACAAGCATAAAGTGAATATATTAAGAAACATCATTGTAATTAACTTTTTCATGTCTACTATTATTTTTTCTACGTAAATCATAATATAAATAAGCTAATGAAAGTGGTTTCACTAATTTTTGAGGTGTGATGGGTCAGTTATGAATTAATCTAGTCACAACACATTTACACAATCATGCATGTTACAATAACTAATTCATGAGTTAATATATTTTTAAAAGATATAGGATCATGTAAGAAGACTAAAAAAATTAGTTTCATGATTTTTGGATTAGCAAAGAGTAAACTATGCATTTACCTTGGTTTAACAAATAAAATTTCTCACAGAAAATTTTGAACATTTTTACGAGTATAAATACTTTTATCATGTATATAATGTTACAAGGAAGCCAACAAAATTTGTTTCACTTGATTTGAAGCTCAGATGAATTAGTTATTGACTTTACAAGATTGAACCCTTTTTTAGGTTTTTTGTTGAACTGCGCTGAAATTCGATAAAACCGCTCGATAAATCGAGAAAACCGAGCGGTTACCGACCCAAACCGCTCGGTAACTGACCAAATCAAAAATACGAGAAAATTACTTGGTAACCGACCCAAACCGCTCGGTAACCGACCAAAACCGAGCGGTTACCGAGAGGGCAAAAACATGATTTTTTCGCAAAAATTCAAAATTTGTCGAATGAATTTTCTCCGATTTTTTTGAATTTTTGACCGGTAATCGCGGTTACACGCAGGTTGCATGTAGGGATAGCGTTCATTCATTCATGGGAAAAATGCACAAACCCCCCCATAAGTTACTCCATTTTTTAGATTCCCCCCATAAGCCATTTTGTACAAAAACCCCCCGAACAGTAATTTAGATTTGCAAAAAACCCCCAGCAATTGTTTAATGCAGAAAATAGGTTTTCTTTAATATAAAAAAATATGTAAATTCTTTAATAATTTAGATAAAGGTTTTTAAAATGATTTTTTGGTGAAATAAATAAAATAAAATATTTTTAATTCTATTAATCTTATATATATGTTCTTCAATGATAAAATAAATATTTTAATTATGTCCCTTAGAGGAATAAGGATATAATTTTATTTATTATTTGTGTTCACAAATAACGACAAATCAATAGAGACTGATGCTAAATCTTGCTGAACTCTCTGCATCTACGGAAGAGAGGCCGGGCGCTGGAATGCGACCAAGTGCCATGCCAATGGGTAGGCCGGTCGGACAAATTAGAGAAGATTCCCTTTATACCATTGCAACTTATACGTTTGCCTTATGTGTTATCTAAAATTAAAAACATAGAAAACCTAGAAAAATTAAAAATTCCCTTTATTTTCTAATTATTTACCATTTTTCCATAATTAAAAATATATAAAACCTATTAAAACATTATTCTAGATTTTCTAAATTTTTCTCATAATTAAAACATTTATTTTATCATTCAAAAAACATATATATAAGATTAATAGAATTAAAAACATTTCATTTTATTTATTTCACCAAAGGAATCATTTTTAAAACCTTTATCTAAATTATTAAAGAATTTACATATTTTTTATATTAAAGAAAACCTATTTTCTGGATTAAACAATTGCTGGGGGGGGGGGGGGGTTTGCAAATCTAAATTACTGTTGGGGGGTTTTGCAACAAAATGGCTTATGGGGGGAATCTCAAAAATGGAGTGACTTATGGGGGGGTTTGTGCATTTTTCCCTTTATTCATTCATTCATATATATATATATATATATATATATATATATATATATATATATAAGATTTTTATGCGCGAACCCTTGCGGGCAAAGGCTGACATCAAATCTGTGGTCTGTGAGTATACTCGTTTACTCACGCGATAATGGGGCACAAACCGAGGTTGGAGAGCAAAGCTGCTGGGGCAAGGGGCAAACTGAGTGGCTGACTTGCTAAGCCGTAAGTGGCTAAGTGGATGAAGAAAACTAGAGTAGACCCACCTATCAAAGAACTATGCTGAACGCTTAGCGAGTACCACACCTGTCTAAACAAGGATAACAAATGTTACTCATACTCTACCCTTTCGGGTATTTACCCGTAGGTAAATGAATAATCTCAAACGACAAAAGCATATTGAGCGCTTAGCATGTGTTTGATTGTCCAAATTTGCATCAGCCTAATCCAATTAATTGTGTATAGTCTTACTAAACAATATATTGACCTAACAAATACAAATATACACCTTCAAACTGACCTGAAGTAAAACACTATTTAAATCCGTATACTAAAGCCAGCTCTGGTAGGATCTTTATTTTGACCGGCAAAATACTGTGCTGCTAGAAATTGCCGATTGAGAGTCAGACCAACTCCAGCGGCGCCCTTATCCGAGCCGCAAACTACTGTAGCGGCTGATTTTTCCCCCGAACGCGCCCGCATCCGTCTCCAGCGGCTACCGCATCCGGGTGAACAGGGAAGCGGGGCGGCCATTCGCGTCAGCAAATTTGTGGGGAGATGCGGGCGCCGCAACACTGTGCGCGAGGGGAATCCAGCACCGGCCG
This sequence comes from Phragmites australis, assembly GCF_958298935.1. NCBI lineage: Eukaryota > Viridiplantae > Streptophyta > Magnoliopsida > Poales > Poaceae > Phragmites > Phragmites australis. Next base: position 17,333,057 of record NC_084931.1, read on the forward strand.
TTGCTCCCGCGGAGAGGAGGAAGTGGAGCTGGCGAGTGGTTGCGGCGACGAGGCGGGGACGTGCGGGGGCCATCGCAAGCGAGCTGCTTCCGGCGAGCCGGGCGACGACGCGGATTCGGCGGCTTCCCCATCATCTGTCTGCTCGGCCGCCGGCGCCCTAGCGACACCATGGTCGACCCCAAAGCTCTGGTAAGCCTCACGCGTCGAGATCCATGGGTATTCGTCAAGGTTGGGCTGGTGCTGCGGTGGGTTGCCGTGGGCAGTGTCGGGGATAGGACGATGTAGCTGGTGATGGGATTCTTCGTCCCGAAGATCCTGCGATTTGCAATGTTTTGGCTGTGGATTTGTCAAATTGTTTGGTTAGGTGAACGGATCTAGGGGGGTGGCACTCGTAACATTCTGATCTAGCATGCAATTTGTTGTTGTGCAAGGATTTGCAGTGTAATTTTGTGTTGTGCATGGAAACCGAACTGAAGATGTGCCGCAAAATGGTAGGGTGGTAGGATATTGTACCAACTCGGGTTGCAGCATTACGTTGACATGAAATGTGGTCAAATTGATCAGGGTTTGAGATTGAATCGAGTTCTATTGCAGATTGGAGCGTTTAGATTGATATAGGGTGCTCTGATATGGTTTGGGCATGCCAAATCCCATTTGTTCGTGCTGTGTATGTGCCTAGGATTTTTGTACCTGCTCTGTTGGTTCATAGTGGTGTGGTGTTGTATAAAGGATGTCTGTTGCTCTGAACCGTGACGAAATCAAAATGCAGGTTGACCTAAAATTTGGTGCTGCAATGTAGGACCCTTGAGTGCAAATGAAGTAGAAGCATGTCAGGTAGTGTGGTGACAAATTGATACCTATGGATTTGTGGGTTTCATACAATTGATTAGTTCTATAGGCAGTGCTGGGAGGTACAATTGAAGTAGCTGACCTCTGTTTAAAGGTTCTATAGGCAGTTCATGACTTAACTAAAGGTTGAGTTCATGACTTAACTAAAGGTTGAGTTCATGTATGCATAATGTGAAATAAGGGGTCATTTGACAGGGGAGGCATGAAACCTTGTGCAATTCTTTGTTTTGAATGGACAATCATGCTGATCAGGCTGTGTTCATACATGTTTTTGTGTCCAATGTTGATGCACCTGATGCTGGATACTTGTAGGATCAGTGAAAGTGCAATTCACTGAGACATTGGCATTGAGTGTGATGCAAATGAAGTATTCGGTTCTGATGACTTAAGTGCAATTAATGTGTGGAACTCTTGATGCTAGTGAGGGCTTTACCTAAGGGGGGACAGTACTGAGAGTGGACCATAGACTACAGGTCTGTTCTGTTTATGTATCCTACCTTCATGACATTTGTAGTTTGTCGCTTTAGTCTTCCCTCTCCTTGGTTGTAGATGGACACCGCCGAGCTAGCCGATCTTATGTCGAAGATGCAAGGCCGTGTGCAGGTGGCGGCTGATGCTTTGCAGAAGGTGGTTAGCGATAACCTGAGCCCGGACAGCACCCCTGGTGCCGTGGACCTGAACATGGCACTTCTGCAGGTCGACACCATTGCGGCGGACCTTCAACAACTTGGGTTCGAAGTAGAAGATGCAATGAACCGTGTTGGTCACGCCGACAATGGGACCGACGAGGAGGTACAGGAAGGTTCAGCATCATTGGACGTTGACGACGATGACGTGGTTCCCGTTGACTGGAGGCCGGATGAGTTACTTTGTTCGGATGATAGCATGTCGTATGAATCCGATCGTTCTGGTAGCATTTAGTCGGGGAGGGTGCAACCTTAGATGTTGGGAATGTGCCGTAATGTATGTGTTCCAGTAGTAATGTGTTATGCATGTGTCATTGCCTTAGGCGTATCAATTTGTGTGTGAACTCTTGAGCTACGTTATGTGTCAATGTACCAATTTGTGTGTGAACTCCTTATGGTAGGTTGAACTTTGTTGCTTCCTGTGCTACGTTATGTGTCAATGTACCGATCAAAATCTGTTGGACCATACTGATTTCATTACAATGCATGTCCATTTGCTGATGTTGTTGTGTTCAGGGAATCGATGGAGTATGCCGGGTTCCTTCGTGGCGACAGCGAAGACATGAATTGGGCCGATGTTACGCCGCTAACCCAAGACAGCATTTTCGGTAGCCAGATCCCGGCGGCAGATGTCCAGAGTGGGGAGGCTACTGGAGATGTCGCTCCTGGGGGTGGCCGTGGAGCCAGTTACAGGATTGAGGAGGACCTTCTACTGGTGGGGGCATGGCTGCAAGTGAGCATGGATCCCGTGGTAGGGAGCAACCAGACGTTGGGTGCTTTCTGGCAGCGGGTGGAGACTTTCTACCATGAGAACAAAAAATTCGCATCTACCCGCAATCGGAAGTCGCTGCAGGGGAGATGGACTTTCATCAACGGTATGGTGCAGAAGTTCTGCAGCCATTATGCTAGGGCGCAGCGCAACAGGAGGAGCGGAACAACCGAGGCGGAGATGGTACGTCGTTAGTTCTGTATTTGTTTCCATTCAGCAATGTCTTGCAACCACAGTTTCGATTGTAGCACCATGTAATGCTTCGGTTTCAAACATACCTCTTTGCCTAGGCTTGCATCCTTTTTCACATGGCTAGTATGCAATACATTTGCATCTCGTAATCTGATGGTTGCTGTTTTTTCACACATTCTAGGTCGTGGAGGCGTGCACGATGTTTCAAGCCGCCGAGCACAAGGAGTTCACCTTGCTGCCATGTTGGAGGGAGTTGAGGGATCATCCCAAGTGGCAGGTAGAAAGCTCGCGCAAACGGCAGAAGGTCTCCACCACGGGAAGCCCCTCATCGACCCCCAATGTAGGCTCGTCTGCTGGCTTGAATGGAGCAGAGGATGTGGATGCAACTCCATCCAATGCTAGTGAACGTGGCAAACGGCCACCAGGTCGCACTCGGTCGAAGGAAGCCCGCGGTAATTCATCGTCGAGTTCAGCCTCTGGGCCCATGACGGACTTATTCGATTGGCAGTTGGCAATGAAAGACAAGATTGAAAAGGAAAGACCTGAGAGGTTTGCAGAGTTGATGGATGTTGAGCGGCAAAGGCTAAGGCTCGAGGAGGAATGAATGAAAATGGAACTTGAAAAGGAGCAGCAGAGGCTGAGGCTCGAGGCGGAGCGTATGCAAATGGAAAAGGATAAGGAGGAGAGGCACATAATGAGCATGGACCTTTCTCAAATGGATGAGGACCAGCAGTCCTACTACAAGAGCCTCAGGCAGAGCATCATTGCCGCTAGGCGCGTCACCGGAGGCCCATCTTTGTGAACTCCTTATGGCCGAATTTCAGTTTATGGTTACATTGTTGTCCAGTTTGAGGTGTCTCATCTGAACCATGGTCTTGTTCATTGTTTCTTTCAGTTCGGTGTGGAGTTTATGTAGAGTAGCTGTCCAGTTCGATTTATGTTCGGTCTTGTTCCTGGTGTTGGCATCAGGTATAAATGTTGCTTGATTTTCGGACGGCTTCATGCCTGTGCTTGTCTAGAGTCTGATGGGAAATTACTGGTGTACACCTGTATGAATAAGCTAGTGTAATGGCTATGCTGCGTTTGAACTGATCCTTGCAGTTCCAGTCAGTCTTCACTACGAGGACATACATTCGTGCGAAGTGCCAAAGGACACGGCAATTTTTATTGCACATAATACGCAGTACCCTCACACTAGCTGCCAAAGGACGGGTGACAAATTACTAAACATAATACGCAATACCAAAGTACACAGGACCAGTTATTTAACGTAATACTGACTACCACAGGACACGTGACATCTGTCTCAACGTAGTACGAACTACTCGACTCCGTGGAACTGCCACAGATGCTCGACAAGATCCTCACGGAGCTGGTGATGCCCCTGCCTACTAGTTATCGTCCCATACCTTTGGGCAAATGCTTCTAGTGTGGGGGATGGGGTGTGTGATGGCTCCACAGGATCACCAGCACCCTCGTACACGTGCTCGACGTCCCCATCAGGTCTCTCGTCTTCGATTATCATGTTATGCATGACAATGCAGGCGGTCATGATGTTGTGAAGTGTTTCCTCGTCCCATAGCCTCGTTGCCCCCCTCACTATGGGAAACCGAGATTGTAGGACCCCGAAGGCCCTTTCGACATCCTTCCGTAACGCCGCCTGCTGAACGACGAAGTGCTGCCGCTTCCTCCCAACTGGACAAGGAATTGGCTTCACGAAGGTGGCCCATTCCGGATAGATACCATCTGCAAGGAAGTACCCCATGGTGTAACCGTGACCGTTAACGGAGTAATGTACCTGGGGGCCCACGCCAGCGGCAAGATTGTCGAGGAGATGCGAGCGGTGCAGAACGTTGATGTCGTTTAGCGAACCAGGCATGCCGAAGAAAGCATGCCAAATCCACAGGTCCTGTGACGCCACTGCCTCTAGAATGATCGTCGGAGAGTTCACATGTCCCGTGTAGGAACCAGACCACGCTGTGGGACAGTTCTTCCACCTCCAGTGCATACAATCGATGCTTCCGAGCATCCCGGGGAACCCTCCTCGCTCGTTTGTAGCAATCAAGCGCGCGGTGTCCTCCTCGTTCGGAGCGCGGAGGTACTGGTCGCCAAACACCCTGACGACGGCTCGCACAAACCGCCTCATACTCTCAATGATAGTGGCCTCCCCTAGCCGGAGGCACTCATCGAGAGAATCGGCGGGAGCATCGTACGCGAGCATGCGAAACGCCGCAGTGACTTTTTGCAACGCCGACAGGCCGAGCTCTCCTGCAGCATTCCTCCTCTGTTGGAACCACGGATCGTGGTCCGCAACTGCCTGAACAATCTTGAGGTACAGGTCACGTTTCATCCTAAACCTGCAGGACCGACGAGCATAAGACGTTTCATCATAATACTGCGACAACACACTTCCTTTTCATAACATTACCTGCGACGGAAGATGTAATCTGGGTACACCGGGTGATCGGCGAAGTAGTCATTAAACAACCTATGATGACCCTCCAGGCGATTCCGCTCGATACGCCGACGGCCCGGCACTGAACCACTCCAAGGTCCCCGCTGTGATGCCTCCGACTCATACAAAGCGCTCACAGTGGCAAGGAATAAATAATCTTCCTCATCGAAAGAGTCATTTCCGAAACACAACTCCCTCACGGTCTCCTTCCAAGCTTCACGACGATCCATTTGTTGGTGGCTTGCCAATTGTGAGTACCTCACCCGTGTATATATAGGGACCTCATGAGCCTTGTGACGGAAGACACCGCCCCTCCTTCCCCGAGAAGCCAGTTCTCGTGAAGCTTCTAGGGGAAGACTCGCCACATTCTTCCAGGATACATTCCATCAGGTCATGTTCGAATGCTTACTTGCAGGTGCAGCGATACTGATTTATCCCTCAAAATTTAATGCAAATATATTGTCCGCAAAATTATTTTCTAACAAAATATAATTCGACACACTAATTTGTAACGTGCGTTTCAATGGCCGCTGCAACGGGATCATGCGATAAAACATTGCCCCTCAGACGGTTATGGCGGTTGGGAAATAATCATTTTAATAGAGGGGAGAGAAGATAGTGGATGAGATATAGAGTATCTGCTGAAGATGGATATATTGAGGGATGCTATAATAGTGATAAGGGATGCTGTAATAGTGTTTTTAGGGATGAAAATTTGAGGTAGCTGCTGAAGATGGCCTCAGGAGAGGCACTCCAACAGCACCCGTATCTGATGCTACAGTAATACGGTGAGTCACTGTAGCACAAGGAGAACGAAAAATTTATTGATGAAAGTAGAGATCGTATTACTGTTCACAAGGTATATCTGTAAGTTTAGAGAGAGGAGAGTAATAAAAAGTAACAAATAAGGTAGCTGTTAGAGATAAAAAAAAAAATATTATAGTAGTGTTAATAGATACTGTAATAGTATTATAGAAGATGAATTTTTAAAATATCTGCTGAAGATAACCTAACTCAGCAGATACATACTCATATAAGCAAACTCATTTATCAATATCACAAATTCCTTACAAGCAACCAAACGTAAACTTAATATGTTCAGACACGTACAACTAACACACTCTATTCTTTTAATAAATATAACTCCAAAACCCTCTGTTTTTTAATAAATATAACTCAGTTAGACTGTTTTCCCTCTCCATGCATATACAATGCAGGTTTACAAAACCTCATTCCGAAAACCAAACTCATGCCTCCTGCTCTCGCGTGTCTGCTCCAGTTCTGCCCACCTCCCTGCGTGCCATGACATCAGGTTGAACACATGACAAACTTCAACGGAACAAGGGGGGCGCCATCTCCTACAACAGAAGCACACCATAGTGGATTCTATAAGCAACAGCTTCACCGTCAGGTTACAGACTTACACATTCGGTGGTACAACCGGGGCATGTAAATAACAATCCCAGGTCAGCAACAGTAACGCAAAAGCGGGGATGTCAATCAATCAAAATTGCATAGAAACAGCCAAGACGTTATACTGTTACAACATCAGAGGGAAGTCACAATAACAGTCGGGGGAAAAATCATGGGCAAAATTTTTTGAAGTTCAGTGCAACATCGCCGATAGAGAAGCCGATTCTGACATGAGCAGCTTCAGCTTCGAGTCACATATTTTATGGAACTCAGCAACGGTCTCATTTTCAGCTCCAACAATTCTTCTTACCACACCGGCAGAGCTCCATGATTCCAAAGACTGGGCAATCCGACCACCGATTTCAGAGTTGGCCATTGCTGAACTCTCGTCCAAGATACAGGAAATCTGTCCTGGACCTTCAGCACTAGTTCCTTGCAATTGTGACAACAGGATATCCAAAGCTTGCTCCTCTGGCCTCATCTGATCTGATAACCATGTCTGGACGCTTTGGAGAGTGTCAGCAATGCAGTGTACAGAAGTTTGAATTGCCTGCAAGTGAGGTATGTTTGGTCGCTCCGACGGACCACCTTTCTTTTTCTTCTTTCCTTGTGGAGCCATAGCTCTCATACAGGATTGGATTATGAGAAGATGCCAGGAAATGGGTTCTGTAACCATCCGAACTAAAAGCGGAAAATTATTTCCTGGAGAAGTCAACATTCGATTGGCATCAGTTAGCTGCTCATCTATGCAAATTTTGACCAAGTTATCCACAATCTGCCAAGAATTTGGGCTGCTCCCGTCAGTTCCAGGGATCACTGACTCATTAGAACACAAGTTCCAAGCATTGATAAACACAGCAAAGCTCATCCAGCTGACTATATCAGGAGCAAAATCCTGCAATTGTACAGTTCGAATTAGCAAAGCACAGTACTGCAGCAAGAAGAGAATTCTCACTATGAGCAATATACAAGACAAAACTCCAGTTCCAATCAATACATACAGACTTACAGAGTTCTATTCCCCAGAAAGTGTAATGAATGCATACTGCTAAATTGGAAAACCCATTCCACACAGATGAACTATAGCTACACATTACATAACAAAACCCATATAGTAGAGAAAGCAAAAATAGAAAAAGTGGATTTGCTTGATATGCGTTTGTACTGTAAAAAAATGCAGCAATTATTCTTGAGATACACAATATAATATTGCAAATATATAAAGAAAAAAACTGGGGAAAGTACAGACAGATTAGTCAGAAAGCTGAAAGGAAAAAATCATATATCTATTCAGTTGACTAGTACCTTAACAGCCTTCTTGCCTGATGACATACCCAGCACTACGCTTAGAGCATCATCAATAGAATAACCAATACTCCTAGCATATTTCTCAAGCAAGGTTTTCATTTCTCCAACAGCAGTTACATCAGAGCAAGCGCCATTCAGCTCACTCTCCCTGAGGAAAGATGCACCACCATGCATGGAAAGATAAACCAGCCGAGGAACAAGAGATTTTCTCTCTGCATCTTTCAGCTTAGGACCATACTTCTCATTAGATTTGTGCTTGCACTGCAATACATTTGAGGACAATAATAGTTGATATGAGAAAACAAAATATGCATGACAAGATACGTTCAATAAGAGCAGCATGGATGTCTATTAAGCACAAAAAATTTCAATGTACCAATATGTCCACTAGATATAAAAAGTCGGCTTAATAACATGTACCAGGACAAGACTCAATCCTTTAATAATACAAGAGTACTATGAAAACTAAATAATACTTGACTTAGCTTATATAAGGTTGCGATAAAAATGACGTACCACTTTGGCCCTATAGCTTGCAGGTGCTGCATCTTCATCAAATGGTTCTGCAAAATCATAACGACAAAAGTGAGCATTATTGTGCCTGCAAGACCATAATTGACTCCAAAAAAGATCCACAAATGGAGAAAGTAACTGGCAAACATATATAGTGTAGTGCAAGCATTTCTAAAGGGGTGCTCTTGTTAAGCATAAACAGATAAAATCACACTTGGTACAAGAAGCAAACACCTGACAGAAAATTAACACTGCTTGTTGGTGTCCACCAAGGTCGTGCCTGAAGATCTTCATTAAAGGTTAAGTGTTTCATGCTGTCCTCATTAGATAGCTCAACCAATCTAGCTCCATTGCTTGCATTTTCAAGAATAGACTGCAATCAGGGAGCAAGTAAAATCAAAATCTTCAGGACTGGTATATAAAAACTGATAATCGACGACAACAGACAACATATCCAGCCCCATTTATGGCCTAATTTAAGGTTCCAAAACTATCAAGTTTCAAAATGGTTTAGAGGAGAAAAATAGATATATTTGTTTATATATCAAAACATGCATCAGTATATTTATAAGAACAACTAATATGTACCAAAGTTATGATTAGAAGTTGACAAGGGACAACTAACCTCTACTTCCTCAAGAGACTCAGCCTTCTGCTTCAGATGCAGCAACACAGAATCTGATCTCACAGAAAGATATTGCATGGACCGTTGCAAGCGATCTTTGAACTGAACAAACTCAATTACCTGAACAAAATTGCATAGAAACTGAGGAAACAACAGTACAAGAAAGAAACACTCAGAAATGGCACAAAACACCATTAGGGGGAAATCAAGCGATGATGCAGACAATGATGTGGAAGGGAATCACTGCAACAAATTTGATTCTAAATAAGAACAAAGATGTTGCGCAACAATGCCTTGGCGATTATGTACTGCAGATAATAAGTTGAATTCCTTGTAATAGCGCTGACCAATATCGGTTCAAAAATCAGTATGTGAATAGTTATTGTCAGGTGGCTAAGACCAGATTCCAGATGTTCCATGGATGCAATCAGTCTATATGAAAATGATAATAGCAGACTGCCTTTGTATTTGGTGTATTCTAGTGATGCTCAAATGCATGTAGTATAATGCATACCTAAGCGTTTTCAATAAAATATGACCAAGCCCCAACAGTATCACTAGTATAAAGTACAAACTATAAATAAGTAAAGAATGGAGAGATGTACAGTCAATACATTTATGTTTGGAAAATATACCAAGAGCTGGGAAGTACATACGTGTACAAAATTCTGGTCAGAATTGCAGGTATCTGAGAATAGATGGGGTATGTTTGGAAGAATCAAGTGATATTAGGTATTTAGGATGCTGATCCCCAGGAGTTAAAGAGCATGTCCACCCGGTGCAGTTTGGTTACAGCATTTGTTTACAATTCAATATTTCAAAGTAATACAATGATTTCATGATAGAAACTTTCCTGAGTAGAGTTATGTAAGATTAAACAGTAAGCTGTTGAGTCATGGAGATAATGCAAAATCCAGACTCAATTAGAGAGAACTCTCAGGATCTCAGTAGGTTTTCCACATTTTGTGTAATTACATTGCAGAAATGACTGGTGTTTCCTTTTTACAAAACATGTACCATTAGTCCGTTATTGCGCTTGATGCACTGGAATATTTTGTGTACGTGTGGGCGTGTGTGTATGAGAGAGAGAAAGAGGTTCTTTACATGGATTCCGTGCAGATGGCTACTGGTGAGAAACAAAAGGGGTTCCACTTACCTTTGAGTAAGTACGGTGCCTATACGCAAGACAAGTAAGATCAGCAGATTCTTTCAAATGATCGTCCATGAATTTCAGATAATCCCTAACAAGATCAGCAGCTTGTTGCAAGAAAGGAGAATTCAACATTTGTGGCAAGATGTGATGTGAGACAGACTCTAGAAGAATGTTTTTCACCTCCAAGGTAATGTACCTGTATACAAGAACATCAATCAGGAAAGGAGAAAAAATGATATCATCGAATAATCTCTAGGAAAAGAACTAGAAACTTAAGTTCAAAGAAGTTAGCAGAGCAAGCATGCTACACGAAAGTCCAGCGTGGAGCAAATTACAATGAGCAATCACATTTGAAAGGATCCAAACGTGAGAATTACCATTTATGTGCTAATGGAAGAGCTCCCATGTAAGAATACAGATGCACCAGAATAATCTTGTATTGCCAGACATACCTGAGCACAAAACCAAATTAGAGATTTTCATTCAACACTTAGTCAGATAAATACAAATAATTAGATTGTAATGTGCATGGTACTGCACATTGGACTGTAAGTCTGCACGCTGCAAGGAAGCTTCAGCAGCAACATCAATCCCAAAAATTGAAGACAATAAATTTCTGAATTAATCGAGCTATTTTGAAACCGGATGGTGTTTTCCGCAGCAGTCCAAGGGGTTGTTCATCAATCTTGTTATAACTTTTCGTATCCAAGTGACTTAATTGTTGCTTTCCTTATTTAAGATTAGTAGGCCTCCATACAAGATGAGGCTGTCCTTTGAAAGCAAGAAAAAGAGATAATACAAGAAGGGAGCAACTCCTCATCAGGTGACTGAGAACACCACAAATCTCAGTCACATTTTTTTTCTGACCGTTAGATTAAAATCCAAGCGCCAAAATCACTCGGTCTCTTCTTAACCCTAGCACCCCCTCATTCTCTGTCTATCTCTCTATTTCTCCCTCCAGGAGCCGCCACGCCCAATACACCCGCGCACCCCACCCGCGACCTCGCCCAGCGGCGAGGCCTACCGGAGCACCCTCCACCCTCCTCATCTATGTCTCCTCCGCCGAAGGTCCGCTGGAGCCGCATCTGCCCTGCTCATCTCCACCACAACCCAAGGCTACCCGCCCTACCATCTCCGGCAACAAGATGCTCCCGCGACACCCTCCTCCGTCTCCAGTGGCTACCACCACTTAATGACCTTGCTCCTTGTCGCCCCCGCCGCTATTCCCACCCATGCCCTCCAATCCGCAGTTAGCAATGGTGTCACCGCCTTGCCGCCCCCCTGCCTCCCTCTATGACCAGGGGACTATAGGTGAACACAGACCGTAAACCCTCTAACCCTAACCCAGCGGCCCGATGGCGACCGACGGCGAGCGGCAACGCAAAAGATGAGAAGGATGACACTGGGGAGCACAAATCTCGGCATGAATTCAACGTATGATTCATCAACTAAGATTTTTCTGAATTTTCAGTCACCTGAGTTAGATATTCCCAAAAAAAGCCAAACAAGTCTCCGTTATGCTCCTCCCCTTGACATGTTGTTCTTGGTCTCTCCCCTTTCCACCCTCTTTCTTCTAGTGTCATTCTTCTCTGAGACATCACGCCCAACCTCTATTCTTCATCTCAACTTTATCATGGGAAACAATCCACCTCCACCCCCTCTAACACCATTAATATTACCAATATCAAAACCAATCTCCCAGTTATCCTTGACTTCCAAGTCAGAAATTGCACAAGTATACGACAGCTTTTCCTTGTCACCCATGGAAAACATGCTCTTAATGACATCGGTGAAAGCTAAGTCGACAACTAACACGTAATTGGACAATATGATTGTAGCATGCTTACATCGGTGACAGCTAAGAATGGTCGCCATATGATCTATTATATTCATGAGGGATGGCACGTTGTAAAGGTGGAATGAACCACATCGTGCTACAAGTCTACAGGGGATAAAGTAGGCGTGTGCATGCAATAACACCAGGGCAACACATGTGCTTGGGATGTGGCCACAACACATGAATAATGGCCAGCAAACATTAGGTAAACAAATGCTTACTTTTTTTAAGTAATATAGATCAACCATTAAGGTCCATGTTTTGAGCTTTAAACAATTCATGTGCAGCATCAGTACCACTAGTCTTTTGCATTTTTTTGCTTTGCTGCATATGAAAGCTCCTTGGATGCCAAGTGCATGCAAAATTAAAAGTAGCTATTCACAGTGACATTATTGATATAAAAACTATTAAATGGAACAACACCGAATGCGACTAATCAAATTAACTCTAGGATCGCATCTATTTTAAAAGAGATGCAACAACAGTCAAACAAATAATCATTTAGGTCTGGTCAAAGAACACTAATATTTAGGTGCTTCAAACTTAACCATTAAGTCAATTCAGCAGCGGAATTTGATAATATTTCGTGCTTATTAGATATTTAATAGACACCTAATAAACTAAAGTAACAGAACTGAAGGATTAGAGATTAGTCATAAATTGATCCATGAAAAGACAGGTGTATATCAGGATAAACTTACTTGCGAACAGTCAATCCAAACTCTAGTACCAAAATTGCTTCAAGTAAGTATCCTAAGTTCCTTGTGCGCCAGTATAGCTGTTCCAAGGTATTAACAATGCAATTTATATGGAGAAGGACAACGAGAAATATGTTACTTAAAATAACTAAAGAATAGAAATTTTCCAGCAGTTTCATGACAACAAAAACAAAACAATACAGTATATTGACCAGAACCATGTACTCTCATGCAGGTAATAAAAATGGATCATGGTAACATGATTCATGTTATGGATAGGTGAATTAGCCTGAATATTTGAAAAATAATTAACTTCAAATTCCCTTTGCATTTGACAAACTCCCTCCGGTCACTAAAACATGATATTTTGGACATGCTTCCAGTCAAACTGGAGACTTTTGACTATCAATATCTTTTCAAATATTTAGATCACGAACGGCATGTGTAGATTTGTCTTGAGAAGTACTCTCATGATAGCATGACTTCATTGGTCCAAATTTGATTCAATAGAAAATAGTTACCAAAGCTGCACTTTGGAGACCGTGTTGTCCGAAATATCAAGTATTTATGACCGGAGGTAGTAATAAATTGCTGGGGTTGCAGATGGACACAAAATGATAAAATTATTTGTTTCCTTTTAAAAATATAAAGGGAAAATCCAGGTATCATTTTCATATATTGTGGTATTGAACAACTCATTGGATGACAAATTGGGCACATTTAGAAGAAGCTTGTAACAGTTACTGACAAGTTGGACTTTACAGCACAAAAGACAACTTAAATTTTACATTATTTTTTTGGAGACTTGAGGATAGTTTAAAATGTCCCTTTTATTCTCTCACACTAGTTGTGATTAGATACAGCTACATACCTGCACAAGAATACTGCTGGCCATAGACAGGAGTTCTTCGCCATACATGCTTTCCTGAGGATCCAGGTCGTTTGAGAGAGGCAAATTTTTATAAAATGTATGAACCATTCTTTTTGCAATGCCCTGAAGTTCTGGATTAGGAGATAAATTTAAGGTGCACGAATAAATAACTGACATAAATGAGACAGCCCAATAAAGTTTTAATGTACAACACAAATAAATATGTGACATTTTGACAGAGGTAGACCTGTAGTCGATTTTGTGAATAGAGTTCCCAAAAGTTCTTGAACTTTAAAAAGGGTTATTGTCAAACCCAGTGCGTTCACCGAAACTGATGATGAATCAAAAGATCCAGAAATTGCATCTAGCAACTCGGTTATCTCATTGTCAGATAGCATGTGAAGGTAAATTTCAACATCAGATGCAGAGCAAGACAAATGACCAAATCTGCAATTGACAAAAAAAAGACATTTAGCTACCAAGTGGAATTTAAAGTAAAAATTAAGAGAAGCATCGTTATTCTTCAAAATACTATCACAAATCATCACAGAGAGCCGACACTATGGTAAAAAACAATTCCTATAAGCTCAAAATAAAACATTTAGAATTACAATGTTTGTCATTATCTACAAGAATGAAGATTTAAGTGATTCTGCTATGTATGGTAACTATCATATTAGAAATCCACTACACATATTGCCATGATATTGACATAGCATACAACATGTCCTAAGAAAGCCAACAAAATGTCAAAGCAAATATGAAAAAATATGTATATAGCATGTATATGTGCACATTATAGTTAGTTTGTACCAACTCTGTAGAAACAGCACAGTTGCTATGGTAGAAGGTTAGCAATGGTGGCAACAATCCAATGACAAACTTGCTAGAGACTGCAATTACTAAATAGTAGAAGAAAAGTCTTGTAGCAACCAGATCATTAAATTCTAGCAATCCATGGGCTGGTAGACTGCTACGCAAAAATAAAAACAGGTATAAAACTACAAATTATTCCTTTGCTTATGAATAGCTGTTAACTTTGGCTTTACTGTTTCATACTTCGACAAACAATAAACTATTTTTTGAAGTAAAATGGAAAATGTATAGTTAGACTTCCCATCAACAATACTTCTAAGAATATTATATTTATAACTACGGTAGCGCTATTTTACACCCTAGCTGTAGCATATTATTCTACACCAGTAGTTACTACTGAGAAAAACCAATGCAAATTACTGAACCGAATACACTGTACTACTGTTGGTTCAGTAGTAGCTGCACTCAGTAGTTACCAACGGTAGTTACTACTAAAATTTTCAGTAGTTCAGTTTGGTGTAGCTACACTTAGGGTGCAGATTAGCACTTGTATATCTGCACATATATTTGTGAAAAAATAACAGTCAAAGTTTGAATATTAAAAAATTGACATTTATGTGTAAACATAATAATAATAAAAATTATACGGTGGTACTGATTCCTATTTGTCAGATAACCACCTATATTTACAAAGTAGTAATTTACCACCTTATCTTTCCTTTCATTGGCATACTAAGTAAACATTACCACCTGAAATTTGGTAACCAGGAGGCAAATCTCAAAACACATGCACTAAATTCAAAGTATAGGTAGCTAATGCAACAATTCACTAGTACATGTATGTCCAGGGCCCTTTCCTCAGATTAATATTCAACACATATTTCTGCTTCTCACAATCTATTGTCTGTCATATCAGGAACTTAGTAAACAGAATGAATCGCTTATGTTAAACAGAATAGGGTATTGCAATGTCTTTTTTTCCCACAGTACATAGGGCAGTAAGCACGAAGGATGAGTGAGGGTATCAAGTGGGAGGTGTGGTACAGTTTCTTAAGTGTTTTACGTTGGACAATAACGCAATCCCAGTTAAGAGGAGATAGGAACAGAATTCAATCAATCACGTGTTTAGGGTTCAGCCATGTCCTATAGCATGTTGGGGTGTGCTGGCCCAGAGATTGGACTGCAACTAAAATCATTCTTACTAGCAGAAACAATGCAGCAAGCCATGGGCACTGTTGTCAAAGTTGTGTTACCATATATGGTTCACTAGGGTTCAGCACAGCATCCAGGAAATGTAGCCACTAGCAAAATCTAAGAGCAAAGAACACTACTTACAACGAAACAAAAAAGTGTGCGCCAAGGGTAAGGAAAATACTTATGCATAATTGCATAGAGAGATTCATCCCGCTTTCAGTAAGTTAAAATGTGCCACTTCATGTGTAATTTTTTATGTGTGGTAAACATCAAAACCGCCAGCTAAAAGGCTTATGCAAATTTCAAGGCTGAGATTTCCATCATGCATACTCATGGTATGAACACTTGAACAGATTCAAAATAGACAACAGCACAAAGAAGAAAGGGAAAGAGGTGCACCAGACAAACCTGTGCAAGTACTTCACCAAAGCTTCAATGACCTTTCTATCATTCAGGTCTCCACTGACACGGCGTTGCCGTTCAATTTCAATATTAGCTAAATGAGGTCCTCTGACGCAGTCGCTGGAGTTCTTTTCTTGTAGCCTTTGCACAAATGATAATGCGCTTGTAAGGCGAGATTCAACCTGCACAAATGTACTTCCAGTAAGTCATATTCACATCGCCAACCAAAAAAGTTCATTTTAAAAGAGAGTTGCTCTAGGTGAAGGAAGTACCAGCTCCTCGCTAAGGCAAGTCTTGTTGGACAATGCTGAATTAACAGAGCAGGAAGAACAAGAGTGTTCGCCAGTGCTTGCTTTAGGCAAATTCACGTCATGCTCCAGCAAACAGCCTAAATAATGGAGAAAGGACTCCCAGTCATCAGGACTGTCCAGTCAAAAGGAGATAACAATCATCAAAAATTAAACCCAAGTTAAAAAAAGGGAAATTGACAGCGGGTGAACATAAATATAAAATAGGATGCAACAAATCAAGGAGAACATGCAAAAACAAAAGTTTCAAACAATGGGAAGTATAACGGTGCCTCCTGATTCAGAAGCAAATGTCAATATAAAACTTAATATTTAAAAATACAGTAGATCAAAAGAGTCAGGTTGTATGACTGAAAGAGGATAAGTCAGTCGGTAGAGTTTCTAGTAAATGCATGGAGTGCTACTGTTTTTGGATGAAGTTCATAAAACATTATTAAGGAGCAACGCATGGTAAATGAGTAATGATCAACTCTATTAAACTGAAAATTCTATCAAATTAAAGATGGAAAACATTACCAAGACTCGAGGACCTTCTGATATATCTCCGAAGCAGCAACGTAGTTACTTGCTTGAGCATGAAGCCGCCCCTGTCAACTTGAAGTGAATGAAACTCAAAAGGCAAAGGCAATCAATAGGCAGTGTTACTAGGACACGGGTGCGGGTGTCGGAGTCCGACTTAGGTGTAGGTGTCCGGTTCGGCAAACTCCAGAAAATAAGATTCGGGGATTCGTCTAATTTATATTAATATTATATTAAGAATACATTGTGTAGTTGGACAAACTACACTAAAGCTGCTGAAAAATAGAAAAGAAAAGGAGAAAAGAGAAAAACAAATCAGCCCAACGCCGCAAACTGCAGCCCACACAGAATCCTCCAAGCACCAATTCCCCGCTGCCTCTGCCATTTCCCCGTCTTCACCTCCTCTCCCACACCACCACCGCCGCATCTCTCCTCCCCACCCCCACCCCCCCCCCCCCCCCTGACGCGGCCAAAGGTGTCGGATCCACGTTGCACCGTGTCGGGTGCGAGTCGATGAGCGGATAAGTGACGACACACCAAATTTTTTTCGGATTCGCGAGTCCAGGTAACATTGTCAATAGGGAGTAGGGATGCAAGTTCCATTTTTTGGGTTCGGCCCAAAACCCACTCCAACTAAAAATGCACTTCCACCTATTTGCTAGTTCATTTTTTTCTTGGATTTGAAGGCCAAATGAACTAGAGCAGTGACCCAACTACCCATTAGTTGACACACTTGCATTCCTAATAGGAAGGGAGAAAACAGAGACTTGGAGGATCTTTTATACAAGCACATGAAACGTATATGAGCTGGAGGTGCAACATGCTCTGACAAAGGCACTACCTCTGTATATAACAGTATGTTGTTCTAGACATGGCACAGTCTACAGTGGGTAACTTTAACTAATAAACTCTATCACAATATGTTGATAGAAACTATTAAAGTATAGTATAATGGAAATAATTTTTTATATGATAGATTATACTTTCACCTGGCCTTGTCGATCTAGATATATTTGCTGAAATTAGATGTCACATTGAAATTTTGATTCCAACTTACCCAAAACGAGATACATTTGTATATTGAGGGAGTACTTAAATAAAGCTAATGATTTCAATAAATCAACATTACCAATAAACTATTTTAACCATGCTCTCGTTATAGTTTATGACTTTTGCAAACTTCGAATTTATTAGAGTATTCCAGAGAGATTCATTACAGATGGTACAGTAAGAACGGTAAGTTATAAATTCGCATATTAACAAATTACTATGATTTACACAGCCATGAATTAAATCACCAGATCCTATTTGTTCTGATCCAAAGATAGGGAGAAATGGAATGTGAAAAGGTGAGAGTAGTTGATCAAAACTTGCAACCCAGTTCAACAGTAATTATGCGTCCACGACAAGACATTGTCCAAGAAAATTGAAATCAAATTACCTGCAAACGAAGCTTGTCCTCCTCCCTTCCCATAAGAGATCCCAAGTCTCCAGAAAGAATTTCCAAAGCAGCATCATACTTTGCCTGTTGTTCCAAAATTGAAATATACAGAGCAAGTGCTGCCACACAGTCCAAATATGTCAGAAGAGGACGGCGTCAGTGAAAGGAAAAGAAAAAACTAACATGGCAAAGGGGCATTTTAGAAAATAGAAATACCTTCCGGCTCATGCAAACTATGTGAATTTATGTGCTTCTTAAGCAACGCTTCAGCTAGTGCTAATAATTTCTCACCTCCACTGCTAAAATATACCTGCCATGGGCAAAAACATATCATGTCTTGTACTCTTGTGCAATATAAGTGCACTTAAGTACAGCAACAAACACTTGAAAGAATGAAAACACTTCCATACTTCCATTACTAAAATATTGCATTTTACCGTATGGATAGATCATGCTTAAATCAACAATATGAAATACCTATTCACCTAGTAATCCAAAGAAGTAGCATCCAAATATCTGATACTAATACACTATAATCATTTCTTACATTGCATCAAATATTCAAATGGGTAGTGGCAGATTTGGAACTTCTATGCGGATTATTGCCTAAGCATAGTTTTCTGACTGTGATTTTGTAGCTTAATAAAAAATGATTGAAATAATATTTCTAGGTTTCTGAGGATCTGAGCGCATTAAGATATGATAGTTTAGCACTAGTTGGTGCCAACGGGACCAATAAAGTTTTTATGTTTTTACCATTGTCTATCTCTTTTCTTGCCTGCATAATGGTCCATCTCACTCTCGTTATTATCCCCCTCTCCACACTCAACCACTCCAATAACTCCACTCACCCTCATATTGCATCTTTTCGTTGTGTCAGCTCCTAGAAAGGTAGAACCATTACTACCCCTCAGTCCAGAGAAAGCATATTGTTGATCATAATTGTACTCATTGGTTCATGACAAACGCATTGTTTCTATCTACAAAGTACTTAGTTTTTAGAGAACAAAAATTGATAATATCCCTTTCTAGTAATGAATTTAAATGGCAAATTTAAATATTAGAAATCTATGGAAATATGAGAAATCATAATATCTGACCTGCAGCTGAATACTGCTAACTGCCCAGAGCAAAAACCTTTCTTCCCCTACAGCTTTGTACATTTTTATAGCTGTCTGCAAAAGATAAGGCAAGCAATGAAATTAAGATATCACAAGGAATGTTAATCAAGTAACAACTAAAAAAACCATCATACCTGCTGTTGCTTCACATATGAGTATTCTCTGACGTAGCAATTAAAAAGACCCATCATTAATTCCAAGTTTGCAGGGTACTTTGCACAGGCATATTCATAGCAAGAAGTTGCAAGATCCACTGCATTAGCATGATCACAAGATAATTTAGGGAAAAAAAAACGACGCAAAGGAGATGAAACAAATGGCCAAGTACACATACATCGGTCAAGCCTTTGAAATACTATTTGTAGAGTGCTAAGTGTGAGATCATCAAAATGAAAAATATTGTCAGAATACAACAGCTCCTTGGCATTCAGGGACACACACAATGCTTCATCTGGCTTTCCCATTCTTTCCAAAATAAGAGCCTTGAGGGCCTGGAATGAGACAATTTAACAGTAAGGCTTGATTGCATTGACAACCAATGTTTTCCTTTAAAAAAAAAAGCAGACCCCTTACTAAAATGATAGAACCAAGAGAAGTTTCATTATCAGGTCCTAAACAGATGTGGAAGGAAATGACAGATATCAATGCAAGAACAGCTCCAAATTGATCTGAGAAGCAGCTCCGTTATTTAATTGACCATACAGGCCGCAAATTAACTCTTTGACCATACAGAACGCAAATTGACTCTTTGACCATACAGAACGCAAATTTATTTAGAAATAGTTCCATAAGGATATGTTCCTAGTGGTTGGGACTTGGGAATCCCATGTGCTTGAAATATGTTGAAAACATGGACCAAACAAGGGTAAAAGGCTTCTCAAAAAGACTACAGACCATAACATCTTACAGAGCTCAAATAGAAGACTGAAATTCTATGACCAGAGATAAACAGTACATAACATGAACACCTGAACTATTAAATTCAATGCAATGACTCGCTGTCAAACCTCAGAGATTAGCAGCTTGCATACTGCTGGTATTGGCTTGTAAGCCAATCCTCATTCCAAGCTCATTGATAGCTAGGCCAAGGAAAATCTCATTCTTTTGGCTTCCTTATTAGCAAAAAAGTATGTTCATCCCAATAATCAGTGTTTTAAAAATCCACCTCAGCTATGGCTGACCACCACAATCAGGACCTCATTGGCAAGGTTAGGCGGGCGACTGACTGGGTGAGGTCAAGTCAGCCTTAGCAGCTGCAGAATCTTACCCTTCGCTGTCAATCCTTCATCACCCCTACACATTCACAACATTGAGGGCTATTCCCACTTCAATTATCACCCCACCCCCACCCCCCCTCTCTCTCTATCTCACCACATGGCAGGCACCTAGGCAATCAATCCACCACTCTTCCTTTCCCTCTATAGCCTGATTGATCATCACCCTTTGGCCCAACACCAGCTGATTCCATCCAACTCGGTAGGCAACAACCCAGCAGATGAGAATTAAATATGAAGCTACCCCCTGTTTTTGAAAGTATGGAAGCAGCTCTGACTTTGCACTGAAGAAGGATACAATGGGGATCAAACCTAGGCCAAATCTGCCGCACTCAAGCACCAAAATCGAGCACCAGTCCTCTCCCCAACAGGAAGCTACGTAGCAATGAGAGAATAGGCTGTTGCTAACCTTCCAACCATAACCCTCAGCTGAAAGATTCCTGATGATTCTATTTTTCGTCTTGGTCCCTACCAGGCATACCCGCAAAAGCACATACACACTTGCCTGAAAATTGCAGCTACTCCTAGACCTTAAACATCACATCAGTCTCCAAAGCTCAAAGCAAGTTAGCACTTAGCACAAGGTCCAGCCAGCCAAGAATGACGTACTTCAGAACTAATCGCCTCGTTTTCCAGTACTGCACAAGTAACCCCATCCATTTGGTCAGACATTTCACAGAACGGCCCACACCAAAAAAAAACACGGCACAGTGCTGCTGATTACCGAACTACACATTTCCGCACCAGATTAGTCCAACCATCCCCAAAAATACACTAAAAAAATAGACCGAGAGAGAGTGCTCACGAGTGCGTAGGGGGAGGTGGGGTGCTTGACGACAAGGGCGGTGCAGAGCTTGAGCGCAGGCTTGTACTGGCGCGAGTCGACGGCGTCCCAGATCGGCCGCACCCGCCTCTCTGGGATGCCGCCGGCGAGCCCGAACTTGCTGGCCATCCTCGCGATCTGGATTAGGGTTTTGGTGGGCGCGCCGCGGGTGGGGAAGAAGAGGAGAGGCGAGGAGGCGGACGACAGAAGGGTTTGTTGGGTCACCGAGATTGGCACGGTCCAAGGAAGGGGTACGTGGATGAATCTTGACCGTTGGGTATATGACGGACGGCGTGCAATCGTCAACCGGAGGGAATGGTCGTGCTGCTGCCGTAACCCTATCGTTGGGGGAGCGAGAGATCTTGGCCGTTGAGCGTCGGGTGAGCGGCCTGGATTGATGAAGGGACGGGAGCGAACCACCGGACAGTGAAAGTGTCAAATGAGGATATGGCAGCAATGACCCAAAAATAGACAGCACGGGTGACCCTCGTCTTTGAGTTTGAGGGGTTTTGAATTGGCTGTCAATTTTGTTGAATTTGAGCGTCGCAGTGATCCAACCTCGAACGAAAATAAGATTTAGAGAATTAGATGTAGCTCTAAGGCTGACAAAACTTCAGCGATGTGATGATATCATGTGTACTATGCCGAAAAATGATGATATGTAGCCTCGACCCGTTGAGCTTGTGAATAAGGATAATTTAGCAAGAGGTCTCCTACTAACTTGTATTTGTATATACAGGGAATAAAGAGCACAAAGTATATTGAATTTGGACTTGGATAAAACTCCTCTGAAATATTTCTATTTCTAAAAGTCTTGTCTAATTTGGTCTAGACGTGTTGACACAAATAGAAACAGCCGATTCCATAACAGTCAAGATTTTTCATGGTGCTCTTAGATTGTTGACTAGACTTTTGAAACATTCTCACATTCTCACACTGTCATGACAATATTGTGTTTGCTAAGAGCAACTCCAGTGTTGTGCCAAACCGAACAAGAGAGCACCATAGTTCGATGTAGGGCCTGTTTGATGGAGTTTCAATTCCAAAAAATTTTGGTGCAGATCATGTTTAACTCTAGAAATTTTTGGAGCTGGAGCTATAGATAGATTAAAAGTTTTTAGTTTAAACATCTTGTTCTTATTTTAAACTAAAAATATATATTTAAATTATTTTATTTATCCTACAAACTTTAAATCATGTAAGGATCTTTAAGTTGAAACTCTACCAAACAGGATCTTATACGCTAGAGAGGAATCTTTGTTTGGTTCAACCTTCGGGAATAAAGAAAATCGGGTACTCTACAGCGGAAGCTTTGCTCTCGTGGCTCGGGGTTTGGACTCCCCAATGCCGAAAGGGCCCATGGATTGAGCTCTCCACCATCGAAATCGCATTGTGGTCAACATAGCTCGAGCGATGGAGCCCAAACATGAAGGCCCTGCTCATCTTCATCTGCCATGCTCCTTGGGTTGCTAGTTCTGCGGTAAGGGATTCGACATGCAAGGTATTGGCGAGGTCATCCTCCTCCCTGACCCCTACACCATGACATCTCCTCCGCCCCTCCTTCATCAGGGACCACACCAATTTCTTCTTACATTTTCTTGCAATGGTGGAGAAGAGAAAGGGAGTAGAATATATGGGAGAGGACGGCATACCTTTTCCTTTCTTTAATATCATGCGAGCTCATTTTCACTTTCAAAATCGCGCACACACTAGGTTGCTCTAAGATGTGACTTTGCTGGAGATAATTAAGAGTTACAAACTGAAAATAATGGCGACCATGTAAATTATCACATATCTTTGCTAAATCGTTCCAAGATGAGCGAAAAGGGAAGAAGAGGAGATGTAGCGGCGCATAGAGTAGTGTTAGGTGTGGCTCGGGCCAAGAGTATTTTCCCCTTCCAATGAATGGGAGAGGAGGCGATGAGGCTTCAAGAGAGGATGGTGATGTCGAGAGGCATCAGAGGACGGATGGGTGGATCGTAGTGCAGTAGATCGGATGTCAAAAATCAGTAAAGGTATTATTGCACTATAGATAGGCAGCACTATAACTAGTAGAGTGGAGAAACAAATGATTATATACGATACATATTGCAATTGATGTAATTTATACCACAGTTGGTAGTGATGTTCCAAGACCACCAAAATCAGGATAGTTTAGTGGTGTGCCAACTGCATAGTAGTTTTACTTATTTTGAAGGTGGTAAACCATTTCATTGTTTAGATTTGTGACATTTATAAGCATTTTGAGCTTGAGGTAGAGTGCCATTGTTTGTAACTACTTCCATTTGAGTTTGACATGACCTTTTTAGCATGTATTGGAGCACGCGGTAACACCTGTTGCCATGGGAGACATATTGTTATCGTGTATTAGAGCGCGACAAGGACGAAATGACGATGGCATCGTGGAACTCTTGGGCTAGGGGTCAATGGGAGATTCAAGGGAGACGAGTGTAGCATCGTTGACAAACTAGGGCAGGGTCGCAGACCATGGGACCGAAGGTGGAAGATGAGAAGCACGACCAGTGCCATGTAGATGGAGTAGTGACATGACTGGTGTCGGAGTTGCAGGGATTTTGATTTTGGCCCACAAGTTTGTGTGAAATTGTGTCGCATTACTCAAATTTTGTCTTTTGAAAAAATCAATTAAGCATCTCTCTTTAGAAAACACCTCAATTTTTTAATCTTTCGTTGATAAGATAGAAGTAAATCCAGTGTAAATTTTTTAGTTATGCGCATGGGCGGATTCAACGGGGCTAGGGGGCTTGAACCCCCTACCCTCCATAAACACTTGAGTGCCCTCCAGCCCCTCCCCCTACAAGTTTTGGGCATGAAAGAGGAAGAAGAAGAGAAAAAGGGGAGAAGAAGGAGGAAGGAGGAGAGAAAAAAAGAGGAGAGTAAGAAGGAAGAAGAAGCTGAGCCTCTCTAAAATTTAGCTCTATGCGGTGTTTAACTCTAAAGGCCATAACATGATGTGTGCTTAAGTAATGATCATCTAACATAACTCTTTTATGAGATATAGAATCTGATGGTCACCACACCAAATACGATCTATCAGGCATTCTAAGATAAAAACTACATTCTAGCCCCTCCCCCCCCCCCGCCCAAAAAAAAGAGGAGCGCCAAACTAACTCTCTATATGAACTAAATTTATTGGTAAAAGGAAGTACAACGATCCAAATTGCAGCGTCTGTTGTCATCAGATCACCGCACAAATTCACAGTCGTATTGGAGGAAGAAAAAACATAGCTGCAACTAAAGATCTAAGACACACTCACGCTTGGCACTGATGCTGGTATGCATTAGCAAATTAGAGAACTGATCCACCATTATCTAAGCAAGCTAAGGTTTGTTGTGATTGGACTTTTCCTTAATACCAGACTATGAAAACCTCATCCTCGGGACCTTAAGGACTGCTTCCATCTTCACATTGTCACACCCGATTTTAAGATCAAACCAAATGTAAACTACATATATATTAGGATCAGGTTATATATATAGCGATGTCATAAGTGAAATAACAGAACAATATCATTAACTTAAACGTACCTTTGATCTTACAAAAGGGGCCAGTAAGGGTCAAAAAGCAAAGACACTGCAGCGGAACTAAGCGTAGTCTTCAACCTTCCGGGTGACATCACAATCATTTGATGGAGAACACTCTCTAGAACGCGCCACCTTCTACGAAGTTTTCAAAATCTTCCTCGACTGAGCAACATTATTTGTGTATAGCAAGTATGAGTATATAGAATACTTAGTAAGTGTAGGAAAGTATGACATGAGACCAATATCAAGAATGACTTAACTCAGGGGTTTGTTTGCATAAATACCATTTTAGTAGTAAAATAGTTACAAAAACAACATATTTACTATATGAAAAATCTTTTAAAACTTGAGCCAATATTCAAACTACTTTGCTCCTCATCTGAGATTTCATCCACCTCTATCTAAAACCTAAGGTTAAATCATAGTTCCTACCACTATGATCCATCCGGACCAACCAAAGACTATCCAAACCATCCGAAACCATCCGACTAATCATGTGAGGAGTCTATGCCGCTCATGACCGTGAGCACGACTGATATATCAATTTTCACTCTGCAGAGATTGTACACTTTACCCACAAGTCATGATTTCCATTATGTCTGTGTTGATCAAACACTTACACACTTTTAGGGTGTATGACTAGGAAACCACTACAAAACCTTTACAATGTCTCTCTTAGCACGTGTCTATCTGCTGAGATTTCATCACCGTACATAAGTAGAGTACACCCTTCACCCCAGAAGCCTCCTCTTGTGCCTTACGGTTCTAGAAAGTACACCCTTCCTTCTCCGCACCACCAAATGATCTACATCATGTTGAGAAGAGAACGAATTACTCGACTAGATCCGTCCCATATCAGGCTTGTAGTTGTACTATTTTCATAGGTGGTACTGGCCTGTAGAAAAATGGCTCTATTAGGCCATGATTGTAATTTTGTGATTAATTATAACATAATCATTGGAACTAACATGTTTGTCAAGAATATATGTTAGTAGGTCTCATGGATGTAATATATAAAGAAGCCACTGAAGCTGGGACAAAGTTTGGTTGAATTGAAAAAAGTCCAGGAGAGATGACTATGCTGGATGGTTCGGTGCTCTGGGTATTTGCACTCACTGAAGCATCTCTATCAAAGGGGGACATAGGCATGAAAGCCTCATCGGATAGTCCGGTGATCGAGTGTTGGCAACACCGGAGTGTTTTTGTCTAGAAGGTAGAATAGAACAACTCACAGAATAGTTCGGTGATGAAGCAAGGCAACACCGGACAATACACCGGATAATGAACAGTGCAAAGATGAAAAAGAAGCAGAAGATCCCATCAGATAGTCCAGTGATTGATTTGAACACACCGGAGAAAATCACCGGAGCATTGTTGACAAAGGGGAGAATGCAGTAACCTCATTGGATGATCCGGTGATGAAGTGATGTGCACCGGAGCAATTTACACAAAGAAGATGTTGGCTCAAATGGCTAAGGTATACTCACCGAGAAGTTCAGTGATGAAGGTGGAGTATACACCGGAGTGTCCGGTATTCACAGAGGCTTAAGTGAGGTTCCAACAGTTAGTTTGTGAGAGTGTACTCACCAGATGATCCGGTGTTAGTACTAAGTCTCACCATGAGGGGAGGCTCGCTGGTGTGGGAGTTTTGGGGAAGATGGCAATAACTCCTGATACGAAGGCTGACGACCAAACTCATTTCCTCATACTGTAACAAATGAGCGAATTGTATCCATATGTCGATGAGCACAAATAGATGCTGCTTGAAGATAATCCAGGGCAGACCGAAGGTTGGGTTGCAAGGCAACATATGCGAAGGTTCACGACTTGGTTCCGAGATCAAATCAGACAATTGAGTACTCCTACAAGTGTTCTGATAAAAAAACTAGCATCGAGCCCTATATACACAATTATGACATATCAAGGATATGATATAAATGGATACATATTTTACACAGTTGCCCAAGATAAGAAGAGCATATACCAGAACAGTGGTGTCCGTATAGATGCTTATGACAACGACATGCAGAAGGGCACATACTACGGTCAAATAGAGGAGATCTGGAAGCTGAACTACTTGGGATTCAAGATAGCCCTGTTTTGGTGCCGTTGGGTACATGGGGAAAAGAGCGTCACTAATGATAAGTATGGGTTCACTAGCGTTGATCTCAAATATGTCGGATACAAGTTTGAACCCTTCGTACTTGCTAAAGATGTTCGCCAAGTCTTTTATGTGACTAACACAACAAAGAAGAAATGCCATGTAGTTCTCGCTGGGAAAAGACGCATCGTCGGAGTTGCAAACGTCGTTGATGAGGAGGAGTTCAATCAATTCGATGAAATTCCCCCTTTTGCTACTGCAGTCATGCCACGCCTTTCGCCGATCAAGGAAACTCCATACATTTGCCCCAACCACAATGAAGGGATCTAGGTCAAGAAAGGACAAAAATGGCGATTTTGAATTTTCAGTGTCAAATTTGTAATATTAATGTCACATTTATAATATTAATGTCAAATTTGACTTTTAAGTTATTTGAATTGTTAATGTTAATGCCAAATTTAAATTTTAAGTCTCAAGTTATTTGAATTTGTAATATTAATGTCAAAATGTGATGTGTCGTACTCATAGATGACGGGTGACATTCGTCACCCGTCACCTATGATTTATGCGCATGTGGCCGAGTCTTAGTAAAAGGTGACGGGTGACATTTATCACCCATCACCTATGACTTTTGCGCATGTGGCCGAGTCGAAGTAAAAGGTGACGGGTGACATTTATCACATGTCACCTTTTTACTTCTAATAAGTGACAGGTAATACTCATAGGTGACGGGTGACATTTTTCACCGTCACCTATGACTTATATGTATATACCCTAGCTCTTCCCCGCGCGTGTGCACTCTCATTTTGGCTAAATTTTTGGTTTCGCACGCTAGGGTTTGCCGCCGCCGTGATCATCGCCGTCCTTGGTCTTCTCCTCCCCGCGCCTCGACTCTGAACCCTCCTCCGCGCCGGCCTTCTCGTCCTCGACCACCTCCTCACCGATCTCCAACTCCCCGATGCGCCGACCTCCTCCTCCCCTGCCTCCCCCTCCCCGACCACCTCCTCCTCGATGCGCTGGCCACCTCCTCCCCGGCCTCCTCCTCGACGTGCTAGCCACCTCCTCCCCGGCCTCCTCCTCCTCGCTCAGTGAGTTTTCCTCTTCTATGATGATGCTTTGTGATGATACTCTTTACAGTGATGCTCTGTGATGATGCTTTGTGATGATGCTCTGTGATGATGTTCTCTTCTGTGATGATGCTCGGTGATGATGCTCTCTTCTGCGAGTTGTTTTTGGAGTATTGCTCTGTGATGATGTAGTTGAACTGAAATTGAGCTCATTATCTAAGCACAATAGCATTTAGGCCTAAGTGGTTGCTCTGGACATGTGTGTTGGTGATACATTCTGAGTTGTTTTTGGAGTGTTACTCTGTGATGATGTAGTTGAATTGAAATTGGGCTCAGATATTGGCTTGTGATGATGCTACTGTCAGTTTTGTTTTTGATATATGCAACTGTCAGTTTTGTCTTAGTTAAGTATGTTTAGTTCTGGGTCCTCTGTTTGATCACAGCAGTACTGTCCACACATTTTTTTGAATTTTGTCCAGGCTCTGTTTGCTAGTTGAGAACTTAGGTGATAGCTCAATTGATGATGAGTTCAACAGAACAATTAGGGAGGGTAGGACATTTAATGTCTTGGGCCAATTGTTATACATAGTCTAAGAGCATTTTCATATATGTTTCATACCTACTGTAAGATCTTTGAGCAATTTCATATATGTTTCATATGCTGTTTCCATGTCATGTGTAAAGAATATATTAAACTTGATTTCCGATCTAAGCAGTATGGTTGCGAGCACTATATTACTCGATGATGAATTGTTGATCTGAGATTGGGCATGTCGTGCTAAGTACAATAGTTTCGGCCTGATTCCTCTTTAGGTTTTAGTTGGCTTTGGCAGCTCCTGGAGATGAACTGGTAGTGTTCACTTGTTGTGTGTCTATGCACCTAGAAATCCTGTTGAGTTCATTCTCCCATTTGCTTCCATGATGTTTTATCTCTATAGAGCTATGTTCAGGTTTTGGAAACTAGTTAAGAACTTAGATGCATGCCTAGTCGATGATATGTCTATGTAACAGCTAGGGAGCAGGAACTCTGAGTCCTAGGGCCAGCTGTAGTGTTCTGAGAGGAATTCATTTGCAATATCAACCTACTGCTCAATCATTATTTTAGACATTAGCCTTGATTCCTTTTCTTTCCTCTATTGAGAACAGAATATACTACACTTGATTTATATGGGGCAGAAGAAGACTGTCACCCCTGAGAAACCAAAAGCACAGAGGACACTAGCACTAAAGGGCCCTCCGGCACAAGATGGGGCGGATAGGAGCCTAAGCTCACACCCAGTGTCCTCCTCCGGCAGCAGCGGAAGCTAGTATCATAGCTCGAGCCCTGACCCGTCACCGAATCAGGAGAGCCAACGTCGGGCAAGTGATGAAGAATACAATCCCGCCGAAGAGGTATTAATGCGAGTGAGTCAATACATTTTATACTTGTTGAATGGAGGAATGTTCTTTGTTTATGTCAACTCCACTTTTTTCTCTCTATATGGCGGCAGCGCAGTCTCCAAGCCAGACAACTGGTAGTGTTGCATGAGCCCGAAAGCCAAGGACACAAACACAATAGCAGACAGACAAGGTTACCGTCTCAGAAATCAATGCTGACGGGCTGCCTACGGATGAAAAGGCCCTGAATAGATTCCAGAGGGTCGCTTGGTTCATTGCTCAGGAGAGGGTGCTGATAACGACTAAGTTCGATGACCTCAGTGACGAAGCGAAGAGGGACTTGTTCAATAATGTTGTCATGGAGTATGTGGAGTACCCTGGAAACATGAGCGAGTGTCAAAAGAATGCAGCGGTCAATGCAACAATGAAAGCGATCGCAAAACTTTACCGAAGCTTTAAGAGCAAGCTTGTGAATCGGTACTTAGCAAAAGGGGTGGCTTTTGTGCAGATGAAGAGCTCTGAGCAGTTCAAGAAGGAGAGTGAGAAGAAGAAGCAGCTTCGGGCTAAGAACAACCATGACCACAGGACCAGCGCAGCTAGGTACGCTGGGAAAAGGGCAAAATGGCAGGCAGAGGATGAGAAATTAGCTAGAGAAGGCCGCGAGAATTCTTGGAATCAATTCCCAGGACGATCGCGGTCATATTTGCATGCAAGGGGTGAGCTGTCCGATAGCGGGGAAATCACATTCAGAAATAGTGAAACCCAGGCAGTCGCAGAAAAAGTCAAAGAAAAGCCAGCCGAAGCCAGCCAAGGTTCTTTCACCGGGGTCAGGGAACGTGATGTTCTCACAGCAGCGCTGGGAAACCTGGAGCACCCAGGTCGAGTGCGAGGTGTATCAAGTTCCCAGGGCTGGAAATACGGTTTTCCCGAAGACATCGGGATGTACAAGAAGAGGAAGAGGTCGGGTGCAGTGGATGTGGATGTATTAACACGGGACATCACCCAGAAAGTTTACTCAAGCATCATGGGGTATCTTGAAGCAAAAGATAATACAGATTTCCATGCCACAGGATTTTAGCCCCAGAGCTGCAGGGAAGAGTAGCTACGCCTCCAGGGAGGTCGAGCAACAAGTAGCTGCTGCCGAGACTGAGCCGGATACAATTGACCTGCTAGAAGGGCCCACGCCCTGCAGCCTTGTAATCAGGCCTAGCGGATATCACATCGAGGTTGCAAGGGGCCAGGTACTTCCAGGCATCCGTATCTTACATACGGTCCTGATATGTGCATGCTATGCCGTGGTTACGATGGATATGGTACATAGCAATGCCACCGATCATATGTTGGAGGTCCTCCCCAATGAGGAAGTCATAACTGTCAGTGAAGCTCTTCATCAAAGGATCCAGTGGAAGAGGGGCGACATCGTGGTCTCCAGTGCATCCTAGTCTGGACGAACTCCAAGTACACCACCGCCGCGCTGCTCACTTCCTGAGAAGGCAACTTCACTGCCTTCGCCTCCTCCAGAGAAGCCGACTTCACCGTATTCTCCTCCACATCCGGCAGCCTCGCTTCCAGACCCAATACTGTCTCCCCCAGAGAGCCCAAAAAAGAAGAAGGAAAAGGAGGTCGAGAAGAAATGCTCTAAGAAGCCCCTACCGGAGATGTCAAAGGCCATTGTACCGGCGAAGTCGAAGTCCATTGTACCAGTGAAGAAGTCCACGGACATTTCACCAGTGTGGACTCAGGCCAACACGAAATTCAAATATGGGAAGCCCTTGATAAAGGTAGATGAGCTAGCAAGGGCAAGGAAAAGCATGTATCGACCTGCATAATTACTACGTATAGGCTTGTACAGACAGCAATGATCAATCCATTGTCGTACAGTACAAACGACGACACTTCTTAAGTGATCAAGACGGCTACTTCATTGTGGGTTTCAATGACTTATGCGACCTCTTCAACATTGATGGCCTGGATGTATCATTATTACGGATCTTTACATTATAAGTCCCTTGATACTAGATATTCATTAATTAATATCATTAAGTCTTGAATCTAACTGTGTTCTTATCTGTAGACACTTGATGAAAGAAACAATGAAGAACAAGGATCCCGTCGCATTTCTTGACCCTGAGGCCATTGCAACATCGGTCATCCAACTTCATATCGACTACGCTGTGAATCATGTGGCCAGGGCAATGCAACAATAATCAAAAGTGAAGTACCTGATGGGCACCCACAACACTGGTGGCCATTGGATCTTACTTAACATTTGCCTTGAGTGGGACTTGGTGTTCTACGTCGACTCGTTAAGACCAATATTTGCAAAAGGCAAACTTAGATTGCATGATTACAGCATTATAAAACAACCCCTCAATAAGTAAGTTCTACCTATCTTAGTTCACATATTAAACTTTTCTAACATTCAAAGGCTCCATAATCGATCCCTCTTTATGCAGGGCTTTTGACAAGTACTTTCGAGCTCAACCTGACTACGACGCGAAAACCGGCCGCAGGCTGACACACAAGACCAGGTACGAGGTAAGTGCTACCAAATAGATTACTAAATATTCTCTGTTGCTGTTTTTTTCCTTTTCATCTAACAGTAAAGTTTCTTTTCAGCAGTACCACCAACAACCACCAGGCAACACATGCGGATTCTATACTGCATGGAACATGCCCCTCACGCTTCGAGCAAAGAATATCAAATCCCCCGATGTAAGTTTAATACAATATTGTTCATAACTAATTTTGGTAATTAGTTTAATTCCATGATAACATAACGTTGGTTACGGGTTAAATTATGCAGAAATACAAGTGTATGTTTCTTGACGCGGGTGCACTCGTGGATATTTGACAATGGATCGATGAGTTCATGGTGTCTGAAGTCATCAGCCCACAGGGCGAGTTCCACTATAGAAGCCCTGATTGTAAAGTCTTATGTAATTATGAGTTGATCATAACTTTGTAACATTTGTGATTCTGTAATGAATTCATTTGAACTTTGTAATATTTGCAATTCTGTGATGAAGCGAGTTCTTGTACAAGTGTGTTTGTCGATATGTATTTGGATGTGTTGCTATTGTTTACAGGGAGAAGACGACTGCCAAATCTTGGCTACATTCCACGATGCAGCCAGGAAACAGCTCATTCCTATGGGGCAAGAGACACATAAGTGATGAGTAAACTGCCTACCCGTCACTTGTGAAAGCCATAAGTGACGAGTAACCTAGTTACCTGTCACTTATGTATTTCTCCAATTCATGGTAAAAGCCATAAGTGACGGGTAACCTAGTTACCTATCACTTATTAGATGATATAAGTGACAGGTGAAGAGGTCACCCGTCACCTATGTGTTTCTCCCCTGTACATGGGTGAAAGCTATAAGTGACGGGTAACCTAGTTACCTGTCACTTATTATATGATACAAATGACAGGTTAAGAGGTCACCCGTCACCCATATATTTCTCCCCATCACATGGGAGACGTTCATAGGTGACAGGTAACAGTCATTACCTGTCACTTTTATTCATCATTGGTGACGGGTCCGTACCCGTCACTAATAACTTATCATCAGTGACGCATTCGAGGTGATGGTTACTGTACCTGTCATCCATGACTGTCATCACCTGTCACCCATGTCTGTTTTTCACGTAGTGAGAATTGTGCAGGGACATGGAGGCCCGTGTCTTTGTGACTAAAGCTCCGAAGTGAAAGTGACGTATAAGTGACCGAAAGAGAGGTTAGTGGTGAGACCTCGCCTTGGTGGCTTGGTGGATCATCGTGCTTGAGGCCTTATCTTGGTGACTTGGTATCTCAAGAGCTGTGACCGGAAGAGACTTGGCAACGGGGAGCATATCCTTTGTGAAGCTCCAACATGGACTAGGGGTGGCTTGTGTGCCACCGATACCACGAGATAAAAATCTCTCGTGCCGAGTTCGTCTCTTTACCTAATTTATGTTTCCGCATTTACTTGAAATTTACATTAAAATTATCTTAAGCAATAGAGTAGACACACTAGATAAATCTAAAGTACATTTAGATAGAAATTGAGATAGGCTTATCTTGTGAAAGTTTTGGAGCCAATAGTTTTTAAGAGTCCTAATTCACCCCCCCCCTCTTAGGACCCCCTCGATCCCCTTCACGTGGGAGGCGAATCTGGTGGGGAAAAAAGGGGAAGACTTAGGGAAGTCCTCTGGGAAGCTCGTGAGACTCCCCTCCTCCAGTCTCCAGCCTTCGAACGTGACGAATGGATCACTCCACTCTTTCTAAGGTTTGGTGGAGAGAGGGAGAGAGTGAGAGAAAGTGAGAGAGTGAGAGAGAGGTTGATTGCCTTAAGTGGTGCCTATGCTGACTTCTGGCGGTCAGACTACCAATTCTCTCAGTCAGACCGTGGTAGGTCCATGTGGAAAGCCCACATGGCTGCACACCTGGTGGTTAGACTGCGGATAAGCCTGGTCAGATAGCAAGGGCGGTTTCTGCTGAATTTTCCTAAGTATCTCCTTATCTTCACTCTCCACCTTTTTCTAAGTACTTGGGGCTTCTCCAAAGTACTCTAAACCATCATTAAAGTACTTGAAACACATTTTGACTCAACTCGATGGATAAATATTTATAATTACATACGATGATGATTGTGCATGCTTAATTATGTAATTAGCATTTTGGGACGTGACAATCATCCTAATGTTCATATGCTTGAGTACGAATCTGAAAATTTAGACGATGATGATGCCGATGTGTGTGTAGCTGAGTGATCTTGGTCTTGTAAGTCTAAATCATTCGTTTGCTCCACTCTTAAGCCGATTCCTCAAAAAACTCGGCAAGAAGAAATTAAATTTACTTTTGATAGTGAAGTGCGATAGACTTTTTGATTACTTGCTACAAGAAAAACAGATTAAGCTATCTCATGGTCATGTGATTCCTCCATTAGAAGAATTGAAGAGGTGAGCTTATTGTAAGTGGCACAATTCTTATTCTCATGCAACTAACGATTGCAATGTTTTTTGTTGGTAGATTCAATCGACCATTAATGAAGAACGATTGAAATTCTCAGAGATTCAAGTTGACAAGCAACCATTCCCGGTTAATGTAATTGATCTCCAAGACAAGAGTGTTTTAATTCAAGCAACTCAAGCCAATCAGCTTAGGAAAAAATGTGATCGTTGGTGAAGGAAGGTCCAAGGCTTTAGGGGAGAACAAAAGGTTGCTAAGAGATGTATTACTTGAGAAGACTCCCAAAGGCAAAGAATCAATCAAGATCGTGGTGAAAAATTCAATCACCGGGGGGCATGGCAATGCTAAACCAAGGATGATCAAACCAAAGAGCCTGGAGGTTGTCAAGTGGAAGGTGAATGAAGCAAAAAGACATGTCAAGGTTGAGAAACCCAAGCCAACTTTCAAGCAAATTTTGTCTAAATATGAAAAAGGCAAGGCTGTACAAACACATGCAAATCGGCAAAATAATCTCAAGCGGCCAAGACCACTTTTGAAGCAAGAAGTGTATTATCATCATCAATCAAAGAAGGATCGTGTTGTCCACCACTTGGGCTAGCGCCATGGTCATGGATGCCTCCTCTAATGCTTTTTCCTTCTTGCCCAACTTGGGACTATAACGGTATGTGGATGCCTCCTCCTCCTATGCAATTTCCACCCTTTCATCCGGGATGGACAACACCACGTAGGCCAGTTTTTTGATAGAATATCATGTGTTGTTGACGATCGATTGGGGCATATAAATCGGTCTAGTGATGTTAGACATGCTAAAAATGTGAGGAAAGAATACCGGGTCAATGGGAGTGGAGTTTTTGTTAAAAATTCAGATTCTAATATTGCTAAAACAAGGACCACTGCTGCTGATATTATTGAGATTGGATCAATGAAAGTGGTCGCCGAAGAGCTTGGCAAGAGACTGATTATAATTTGCAATAAATGGGTCAAATCTGAAAAATATACCTACTGTTGTACCTACTGTTCCAAATTCTAATAATCATGAAGCAAGTAGCAACAAGCTGCTTTCTAAATATCTACAGCCGAGGTGGTGGCCCTCTAGCTTATCTTACACGAAAAAGAGAAGATTGCAGCGGCTACGCAAGCAGAAATTAATGGAGCAGCAAGCTGAAAAATTGTGGGATGACACTTTCAATGAAGTAAAGACAATGCAACCCGCAAAGTAAGTGTGGAGACCAAAGCAAGATGTCAAGACAACCCCTACAACAACCCTCTCCCCAATAATAACACCGACACCTATGGAAGGTGATGGAAAAGATGAAGATTTGCTTGATTATGATGATTCGCCAGTGCACACTAGTGATGCTTCACCAACTAAAGGTATGGATATAAATATGGTTTCTATGTTACCTTCGAAATTTTGTGCTGTGGATGAAGGTGGCTCAATTAGATTTGGGGCCAAAGGAGGCTATTTTTGAGAAACCAAAGGAGACAGATCGGCATTTGAAGCCATTATATGTGAAGGGTCGTATTAATAGAAAGTCGATTTCTAGGATGCTTATTGATGGTGGAGCTGCTATAAATTTAATACCATACTCAATTTTCAAGAAGCTTGGTAGAGATGACAGCGAATTA
Source organism: Phragmites australis (assembly GCF_958298935.1). NCBI lineage: Eukaryota > Viridiplantae > Streptophyta > Magnoliopsida > Poales > Poaceae > Phragmites > Phragmites australis. Next base: position 17,368,994 of record NC_084931.1, read on the forward strand.
TAAAGACCAATTTAGTACTCAATAGATTTGCGGATGATTCTAATGAGGCCAAAGGGGTGATATGTATGGAGCTCACTATTGGAAGCAAGACATTATCCACCGCCTTCTTCGTCGTCGAGGTGCAAGGTAACTATAGTGTTATTCTTGGACGTGATTGGATTCATGCAAATGGTTGTGTAGCTTCACCTTGCATCAATTTTTAATTCAGTGGGTGGATGATGAGGTAGAGATAATTCATGCGGATAGAGATAGAAATTTAGAGTGGCTGCACAAGTGTATGGAGCAATATCGGTCAAATAAGAATGAGAATATCATGAGATGTCGGGACTTGACTGAGGGTTAGTAGAACATCGGTTGTCTATTAAAATGGGACTTACGCCTTATAAATAACCCCCTAGAAGGTTTAATTCTAATATGTATGATCAAATCAAAGCAGAAATAGATCGATTGTTGAAATCGGGATTTATTAGACAATATAGGTATGCTCATTAGATTTCCAATATCGTCTTGGTGGAGAAGAAGAGTAGCGGTAAGTTATGAGTTTGTATTGATTTTAGAGATTTGAATAAAGCTACTCCTAAAGACGATGATAGCCAACATATTAATTAATGATGCTTCAGGACATAGAATAATTAGTTTTCTTGATGATAATGCTAGTTATAATCAAATTTTTATGGCCAAGGAAGATATGTCTAAAATGGCTTTTCGTTGTCCTAGTTTTGTTGGTCCATTTGAGTGGGTGGTTATGACATTTGGTTTGAAAAATGCTAGTGCTACTTATCAAAGGGCTATAAATTTAATTTTTCATGATCTACTTGGTGTCATATTAGAAGTATATATTGATGACATAATTGTTAAATCGGATGATGATGATTCTCATTTAGTCAATTTACGTTTAGCCTTTGAAAGAATGCACGGTATGGTCTGAAAATAATCCACTCAAATATGTTTTTGGTGTGTCAACTGGGAAATTTTTAGGATTTATAATACATAAGAAGGGCATAAAGATAGATCCTAATAAAATAGAAGCTATACAAAAAGTTTAGCCCCCTACATACAAAAAAGATATGCAAAATTTTTTGGGTAAAGTTACTTACTAGAGAAAGTTTTATCAAACTTATCCGGGAAGGTTAATGCTTTTACACCTATACTTCAGTTAAAGAATGAGACCGAATTCACTTAAGGGGCAAAACAACAATTTGCATTTGATGAAATCAAGAAATATTTGTCTACTCTGCTAGTGCTTCTGACGCCTAAAGCCGGTTTGCCTTTTCGGCTATATATCGCTACGGGAGATGATGTGATTGGTATTGTTTTAGTACAAGATGGTAAAGAGCATGCAATCGCGACGTCTTTTGGAAGTGGAAACCAGGTATGCCTTTATTGAAAAATTATGCTTATCACTATATTATGTTTGCACAAAGTTAAGACATTATTTGCTATCTAAGTACTTGTGTAGTAGCATGTCAAGTTGATGTAGTTAAATATATGTTGCAAAAGTCAATTTTAAGTGGTAGAATTGGTAAATGGGTTTATGCACTTATAAAATATGATTTTGCTTATGAATTTTTGAAATCTATGAAAGGCCAAACTGTAACTAATTTTATTGTTGACAATTGGATTGATGATAAGTATGATTTAGATATCGGTTTTATATCTATTAAACCATAGAAGCTTTATTTTGATAATTCTTCTTGTGAGGTTTGACAAGATGTTGGTCTTATTTTTGTGTCACCTAGAGGTGTTGTTTTTGAAACATCTTGTCGTCTAGAGTAATTTTTACCAATAATTAAGCATAGTTTTAAGTTTGCCTCTATGAATTTTAAGTTTCATAGAGGCTTTTGGTGATTCGCTACTAATTGTCCAGCATGTTTCTGGTAATTATTAGTGTTTTGACGGATCACTAAATAGCTATCTTGATAAATGTTTAGAAATTATTGATATTTTGGATGATTTTGTTGTCAAGCATGTGTCTAGAGATGATAATTTCAGAGCTAATGACTTAGCACAACAAGAGTTATCAAGTTAATAGATGCAAATTATTTGTGATTAAAATACCGATGCTTGAATGTGTTGATCCTTGTATAGCCGAACATGAATTTTTGGGTTCGGTTGTATATTCTTCATTGGGAGAAAAAGTTGAAGTTGTTAAAATTGAAGATTGGAGGAAGCCTCTCATTGATTATTTGAAAGATCCAAACAAGAGTGTTGATAGAAACATTCGACGGCAAGCTTTTAGATATACATTGTTGAATGATGATTTATATCGCCGAACTGTGGATGGTGTACTTCTCAAATGCTTGGATTTAGATCAAGCTAGGATTGCTATGGGAGAAGTGCATGAAGGCATATGTGGCACACATCAATCAACACGCAAGATGAAGTGGTTATTGAAAAGTGTTGGTTTTTATTGGCCTACTTTGCTTAATGATTGCTTCATGTATTATAAAGGATGCGAGACATATCAAAAGTTTGGTGATATTTAATTAGTTTCTGCTGCTATGATGCATCCTATTATCAAACCATGGCTGTTCTGAGGTTGGGGTTTGGATTTCATCGGCCAGATACATCCTCCGTTCTCTAAAGGTTATTGCTTTATTTTGGTGGCTACTGATTATTTTACTACGTGGGCTGAAGCTGTTCCTCTCAAGAAAATGACATATAAGGAGGTAATTAATTCTATATTAGACCATATTGTTCATAGATTCGACATTCCACAGACTTTAACTACGGATCAAGATACTTCATTGATATCGCATCAGGTACGTGAATTTGCCGAGTCATTAAAAATTAAGCTTCTCAATTCATCTCCATATTATGCTCAGGCCAATGGTCAGGCCGAGTTTAGTAATAAAATTTTGATTAAGCTCATTAAGAAGAAACTATAGGAACATCCTAAAAGATGACATGAAGTTCTATCAGAGGCTTTGTGGGCACACCGTATATCTAGACATGGTGCAACTAAAGTAATGCTGTATAAACTTGTTTACGGTCAAGAAGCTATTTTACCTGTTGAAGTAAATCTTAATGCTTTCAGATTCGCCGAGCAAAGTAACCTATCGACTGTGGATTATTATAGTTTAATGATTGATAGGATTGATCAAGCGACATATGAAAGGTTGAAGGCTTTGAGGGAGATCGAGAAGGACAAATTAAGAGTAGCCAAAGCCTACAGCAAGAAGGTAAGAGCAAAGCCATTTTAGATTGAAGATCTTGTGTGGAAGATTATTTTGCATGTAGGATCAAAGGACAATAAGTTTAGCAAATGGTCTCTGAGTTGGGAAGGCCCATATAAAGTTGTAAGAATCGTTTCTGGAAATTCTTATTTGCTAGAAAGTCTAAAAGGGAAGAAATTGCCTAGAGTTATTAATGGGTGATACTTGAAGAAATTTTATCCTAGCGTGTGGCAAGATGCTTAAAGGAATATGACCGATGTATTGATTACCATCGTCCTAAGGAACATTTATGGCCGGTGTCTTAATCATCACCCTGAGTAGGTAGGAAGGGAGATATTATGTTTTTTAGTGAGCAAGTTTTACCAAAAACAGGGGGGCATGTGTTGATGATAAGATTTAGCATTTATAGTGGTCATTGCAGTAATGACTGGCTTAATAGGTGACCAACGATAAATACATCCATTGATAAACAGTGATCCGACCACTATGAATAGTGCTCCAACCACAATGAACAGTGTTCCGACCGCGGTGAACAATACTCTGACCACAGTAAATAGTACTCGTCCAAATGGATAGTACTTCCAACCAGATAAACAGTAACTTCGACCAGTGAACAATACCTTTGACTAGTGAATAATACTTCATGACTACGATCAGTGGTCACGACCAGTGAGGCAATTAATGACTATGGTTTGTTTCAGTACTTGGTCTCCGGATAGGTGGAAGAGCTGGTCAGATTCAAGTACATGGATACGTCAAGAATGTAGTCGAATCCAAGAGGACCGAGCTGCAATAAAGGATACTCGAGTAGATATATGAGAGTTTACGTGGTCAGTTAGGAAAGGTATGTCAGTTATAGAAAGTTTGGAGATCAAAAGGCATAGCTAAATCATATCTGTAAGTCTTATTCAGTTTGAATTAGGAGTCCTGATCTCTTATGGCTAAGACTTGTCGTCCTTTAAATATGAGAGGGTCATGGCCGATTGAGAAAATCAACCAATTGATCAAACACAATCTATCTTTCATTTTTATCTCTTTTGCCTAGCTTCTGTAGTCATGTTCTCTCTTTCAATCTACATTGCTATCGGTTCTTGACCTCGATGACCAAGGACAAGCTGTTGGCCATCCGCACTCTGACGGGTCACTCCCGGGAGTGGGTGACGATGAAGGTCCAACAACGTAGCACCACGACCAGGGTATCCTAGGTGCTACTCGCTAGATTATGAACACGAGGTGCTCAGAGTATTGGCGTTGCATCTTTTCACATCAATAAGGAGGAGGTGGGGGACACGAGCTATGTAGTCGCCACCATTAGAGCCTGTTGGAGAGATTAGCAATGTGCGACGTGATGAGGGGTGGGCGGGTGCTTCCTCTCTTATGCGTGATTGCTAAAGCATGTGCTTGGTTGAGGTTGGCGAGTCACGTGAGGAAGCATGGCAATCGAGTATGGCAGGTACATGTAGTGTTCATCAATATTTGTATCTGTCACTTGCTGCTCTACCCATGGGTATATTTGCAAATGCGGGGACCAAACCCGTTGCCCGTGGGTATACCCATTTACCCACCGGCTGACGGTCACGGCTCGGCTCGGGGCAGGGCTGGCGACGATGGCGCTTGGACCCAACGGTTTGGCGACGTGGTGGCGCCTGGTGGCAGGGAGCCAGCCAGGGACGCGGGCTAGTGTGAGTGACAGGGGGTTAGAGTTGGTGGAGTGGTTGGAATATTAGGGTTAGGGTAAGCCAGGCCCACATGTCATATATATTGACGGGTAAATGGGTTCCACGGGTATTTGCGTGTATACCCGTTGAGTAGTGATTTGTGCCCATGAACATGCTCGTAGGTAGGAAATAAGGAACAAACTCGACCCTATTAGGGTGGGCTGTATGTTGTCTGAACCAGTCTAAGAACAGACCAATTCCCTTGTGTATATTGAGCTGGGAATCAATCACAATATACAGAGACTTCACAGATGATAACAAAACACAATGTGATTAACTTAACATAAAAAGTCATTCTCACATGGAGGACCTTCGAGGATCAAAAGGCAAATAACACCGCAACTAACATAATCTTCTCATCTGCATCTCTCACATGCAATCAATGTAGAGCACCACCTTAGAATTCTCCATCCTCATAGTCATCTTCAGAAATATTCCCAAATGAGCAGTATGGTTATAGCAAGTGTGAGCATGTCTCATACTTCGTAAGTTGTGATGAAATATGATATGAAGGCATTCACAATAATAAGGTTTACATGAGATTATTTGTATAAAGTCAGAATTTAATAAAAATGAAAGTAATTGCTGAAACTAAATAACCTCAAGAATTAATATTTTTAACCTCAGGCGAAGTTGAACACCTCAAATATGGTTCTCGCAATGAATGAACCATCAACCCAAAGTTATCCAAACATAGTGTATTCTAATCATGTGTGGCATTCCTTGCTGCTCGTAACTATGAGTGCGGTTGATATATCAGTTTTACACTATGTAGAGGTTGTACACTTTACCCACAATACATGATCAAACTCTTTTGCCGATACTCGTCGGTAGCTTACACACTTCCAAGGTGTGCACTCAATTGACCACTGCAAGGCCTTTAAAAAGTTTCTCCCAACAAGTATCTATCCGCTTAGGTTTCACTGTCGAGTGATACAAATATCCTCAACAACAGAAGCCCTCTTTTGCACCTTACGGTTCCAAGAAGATCTCATCCATTCTCTGTTCCACCACCTGATCTACACTATGTTGGGAGAGACTAATTAATTGGCTAGACACGTCCCATACTAGATTTATGGTTGTACTATAAAGCTTGATCCGATTACACTATGAAGATCCTTAATTGAATTGAGAAAGACTATTGTTTACCTTCCCTTGGCAACCAACCTATCCTCTTCCTTAATTCCTTAGTTCATGTTGCTCAAACACAATTTTATCTCGTTGCATAAAACCATTATCAAGTTATTAAACCGTGGTTTCCCAAGTATGGCTAAGCAATACTACCCTTGATCTCACCAAAACTGAGGTGGCAAGGTAGATATGAGAAAACCGAGGCGACAAGGTAGATCATTCCAAATTATTTTACTACTGAAAACCCATTTTCTAATTTATAATAATAATTTCCTGTTTTTTTCAAAATTAAGAACATTAAAGAAAATTTGTTTAAACCTTAAAACCATTATTAAAACATTATTCAAAATTTATTTATTATTTTATAACTAAAAGATATTAAAACAGAACTAAAAATTTTTATTTAAATTTATTTTACCTATAAAAACATTTAAACCTTTATTCAATTTATTAACAAATTTTCATAAATTTTCTAATTAAAGATAACCTATTTTTGGGAATCTACTGAAAAAGGTTTTATTGTGCAAGGCTGACGTCAGTAAGAGATTTTGAAAATAAAAAGGAAAAAAGAGGCTCGCGTCGCTTGTTGACTAGGCCGATTATGCTAACTAAGCTTGCCACGTGGGACAAAAACATCACGTGGCTCGCTGATCGACACACAATTGTGATGCCTGAATTTACTCAATCTTTCACAGTATTAATCAACAATACTAACTTTTTTGAATTTTAATCAATCGAACAACTTGTAATTAGTGCGGACCTCCCTTTGTCCTCGTAAGGGCGTATTTGGTTCACCATACGAGGGTTGTATGGGATCCTTCCATCCAAGTTTTTGGTTTTGCCTGGTGTTTGGTTCGTGGATCAGGAGCGGATAGAGCCATCCAACCAAAAAATATATTTCTTAAGATCTTGGATGAGCTTATCCGGGAAAAAGTCCGGGATGAGGCCGCTCGGTTCCACACTAGCAAGAGTGGTCTATTGTTATGTGTGTTCATGCTTTTCATTTAACTCTTGATTTTATCTAGGGTATAATAGTGGTTCAAAAATTATAAATATTTTTATGAGTAAACTAGAGCTCACTAGCAACTAGTTTTAATTGGTTGATCCAAAAAGCATGAGCCAATATTTAATTAATATTCTTCAAAGAAGCCTACTTTTATAACTTCTAGTAATTTTAAATGCCTCAAATAAATTCCTAAAACCTGAAAACATTTACTAATATTCTTCTCATGTGATGTACTAATTTATAAAAATATTTCCAACTATAAATTATTTGGTAAAAAAGTAAATTCCTTTGTATGCTCTATTTATATGCATTTTTATCATTTTATATGATATTCTCTTTCTAATTCAATTTGAATTCAAACAAATTCAAACATGCTCAAATTCATCCAAATGCTTATGGGATGCATATAGATATGAATGTGTACAATTTAGGGTGTGACAATTCAGCTTATCCAATCAATCTAACCAAATAGAAAAATAGATTATCCTATCCACTGTAATCCTAACAACCAAATAGAAAACTAACCCATTATATTAATCCATTCAAATAGAAAATTGGACATCTCATTAAAAAACAAAAATAATTTTATCCCATCTAACTTTATCCTCTAACCAAACGCACATTAGGCTTGTGCTGGAGTATCAATAGTAACAGAGACAGCAACAGTAAAGAATTGTGATCTCGACGTGATTAGTAATCTGTAATTATGATCAAATAACAGCAGAAATCTCTCGACAAACAGTTGCAATGTCACAAGGAGTACCAAACTGATTCCCTCGCCAAAGTAGATAGAGTAGCAACATCTCACGGCAGGTGATAGCAGCAAGATAATAGATAAACCAACTTTACTGCTAGCAGGAACAAATTCACACAAGACTTCAGCAGCATATAGCAGAGGAAATTGACTTGCAAACCAGAGGGAACAGCACACCAAGCCCTAAAAATACTTCCACCCGCAGTCAGAGTGAACCACGATCAGAAGATGGGGATTTCGCAGGAATCAAACAGGGTACCTAGGAACAATCCCTGATCACACACTCCAAGCACCAACACCAGAATTGGGCAACAAATTCAGTAGAAAATAGCAAATGGGATCGCCATCTGTGTTTGGAGGAACACCTCGACAAAACAACGTCAAAAACTAATCTGCCGTACAAGGGTTGCATCCAGGCTTTGAACCACGACTCGGACTCAACTTTAACTCTCACATGTGCATGTAGGGACCTTACAGACCCAGCCAGGACTTGGACTCGGCCAGCACACTTATTTTTTCGAAGGAGAGAGCTTTATTAAAGATTAAGTAACCAAACTACAAGAGATAGACCCAACACACTCATTAGTAACTAAAGCTCTCACACACTCTGGGACACTAGAAAAGGACACACAATTCTGACTCATCCTAATCGCTAACTGCGCAAGCTCATGTGCAACCTTATTCTGCTCTCTCCCAACCTTGGTGAAGCTGAGATCCTGCAAGTAGCTCCCCTAATGCAAAGTGTCTCAGATCAGTGGAGACACCACAGAGCGGTATGTGCCCTCGTTCCGTAGCTTCTCAACCACTGTGGCACAATCAGATTCCAGGAGAAATCTACGATCCAGCCATCTTTGAGCCAATTGGGTCCCCTCTAAACAGGCCATAGCTTCCGCTTCCTTAGCATCCCTGCAGTGGAACAACACACGCCAGGTGATTAGCTTAGGCAGCCCTTCATGGTCTCGGATAATGATGCCCACAGCTATATAACTGTTTTGGTCATTGAACACACCATCCACATTGACTTTGAAAGTACTCATACTAAGAGGAACACATTTATTTTCTCTATCGACCTTGCAACCTGCACAGCTCTTGCGTCCTGCCTGCAAATGACATAGCTTACCCTTGTCATCTGCACTCGGGCTCTGTTGTTGGACTTAACACAGAGCGTCCATGTAGCAGCACAGGAAATTGACAAATCCCTCAATGGAGATCCCCTAGTCTGCAGAACACTATTGCCGACACTCCATACACACCATATAAGCATAAAGAAATTGGCAAGGACCTCCTCAGGGAATTTATCTATGATCATTAATAACCAATCACGGTCTGATGGTATAATATCAGCCTCTGTCGGCAAGAGCCAATGATTATTCATAGTCTGTCGAAGTGCTATTGGGCATCTGATAATAGCATGAAAACTATCCTCCATCAGGGCACCACACAACTTGCAGGTGCTTAGTTGTTCAAGATGCTTATAGCATTTGTTGGCACGGGTTGGCAGCCCATTATTGACGACCTTTCAAACAAAAACCTTTACTCTGACCAGTACCTGAACTTTCCACAGCTTCTTCCACACTCGGTGCTCCCCATCAGCTGATGTGCTGCTCCCTATCACTCCCACCTCATGTTCCAACCTCATTGCTAACATGTATGCACTCCTCACCGAGAATAGGCCCGATTTCTCGATGTTCCAAGCAACAAAATCTTTAGTGCGAACAACCAATAGCTTTATTTTCAGAATTTCCTCCACAAAACACGGAAAAAATATCTCATAATTGTGGCTTCATCCCATGTATTAGACACTAAATCAATGAGGTGGTTTACCCGACGTAGGTGATAGGTGCGGGTGCTTCCAATGGGCCACATCCCATGAAGGCGCGACAGACAATTATCATGCCAAATCCTGGTATCATCTCCATCACCAATCATGTGCACCACCCCTCTCTTCAAGAGCTCTAAGCCATACTCAATAGCCCTCCATGTCTGTGAAGCTTCACCTGTCACAACATTATCCAGAACATTGCTCGTTAGAAAATACTTTGCCTTGAGGACTCTCGCAAATAAACTCTCTAGGTAGAAGATGAGCCTCCAGGCCTGACGGGCGAGCAGAGCCTGATTGAAAAGCCTAAAGTCTTTGAAACCCATACCCCCTGGCGTTTGGGCAAGATTAAAGTCTACCACAATATCCACTGCATTTTCTGGCACCCCCTCTCTGAACCCCAGCAAAACGCCATGACATGCTTCATGAGGTCATCACATAGAGAGTATGGAAGCTTGAAAATGCTCATGACGTAGGTAGGCAAAGCTTGCAGCACGACTTTAATCACGACCTCTTTAGTAGCGACCAAAAGGTCTTTCTCATGCCAGGCCACCATGCGCTTCAGGAAATGCTCCTCCACTGACTGAAATAGCCCCTTGCAAACACATCCATGCAGCGTAGGAAGGCCCAAGTACTTAGCTTCAACGTCCACACACTGAATTCCCAATATAGATCTTACTTATTCCGCCACAACTGCATGGCGTCCCTCATTCACCAATAACAAATATTTGCTTGGGCTCAGCAGTCGACCTATGCAATGTTCAAAGGAGTTGAGGATATTCTTCACTGTAAGCACTTGAGAAGCATTGGCACAAAAGAACAATAGGCTATCATCCATGAATAGTAAATGCGAGACACTGGGAGCATGCCGGTAGACTCGCAACCCCTCAAATAAACCTAGTCTTTCATGATGCTTAAGAAGAATAAAAATGCCATTGGCAACAAGGAGAAGAGGTAGGGCAACATTGGATCACCTTGCCGAAGACCACGTGACGGAATACAGGGATGCAAGGGCACCCCATTGAAGTGAACAATATAGCGCACAGTGGAGACACAAGTCATAACCTATTGTACCCACTGACTTTGAAAGCCCAGCTTCATCAAAAACTCTTGTAGAAATTCCAATCCACATGGTCATACGCCTTCTATAGATCCAATTTATACGCACAAAACTCCTCCCAATCACCAGCACCCTTCTGAATAGCATGAATGCACTCAAAAGCAATCAGAGTATTATCCGTGATCATTCTCCCTAATACAAAAGCACTTTGTTCCGGTGCAATAATACCATCAAGCAATGGCCTAAGTCTATTTACCAGGCATTTTGATATTACCTTGTAATGACATTGCACAAGCTTATAGGTCAGAAATCTTTTAGCTCCTTTGGATTTGGCCCCTTAGGGATCAACACAATTGCCATATCATTGATGCCCATGGGGAGAACACCATCACCGAAGAACCTTTGCACAGCTGCAACATCATCCTTGATGACCTCTCAGTGCTTCTGATAGAACCATACCGGAAACCCGTCAGACCCCAGTGCCTTGAGCGGCCCCATTTGGAAGAGGGCATCTGAAATCTCTTGTGCCAAGAACTCCCTACAAAGGCTAGCATTCATTTCAACTAAGATATTGGGCTCAATCAAACTTAATAGTACAGAGGGCTTGCCTGAGTTCGTTAATTGATGGTGGTCTTGGATGGATCTTGATCCTAATTGGATGAAGGAGTCCCTTGGGGACACGATGATATCGCAGAGAATTGATGGATTTCGCCCCCGCATCGTCCTCAGGAGTGGGCTGGCCGTTCTAAGGAAGGAGTTCGAGGGGGTTTCAGTGTGATATGATCCTGTAGAAGATTGCTGTCAGGAAGGGTGCGAAGTCTTGGATTCCAAATTGAAAGAGTCCCTGGAATTCACGTTGAGGCTTGGGAGGATGGGTGAGGATCGATCCATTTCCGATCTGGATTGGTGCACAAGTCCAGGGGCCATAAAAGCAAGGGGTGGGCGCCAGGGGATACACGGAACAAAGCTTTTTTTGTTGGCGATAGTATCTTCCCAAAGCTCGAAGGATTTCTTGTTGGTGCTCATTCTTCGATCTAGAGGGCTTGACATTTTCTGCTGGTGCTGATTCACTACTTCCTGCTAAGAATTGAGGTGATCAAGGGGTTTTCGGTGAGGAAACTTCCCACCCGACATTCTCTAGTGGCGGCGTGATTAAGCCCATGGAGGTCACCTCTGGGATGGAGCTGGTGCCAACTAGTGGCAAGAATTCCCAGTTTGAGGTTGCTTTACATGATTTTGGCAAAGTATTGGATCAGAGGTTCAATGTCGAACACAATGACGAAGTCAGCGTCAACATAGGCCCCAGTGCCCATCTTGAGGGCAGGGCGGAGGAGGAGGAAGAGGATGCAGTGGAGTTTGAAATTGATGAAGTAGAGGCTCGCTCGGCTGGGCAATGGATGGTTCTTGCAAGGTACTATTTGCTGAAGCGCCCAAACCTGTTAGCCTTGTTTGATGATCTTAAGCGCGCATGGCAGTTGCGTGCCGATTTCAGTTTCAAGGTCTTGAAGTATAACCTCTTCATAATCACGCTTGGCTCGGAAGGTGACTTCTCCTTTGTGTTGAAGGGTGGTCCATGGATCCATAAAGGTGATGCTCTAATTGTTGTGGCTTTTGATGGTTTTACATGGCCATCCGAGGTCCCACTCAATGCCATCCCTGTATGGGTGCGGATCTATGACTTACCACTTGGGATGATGACACAACGCGTGGGTGAGACACTCGGCCAAAAATTTGGTCGGGTCCTGGCGGTGGACATGGAAGAGAGAGGTCACAACAAGCATGACTTTCTTCGTGTTAGGGTGGAGCTTCCAGTTGATAGAGCTCTCAAGGTGAAACTTCCAACAAAAATCAAGAACTAGGGCAAGGAGGTGGTGAGGAACTTTGATCTTCGATATGAACGTGTACCCTATTTTTGTTTCCATTGTGGTTTATGGGGTCACTCAGACAAGGAATGCGAGAAGCCAGAGAAGGGGGAAGCATCGCTACGTTATTCGGTAGGGCTGTGCTGCTCCCCGTGTAAGCAGTTTGAACAACAGACGAGCTATGTGAAGGCTGAGGTTGCTCCAATGGTTCAGCATCAACTTTCTTTTTCTTGTGCCGGGAGTGCGGATTCCTCCTTGGCCTGATGTCAGGGTGCCTTTGCATGGGAGGAGAGGGTTGACAGTCTTGTTCGTGTTGGTGTGACAGATGACTTTGAAGCGAATGAAAAGGAGGGCAACATGCAGGTGGATAAGGAGTTATCACAACAAGTTGACAAACTGCTAGTTGAGAAAAAGGGAAACCTCAATGATCAGCCCAATGTTCAGCTGGGTAACTCAGAGGTCATAATCTGGTGGTGCATCTTAATCTTCCTGGTGTGGTGGAGTCATCAGGGGTACCTCTCTTGCAAGCTGGACCATATATGGATTGCTCCCTTCTTCAAATGACATGATTCTGGTACTGGAAGCTATGGGGTCTTCTTTGGAGTCTCACGGCTCATCGGAGATAAAGGATGAGGGGCATTTAAGGTGTAAACGAACTGTAGACCAAAAGGGGCCTTGTGAGGTTAATCGTGCTATGGCGCTGGTTGTGAGGCCAAGGAGCTCGGCCAAAGGTGGAGCTCTGAAGAAGAAGAAGCTGAACTCTATAATGAAAGGGAGTTTGTATGAGCAGGAAAAATGGGAGGTACAGTGGCAAGTATGGAAGGCAGGGAAGAGACCAATCCTGGGGCTACTGGTTAATTGACAGAGCATTTTGGAGGTTTGGCTAGGGGCAAAAGTCACAAGTGGGGTTCTGAGAAGCCAATTATGTTGGTTCAACACGGGTCATCACGGCGAGGCCCGTCAGGAGCAATGAATGCCTTATATTGGAACTACCGAGGGTTAGGGCTCTCTCAGATAGTTCAAGAGCTATCTGCTCTAGTCAGATCAAAAATCCCAAGTTTGGTGTCCTTGTGTGAAACATGATGGTCTAGTGTGCGTGCGGCTAATATACATTGGCATTTAGGTCTGAAGACTTGTACGGCGGTGATGGTTTGAGTGGTGGCTTGGCATTGTTTTGGCATGAGTCGGTGGAGGTATGCCTGCTTGAGAAACATAGACGTTTCGTTGATGTGTTAGTGCGGGAGTTGTCTGCGCTGTGGTTCAGGATTACATTTGTATATGGCGAGCCACGCACGGAGGACCAGCATCTCATGTGGGAGTTACTGAGGCGCTTATGAGGGGTTTCAGACCTTCCTTGGCTAGTCATGGGAGATTCCAATGAAGCTATGTGGGGTTTCGAACATTTTTCGACGTGTCCAAGACCCGAGAGACAGATGGAGACTTTCAGGGAGGTTCTTGCGGATTGTGACCTCAAACTTGGGCTTCACTGGGTTACCTTTCACATATGACAATGGACGTGATGGTTTGGCAAATGTGAAGGTCCAGCTAGACCGGGTAGTGGCAGATACTACTTGGCACGACATCTTTGGGGATGCTACCCTTCATCATCTGGTCTCATCAAGGTCTGATCATTGCCCGCTTCTCTTGGAGATTAAGAAGGAAAACCGGGAGCACCACAAGCGAATTTTCAGATATGAGATCATGTGGGAGAGACTGAAGTCTCTGGCTGTAGAGATAAAAGATGCTTGGTGCATCAATACTATATCCTAACAGTGGAGGAATTGGTGCCCTCTCAGGGGTTCTGCTACTGTAGCAGTGGATCCAGAGTACGTATACGTATATACATGTATATTTGTACGCATATATATATACATACATATGTATAGGTACATTAATAAATCAGCTGAAAAAATCTAAAATACATAATTTTCTTTTCCAAAAATTTTAGAAAAATATCGAAATGAATATTAGTTACATTAATAAATCAGCTGAAAAAATCTAAAATACAAAGAAAAATATCTAAAACTCAAAAAAATATGAAACAAATTTTTTAGGTTAGTATTACTTTCACCTACATGTTAAAACTATGTGCATGCATAAAAGTATTATTGTTTCTCTATAATTAATTTAATGTGTTTAACATTAATAATTTTATAAATAAATATTGAAATGTACAAAATTTGTGAACTTAATTTTTTAGTCTTCTTTTGTCATGCTCTACACAGTAAAATAAAAATGGACGCGGTGTACGACACGCCAATCAAACTAGTTGCTCCTAATAGAGGACTGGGCGGAGTCATGGCTGCCCTCCAGCATATCAGGCGCGCTCTGTGCTCTTGGAGCCAAAAGAACTTTGGTTCTGTGACCAAAGAGCTGGAGGTTTTGAGGGGCAAGCTGGAGGAAATCAAGGGAAATCCAAATCACAGTAGAGCGGAATTACGGGTTGTATCTGATAAGATGGATGAATTACTGTATAGGGAGGAGATGATGTGGCTCAAGAGATCTCGGATTGTGTGGCTACGGGAAGGAGATCGGAATACAAATTATTTTCACAGGCAGGCTGTGTGACGTGCCAGGAAGAACAAAATTAGGAAGGTTAAACAGGTGGACGGAACTTGGTGTGATGATCCGGAACGGCTGAAGTCAATTACTACGGGCTTCTTTAGAGAGCTGTAGCTCGGCCAGCACACCTTATCGGACTCAAACAAGATACTTAACCGACCCTGACTCAGCCAAAACAATAAGGCCGACTAAATGTGCAACCTGGCTATAACTCTAACATACAAATATTAAAATAATGCGGCTAGATTACTAATCCCAAATCTAACTCCCCCATTTAAACTAACTAGTAACAGCTCGAATATAAGTCAATATGCATGGAGCCAATCTGAATGCATGACTTTGTTTCCTTCTTGTGCAAATTAGCTCCGGCAAATAATTTCTTGCAAGGCAGAACATCCGCAGCAACAACCTTTTCGTTCTCCTTCAACTTGCCTTGTTTCACGTCAAAAGAAAATGAACCAATTATATAGAAAATTTATTTGAAGCATCTTTGGTCATGTGGTCACCAGGAGCGGCACAGTGGCTTGGCGATGGCAAGGAAGTGCGGCGGTGGGAGCTCGAGGAGGAGGCTCTTGGGCGGCGCTGGTGCTGTGTTTCGCAAGGGAAAACAACACAGAGGGGTTTGTGGTGCTCAGGAGGGGGGGGGGGGGTTGGAGGGGGTGTATATAGCCTGGCTCACGGAATTGATCTCGGCTCGGGTTTGGTAGCCGATGGAAATTTCGCGGGGAATTCCTTCAACCGTGCTCTGATTTTTGCTTGTGATCGCCTCTCCTTTCTTCTCCTCTGACGGGCTTTCCATCTAGGCGAACATGAGTGGGTTCCTTTCCATTTTCAAGCGCAAGATTGGCGGGTGAGGTCGGGCTGCTATAGATGGCTGGGGCCCACGTGCAGAGAGAGGGAGACTGATGAGCAATGTTGGCCTGATCTTCCGATAGGTAGTGATAAGTTGGTGGGTGGAGAACTCGACGTTGATGATCCAAAGGCTTCGACCCGAACAGATCGTCTCCCTTGCAATCACTACACCACAGCTCCGATGGTTATCAACCGTGTCGCGCGGTTGACCTCGCCAAGAAGGCTCAATCCCTGCAAGCGTACCGAGAACACAAGCAAGAACGTAGAAGATGCAATCTGAAATATTGCGAGTTGAATTCAAGCACTCGAAGTCGGGGTTCCACAAACACTTGCGGCGGCCTAGTCGGTCCGGAATAAGAGCGAAAATCTCACAACTGTGTGTAGATCAATATCTAAGCAAAACCCAACCCTAATTAGGGCGGCGGCTACTGTATATAAAATACTAGGGTCGGCCAAGGACCCCTGGACGCGTCCGTAATGGCCTCCAACACGTTACACGGCCCAACGGCCCAAAAGACGGTGGCGCAGCACCTTGACAGATTCTGGATGTCCACTTGTTTCGACGATTCCCGTTGACTCAGAAAGAATTTGGATATGGGACCAGTACCGTTGGAAAGCTTATCTCCTTAGCTTTCCAACCATGTGTAGAAAGTCAAAAACGGAGTCCGTATGCGTCCTGGGCGACGATTTTAGCGCGGACTGATCCTGGACTCCGAAACGGACTCGAACTGGATTGGGACTCCACCTTGGCTTGGGCGCCCATGCTGTTCTTCTCCCGTGTTCCTAAGTAGCAATACATCACGATTATTCAGTAGCATCCCATCCTCATCAAAGTATAAAGGAACACTAAGGAACGAGCTCACCTCATGATTTAGTTGACGCACGAGCTCGTGTCAATGGACCTATTGTTGAAGGAATACTCGGTGTGTGTATCCGAAAGAGTGATGTCCTCATCATCCTCCCCCTCTTGAATTGGAGTCGTCCTCGATGCAATGTCATTTTCTTCTCCCAAGTATGGCTTTAAATCTGAAATGTTAAATATGGGACTAACCCCATAATCTGCAGGCAACTCAAGCTTATATGCGTTATCATTGATCTTTTCCACAATTGTAAAAGGACCATCAGCTCGAGGCAGCAATTTAGACTTTCTCAAATCAGGAAACCTATCTTTGCGCAAATGTAACCACACAAGATCACCAATTTCAAAAGTGATATGTTTCCAACCTCGGCTACCATAAGTTCTATACTTCTCATTCATCTTTTCAATATTTTCCCTAGTCAACTCATGCATTTTCATAATCAAATCAGCACGTGTCTTAGCATCAAAATTTAATTTCTCGGATGTTGGTAAAGGAAGTAAATCAATAGGGGCACGGGGGTTAAAACCATACACTACCTGAAACGGACTTACCTTGGTGGTGGAGTGAACTGATCTGTTGTAAGCGAACTCAATATGGGGTAGACACTCTTCCCACATCCTCAAATTTTTCTTCAAAACAGCTCGCAACATGGTGGATAATGTGCGGTTCACAACCTCCGTTTGTCCGTCGGTTTGAGGGTGACATGTCGTCGAAAACAGCAGCTTTGTCCCAAGTTTATTCCAAAGTGTCCTCCAAAAGTGGCTCAAAATTTTTGCATCACGATCCGAAACAATGGTGTTAGGTACTCCATGCAAGCGAATGATTTCCCTGAAAAACAAATCAGCTATGTTTGTAGCATCATCGCTCTTGTGACAAGGTATAAAATGTGCCATTTTTGAAAAACGATCCACAACGACAAATATACTATCCCTCCCCCTTTTGGTCCTAGGCAATCCTAAAACAAAATCCATAAAAATATCCTCCCAAGGCACACTAGGAACAGGAAGAGGCATATAAAGTCCATGTGGGTTCAAGCGAGACTTAGCTTTATTGCAAGTAGTGCAGCGTGCCACGTAGCGCTCGACGTCCCGCCTCATCTTAGGCCAAAAGAAGTGAGTAGCCAGTACATCCTCGGTTTTTTTCACTCCAAAATGTCCCATCAAACCACCTCCATGCACTTCCTGCAAGAACAATAGGCGAATAGAGCTAGCTGGGATGCATAGCCTGTTAGCACGGTATAGTAATCCATCATTCAGCACATATTTATTCCAAGTTCTTCCTTCTTTACAATGTTCGAAAGCATCTTTAAAGTTCAAATCAGTAGTATATAATCCTTTAATTGTTTCTAAACCAAAAATCTTATGATCGAGTTGGGACAACATAGTATAACGTCTAGATAACGTATCTGCAATGACATTGTCTTTACCTTTCTTGTGTTTAATGATATAAGGAAAAGACTCTATAAATTCAACCCATTTAGCATGACGTTTGTTCAGTTTGGTTTGGCTTCTAATATGTTTCAAAGCTTCATGATCAAAATGAATAATAAACTCCTTGGGCCAAAGATAATATTGTCATGTTTCTAAAACTCGCACTAAAGCATACAACTCCTTATCATAAGTTGAATAATTAAGAGATGGCCCATTCAATTTCTCACTAAAATAAGCAACAGGTTTACCTCCTTGTAGTAGCACTCCTCTAATTCCAATACCGCTAGCATCACATTCTAACTCAAAAGTCTTACCAAAGTCCGGAAGTTGGAGTAGAGGTGTATACGTAAGCTTATCTTTTAGCGTATTAAAAGCTTGTTCTTGTGCTGGCCCCCATTGGAACGGAACGCCCTTCTTTGTCAACTCATTAAGTGGGGCAGCAATGGTGCTGAAATCTCTCACAAAACGCCGATAGAACCCTGCAAGGCCATGAAAGCTTCTCACCTGTGTGATAGTCCCAGGGGTCGGCCAGCTCTTGATGGCTTCAATTTTAGCTTCATCCACTTCAATTCCCTATGGAGTAACAACATAGCCAAGAAAAGCAACTCTATTCGTGCAAAAGATGCACTTGTCAAGGTTAGCAAACAAACGTGCCTCTCTCAAAGTAGTAAAAATAGCACGTAGATGATCAATGTGTTCTTCATGTGACTTGCTATAGATCAAAATATCATCAAAGTACACCACCACAAATCTTCCTATGAAAGCACGTAAAACCTCATTCATCAATCTCATGAAAGTGCTAGGTGCATTAGTTAAATCAAAAGGCATCACTAACCACTCATATAGACCGAACTTAGTTTTGAAAGCAGTTTTCCATTCATCTCCCAATTTCATTCTTATTTGGTGGTAACCACTACGCAAGTCAATCTTCGTGAAAATAATAGAACCACTCAACTCATCAAGCATGTCGTCTAGCCTAGGAATAGGGTGACGATACCTTATTGTGATATTATTAATGGCTCTACAATCAACACACATGCGCCATGTGCCATCTTTCTTAGGAACCAAAAGAACAAGAACAGCACAAGGACTAAGGCTCTCTCGTACGTACCCACGGTCCAAAAGGTCTTGGATTTGTCGCTGAATTTCCTTAGTCTCCTCCGGATTGGTCCTATATGCAGCGCGGTTTGGCAAAGTCGCTCCCGGGATCAAATCTATTTGGTGCTCTATCCCTCTCAATGGTGGTAGCCCCGGGGGTATCTCAGCTGGAAAGACATCCTTATACTCCTGCAAAAGGTTAGTGACAGCAGCAGGCAAAGAGCTAGGTATATCATCAATTGAAAATAAATCCTCTTTGCATACGAAAGCATAGCACAAAGTATCATTATCTTGAATTTCAGCAAGATCAGATTTAGTAGCAAGCATAACACCACCCTTTAACTTAATGCCTTCGGACCTAGGTGTGTTCTTCTCTTTCTTAGGTGGAAAAACAGATTGAGCTACTTGCTGATTTTCAGATTCCAAAACACGTTCTTTCTTTTCTTTTTCAGCTAAAGCTTTATCACATTGCACAATTTCAGCAGGTGTTAAAGGAAGCAAAGAGATTTTCTTTCCCTTGTGCATGAGAGAGTATTTATTACTTCTACCATGGTGTGTAGCATCGGTATCAAATTCCCAAGGACGGCCTAACAAAAGTGAAGATGTTTGCATAGGCACTACATCAAAATCAGCATAATCATGGTAGGAACCAATAGAAAAATGTACTCTCGCAGATTGTGTTACCTTAACTTTACCGCTGTTATTGAACCACTGAATGTAGTATGGATGAGGATGTGCACGTGTTGGCAAGGAAAGATTCTTCACAAGATCAGAGCTCAAGAGGTTGTTGCAACTCCCGCCATCAATTATGGTACGAACACGTGCATCTTTGACAATGAGGAATGTCTGGAATAGATTATGGCGTTGTAGCTGCTCCGCTTGCCCCATTTGAGAACTCAAAACTCGCTTCACAATGAAGGTACGTGCTGCATAACTCTCCGTGGCAGCGGTACCACTAATCTCCTCCCCCTCACTATCCATGTCATGATCGGTTGCAAGATTAGCTTCAAATGCATATTCTTCCTCGACATCACTATGACTAACATATCCACCATCTGCTGTTGCGGAGTATGCTCGCTGGTTTGGACAATCCTTCATAACGTGGCCAATACCTTGGCAGCGATGGCACATAATGCCCGTTGTACGACCCGTGGTAGCTGCACCTGAAGAAGAGCGTGGCATTGGATCCTGCGAAACAGTAGATTTACTCACCTCACGTGATGGTTGTGGTGCTCCTGCTGAACGCGCCCGAGTGTTGGAGGAGGGAGCAGCAGATCGTGTAGATGTAGAAGGGATTGTTGTTGCTTGTCCCGGTGGTACTCGTGAAGTAGATGTACTCCCAAAATTGTTCCGCAATTTCTGCACCTGTTATCGACCCTGCAGTTCTTTTTCTACCAAGATAGCAAAATGGAACAACCTATTGGTAGTATTGTAATCTTTATAATCAACAAGGTCCTGAATTTCACGTCTCAACCCGGAGTAAAAACGAATCATGGTATCCTCATCATCCTCTTGTATACTACAACGAAGCATAGCAATTTGAAGCTCTTGATAGTAATCATGGACAGATTTAGAACCTTGATTTAAGCGCTGCAATTTCTTTTTCAATTCACGTGTATAATCAGGAGGAATAAATCTATTGCGCATGACATGCTTTAGTCTAGGCCATGATTCAGGTTCTAAGCCACTAGAAACTAGACCATTCCACCAAATAATAGCATAATTCGTGAACTCACAAGTGGCTAGTCTAACTCTATGTATTTCAGGAACCATATGAGAACTATACTTTTGATCAACCGTCATTTCCCAATTCAAATAAGCATCAGCATCATATGCACCACCAAAAGGAGGCATTGAAAACTTAATCTTAGAATAAGGATCATCGCGACCGTTGCGATTAACATTATTACCTCCATTACCTTGACGACGTTGTTGTTGGCCACGACGTAATTGTTCAGCATGAGGACGTTGCTCAGCACGCGCATCTTGCTCAACAAAAACCTCACCATCTTCTTGGTCACCATCATTAGTATCATCATCATCATCATGTGAATGGTCATCATCCTGTGGTGGCTGTCGCAACTCAAGGTCGTTGACTCGCGTGACGAGGTTAGCAATGCTTGTTCTAATGTCTGTCAATAGCCTAGTATGATCCTGCAAGGCTTTGTTGAGTTCTTCCTTGGACACACAATTCTTAAAATCCGACGGAGAGCCATCACCTGACATGGTTAGTAGAAAATAAAGGACAACAAATATTATCCCTATCAACTACTAGGTTGTGGAAGGTGGAATCACACACACTCAAGCGTCTTACCACGCTCTTACAAATGTTCTTACCAACGCAGCAAGGAGGAACAACCGGTGACGAGTCTGGAAGCGTGGGATGATTGCAAGAGTGAACCTGTTCGGATCAAAGGAGGTGGAGCTTGGAAGGCACAATATGGTAGCAAGGATTAACAATAATTGTAATCAGAAGAGCAAAGCTAAATAAGTGTCCAAAGTATGAATCACAGTTGCTGGTCTATCACGTGTCCCTAGTCCTAGCACAACAGCTGAAACAAAGCTAAAAAAGGATAATCAGAGAAAGACACAGCAAACAGCACAATTATCTGGGTGTTCTCTATGTGCTCCTCTTTTTTTTTGTCTTTTAGCACTAGTAGGAATCACGAAAAAAAATTTCCGTATTTTTCTGATTTTTTTTTTCTAAACTAGGAGCACACAAGCAACAACCACAGAAATTTTTAGCTCAAACGGATGCAAGATGTGACCTACAGAAAATCAAGCACGTTCTTTGAAAAGCGTGCGGAAACTTCACGGCTCGAATACTCAATCTTCTGAGCCGAATTTGGGAAAAAAATTTCGGCGGAACCCGGCATAGCCGGGGAGCAACGGATGTAACTTTTTCTGTAGATGTCCGTGAAAATTTTTTTTGCCTGATTCCGAGTCCGTATGAGAAAGTTATGGCCGTTTTACTGAACCCCTGTCGAGTTAGGGTTTTTTTTCCAAGCAACTCTTGCAGAAATTGACCTCTTTAAGGTATTGCAAGCAATAGGATCGCGAGATGAATAAGGATGGCAGCGGTGGCAGGGCAATTGATACAAGACGACTTGCGACCTATCTAGGGTTGGCGTGGCGGAAAGTAACACAAGGCGGCTCGCGGTGGCAAATTGAGTAATGTGGTGACTCGACTTGTTGGTGGGGATGGTGGCGATGGAATAGCGGCGTGATCAAAACAACACGGAGCGTTGACTAAAAACCAAGAATACGACTCTAAAACCAGCAACAAGACTCGACCACGGACACAAACTCAACAACGCGCAACTGAAAACAAAAATTGCACAGACACAAAGGGTTCTAGGGCAGCGAAAATTGACGAATTTTTTTTTGGCTTTTTCTGGACTCTAGGTAATGAAAAACAAACTAATTTAAAGGGGAAAACGAAATTACCTAACGGGCAACCTGAAAATCTGATACCAGTTGATGAGCAATGTTGGCCTGATCTTCCGATAGGTAGTGATAAGTCGGTGGGTGGAGAACTCGACGTTGATGATCCAAAGGCTTCGACCCGAACAGATCGTCTCCCTTGCAATCACTACACCACAGCTCCGATGGTTATCAACCGTGTCGCGCGGTTGACCTCACCAAGAAGGCTCAATCCCTGCAAGCGTACCGAGAACACAAGCAAGAACGTAGAAGATACAATCTGAAATATTGCGAGTTGAATTCAAGCACTCAAAGTCGGGGTTCCACAAACACTTGCGGCGGCCTAGTCGGTCCGGAACAAGAGCGAAAATCTCACAACTGTGTGTAGATCAATGTCTAAGCAAAATCCAACCCTAATTAGGGCGGCGGCTACTGTATATAAAATACTAGGGTCGGCCAAGGACCCCTGGACGCGTCCGTAATGGACTCCAACACGTTACACGGCCCAACGGCCCAAAAGATGGTGGCGCAGCACCCTGACAGATTCTGGACGTCCACTTGTTTCGACGATTTCCATTGACTCAGAAAGAATTTGGATATGGGACCAGTACCGTTGGAAAGCTTATCTCCTTAGCTTTCCAACCATGTGTAGAACGTCAAAAACGGAGTCCGTATGCGTCCTGGGCGACGATTTTAGTGCGGACTGGTCCTGGACTCCGAAACGGACTCGAACTGGATTGGGACTCCACCTTGGCTTGGGCGCCCATGCTGTTCTTCTCCTGTGTTCCTAAGTAGCAATACATCATGATTATTCAGTAGCATCCCATCCTTATCAAAGTATAAAGGAACACTAAGGAACGAGCTCACCTCATGATTTAGTTGACGTGCACGAGCTCGTGTCAATGGACCTATTGTTGGAGGAATACTCGGTGTGTGTGTGTGTATCCGAAAGAGTGATGTCCTCATCAGAGACGGGAGTCCGGCGCGGGCGAGAGCGGTGGTCAGGTCAGTGCGGCACGACTTCGGCCCAAGGCAGGCGCGCACGGAGGGGAGAGGGAATGGGCTACGACGGCTGGGCATGATCCGCGTGCGGGAGAAAGGAGGGCAAATGGGGTGACTGGGCCGAAGGCACGAGGCTAGGCTGGAGGGTGTGAGAGAGGAGAGGTGGGCTGGAGGGAGAGGGAGGCCGAGATAGAGGAGGAAAACAGGCTAGGCTGGAGAGAGAAGGGGAGGAAGAGAGGGACCTGGGGGATTTTTGCTTTTCTTTTTTCTTTTTTTCAAAGGCAAACATTTCATTTTTAAAGAAAATTTTAGGTTATAGAATTTGGGTTGTTATAGAAATGTTCCCTTTAAATAAATCTTGTCCTTGAGATTTGAGTTTGTTGGTGAGCATCCAAGAAAACTTCCATCTTCAGATCTTCATCTTGTTCCTTCGTAATTTTACTTCGAGATAGTTGCTTCACTCCAGATATAGGCGCTGCTTCAGCATATGGAGAATATCAGGTCTTTTGTCAAGCTTCTTCGCTTCTTCTGTTGGGGTACTGGCAAGATCTCGACTTGGACTCCTTCAGGGTGACTGCTATGTAGTCCATTACTTCATGATACTTGGCCAATCAATCAATTTCATCGAATTACAGATGCATTAGTATGTTTGTATTATCTAAATCACTCAGAAGCTACTATTGTTAACATGTCCTATCAAACTAGGACATATATCTAGATTTAACTTATCTCTAATTTGCATATGAGATGACAAAAGGTAGTTCAAATTATGTAATATCAACACTAACTTACTTTGTCGTCTTTACAACATGCAAAAATGTTTCCATTCCATATAAATCATAACCACCAACCATTTTATTAACCAATTAACCTGAAAAAGAGATAGCAAGAGAGGAACTCACCACTGCGGCTGGGAGGGGGTCACGGGCGGTGGATTTGAGGAGGCGTGTAAAACTGTAGACGACAGTTGGCGTGCGAGACTATGGGTGACTTGTTAGGTCATACGGGTGTAAATGAGCTAGACTGTATCCATTAAGTATCGAAGAAGTATCTAACTGTGTATCTAAAATTTACATAATTAATTTTTTCAATACTAGCTAGATACATATCCGACGAGTATTGGTATTGATACTGTATCGGATATGAATATGGTAACTTCTTGAAGTATCGGTGTTTCAGAGCCGAAAATGATATATTCTTGTATAATGAAACATTAGCATGTTAGTGGTCACACTCGTAAATAGTTATTTGCATTTATTGCTTATGCTAAGCATTTGGACTTTTACACGCTAAGTATATACTCTTTGTTGTGCGTGCATAATATCCTCTACTTTTTTCCTAGTCGAATCGGTCGTGTTTCCACTCCGATGGTTGCAGTGCTCGAGACTCCAATTTCATATGTTTAGGACTTGGTTTTCACGTTTTCCGATTGAGAACTCGTTTATTTGCAGCTTCCAGACGATAGAGGATTATGATTTATAATTTATAAACTAAAATAAATAGATTGGACTGTAAAAACTGAATTGTATAATTTAATCTTCAGATCGTATCTAGGCTAGATGGATGCAGACTACATAAGCTACAATATCAGTAGAATCCACTCATCAATCTCAAGTCACATGGTCATTACATCCACTCATATATGTAACTAAATATCTTCATAGATTCACTACGTTCATTATTGTATCTGATCATGCAACCAACTTAATACTTTTCTCAAAGTTATACAGCTCCTTCAACCTTCTTTCACTTAGACTATACTACTGTTCTCTTTTAGATGTCGTTCTAACTTTCGACATACAAAACAAATTTATAATAATTTTTTTCATACATGAATGTTTACCTCCTCTTGATTTCTCCAACATTCAATCAATGATACATAAATCACCGATCCATCATATTTATTGACTTAAAACTCCACTTTAATAGCTTTTACTACGAGTGCTTAGTAAAATATCATCTTAAAAATCTAAAATGACATCTATTTAACAATAATATTAAAATTTTAAAATAATATTGATTTAAAAATAGAGATAGTACAATGCAACACATCTTTTTAATAAAACTCACCCTAAAAATGCGTTGTGGTTGCTTGCATTGCATACGTTACACGGTACCCCACACACAGTTACTACTTCGAGGCCACGACGGAGCACGTGAGCGAGTGCGTCTCTTATCCCAACCGCGCGGTGACCGCACCGCAACGAAACCGCCGGCGCCTTCCGTCCTCCGTCTTCTCTTCGCTCACCCACCTCCCCGGTCCCCACGCCCCGCTTCGCCATGATGTCCTCGGCGCCGCCACCGGATCCGGCCGCCGCTGGCGACGGCGTGGAAGACGGCGACATGGAGACCCTCCCCCTCGCCGCCGCCTCCGACTACGCCTCCGTCGCCTCCACCTTCGACCCGCTCCTCTCCGCCGCCTATCCCCCTTCCCCTCCCGCGCGCGCCGCCGCCTTCCCACTCTCCTCGACGTCGTCCTCCTCCTTCGTCGATCCGCCCTCCTATGCCGACGTCGCCGGTGCCTCCTCCCCCCGCTCCGCCTCCGCGTCCTCCTCCGCCTCCCCGAGATCCGCGCGCGCCGCGGCCTCAGAGTACGTGCTCCTCGCGGTCTCAGACCCGGAGACCGAGGCCGAGCCCGTCGCCACCTCGCTCGTTCCCGGATCCGCGCCCACCTACGTCTCCTACCTCGTCACCAGCGTCCGCCGCGGGGACCCCGGCCAGCACCGCCACGCCGTGCGCCGCCGCTTCCGCGACTTCGTCACACTCGCGGACCGCCTTGCGGAGACCTTCCGTGGCCACTTCGTGCCGCCGCGGCCCGACAAGAACACCGTCGAGAGCCAGGTCATGCAGCGGGACGAGTTCGTGGCCCAGCGCCGCGCCGCGCTCGAGCGGTACCTGTGGCGGCTCGCCGAGCACCCCGCGATCGGGCCCAGCGACGAGCTGCGCGTATTCTTGCAGGCCGAGGGAAAGATGCCGTTGCCTGGTAGCACCGACGTGGCGTCCAGGATGCTCGATGGCGCGGCGCGGCTCCCGCGGCAGCTCCTCGCCGGGGAGGAGGCTGTCGCCGCGCCGCAAGACGTGGTGCAGCCGGCCAAGGGCGGGAGGGACCTGCTGAGGATATTCAAGGAGCTCAAGCAGTCGGTGGTGGCCGACTGGGCTGGCGTCAAGCCGCCACTAGTGGAAGAGGATAGGGAGTTCCTGGAGAAGAAGGATAAGCTGCAGGAGTGGGAGCAGCAGCTCACCAGCGCGTCACAACAGGTGATCTCTTCTCTCAGATTGCAACCTGCATCTGATCAGTGTCTCATAGTTACGACCAACGAGGCAATTGGTTTCATCTCTTGTAACAACTATATTGGAGTAGTGATTCAATTTTCAGTTATACATAGGATTTTTACAAAGGAAAATTTAATAATGGACAATGTTATTTCCTTTAGAACTGCATTCATGGTATACATTGAATTCATGACATAGGAGTATGATCAATGCATCTCCTTCAGTACCATCCTCCTTTCCTTTTTTGGCACTGTAGTACTTCAACCATTACAGAGAGGTTTTTGAGGCACAATGCCCCCCTGTTCGGTAACTTTAATTTAAGTGCAAGGCTGTTATTGTAATTAATGTTTCTTTTATGCCAAAACATCTTAATTGGGAAATGTTTGGTCAATTTACCATTCATCTTAAATCTTCTGTCCATATCTAGAATACCTTCCATGTGAAATAGAGTGAGTGCCTGTAAGGCGTTCATATAATATGAGCCAGTAATATTGTCCTGTGTAGATTGACATTTAGATTGTGCATATATTGTTTAAACTAGATTGTTCATATATTAATTAAACTATAACCCATGTATAGCATCAAGATATGTTGCACAACAATCGAATGGTGAACTAGATTAATGGGGCAACGTGTTCTCGAGAA
Organism: Phragmites australis; assembly: GCF_958298935.1. Taxonomy (NCBI): domain Eukaryota; kingdom Viridiplantae; phylum Streptophyta; class Magnoliopsida; order Poales; family Poaceae; genus Phragmites; species Phragmites australis. The sequence continues at coordinate 17,396,665 of NC_084931.1, forward strand.
AAAAAAAAGAGACTGTGTTCTCGAAAGATTAATAGGGCAACATATAAATATTTTGTAACAAGGCGAACATTCTTGAATTAGAAGCTTGAGAGGAGTCTACCCATGCCTCTTGTCAGTTGGTCACAAAATCACAGTAGGTGAATAGGACAGGGTCCATATTGTTGCGTTGCGCGTCTGATAATATGAAGCAACATCAATTGATGGGAAATTTTGTATAGAAAAGTGTATTTATGCTGAAAAGGAATAAAGCAGTCTTGGTGGAAGCTATTGCATAATCTTACTGGTTGTGTTTGAACTCTGAAGGTTGTTTAACGTTGGCATCTTTCTGTCATCTCCACAGGCAGAAGCACTTGTCAAGGCTCAGCAAGATATGGGTGAAACAATGGGTGCGCTCGGATTGGCATTTATCAAACTAACAAAGTTTGAGACCGAGGAGGCAATGCATGACTCGCAGAGAATAAGAGCAGCTGACAGTAAATGCATAGCCACTGCAGCTGTTAAAGCTAGCAGGGCATGTCGAGATTTGAATGCTCAAACTGTTAAATATCTGGTAGAAACTCAGACCTGTAGACTACTTTTTCAATAATCTGTTCTGCTTATGAAGTGATCATATTTGAGGATATTTCAATTTTTTTGGCAGGATACGCTGCATGATCATTTGAGCATAATGTTGTCTGTCCATACTGCATTTTCCGATCGGGCAAGTGCATTATTGACTGTACAAACGCTCATGTCAGATCTGGCATCATTACAGTCCAGGATTGAGAAACTTGAAGCTACAGCGTCGAAGATATTTGGTGGTGATAGAGCTAGGCTTCGCAGAATTGAAGAGCTAAGGGAAACAATAAGGGCTACTGAAGATGCTAAGTTTTGTGCTTTAAGGGAGTATGAGAGAATAAAGGTAATGAATGCTCATTTTGTTCAAGAAAAAACTGATTAACTATGACCAGAGCAAGAACTGGACGCCCATTGCTGCTATTGTTTATTCCATACTTTCATTAATACTCATTTAACCTCGTATAACTGTGACCATCATTTTGTCCTTCTTCTTATACAAAATCAATTTCATGTAGTGGTGCAGTAAGCTTTGAGATGTCTTTGTACATTCTATTTTTTGTTTGTTAAGTTGTTTCACAGTACGCAACATTGAACTTTGGTTGATATGTAATATTCATAAGAATCTAGGTTTCCATCACCTTTACCATATAATACACCATTATTCCTACTTGGTATTTTCTTTTCCTTTATTATCAATTTTTACATTTGTGATTGTAGTTATCAAATTGGATGGACTACAAACAAACATATTGCTCCCATCTTGTTGTTTGTGTGAAAATAAAAACCAGAATCAGCAATTGGAAGAACTGGTGTCTTCATAGCATGGGAGGAATATGGTTTTCAGGAGGTTTTATTTAAATAGGGGCCTGGAGATTTAGAATTGCTTTTGAAGATATATTCTGCAATATCCATATCCATTCGTTCATGTTCTGAGATATGCTCTCTTGTAACTTTGGAGCAAACCATAAGTTATTTTTATTTGCTTGCTTGCATGGACCATATATCCTTGATGTTAGGCACCTGGTTGGCAAAATATAAAATAGTAGCAGCAATAGCAGTCTTCCTTCTGGCTTGCCTTTGTTGTTGTAACTTGTAAAGTAGTTTGGTTTCAATTATGTTTTGCACTTTGCTTTTGATGAAATCTCACTTTGGTGAGGCAACTGAGATCTGATAGATACCTCATGGTGCTGATATAATACGCAGGAAAACAACAGAAGTGAACTCCAGAGGTTAGACAGAGAAAGGAAGGAAGATTTCCTGGAGATGCTAAAAGGATTTGTTACAAGCCAGGTATTGCTTCCATTATGTCATTTATTTTCTGTGATGATGCTAGGAAACATCTAAGTCTCAGTCACTCAATTACTATATAATAACTAGGTGCCACTGTAAAGGTAGAATTAGTACTTTGTACTAGTTAGCATCCAATAATAGCGCGTGGAATAGATTGCACATGTTGCCCTTGCTGTTCGGATGTTGCCACTCCGTTTCCTTACATCTGATGGACCCAGCATGCAGTTCTGCTGCGTATTTGTCACAAAGCATATCTTGTTTCGACCTCTATGAATAAGCTTTACCTTGTATGTCCACAGGCTGCGTATGCGGAGAAAATTGTAGACGGTTGGGAAACAGTGGCAGAGGAGACAAGCGGGCATGCGCGAAGATCTAATAGCATGGCATCTTAGCTTTCCCGCGTTCGGATGACAAGTGTTTGTACAATGTAATCTAGGATGGATTTTGAAATAGTAGAAAGACGCACCAGATTCAATTTGTTTTCATTTACTACTTGATTAAAGGGCACTGGCTGGGTTCGCAGTCGCACGTGATTGCCAAGAGTATACGCGATTATGTGGATTAGGCGAATCGTCATTGCTTTCGTAGACCCTGCGAATTGTGGATACGCGGGGTTCTTAACTTTATTCTTTCTTTTTTTCGCGAAGGTGGAACAAGTTTATTGGAACTAGTTAAGTGTTTGTGTGTTATAAGGAAAATATAAATATTAGACTATATGTATAAACTTAAGGTGTGATGTGGATGCGTTACGAGAGTATTGTTGAATGAATATATCGGGAGTGATGTTGTAGTTTGATTTTAGAAGTGACCTGGAAAGAGAGGTTTTTTCTTCTATTTTTATTTTTATTAGTAAAACGAGTTATATGTTTGTAGCTGAGGATGAATGTTGATATAAAAGTGGATAAATTATTTAAATTATAGGAGTTGTTATTGTATAAGAGGATAGTATGTAGAAGAGGTGATATAAGAATAACTCTATGTTTTATGTAGTAGGGAAAAAATGAGCATAGTTTATGAAGGGATACGAGTTATTTTATGTTTTTGGAAATTGAGGGAGAGGTGGTTCAGTTGTTACCACGTGTGACTGGGATGCTGGAAAGTTAAGGCACGACAGATGGGACCCATTGCAGAGCCAGTGAACTCCAGGCGTAGCAGCTTGTAAGACTATTTTTAAGGTCATCTTCAACAGTTATCTCAAATTTTCATCCTCAAAATACTATTACAGCATCCCCGATCACTATTACAGCATCCCCTATCTCTAACACTGTAGCAGTACTGTATCACTGGATAGAGGATCTGTTGGAGATGGATTTCTAGTGCTACAGTAGACCGCAAAGTACTGTAGCACTGGAATTTACAGGTTTGGGGACTCCGTTGGAGATGGCCTAATTATATTTCTTTCATTTTGTTTCTTTTTTAATTTCTTTCTCCGTTCTCATTCCCTTTATTTTCTCTTATCTTCAACAGCTTCCCTTTGAGAAGAATTGCGAAGGGAAAGGAGAGAGAATCCTATCCTGGAGGGAATGATCCTGAGAATCCCTTCGTAACGGGAACCGTGAAGGAAAACCGTTGGAGCGCTGAAGGGAACGAAAATCCTGTCGTGAAGGGATTCTGGTCCCTAAAGAGAAACCGTTGGAGATGGTCTAAGGTCGGTCGTTCGTTTTCTTGATTGTGAAATGGCCCAAACTCAGTGAATACGTGTCGCCAACTCGCTATGTCGAAGCGGTAAACACATAGGAGAAGGGCTCTAGGGGTTGTTGGTTTCTTACACCAATGAGAGCATGGTCATTATTTTTTCTGTTAAAATATAGTTAATATGGAACTTGTTTTGTAGATTAAATCACAATAAATACAACAGTTTAATCCGATTACAAATTGGATACGCAATTTAGAAAATTTAATCATTTGAAATATTGCTAATCCAAAAAAGAACAATTTAATACAGCCACTACCCTTCTATCATCTCATTTTGGTATCCTGCAGCAGCCATAGCCGCCCGCAAATCAAGGATGCTCTGTTTACTGTATAGCTGGACAGACCAACTTTTGTTAGATCTAGCCAAAACTTGGCTTTGAAGCAAATGACAACCAACTTTTTTTTGGCATGGCTAATTTTTGACTTGTCAGCTACAGACATAAACCAAACAGCGCTAGTGCCCAAGCGTCTTATCCGTGTGAAGTTCTGCTCCTTCAGTTGTCGATTAACAAAGTGTTGCTAGCCGTGCTTAGATGCTCATCTCCGTAGTCTTATCTCGTGGATACAATCAAGATTAACGATCCTAGTCACACTGCCGGAACTCGATGGATATACATCAGACGTGGAATAAAGGGGAAAACATTCCGAAAGTAACGTTATCGCGAGTCCACATCAGACGATAATCTGAAGGAAAAAAAAAGCTCATAACAGACGACAGCTACGGCCGAACCGAAGAAAGTAAATAATTTGTTCGCAAACCAAAGCAGATGCTTTTTTTCCTTTCCACGAGCCGAGGGAGTATTTACAACATCATTTTTGGCTCGTCGTTACAATAACATAGGGTTCTCAAATTAAGGTTTCACAAACCCACAAGAGTTCCCATGCCTAAAGAACAAGAACAGATGAAAAACCTAGCTTAAGTTTATCAGTTCTTCCAAGGAACCCAATCCTGTTCACCTTCACCCCACACTCGGATGTGACGAGCTAAAGCTCATCGATCAATTCTCATCATGTGAAGGTTTATTTGGCTGGCCAAACAATAGAAATTCAATCTAGCCCCTCCAAGAAATCACAACCATTAACGAAATCAGGATTGTCAAAGCAAGCAAGGAACAAGTCCGGTTCTTCCGACATCGACAATGGATCTGGCTCCGACTGGAGCATGCTCTCCAGCACACTCGAATCCAGCACGTCAAGGTAGAAGGGTTGCTCTATGCCAGCGTCGGCACCAACATCATTGGCTTCAGAATCCTGGTACCAGTTCCACGAGCCCTCATTCTGTGGATCAGCTTCCATCATCGTCAACATTTCGTCGATATCAAAACATTCGTCATCACCCTGTGGTAGATTGGAGATAGGTTCCAGCGGCTTGAAGACCTCATCAGCTACACTGCTAGTCGCAGTTTCAGGACCCGGATGACCATCGTCACTGTTGTCCAATGTAGCAGATTCCGTTTTAAACTCGTGTGGAACAGGTTCCAGAACCTCTGGTTCAGTCTTCAGTGGACTCAAAATATCGGGAATTTCAGGTTTGTGTGAGGCGAATGCAGTGTCAGAGTGATTAGACGATGTTGTCGTGGACTCACATGACACGCTGACAGGCTGGACACCTTTAACAGCTGCTGGACAAACCTGAGCAGAAGTTGGTGCATGCTGACAGGGAAAGTTAGTGCGAGCCAGTCGTCCATACATTGCTCTGGCCGCCTCATCGTAAGCCCTGGCTGCATCCTCCGCAGTTGGGAAGGTCCCCAGCCAGAGTCTGTTGACCCGATTTGGCTCTCGAATTTCAGCAACCCACTTGCCCCAAGTTCGCTGCCTCACACCACGGTATCCACACTGTGTATTGTCAGGCCCTCCTTTTCCCTTCATGCAGCCTTTCTTCGAACCCTTCGCAGGTGCTTTCCTAGGTCGTTTTGTGGCCTCAGGATCATGCTCCAGTTGCTTGTTGAGCTCAACCCACCACTGGATCGTCGATGCCACTGACGTAGGCCCATCACGTGATCTACGAGGTCGCTTCTTCCTGCTGAATGAGAAGGTAAACTTAAGTATTTCATTCATTGCATTAAATACTGCACAATAACAACCATATAATGAAGTAGTAGAAAACGAGCAAAATAACAAAATGTTCCAGCAGGTAGATCATCTATTCATCTCCACAGAAACAGATACTATTTCACACACAGTTAGATCATCTCCACAGTGACAGATACAATTTGCCTATTACCCAACTCTACTATAAATTGATTTTCATACAAACAGACCATCTCCACAGAAACAGGTACTATTTCACTCATTGAACCAACTGCTGCTCAACACATAAAAACCATAATTAACAACAAGTCAAGAACTGACAAAAACAGGACCGTGAAGAAACTAATCGAGTGCTGGTCCAGAACACAACACAACACTATCGGTCAAAGACATCTAGCCATAGCTTGATGTTCCAATACAAAGACTAACCAGACATACAAAGGTTGAACACATCACAGATTAGAGGCCACCATTCTATTGCACTCAGTGAACAACTGCAGCTCAATGGAAAAACCAAGTAAGTGCTTGCCAAGCACACAACACAAAGCTACCAGACAAAGACTGCTAGCCATAGCTAGATGCTCCAATACGGAGATCAACCAGATATAGAACGGTTAAATACACCACCGATTAGAGGCCACGGGTGGCGCATCTTCCTGGGGTTTCTGCTGGACCAAGAGCGCGTACTCATTCGAGGGAAGAGCACAGCCTCCTTGTACTGCCTTTCACAAGGCCGAACATGACAGACTATCCTATGACAACACTTCCCGTTTACAAGAGGTGATCAAAGCAGCCATACCTATTGTTTTGACGGAATCATGCACCACAGTACTGCCCTCTCCTCCACATGTTCTAGATTACCAAAAGGCAAGACAAATAGACATAACACATAATCAGAGACTGGATAAACAAAGAACTAACAACAATACAGTAATTTGACACAAAATATGCAGCAAAGAGTTAGCACAGCAAGTTTGAAAGGTTCTATGAGCAAAATAAGTACACATGTTTCTGTGGAGATGACACAGACTAGAACATTAGGTAACCTTGTCACTTGACACTAAGTAAACACTGCTCCTTACCCCTAAAACTTGAAGCTTACATCTATACCCCCAAAATCCTAAAATCACTCAACTAATTCATACGACGACCAGAAACCAAAAGTACGAGATTTCCCCAATTTCCAGAGGCAAGTCAATAATCTACATTACCCAAAATCACCAAGCATCACTGTTATGACCAATCACAGAGAGATCGAAGATCACCAATGACCCGCCTTTCCCCAATTCCATACCCCGAAAAAACCCAAATTAACCGCAGCCAGCGGACCATAGGCAGCCTATCCATATACACGAACTACCACCTCAACTCGAAACCCTAATCCCCAAATTCCAAGGACCCAATCGCACAATCCGACCACGAAAGCCGGTAAACCCCACCTCGGGATACTAGAAACCGGTCCCTTACCCACCAAATTGAACATTTGTAAAACCCTAATCCGTGCCCAAGCCCAAGTAACAATCAATCTCTCATCAAATTGGACATCTTAAACCCCCAATCTCTACACAGTAACCCGCTCCCCAGCAGATTGGACATCCCAAAACCCTAATCCCTCCAAAAATAACCCTCCCAGAACAACCAACATAAAATCGCCGAAAGAAATCGCACTCGGAAGAATGGTCTCACCTTCCGGGCTGCAGCGGCGGGACCTGCATCGGCATCGCCTCCTTCTGATCGACCGTCATTGCCACGCCGAAGTCCTTCACCCGGATCCCTAATGTTCGCTAGTGTCGTGCGCTCGAGTCGGGTCGAGTCTCGAGAGAGAGGGGCAAGAGAAGAAATGTCGAAGAGGGGAGAAGGGGAAGCAACCGGAATCCCAGAGGGACCGGTGCGGCCGCTATTTATAAGCAGCGTCGAGACCCTTCGCTCCACGGAAATATCTCGGTGCCTCGAGACCGGTCCACGAGTTTCGGCCGTGTGGGTCCTGGTGTCAGTGAGAGTCGTTTACGTGGACGAAGCGCAGGAAGATGGACCAGATTGGTGGAGGGTGACGTAAGCCGTGCGGTGGTGCGGCTTTGCGAGGAAGTATCGAGAGACTTGGCGCTTAAGGATACTCGCTCAGCCCTTTTCTCCTTCGATGCTTTGCCTTTTTTTTTTCTGGAGTTAAATCCGGCTCTTGAAGGCTGCCACGTGGGCGTTGAGGTGTCGATGGGGCTAAGCAACTATAGGCGACACGTGGACCGCCCGGATGACATTATTGAGGGTAGAAGTAGAGATTAAGAGACGAGAAGGAACAATAATTCATATATCTATTGATGAACAGTGATGTACATATTTATACTCTTTGAAGGGGTTGCAATGCACCCGAGTCGATTTTCCCAATAGGTGTACCTTCATTAGTTATTGCTAATTACATGTTTATCTGCTAATTACAGATGTTAACGGCTAATGGTAGTTATTATCTAATTGATCACATATTTATCCTTTGGAATAAGCACATCAGTTTGTAATTGTCGAAGATTAGTTCATGACAATATGTCCGTAATTGAACTAGAGTACATTCGAGAACAAGGATCGAGTAGAAAATAAGACACGTGATATATACAGATTCGGACCCCAAAGAGGAGTAATACCCTACGTCCTATATAGATGATACTGTATATAGATTATCTCGAGTACAAACAAGGTGGCTAAACCTATTACAATGAAGTAAATCGGATCTAAACTAATATAGGGTTGAAATTGCCGAGTATCTCCAAAACTAAGGTCTTGATGCTTGTGTCGAGTTGTGTAGGCGTGAATCTGTTATGAGTTGTCCTTAGAGGTCAGGGTCCTCGCCTTATAAAGGGGTCCTGACGCTGCTTTAGTCCCAGTCGTAGTCAATAAGGAGTCATTCATCTTGTCAATCAAGGTAAGGCAGTCGAATCCAACTTAGATACCAGTCATGCTTAAGTCGGTTAACTCGATCGAGACGTTCCTAGTATAGGCTTTTGTGATCTCCGAGTATACCGGGCTCCACAGATTCGGATCCGCAATATCCTGAGGTGTCCATCAAGTATGTAGTGTACCATATTCATGTATAGATTATTTCGAGTACAAGCAACTCTTTATGTGTATATACCCTATAGTTAGATATTTGACAGTAGCCCCTAACTCTACTTAGCAGGTAGGATTTCCACAAGCGTCTACTCGAGTACTGCCATGTCTAAGCCTGGTCAAGTAAGGTAGATCAAGATTGCAGTCTAAAAAATTGAGCAAAGGATTTCCTGTTCCGAGTATCGAGTGGAAACGCTATTGTGTTAAGCGCTCTGCTGTTGTTCGCACTCGAAGCTCAAGAAAGGCTTGAAAACTCAATTTCTCAACATCCGTCTCTAAGTAGAGTTAAGAAGAAATATTCAAAATTTAACCGTTGGGTATAAGCACATTTAATGCCCTCGAATGGGCGTGCAAAAAATTCGTATGACGCCATTATCCCGTCTTTCACACCGAAAAAGGTGCCACAATAACAGAAGTAGTTACCAAAGAAAACGTTAAGTACCAGGATTTATATTTGTACGAACCTGAACTGTATCTATTCTTAATCCTCTCACCACAGTCTCCTACTTCAAGATTTCACCTTTTTTCGTCCAAGCACGCACCATCGCACATCAATCTTGCTCTATAGCCTCCAGCCCTTCTGCGAACACCGTTGCTCCTTCCTCGCCTGAGAAAAAAACTAAGTTGAAGGTGGCCAGCGCCTCCTCTGAGCAGCTGGACGAGATGAGGCTTCTAACCGACGTTTGAGTGATCTCAACGATGCAAGAATCGAAGCTTCAAGAACTTGAGGGCAAAGGAAACGTTCCTTCTTACGAGATGGCCAACTGGAGGCCAGCGTGTGATGAGGAATTCCCATCCTACCAGTTTGATCATAAACTCGTGGTGTTTGAATCATTTTTTTTATGTGGTTTCAATGTTCCCCCTTCTAGATTTCTTCTCAACATTCTCAACCATTACCAAATAGAGCTCCACCACCTAAATCTGAACTCGGTAACCATGCTTACCATATTTGTCTATCTACGCGAAGCTCCTCGATATCACACTGAGCTTAAACTTGTTCTAGTACTTCTGTCATCTGAAAAGGAATACTAAAAATAAATGTGTCAGATGTTGTGGTTTCCAACTGCGTAACAGAATGAAGAATTCCTATATTTTGGTTGTGCTAATCTTCTCTTGGCAAAAAGATTGGAGGAAGAAGTAGTTTTATGTCTCCAACTCTGACTCTGTCATCTCTCCCTTAGTCTATAAGGGCCTTCAACCTCACCCAAATCCATCCTGGTCGAAGAAGCACCGCAAGCTTAGACAGAGTGCTTTGACTGGGTGGCATGTGGCCAAAGACTTCATTAGTCGAAGGTCAAGTCCCCTCAAAGTGCGGGATCACTTCGCGTGGGACTATGTCGGAGATAATGATAGCCCCCGGGATGTGACCGGATGTAAGATTTAATTAGCATTTTACTGCTTATGTAACTGCAGTTGAACTCTTTCTAGTGATTCCTTCTTTCCTTTAGTCCTGTCTCTAAAGGACACTGCTGCTCGATTGAATAAATTGTTCGCTGAAGAGGCACCGCCATGCACTATTCAGTCCTACCCCCTCAAGAATCTTTGACTATCGGTGAGAATTTACTCAGATTGAGGAAACAGTACTGATTACTTGTTTCGATCCAATCTGTCTTCATGACTCCAGGTTCCATCCTTCCGCCAAGAGGACAGTGTCCCCATGACCGGAGTTCCTGTTCTTAAGGATTCCTCCCGCTTTGGTGCTAATGACAAGGCCAAGGGAAAAACACCAACGGATCAAGAGGCTGAAGGGTCTCTTCTATCTAAGAGAATGTATTTACTCTATGATCCATAGCCCCTCAAGTAAATGCGGAGAAAAATCTACTGGTACTGAAATCGAGTCCTTAGATGGCATTTATTTGACTACTATCCTGGTTATCGAACATATCCCAACTGACACTAGGTCTGTATGGGGGCCTTATTACTGCCGCTCCCAAGACGGCCAGCACGGTTTCAACCCAAGCTCCACGAACAGACGAACCCCTCGGCGCAAGGACCCGACTCGTTCGGTCCCCGAAGCCTCGGAGCCGGCATCGTGAGGACCCCCTGCAAGACCATGACTCTCCCCTGCGGGCTGACCTGCAGGCCACGTCCTTCCCAGAGGGTTTTCAGACCCCAAAGTTGCCCAAGTCTAAAGGCGATTCGGACCTTAACGAGTTCGCCCGATCCTACACCCGAGACATAGAGGCGAGCAGGGGCGAACCGGCCACCATGGCTAAATGCTTCCCCCTCGCCTTAGAAGGGGTGGCCACACACTGGTTCTGGGCACTAGACCCTGGCACCATTCACACCTGGTCCCAACTCCAAGACCTCTTCCGTAGCAACTTCCAGGGCACCCTCATTGAACCAGTAACCTTCGGCAGGTTGTTCACTATCAGACAGGAGCCAGACGAAGCCCTCCGGGACTACTTCCGTAGGTTCTCGCAGACCAAAGCCCAGATTAGGGGCATATCAGACTCTTCGATCATTGACACCACGAACCAGGGCCTGGCCGAAGGCCCCCTATACGATTGGCTGAACCAACGCACAATACGCACGGTAGAAGTCCTCATGAGCAAATGGCGTATGTGTATCAATTTCACATCATTAAACAAAGTATACCCCTGGGATCCATACCCCCTTCCTCGCATCGACCAGCTAGTGGATTGCTGAGCTTCCTCGACGCATACTCCGGGTACCACCAGGTGTGGATGGCAATAGAGGATGAGAGCAAGACTAGCTTCATTGCCCCCTGCGAAATGTACTGCTACGTCCGGATGCCCTTCGGTCTTCAGAATCTAGAGCCACCTTCTCTCACCTAGTACACAAGGTGCTGCAATAGCAGTTAGGCCGCAACGTCGAGGCCTACGTAGATGATATCGTGGTAAAAAGCCAACTAGAAGCCAACCATGTTGCTGACCTGCAAGAAACGTTCAACAGCCTCCGGGCCGCTGGCGTGCGGCTAAACCCATAGAAATGTGTATTTGATGCTAGGGGTGGGAAGATGCTAGGATATCTCATCTCCTGAAGAGGCATCGAGGCCAATCCGGGAAAGATTTGTGCCATCGCAGAAATGTCTCCTCCCACCAATCTGAAAGAAGTACAACGCTTGGCCGGTCATCTCACGGCCCTCAGCCGCTTCCTTGCAAAATCTGCTGAGCACAGCCTCCCTTTCTTCAAAACGCTGAGGGGCTCCGAACCGTTTAGCTGGACGCCAAAATGCTAGGCGGCATTCGAGGCCCTAAAGGCACACCTTTCCCACCTCGAAACACTTGCGATGCCCCTCCCCGGTGAAGGACTACTCCTATACCTATCCGTCTATGCGTCTGCTGTCAGCGTCGCCCTGGTACGGGAGGGAAAGAGTAACGGTCGCTGCACTAAAAGGGTTGTATACTACATCTCGGAGGCCTTAGCCGGGCCAAGACACACTACACCGAGCTCGAAAAAATAGCCTACGCCCTGCTGATGGCCTCATGCATGCTCTGGCACTACTTCCTTGCCTACGACATCATTGTCCCAACCTCGTACCCACTTGGCGACATGTTTCACAACCGGGAGGCGACGGGACGCATCAGCAAGTGGGCGGTAGAGTTAGCCCCCTTCGTGGTAAGGTTTGTGGCCCGCACCGCCATCAAATCCTAAATCTTGGCAGCTTCATCGCTGAATGGACTCCGGCACCCACCGAACCCACCACTACACCCTCCAAGACATCTGGACCATGTACACAGACATGTCATACTACTCCATGGGCGCTGGAGTTGGCGCGATCCTCATCTCTCCCACAGGCCCGCAGGTCCAATACGCTACTCGCCTGGATTTCAAGATGACCAACAATATAGCCGAATACGAGGCCGTCCTCTTAGGCCTCCGAAAGGCCCAAGCCTTGGGGGCAGCCAGAGTCATCATCTGTACTGACTCTCAGATCATTGCCGGTCACATCAACAAGAACTTCCAAGTTTGGCATCCGGACACGAAAACATACCTCGAGGCCATTCGCAAGGCAGAGGCACACTTCTGCGGTATATCAATATGAAGCATACCATGGGCAGACAACAGTCAGGCAGATGCCCTGGCAAAGGCCGCAGCCATGGGTAAAGACCCACCGATAAGCACCTTCTTCGAGACCCTACACCAGCCGACCGCTAGAGCTCTTGACGAAATGGCCGCTGCCATCCTCCCCATCGAAGTCATGGACTGGAGGGCTCCCCTCCTATCCTTCTTGAGAGGAACAGAAGAACCGGACGACCCGATTGCACTCTGCTGCATCCAGCATCACGCCAGGGGCTACCATCTCATAAATGGCGCCCTTTAAAAGATAGGTATCTGCGCTCCCCTCCTTTGCTGCATTACTAAATAAGAAGGAGCCAACCTCCTTCAGGAGATACACAAAGGCCTTTGCGGCAATCATCTGGCACCTCATGCCCTAGTCGGTAAGGCACTTCGCTAGGGGTTCCATTGGCCTACGATCATGTCCGATGTAGAAGACCTCGTCCGCACCTGCCAAGGATGCCAATGGATGGGATGCCAAAGCCACCAACCTCCAACTCCCTTGCAACCAATCACCCCCGTCTGGCCCCTGGCTCGTTGGGGTATGGACCTCATCGGTCCATTTCCTCGTGCCAAAGGCAACCTTCAGTATGCAGTGGTAGCATTGGAGTACTTCTCCAAATGGGTCGAGGCCAAACCCCTCACTGCAATCACGTCAAAAAATGTCTAGAAATTCTTCTGGAAGAACATAATCTACCACTTCAGCGTCCCACGACAGCTCACGGTGGACAATGGCACAAAATTTGATTCCGGGCCTTTCAAACAGTTCTGTGATGACCTCGGCATCGAATTATGCTTCACAGCGGGTCGACACCCTCAGTCCAATGGGGCCATCGAAAGGGCCAACGGCAACATCATCTTTGGTCTAAATTGCCACCTCGTCAGCTTAGCTAGAGGCCTATGGGTCGAGGAACTTCCCAAGGTTTTGTGGTCCCTCCGCACCACTGTCACGCAGGCCACCGGGTTCACACCCTTCCACCTCCTATATGGAGACGAGGCCACGAGCCCCACCGAGGTCAAGGGCTGCTCACTCAGGATACAACTTCCACAAACTGACGAAGAAAGGGAGCTCTCCCTTGACCTTACCGAAGGCACGCAGCTCCATGCCATTCAGAATCTCGATCACTACATCAAGAAAACTAAGGTCTGGTACGATCCAAGGGTTGCGCCGTGAAACTTCAAACCCGGTGAACTAGTGCTCTGATGTGCCCTAGCCCCAGGAAAGCTGCGTAATAAATGGGAAGGCCCATACCTGGTCCTCAAGTCTAACAGGCCTGGCTCCTACCACCTGGTCGATACAGAAGAGACCCCCCTTGAACACAGTTGGAATGCGGAGACCCTTCGCAAGTACTATGTATAGGGAGCCCTAGGCTCAGTCCTCTCTAAAGGTACAAAAAAAAAACAACGAAGACCCTCCAGCATCTTGAAGGCATAAGCCTCCGTGCTGGACAGACATTCCGTTTGCCATTTTAAGGTCCCGCTAACCTACGTGGCGGATAGACAAAGACCGCTCCAGCATCTTGAAGGCATAAGCCTCCGTGCTGGACATGCATTCTGTTCGCCATCTTTAAGGTCTCGCTAACCTACGTGGCGGATAGGCAAAGACCGCTCCAGCATCTTGAAGGTATAAACCTCCGTGCTAGATAGGCATTCCATCCGCCATCTTTAAGGTCTTGCTAACCTAGGTGGCGGATAGGCAAAGACCGCTCTAGCATCTTGAAGGCATAAGCCTCTGTGCTAGATAGACATTCCGTTCGCCATCTTTAAGGTCTAGCTAACCTATGTGGTAGGTAGGCAAAGACCGCTCCAGCATCTTGAAGACCTAAGTCTTCGTGCTGGACAGGCATTCTGCCCGTCATCCTTGGGCCTAGCAAACCTTAAAATGGTAGATAGGCAAAGACCGCTCCAGCATCTTAAAGGTAGTGCCTTCATACCGGACAGGCACAACACCCTCGGTCATTTCTAAGGCCTGGCTGACCTAACATTGTGAAGGGATAACACCCCGGCACCGGCACGACTAAAAGTCTCCATGCCAAAATCACCTGACCCTTCCGATATCCTGAAAACCTAAAACTCCAAGCTCCCCACTCCCACCTACTGCAACGCAATGCCCCTTGAATCTCGCACCCCGTGGCCACTAAGCAGCCGCAGGATGCGAAGGGGCTGGTATAAGGGGCATAGGCGAAGCATCGATGCGATCAATCATAAAAAGAGAGAGAAAGAAACAAAACAACAAGGTAACACAACGCAAGTTGTACATACATAACATATAAAGAGTCTTTGCATATAGCTAGCCGTTGTACATCGAATCTATGCCCAACAAACTGGCTAGCCTGCTATGCCTCCCTGTACCACTACGGGAAGACGAGGGTGCCCGACCGCCACGCCTCCCAGAAACACCGCGGGACCTGGAGAGTTGTCCCCGACAACTTCGCACAGGAGGCCGACGCGAGCCCCCTCCGCGAGAAGAGCTACTGCCCAAAATGGAGACTCGACCTCGGGAAGACGAAGGATCCACCGGGAAAGGATATGAGTCAAAGGCCGACAAGTCCAACTCTTCCTCCTCCTGCCCCTCCAGCGAGGCCTCCGCGGACTGTACTTCCTCCACCTTCACCTCGCCCAAGATAGACTCAAGAATTTCTGAGGGCACTCTTCTGTTAGAACCCCGGGGAAGGGCAAAGAGTTGTAGGAAGCGTGAGCTGGCAACCTCCTGGGCTGTTCGGGCCGCAGACCAGTCATCCCTTGCAACAAAATATACATCCAGAGCAAACACAAGGGGATCCTCTGGCTTGACCTTGACCAAGACATTGGCAACCACCTGCGGATCAATACGCCTTCGGAATCGCGGGGCATAACGAAACAACTCCGCCGTCGAATGAACGGAGTATCCCCCGGCGCTGCGGACGCACTCGATCCGGATGAGGCCTCCTCCGGCCTCAGGCCGCAATACCTATACACGCAGATTGGACTCCAGTTAAACTCAAAGACACAAACATTCCAGAAACAACACAGGCAAACCACAGGAAGATAGATGTGGTTCCATCAAATAAGGAAAAGATTATATACATGAAGAAAAAGGGGGTTGTCAACATGCTAAAACTTGACCCCCCCCTTCGAGATAGAAAAGAAAACAAAAGACAGCCCGCGGCAGAGCTACACCTCCAGGGCATCCACGCACGGCTCCGGCGAGGCAACAGCGCCAGATGAAGAACCTCCAGAGGGCCGCGTAGCGCCCGTAGACTCTGGGTGAAGGACTGGACCTCACAACAAAGAACCCGAGCGAAGGCCCCCCGAGTCACCTAGAGTCCCCTAACCGACCATGTAGCGTAACGTCACGCTCCGGCCATGTTTCACCCATACACCACACCGCCGGGGGTGCCTTTGGGCGAAAGGCCTCGACCATGGAGTCCGGCACCTACAGCTCTAGTGCTTCAAGGGGACCAACCCCCGCTTGGTGCAGCAGAGTCAGCTGAAGCGCAGCGGCCACACGAGTGCTGGACCTTGCATAGACCTTTGCGGCTCTAAACATGACCTTCGCGGCGGACCGAAGCTAGAAGAGTGGCATAACCGACGCCTCTGAGTCGGAAGGTAGTGACGGGCACCGAGCCCCAAGGCCGCTCAAGGCATTAGAGGTAATCCAGGCCACCTCCAATGCAAGTACCGTTAACTGCTGGCACTCCGAACGCAGTGCCCCCTCCGATGTCCGAGCCTGCTCCAGCTCTCGTTGCATATTACCCACCACCACCTGAAGGGTGTTAACGTCACCTTCGGCGGACACACAAGCTGTGTTGGCCACATCGGCAAACTCCCTCACCTCCTGGAGGTCTTCGGCAGCCTTTCGCGCCTCAACCTCCGCACGCTCGCGGAGCGCCATCTCCTCCTAAAGATGACCCTTCTCAGATTCTGCCCGCTTTTGGGCCTCTTTTCAAGGCCTGGCGAAGGCCCTCAACCTCGTCATAGGCCGTGGCAAAAGCTTGGCATGCCCCACCTCCCACTGCCCTCATCAAAATTACTTGCTACAAGGCACCACAGAAGAAGAAAAAGGACAGAATGAGCTACTGAGGACCCAACACCGGACCCAGCAAATCGTAACCAATACTACTGACCTGAAGGGCCGCCGCTACCAACCGTGCCTCCAGTTCCTCCAGAGGATGCTGGGCCAACGATCGCTCGACCTCTCCACTTCGGAGAAGAGAGGAGGTCGCAGCGAAGGCCCTTGACACCTTCGGGCGCAGCACAAAGTAGTCCGAGGTCAAGACCCCAAGGCTAGGTCTCCCCTCAATCGCTCCAAAGGGACCCTCGATGGAGGACACAGTGTCTCCAGCACTAGCCACCAAGGGAACGTCACTAGCTGGCCCGATCCCTGCTGGGCCTCTGGGGCCTCGGGGGGTGGAGTTAAGGACGCATCCACCTCAATGGTCGCTACAAAAAAAATCAAAGAAACACAAATCAAGATCCCAGTCCACGACCGAAACAGGATATGGCTAATGAAGAAAACCACACCTAGTTCCTCCGAACCTCTTACAGGAGGGCCCGTAACATCCTGGACGTCTGAAACGACGATATTGAAATCGTAGTCCATGGAGGCCACGCCTCTCCGTCGGCTCTAGCCATGACCCATAATATCCAAGGAGGCCTAGCCCTTCCCTCGGTCATTACCGCCACACTGTCCCTCGTCTTCAAACTGGTCGCTCATGCTCCCAACCCGCCTCAAGTGCTTCTTGCGAACCAGGGGCACCTCCGACGACTCGGCCGTTGAATCGGTATGCGAGCCTCTGAAGGCAGAAGGCCACCGGGCGTGGAGTGTCCTTGTACGGATTAGGGGGGGGGGTTGCACACAATCATTTTCCAATGGCCTTAGGCTTTGTAGGATCCCGCCATGCCGGAGCCCCCACGCTGAGGTAAAAGAGACACAGTTGTACCGCTCCCAGCTTCATGCTAGGGCCACCCGCCGCTCCCGCTCTATGAGAGTAGGGGGCCCAGGATCACCTCCGCGATCTCCGTCACGTGCTCCAGCGGGAGGCAGCTCTCTGGAAGAAAAAGACAGCTCACATCGGCAGATCAAAAATCAAACTACAAGGAGAACTCACCAGCACTAACGGGAGGGCTAGAGTACACCTTCAGTCACTCTTCCGCGCCTTGCTCAAATACGCAGTTCAAACCCGTCAGAAGGGGCTGAATGCGCAACATAGTGAACTCCACCATGAGGTCACGCATGCTCATCTTTTCGACCACCCTCCGGAGAAGGGCCAGCTATGAGGCGAACTGGTCGTCCGTAATCCCCATCTCCGGATCTGGAACATACGCAATATCCCGGTTCGTGGAGTGAAGGGGTGATGTAGGGCCGATGTTGTAGTAAAACCACTGCTGCAACCATCCGGTATACAACCGACCATTAATGGCCTTCGTCAGGAAGGCATCACAATACTACTGCCGTATCTAGAAGTTGACACTCCTGAAGCTAAGGGGCCTCTTCGTCCCCTCGACCTTGATCAGCTTCGGCTGGCAGCTGGCAAAGTGGAGGGCCGCAAAGAAATCCGCCTTCCCTTCACACCCCTCCTCCCGCATGGCCCACTTAAAGGTGGCCAGGCGGGCAATGGCATTGGTATGGAGCTGCGGAAGCTCCACGTAGAAGTGGTGGAGCACCTCCTCGAGTAGCAACATTGAGGGAAAACCCAGGCCCGCCTCGAAAAAGGCCTCAAACACCACGATCTCATGGGCTAGAGGCTTCGGGACCTCCTCGCCCAGCTGAGGCTGAGCAACGGCTCTGGAATGAATCTTCCCCTCCCTAACCATCCGGTCGAGCTCCTCGTCACCGACGACAGACGCCCCCAACGCGGTAGTTTGCTGGGGGTAACTTTTACTAGCACACTGGAGCTCCACCGCTGGTGGCGGCTCCATCAACGACGGGAAAACCGGTGCCACTTGAGGGTCCCCCGCCGCGGCTACTCTGGCAATATCCCTCGCCGCCTGAGTTTTGGCTCCACTCGGGGTACTCGAGCCAGCCATACGAACCATAGGAGGATGGCAAAAGGCGCTGGATTACAAGAGAGAGGAAGAGCAGGGACCCTCGCGCAAAGCAAAAGACACTGAAGACAAAGGCAGATGAGAATGAGGAGTTGGCAAAAAGGTCACTCTGGGCAATCCCCCTCCTTCTACAAATAAGGAGCAACTTGCCCCTCTAGGCGGCGAGCGCATGCCTAGTCCTTTCGCCTGCCAGGCCAAAATTATGGGGGAGCGGAACTGACCCCCTTGACCCCCAACGACAAGACGACATGCGTCCCACGCCCGCCTGATAGGGCAAGACCACACCTTTCCCCTGGGCTCATTCAATGCCCCCTGTCGCCGACGTCATCCAGCATATCATTCAGTCACCCGGGTCAAATCGTCCCAGACAAGCCAAGCAATACTTGGACCACGAGCCATCAACCACAAGACAGGGACCGTCGGAGGCCCTGCTGCGAAGGAACTGTGGGCCCGACCGCTCTGCTGGCCGCCCTCGCGAGGGGCTACTGTTGGGGGTCGTTGTTAAGGACCCCGACAACCCCTTGGCTTAACCAGCCTAGCCTCCCAAAGCCTCAGCCTCCTGAAGGCTCGGTCTCCTGAAGTCTCAGCCTCCCGAAGCCCCGGCCTTCCGGAGTCTTGCCTCCCAAAGGCTCGGTCTCCCGAAGCCTCGGCCTCCCAAAGCCCTAGCCTTCTGGAGTCCTGCCTCTCGAAGGCTCAGCCTCCCAAAGGCTCAGTCTCCCGAAGCCTCGGCCTCCCAAAGCCCCAGCCTTCTGGAGTCCTATCTCCCGAAGGCTCATCCTCCCAAAGGCTCGGTCTCCCGAAGCCTCGACCTTCGCTGCTCGGGCTGGCTTCCCGGAGGCTACCGGGTGAGTCATCAGGCCTCAAGAAAGATCTACCAGAGGGGGAGCACCGGTTGTACTTTGCCTGCAAGGAGGTGACCGGCATCAAATACCAAGGCTAGTGGACACCGCTCTGACACCCCGGCATGATGGAGGCTATCCTGACACCCCTAACAGTGCGGCGCCGAGCCGCAGTTGGTGACCGGCTCGCCCCCTTTAGGGGGCAGGAACCATGATAATTACCACAGTAGATTTTTATCTCCCAGATAGGGTAGAAAGCAGTTATCCGGGATAGGGCCCAGTAAATCGATCAGATCCCAGATATTTCTACATTATGATAACTTGTACGCCAAGCTGCGCATGGCCCTATAACTAGAAGCTGGTCGAGTGGTCTGCCTTCTAAAAAATTGGCAACTATCGCACTTTTTGACCAACTCGGAAGCATCCTAGAGGACAGTCTGAAGGTGATATGCTCTATAGGCAATCATAGAGATAATTGTATCACACTTCTATGTTCATATACTACCGAATAATGTGTTATTCCAAGAATGACTATCATTTACATTGATTGGCAAATATGTGATTTGTTCATGAAACTCTTTGTTTATATCATGATGTTATTCTTAGTCGATCCCTGGTCGCATATCATTGTGATGATACATAAGACCAACACATGTATTGATTGATGATCATGTCTTATGGATCATAGGTATAGAGATTCCAGGTCAATAATGTGCACAATTATGTTAGAGGATATGATGTTGGATAGACCCACCTTGAGATATTGCTGGGATTATTATTTATGATGTGCCATTAATTGTTATCTTAAATAGTGTACCTGCAGGATTCTTAGACCTGAGATCATCATTGATTCACAGAATGTGTAGTGGCATACTTTGAGGCTGCCAAACGCTATTTCGTAACTGGGTAGTCATAAAGGTAGTTTTTGGGTTTGTCACGAAACATGTCGTGGGGTATGAGTGATCAAGATGGAATTTGCCCCTCCTTGATAACGGGAGAGATATCTCTGAGCCCCTCGAGGTAGTTGGATTGAGAAAGTGCATGGTCATGCCAATATGATTAAAGAGTTAATCATGATGAATCCACTACTTGATCGAGTGAATGGTCGAGCTATGACAAGGGTTGCACGTATCTCGCCTTGAGCTTGACTAGTACCATGAAGCGAAGGGATCAGTGCGTGTGTATATCAAGGTTCAGTCGATATGATCTTTTATGTATACTCGGGAGTCAACATGTCTTGCTAGAAACCGCTATTGATTTCGGTTTGAAAAGGGTTTTTGAGTTGTAGCCGTTTGTACATGAACCTAACGGGTCACACACTTAATGGATTGGAACAAAACATGCGAATTGGATTCGTATATGGGTTTTGATTGGATTGTGATCCATGAGAAGTTAGAGTCCTAAAGGGCTTCCAACGTGGGAGCCCATTCGGAGGAGAGGCGTGGGTAGGGCATGCCAAGGTTGAGCCACTCCGAAACCCTAGCCGCAACCTTTCACACGATCTCCCAAAACCCTAGCCGTGCATTAGGTGCTAGCACATCGGCGCTCTGCGTTTCTGCCCAGTACGTGTGGATAACATAGAGGCGCTGTTGCTGTTGCGGTGCTGATCTTCTCGGCGAGTCGATCGGAGTTGGTCGAGAAGCACGACCACCTGCTCGGGGTTGGTCGAGGAGCACGACCACCTGCTCGCAGTTGATCGAGGAGCACGACCACCTGCTCAGAGTTGGTTGAGGAATGTGACCACCTGCACGAGGCTGGTCATGGATCTGATCGAGAAGCTGCTCGAGGAGTTTGATGCACTTGATGTTGGATAGGTCTACTCCAACTCTTCTTCTGTTGCACTACGCGTCAAGCGGTAACGATCTATGATCTCATACTAGCATGATTTCTTAGGTGAATGTGGTAGAATTTTTTTTTATTTTAGGCTAGCATAGCCTGCCTGTTCCCCTACACAGTTGACCAATAAAATCCTTTGTCGAAAACCTTTCCAACCAAGGTGCGGTAAGATGCATGATTTCCACACATGCCTCGATGGATATCGAGCAAAATTTTATTGCCCTCTTCTGAGTGATGCACTTCATCAAGATTCCGTTACTCCCGTTATGATAGAGCTTGACATCTACCAGAGCATATAGCTTGGACTTATGAGAAATTTTCTCTGTACGCGCATCATCATCAAGGATCTCTTGACCTTCAATATAGGCTCGGAAGGAGGTCATCCAAGTTAGTTCGCGTTTTAGTAGTGCAGCTTTTGTGTCTATGGACTCTGCCTTACTGACCTAACTAGACGGTTCGTCGAGTTGGGTAGCATCTATACTCGAGGCTGTCGAGATAGATGGTTTAAGGAGTTTCTCAATGAAGACTCCCACATGTGTTGAAGAATGGGGCGAAGCGATCCTGGCGAGTTCATCAGCAGTGCAGTTGTCGCCTGTCCAAATGTGCGTGACTTCCAGCCATTCGAACTTTTGCCTGAAATTTCGTACTTCGTTCAAATAAGCGGTCATGTTATCATCTAAGCACTGGTAATCCTTTTGCACTTGGTTTATAACTAGCTATGAGTCCCCTTTCATGAGTAGTCACCTGATTCCAAGTGACACAATTATGCGGAGCTCGTTTATCAATCCTTCATATTATGCAACATTATTGGAAGCGTTGAAGCAAGTACGATCCATAGAAGAAGAGCGTCCAATCATACTCGACCACATTTGGCTTTATTTCCTCAATATTTGTCCACTTGGTGATGAATTCTGTTAGTACTCCCGACTTAATGCTTGTTTGTGGTGCGTAATCTACATCGAACTTGTTGAGCTCGACCGCTCATTACGCGATTCATCCAGTAGCCTCCCCATTGCGTATAACATCCTTCAGCATATGTGTCATTACAATGGTGATCTTGTGCGCTTGGAAATTATGTCATAGCTTCTATGAAGTCATCAGGACTGCATACAACAACTTTTGAACTTGTGGGTATCACAGCTTAGCATCATGTAGGACTTTGCTTACATAGTAAACCAGTTTTTGGATCTTGACCTTCTTCTCAGGGCATTCCCGCTTGACCACCAAGATTGTGCTAACAACTCGTGGGTTGGCTGCAATGTATAGAAAGAGCTCTTCATTTTCGTTAGATGGGGTTAGAATTAACGAAGACAATAAAGATCTTTTTAAGTCTTGAAAGGCCTTCTTTGCTTCTTTCATCCACTCAAACTGATAATGTTTCTTCAGCAGCTTGAAGAAAGACATCCCTCGTTCGCCCATTTTGGAGATGAATCGACTAAGAGCTGCTATGCATCCTTTAATTTTTGAACTTTCTTCAATGTTCGAGGTGACCACATTTGGTCGAGAGCTTCTATTTTGCTCGGATTGGCCTCAATACCTCAACTTGGCCTCAATACCTCAACTTGACATCAGGAAACTGAGAAGCTTGTTGGACGGGACGTCGAATGTGCACTTCTCTGGGTTAAGAATCATAAGATACTTCCTAAGGTTGTCGAATGTCTCATTGAGATCGTCAATCAATGCATCTTCGGTTCCAGACATGACTACAACATCATCGACATAAGCTTCTACATTATACCCGACCCACAGTAGAGTCGGCAATTTGATCGATACGAGGGAGAGGGAAAATGTCTTTGGGAAAAGTTTTGTTTAGGTCGGTGAAAGCAACACACATTCTCCATCTGCCATTGGCTTTCTTCACGAGGATGGGATTAGCAAGCCATGTAGGATGACAAATCTCTCGGATGAAGCCAGCTTTTAGGAGTTTGCTGATCTTCTCCTGGATGGCTTGTTTTTTTTGTTCTTCACAAATCTTCGTTGCTTCTGCACCATAGGTTTGGCGTCGGGTTTCATAGCTAGTCAATGCTCGATCACTACCCCGAGGACCCTGCGCATGTCGAACAGCTGACACGAAAACACATCTTGGTTTGCCCAGAGGAAAGCGATGAGCTCGAGTTTCTATTTGGGATCAAGGTTGACCCATATCTTGATCGTCTTGGCTGGTTCAGATGGGTCAAGGCGCACTGCCTTGACGCCACCACCTGCCTTCCTGTCCTTAGCATCGTCATTGTTCTCACCTTTGGCGATGTCGTTGGATCTGGAGGCATTAGCGAGGTTTATGAGCTTATAACCCTTGACCTTGGGGGTATCATGGTGCTTCTGGCGCTTAGACTACGTGCCTCTAGAGGTATTTGTCGCTCGACCAAAATGTTCGACCATATCCATGGTCTGCTTGTCACACTTGATCACTAGACATTGATCTCCCTTGATGGTTATGACCCCATTAGGGCTGGGATCTTGAGCACCTCGTACGTGTAGTGCACTAAGGCCATGAACCTACCTAACATTGGGCGACCTAGGATTATGTTGTAGGCTATCTCAAAATCCGTAACATCAGAGGTAAGCTTTTCTGTACGAAAATTGTTAGGCTCGCCAAATATGATCGGCAACTCGATCTGGCCGAGGGGTATGGTATATGAGTTTGGAGTTATACCATGGAAATCTCAGCTCCTATCTTGAGCTCTGAACTTTGTATTCCCATCTTGTCTAATGTTTTGGCGAAGATGAGGTTGAGCGAGCTACCCTTGTCGACCAAGGTCCTATGGACTTTGATGTTGAGGATAGAAGGCTGGACCACAACTGGATCTCGACCTGAGTGTGGAACCGCGGCTGGATGGTCAGCTTGATCGAAGGTGATCGGGATTTCTAACCACTTGAGATATCGAGGAGGCCCGGTTACAGCCAGATTGAAATCCCATTCGACTGCCTTATACTACCTCTTGGACTCTATGAGGCGGATCCTTCGAAGATGTGTGCCAAGCTCTGGTCAGCCCCATCAAATTCGGGCTCATCGTCTTTGGCGTCTGGCTTGGTCTGTTTGTTATGGTACTCAGCAACAACTACCTTAAGCTTGTCATCGAGCTTC
Organism: Phragmites australis; assembly: GCF_958298935.1. Classification (NCBI taxonomy): domain Eukaryota; kingdom Viridiplantae; phylum Streptophyta; class Magnoliopsida; order Poales; family Poaceae; genus Phragmites; species Phragmites australis. The sequence goes on from NC_084931.1 coordinate 17,421,145, forward strand.
TTGTTGATAATGTGATATTTGTCAAAGTCATGCTGATTGGTCTGATGGATGGGACACCATTTTCAGCCTCCACGACTCAGGCCCTTATTATCCTCAGTGTTGCATGACTTTCCCTTATCGACCACAGCCATGGTCGTGTCTGGACCCTTGCGCTTGTCACCAGGTTTGTTCTTATTCCCCACATTCTTTAAGGACTCAGACTTATCATTGCTAGACTAAGGATTTTTGGTGTGTTCCTGGGCTTCAGCACGCTTTGCGTACTTGTTAGCCTGCTCGAAGAGTTCTTTCACCTTATTGATGTCCTAGGTAGCAAGCTTCCTGACCATATCTTTATCCTTGATGCATAGCTTCAAGGTGATGATGACTGAGCTGTCATAGATGTCCGGGATCATATTGTGCATATCACTGAACCTGCGAATGAAGGCCCGAAGAGACTTGTTCCTACCTTGGTTCAACTGATGGAGATCTTCGTCCGTTCCTAGGTGCTCAAACGTTCCCTGAAAGTTGGATATGAACTGAGCCTTCAGCTCAGCCCACGATCGGATCCAGTTGGGCGGTAGGTTCAGCAGCCAGGACCTTGCAGTTCCATCGAGGGTGGTTAGTAGATAATTGGACATTACATTGTTGTCGCCACCGGCAACTCGAATAACAGTGGTGTAATTCTGTAACCACTCATTGGGGTTGAGCTTCCTATCATACTTCTGGATCAGACTCACCTTGAACTTCACAGGCCATCGTATCGACCAGAGCTTGGGTGCGAAGGCTTCACAACCTCTATCGAATTCTTTAAAAGGAGATGGTGGAGGACTGCTACGCTTGCTCCTTTGAACAAGGGAGTCACGTCCACCGTCTTTTCCTGGAGGTTTGCAAATGTTATAACGATGATCATCATCACGGTGTTCCTCATGGCAGTTGTCTATCACTCTCTGTAGGTCATGCCTATCATGAGGGATGTAGTTCCTTAGGTCTTCCTGGTTCCTACGTCTATGGATGGGGCAGTTACAGTCTGGCTCGTAGGACTATGCTCGAGCTCGATCACTTGAGCTTCCAGTTTGGAATCCCTGAACTCAGGGATATCCGCGTTTGTGACTCCTCGAACCAGCACCTTGTTGGCTGGGTTTCCTAGAGACATTGTGGTTATTCACTCGAGCTACCTAGATCTAAGTCGCATCAAGCAGAGTCTTGAGCTGATTGACCATCGGGGTTAGGGGATGCGTTGGATCCAACTCGGGGAAGGACCTCATAATCATATGAGCACCCTGGATATTAGCTTCTGGGTACTGAAAACACTGCTCCCTAGACTTGGTTGTGGTCAAGATGATGTTGCTCCACGTTTGCTATATTGAGGAAGTTCGTTCCTCAATCTTGTAATCATTATGGGTTAGGGCACCACCAGAATAGCAGGCGTTCCGAGGACAAGTCGATGTCGAATATCAGGGTTCCCCTGCTTTTCCTCCGCTTGCCAATGATGGGTGGTATTGGGGGGCCTATAGAGCCCCAGCTACTGTTGCTGGGTCCTCGAGGATTTTTTCACCATCGTTCATCATGGTGTCTGGATCCTCCAGGTTTTGCTCGATGGGTGTGCCATCGACTCTGGCCATAAACACGAATTGATCTGTTCGGCTATTCTGGTCGTCAATGGAACCATCATCACCACTGTCCTGGCTCCCACCTTCGTTGTCGGTGTCCATGAATTGAAGAACATTAGGTTCCTTTGGATCCCACTCGAGGTGTCCCACCTGATGGTATTTGTCCAATGGGGTGTACTCGATGATACCGGTATGGATGAGTTCACCTTGATCATCCTAGTGGTATGCCATCATTCCAAAGGTGATCTCTAAACTAGCAGGAGGTGATGCGAAGATGATCACCACTGACTTGAAGTGGTAGTAGAAGCCGGTGTCGGAGAATCCAACACGAATGCGTACTTGAGACATGATTGATTTTGAAAAATAAATGAAGCACCCTACCTGGCACGCCAACTGTAGAAAGATTAGTTCCGGATAATATATCCATAATTAAACTGGGGTACCTTTAAGATCAGGGATCGAGCAGGAAACAAGACACACGATGTATATAAGTTCGGACCCCAAAAGAGGAGTAATACGCTATGTCCTATGTGGATGATGTTGTATATAGATTGTCTCGAGTACAAGTAAGGTGGATAAACCTATTACAATGGAGTAGATCATATCTAAACTAATCTAGGGTTGAAGTCACCGAGTATCTCCAAAACTAAGGTCTTGGTGCTTGCGTCGAGTTGTGTAGGCATGGATCTGTTATGAGTTGTCCTTGGAGGTCAGGGTCCCCACCTTATAAAGGGGTCCTGACACCGCCTTAATCCCAACCATAGCTGATAGGGAGTCCTTCATCTTGTCGATCAAGGCAAGGCAGTCGAATCCAACTTAGATACCAATCGTACTTAAGTCGGTTAACCCGATCGAGACCTTCCTAGTATAGGCTTTCATGATCTCCGGGTATACCGGGCTCCACAGATTCGGAGGTTGGAAAAGAATTGTCATTATCATCTAGAATGCCAAAACATGAGTAGGATGGAAAAGAATTGTTGCACGGTAAAAGGAACATTGTACTAATATGGAAAACAACATCTATAGATGAGTAGAAATCAAGAAAGTTACTGTCTTGTTCGAGTAGTTCCAATATCAGATCCATCTCTTCATCAGGTGGTTCCATGTTCAAATCCATCTCTACTCAGGACTGCTAGCTTCCTCTGATGTGTGGCGAAGTGATTTTGGCTTAGCATTCAGTTTGATGCGTGGCCTGCAGGACTTATATCGACCCACGACACCATCCAAAACTTGGGCGGGAGCGAATAGAAAAAGCAGCGCGGCTGCGATTAAGGCAGGAGTGATTAGCAGCATGTACACGCGGCCGCAATTGAAAAAAATGAATACACGCTGCCGTCGAGTAGTAAGTACGCGCACGTCACGTACGTAGGCGGAGGCAAGGAAACATCCGCAAAACGAAGGTTCGAACCCAGGCCTGCTGTATGTTTCTATACCTGAGCAAAACCATTAGGTCAACAACCATTTAACAACTTATTTAATATGCGCAAAACAGGAAATAGTCCACTTAATTAATCACTCCTTGATATGTGAATCAAGACCCAAAACGACTTCTTTTTGGAGACTAGAGAGAGTAGTTTCAGCCATCTAACTCGAGTATGTCGAACTCGACGTTGAACATATTGTCCTAAAAAATGACTAATATTGAATGAATTTATACTTTGGGTAAATTGAAGAATCATTATAATATTGTAATAATGATGCAAAATTTGTAAAGTCAAGTTGTTACTTAAAGTACATAATGTAGACTTTAACTTATATAGCTAACACATTGAAGATAACCATAAAAAATGGTGTAGATCTCATAGTAATAAAAGACATAATCTAACATTTATCAGTAGATGTCTATATTCCTATTACCTTACGTTACACTAAATAAAATATTTGGAAGAACACGTTGAAGATAATCATTAAGTCAAGATGATAAAATGTAAACATCACAATAATGATGGATAATCTGCAAATATGCAGTAGATCCATAGTTTCATTACCTTGTGTTTCTCAAATATGAAATTGAGGTAATCACTTAAAATTATGCATTAAATTCTACTTTGAATTTAACACTTTGTGCTTATATGAAGCAATTTTGGGCTTAAATTTCAATGTGAGTGAAGAATAATTTAATTGCAACACGAAAGTAAATTGCAAGAATTAATACGAATGGAAAGATAAATAGATATGTTATTGGGAACGTGAAAATGCATACACATAGAACATGGTGTAAATCCGGGACTCATTTTTATTATTATTGTGTTTGACCAAATTCTAGTTGAGTTAAACAATTGTTGATGTGCAATATTTGTCTTGATCCTAAGAATTCTTTTTGTGTCATTGGCATTTTACTTTTGGTAACACATCTTTATATTGAAAATTGGTGAAAAATTTAGTGCTTAGAAATTAGCACCACTTCGATTAAATCTTGGGTTCGTAACTTGTATCTTTGGCTTAGGGTGCATTTGACATGGTGCATCATAAATGATATCAACTTAATTATTGAGGTGTATTGTTTGTCTTGATCATAAGTATTCTTTTATGTCGATGGCATTGTATTTTTGGTAGTATATCTTTATATTGAAAATTTGTGAAAAATTAGTGCTTAGAAATTAGCACCACTTTGATTAAATCTTGGATTCGCAACTGGTATCTTTGGCCTAGGCTGCATTTCACATGATGCATCATAAATGATATCTTTGACAATTTTTTTTAGCAATATACATCTAATTGAAAATGCTGGGCCTGCCACTGCACGCTTGCGCGCTATTTTTTAAGTACAAGTTGGAAGCACATATGCACTCATATACGCACACCATATACATTTACGTGGGTGTGTTATAGCACAAGTCTAAACAATATTATAGGTATAAAATGCGAATACACGTTTTGATCACTAAATACACATGTACTGCGTCTCACCTCTGATGTTTATGTAGTTTGTAAAGTTGCTACAAATTCTCATGTTTACATCTATTTCGAATTTCCTCATGGAGAATTCTAGTGATCAGGTTACTTCTATCGGATATCCCTGGGAGACTTTTGCAATGGTTAGCATATAGCAGGGTTACAAATGAGATTGAGGATCGAAAACCGGATCCTAGCGTATTCTTCGAAAACCAGAGAATTTGGTCAGATTCAATTGAATTTCACCAAATTTTTGAATTTTAAATTTAAATTTAATCAAAAACCGCTTAGTTTCTAAATGCAAACCTAATCGAGCCGGTGAAAAACCGAACATTTCTACGGTTTTCGTTTCATGTGTTGGGGTCTGTTTGTTTTCTTTGCGGATTGTGAGAATCTGGATTCTAGATTGTAGATTGTATAAGCTACTTTGAGTGATCTGGATTACTACAATCTGCTTTCAGAATCTATTTATTTATTTGTATAATTCAATTATAAAGCATAATCTAGAATCTCAAACAATAAGCACCTTAACCCTGGCATGTAGCGGCAGATGCGACGTCACTTTCGCCGAGGGATGGATGACCGCCGCAAGCCCGCAACCAAACCTTTTCGTCACGCCGTCAACTTCCCGAGGAAAGAGGGGATCCAGCTCACGGGCAGAAGGCAGACCTGGCCTACGGACCGCGAAGGGGCATGCGAATCTCCAGGTGCCCGTCTGACGCTCGCGATCCATTGCGATGTATACACCGGGCGCACGCAGGAGAAAGGGGGAGAGGAGTCCACGCTCTCAAGAAGCAAATCGGTCTCGAAACTCTCAATCATATCGAGTGTAGCAGCATCCCCAAGTTCTTTCTCATTCCCTCTGATCTCTCCTCAGTTCCGTTCGATTCGATTTGAGCAGTCCATCCGCTCCAAATCGAATTGAAGTAGGGGTTTTGATTTGGGGAGAGAGAGAGACAGAGGAATGGATCAGGTGCTGAACAAGGTGGGGAGCTACTGGTTCAGCAAGAGGGCCAGCAAGGAGATCGATTCCATCGGCGACGACATCAGCGTGCGTGTCTGCTCGCGCCTCCCCTTCTCCCCTGTGCTTCTTTCCAGCTATTGACTTGCATTGCCTGATGCTCGATAGAGTAGAGAGAGATCTTTTATCCGCGCGGTGGTGGTTAAGGATTTCCGTCCTTGTTTAAGTTCTCTTGATTGATTTGCGCCGGGAATGCCCCAGTTGTAGTTTGTTATTTGCGGCCGGCGGGAAGAAGCTAGCTTTAGGATGTTTGCTTGGGCTTGGAGGGGAATTTGGAGTAACTTTGATCCGGTGTTTATTCTTCTGAGGGAGCATGCTTTAGTTAACTGGTGAGGAGGGTCTTGGCGTGTAGGTAGATGGGGGTCAGATGAATGCGATAATAGTTCTCCAGAGACCTAGATATCTTGTTTGTTGCGGGTCGGCACGTCATTGTGTTAAGACAAAGTAGGCAAGCTGAGTTCAGTCTCCACTTTTTATGGTTTAGCCGTTTGGTCACGGAGTCTTGACATGTTTGATGGAGCTGTTCTGATGATAGTCATTGTGGCTCCATGTTGCGTTTTGGATTGAAATAGTAGTTTTGTAGGGGGGGGGGGGGGGGGGGTAGATGCCAGCTAGCGGTTAGTGTCTGCTGGCAGTGGCTTCTCTTGGATGAAGGAGGATGAATAGAGAGAGAAAGAAGTAGCATGCATTGGGCTAATATAAGCTTTTCTTTTCAGTTTCATTTGCTGAAATTGCCATGTTGTTGATGGGATGATTTTCTTGTCTAGGGGTTTAAGTAGAAGCAAACCCAAAATCCAGGACTCATATAGACGTTTTTCGAAAAAAAGAAAACTTTTATCACCAATTCCGAATATACTGTTGAAAATTGCAATGGTATGACATTAAAACACTTTTGAATCAAATCTACCCATGCCATTCTCATGCGACTACCACTTACTAATCTGAACTATATCTATATATGAGTGGTTAGAATGTGAAAGTATAGGATGTTCCTCCACATTTCTATTGCTCCCGAGGTCTACTTATAACAATCTATGAGGTAATGCTTCACAATTCCAGGTTTAGCAAGTAGATATTTTTCAAATTAGTGATATCCTCCATGAGTGAATGTTCGAGAAAAGGAGAGACTGCAGCAACGAAAGGCTCACATGTTGAATTATTGTGATATGACGATGGCTTGGTTATGTGGCTGTTTAGGAAGTTCATCGTCATGACTTGCTTCAGATCTCTTAGCAGATGACCTGTTCTTCCTTGGCCAATTAAGTATCAGATTCTCTAGCTAGTCCATATCACTTAAAATGACATGCAGTGTATACTCAGCATGTTGTATTTTTCACCTGGCTTGTGATTTGTCCTAAACTGCATTTGCTTAGCTCTTTTCACTTCTGTTTATTCGAGCCTAACTCGTATTGTGCATTACGTTGATAATAAAGCATTGTGAAAAAGGATTTGTGTTATGAATATTTGTGTTCCTCAATCATCTCTATTTTGGCATGTCTTTGGCAGCGCCAGCATAACATGATCCTGCCTTTATACACTGTAATGTTTTGGTAGTTTAATGTAATTTGTTATTATTGTTGTATTTATCAATATAAGTGTACTGTGTGAACTTTGTTTTCCCTAACTTTGTTCCATATTCTGCTTATCTGATAGGGATAGCCAGAGTTCCATTATCTAGTTCTGACATTGTAATATTTATGTGTGGACCCAGTCAATCTCATCCAGTATTGGAGAGGGAGCCAAATGGATGGTGAACAAACTCAAAGGTATCTTCCGTTGATTATGTATCTTCTGATAGTAAAACTGCTGTATACTTGTATAGTAAATAGCTGTACTACTCAGCTTGTTGTATGGTGTGCAGTGTGCTACCGTTAAATGTCAACATTATTTCAAAGTTTGCTATCATACGAATGATTCAGTGTATTGGCACTATATGAATTTGTTGAAGTATATCAACTGATGGAGATTGATATATTGTATTGATATCTGTAAAAAAGAACAATGCTTGCACTTTCTTTCTCCATAACTAAATGTGGCTCCTCAAACCCATGTTTTGATGCGATAAAATTTAGAAAAAACACCTTTAGTCCATTGCTGTAGTTAGAACAGTTATTTCTTATGAAAATGTGGTTGTCAAACTGCAAAATAGGAAGGTGGTCTTCAGGTATCTGATATTTCTGGAAGCCATGCTTCAGTAATAGTGACTTGTAATGTTTCGGAGCACAACAAGAAAGAGAAACAAAGAGATAAATTCTTAGTGTTGAAAAATAAATGGTGACCACTTACCACTAATGCACCACTTTTAAAATGAACAGATAATATCATTTTAATTTTTGGGCATGTTGATCTGGAAGGGGCAGCATTTATTAGTCTTGGACCTGTACAAGGTTGTGATGTGGTGTTCTATGTACTCATATTTCCTACATGTGTTCTGTACCTAGTTCATGCCTGTTTACTTTTGTTATAACCTGAAATGCGGGGGTATTAATCTATAAAATCCTTTATTTGATGGAGTATAAGAGAAAGGAACCTATTTGGGGTTGACTAAGAAACAAAGAAGCAGTGTCATGATGGGCTTTTCTTGGAAATCTATGTGATGAACATTTGTAAATATGTTCTTAATTGCTACCATCGTTTGTTTGTATTTTTTTTTCTTTGCTTAAATGGCCACTGCTCTTGTTCAATTTGTGGTGATATATTTTGTTAGCTGAAGTGCCGATTTCACCAGTGTTTAAGGTGGCATATTCATTTATTGGAGGCCTTTGAGCCAAATTTTCTTATCTTTACTGATCTGATTAAAACATGTTGTGGTCTCAGGGAAGATGCAGAAAGCACTGCCAGACCTCCTCAAGGAATATGACATGCCAGCAGGCCTCTTCCCACGGGATGCGACTAACTACGAGTTCAATGAAGACACGAAGAAGCTGACAGTGTACATCCCATCAGCTTGTGATGTTGGGTACAAGGACTCGTCAGTTCTGCGGTTCTTCACCTGTGTGACCGGCTACCTCGAGAAGGGGAAGTTTTCTGATATCGAGGGATTGAAGACTAAAGTGTTGGTTTGGACCAAGGTGACTGCCATCAAAACCGAGGGCTCGAAGGTCCATTTTACTGCCGGCATGAAGAAGACCCGGAGCCGTGATGCCTATGAGGCCATCAGAGATGGTATCACCATAGATAAGTTCTAGAGCATACCTGGCATGAGAAATGTGATGTAACTAATCAGACGATGATTTCCCCCCTCTGTCGGTACACCCAAAATATAAAATCTAGTGTGCTATTTCTGCCTATTCAATCAATGACATTGTCTACAAGTTGGATATTATGATATTTCTCTTCAAAATGTGGAGCTTAATTTCATTGTACGATTCAATCAAACTGGCAGAGGATGGGATACCTGATTGTAGCTGGTTCGTCATTGTGAAATTGCATTGAGCTGCACTCTTAATTCGTTCCGTCAACGTTACCGTTTTGTTTCTTCCGCTTGATGGGGAAAATGCATGAAATTGTGGTCTGCTTAGTAGCAAACGCTTGTCTATTCTTTCCAACTCAAGGCTGCATTTGGGCAAATCTCTTGGTACCTTGCATTTTGCTTCTGTTGTTGGGGCTCGAATCCCTAAATCAACACAGTTCATCTGCATTCAAAACGGTTGATTGCATGTGTAAAGAAAACGTTTTGGCATGAGATGCATAAGGCTACAGATCAAGCTCTTTTTGGCAATTCGATCGTGATAACATGATCAAGACGGATTCAACGAGACAGCTATAATCGCCCAAAAAGACTTGCTATTCATGATTCAACGAGAGGAACAATACCTCGATCAGACACATGAATTGAGCCATACTGATGATTTTTCAGGAAAGAGAAACAGAGTGAAATATATATACGTTCAGTTCCAGGTGACTGTAATAGCCTGAACTGGAAATACCTTAACCTGAAATATTAAACTGAAACATAGTTTGTGACACTATGTCAACATTCACCAAAAAAATGACGAGAAGAATTATAATGGACCAAGACGAGTAACACGGTTCTTATTTAAACTGGACAATTTGTTCCAGCCCTTCCATCTTCTCAATGGATTCAGGCAAGGTAATATACAGAGGACTGAGAACCAGCGGAAGAACTACAACTTGGTCAACACACGAGGACGCCATACAGTTCAGGCATAACAGGATACATTCTTCAAGGCAAGATCTGAATTCTGACCGCTGATGAAACTGAACTGAAGATGAAATTGAACAGAGCATTGGCAATTATTTTGTCATGTGTACCCGAATGGTTTCACGATTCAAACATATATAAGGTGTCTGACTTTGTATGTTTACCAGAATGGCCACAAAATTAGAGCTATCACAATATTCATTTAACAAGTTCTTGATTATCCAACCAATTTCATTTCACAAGACGCTGAAAGAAACTAAAATTAGGTAGTAGCATGGTGCATATGAAATTGCAATCTTTCTAATTTCATATGCTCATTCATTCCAGGCTTTCATTGCAAGCTAATGTACTGGAGTACACGCACGCAAGGGTTACCACCTTACACACAAGGCCAGTAGAACATGTCAGCAATGATTAAATTTACATAATTAAGAGGAACAATCCCTTAAACAAAACTCAGAAACTTAGAACACCAGCAGACTGATGCTAAAGAGTTGGCTCACCATAAAACTTATGCTATTTGGTATTTACCATTATTACTACCCAATTTTCCCTTAATTGAGAAGCCCTGGCAACAGCATTCAGCACCTAAAGTTTGTCATGCACTTGAAGCACCTGTTGTTGGTCCCTCACCTGAACAGGCTGGTCCCAATGCTGCAGAAATACACAAATATCGAAAAAGCATCAGCTTGGTTGAGGAACCGATACGCCCTCATCGAACATTTGTTTATAAGGAACCACAAAGACCAACAGATTGCTGCTAATTGATACCAAACAGGCAAAGAACATCACCTTATTATCCGCAGCTCCGCCTGTTAAAGACCTCACTTGCTCACTAAGAGAAGATGGCCACAGCTCCAGAGAAAACCTATTTTGGTTTAGCACATATATTATGAAACAAATTTCTATTTAGTTAACCGTTTAAAAAAATTCTATTTTGTTAAGTGACACTGACAGATCATAGCTAAGGAATGCGCAGGGTTTAAGACAGGAATGAGGCTGATATCTGGAGTGTAGAAACTCGTATAGGTAATGGTGTTCTTGGTTAATCTCCTCCTGGATACCATCCTACCCCAGACTAAATTTTCATTAAGTTGTCAAGACTCAAGACCCCATCATCCATCCATAACAGATGTAATAGATGTAGTTTCCTAGGTACAAGTAGCCAATTTCAAGAATGAGATATAAAAAATCTTTAGGTGGGAGTTACACAGTTTTATACGAGATTGCGATATTCTAATTACATAAACTCACTGTTGTTGAGCACATATACCATCGTCCATATTTCCATGGTATTAGGAACTTGAGGGTGTGAATATACGCATAGACCACCCAACTTCGAGTCCTTCTACTCGAATTTGGAGGACTATTTCTTCTTATCTATAATGACACCTAGTTCATCTTAGGTTGGTTGAGTTTTTTTTAATTTCCATGGTATTAATTAAAATATTACTCCTTCTGAATATTGGCAAATCAGAAATAAGCAAAGTAGTGCTGAATTAAAGACAGAAAGGACACATGGGGCTTAATGGGAGTATGGTCCGATCTTCCGAAATATAATGTGATATATCGATTTGTGGAACTTCAACATTGATGATTCAAAGACTTTGAGTAGAATAGATTGAATCCCTTACAACCACTACACTACTGCTCCATTGTTATCAATCGTGATGAACGCAATTGACCTCTCCAAGAAGGCTTTCCTTGCATGCACAAGCAAGATAATAGAAGATGCAATATGAAATTCTATTGTGAATATAGATGAAGTTCACAAAGCGAGGTTCCTCAAACTGAAAGAGCAGCGAAACTGCAATGTGGCAGAATAATTTAAGAAAAATCCGAATGGTTCATGTGTCTATGGCTAACTATATACAGAGGATGGCACCATGCCTCTCTCGGGCGATTGCTGTGTGCACAACTTGATTTTCATAGTGGGGCCCGATCTATTGGAAAGATCGTCTCGTGTATTTTCCAAGCTGCATTTAAACACCTCCGTAGGACTCCGTATGAAGGAGATATGATCCGATTGCCACAAAGTTATCTGTTTGAATCTGAATCAAATTCTGAGGCCGAGTTGACTTCTTGCGATCTTTATTTCCACTTCTTGAATGAGTTTTGAGGTGAGACCAAATTCATTGAAATGTAGGTGAAGTCCCCTTTCGAGATTGTGCTCACACATTGATTTCGGATGAAAGAATTATTAATAGTTTTATTCAAACCTATCAGCAGACTCTAATTTTGATTCGGATTCTGAATCCGAGAGGGACCTAGATTACAATCCTAATTGACTTGGCTTGGAGGTGATGTGATGGCTTGTAAAAGGTTGGAGAAGCTTTATTGTCTTGGAACCAAGTTTGGCGAGAGCCCCTCTAGTCCACAAGAGTATATCGAGGATAATAATCTGACAACATACAATTATCTAATATTATGCAGTAGTATATTCTCATCAAATATAAATAAAAGCTTCATAAATGAATTCACTTTGGGTTTTATCTTTTTAGTTGGATCTTGTGAGTTTCATCTCTAGTTTACCTTGAGTTGCTTAGGACAAAGGCTAATATTGTTGTTGTTGTATAAACTAATTCCGCTTGTGGTTTCTAATGAGTGGTCGTATTCGGAGGTAGCATGGTAACATCAGGGCTAGTAACTGGAGTCAAGAAACTCATGTAGGGAAAAATGCTGAAGACACCATTGACGCTGCATACCTACATGGCCTGGCATGACTTTAAATTAAGGGAAAACTTTGAAAATACCATCGCAAAGTTTCTAAGTTGTTAAATACCATCGCAAACGCAAATAACTCTGGAAAACACCATGAACAGTACTCGACAGCTCCAATTTCCCTCTATTCAAAATAGTGGTCTTCTGTTGCTTTAAAAACCTCAGACCTTTTTGTACACACTCCATAATCCATGTGCAGCCCATTTTAATTAGATTCACCCAAAAAGCCTATGTAGAATTTAAACTAAAATTCTCCAAAAAAAAAGTCTACTTTTATAACTTCTAACAATTATTAGAGCCTCAAATAAATTCCCAAAAAGCTGAGAAAATTGACTAATATTCTTATTATGTGATGGAATAATTTCTAAAAGTATTTCCAGCCTTAGGTTATATGGTGAAAATCAAATTTAATTAAAAGAAGAATATCACGTGAAATGATAAAAATGCATAAAAATGGAGCATTACAAAGGAACTCACCTTTTCACCATATAACCTAAGTCTGAAAATAATTTTAGAAATTATTCCATCATATAATTAAAATATTAGTGATTTTTCTAGATTTTTGGAAATTATTTGAGGCTTTAATAATTGTTAGAAGTTATAAAAGTAGCCTTTTTTTTTAGAATTTTAGTTTAAATTTTATACAGGCTTTTTGGGTGAATCTAATTAAAATGGGTTGCACATGGATTATCAAACATGTAAAAAAGGTCTAAGATTTTTGGAGCAACAGAAGACCACTATTTTGAATAGAGGGAAATTGGAGCTGTCGAGTACTATTCACGGTGTTTTAATGTCACAAATGCAACGGCAATAGTATTTTCCAGAGTTCTTCACATTTGCGATGGTATTTAGCAACTTAGCAACTTTGCAATGGTATTTAGTAACCAGAGCTCTTTTGCGATGATATTTTTATAATTTTCCCTTAAATTAATGGTGTAGAGTCCAACCTTGGTCTGCACAAAAATGAAATCAATGCCTCGTAGGCTCGTAGCCATGAGCATTATGCACCACTTATAAAAGCAAACTGGTGATAGGCGAATCGCATACATTTCTTTGTGCTTAAATCGTACGGAGTACTTGACTAATTTCACGAAGTAGAGAGCAACGCACCACCCACAAAGGCGTCGGGCTCCATCTCTAAACGCTCATGGCTTCGCTGAGCAGAGGTCGGCTTGCCCCATGCACCAGCCTCTGATGAGTATGTAGGTGAACATCTTAGTGCCGTAGGTGGCCATGAAGACCACGAGGAAGGGGCCGTAGACGAGGTGGTCGCAGCCACCGCACGTAGCCCAGAGCACGGCTGCTTTCCAGCTCCTCGGGTGCACAAGCGACGGGTTGGGCAGTGTTTAAGATTAGTTTCTGACAATATGTCCATAATTGAACTGGTGTACTTTGAATATTAGGGATCAAGTAGGAAACAAGACATGCAATGTATACAGGTTCGGGCCCTCAAAGAGGAGTAATATCTTACGTCCTGTGTGGATGACTATGTATATAGATTATCTCGAGTATAAGCAAGGTGGCTAGACCTATTACAATAGAGTATATCGGATCTGAACTAATCTAGGGTTGAAGTCGTTGAGTATCTCCAAAACTAAGGTTTTGGTGCTTGTGTTGAGTTGTGTAGGTGTGGATCTGTTATCAGTTCTCCTGGGGATCAGAGTCTCCGCCTTATGTCCTGGTGTCTTAGTTCCAGCCGTAGTCGATAGGGAGTTCTTCATCTTGTTGGTCATGGCAAGGCAGTCGAATCTAGTTTAGATACTAGTCATGCTCAAAGTTAGTTAACCCGATCGAGACCTTCCTAGTATAGGCTTTCGTGATCTTTGGGTATACCGGGCTCCACAGATTCGGATCCGCGATATCCGAAGGTGTCCATCGGGTATATGGTGCACCCTATCCATGTATAGTATGCGTATATCCTATAGTTCGATATTTGATAGTAGCTCCCTAACTCAGGTCGGCAATGAGGATTTTCACAAGCTCCTACTTGAGTACTGCCAAGCCCAAATTTAGTCGAGTGAGGTAGATCAAGCTTGTAGTCGAAAGAATCAAGCAAGAAAAGTCATGTTCCAAGTATCGAGTAGAAACACTATTAGGTTCAGCGCCCTGCTGTTGTCCGTACTCAAGACTCAAGAAAGGCTTCAAAACTCAACTTCTCGACATCTATCTTTGAGTAGAGTCAAAAAGAAATCTTTAAAATTTGAAACCTTGGGTATAGGCATATTTAATGCACTCGGATAGGCGTGCAGAGATTCACACGACATCGTCATCCCGTCCAGCAGGAAATGGAGGAGGACCTCCTCGATGAGCTCATCCATTATCAAGTTAATGTTAGCAATGGGGTGGTTGGCGATTGTCACATCCCAAAAATGCTAATTACATAATTATGCATGCATAATCGTCATCGCATGTGTTTACACGGGTTTGTCTGTTCCGCTGCTATGTAATTTTCTTTAGACCCGTGTGGTTATTTTGTAATAAATAATGTTGTAATAATGAGCACTGTGTCTGTGATCCACTAATGATGTCGCTATATGTATATGTAAACTGATTCTGGCATACATATAGTTTACATTTGGTTTTGGTCTTAAAACCAGGTGTGACAGGTGCAAAGGTCTCACCAAAGTCTATCCCCTCTATTTAAGTGAAACCCTGGACCACAAATCTAGCTTTGTTTCTAACAACAGACCCATCCTCCCCCTATTTATTTTTTAAAACCCATTTGGTTCCTATGGTGTGAACATTTGGAGGTGACTCTATAAGGACCCAAACTTGATTTCTCTCAAAGTTTTTAAGCTCTTCATGCATGAAATTTACCCAATTTGAATCAGAAAATGCACGTCTAATATCATGGGGCTCAAAAGAAGCAACGAATGCAAAATTGGTGAAATGGGCATGAGAAGCGGATTTGGACCTCGTTACCCTCTCATTGAGATTACCAATCATCATCTATGGAGGGTATATTCGCTAAATGTGTTGAGGGTCCTCATGATGTGAGTATACCTCCCCCTCAAACACTACTGGTGCAGGCTTGAAAGTAATCGAAGTGAAAGTAGAGGCTGCAAGACCCTCTGTCGGTGTCGAAGAGGTAGGAGCCAGCTCGGGAGCTAGTGTGATCAAAAGAAGTAGTGGATCATCCTCCTCATCACCGAGAGCTGGAAGGTCTCCATCTAAGAAGATGCTTTCACCAATCTCTTTGTTACCTGCACACTCAAAAGCAGAACTAGAATACGAGGTTGATTCATCAAAAGTCACATCATAGGATTCCATGATGGTGTTAGTGTTAAGATTGTAAACCCTATAAGAATGACCATGAAGTAAATACCCCAAGAAAATCCTATCAGAAGAGCACGACCCAAACTTGTTAAGATTGCCACGCTTTAAGGATAAAGCACCGGCGGCCAAAAACTCTCAAGTGAGAAACCTTCAGCTTCCTCCCAAAGTGCAACTCATAAGAAGCCAAATTTAAGATCGAGTGCGAGAAAACTTGATTGGAGATATAGCACGGCGTGCTAATGGCCTCTGCACAAAACTTTCTAGGACTCATATGCTCATCAAACATCATCCTAGCCATCTCAACCAAAGTATTGTTCTTTCTTTCAATCACGCCATTCTGCTGAGGAACACATAAGGTAAAAAATTGATGCTCAATGCCATGTTTAAGATAGAAAGCATCAAAGAGATAGTTCTTGAACTCTGTGTCATTATCACTACGAATTGCTTTCAATACACCAAGGAGTTCTTTGAACAATCTCAAAGCAAGCTTCAAAAATATGAAAACACTTCATCCTTTCTCACAAGAAAGAAGATCCAAGAGTAGCGAGAGCAGCCATCACCAGATTTTACTGGTGGGTGAGAGGCGGCAACCATCTTGCCATGCTGACAAGGAGCACAAATAAGGTTCTTCTCAAATTTGAGAGTTTAGGTAATCCTCGGATCAAACCTAGGGCACTCAAACGAGAGAGCAAATCAGAACTCATGTTTCCTAGTCTCATATGCCACATCCAAAGCTCGGAAGAAGGTTGAGCAATCAAGCATCAAGAAGAACCAAAAGACTTAGAAAAATCAGCTCCAAAGACTCTCCCAATCCAAGAACTTTGGCAAATCAAAGTGCTTGAGGAATCAAGAACTCGAGAAGCATCGCGCTTAAAGCGCACTTCCAAGTTCTCATCTAACAACTGAGATATAGAAAGAAAGTTGTATCCCAAATGCTCTACCAAAGCCATATCTTTGAGAGTGAAACTCTCATTTACCTTCACCATACCTTTGGCTTTCACTCTACCTTTTTTATCATCCCCGAATGTAATGTTCTCATGTCACTTCATCAGGGTGAGGCTAGAGATCCATGATGAATCTCTGGTCATATGGTGTGAACAACCAAATTCGATGAGCCACTTGTTCTCTAGGCCTCTGCCTATCACATACATATGAGAAGAATAGTAGATGGATGGATCCGTACTTGGGTTAATCATAAACCTCTTAGGAATCCACTACTGGGTCATCCTCCATAAAGCAATAAAAGTAGGTGCATGCAAATCAAAACTAGCACGCTGAGGGTGAGTACCATGATGAGGAGAACATGGTTCACCAAAGCACTGCAACTCAAAGCCTCTGACACATGAACCAAACCATATGAATCATGGTAGGATCCATGCCGGTCACCACCTCTAGGAGGAAACTGAAGAGAGCCAGAAACTCATAAGAGTGAGGAAAAGGCTCTTGTACACCAAAAAAAGAGGGGTAGTACATGTCTTGAGTACTCCACTCCCACTCACACCGCTCATCTCTCCTACAGCGAAAGCAAAACTCAACTAGGGGGGTTCTATTTTGGAAGAATAAGGAAGAGGAATAGAATCTCATTCATGTGTTCATGCTAACAGAAGAGCCAAATAAGCGAGCTAACCTTTTGACTTATACCCGTGAACTTTATGATCTTCTTTCAGGTGTTTATTATTGGTTGAAGGCTCGTCATCACTGAACATACGAACAATCAACCTTTCATCATTACTCCTTCATATCTCTCTTTTCTGCTCGCCGGAAGGGAAGAAGGAGAACGAAAAAAGGCAAAAGATAGTGGCCGAGGTGGATTCGAGGATCTTACGTGGCAGAGCAAACTCTTCTATCGTCTTGAATTTCCTCTGGCGGTCGGGCAGCACCCCTTCGATCCATCGTACTAGAGCGAGAAATTGTATACTTCCTTTTGTCGGAAGGCAGCGACCTCTCTCTAGTAGTAGGTGCAGTGGTAGCGTCTTTCAAGTACTTGACTGCTGGTCACTCTAGACTCTCTCACATGGGCTTTCATCTTACGCTGTGGAGCTCTCTTTGGTTTTGGTGTGAGTTTCTTCTTGGTGAGTTGTGGTGTGTCATTGATCTTAGATTTCTCAGCCTCAAGGGTAGTAGGTGTGGTAAAAATAGTCTTACTAACCTCATTTTGAGCCACCCTCTCAAAATCCAACTCGAGAGCCAAACCTGCCTTATCGGCACATATCTTGGTCTTAGCCAAGATCAAATCAATTTTGACCTTGCCTTCTGCTTCTCCACAAGATAAAGGAGGTATTCATTCTCGGCCAAGAGCTTCTAAACCTACCCTCTAACCTAGCTGAGTTTGTCCTTAAGGATTATGTAGGTGGGACAGTTCGGCTGCACATCCTTAGAACTCTCATCACTCTCCAATCTAGACTCTAGCTTTTGAATTTGCTTTGCTTTCACATCAACATCTGTTGTGAGCAAAGGGCAATTCTTGCAAGCGACTAGAAGAGTAGGTCTAGACTCCTCCTCAAAGAGCTTCCTCTCAGCAGTCTCAAGCCGAATGGTAACTTGAGCATGTAGAGTTTGAAGCTCAGCATGTTCAGTCATGACAACCATACAGCTCTCACAATCCTCATCTTTTGCCCTAGACTTAAACAAAGTAACCTCAGATGACATAAACCCATACCTGGGCCTAAGCTCCTTCAACTCACGAACTATTTTCTTAAGTAACATATCCTTGCTAACAAGAATATCATTCAAGGTATCAATCTGATTAGAAAGTTGATCGTAGGAAGGCAATACCTTAGAAGAATCAAGTTTGGGGTCGTTGTCATTGTCGTCTGTCATGAAGTAAAGGCCGGTGAAGTCATTGTTCTTCACGGGCGACTCCTCCTTCTCCGAGCTCTCATCCTCACTTGAGGATGTGTCAATGTCGCTGAGAGCCACCACAAAAGCCCATGACGCCACCTTGGTCGTCTTCTTGGCTATCTTGTTGCGATTCTTGAAGAAGGGCTTCTTGTTATTCTTGTGTTTGTCATGGTCGTGGTTGCGGTCCTCCCTCTTCTAGAGCTTAGGATAGTCCACCTTGAAGTGAGTGGTGTCACAGCACTCAAAATAGACACGAGGACCACCTCTCCTTTAGTCTCACCGGTTGTTGTAGAAGCGAATGAACTTTTTCATGATGAAGTCAAGATCCTCGTCATCAAGCACATCCACCTGTTCCTCTGTGATAGAAACCAAGGAAGACAAAGCAAAACCACCAGATGAAGTATTAGCATAAGAAAAGCCAATTCCTGCCCGATTGCTACCACTAGGTCCTAAAACCAACACCATGTTTAGAGACAGGTGATTTCCAAGACCTATTGTTGCCGCCTTGGCAACCTCAGTAGACTTGAGTTTGCTGAAGGGTTCATCACAATTCAATGTGTCAAATTGGATGACTCTTCAATGCTCAAGATTTTTACTTCCCATATGCTACAGTCAAGCTTGATCGCCCTCTCATGATCGGAATAGGGCAAAACCATAGTGGATCTAAGGTTGCTAACAATTTCATCAAATCTAGAAAATATAGCATCCAAAGATTCTCCAGGTCCTTGCACAAATATTTGATATTCTTGATTGGATGTGTTTTAGCGTCTAGCCTTAATCTGATTAGTGCCCTTATGAAAGACACTCAGAGTAGACCAGATCTCCTGAGCAGTACGAAGGTGTTGAACCCTATCAAACTCATTTTGACTCAGTCTGGTGAACAACATATTTCTAGCCTTGTTGTTGACCTCATATTATTCAATTTGAACCTGAGTAGTGCAAGCAATAGGGATCACATAGTTGGAGTCTACAGTCTTCCATATTATACTTCCTTGGCTTAAGAGATAAGCCTCCATACGCACCTTCTAGTATGAAAAGTCACAACCTTTAAAGAGCGGAATCTTCCCATGTCTTTCCAGCACGATGGAAGGGACGTTGCGGACGGCGGCTTGATGAGCGGGTTCGGTTGGACGGGGAGGCGGCGCGGAACGACGGGGGCGGAAGCGGCGCGGAACGCTAGAAGTAGAGAGAGCAGAGAGATAGAGAAGAGATTGATCCAGACTCATCAGCCGCCAAATCTTACTTTGTCAGCTTACATCTGAGAAGAGAAGGAAAAAAAAAACTTGTCTCCATCTACATCCATTCTTCGGTGAATTGGACAAAATGTCAAAGGAACGTCTCAAACTATAAATCAAATCATCAAAATAAGGGAACAAAAAGAATCGCAACACGGCGTGCTTCAGCTGCAGAGCAAACTAGAAAAACGAGCACATATGCAGGACTGAACAAATGCATGAGCGGTAAGAAATTGCGTGTTCTCGCATCCTCCACTGCGAAGGCTCAGATTTGAACTTCTATTTAAAGCTACATGATAAAGCTCTAAGTTACGAAATCACGAGACTATCGAGTGCCACTCTAGCACATATGATTCTCAGTCTTGTTCGGTGGAACGCGCGGTAGCGGCGGCCGAAGGCGGGGTCGGAGACGACGCGGCGCCAGGGCTTGCACACGAGGGAGGCGCGGACGAGGCACGCGGGCTCTCCTGGCGGTACGCGGAGGAGGATCTCGCCGACGAGGTCGTCCATCAGCTCCGGCGGCGCCATGTCCCTGCCGCTGCCTTTGGAAGCACCGTCACCGGCCAGGACGATCTTGCCGGCGTGGTAGTCCATCAGCTCCCGCTCAGGAGGATCTTGCCACGTCGCTACTGCTTGTGAAAGCAGCGTCAGCCGTCAGGTACCGGCCGGCTCGAAACCGCTGTCGACGTGTGTTCTCAAGACTGAAACGACGGAGGAGGACGGAAGAGGAGCTCACGCGAGTTGATGGAGTTGGGTGGCAGCGTGAACTGGGTATAGCCTTGTAGGACCTGGAGACGGAGAGGACAGGGAGGAGACGGAGAGCAGGGCGCAGGCAGCAGATGAACACGCGCGATCGTTGAATCTTCATCGACGCGGTGTATAAATACACCAGGGTTTAGAGGAGATACGTAAGATACAATAAAATCAAGGAAACAAACTAAATCTTAACTACAGTTTTCCCGTGATCCTTATTTTTTATTCCGTTTTTTCTTTTGCCAAAATTTCAGTATGGTTATATTTCTATGCAATGCACTTGTTTGTCTTCCCAGGATACAAATATTTTCGTTGCTAGAAACTTACTCATGTAGTGACATGATTTCGCGAGATACATCTCTCTGCGCGGATTAGCAATCTTATTTCGCGAGATACATCTCTCTCGCGAGAAACTTACTTATTTTTTATTTGCTAATTTAATTTCCTTAATAAACAACTGCATCAAACGGATTAGCAATCTCTGAGCAAGACCAAACGGAACGGGCCGCCAGAAATGACAGACCTGCCTGACCAACCAGTTCGCATTGCAAAGTTCTCAAGGTTGCATTATGGCCAGTTACACCATACAAGGATTTGAACAAGTAGAATTCAATCTTTTGAAGAATCTGTGGTTACACATATCTGAAGTAAGACAGCTCTACAAGTAGGCGAATTTGCAGAGCTAAGATACAGATGAAAGAACTATCAATGGCCCAAATTCAAAGGGTGTTCCTACTTTTTGTTTTCCCAACGTTAAAATAAACACACAAGACAATGCTGAAGAAATAGTACCGCAGCAGTTTGTACATAAACACGCTTTATTATTCTCTTTTTTATTTCCATAAAGGTTACTACATAGTATGAAAGAATTATTGAACAAAGCGGACATGAGAATTAATTAATGTTACACCTCAGAATCAACTGGAGTTACAAAGAACTTTGGACATTCCTCAAGTTCTTGCCAACCTCCATCATGAGAACATGCTTGAATGATAAATTTCAGAATGGTGACGTCGCTGCGGACCTCTAGGCCTGATACATAGAAGGCATCAACACTAGCAACTCCAAGATAATTTCTGGAAGCCTTTACGTTTGAATCTGCCGTTAACTTCTCAACATAGATGTTGTACTTCCTGAATGATGGTTGATCAGGGGTCTTCAGCTTCCAGCTGATTTTCAGACTCACAAGTTTAGATGTGTTAGAATTGTTTGACCATGAGATGTACTCGCCTTCCGTTACCCATGATTCTGCTGGAGGGAACTCTGTGTTTGCATCAGACTTTCTAATACTGATGTGGCCTAGTGACATGTGATAGGGTGGTGATCCATCTGCATTTGCTTCTGAGATCCTATCCTCAGGTTCTGGACTGATTTTGCCAGCTGTTTTCAATGTGCAAACAATGTTAATTCCAGTTAATGTGTAGTCGGCACTGGACTGAACAGTTGCTTTGTAAAGGACCCAATATTGGTTATCTGGAACATGCAACTCTGCCTTATCAGCTTTAACATATGAGCCATATTTGTGATTTCGTTTCTTTCTGGTGAATGTTGCTATGTCCTCTGCAACAAGAATTGAAGTACCCTCCTTGTTTCGAGATGACAAGTCCAGGGACAACCCTACAGCAGAGTTTGCATCGGCTCTTACCTAAACCAAACACCAGAAAAGCATGCAGCATCATAAAGCTGAAAAGAACAAGTCTCCGCTAAGGAGAAAGGGAACACTATGGTAAAGGGAGCACATGTGGCACCATTGTGAACATGTTTCTTCATAAACAGTCAGGGGATTATGCCAATGTTGGTAACAACAAACAATCATATACTTCATGTGATTCAAAAAGAAGTGAACATTTCATAGAACTATATCTTGTTTAATCAGCTTTGTATTTCCAAACAACCAAAAAACGAGAGAAAAGACTCCATGAATCATGGTGTATAGAGGGAATTAGATGATTGGTTGGAAGATGGTTAAGATAACATAATAAATGTAAATAGAATTTTTCTCACCGAATAAAATAAATTAATGAATCCATCTTCCATGACAAGTCCTCCATTAAAAAGTTGTTCGGAGAAAATAATGTTCTGCTGGAGACTTCCTTTGATGGTCAAACAATTCCCTCCACTGTACGATTCATCCTTGAAACTATTAAGCAACCAGCAGAAATTCTGTTATCTATTGCAAAATAATGTAAGAAAATATTATCAAAAATTTATGAAATGTACAACGAAGATAAAAATTGCATGCTCTGCTAAAATCGACAGCGCTAAAATCGACAGCCAGTCCACTTGTCTGGAAGATTAGATGCTAGTGTATAGGCAGTATGATTGGCACAAATGGTGAATATAAAGCGAAGGTTGATGAGCTGTAGTGCTTCTTTGATATTTCATATTGTGAAATATTATGTCACAGAGAATAATATCGAATTTGTTCATAGCTGCTGTAAGTTATCCATGACATGACCCAAAAAGCTTAATTTGCTTATAATAGTAACCAAATAGAGTAGGACAAAATCCCCTGACCTGGCCTGGATTTGTGGTAGTGCACAGTTTAAATAATTTATTCCAACATTTTTTAGGGAACATAATCTCTCTTGTTAAGTAGGCTATTTTACTGATATGCTGATTTGTATCATTTTAAATGTGAGATGATGTTTCATTTACACAATGAAACCTATATGGTTACCAAATGCAAGCTCAAGTAGATGACAAGTCAAATATTGGTTACCAAATCAATATGAATCGAACACCTCTCTTTCATCTTAGTATAAGAAATGGAAACCATATACAAGAATTAGATTAACACATGATTAAAAAATGCACCTAAAGTTAAAGCGTGCTTACTCTGTAAAGGCTTGCAGTTTAGCTTGATCTCCGGTGTATTTAAGCACAGGCTAAAAAAAGGAGTGACACCATCACAGAGAAGTTCAGGATATGTTGATAAATGTCAGCTTTCATGAATAAGAAGCAAATTTTAGAAATAACGCAGACAAAAAAACTGTACACAATTAGAATTAGAATTGGGAACATATCAATATACTATATTACTGAAGTCATGGAAATTGAGATGACCATCAATATATATATAGAACCAGCAATTTGATGTTAGCTTGTATATAAAAAGATATGTAGAAAGCAGGGCTCAACAGAACATGTTGTCAGCATGCTACCTGAAAACTTTGGCAAGAAATATTGTTCCATGGATCACTGGAGACTTGCAGCCCTTCAACAGACACCTGATAACCATGACCCTAAGGGAATCAAAAGTTTAGAAGGCATCAACATAAGAACAAGGAGAGACCAAATTTTGACGTTTGACAAGAAAAACTGCAAAATATAGAGAGATGGTGTACAAGAAAGAAAAAACATAGAGCAATCGACTCAGATGCTATTGACTAGTTGTGATCAGTGTTACGCATCAAATAAGATGTTTCCAATCATCTAATGTGTTTTCTAAATATTCATGTAAGCATTGAGCATCAGCGTTCATGAGTTCAGGGGTTTGCAAACAAATGCTACATCACATATGATGCAATCATTACCGGGTTCTCAGTACATACACCCACACCCGTTATGACAGGGAATTCAGATAATCAGTACCAATACCTGATCAAAATCTGAGTAAAACGGCAACAGTTTTGGATAGCTCCGAAGAATGCCCCATGATTTTTCAACAAGGCCCCACCAACTGCACTATTGCTAGGTTAATACTTTGCAGAAAGAGCATATAAGTATAGCAGAAGGAGGTCAACATCACATTACCGATTTTGTGCACTCTGAAAGTTAGGCAGTTGCTTAGTTTCATATACCCATCCAGGAGCAAATATGGCAGTCGAGATATCAACTTTCTTAAGTAGATCAAGGGCAACATTTGTCTAGCAAAAATGCAAGATGGGCAGTAAAGCGTAAATCAGAAAGTGAGAAAGTTAAATACGATGCATTTGCATAAAAGCATAGTCAGAGTTCACAATGCAAGATGTACAACTTACATTTACTCAATTGCATATAATGAATTCTGCCAAAAAGAAAAGGATGTATTTATGGTATGTAGTAGCCATCTAACTGTTCTACAATCATTTTCAACTAAAATCTGATAAAGTGAAGTGATCAAGTAAAATATTTGAGCACTCATGCATTCATCTAGTTAACACTTAGTTTCTACGAGAGAATTGTGTAGTTACAGTCAAATTCTCACAAACTAGTTAACACTACAAGTATTCCTTATTGGTAATAATGGACCATTTAAATTGAATAAAGCAAAGATCGTTACACATACAGTCCATTGACCACCACCGAAAGTATTTCGTCCGAAAACATCAATACCCATGTACACATCATATTTCCTGATTCCAGCAACCGCAGCTGAATCTTGTGGGTCTTCTTTCTGCAAATGTCATGCCAATTTCATCAGGCTACCAAGAAGACTTTAATTAGGCTTGCAAGGGGGCAAAGTAATAAGAGAGGGTTACCTTCCATGTATAGTTGGCAAATAGCCCATCACATAAATCAAAGAATGGCTTATTATGCTCGTTGAGCTTATTTTGCCAGTCGAGCTCACCATTCACAGTGACTGCATCATACCTTCAGAGCCAAGTAAAAGCCAACAAAATCATCAAACAAGCTTTACAACTACAACTGGTCATGTTCATGTTTACAAGACAGTAGGAAATATAAACTCCACCATATGACTAAAGACCCGGGAATGGCAGCGTGCATTGTCTTGGTTAGATGATTGACGAACTCTTTCAGATTATCGATGAACTGAACATCAAGTTTAACCTCAATATTAATCTGAAAGATGATTCATTATCAGCAACACGCACATGTCCGAGAACAACAACAACGATCAAATTAAAAAAAAAATACAGCACTCCAATTTAGCACAAAATGACATCTCACTCCCTCAACCTACTACAATTTTCTTATAAGAATCCCATCATGTTGTTACAAAGCATATACCTTTTAGAGCCTAAAATCACAGGATAGCATGAGAGAGATTACCAGCCAACCATCGAAGCCCAAGGTAGCAGCCAGCTCTGTGAGCCTATCGGCATACATCTGCGCAGAAGCCTCGGTAGCGAGCATCTCCCTGCAAACCTCCGCACCTTTATCCCACTCCGTGATGAATGTCCCCAAAACCTTCGCATAGAAACACCAAAGCGGAACATTTGAAAGCCCAGTCAAGCGAAATCCAAGAAACAAAGCAACAGGAGTAGGACGAAGGCAAGAATTTAAGACCGATAGAGGGGGGAGGGGGGTAAAGTAACCTTGACGCCGTGGAGGTGGGCGGCGTTGGTCCAGCACGGTGGCGGGAGGGTGACGAGGTAGTGCGAGAAGTAGACGAAGACGTCGACGAGGTGCCAGTGCCAGAGCGCGTAGGCGGCTGGGTTGTCCCCGCCCTGCGGCGCCCCGTCGTCGCGGTACCCACCCTCCATGTCGTGGCACACCAGGACGCGCCTGCGCGCCGGGAGCGGCTCCCCGACCTCGGGAGAGGAGACGGGGGAGGCGCGGTTGAATGGGAGGTGGAAGTTGGCGGCGGCGGAGAGGTAGGCGCGCGAGGCGAGCGCGGCGAGGTCCGTGATGGGGTAGGAGATGGGCGGCGCCGGCACGGAGGCGTCGAAGGGCGGCTCCCACGGCCGGCGCTCTTCGCCGGAGTCGGCGTCGGGGGACGTGGCGGAGGGAAGCATGGCGCGGAGGCGGCGGGCGAGGCGGAGTGGGGAGAAGCGCGTTGACCGACCGTTGACCTAGTTCATGAGCAACTATAGTCGAACTAGCAAGGTAACAAAAATCTATGCTCGAATATCAACTTTTGTAAGCTATAGATTTTCTTCTCTTTTCCTAGCTCCCTATGGTGAAGACTCGATCCAAAGGATAGTGAAGGACCAAAGAAGTGAGGCAGAACAGGGAGTCTGACGGTGAATATATAGAGGCAGTGACAGTGTCTGAGTATCCTATTTATTAGATTAAAAATTTAAATGTTTTATAAATAGCTACTTTAAATTGATCTGCAGTATTTCGATGAGATGTGTCATATGAATCTAATATATATAATATATTATTAAAAAGATAAAATTATCTGCTTCCTCATTTTTAATGTGAGTCTGTCTCTATAGTGGGGATGCAGGTGTGGCAGGTGCTTGCGTTTGAGTGAAGACGGGAGGATCGGTTGCTTGCGAATGATTTTTGCATCAAAATCATGCGAATTTCTAGCCACGAGATCTCTAATGTTCCCTCCACAGTGCTCCGAGAGGTTCCTTGTACGAAGGACGAGCAACAGATATCTTCCAACTTCCAAGCAAGGGATATCTTAATCTTCAAATCAAGAAATAATCTCAGTGACGTAAACCAACCATGTCGAAATCTCTGTTGCTCTCCCCATCAAAATCTCAATCTTCCAAGCCAAGCACTGCATCTAAGCGAAAAAACCAATCGATCTAGTTCAGGTAATGCGATCATTGAACCCTTTGGGACTTGTTTGGACGGGGGTCATTCTATAAATCTTTAGGATTTAGTTCAAATTTCAACTATGTAGGATTTTGATCCCACCCATCTCTACTCGAACAAATCGATGAAGCCCCTGTTGTTCCTGGTATGCTTAAGCTTGGATCCTCCTGAAGCTTAAGCTTGGATCCTCCTGAAGCGCATCTTGATGACTAGAATCAGTAAATCAATGACGAAACGGATCTTCCAAATTCCAAATAGTTCGTTCCGATCGCCTCTTGCCGCACCCGAACCAACATACCGGAGCGTAGCATACCCCGTTAACCGTCATAACAATGGTTGAATTGGATCGAACTCAGTTTACAGTATGTTTAGCTTCATCGGTAAGTGGACAGACTGAAACCAGTGTTCTACCCGAGAATATCAACATAGTATCAATAGATCAGATCCCAAATTTAACAGAAAAATCTAACATCGAGCACAACGACGCAAGAATATTAGAAAGAACAAAAGGACTGTCGTGGAAACATCTACGTACATGAAGTCTTACAAGACTCCACATTTTACACTGCGAGCAAACCAATGGTAACCGATCTACCTGCTCAGACACTCTTAAGTAGAAGTAGAGGTATAATCAGATCAGATACAAATAGATATAATTCATCATGTATTTCATCCTATATTTTTTCAGAGTCGAAATCGAACACATATATTATCAGATAACTATTTTTTCATCCTACATCACATCCTATATTTTTTTCTCAAAGTCAGAATCAAAACGGATAGTAGCATAAATTTCGGTTAGTTAGATAGATAAAAAAATTTCACTCCATTTACATCCTCACACAACACATTAAATAATATAAAAATATAATCAAAATAAACATAAAGAGAATGATCACTAAGATATAAGATCAAAAGCATTTAATATTATGTCTAAAGATATATAACAACCTATCTATATATATTATCATATTTTAAATAAAATCACAATAGATTTTTTAACACATAATATTCGAATACTTCGAACATATACCAATCATCATGTATCCTATTTTTTCTTTTTTTTCTTGGATCTAGAATCAAATACGAATCGTATCGGATAACTATTATTATAACCTATATTTACTTCGTAAGCTTCTGATCAGACGGGCAGGAAATATCTGTCCCATTTTATCCCTAAATAGAAGCAACAAGCAAAGCAAACAGGAAATAAGAAAAAAAGGGATATGCATAGCCCCTTTATTTTCATTAAAAATAAGGGACGTTGGTAGTAGTCATGTCCAAGAAGCCAAAAACCTACAGAAACTGTTTCAGAATGACCTTATATTTCAGTTGTGCGTTTCACCGCCAATCGCTACAAGGAAAGCCAAAAACTTTCACATATTCGAAGCAATGATTATTAGCAAAAACTTTCTACTATCTACTATTGTATATAGGCCACAATGCTCTGCAGGGAGGAAACAACAAATGCCATGACTCTTCAGCAGAAGTGCATGATCTTGGTCTCGAGCTCAAAGCGGACATCAGTTAGTTCGAATGTCAAGCAAAAACTTGCAACTGATACCCAAAAAAGGCTCTAACATCAAGCGAAAACTTGCAACTGATACGGTGATACCCAAAAAAGGTCAGCTGGGTGCTTGCTGGAGCATCACGCAGAAGAATCCATTTTCCTAGCTACCTAGCACAAGCCTGCGCTCCTGTATCATAGAATTGACAAAATGTTAATTGATAAAATAAGAGAAATTATGAAAAAAGCTATTACATGGAAACTGTCAAAAAGCAGCTACCCAGCCTACCAAAAACTCGACATTAAAGGCTCCGATTATCAAATTCCTCATACAAGAAATGCTAGGAATAATTTTACCATGCAAAAACATATATAATCAAGCCTCCTTCAGGAAGATGAATATGAATCATTAATATCAATTTCAAGCAACATCAATATCAATTGTGAAGCTGTCAAGCTCTTATAGTGATTGATAAAACTCTTGAAAAACAAGTACAATCATAGTGTGGACCTACTGACAGCACTCTGAAATACTAAAGTTCTTTGCAACTTTTTTTTTTTTTTTTTTTTTTGCAAAGATAAGAAACACCAGAGGCAATAACTATAGTGAATAAGATGACCGTAAATATAAGAAATATACAGAGCATTAGCTCTTGTGATTGTGAAAAAAAAAGCATACTTGTCCGTGTGGGCTCTTTGATGGCCAATGCTCTGGTGGAATCAGCTTTATCCAAATAAGGCGCAATGAGGGCATCCAATTTGACAACCCAAAGTGCAACTGCTGATGTTGTTTGTGGCATTGTCTGAAAGTACACAATGATGTCATCCAGATACGAACTAAAACTTACAGACGATGATCTTTTGTACAACCAATCCTCATTCATTGCCCCAACAAAATCAACAAGAACCTGCAGGGAAGGGCAACATTGTAAAAGAAAAGGCAGTAGAAAACTGAGTACTGGCGTAAAACTGCAATGGAAGGTTCAGATATTAATATCTATAAAAGAAGATATAAAATCTTTAATGACCTGTAAAAGCTCTGGCAATGATGATGTTCGTCGCAGCCGCTTAACCCACAGCTTGTGGGCAGACTTCATCCAAGAACCAGTAAAAGCTATCTCAGGCATAGATGCCTACATAAGAACAGATTATAAAAAATTAAATCTGGTTAAAAACCAGTTATGAAACGTGTTTCTTAAGACACTTGTACGAACAAGTTAAAATCCTACACAGCTACACTTAACTTCTGCGTGTCTGGACAAGTTGATCCCAGATGGTAAAACTGTGGAGTTGTATATGTTTTGGAATACTCACCTCAATAGCATGAATGGCTGCTTTAAGTGCCTGTAGCTGTGAAGGTAGAACTTTATGATTTGGAACCTCATGCACATCCTCAGGCTCCCTGCATGTCGCCACATGTATAGCATATCTTTCTTCAAGATCAAAACCAACCTCGAAAGTAGAATGACATATTCTGCAATGCTTTTCATCTCTCCAATACAGATCATGACAACTTTCACAACGAACTAATGACTCCTTAAATGACTTCTTGCCACATTTAACAGCAGTAAGGACGGAATAGAAAGAAGTCCAGATCCACTTATCAAATGCTTGCAACCTTTCCCACATCAACATTTTTTCATCACCTCTCCTTCCAATTTCAATTACTATTGCAGATGATGAATCAAAATTACTATCAGCATGGTCTGTAGGAACAGAAGCATTTTCAATGTCTGATACAGGTGAAGCCCCATCTACGCTACTTGTCTCGGGTGAAGCTCCATCCCCACTACTTGTCTCGGAGAGATATGAATCAGAGGAGGCTGGAAGTCTGACTGCATTGCCACCTTCCAAATGTTTTTTCATGGCTTCAAAAAGGCACGCTTGTCTCTTTTCCATTGATGCAAGAAGATGAGCTTCCCTAGTGCCCCTACTATCTAGGACAGATAGCAAGGAAAGTAATTCCTGCATTCAGCCAAGAAAATGAAAAGGTAAATTTACCTATGAAATTGACCTCAAGTAAATAAGGTATTATCTGAGCAGAGTTAGCAGGTGGGCAACCTGTGGTGAATCAACCACCTCCCAGTGACCATCTTCCGAGGACTCGAAGTAGACTCTACGATGCCCTGGATCATCTGCCCTACAAGGGCCAAGGAAGAGCCAATAACTATTATACCTGCGGTCTGATCCTAAGAGAACAACTTGTGGTTCATGTGCACCCCCAGGCAAATCATTCCTTCCGGAGTGAACAATGTAATCCTGACTTCTTCGGCTTTCTGGTCGGCCTTGCTGAGAAGAATCCAAACTGTACAAGCTTCTAGGTCCATTTAAGGACTCATCACTAGATTGATAAAGGTTTTTAGTTGATTTCTTAATTTTCCCACCTGACGGATGTGGCTGCGCTCTTGGTGTGTTATGCAAGGTTCTTTGCAGTTCCTAGAAAAAGTGAAAAATAGTGACATAAGCTTCTGCAAGTATTCCAATAGGACACACAAGTGAGGAAGAAAATATTTTCAGACAGCAGAGCTTGAACTTAGATATAAAGTATAACATTGGAATTCTATAAAATAGATTAACAGTTACGCAAAATTAAGTTTCCTAGGACATGAATATCATATGTATATTCACTTCAGAATTCAAGAGAGTTATACAGTAGTCTCAATTAAGAGAATTCTCTAATGAAATGACCCTTTGACCTGCAAAATGCTTGTATTATAATAGGTGAAAAGGATATGCTAAGGGCCCATAGTCTTTGCTCTGAACCCTTGTGTAACGAGTTATAACATTGGTCTATAAAATAGGTCAAACAGAAGTTATTTCCTTCAATTCCTCAAGCCTAACAAGAAGTACTCTAAGTTAAGAACGAACATTAGTTAGTTTAGCATGAAGTGAAACAACAAAAGAAAAATCGGCCAAAAAGCACAATGCAGATGGCTTATATAAAAGGTTCACAGGCTTGGATAATCCAAAGCAAAAGCTCTTCCATAATAATACTAGCGGGCAGTGTGCATTTATTAACAAAACCTCGTCTCTCTTCAACGACCTGATCACTTCTAAGAACACCCACATATTCCAAAAGGTTACTTTACTAAGGCACATCACGATGTTAATATAGCACAATTCACATAATCAACAAGAATTAAAGAGTAACCATTTTTCATGCATCTGACGGTCAATTTGGAAGCAAAATTAAAGCAACCTTCTCAAGAACAAAGATGACACGCAACAATTGAAAAGTACTGGAACAGTTACTGAAGATTACCTCAAGTCTTGGAACAGAACCAGCACCAGAAACAACATCTATTATGGCAACCAAACAATCCAACTTCTCATCAATGCTTAGATCTGAATACTCGCCTTCCATCAACCCCAGAAGCCATCGCTCACCTGGATAACTTTCATCAATTTCACTACATTTATTTGGACTTCCATGCACAGTTTTCTGCTTCTTCCTTCGAGCAATTCTACTTTCATGCTCAGGAGAGCTCGTCTTTTGTGAACCATGAGATTCATCATCACTACTTCTAGCATCATCCTCATCATCAATACTTCCAGAATCCTCACTATCTGATCTAGTGTCTTCCTTCCCTTTAATCCGGGGATCGACTCGGAGCCGATACGCAGAAGGTGCAATTTTCTCAAATAAAGTGATGTCACTAGAAAGAGTTAAACAGATCAACTGCTCTAGTTCTGATGTTCCCAAGACAGTAAGATCAACAATCTGAAAAGGGAACAATCGGGAAAATGTGATAGAGAAATTCAATTAAAAATACATAGATAAGATCAGTTGTTATCAATACCAACCTCAGGTGATTTTGCCAGTTCTGAAACCTTTAACCCACCACTTCCTTCCTTAGACAATAGTGCAAACAATTCACCTTTCAGTGTGCAGGGACGTAAACCATATTTAACCATTTGATTTTTCTCCTGAAAGAAAGTACCAAAAAGGATTTTGCTTATAAACATACTTGAACTACCAGCAGACCTAGTAGAGGAAAATCTAAAGTTGCAACATAGACTGATAAAAGAATTTAGAATGTTGAGGTAACCATGATACCTTGTTAAAGAAATCCCGATTCAGCATATGCTGTTTTGAACAAAAACCTGAAGCAACAAGAACTTGTCGTAATATTTCAACCCATGTAAGAGAATTCAGTGATTTGATCCAGAAATTCACATCAAATTCTTGCTCCCTAACCTGGAAGAGTTGAAGAAACCTTCTTCAGAAAAAATGCATTGTGGAAGGACAACAATGCTTTTAAAAGATGTCAATTTCAATTACATAGGATTTTTTTTGTTGGACTCAGATCCTGCGAGAGGTGGGTTGATAGAACACACATGCGAGCACACACTGGACACATGAGTTTTTCTTGCTGCCAATAGCTTCTGATATTTATTCAAACACCCAGAAAACTATAGCTACTAACAATAATCGAGATACTTCTGCTACAGTAACCATGTTATTGTTGCAATCAGTAACGCACAAGGATCATCCTAACAATACTCCCCCTAAGCCTTGTGTGTAGTCGACCAGCCGTGCCTCCTTTGCCAATCCCGTGATGATCAGATCATCCACGTAGACACCAAGGAGCAACAAGGAGCAACCGCATGTTTCCATGGCCGAGCCGGTATGTCGCAGGTTCATGTGCGCTCTGCTCGAAACCGAGAGCCCTCAAAGTGTTGTCGAGCTAAGCGTTCCATGCGAGCGGTGCTTATCGCAGGCTGTAGAACGCCTTCTGTAGCCGCAGGACCTTATGCTCTTCTCCAACGACGATGAACCCTGACAACTATGCAACATACACATCCTCCTCCAATTCGCCGTTTGAGAAATGCTGATTCCACATCCATGTGATGGACCGGCCATTCTCTTGGGCAACTAGCGCTAGCAGCAGGCGAACGGACCCCTGACAAACTCCAACACGGATTTTACATCCATGTGTGAATACCTCATCGAAGTCCACGTCCGGCTGCTACACATAGCTCTTGGCGACGAGGCAGGCTTTGTGCATGATCACAACCCCAACTTTGTCTTTCTTGCGTTTGAACACCAATTTGAGCCCGATTGGGTGGTGTCCACTCAACAGCATGTCCCGTTCTCCTCGACAGACTTCATCTCTTCTAGCATCGCTGCACGCCACGCCGCGTCGCGCTCCGCCTTGACGAAGGAGCTCGGCTCTCCTGAGCTTGCTAGGTGCAACTCGGCGTCATCCAGGACGCGGGTAGCTTATCCAGCCAGAGCTCCCCCGCCGCCGAGCAGCTTGTCAACGATGCGGTAGCGCACTAGGCTGTCTCCGTGGTGTGCATCAAGCATAATCGACGGTGGCGTGACGAAGTCCGCCTTCCCGGTAGATTCACCACTCGGCATTCTGAGCAACGCATCGATCGTCGTCCGCCACTGGTGTTCCTCCTGTGGGCCCGACCACCGCCGGGAGATGGACTTGACTCACCATGAACTCCACGGCGAAGTCACTTGACAGAGCCACACTCCCAGCTACATCCACCTCCAAGCTCCATCTGGCATGCTCGTCGAAGATTACATCTCGCAACACGCGGACACGCTTGATGCTCAGGTCGTAGAGGCGGTACACCTTCACGCCACGCTCATAGCCGATGAAGACACAGGGTGTGTTCCAGTCATCTAGCTTCCGCAGATGTGGTTGCACCTCCTTGACGTACGCCAGATAGCCGAAGGTGTGCAAGAAGTTCACCGCCGGCTTTCGAATCAAGACAATCCTCCACTCTTCCGGATCGAGACGATCCTCCACTCTTCCGGATCGAGACGATCCTCCACCGCCTTTAGCCTCCCAATCACTTCCTCCAGAGTGAGCATCGAGAGATCGAGGAGTCTCGATGGACAAAGCAATCTACGAAAATCTCTTGGGAAATACTCGCAGATGTTTTTTCTACCACCTTCTGTTCTTCCATCGTTTCTCCGAGCGTGGCAAGGTTGGTGACAAGGCCGGAGAGACGCATCGCGAAATCGTCGATCATCTCCCTATCAGGGAACGAAATTGTCTCAAATTCCTTTCGTAGTTGTTGCACCAAGGCCTTGCAGACACGACTATTGCCAACATGCATCGATGTGATGGCGTCCCAAGCCTGCTTGGCGTTTGTTTTGACAACGAGCGTGGGGCACGACGCGGAGGATGACCTCCAGCGCCATGCAATCTTCATGGAAATTCGCATCGCCAAACTCCACTACATCCCAGAGATCGCGAGCCTACAGCATGACCTTCATGAGTAGGCTCCAGTCGACGTAGTTGCTCCGTGTGAGGATCGGGTACAACGTGCCGCCAACCTCCTTGACCACACGCTGGACGACCACATCGCAACCACCGACGTCTCGGTGTCGCAATTATCGTGGCAGCGGCGATGGGGAGCTACGGCGGTTGAACTGCCTCCGAGGACTCAAAGTCGCACCATTCACAGGAGCCAACATTGTCGGGATCGATCAACCCTGGCTCTGATACCAATTGTTGGACTAGGATCCTACAAGAAGTGGGTTGATAGAACACGCACGCGAGCACACACTGGACACATGAATTTTTCTCGCTGCCAACAGCTTTTGATGTTTATTCAAACACCCAAAAGCCTATAGCCACTAACAGCTTCTAAAGAATTACATCGGATGAAGCACATTCAGTGTTTTTCTTGCTGCCAGCAGCTTGTGATGTTTATTCCAACATCCAAAAGCATATAACTGTTGACAGCCTCTAATTGAATGAAGCTCTCCCGAGCTTTCATCCAAGAGCACACGACACACCTTACCAAGGGGCACACCTCATATTTATAGGCCAGCAAACTGACCTACTGTAGATACAGTAGGTACTGTTTCTAGGATTATCCTAATATTTTTTAGTACTATATTATTTGCATATGCTCTTTGAAAAGTAAAAATATTCTAAGTCAAGCTACTTTGCATAACTTAAGAAAAAGGCATTCAAGCCAATTTATAAAATATGAAGGTAGCTCTGAAGAATATAGACACTACTAGGCATTCTGTCAGATGAACGATACCTCAGACTTATAACGAAGTTGGACTTCATAATCTTCAGATGAAACTATGATACTAAATGAAAGCAAAAAAAACAAACAGACTAGTATAATTGATTCCATTGAATGTCGTAGTAAAGTTTCACCAAGTCCTAGAGAGTAAAAATGATCATGTCAACATAAAAAGGTGAACGTTGTGCTTCTTGCACAACATCTTCTGTAAATTACAATGAACACTTTACACTAAAAACTAGTACTACTGGATAGCAAACAAAATTTGTCCTAAGGATGTAATCTATTAGATCCTGCCCTTAATGCCCCTTCAAGGAGATGACTCAATAGTTGTGAAAAGAGAGCTTTTAACTATAAAGATTACATGGTGATGAAATGTCTCGACAGATAGGTCAGCCATTAGCATCAAGACCATAAAGCATCACTGTTCCGATGAAACATCGTATCTGAACTACTAAGGGGTCATGTAGTCAACTGAATTTTCCGTGATATGTTTTCAACAGAAACAATCAAGCTTCCAGACCCAAAAAACAATTTTTCTACGAAGTACTTTGCTCTGTCATGATTCATTGGTGAACCAAATGCTCTACAGGAAGCAAAAGGATATCTAATGTGTGAACTGGAATGAAGACTAGATGGACACTTTAGGAACTCACAAAGTTCAGGAAACTGAGGAATCTGCAGTCTTTAGAAGATCGTGGAACAAATACAGCACCACTGCCCATTTCTGCCTTTAACAACAGTAGCTTGAGAAGACCGACATGCAATTCCCCCAACAACAAAGAGTCCTGGAAAATCGCATTTGGGTGAGAAAAGTAAAACAGGAAATCATGCTAATCCCAGACAAAATTGGTCAAAATATTTGCACCTTGTCATGGAATGCTTGCGCAAACTCATCAAATGTGAAGGGGTGAACATCAATACTACCGAAGTGAGTGTATACAAACCGGACAACCTGTCAAGAATATTTTTTCAATCAATACGTGTACCGATCATAAGAAAAAAAATGAGATAGAGGAAAGACGAACACGTATACGGCACAAATCTGTAAGGCCCTTAATTATAGTTTTGTTCTTTAATAACAACTTTGTTGGCTCTTGTGGCTACTACATTGATTATCCTGCAACCTTTGGTGATTCTTGGGCTGAGTGCCTATCTTCTGAGTAAGATTTAAGAGATTCAGTCTGATCGGGACATCACTAGTTCATACACATACACTTCCAACAGCACAAATACCTGTAGATAAGTTCATTAAAGCACAAGATTCAACTGGTATGCAATGTCCAATGACACAAGCCCGTGCATATTACCGCAACCTGCTGTTTTAGGCAACGTGCATGGGCGCATGTCATTGAACCTTGTTTACTAGTTTAGAGAGAGAGAGAGAGATCTATTCATCATAGCCTTATCAAGTGCATCATTTCTAGTTGCTTGGGCTTGCTTAGTTGAGAGCCCAAGGCCTATTACTCTGGGGTGTCTCTGCCACCTAGACAGCAGAGGTGTGTCGATCTTCCATTGGGGGAGCTTGTTAGCAGGCCTGAGTGCCTGACAGTCTTCTGAAGATTCAGAGTCCACCTATTTGGAGTGGAAGACCAAACTAGAGTATCAAATCAAATGAGGGCTTTGTGACGTCTCATGCTGGAGTTATACTCTTGCAAGAGTGCTCGAAAAAATAGTGTCTTCCAGCTAATTATTTGCCATTCCTTTACTTCTGACAACTACTAATTGCAATCTACTAAAATCATGTAGAGGTAGTGTAGCTTGGGAAATTATTTTGTTTTCATAATTATTAAATAGTTATACCCAGAAAGTTCTAGTACCCCTGGGGCATCAAGATCCTTCTGCACGCACAACAAATGAAGACAGAAAGAATTTGTGACTTAAGCAAGTAAAGGTAGGATAAGGAGAGGTGACTTGAGTTGAGGTGGTAGGTGTGCTTTACTTATGAACTTGGTAGTACTATTTGTGAACAGAGTCCCCAGTTAGTACTTTGTGATCCATTTTGCTTTCAATAAAGCAGGTCTTAATAAGATATTTGACCTAAAAAATGGAGGTTATTCACCTTCCTAACTAGATGTCTAGGTATTGATGTTCCAAAGCAAAGTAAACGAAATTACCACATTGACGAAAAATGCTCAAGATTAAACAGAGTAAAAATATTCCCACTCCCTGGATGAACACGAACAGACTGCAACAAGGAGAGATTTAGTTCTAGCTCAGCCAAGTTTCCAGAAGCTGAACCAGCACAATGTATCTAATTTTATCGAAAATGTGCTGTCTACAAACTCACAAGAGAAACTTGGATGGAAAGGAGAATATTAAATGTTTTTTTATGCAAGATCAGCTGATCAGATCCATCAAGATAATGATAATGATGTTAAAATAATAAAGAAAAAAGTAGGCATTTCATATGACCTGAAAAAGCTTTTTCACCATTTCAGGTGATGAATCCCAAGGCTTTGCAGAGAATGGCTGTTTCATCTTGACACTTTGTGGAGGAAACTTGGCAAGTAGATCTGCAGGATAAGGGTGTTTTGAGTTCTTTTTTTTTTTTTTACAGAATGTGAGGACAGAGAGATATGGCACTGCAAACCTTTACAAAGGGGGCAGCCGTGTCTCCCACTTGAAGAAAGATGAACTGAACATCTTAATGGGTTAGGACCTGCTTGTAATTCACTGAGCTCGAGCTCCTCATCGTCCACTAAAGTCACCTGTTCAGTCTGTAGTTCTGAAGTTTCTGATTTATCAACTGAAAGATGGCAATCCATTGGAGGATGCTCCTTTGGATCAGTAACTTTCTTACATGGCACCTATAGAGAAAAGTAATCATTATTGTTAAACGCAAAAGAAATTTAGAATCCACTCTGCTGAATCTGAAGTGAGAAAGTTGAACAGTTTTGCTTATCCTCAAAATGACTAACTTAATAGATGTGCTACAGTAGAAGCTTCCTCTTTTTCCCCCATCTATTGTGCCAAGCAAGAAAAATACCTTTCTTTTATTCAGTGGAGGTTTGCTCCTTTTATCTACTTTCTTCCGTGTCATACATTGATTCTGCATATAGAGGAACCAGACAAGATTGTCAATGGCTAATTCTGTAATAGCAACAGACAAGACAATTTAAATTAATATAGTCTTCATTAGATAGATCAAATAGCTGAGACTTTACTTGAATTCTCTTTCCACTAGCATGATCTTCTAATCCATCACAATCACCAAATGGTCTCAGGGACCTCAAACAACCAGTTTCATCAATGAAATTTGAGCCTCTTTGACATTCCACATTATGGGAATACATTGCATGCCACACTGTCATTAGACCTTTGCCAATACCATGCTTCCTCACAGGAACAGTATCCTCATATGGAACAGTGGATCTCTGGTTGCTAGACTCCATGATCTACAGATGAACAATTAGAACACATAAATGGTGCAATGTTAGAAAGCTCAATATGGAAAATCAAATTATCACAAAAAAATATGGAAAATCAAAATGAACTGAGATTTTTAGTTTATGGGGGACAATAGAGGACTTCTAAAATCTAAAATAAATAGAAATGGACTAAATAGATAAAATGTGAAAAGATGGTGGAAGGTATTTTCAGCTCACACCACATATATGAAAATTTTAATCAGCAGTTGATGGTAAAGAAAATCAAGGATTTCAGGAGATGATATAGTAGAGCTCTAATCTCACATCTAACCATAAAAAAAGTAAAAATTAATAGTGCCCTAAAAGACAATTACAAAGACATCTGGACTGCAGATACTTAATGGCAGATTGGCAGTTCATAGTTGGGTGTTGTCAGAGACTGATTCCCAAACTATATAGGATTTCCTATTGTGTTTATTGCACTGAAGAAACTGTAGCCCTCCAAAAGTTAAGGAAAAGCACTATGCGTGACGATACTTGATTTCACTTATCATAATTTATACCTCTAATTGTTACAAAAAAAACTTTAAAACACAGGTCCCGCAGGTTGACTACGAGTTGACCTGAATAAGGTAAAGCCTATCCTTGCATGACACAAATAGCATGGCATCAACAATGTTCGTCTAAAGTTTAACACAAAATAAAATTTATGCCCATGAAAATAAAAAAAGAGTAGATAGCCTAATTGTTAATGTACCTTTCTCTTCTTCACGGCTCTTTGGTTCCGAGAGGAATGATAGCATGTAGCATCTGCAAATACATGTAAGAAAGAAGCATTTAGATTAGTTGAACACTAGACCATTAGGATATTAACGGTGAAAGGTGTGGAACAAAATAAAGCACAAGACTGAATATAATTTCAGACACAGTGTCAGAATGAACAAGCATTGACTCAACAGAAAGCCAGAGGATGCCTAGCTTGCCAACAATAACATTCACAATTTAAAGTGAAACATGAGCACATAAATGAAAACATATTTACTATCCCATGCAAAATATGTTGCCGACCTGGGACAGTAAATATATTTCATTGACCATACCTGTAAGTGAACTGGCCACATATTTCACCCATTGGTGGAATCAACCAATGATTCTAAATAACATTCAATTCGTTTGCTACTCACATACCTCTAATATGACCAGTTTTTTGGGGGAGAGGATCAAATTCGCTCCCAAGAGGTGGACCATCCTTGCGGAAGATTTTCCTCAGGATATAATCCTTGGGGAACAGAACTTGTGATCGAGCTGCTGGTTCCTCTCCTATAATGCTCATACTCCTGCTGTCAAACTCCAGTCGTGAACGTGGAATACCACACATGGGAGCTTGGTCACAAGAGGAAGAACTGCTGCTGGATCTAGGTCCACTTGATCGTGCACTAAGTTGCCTCTCCATATGAGCCCCAATGGTTTCCATCTCTCTCCTCTCTTTCCTCCTCCGCTCTTTGAACCATATGCGGACCTGGCTGTAAGCTAAACCGACAGAGGTTGCATACTCTGCCATGTCCTCTGGCTTAGGATACTGTACATCTGGATAGAAAGATATTTCAGCAACAATGAAATGTACATCGTAGTCAAGGAAACAGACTTTTAAACGTTAGTGTGTGCTTACCAGAGTAAAATTTCTCCAGCATCCTGAGTTGCAGGGGAGATTTTTTTGTTCCTGCATTCCCCCTCTTGGCTCCAAGGCCATTGGTCAACACCTGAAGAAAATCATAATTAGAACTCTGCAACTTAAGCAACAGAAATAGCATAGCTACCGAAACTAAAACTCCAGCAAATGGTAACTCTGTGATTCATGTTATGAGCTCAAATGCTAAGAATGTGGTCAATACAATGGTCGAAATTGGTCAGCAAATATTAGTACACCTTACAACCAGTGATTTCAAAACAAACGCTACAGGAAAATTTACAACTCAAGATGACAAATTTCTTTTGAGAAATGGGTGGATCCAGCACAATCACAGGCCAAGTCACTAAATCAACGTGACATATCCCAAACCTATTTGGTTCAATTAGTTTGGTCGAGTTCCACCTATTTCCAACAGAAACTATGCAATCAAACTCACTTTGGCTACATGCTATATTTTCCTAGAACTGCAACTACCATACCTCAAATCATATAGGACGCACTAATTGCTCCATTTAATACAAGCTAATCGAACCAATTCGAGCGCAGAATACCCATGCAAACTGCACTGAAAAGAAAAAAGGGAGCAACACATGGAGCGCGCCCGAGCCTCTACCACCCAAAACCTTGATCCCTAAAACCTCGCGCGCTCAAGCCCCCGCAAAACAACCGCCAAAACGAGCGCGCACATCAACCAATCAAACAGAAAATTGGACGCCTCAGTCCTCACCCCACATCCCCCACTTATCACCTACACTGACCACGCCTCCATGGAGCCACGCGCGTCTAATCACTCAAATCAAAAGGCGATTCCCGCAAAGACCAGTCCAATCGCCGAGGGCCCAGCTGCCGGATCAGAGAAGCACGCACGTACCTGCGCGGGAGGCATAGCGGCGGCGCGGGGCTTCAGGAGGCGGGCACCATGGGCAGCGCCGAAGATGGCTTGACTGCTCGGCGAATTTTGCCGTAGAGGAATTGAAGTGATTCGGCGTTATATGGTGGAGACGGCGGAGATGGGCGGGGAGGCCTAAACCCTACCAACGAGCGGCCATTTCTGCTGCTCGTGGTTGTGCTGCCCTTTTCCGGCCCATAAACCCTCGGGTCGCCGAGATTAGGGTGGAAATATCTCTGCGCTTTTTTACAGAGAGGACCTTGTAGATTACCGAATTTCGGGGCATCTGGGTTTTTGCTGACACTCACTGTTTGGAAATTGTTGTATCCTGTATCCGCTTTGCAAATAGATTTGTAGAATGTTGCTGTTAATTTTTTCAACTAATATTAATAGATCATAGTTCATTGTACTTCAATTCCATAACCGTTCTACAATTATTTTAAACTATATAAATCTACCCCGACAGCCGCCACTCGATCTCACATTCCACGCGTGCCCCTTGTAATTTCACGCCGCCTCTGCCTTCTCGACGTTGTCGCCTCTGCTACCGATGCAGATGGGGAGCTTAGCCACGCATAAGAGGAACCTCTATTTTCTGCACCACCTTGACGTCCCCGTCCTAGCCAGCACCGTCTCCGCCTCCGCCTCCACACAAGGCCGGCACTGCCAGTCCAGATTAGAAGCATGGCCAAGCGGAAGAGGATATGCAAGGCCACCGCTCGTATGTGCTCGGTCGCCCATCCATGGTCGTCCACCGCTGGATCTTCTTAGGCCCAATGTCGTTGTTCTAGGCGAAGATCCATCCATGCTTGGATCCATTTCATTTTTTTCTTAGAAACATTTTGTTGAGTGGCAAGACTTAGCATTTGTAATGGTCATTGCAGTACTGATTAGCTTAATGATAATAATTTAAGGCCGCTACTAGTTCAATTGCAGTTCGGTTTTGAATTGAAAGGCAGAGTGCTCTTATGAGGAAAGATTGTATGAGATTGAGGGGTAACTGCGGAGGATGACAAGGTATAACAATGAAGCTTGGATCATGTCGAAGGTATCCAGGTGGTTTCCGACCAGGTCTCCAGCCGGGTAGTCTCCCTTCAGGTGGTTTCTAACCAAGTGGCCTCTGTCTAGATGGCCTCCAACCAAGTCTCTGTTTGGGTGGTCTCTGACTAAGGTGATCTTCGACCATGATGATCTCTGACCAAGTGATCTTTGACCACAATGATCTCCGACTAGGTAATCTTTGACCATGGTGATCTCCGACCATGTCTCTATCTAGGTGGTCGAACTAGGCAACTGATCTATTCTGAGGAGCTAGTCAAGACCGAGGAGCTGGTCAAGATCGAAGAGTTGGTTAAAATCCGAGGAGCTGGAAGACCGAACAATGATTGGTTGAATGTTGAGCACGTAATTGGACCAAACATGTGGTACGAGAGGAGGTTTTCGGATCGAGCATGTAGTCGAATCTAAGAAGGTTGAACTGCAATAAAAGATACTCATGTAGATATATGGGAGTTTACATGATCAAATAGGAAATATATGTTAGTTATAGAAAGTTTGGAGATTAGAAGGCATAGTCGAATCATATATGTAAGTTGTGTTCTTTTTAATTAGGAATCCTAATCTTTTACAACTAAGACATGCCACCCTTTAAATAGAAGAGGGTCATGGCCGATTGAATCATCAAACAATCCATTAAAAATACAATTGCATCTATCTTTTTACCTAGCTCATGTAATCTCGTCCTTTTTTCTTCTCCCTCCTGTTATTACTCGTTCTTGACCTCGACGACTAAGGACAAGACGCTAGCCATCTGCACTCTAACGAGGTCCCTCCTAAGTGTGGGTGATGACGAAGGTCTAATGGCGTGGCGCCATGACTAGGGTTTCATAGGCGCTGCTTGTCAGATAGTTATCGTTGGAACTTCCGCATCGGAGCTTCCGATTATCCTGGTCGGAACTTTCGGTCTAGGATTGCATGTGAGGTGCTCAGTGTTTGACGCATGACATCTTTTTGCGTCAACACACTTTTTGGTGACTCCACTGGGGAATCGAAGCTTTCGGGCATAATCAATCTGGCCAGAAAATTAATCAAGGGAGCATTGTTACATCTGTGCTCATGGTAATGGCGTTGCCATCTATTTGCACTAAGCACAAGCCCAATGTAAGTAGCATGGTTATTACTCGGGAAATGCCAAAGCTATGATTGATCAATTAGTTGGTAATGCCATGGCGAAACATTGTGAAAGAATGGTTGAGAGTTTAGATTTATCTAGCCATGTTAGGGTTTTAATGTTTCGAGTACCAGATGAGCAGCGTTAAAGACAATTCCTATTGCATGGCATTAGTACTCCAAATATGAATTCTTTTGGTAACATGCAACATAATTACGTGACTACCAGCTCATCGACAATGCTTACACCACTTAGGACATCACAAACTAGAGTGCCGATGAATGATCAACATAGTTAAGTAGTTGAATTCGGCAAATTATTTTGAGCCATCATTTGCTGGTAATGTTGGTACCATGCAACAAGGAAGTTTACATTTTAATTCACCGGCAATGTTTTCATCTAATGAGTTTATGTACCAAGTTACACCAATGAACAATATATATGGCCAGAATGATATTAGCGATTTAAATACTTATGATGGGCCATCTAGACCAGAGGTTGCATCACAATATTCACTTAACTTGGCCACATATTCAGCTAGTGATCATGACTGAGTAGTTGAATCAGTAAATACACAAGCGCCTAATGCATATGTCTCGGTTACGTGTTATAGCCGAGATGCTGAGAATTTGGCGAGCGTACATACACCTTCATACCATGTTGCAACATATGATGTGCTTTGTACATTACCGCAGAGTTCCGGTATTCCATACGGGTTAGTGCAGGAAGAAAATTTCAGGGCTCCGCCCGAGGTAAGGCCTCAAACGGACTCCCCGTGAGCATCTTCATCTGTGCCACCGCTTGCCGTCGCTACCGGCGAGCTGGAACCCGGTTCCGACAGGTTTCCGGTGAGTCCGCTGCCGCCTTCCCCTCGGCGCCGCCGTGCTCCCTCTCTTCGGTCGCCCCTTCACCCTGAGCTGTTAGATCTATCACGTGCAACCAAGATTAGAACCCTGCATACCCCTTCGTCGGCCAGTAGAAAGTCGCTGCGTGGCACACATAAACCCAGTCAGCCTTTTGTGCCACGCCAGCCGCCACATCAGCTGCCACCTCACTCTCTTTGCTTACGTGTCATCCAGTCAGCAACCACGCATTAAAG
The DNA here is from genome assembly GCF_958298935.1 of Phragmites australis. Taxonomy (NCBI): domain Eukaryota; kingdom Viridiplantae; phylum Streptophyta; class Magnoliopsida; order Poales; family Poaceae; genus Phragmites; species Phragmites australis. Next base: position 17,465,810 of record NC_084931.1, read on the forward strand.
GATGTTTTTCAATAAAAAATAATTCCAAATATTTCCTGTAATTTGTAATTTTTCATATAAGCCCCTGAACTTCTCTGTTTTCACAAAAGAGCCTTATCTTTTAGGGAAAATTGTGTTCTTACCCTTATTTTGGAGTGAAACTATGATTTTACCCCTATTTTTATAACTTTGTGATTTTGCCCTCACTTTTTGAATGTGAACCGGCCATTTGCCCCTGTTTTTTACACCGTCAGGTACAAATTGAGTTGGCGATTAAAAAAAATCTTTGAAAAATAGGAAAGGATGGAAATAGACCAAAATACCCATGTGCAAGTGTGGAACCGTATCCTTTTGCAGCCACTCGAACCTTATCCGCTAGCTCAGGCGGAGGCGCGGTGCGGGCGTGCTAGCAGGTTGCGCGGGCGAGCGAGGAAGCCGGCGGGCGGCTCGGGTGGTAGCGCGTCGCGCGGGCGAGCGAGCCGGTCGGGCGGAAGCGCGGCGCGCAGGCGAGCGAGCCGGCCGGGAGGAAGCGCGTAGCTGCGGGCAAGCCGGGCGGAAGTGCAGTGCTGGAGCGTCGCGTTGCTCAGGCGGCTGGGCGGAGGTGCGTTGCTGCGGGCGGCTGGGCAGAGGCGCGTTGCTGCGGACGGCTAGGCAGAGGCGCGTTACTGCGAGCAGGCAGAGGTGGGTCACGCGGGCGAGCGAGCAGAGCAGAGGTGGGTCACGCGGGCGAGCGAGCAGAGCAGAGCCTTGTCAACTTCATAAGCTTGGTAATTATTTCTTGCTGGCACTGTTTTTGAGTATTAACAGAATAAGATTTCACTTCTGGGAATGAAATGAGGGAAAAATGATAGTATTAGAAGCTGATATTATGGTGCTCAAATATCACATCATGTATTTGGATGAGGGAAATGCTTACTGAAATGCTTATTGGGTTGTTTGCTTGCTAGAAGGTGGAGCTGATGTACATGCTTATACAGATTTCTTTGTTGGGACAAGGAAACAACAGCTGTGAAGCAATGAAGTGTGGAGAGACTAGGTAAATTCTTGTGATTGTTTCTAGATTTGATGAATGTCAATTAAATTGAGTCTGTTGGACGAATTAGCTTCGGTGTTTAGGATTATTTAGCTAATTGTATATCTTTTGCTATGATTTGTAGGCCAATTAACAACGATTTGAAACTTGTTGTTAAAGTTCGGTCATATTTCAGTTTGCCGGATGGAGGGCCAAAGACATATTGCAGGAGTAAAACCTTGATACCACATGTTGATAGACACCACTTTGGGTTGTTGCAATTAGTTGATCACATAGCTGAGCACTTTATGTAGGGTTCTAAGCAATACATAACTTTTTGGCGTTCTTTGGACGATGCCTCTTTTGAGATTAAAATTGATGAACAATTGCAAGAGTGGTTTCAACTCAACCTAGAGAAAGGAGTCGTGGGCATCGATGCCCAGATCAATGATTTTGAAGGTCCATTGCAGCTTTCACCCACAAAACGTAGGTGTCACCATACAGTGAGAAATAGAGTAATAGAAACTCCGAGTACTCCACTTCTAGATTTGGATCCTCCTATTTATTTAACCCAGTCCACTCAAGACATGAGAGATGCCACAATTAAGAGAGCCACAAATGAGACACCCACCAATGAGAGAGTCACCAATGAGAGAGATACAACCAAGAAGCCTACCAAGAAAGCCAAAAAGTCCAAAAGAAAAGTTGCACATGATGAGGAGAGGTAGGAGTTGATGAGGATGGCATCTACTCTGACACTGAATCACTTGTGGCACTAAGTGATAGCAGCTATGACACTGATTTGGCTGCATCATCTGACTCTGACTCTGATTGCAATGACCCTGAGTATGATCCTGATTGTGAAATAGTTGATGAGGACGATGTTCCTGTCTTTTCATATGATGTTGATGATCCATGTATTGATAATGATGTGATATTCTCAGATGTTGACCAGTGCAAGTCAGCAGTTATCCATCATGCTATCTTGAATGATTGTGCTTTCCATATCGTCAAGAAAGATAAGAAAAGATTTAGAGCCATATGCAAGAGAGCAGATAAGGGTTGCAAGTGACAATTTTATGCATCTACCAGCAAGAAGTACATTGGATGCAAGGTAAATTCAGATATGTAATTTTTTTTTAGAATTTAAGATTTGTTCATTAAGTTGAGATGACAATTACTCACAAAATAGTTCTTTTATGCATTCTTTTGTTGCAGGTGAAGACGAGTGGATCAAAGCACACTTGTGGTTCATTCAACAAATGTGGTGACACGATGGCCTCAAATAAATGGGTAGCTAATAGAGTGGTGGACTTGTTGCGGGACAAACCCACAATGGGACCTAAGGAGTTGCAGGATGAGCTGAAGAAGAAGTACAAGATGGATGTTCCATATGACAGGGTATACAGAGGCAAAGAGAGAGCACTTGACATGATAAATGGGAAGTGGGATGACAGTTATGATTTGCTACCTACTTATCGCGCTGAGCTTCTCAAATCAGTACCTGACAGTATCATTGAGTTAGACACAGAAGAGCACAATGGGGATGTGTGTTTCAGGAGGTTATTTGTTGCTCTTAAACCATGTATTGATGGTTTTTTGCAAGGATGCAGGCCCTATATTGCCATGGACTCCACTCACTTGACAGGAAGGTCAAGAGGTCAGTTGGCATCAGCTGTTGCAGTGGATGGTCATAACTGGTTATTTCCAGTTGCATATGGAGTGATTGAGACAGAGTCTAAGGAAAGTTGGACATGGTTCATCTAGAACTTGAAGAAAGCTATTGGAACTCCTACAAGTTTGTTCATCTTTCAAGTTTCATCTCTCAAGTTGCATCTTTCAAGTTTTATCTTTGAATTACTACCATAATACTATTATGTTCATACAGGTTTGGTAATCAGTACAGATGCAGGCAAAGGAATAGAAGGGGCTGTAGATGATGTGTACCCAGGAGTGGAACATAGAGAGTGTATGAGGCACTTGTGGAAGAACATGAAGAAAAAGTACTATGGTCCCTTGTTTGCTCAGAATATGTGGGCAGCCGCCAAGAGCTTCACAATTGAGAAGTTCAATTACCACATGGGGAAGATAGAGGAGAAGAGTCCTGATGCACTTTCCTGGTTGGATAACAATCATCCATATGTGTGGAGTAGAAGCAAATTCTCTGATGACTGCAAGGTAGATTACATCAATAATAACCTCTCTGAATGTTTCAATAGCTGGGTGTCAAAAACCAAGGACATGCAGATTGTGGATATGCATGACAAGATAAGACAGATGATCATAACCAAGTTTCATTTGAGAGGAAAGATTGGTAGTAACATGGAGGGCAGAATAATCCCAGCTATTACTAAGTCTTTGAATGCTAAAAGCAAGGCTATTAAGGACCATGAGGTCTTGACATGTGGAGCTGGAACAGCTGAAGTAACTGTGTCCACCATCAGGCATGTAATCAACTTGGAGCAGAAGACATGTAGTTGTAGGGTTTGGCAAGTGACTGGAAAGCCCTGTAGCCATGCTTTAGCTTTCATTGCAAAGCTTAGTAGGGAGGTACATATGGATGACTTTGTCCATGAATACTTCTCTGTTGAGAGGTTCAGAAAGGCATATGCAGGTGTTTTTAATCCAATGACATCGAAGCATCAATGGCCACGTGTTGACATAGGTTGCAAAATCAAGAAGCCTAAATTGCGAAGGAAACCTGGGAGACCAAGAGTATCCAGGATCAAGGCATCTGATGAGGCACACACTAGGAAGAGAAGAGAATGCACCGAATGTCATGAACTAGGACATACAGCCAAGCATTGCCAAGGAGGTCTCACAGCTAGTCAAAAGAGGAGGTTTTCATCTTCAGAAAATACATCAGGAGAGGGGAGCAATGATCCAAGTGTTACACACACATCAAAGTAAGTCATGCATTGGTACTCATTTGCATTAATTCTCATTCTTACATAATCATAATTGATTTTTGCTTACTTAATCATTGCTGATTTGTACTTAGTTTACCATCAACTTGTCTACTAACATATTTTTACTCCTTTCACATGAAATACAAGTGCAAGTGCAAGTGCTAGTGCAAGTGCAAGTGCAAGTGCTAGTGCAAGTGACATGGGAGGAAGACCACCAATTGGAAGGGGAAGGGGAAGGGGAAGGGGAAGGGGAGGAGGAGGAGGAGGAGGAGGAAGAGGAAGAGGAGAAGGGAGGCTAGCTGCATGGTTTGGTGCTTGAATGTGATGTTTTGGACTGGACACATAATAATTATCTATTAGTTGTTGGTTTTGTTGGATATGTATTGGTGCTTTTGTTGGACATGTACGTTTCCATGTGATGTATGATCTGGACGTACTATGTGATGCTATGTTATGGTTGTAATATATGATTTCTGCTTGAATATATAAGTTGTGTCAAAATGTTGTCAAGTTGTGTCAAAATACTGTCAAAATTCGGTCAAATTTAAAATATATGCAATTTTAATCAAGTTTTGTTGTCAAATTTCTGTCAAAATGCTTAATGTGAAAATAGGGGTACAATCACAAAGTCCTAACAAAAATAGGGGCAAATCTGCAAGGGTATACATGTCCTTTTATAGCTGATTTCACACCGTTAAGTGCTCTTAACAGAATAGGGGCAAACACAATGTTCACATTCAAAAAGTGAGGGCAAAATCACAAAGGTAAAAATAGGGGTAAAATCACAGTTTCACTCCAAAATAAGGGTAAGAACACAATTACCACACTTTAGCCCCTAAAGTTTTCCAAAATTACATTTAGACCCCTATATTTTTACAAAAAGGTCCCTAAAACTTTTTGATAATTACAATTAAGTCCTTTTCTTTTTCAAATTGAACCCTAATCTTGTTTTTAGCGTATCTTTTTCATCGTAGCTCCGTTTTAAGCGATTCTTGCGCTGTTAGATTCGTTTCTCTGAGCTCTATCTTTTTAGATAGGTTTTATCTTGTTATTCTTTTGTTTTGTACTCTGTTTTTAGTGTGTCTTGTTTGTGTGCTTTACTGGTAATTGTGCGATTAGTCGACAATGCCCTGGATCAACTTGAAGAACGTCAAGATCAAGATTTAGAGTACACTGAGCAGCAGTAAGGAGAAGGCAAGTGTACTTGATCATCTTAAACCTATGATTTAAATTGTTTTGTTTTACAAGACTACATGCATTGTCTGTCAATATGATGGGTAGTCATTTATGTTAGGGTTTTCTCTAGATTTTCCCTTATCATCCCTTGGAACCTAGATGGTTTATGGTTAGGTATCTTTGTTGGGTAGATTGCTTAGCCATGCTTTTGGGATACTGAGAAGTGTCATAATCTTGACTAATGAACATATACAATAATAGTGATTAACTTGTTAATGGTTTAGCAATATGGAACGTTAGGCCTTGAGCATAGGGATGTTGGTGATAGTGGTCATGGTTATGATGTTGGTTTAGTGTTTGCTCAAGAGACCTAAGTAAAGATCGGTTCGTGGAGCAACAACCCGAGAAGTTCCGTACAAACAAGAGAAAGCTTAGCCGATTAATTAGGGTTCTTCCAGTGTTGTGTGGGCCAGATGGGAGGCATAGATGAAGGAAGTTAATTCTCAGAAACCACAGGGCACAAGAGGGGGCTTTTAGGTGGTAGCACCTAGCGGTGAAACCTAGAGTGTTAGTGACACATACTGGGAAGATTCTTTGTAAAGGCTTCGTAGTGATCTCCTGGCAACACACCACTAACGTGTGTATAGTGCTTAGCCGGTATTGCAACATGGAGACTTTAGTCATCTGCTTGCAGGTGATGAAATCACGACTCGTGGAAAAGTTGTACAACCGCTGCAGAGTGCAAAACTGTTATAACAGCCATGCTCACAGTCATGAGAGACTTGGATCCTCACATGATTAGTTGGTTTTGGATATGGGTTATGGTTATGGTCATGGTCTTGTTGGTACAGGAGGTACTGGATGGTGATGGTTTATGGATGGTTGTTAGGTGGTTTGGGCTACATTTACTAAATAATTGCTTAATGCTTTTGAGTCCAAATATCTTTTTTTACTCGTATTTACGCAAATATACCATGTGTTAGCCTGTTATTGTTGAAAGCCTACATATTATTATTTTTTACACTTGCTGAGTACTCTATGTGCTCACCCTTGCTATCTCCCACAATACATATGCTGCTCAGTGGAGGACTTTTAAGACTTTCAAGACGATGACCTGGTGTTCTAGGAGTGTGTTCCTCAGTCGGTGCCTGTGGAGTGCTTGATCACCGATGCTTTTGTCCCACTACCATCGAAAAGATGCTGTCGTTTAGTTATTAAAGTTGTTTAGGTGAAGTCTTTTTGTAAGAAGTAAATGATTGTAAGTTGAAGTATTGCTTTTGTTACTTCACCTATGATGTCCTTATGTGTGTTAAACTTTCTGGGAACACATAAGCCGCACTTGGTTTTGTTCGATAAAACCGGGTGTGATAGCGACTTCTTACATCTCCTAATTTGTCCAGATCTTAATGATGATAACGTCGACTCGCAGGTCCGAAGCCTGATGTCAGCTGCTATGAGGTAATATGGTCTTCCAGCTGGCGCACTTTCGTTGTGCAATCTCATCCTGTTGGAGAGGGCATGACACAGAAGGGTAAGTTTGGCATTTCTAAAATTCCTGCCCCCGAGCCTTTTTATGAGTTAGATTTTCACGGTTGGTGCCATGCAGGGTCTCCTTGAGGTCGACGTTCTGGGCCCAATCATTGACGAGGTTTTGGATGTCTCTGATTAGACCACCTCAGGGAGAGAAATTCGCCGCAATGTCACACCCAATTTTAACGTACAAAATCAAATATGACTTATGTGTGCCTAGGATGTTTAACACAAATAAGGACGTCACAGGTGAAGTAACAAAAGCAATACTTTAAAGAAATAAACGTCAAACTCTTACAACAATTGATATATATTGTCTTCTATATAGATATTTGCAGCGGAACAGAAGAATTGGTGTCCAACAACACCGCAGGAAACCGACCGGGAGACACGCGCCTAGAATGTTACAACCTTGTCCTGATAGTCTTCAACATCTTCACTGATAACTCCATAGGCAATCGACAGAGAGCATCTCACTAGAATGCATCTTTCACGAGGCCTTCGAGTTCTTTTCCAACTAGTGTTTGGTTATAGCAAGTGTGAGCACATGTAGTACTCAGCAAGTTGTAAAGGAAATATTATGCATATAAAGGCTTTGGCAAGGTAAGGCTAGTTTGGCTCTTTTGCATAAAACAACATTTAAGTAAGAACATTTGAAAAGTAGTAGTAATTAAGTATATGACTGTAAATAATCAACCACCTCAAGATTCCACCCATCTTGACTTAACCAATTGACCACCTCAACCAAGGTTATAACCACCAAGGTTGAACACCCAACACCTCAACCATGGCTCCCACCACCAAAGTTGAACTACAAACCACCTCAACCACGACTCCCACCATCGTGACTGACCCACACCTCAACAATGGTCCCCACCACCACAATTGACCACACAGACCAAACCATCAAATTATAATCATGGTAGGTTTTTCGTGCCACTCGTGATCGTGAGCACGACTGAATATTCAGTTTTAACTCTGCAGAGGTTGTATATACCAACAAGTCGTGATTTCATCACCTGCAAGCAGGTGACGAAGTCTCCATTTTGCCCGTGTTAGCTAGACACTTGCACACATCCAAGGTGTGTGGCCAGAAGATCACTACAAAACCTTTATAATGCTCATCTCAGCACATGTCTACCCCGCTAAGGTTTTACCGCCACGTGATTTCACCTCAACAACATAAGCCCCCTCTTGCGCCTTTCGGATCCAAGACATTGTCCATTCACCGCTCTTCAGCCTGGTCTACACTATACTGAGAGTAGCAAATTAATTGGCTAGGCCTGACCCATATCAGGCTTGTGGTTGTATTGTAAACACAAAAATGTCACCTCACGAACCGGTCCTTAGATTTGAACAAGACTACCATTTTCCCATCACACACCAACCTCATCACACCACTTGCTCAAATCCCTATGCCATGTTGCTAAAAAATTATTCCATCATATTTTTATCATTGTTGCATAGGACCATTATCAATTTTGTATAGCATTAATTATGATTACCATCCCAAAACAAGGCTAAGCATCATCTACGCTTCCATAACCTAAAACCATACTAAGGCGATAAGGATGATAAAGGAAAACTAGGGTAAAACCTAACTCTTGGGATTCCCAACAAATTATTAGCATGCATGTTTGTAAAACTAAACGTTTGTAAAACTGAGATAAATATGATGAAGACCACAACTTGCCTTCACTTGACTCAGTTGGGTCTTCAGAGAAATCTTGGTCTTGAAGTCCTTCTATCTCCTTTGGAATATTGAATAATCGCGAAAACTACCGACAAATGACACAAAGGAAAACACTAAGAACAGTATACCAAACATAATCAAAACACTTTAAAACACTATGGTTGGATGAGTATGATTTTAGAGAAGAAATTTTGATGCAAGAATCGTCTAAGTCAAAGTTAGGATGAAAGATAACGGCTTTCAAAAGATGGATTAGGCTAAAAAGGAAAGTCTGGTTTACTGGAGTTATCTTCCTATAGGAAAAGGTTTATTGCGCAATCATTGTGTTAGACTTGACAACATCATTGTGCAAGGTTCAAGAGGTATAGGGCTGACTAGACTTCACTGATTAGGCTAAAGATGATGATGTGGTGCTGACTTGGCATTCCATGCAAGCATCGTCTTGGATTAAAGAAGAGGTGAGCTGAGATCTAGCCTAAACCTCCCATGATGGATCAAATGGCTGGAAGTTACGCTTCTGGGTTAAGGATACTACCGATGACTCTGCTTAGTGATGGCAGCTCAGGTTTCATCAAAGACGACGATCGGGCACATGGTCACTAACATTGATATTGGGCTTCAGTGGTGTTTCAGCGAAACGAGGGAAGCATAGCGTAGAATGCGGAAAGGCTAACTCAGAGGTATAGTTGGTTTTAGAAGGGATCATCCGAGGCAGCGGCAAAACAGTGACAACTGCTGCTAGGTTTGGTGGTGACTATGAACAGATGCAGCAACGAAAATGCTCGCATTCCCAGAGATTGGCTATAAAATTTGAGAAACCGTTTAAACAAAGACGTTCATATATCCCGAGAACACAATGCTATAGCATGGGTTTGGGTAGATCATCCGCTGAGAGGAAGAACGACCAGCAGAGATGGGATGGGTGAAGGCTGCGGCATGCTGCGGTTGGCAGCCGTATTTTGGTTTTAACTGAGACATATCTACGCAGCACTGATATCGGGGGCCATAACTCCTAGCTATATTATTCAAAAGGGGACTTTCATAGGTTCAAATCGAAGCTCTCGACGAGACCTACAACTTTGGTATTGTTAAGATTTACATTTGTGGCCGTCTTGAATACCAAAATTGCATGGGAAGATGAGGTTGTCCAGGACTCCGCGAATATCCACAGATTTCATGGATCCTTTGTGTTGGGCCTTCTAGATGACTTGTTGCCGACCAAGGGCTTGAGTTTGGGTAGGATTGAGTAAAAAGGCACTTTAGGTATATCTAGGGTTTTATAAAAGAAACTTTTGCAGAGAAATTTGAATAGGGTTTGAATTGAATTAAGCTTGCAGTGAATTTGAGATAAACAAAAAATTAGGTTGACAAGACTGGGAGTAGATAAGGAATTTGAATTTTGATTTGGGTAGAATTTGAGAAAGATGAGAGATTGGATTTAAACAAGGATTTGGATAAGATTTGAATTGAACTAGAATAGAATCAGGTATGATCAAAGGTGGAATAGATGATGAATTCGAGGATTTTGAATTGCAACCATTAGGATCCTTAACCTACTCAATATTGAATTTTGTAAAAAAAAATTCAAAACCTTATTCACTCAAAACACCAAAGAGAAAGAAAAAGAAAAAGAACTCTAATGCATTTACCTGGCTCCTAGCAAAAATTAGCATGCAATGCACACAAAATAATAACCTATATTGTTTGATTGTTTATAAAAATAGGTTTTAAACCTATTCTATTGGTCAAGCTACTCACTAAAGTTGGAAAATTTTAAAAATTTGTAAAATCTTGGAAAGTAGAGTGTTACAATGTAACACCCAGTTTTAAAGGAACAAAACTGAGCACAACACATGTATGCCAAGATCAAGATTCATACATGTGCTATATCATCAGTGTATCATCACAGTGCCATTATTACACTGTATTTAACTTATTACAAAAGGACCCGAGGGTCAAAAAGAAAACAGAGCGGAACTAAAGATCTTCAGCGCCAACAGGGTTTCCATCTTCCACAAACATGAGCCGGGGGCACACCAGCCTAGAACAGCAACTCCGGATCGAAGTCGTCTTTGTCGAAGGAAGTAGCTTCATTGACGGCTTCTGAATAGCGGAAGAATGCAAAAGAAGGGACAATGGGCGTGAGTACAAAAATATACTCCGCAAGTGAAGAAAAAACATGCTATGGGGTTTAAGTAAAGGAAAGTTAGACATGGTTAACTGCACTAAGCAAACTTAACCTATGACTCCAACATCAGGCGTCTTATTTACTAAGTGTGAAGACATCACTATAACAAGGGATTAACTCATCGGATTCCATCTAACCATCCAGACTCACCAGGTAATTCCATTACCCAGCTACCCAACCAACCATACCAAACCATGAACCCATCTAATCCTGAAGAAGTCCAAGTTCTCTCTTATCTGTGAGCACGACTGATCGACCAGATAGATACTCTGTAGAGTTTGCACAGCTTTCCCCATGAGTCGTGATTCCCGTGTTGCTTCACACTTTCGGGGTGTGAAGTCGGGGTCTCACTACAAGGCCTTTACAAAGCTCCCACTAACTTGCAGGCACCCACTTGTGCCTGAGGTTTCACTACTAACAGACGATTACATCGATATAGAAGCCCCCTCTTATGCCACTCAATCGCCCAATGGTGCCCACAGAGTTAGAGGGATGGCTAATTAGTTGGCCAGGTCGTACCCATATAGGCCTCATGGTTGTGTGGATTCACTTGGTTATATGTTCAAGAATTGGTCCTTAGGACCCCACACAGGAACAAACACAAGCCTGCTGTTGCTACAAAAGATTACCACTCTCATTTTGTGTTGCATAGGCATTGGTCAATATTAACATTTTCCCTAACTATGACTACACTAGCATATACTACCTATTTTAACCCATGGTTAAACAACGACGATAAGGAATAATCATACAAAGCTAGTAAACTCAAATATAGGATTCAAATTAGACAAGCATGCATTGAAGGAATAAAATAGCTACACATGAATCCTAAAATAGGGGCAAAATATTCAAGGACACTTGCTGTCAGCGAAGGGTTGCTCAAAGTCTTCGAAAGCTTGATCTTGAAGATTCCCGAACTGCTCACCTCTTAAATGACAAACCAGAAAAAAGCACACAAGGGAAAATACTAAGAACAGTACATCAAATAGTACTAAATCTAGGTAAAAACTCTATAAAAAGATTCTATAAGTCGCTATGAACATTTGAGCATGAAAATCGTCCAAATCGGAGCTACGAGCAAAAAATATAGAACTTTTGAAGTTCCAGGGGCTTTTCTGCAAATTTTAGTTAATTTTTAGAGAAATACCCGAATTGCTTTTATACTGAAAACGTTATTTATGAATTCATAATGTGAAATCGAATTTAATTTTCTATTGGAAAAGCTCATATAATTGGTCTACAGACCCATGGACCACAGCCAAGAAGGCTGGTCCATGTCCACGGTGGGCCGGTTTTGCAAAACAGAGGGGTATGCAATACAGGATGTTGGATGAAGATCGGACGGCCGGGGTGAAGGGAGCTCGAACCGGGCTACGCGGGCACAGGTGGCGACCGGCCAACGGCGGCAGGATCGCCGGAACTTCACCAGAGTGGAGCAAAAACACGCCACCAGGCATGGATCACGACGGGGATCATCATCGTGGACTTCTCGACAACAGAGAGGAGCTGAGGGCGACCGGCAACGGAGAAGAGCGGACGGTGGTGCTCCGAGCTTAGTGCGGCGGTGTTCGGTGGCGGAGAGAGGCCGAGCAGCAGCCAGGAAGCTTCACCGATAGCTCTGCGACACCCAAGAAGCAAGAACCAAGGTTAGAGGGGCTCAGACATGGAGAATTGCGGTGGCGGCGAAGCTCTCATCGGACACAAAGAAGAAGCAGGCACCGACGACGAAACCGAGAGGGGAAACTAGGGGGAAATGGGGGAAAGGGTGTGGAACATCGCCACGAAGACAATGGGTGGATTAAATCCTCGAGAGAGGGAGCGAATCGGACGGATTCGAGGAGATTGGCTGGCGGCCATGATTTCCATAAATGCGTCGGTTTTTTGCATTACAGAGGGATATTGGAGGGGGAAACGGCCGGGAGCTCGTAATTAGGGGGCAGGGATCACGGTGGTGGTGTTTAATTGAGTCGAAACGGCTTGGGGAGGCGGGATTTTGAAACAGCGGCATGATTTGGGGGCGATTTGGGTGAGCGGTGGGAGGAAGAAGAGAGGGAGTCAGCTCGGGCGCTTGGGCGGCTCGGCTGCGACCGGCTCAGGCGGGGTCCACTTGGCGGAGAGAGAGAGGAAGGGAAGGGGCTAGCTCGAGCACAAGGGAAAACCAGCTCAGGCGTGGCCTAGTGCGGGGAAGAGGCCGGAGGCCCATGCGGGAGGGAGAGAAAGAGAAGTGGAGGGGAAGGGATTGGGCCGGGGAAGAAAGGATTTGGCCCGGGAAGACTTTTCCAAATTTCCAAACCTTTTTCTTTTAAGATTTTGAGCCGAAATCAAAAGGAGGTTTGAATGAGTGACTTCTAGCGATCTTTGCAAACTTTTTCGATGCATAAAAACCCTATTGCAACTACAATGGCATGAATGCATCAAACTTGTATAACCTATGTCAAATTTAAATTTAGAAATTAATTTCTTATTTTAAACAAAATTGCAACTCCTATTTAAAATTCTTGCAAAATTTTAAACTATTGCAAAAATTGAAATTTAAGGTGTTACAAACCTACCCCCTTAGGCTGAATCTCGCCCTTGAGATTCGGAAGGACCGGAGAAGAGATGGGGAAACTCGACCTTCAGATCATATTCTCTTTTCCAAGTTACTTCCTCTTCTGAGTGATGCTTCCACTACAAGCTGTCCGTCAGAGTAGGGATTGGTGCGCCCAAATAGCACCAGTGGGGATCTCCAGCTCAGGAACCAGTACGCGCTTACGCGGGGTGATCTTCGTGCGGGCCATCTAAAGTTTTGAAGAAGATAGAACATTAGTAACAGTTTTGTAAAGAGCAATAGATAGGGAGAGGAAAAACTGAAGGAAAAACAATTTTGCATAAGTAGTTTGTACAAACATAAGTCCTTAGCACGTCATTTCTATCTAGGTTGCATCCTACGGTCAACACGGCTCTGATACCACTTCTGTAACACCCAGTTTTAAAGAATAAAACTGGGCACAACACATGTATACCAGGATCAAGATTGATACATATGCTACATCATCAGTGTATCATCACAGTGCCATTATTACAACATTATTTAATATGCTATTGGAAAAGGACCCGAGGGTCTACAAGAAAACACAGCGTAACTAAAGATCTTCAACGCTAGCGGGGCTTCCATCTTCCACATGCGTCTTCCACAGCCTGTTAGGATCCCAATACCATGTTGCTACAAAAGATTACCACTCCCGATTTATGTTGCATAGGCATTAGTCAAGATTAATATTTTCTCTAACTATGACTGCACTAGCATATACTACCCATTTTAACCTGTGGTTAAACAATGACGACAAGGAATAATCATACAAAGCTACTAAACCCTAACATAGGATTCCAATTAGATATGAATGCATTGAAGAAATAAAATAGCTACACATGAATCCTAAAATAGGGGCAAAATGTTCAAGGACACTTGCCGTTGATGGAGGGTTGCTCAAAGTCTTCGAAAGCTTGATCGTGAAGATTCCTGAACTGCTCATCTCCTAAACGACAAACCGGAAAAAGTACACAAGGGAAACTACTAAGAACAGTATACTAAACAATACTAAATCTAGGTATAAACTCTATAAAAAGATTCTACACGTTGTTACGAACATTTGAGCGCGAAAATCGTCCAAATCGGAGCTACGAGGAAAAAGTATAAAGCTTTTGAAGTTCTAGGGGCTTTTATGCAAATTTTAGTTGATTTTTAGAGAAATGCCCGAATTGCTTTTATACTGAAAACGTTATTTATGACATCATAAAACGAAACCGGATTTAATTTTCTATTGGAAAAGCTCATGGAATTGGCCTACGGACCCATGGACCAAGGCCTGGGAGGCCGATCCATGTCCATGGTGGCCCGATTATGCAAAACTGCTTGGGTCACCTTGCAAACTTCACATTCGGTCTGAGAATCCTATGACTCTATCTTAGTGTCACATTCGGTCTGAGAATCCTATGACTCTATCTTAGTGTCCAATGCTTGGAGCACATCGGGCTCGTTTGGGTCATATCGCATGATGAAAACCTCGCGACAGCTAGGGTCCTCGAAACGGGACTCTGCGACCATCATGGATCTGGACAAAGGTAGCGTAGTCATAGTCTCCAAATCTAAAGAAAACGTGAAAAATGAGCCCGTACCTGGTGCACCAACTGTCGAGGGGTGATCTCTAATAATGAATCCAGGTGTAGCGAAAATGACCCTATTAGACCATAATTATGATATTGGTGATTAATAACAACATAGTCATTGGGACTAACATGTTTATCAACCCTAACATAGGTCTCATGGATGCAATACATAGAATCCACTGTAGTCGGGATAAAGTTTGGTTGAATTGAAGAAATATCAGGAGATTTGTTCTCACCGGATGGTCCAGTGTACTGAAGACAGTACTCATTAAAGCATATTCAGCAAAGGAGAAAGATCTCACTGGATAGTCTAGTGTTGAGGCTCGAGTACTCACCGGAGTGTTTTTGCTCTGAAGGCAAAATGGAACAACCCACCAGATGGTCTAGTGATTAGAGGATACACACTGGAGCAATTCTACCAGAGAAGGTTGCAACCATTGAAGATTGAAAATCTACTCACCTGATAGTCTGGTGATCACCTAGGTAGTTACATCGAAGCATTTCCAAGGAAAATAAGAGAAGGTTCAACTCATCGGATGGTCCGGTGTGAATCGGATGCACACCGGATGCTTACGCTGGAGCATTTTACACAGAGAGGATGTAAAGGCGTGAGTTGACTCAAGATAACTCACTGGATAGTCCTATCGAGGTTTAGTCCCTGACAATGATTCTAGGATGTTCCAATTGATGGCCGCATGAACAACGTTTACGTTGTGCATGTGTTTATGATGAACTCAAGAACATAGGGGTTATCCAGGTTCAGGCCTCCCAAGGATAACATCCCTACGTCCTGTGTATTTTGTTATCAGTGCTTGTGATATGGTTATAGATGAGTCCCCTTTTCCATGCTAGACCTGTTCTCCTCTTTATATACAAGAGATGGAGAACTTACAAATGGGCCCAAAAGCAGTCAACTCATCCCCATCTAAACCATCCACCCTTACGCTATTATAATGGGCGGCGCATGTGCCCCTTTTGCCCTAATGAAGTTGCCAAGCCCATCCCATCTGCTGAACACCTCCATGCCTACCTCACCGCAGTTAGCCGGTCTGCCCTATCCCATCATCGATCTTGCATGCGCACCTATGAAGCAGCCTGACACGCCTGCGCGCACGTCTCGTAGCGTTTAATGCTATAGGACGAGGCATAGCACCTGTCGGAGGGTGAACTCCTCAAGCGGGGATCCGGAGGAACCCCTTTGAGATTCGGCCGGGGGATGATTCTGAATCCGCTTCGTAGGTGAAATAAATGGGAATGAATGGGATGCAAGTGGAATGGAACGATCGGATGCATGAAGTAGTAAATGCTCAAGGGATTTTTAGACAGGTTCGGGCCACACTGAGCGTAACACCTTACTCCTGTGTGTATGCTATAAATGCTCTGAGAATGTCTCTCTGAGTATCTGCTGAGTTACAAGAATATTTGTCTAGTCTAGAGCTTCGTGCTCCTTGTTCTTCGAGACTTGTCCTCAGCTCGGTCTTGAACTCAACTTGTACTGAACTGGACCTATCTTTCTCCGGGGAGCCCGCCCCGCCTATATACTCGCTGGGGCGGTAGCGTGCCCAGAAAGGATGGCGCGAGTTCCAAAGCGCCATAAATGGAAAGCAACCATCATGGGCTGCTGCGCGAGGTGACGGAGAGGGTTAAAAACGCGCCCCCGTCCGGTCTTGTTCGTCATCATGCCACTTTTCAAAGGGCGCCGCAGGGAGGGCCCACCGGGCAACCACCGAATAGCTCGGCGTGCCCGCCCGGTCAGAGCCAGCCTAACACAGCAGGGCGGCAGGCGGGGCGCCTCGAGCTCTGCGACGTTATCCTGAGGCGCGCCGGATGACGCGCGATGGGACCCGGGCATTAAATGTCCCCACGCCTCCCTGCCAGGCCGTGGCAGGGACTGACAGCGAGCGTGGGGGGAGCAGTTGGAAGTGACAGGTCACGCGCCCTCTTAAATGCGGCATCGGGCCTTTCACCAGCTAACACCTCACCGCTGGGCCTCTGTGGGGGCCACCAGCGAAGGATTGTTCAGGCGCTTGGGGAACCGAATGCTCGGGGGCTACCGCTCGCAGCCCCGAGCACTCTCTCCCGGATATACCCTTTCTTGGTCCTAGGGGAATCGAGTGCTCGGGGGCTACTGTTCACGGCCCCGAGCACTCTCTCCCGGAACTGACTATTTGGGTCCTCGGGGAACCGAGTGCTCGGAGGCTACTGTTCACGACCCCGAGCACTCTCTCCCGGAACTTGGCTTTTCTTATCACCGGGGAACTTGGGTGCTCGGGGGCCACTGTTCGCAGCCCCGAGCACTCTCTTCCTGGTACTTGTTCTTCTTGGGTCATCAGGGAACTCGGGTACTCGGGGACCACTGTTTATGGCCCCGAGCACCCTCTCCCGGAACTTGGTCTTCTCGTACCTCAGGGAGATAACTACCGAGAGAGGGCGCCACATGGCACTCTGCTGTTCTGGCCTCGGGACTCGAGGACCCCCGGTTCCTATGTCACCGACAGCACCTCTGCGCCAGCCATGACCTATGTGTTAGGGAGCAGTGCCAAGGGAAGGAAAAACACTTGAGTGGAATGCATTTAATGAGAATGAATTGGTTTAGTGAGTACAGGTTGGTCGCATGATCTCCTTATGTGGTAAGGATCCTAGTCGCGAAGGTGTGGATTGGTCACAAGGTGGGATCCTGGTTCGAGAAAAGATCTACTGCTAACTAGTACTGGCTATTGTGGGCCCTCATAACGGGGAACCCTCCTATTCTATACACTGACTATAGCCCCCAAGCTCCCTTGCAGATGTGGTGGTCTAAGCAGTTTATCGCGTGGTTGCAGGTGGACCCGGCCATACCACCTGGGCCCCATGTCAACCCGAGTTTGCCCTGGGAGTGACCATCAATGCAGTACACTTTCATGACGGGCCCATAAAACCACATCCTGAGGGGTGGTTTTAAACTTCTAGAGAGAGAGAAACATCGTGAGAGAGACATTGATTTCTTGCAGACCTGAGGGAATTTCAGCCCCCAAAGTGCGGCCTTTCAAATTTCGGGACGGCTGAGCTCCACATGACAGTTGGGATATCACACTGGCCCTATAAATTGGAAAGCCAAAACTTACCCACGAAGCCTCTCACCATCCCCCACATCATCCAAGCCCTTGTTCTTGGAGCCTATCGTCTCCATCTCCACCCGTGTCCCGGCAGCCACCCCTGCCGCCCCCAAATGGCGCCGTATACTGGTAAAGAGCTAGATTTTCCCAACTCCAGGTGCACTGTGACAAAGCTGAAGCAGTTGTATGACAACCGTCTGCTTTGTCACTACCTTTCTTCGGGGTACTGCCTAGGGGAGGACGTGCCTTCTCCCCGTGAGGGGAGATTGTGATGTTTGCCTATTTCTTTTTGGCCTACCTCGAGGCATCCTTTTCTGAATTCTTCACCATCATCATCTCCTTCTATGATGTCTGCCACCTCCACTTCAAACCCAATTCCATCATCATGCTGAGCGCCTTTGCTCACATGTGCGAGAACTTCATCGAGGTCGAGCCATGCCTCGATCTCTTCAGTTATTTTTACATGGCCAAGTTGCAGACCGAGCCGGCCACCAGGAACTGTAGATTTCTCCTTCGCGATGGCATCACAGGCTCCTACCTTGAGATGGGCCTTAAGTCATCATGGTCAGCCTAGAGGGAAGAATGGTTCTACCTCAAGATGAAAGATTCCTTGGACAACATCCGCATGCCGAACAGACTGGCACAGGTCTTCAAGAGCTGGGGGAACTTCTCCACGACCACCCCGAAGCTATTGAGCCTCATAATACCAGGTAAAGAACCTTGCGAATGCTAGGCTGATGGGATCAGATGTTGCCCCTGACTTCATCAAGCGCTGGTTGTGCCCTTTGCGAAAAAGACCACATCCGACACATATGTATACAGGTAGTGATGACATCACTAGGGAGAGCTCTTTAGGTAATATCGCAACTATTTCCATGAAGCTGTTTGGCCTTTTATCATAACTTCCATCTTTAAGCCTTCTCCTGGGTTAGGGTTTCATGGTTTGCGTCGCTGCAGGGTCTTCCCGAGGTCGATGTCTTGTGTCCAATAATCTACGAGATCACGAAGACCACCAGGGAAGTTGATCTTGCTACCAGCATGCCTTCTCTACCGCCCAGCGCCACTCCAGCCAGCCACCCATCTGGTGTCGATGTTGGCCCAACTGGTCGAGGAGGTCACCAGACTACTAAAAGTCGGGTAGTGACCATGGGTTGTGGTTCTATGAGCGGCGCCGGTTAGCAGAGAGTCAACTAGCACCCTGACCAAACTCGCTCCAACCAAGCGTGCCCTGACCAGTCTCGCTCTAACCAGGCATGCCCCGACTAGTCTCAGTTTCAGTCTCATTCCGACCAGACCAAGTGTTGTCAGGCTGCCGCCGGCCCGGCGCCAATGCAAGTTGGTAAGAGACTAACAGAGGGCCTGTCTATCTCGGAGGCATCCAAATGTGCTCACAAGACACCGAGCACTGACGGCTCAACTACTGAACTGTCTTCGCTGACTAGCTGACCCAGCGGCTTTATGAGGTCTAGGCTGGTGCTCAGCACTCCGTCATCGTGGTAAGGTTTCAGATTAGGTGCAGATACCTCGAGTTTTCTTTCTTCTCCTGATTTCATAAATTTGTTGTCGCCGTAGGTCTTTGACCCCGCTCACGGCCCCGATTGTAACTTCTCCACAAGTATCTTAGCAACATGCTCCGATCCCCCAGCCTACAGCAGCTCTGACCTCGGGGGCATTGATCGTGGCTCCCGGCCTGTTGAGCTGGTCGTGGAACCCGTTTTGGCCTCCGACCTGCTCTCCATGGCCTCTATCCGCAAGAAGATTGAAGATAACGAAGTAGCTGCCAACATGTGCACTAAACTAGGGAGGTGGCTGGCCAAAGAAAAGGAGGCGCGACGGATGCTTCAGCATAAATGTGGTAAGCTCCAACGAGAAAAAGTCGCGCTCACCATCGAACACACCTAATTTAGGGAGGACAAGAGCACCACTCGTAGCATTCTCCAAGATACTTTTACGGCGCTCAAGGAGCCTTTGGGGAGCCTCAGACTGGAGAGCATTGAGCCGAAGGACTCACGCACAGCCCAGGCCCCTATGCTACCAAGGTTCTCTCGGAGAAGTTTTCCAAGCTCTCGGGTATTCTGGTAGTGAGGGGTGCCGAGGATGTGGCACAGGCGATGAGAGATGCGAAGGGATTCGTCCTCCGGTGCTACCGCAGTCGCGATCCCAACTTCAACTTGGACCTCATTTTGGAGGGGGTTGCGGTCCCCAGGCCCTTAGCCGAGGAGAGAATGCGGGAGGAGTGCCAAGGGGCGATGGGCTACGTGGGATCCATCTTCCGAGTGGAGGCCACCAAGGAGTAAATATCAAATTGTAATTTAGGTTATGCATTATATTTGGATGAAACTTTTTGATTTCTATGATGAGTTTAATTATTGCCATCATGGTCGTAGAAGCCCTGAAATGACTGAGCCCCCTAGTTTCGAGCCCCCAACTGCACTTACCAACAATGCCTACGACCAGTGCTGGCTGGAAGTGGCGTGGCCAAAACTGGCCGACCCACTTGCTCGCACCAAACCCCTTACAATGCTTATTGAAGATTCCGTTGACCAGTGTATCTGGGAAGCAGTGGCTGAGTATGAGCTGGGATTTATGGTCGAGCAAGAGAACCTGTAGGGTGATCTTCGAGGTGAGTCGATGTGAGGATCGGTGACGTCCTAAGAGGGGGGTGAATTAGGACACTTAAAACTATTTTGGCTCCAAAAAGAACAACACAAGATAAACCTATATCAATTTCTATTTAAATGTGCTCTAGATTTATCTTATGTCTACTCTACTGATCAAAGCGCTTGCAACCTATCTAAGAAGGTTAATTGCAAGTAAGTAAATGTGGAAATGTAAATAAAGTAGACAGAGAAAATTCAGCACAAGGGTTGTTTTCTCGTGGTATTGATGGTATGAATACCACCCCTAGTCCACATTGGAGCTCCACAAAGGATCTGCTTCCGGTCGACACCCGGTCATGGCCTTTGAGTCACCAAGTCCACCCGGATGAGCCACTAAGCCGCCAAGGTAAGGTCTCACTGCTAGCCTTTCTTCTGGCTCCTCGCTGCCGTGATCACTTCGGAGCTTGAGCCACAAAGGCAAGGGTCTCCGCATCCCCGCACAATAGCCTTGCCGCCACTCCACACCAAATCGAAGGGTCAACATGCTTGCCGGCGAGTCACCAAGACTCCATGGTACCGGCATACCAAAAGGTACACTGTTGGATCACTCCTTGATCCACTCTCTAGGCAGCAATCACCTAGCAACTCACTCTCTAGACCTATAAGCACTAGTCACTCACTAATCTTATGCTTAATTGCCTTGGATGATCACTTTAATTACTTTGGTGGCTTGGATATCTTCTTAGGTGTATATAAACTTCTCTGGACTCTAGCACACTCAAATGACTGAGTGGAGAGGTATTTATAGCCTCAAACTCGCGCACTAGCCGTTAACCCAACTACTCTAAAAAGCGCATCGTGATCTTCGTCTCCTTCGTCGCCGCCGGGCTGGTGCCGCCGTTCTCCACCTTCTTCCTCCAAGTTCTGGACACCTTCGGCATCCAGCTTGTCCACTTGAGTCCGACCTCAATGGTCATCTTGGCCATCTTCGCGCACTTCTGCGAAATGTTCGTGGGAGTACCGCCGTCGGTGGCCTTATTCTGGCACTTCTCTGAGTTTCTGTAATACCATCCTTAAGTGTAATACCATCCTTATTTTCCCGTGGTATCGATGGCATGAATACCACCCCTAGTCCACATTGGAGCTCCACAAAGGCTCCCGATCGGCACCCGATCATGGCCTTTGAGCCACTCACAAAGACAAGGCCTCCACCCGGATGATCCACCAAGCCACCATGGCAAGGTCTCACCGCTAGCCTCTCTTCCGATTCCTCGTCGCCGTGATCACTTTGAAGCTTGAGCCACAAAGGCAAGGGTCTTCGCGTCCTTGCATAATCACCTTGCCGCCACTCCACACCAAGTCTGAGGGTCAACAAGCTTGCTGGTGAGTCACCAAGACTCCAAGGTACCGGTGTACCAAGAGGTACACTGTTGGATGACTACTTGATCCACTCTCTAGGCAGCAATCACCTAGCAACTCACTCTCTAGGCCTATAAGCACTAATCACTCACTAATCTTGTGCTTAATTACCTTGGATGATCACTTTAATTACTTTGGTGGCTTGGATATCTTCTTAGGTGTATATGAACTTCTCTGGACTCCAGCACACTCAAATGACTGAGTGGAGAGGTATTTATAGCCTCAAACTCGCGCACTAGCCGTTAATCCAACTACTCTAAAAAGCTGTTAAAACAGGGTGATCTGGTGAGTACTTCCTCAGAAACTAGCTGTTGTAAGCCCACTCAAATCTCTGCGAACACCGGATACTCCGGTGCATACGCCATCTTCACCACTAGACTTTCTGGTGAGTATAACTTAGCCATCCGAGCCAACATCTTCTCTGTGTAAATTGCTCTGGTGTATTCTCCGGTGCACATCACTTCATCACTGGACCATCCAGTGCGTTATCCTCAGCCAACTGAGCAAATGCAACCTTCTTTGGAAAATATGCTCCGGTGTACAAATCTTTAGAGCACCAGACCTTCTGGTGAGGTCATTGTATTCTCTCCTTTATCAACAATGCTCCGGTGCATTCCTTCGGTGAGTTCAAATCAATCACTGGACTATCCGGTAGGTTCTTCTTCTTCTTCATCTTTGCACTGTTCATTGTCTGGTGTATTGTCCTGTGCACTTCTCTTCATCACCAGACCTTCCGGCATGTTGACCTTTGATATTCAACAGCTGCAACCTTCTCTGGTGGAAATGCTCCGATGTGTATCCTCCTCTAAGCACCGGATCATCCAGTGAGGTCAAATACCTCTGGACACAATGCTCCGGTGTATTCAACCATGTGAACACCGGACCATCTGGTGAAGTCATTTCTCCTGAGACTGTAGGCCCCAACCGTCTGGTCGACCGAAAACTGTCAACCAGGCAGTCAAGCCAATGAATCGGAAAACTTACCATTTGTTGAGACCGTTCGTACCCGGGTTATCCTACAAAATAGAGTCTAATTTTGAATTTGAAAAAACTTATAAGCCATGTTCCACGCTCATCTGGAAGGTTCTGCAAAATAGAAAAACAGACTCGTCTTCGAGCAGCCATACACACAGAACTCGTGTTTTGCGAGTTTGTGTAATTTGTGGCCGGCCTCTGGCCAAGTCGACCGTGCAATGTCAAGAAAAGCAGACCACTTTGTAAGACCCCTCCCCTTTGCGGAGAGCATGTTATGACCCGCCTTATTCCTGGACTCATCTGAGGTCGAGGTCGCCTACTGCCAGTATCCACTTCTGCACCCTGTGGTCGCGATAGCGCCTGTGGCTCTACTGGTATCAGGTTGCCCGAATTTTGAGCACGTTCGCGGGATTCTTCGCTCTAGTTTGTATTGTCCTCCCGCCACGCCTCCTAGTTGCCACGTGAATGTGCATCTAGCCCTTAAGTGTGGTTTTGGTAATTAATGACAGTACCTATGGATTAACAATATTGTTGAGAATTGTTGGTAGATTGTTCCATAGATGATGCATGGAGGAGAGATATGTATCAAGATGAATGAGTTCTAAGTGATGCTCAGGTAAGTGATAACAATACCTATAGACTAACAATTATGTTGAGAATTATTATTAGAATTATTTCATAGGAGATATATAAGAAATGAAGCATGCATTAATTGAAAAATGCCATGAGATCAACAGAAATGCATCGTTGTCAATGAGGTCATAGTAATGCTCATGAGATGAATGAGAGGGTCAAGAAGATTGATAATAAGAAAAAAGGCAAAGTTACTTGTGGAGATCAAGTAACTAAAGGTATGACATTATCAATTAGGTTTTATGGACTAACCCATGTGCTTTGTGCTTAAGGGTGAGTTAGGGTTAGGTTTCATAAGAAAGCACGAGTTGAATTGAGATATTCAATATGCCAAGTCGGAAGAGCAAGACCAAGACAAGCTTAATAGACAACTTGTGTTCTTGATGCTTGCAATTCATGCATAAGTGGTGAATCAGATGAAGATGATGTGAAAAGAGAAGTCTTACATGCTTGGTGCATGGGAAGCAATCAAGTGAACTTCATCAAGCTTTCAGAAGATCAAGTAAAGATCAAAATGGAAATGAGGATGATCATCGTCATGAACAGAAGATGAGTTGATGACGAGCCTTGAAGAGCTATGAGAAGCATCACGGCTTGGATAATGTGTTCGTCAAGTCTGACGGGATTGTTCAATGCAAAGGTATAACTAGAATAGGTTTTTCTAGATTTGCCGGTCTCAAGGAGTTTGGTGGGAGACCGGGTTATAGAATCGATAGCCGTACAATCAAGAGGGGCTGCCGAAAGCGTTGCTCGATTGTTGTGTCATGTGCTCAAACCATGTGCTTAGTGCAGGATTGGTTTGCGTTGAGAGTTCGTTTTAGGAGTCTAGAGTATCTAAAAGGTGTTTTAGATCTAACCATTTGTGTTGTTGGATTTAGCGGCAAAAAGTGGTTGTAGCCAAGCCTTAGTGGTGTTTGGCATGCCCATGTGGTTCTTAGTTTAATCTTGGAGGATTAAGCTTTGGACAATGGGTGAAAGTGTTTGAATCAGTCTTCAGAGTGTTCCTAGCTTTTATCAAATGAGTTTGTGTAACACCCTAAAATTCAATTTTTGCAATAATTTAAAATTTGGTTAGAAATTTAATAGGTGTTGCAATTTTGTTCCTTAGAAGAATTAATTTCTAAATTTAAAATTGACATAGGTTATATAAGATTGTTGCATTCATGCCATCTTAGTTGCAATAGGCTTTTATGCGTGGAAAAAGTTTGCAAAAATTCCCTAGAAGTCGCTCGTTTAAACTCCTTTTGAAAATTGTTCAAAATCTAAAAAGAAAAACAAATTCAAAATTCAGCCCACTCCTCCCCCCCCCTCTCTTTTTTTACTCCTCCCGAACGGCCCGCGCCCTTTCTCTGCGTCGGCCCGTTAAGGCCGAGCCAGCTTGCGCGCTTCGCCGAGCTGGCCCCCTCCTTCCCTCTCGCCGCCTTGTGGGCCAGCCCCGAGCCGGCTCCCCTTCCTCTTCCTCCAGCCGCCCGACCCCGCCGCCCCCAAATCCGCCAGCAGTTTCAAATCGAGCCTCCCCGCGCCTTAATTCTTCAATCAAGTCGCATGGCCGTGATACCCTCCCTCCCCTCTCTTGATTTCGGCTGTTTCCCCCTTCATTCTCCCCTCTTAGGTATGGAAACTGACACTTTATTTCCAATTAGGGCCATGGGCCAATCCTTTCAAATTCGCCCTCTTCTCTCCCTCTCTCGGGTATATAAGCTCCCCATCATCTCCGTTGTGAGGTTCCCCACCCGTTCCACCCTTTTTCCCTTTCTTTCACGCGTAGAATCGAGCCTGCCGCCGTCTCCGCCATTGTCACCGGTAAGGACTCACCGCCATCTCCGCCATTGTCACCGGTAAAGAGCTCGCCGCCACCCAAATTCTCCTTGGCCCAACCATTTTTTACCGTGGTCTTGGCCTTATCGGTGTCGCAGGACCTCAAGCATCACATCCCGGCACCTCTCGGGGCTTCTTTCATCTCTGAACGCCGCCGCACCGAGCTCGGAGCTCCGCCGACTACCCCTCTCTATCACCGGCCTTCCTCGGACCTTCTCTGCTGTCGTGCAACATCAGTATAGAGTCCCCTCGCCCTCCTCTTCATTTTGCGCCGTTCTCCGTCGAAAACCGTGGTTGGATGCGCACTCCGGCGCATCTCCGGCGATACGCCGATGACCCCACCGTCGTTGGCTGCCATCTGCCCCTGTTTAGCACTGCCGGCCAAGCCCGATTAAAACCCGGCTGATCGATCTCTATCCAACGGCCGGATTGCAAACCCTTTCACCGATTGATAATCGGTCCACCTTGGACCGTGGACCAGCCTGCAGGCCATGGTCCACGGGTCCATGGACTTATTCTTTGAGTTTTTCCAATAGAAAATAAAATAGGTTTTGATTTATGACGTCATAATCAAGGTTTTCCAGTATAAAATTAGTTCGGGGTTTTCTGAAAATCAATTAAAACTTGCAGTTTAGCCCATGGAACTTCAAAAGCTCAATACTTTTTGCTCGTAGCTCCGATTTGGTCGATTTTTGCGCCCAAATGTTCATAGCGACATGTAGAATCTTTTTTATAGGGTTTTTTTAAACCTAGTTTTAGTATTGTATGGTGTACTGTTCTTAGAGTTTTTTCTTGTGTGCTTTTTTCGATGGATCGCTTAGGAGGTGAGCAGTCCGGTAATCTCCAAGATCAAGCTTTTGAGAATTTTGAGCAACCCTTCACCGAAGGCAAGTGTCCTTGAGCATTTCTCCCCTATTTTAGGATTCATACATAGATGTTTATCCTTCAAATGCATGCTTGTCTAATTTGAAATGCTACATTAGGGTTTTTGAATGACTATTCCTTGTCACCATTGTTAAGTCATGATATAAATGTGTAGATTATGCTAGTGCAGTCATGGTTGAGAAAAATGTTAATATTGACTAATGATTATGCAACAAGAATTGGGAAGGGTAATTTTGTAGCAACAGGCAATAGGGATCCCAACAGAATGGTTGTTTAATGATGGTGCGGGAATGCACGTGTGCCGGTAGTGCATAGTTGGTCGTGGTTGTTCCTGTGTGGGGTCCTAAGGACCGGTTCTTGAACATGTAACCAAGTTTTTTCCGCACAACCATGAGGCCAATATGGGTACGACCTGGCCAACTAACTAGCCACCCCTCTGATTCTGTGGGCACTGTTGGACAGTTAAGTGGCACAAGAGGGGGCTTCTGCAGCGATGGAATCGTCTGTTAGCGGTGAAACCTCAGTGGGTGCCTGCAGGTTAGTGGGAGCTTTGTAAAGGCCTTGTAGTGAGACCCTGGCTCCACACCCCGGAAGTGTGAAGCAAGACGGTAATCACGACTCGTGGGGAAAGCTGTGCAAACTCTACAGAGTATCAAACTGATCGATCAGCCATGCTCACGGACAAGAGCGAACTTGGACTTCTTCGGGATTAGTTGGGATCAGGGTTGGTATGGTTGATCGGGTAGCCGGGTGATGGAATTACCTGGTGAGTCTTGGTAGTCGGATGGAATCTGACGAGTCATTCCTTTTTGTTATAGTTGAGTCTTCACCTAGTAAATAGGATGCCTGATGTTGATGTCATAGGTCATAGTTGCTTAGTGCAGTTAACCTATGCCTATCCTTTTCTTGGCTTGAGCCCCATAGCATATTTTCCCTACACTTGTGGAGTACATTTTGTACTCACTCCCGTTGTCCCTCTTCTTGCATTCTACCTCTGTTCAGAAGCCATCTTTGACGCTGCAAACTTCGACGAGGACGACTTCGACCTGGAGTTGTTGTTCTAGGCTGGTGTGCCCCCGGTCAACGCCTGTGGAAGATGGTGGCCCCGCTGGCACTGAAGACCTCTTTTTAGTTCCGCTGTGTTTTCTTTTAGACCCTCGGGTCCCTTTGTAATAAGTTATTTATCGTTGTAATTTTGGCACTGTAATGATACAAAGATGATGTAGCACATGTATGGAAACTTGATCCTCGCATACATATGTGGTGCCCGGTTTTGTTCCTTTAAAACTGGGTGTTACAATTTGAGATCATGAATTTAGTAGGGATGTGTAGCTCTATGAATAAGCTTTCCTAGAGTCCGAAATCATCAAAATCAAACTTCGAAATCAAATTTTATCACCGTTTTTAGAGTGTCAGCTGTGCTAAAACTGGAAGTTCTGATGTGTAAGGTTGGAAGTTCCAATGTCAACCGGAAATCTCGATGTTTTAGGAATCCAAGTCTCTTGGTTTGCTAATTAGTTTATAATTAGAAGTTTTGATATTTTGGCCAGAAG
This sequence comes from Phragmites australis, assembly GCF_958298935.1. Lineage (NCBI taxonomy): Eukaryota > Viridiplantae > Streptophyta > Magnoliopsida > Poales > Poaceae > Phragmites > Phragmites australis. The sequence continues at coordinate 17,493,424 of NC_084931.1, forward strand.
TTCCAATCTAAATCAGATAGTCTGATATCCTTAAAGCCTTAGGTTATCAGTTGTGGTTGTTGCTAATCGGAAGTTCCGATCTATGCACCGGAAGTTCTGATGTGTTCTGGGAAAAGTATATACTGACTAGTTTTCGACTGTTGAGATTCTGGGGATCAGAAGTTTCAATCGGGGCATCGAAAGTTCCAATCAGTACATAATCTACACAAACAGCTAGTTTTTTAGAGTGGAGTATAAATACCCCTTAGCCTCATTTCATGGGGCTGGTTGTTTAGAGGGCTTTGTGTTGCTCTTGTGAGGTGTTTTGAACTTGGTATTCCACCTTGAGTGCTCCACTTCCCTCTCTAACAAGATTTGGTGAAAATCAAGCCTTGGTGGCTTAGTGAGTAGAGAGAGGTATTTGAGGGGTGTGGTGCTTTGGTAGCCCACGGATTTCCACATAGTTTGCATGTGTTTGAGCACTCGGTGTTGATCGTGTGCGAGTTCAGGAGTTTATTACTCTTGGAGATCACTGTCTCCTAGATAATTCGGTTGGTGGATTGCCGATGATCTCCTCAAGTGAAGATTGCGAGAAGGCATGAAAGGGGTGGTAGAACTCAAGATCTCCGGAGTGGAGGAAGAGTTGGCCATAGTGGAGGCGAGGAGTTCATGTGTGCAACCTCGTGAGATAAGGGGTTGAAAAAGACCTGGCTCAAGTGTGACCGAGCTTCCTCAACGGAGACGTAGGATATCGGTGGATATCGAAACTTTAGTAATAAATCATTTATCTCTGCATTTTCTTACTCTTGTGCATTACTTTGATATCTATACTTGTATGCTTATTTGTATATGCATAGAGTTAATTTTGTAATTCTGAAATCTACTGTTTTGAACTGACCGGAACTTTCGATGAATAGTAAAATTAGAACTTCTGATGAATAGTACTTTCAGAATTTCATATTAGATTTATCTTACTTGATTTGAATAATCTTTGTCTCACTCTAGGATTATAAGCTTTATATTGGTTTAGGGTGTTTGTACACTAGTTGAGTCTAGCATATTTAGGTTATTCACTTGTAAAAAATCCGTTAGTTTATTTTTGTTGCAAGTTTAGGCTAAATAATAAAAGGAACAAAGTTTTGTTAAAAAACATATTCACCCCTCTCTAGATGACATCATTGTCCTTTCAATTAGTATCAGAGTCAAGTCTCTCTTTTTAAAGATATCGACTAGTGGATCAGTGCATATAGAACCACTCCTATTAGATGGCTCAAATTATTTTGACCGGAGTACTTGCATGCTTACTATTTTGAGGACTTTGGATCTTCAAATAGAGCGAGTTGTAGATGTGAGCATTTTTCCTTCTAAGGATAAATTCATATCATTTGATGAGGAAGAGAAATGCATATATCTCAATTCTCAAGCTACTAATGCTTTTTTTAATGCTTTGAACGAAGATGTATTTGACACAATCATGCCGCTTGAGGATGCTCATCTAATTTAGACAACGCTTAAACAAAGATATGATTAGCCTAAATGGGACGAAGAGATTTCTCTTCCGGAGATGTCATTTGGAGAGAACTGTACTTCATCATCACATCATGAGGAGCACCAAATGACTTTCTCCTTTGTCCAAGGGGATTTCACTTTGCTATCTTCCTCACCAACATACAAATCCAAGCAAGGTAATGAAATGGTGTATGATGAGTAAGTGTCCAACTCTCTCTTTGGACTCCAACTACAACACTAGTAATGAAAATTCTATATCATCTAGTGCAAAAATGTCTATTTATCATGTTGATATGGTTCTTTATTCTCATAGAGATGCATCTATTTTCATTAGTACTTGTGAGACTAACATTTTTAAGGAAATAGACGTCTATGAGAGACAAAGCTTAGTAAAGAGGCTAAAAAAAATCAAGAAGAAGGCTCCACCTAAGAAAAGATCAAGGACAAGCAAGATTTGCTATATATGTTGCCAATAGCATAGATTGTCCTCAACTTGGAAGTGAAGCATCCACTTCCTGAAGATGACATTCCCTCACTCCAATGCATAAATATGCGTTATGGCAAAAGGTAAAAAGAAAGCGCTAAGTGAGGTTGATCTTGATAATACTAGTAGTGATGCTAGTGATAGTGATGAGCTCGGATTTGATCTTTTAGACAAAAAGGATATGCCTAAAATGATCAAACTCATGAGTATAATAGAAGGCCAAGAGGAAAACCTTGAGAGGAAATAGGAATTCCTTATTAAGAAAATAGAAGAACTTAATGCGTTAAATAAGAAATATAAAAATCTTAAAGAACCCCATAATTCATTATCTAATCTTTATGGGGATCTTAAAGTTAAGTATATTTCTTTAATTGATAAATTAGATGATATGCCTCTAGTGGATTTAGATACGTCATGTCGTAATTGCAATGCTTTATCGAAGGGTAATCCACTATTTCTCCAATTAATGATGTTTGTGCTACTAACTCTATTTCTCATGTAGCATCTTTGGACAAGAAAAATATTGAGCTAAGGGCTCAAATTGAAAAGCTAACTAGGAAGTATGTGGAACTATAACAAAATCATGACGAGCTTTTTGTGCACTCATGAAAAATATTATAGCTTCTCATACCATGCTAGAAATTGCTCATAAGGTAATGATCACAACGGTAAAATCATATAAACCTTATGTGGACAATAGCACATATTTTTTGCATAATGTATATTTAACATGTGCTAGTCCTAGCAATTCAATTAATGTCAATTCAATATCCCATGATGAATTACCTATTATTCCCTATTGCTCTAACACTAATGTATCCTCTAGTTCCACTTGTGAGTTTAATTTTGTAGAGGAAATAAATGAGCTCAAGGACCAAGTCACTTCTTTGAAGAAAGATGTGATTATGTACTTCAAAGGGAAGACCACTCTAGATGAGATGCTTAAAGACCGAAAGCATCCACAAGATAGAAGTGGTCATGGATTCAGTTCTAACAAGAAGAGTAAGTTCAACAATGCCAACAAGAAGGGTCAAAGTCAAAAGAAGATCACCGTACTTATCACTTACTTCAAGTGCAAGAAAGTAGGTCATCACGTTAGAGAGTGCCCTTTGAAGAAGAAGAAGAAGAAGAAGAAGAAGAAGAAGAAGAAGAAGAAGAAGAAGAAGAAGAAGAAGAAGAAGAAGAAGAAGAAGAAGAAGAAGAAGCAGAAGAGAGCCTTGATAAAGAAACAACAAGACAACAAGTCTATAAAGGAAGAATCTCCTTCATCATCAAGAGATCAAGGAAGTTCTCATCAAGATGACCAACATCAAAAGAAGAGGGCCCAAGCTATTTCAAGATCACACAAGCAAAGGGGTAAAGTAAATGACCATCAAGATGAGAAGCCTCAAGTAAAGAGGCTTGGCGGTAAAATATGCTACACATGCCGCAAGAAGGGACATTTATCTTCATCATGTCCCCAAAGTACTCATTCTCAGCCTCTCATTGTCAATAAAAATTATTCTCTAAGAAATGATGAAATTGACAATGTGTTTGCCAAATTTATTGGTACTTAATGTGGCTTGAAGAATAAAAAGGCCATTTAGGTTACCAAGCCTATTGTGACTAATGTCTTAAGACCCAAAAATGTTGGGGACCAAAAATTTCAAAATTGATCAATAGGTGAAATGGAGGGCATTAGAGATTTGATAAATTGTTTAAAGATTTATCTAATTGATTAAATAGACAAGTTATGTGGAATTATATTTATTATCTATCCAATGTCTTAAATTCGTATTCATCATCATTGTGTTAGATTCATTATTCTACACAATTTCTGGAACTTTTCAGGTATTGGAATATCCAATCTTTGGATCGTAACATCATATCTGTTTCGGGCGATAAAATACCTGGTAATTTTCACATATCAAAGTATCTGACCAATCTCAAGTAGCTCTGATTTTTGGTAATTTACATAGATCGGGACATCTGATTGAAAAATCAGAACATCTGATCCTATCTCTGAGTTACTCTGGATTCTGGTATTTTTACACTGATCGGAACTTCCGATTGAAAAGTTGGAACATCCGATGTGCCCAGAAACTTTTGAAGCTTCCTAGATCTTTGCATGTGTAGGTTTGTATCTATGCCATGTTTCAGGGTTTGTGCTTATACTAGCATGTGTAGACTTTATTGCATTCTTGACATGATCTTATTTCCAAATTTCAAACATATCTCGATTGCTTGCAAGTGTGCAATGATTTGTTTCTAGCATGCCTAGCTTTTCTTGCCAACTAGTACATGTAGGTCATATATAACTAGTATGGGTAGGATGCATTGCATATTTCTTTATTGATTGTGTGGTTTTGGTGCCTTATTCGATCTTACTCGTCTTTATTAAATTATTTGGCTCTTTGGAGAAAATAGTGGATTATCACATAATAGGGGAGTACTATGCTTTAGCATCTCAAATACCCATAACATGTGAATATTTGAGCAATGCCATTTATAATTTACATAATTATTTATCTAGCATCTATATAGTATGTCAAGCTCATATAAAAGCTCAATATCGCAAAATATCCATTAATCAATCCGTATTTAGTTTTAAATTGAAACTTGAGATTCGTGGTACTTCTTTAGTGATCTATTTGATCTCAAGATCTTATTTGAATCACCTTCTCATTTGGATCAAATCAACTATTATTTTTATGTGTTTACTTGTGATAGTTGATTTTGTGAAGAATGCTGTTGGGGAAAATAGACCAGCCCGAGGATAATGGTTACGATCGCTATCATAGATCCCTCCAGAGCCTTTGGCCTCCAAACTCTGTAGGAGGCTTTATCCTCAAAGGCTGCGAACCTCTTCAAGCCACCTCTCTGGCACATACGTGGCCTTCCGAAGACTCGAAGCTATAACAAGTCCCTCCAGAGCCTTCGACCTCCGAACTCAGCAGGAGGCCTTATCCCCGGAGGCTGCGGACCCCTTCGGGCCACCCCTCCGGTGTCGATGCGGCCTTCTGAAGCCTAAAAACGCAGCTGACCTCCAAAGATAATATCAGGGAAGAAAGGACACACCCTGCAGCTGACCTGACACGAGGTGATGGGTGATTTATACTGGTGCAAGTGGTGCTTATCCTGACACCCCAGCGTGATGCAAGTCATCTTGACACCCCCGACAAAGCGGCGCCAGGCCGCAATTGGCAACCGGCTCACCCTCAGGGGGCAGACACTATAATAGTTACTACGGTAGATATTTATCTTCTATGTATGGTAAAAGGTAGTTATCCAAGATAAGACCCAGTAATTTAGCCAGATCCTAGATATTTGTATATCGTGATAACTTGTACACTAAGCCACGTACTACCTTATAAATAGGGGGTCGTGGTCACCTGGAAGAGGGAGGTCAGAAGGAGTGCCCTCAACACAGCACGGAGGAGCACTATCACAAAGTCTTCCTATGATAGTCCCCTTAGCCCGGTCCATATTTTTACTATCAATACTTTTGTGGTGTTACTTCTTCTCAAACTTCGTCTCGAAGTTTGAGTCTCCTCAGAAGAAACTCTCACCGTACTTGCTGGGGCAAGACAAACTCTTGTTTCAACAGTGGTGCCATCTGTGGGGATTTCTTCGAACACATAAGTGCTAAAGAGAGGTAAGAATCCACCAGAAAAACCACCAACGCGCTAGCTGCCATATCCACTGTTGCAACCATGCAACCACATGCGTGGCTGTTTCAACCGTGCACATCACGTATGCACTTTAGCCCCGCTGCCATATGGGACGGCGTTCCTCTAGCCTTGACCAACCCAGAACCTTGGGTCGGTACGGAAACTCCAGACGACAGGGACCCCTTCCAGCTTCTACATGGCGAAGACCTCGCTGCACCAGAAGAGGTCGCGGCCGAGGTCGCAACCAAGCAGGCTGCCTTCCAGTGGTTCTAGGCGGTCAAACCCCGGAATATTCCCGCTTGGACTTGGTCCCAAGGTATCTCCTTCAACAACACCTGGGACACCCCGGGCGAGCCAACACCTTCAGAGAATCTGTCCACCCAGCGTCCTCCTTGGGCCCCTCTGGCAAAGGAAGGTTCCAAAGAGGCGCCAGTCTCCGGAGTGGGCAGACACCTCCAGCGCCTCTGACGCAGCCCTCGTGATACCAACCGTGCGCAGGGAATCCCAAACCCACCTCGTCCAGGGAGGCGTAGTCGGAGCCACTACGGCTCTGAAAACCGGTTCACCAGACGACCCCGGTAGTCTCCCCAAAGGAAAGGAGGCCCGGGGAAAACCACAGACTCAAGGGCACACGGCCCCCGGCAGCGACCTCAACGTCAACCACAAGCTCTGGTACCCCTGGAGGCATACAGGTGTATCTAGCACAGACCAGGGTACGGACATAACACCAACGACTACTGAACCCTCACGACCTTGTAGGAGGAGTACCTCGAAAGACATGCAGGATACCTAGCCACAGTGGGAACTGATGAAGGACGGCACAGGAGTCGGAAGCCTGGGGCTATGTCACCCCGGTTAGTATCGTTAAATTTAGAGCAAAAAAATAATTTATGAAACTAAAAAGGAAAATCATAGTGACATGCAAAGACAATATTGCCCACACCCTTATCTACATCATTTAGAATCGTTCTCCTCATTCTCCATAGAACTCCCTCTCTCTCAACCATCTCATGCAAGAACCATAAATCCCCAAATCCTCCCCTCGCCCTCACCACAATCCCGTGCAAAGCTCTTCAAATCAGTCATAAAAGGAGTAGGAGGGGGTGATGGCAAGGTCTGGTGATGGATTTCGGTCGAGAGGAGCATAGTCAGCTTGAAATTTATGGTGCGATGGGTAGCAGTGACAACCAAAGTGCGTTGGACAGCCACGACCCAGGTAGTGATGATGACATCTAGGGTGTGATGAGAAGCGACGATGTCTTAGGTGTGATGAATGGTGGTGATTGGGGTGACACACTAGGCAACAGCTTGGACGGGATGGACGGCAACATCTCAGGTGTGATGATTGACGGTGGTTGGGGTGGCACAGGCAGCCATGGATTGGGCACATCTAGCGCCCCTATAAAGATTGTTCCGGTGGCCATGGAGTAGTTTTCGAGTGGCCTCGAGCAATGCGACGACCGCCTAGATTAGCAGCTCCAGGAGGAAGAAGACATGGAACAATGACCTCCCTATGGGCATTTTTGTCTAACGACCCTCTACCCAACTGCATTAGACAAAGCTATCAGTCCGGTGGCAGGTTTGATAGATTTGACTGGATTTCAATAGCAACTAGCAATTAGTCTTTTTTTTCAATGGCAAATGTGCAAAATTTAAACCATATAGTGGCAAAAATGCAAAAATGCAAATGCCCTAAAGAAAATTGTCTGTGACCCAGATGAATAATGTGGGTATGTGTTTGGACATGGGCATGGCAGGCTGAGATATGTTGACATCGATTATTGCCTAATAATAGGTTCTTCAATATTGCCTCTACGCAAACTAACCTACAATTATTACTAACATCATTATTTTGTACAATCTAGATATTCGAAACTACCATACTAAAAATACTACTATGCATTTAATGGCTATCATACCATGTCGTAATTAATATTGACAATATACAACAAAATACAACATTTTCTAAACCCTAAACCCTAGGTCATACCGCTAAACCCTAGATCTAGTGGTACTTTACTTACAAACAAAATCATGAGTATAAAAGAAATTACCAAAAAATGCTCTTCAAAATCCGCCGATCGAAAATAGTAGGGCTTCGCTGTGCTGTCTCCCTCTCCTCTCCTCTCCTCTCCTTTTCTCTCTTTTTGGAATAAAATGAGGATTTTCCCTCAATTTAACGGCTTATATAGAGGAGGGAGGAGGGGAGGGGCCAAGGGGCCTAACCGCCCTCCCAGAGGGTGGTAAGGGTGGCGCGAGTGAGGAATCCCCCTACCCGCCCTCTGAGAGGGCGGTTAGGCCCCTTGCCGCCCTCTCAGGGGGCGGTTAGACCACCCTCCCCCACCCTCCCTTTTAGAGAGGGGTAAGGACTCCTTACCGCCCTCTGAAAGGGTTGCAGCCCTTTCAGAGGGCGACTGACGTCTATTTTGCAAATATTGCCCCCGAAGAATCAATTTATTTAAATTTTTAATAAAAAAACTCGATATCTGAAGGACTAAAGTAGGTTAAGGCCCAGGTCCAGCCTACCATATCACAAGGATTAATCAATTCATGTAGGCTAACCCGATGTCCAGTATTCTTACCCATTACTTAAACAGCCTATTAAGCAACTGATTAAGACAACTCTGAAAAGGTCTAGTGGCCCATGTACACCTGATGATGAGTTTTTTTAATATTTTTTCATTAAAAATTTAAATAAATAGATTCCTCAGGGCAACATTTGCAAAAAATAGACACCTGCCGCCCTCTGAAAGGGTGAGTGGGCTAACCGCCCTCTCAGAGGGCGGGTAGGTGGCAACCGCCCTCTCACAGGGCGGGTAGGCCCCACTCTGGTTTTTTTAATTGTAAATGTATAGAATTTCTCAAATAATTTTAATTGTAAATGTATACAATTGCTCAAAATTTGAAATTGGTATGTTGCAAAATTTGGAATTAAAATGATTAAAAAGTGGCCGATACGGTATAATGGGGAAGCAATATTTTGGACTAGTTTGTGTATTGTTAAGAGGATACAAAATCAATATTTGTGATCAAATTATATATGTGAAGCACTCGCAGCATATTACGTGGTAATGAAGTTACAAACGGCGACAAATATAAGATTATACATACGGTGGAAAATATTACATGGGACTGTAACCACGAAGACATGACGACAAAAAAAGGTGGCATGTAAGGTTCGCATAAAGACCTACTTAATAGTGCGCCACTCCTAATCATAACATGTCTTAGGGAGTGGAAACATGCCGGGTTACATTAGATACTCTTTACTAAGTGCATGTAGGATATTTGCCCTTTCGCAGGGCATCGGGACCCACCGCCTTAGAGCGACGGGCTATCTCCCGCTTCCTTGCCCTCTCAGCTTCGCGGCCTGAGCCGCGGTATGGTCCTGCGTTGCCTTCCTCATGCGCTCTTCTTCCTGCCGCTTCAGGCGTAGTCCCTCTTGCTGTTGCTCGTATTCTTGGCGTGCGTAAGCTTCTCTCCTTCACCGCATGGTCATGTCGACCCATCACTTCTGGTCTTCATTTTGTTCAATGTGGAGCCATTCAATAAAGTCACAGATAGGTGGAGGAGACTGGACAAATAGAACAAGATGAGAGATTAGTAAAATAGTGTGTGAAATCGGGAAAGATGTGACTGATCTTTGTCGCTATATCGGTGGGTACTCATACGGTCCATGTTGAGGCTTGTCGTATTGGTAGTTGGCACACATGAAGAAGCATAGGCTATAGGTGTAGGAGATATCCTGGGACTCGCGAAGCCTACAACGGTCACCATAGAAGCACATCGGTGGTTCGATCCCCTGAGGGATGAAAATCCCCCAATGTTTATTGGGTGGGCTTGGTGGAGCTGAGGAAGACATTGCAGTTGAGAGAACTAGGAAATAAGTGGTATATCCATACATGAAGGTGGGATTATTTATGATGGCGGAGGGCAGGAGCATTGGATTCCCTCTTGAAGAAAGGAGTGGGTGGAAGGGCTTAGCGGGGGGGGGGGGGGCAGGAGCATTGGATTCCCTCTTGAAGAATGGAAAAGTTGTGGCATTGATACTGGGAAGAGATTCCATGTGTTAAGATACATGTGTTGTCATTTAATTTTTGGTAAAAGCTCTCCTGTGTTGTCACTTCTTGTATATAGCCTGCGCAAGGACAAATGTGTTGTCATTTCATGGTTAAAGTTGAGTGGTGCAGTCAATTCGTGTCTGCAGATTACGCCAGGACAGAGGTGATGTCATTTAATGGTTAAAGTTAAGTCGTGTGGTCACTTCGTGACTAAAGTTAGACTCCCGACAGAGTTTTCGAGTGGTCACTTCGTGTATAAGTAGCTTTTTAAGAAATACTTTTCTAGATCTGTCGTGAACGGTTCATACATAGCCGAGGACGATAGAAAGTAGCGTGTGGTCACTTTGGATTGAGAAATGCAACTAGCGTGCGGTCACATTGGAATAAGAAATGCAGTTAAGACATGGTAAGTAGACCATAGAGATTAGACACGTCCGAATATGTAAGAATAGCTCGTGAATCGAAGATGCATATGTAAATTACAAAAACAAATGTACAATCCTGTTGCTGTTCCCCTGCTGACGTCGTTCGTTCCCACCATCATGGTCCCTGTGCCACTGCCGCTGGTTGGCCCTCACATGGCCCCTAGAGTAGGTTAGGGCGTTGGGTGTACCAACCTGCCTGGTAGGCCTAGTAGGGACCAAAGGTGTCAAGGCCTCCTCCTGGGGATGCTGTGTCCGAAGTTGAGCACTGGGTAGCTGGGACTGCTGGAAGATGTCGTAGTCTGGTGTGCCCCCGAAGAAGTCCCTCATGAGGTCGAACGGGGGGTCTGGCCCAGGCTCATCCTCCTGGCTCGGGTATGAAGACTGCGAAGGTTCCACCGGCGTCCATGTGTATTGGCTGGAGGGGCCTACAAACAGATGAATTTATTAGATACGGAAAATGTGCAAATGAAAGTATTTGTATAAAATGCACTATTGTACCTGTGTGGTATGCAGGTGCAGCAGCAGATGGCCAAGCATGCGTGCCCTAGTAGGGGTCGAACGCTGGTGGTGGGATCGGTCGAGGTGTAGCTGAAGACGGCCCGGCCTTATCTCCGAAGTAACATGTGGACAATATTAGATATACTATTGAATATATTGAATATGGCAATATAGTGTCACCCAGTACCTGAGTGGCCTGCTAGTGGTGAGGGTGTCGGCACTAGGCTCGGTCTAGGTGGCAGCGTCGAGACGTGTGTAGGTGCACCTAATATTTGTTTCAAAGTAATGCACCAGTAACAAATGAATATCTTTAAATGCCGTGCGTATGAAATATCCGTACCTATTGGGTCCGAGCCTGTAGGTCGTGGTACAGGGGGCCGTGTGGGTGCTGACCCCGGTGGATGGCATTGCACATCACACCTCCTGGACAACTCTGCATGGACCCCACTCGACCTGGGAGGCGCCAATGCGACATCTGCGGTGGACTAGCAAGAGGTAAGCTTCAGGGCCCGCACGGTCTTATCGAAAACCCACTTGACGAACCCCGCTACATCCGCCGCACTGAGCTGCACCCCTTGCCTAAGGCGGTCCATGGTTCCAGCTACGTCCCTATGTATATCATAAATGATATCGGCCTATGGAAACAAACAAGAAATGAGAATTTCAGTGTATAGTCGTTCTTACGTGAGTACATGGTACTGAAATAAGATGTAAATTACACATATCGCTAATGTAGCATCCTCGTCCCAATGGCCTGGGTAGGCCTCCGTAGTCGACGCGACGTGAGGCCGGACATCCTCTAAGGTGAAGGTGACCTATGTACGTGTACGTGGCATGTACCACCGCAGGTACTCCTCGAAGCTCCACTCATCGAATGGACGCACCTCCTCCACGACATCCTGAAGGGCTTGGGCCCATGCTGAGACGTACGTCGCCAAGCGATCTGCCTAGAGGTTGCCAGCCGGCTGTCCCTTTTGTGTATACCTACAAGTGAACCACATTAAATAGACTAACAATGAGACGAATGTTACGAATTATTTACTTGATTATAGTTACCAGTGGATGTGGCCTGGAACCGTGCGAATGTTGACGAGGGGGAAAGCCTGGTAGTGCCCGAATAGCCGCGTCACACGGTGGGGTGAGTACTCCTCGATGAAGATGTCGAAGACTAGCGGTGTCTTCGTAAGCCAGTACTCCTTGTCGCGGGTACACAACAGAGACAGGCCCAAAGCCGCACGGCCTTGGATGGACAAGTAGCTGTGCGGGGTCCATACCACGTCATCTGGATAAAGCCGGTCGAATTGTGACCAAAAAAGCTCATACGCGCTATGGGCCTGCTCATGCTCCTAGTGTGGCTGTGTGAGAAACATAGTCAGAATCTAGAACAAAAACATGAGAGAAAAATAGTCAGAATCCAGAACAAAAACATGTGAGAAACATAGTCAGAATCAAGAACAAAAACATGTGAGAAACATAGTCAGAATCCATAACAAAAACATGTGAGAAACATAGTCAGAATCCATAACAAAAACATGTGAGAATTAAAGCATTCAAAAATTAAGTACGTACCCGGCGTCGACACCACAGCAAGGCCATGGTGGGCCTGTCCTCCTCGAACTCACTGTACCATTCCTCAGAGTACGGGGAGCAGTTCACAACTGGCCGGCCTATCACGGACCGCTCATAAGACCACAACTGCAGTAGTAGTGGGCACCTAGCAAAAGTGGCTAGTGGCTCCTTCTTTGTGCACGTGTCGCACAACGCCCGATATGTCCCAGCAAGGACAACAGATGCCCAACTCAACTGTAGTACCTCATCGCCCTCCACATCTGCTATCAACCCGCGTACGGAACAAAGGTCCTCGACACCAGGTGGCCTTGGCCGCTGGTGAACATAACCCAGCCAAACAGCCAAAGCAGGTAGGCCTCCAAATGCCTCGACACCGAGTACATGTCAGCCTCCGAGTGCATGTACGCAGGCTACAAGTATTGCAAGTGATAATAAGAAAAATATCTGGAAACTCGAAAAGTAAATGATAAGTTCAATTGGAAGGTACCTGGAACTGTATGACCCACTTCTTCGTGGGCCCTCGTGGATTGGACAAGAACTCAGGCACGTAAGGGGGTGCATTGTCTGTCCGCTAAACTGGGCCGAAGCGCTGATGCATGACATCCATCCAGTCAGCATCCATATCGATGACTCCAACGGCAGCTCTCGCGCAAGGTAAGCCTAACAGGTAGGCTACGTCCTGCAACATCGGAGTCATCTTGCCGCAGGGGAGGTGGAAAGTATGGGTCTCAAGCCTCCATCGGTCAACCAGGGCAGCTATCAGCGAGCGATCAAAATAGAATCGTCTCGCTGCTGCCTCGAGGTTCTCCATCGCTCGGGCCTCCACCAAACGACAAAGCGGTAGGAGTCCCGATGTTGCCAACCTGCACCATTGGGAATAGAAATAAACTAGGGGATGCAATACATAAATGAATCGGCACATGCGTATCTAAATAGCGACATACCGGTGCTTCCAACGATCGTGGACTGTAAGTAGCTCCCTAGGGCCACGTGGTCGGAATACCCCTAACTTCGTCTGGTGCACGGCGGACAAGAAGCTGCGGTGTCTCTTGTCCACTGCAGGGTCAAGAAGTTCGGGGGTCGGAGGGTGCGTCATATCTGCATTAAAACCATATGTACATTAATATATTGCAACATGTAGACAAGAAGAATATATATTGAATCAAAATTTACATTGCAACTACATATACATGAATAATATGTACAGTCTGTTACATGAAAAATATGTACATAGTTACGTGAACAGAACAATATATTACATACACGTACGAAAAGTTATATGAATATATTGCGACATGTAGGTACAAATGTAAGGTCCAAATGCAACAGAGAGAACTAAGGCTATTACCATACAAATATAACAGCAAGGTACGCTACATACATTCACACTAAACCACGATCATGTACTCACCTACACAACAAGTGCATTTTTCTGACAATACTTGTACGTGTGACATGTTTCATTGCACTGGCTGCATCGCTTCACCCTTGGACCCGCCTCGGATTCATCTGTATCGTTGCGAATCCGGTGAGTTTGTTAACATCCCGGTGCATTCTTCATCTTTTCTAAATCAGGCACATAGATTCGTGAAGGGCCTGAATTACTTGTAAATGTATCAACAATGCCGTAGCTATACAGCTCATGATTCCAGGTGTTCAGTATCTGATCCTTCATTAACTACTTTGAAACATATTGCCTGGGAAGCATATTGTGCTCCACACACGTAGCTATGATGTGTGTACAAGGCCTATGAAGCAATTGTAGCTTCTGGCATGTACAAATGCATGACCCACTGCTAAGCACATACTCTTGCACATGCCGCTCACATCTTCCACCCCTACGACCCTTATCCCGGCACATGACACTGAACCTGTGCTCTGCAGTCCTCTCTTGATTAGCGCGGTGCATGTGTGCCTTCTTTGTTGCCTTATCCATGTACTCACATAGCATACGTTTATCTTCCATTACCTTTGAAGCAGTTGTGTACCGATCACTGAAATATCTGCAAGTCCCATACATAATACCTTCTACAATTCCAACGAGTGGGAGGGACCTCATACATCGCATGACCCAATTATAGACCTTAGCAAGATTTGTTGTCATTATCACATACCTTTCCCCACCACTGTCATACAACAAAGCCCATTTTTCATTTGGCTCATTACGTATCCACTGCGAAAAGTTCCTAATAACTGACCCTGACCTCCTTACTATCTGAGGAGTATCTATTGGGAGAGGTCCAAGAGCTAACAGTTCATCACATGTGACTGCTACCTCAGCTGTCTGTTTCATAGTTAGTTCATCCAGTCTTGCCTATAGGGTATTAAAATTTCTTTGCTAGTTTTGACTGCACAATTTCTTGAAAAACTTCATCAAGTCTTTGTTTTTGAACTTTCTTTAAAAGTTTGCACCCATATGGCATGCACCACCTGCTCTTCAAGTCGGACCACTTTGCTGTAACACACCATTGAACACTCCCATATTGCATATCCAGCAAAGCCTGCAACAACCCTGCATGTCTATCATGAATCAAACAAACATCTGACTGGTCCAGAATGATAGCATGCTTCACCCGCTCAAAGAACCAATACCAGCTATCCCCGTTCTCACTCTCCATGAAGGCAAATTCCAGTGGCAGGACTTGGTTGTTCCCATTGACCCCAATTGCAGACAATATTTGTCCTTTATACTTCCCAGTGATGGAATGTCCTGTCCAGGAAAATGAGGGGCCGATAGTGCCGAAATGTTTTGATTGTTGCCACGAATGCAAAGAAAGCACGCTGCAATACTTGTTTCCCGCTGTACTCCACATCAGTCGAGGGGTAATGCTTGATGTCATAGTAACTTCTAGGGTTTCTTCCACATATTATGGCTAATTGACGAGGTAGATTGTGATATGAATCTTCATATGTCCCGAACCTCATCTCAATAGCCTTCTGTTTTGCCTTCCATGCCTTCGCGTAGTTTATTGTATATTGGAACCTTTGCTCAATAGCACAGATTATTGATTGTGTTTCATACTTCAGGTTGTCCATAATCTCTCCATACATAACATTGGCAATAAAAGCAGATGACAAATTCCGGTGGGCGAACTCTATTTCCTCAATGTGACAATTATGCTCCCTGACTATTGAGCACTGCCAGTAGTCTACCCATTTTCCTCTGAATGCGTGCACCCATCAAGGATATTTAGGCACTAAACACTTCACATCGTACTCTCTTTTACTCGACTTAACAACATTGAATTGCCTCCAAAGAGACAGCGACCAGAATTTAACTGCATCAATAACAGACTCCTTTGTAGGGTACATAGCACCCTGAGATACCTCGTTCTCATGATACTCCCACGGTGTCCGATCATCCTCACTAACCACCAGCTTTAAAAATTCCTGATTCCTCCACTCTGCAAGAACATAAGCATTTCCCTCCTCGTCGGATGAATCCTCATCGGCAACGGCTTCCTTCAGCTCTTGATCCTCCAACTCCATCTCTTCAATTATGCTAGGGATATGCTCCCCCTCATCGGCTACACCCATCGGTTGCATCTCAGGCATACGCCCGACATCTTACCTGGCCCCGACATTTACTGGGTCTGATTCATCTACCACTGTTTGACTTGTTCCCGCTACTGCTTCCATAGAGTTTATCTCTGTTGGATCCTTTTGGTACGCCTCAGCTAACAAAACCAGAGGGAGCCCACGGTCACATGATATATCTACATACTGCCTCCAAGTAGATGTCGTATCGATCGGGACGAGCTCGCCAAAATAGCCCTGATTAGCAGGGCTTAGGATAGCTCTCAGCTTAAGATCATGTTGCTGTGGATCCAATTAAAAATGCCACATCAGCCACTTGCACACACCCACAATGGTCCTCTCATTGGCTTTACTAAGACCCTTGATGACATGACGAAACCCAGAGAGATCTACACCGTTAGGACCATAACTAATTTTACCTTCATCATAATATATCTGAAAATATAATTTATCTGTCATCCCTAGAAACATCCGCAAATATATCCAATGTTAAGACCGGCAAACTATATTTCTAATTATCAAAACTTAAAAAAATTACCAAATATATCCAATGTTAAGACCGGCAAACTATATTTCTAATTATCGAAACTTAAAAAAATTACCGACACCGATTATTGGCTAACAATAGGTTCTTCAATAATACCCATAAGCAAACTAACGTACAATTATTACTAACATCATTATTCTGTACAATCTAGATATTCAAAACTATCATACTAAAAATACTATTGTGTATTTAATGGCTATCCTACCATGTGGTAATTAATATTGACAATATACTACAAAATACAGCATTTTTTACACCCTAAATCCTAGGTCATACAACTAAACCCTAGATCTAGTGATACTTTACTTACTAACAAAAATATGAGTATAAAAGAAATTACCGAAAAATACTCTTCAAATCCACCGATCGAAAATAGTAGAGCTTCGCTGCGTTGTCTTCCTCTCCTCTCCTCTCATCTTCTCTTGTCTCCTTTTCTCTTTTTTCGGAATAAAATGAGGATTTTCTTCTAATTTAACGGCTTATATAGAGGAGGTGAGGAGGGGGGCGGAGGGCGTGGGGCTGGTCTCCTAACCGCCCCCTGAGAGAGCGGTAAGGGCCTAACCGCCCCCTGAGAGGGCGGGTAGGGGGAATCGCCCTACCCGCCCTTTGAGAGAACGGTTAGGCCCCTTGCTCACCCTCTGAGAGGGCGGTTAGGACTCCTTACCGTCCTTACCGTCTCCTGAGAGTGCTGCAGCCTTTTCAGAGGGCGACAGACGTCTATTTTTACAAATGTTGCTCCGATAAATCTATTTATTTAAATTTTAAATGAAAAAAAAACTCCTTGATGATTGCACCGCACGAGCAGCTACAGTCGAGGACGAGACGGACCCAGCGCAGTCGTCGATGGATCTTGTTGGGCTATACTGGTTCTGACCATTGCCACGGCCCATCGCACAATGGCCGCCCACTAGCCTAGGATCGAGGCCGCCATCCCATGGGGTTCATTCCTTCGATGACCAACTTCAGCATGGGCTGCATGGCTACCTCCCCGTCGATAAAAGAAAAAAAAAGACATTGCTACGTGCTACGAAAATGTTACAGCAACATTTCACTTTCAAAAGTGGCCTAGCTAGCATGTACAGTGTACAGCGATATTCTGGATCGAGCAAGGTAATGGTGTTAAAAAGTGCAATACGACAATCGAAAACACGTCTCAAAGCGGATTCCACATGGCAGATCCTCTCTGCGAAACCTAATAATGAGATTAGAAAATACTTTCTACCCTCATGTCTAGTTACTCTCACCTACCATACACCGTGCAAACGAACCTGACATACTTTTTTATCACTTTGAATATGTTCATATATATAATTATTCTAAAATACTTCAAAGTGAACTACATGAAAAGTTACTACTTCAAAAATATAGAAACAAATTAAGAGTAAGATGCATCCACCGTCGACTTTAAAATTTTGCATATATGTATACATAATTGAGAAGAATTGATTAACTGTTACCAATGATTAGCTCTTGTAGGACGTCGGTCGGTGCTGACTAGCTCTCACATGATGAGCATGTGCTGTTCTTATCCTGTCCAACTGGATTCCAGGTCAGGTTTAATTTTGATCGCACAAAAAACTACGGTTAGGTTTGATTTGATCCGGCTTCAATTAACTTCCAGATAAAATCCTTGACGAAGTTGTTCCATTCCGGCATGCATATATATTCAAATCGGTCGTGTACCGGCGACTGACTGAGGTATGATCCCCTTCACCACTCTTCCTTTTTATTTTTATTTTTGTGAAGGCCACTTATACTGCCTGAATTCTGAAGCTCTAAACCGTACACAGTTTGCCTTTTCGATCTTTTTTTCCTGGGAAATTCAGCAGTTACTACAAAATTGTAAAAATATGTGCACGAGTGTAGCATGTTGGTCTATCATCGAGTCGGCCTATAGTTTTTTTTTAGTCGATCGAACATATACTTCCTATTAAGATTTGTAGTTAATTTTGGAACAATGGCATTAGACGATGAGAAACCATGTTGAAATATATCTTGGTTTATATGTGATGAGTGATTGATAAAACTATGGATTCGATTTAATAATTATTGGATTGTATGAGCATGTATATGTAATATAAATATGATCATAACTAACCAAAGTTGTAGAGGAAAGGAAGTTGGTGTGTTTGTCTCTGAATCTAGAAAAATTATACACATTGGATGGTCTGGTGTCTGGGATTTGTGAATACGTCGGATAGTCCGGCATTCAGACGGAGTACACGTTGGAGCATTTTAACTCAGAAGCAAAAAATTGAAGATATACACGCCGGATGGTCCGGCGATGGGTATAGTGAACGCTAGAGCATTTCTTGCAGAGAGGTTGCAGATTAACTCTAGTGGACTTACATACGTCGGATGGTCTGGTGATAGAAGATGTGAACACCAAAGAATACACCGGACCATTTGTTACAGAGAGATTGCAAAATGTTTCTCTAGTGGAGTTGAACACGTCTGATGGTCCAACGATGAGAAATTGATTACGCCGGATTATATCTTGCAGGGAGGATTCCAACGGCTGATCTGGGAAGTTGAACATGTCGGATGGTCTGGTGCTTAGGAGGTATGGACGTCAGATCACCCAGTGTTCATGATTTTTCTGAGATGTGTCTTAAGCTGAAGATTTCTATTTAGAACTAACTGGAGATGGTTTGGAGATATGTGTTTGCTTTTCTTGTATTGTGCAAGTGATAGATGCAACTTGGTGGCCGACGGTAGGATGATAGGGGTCAAACGGGATGCTTGATTCTGGACGATCGAGGAGATCACAGAGTCAAGGGTGATCCTAGTTGTGCACAAGAAGGTTAAACAAAATATGAAATGAATGATGAAGACAACGTGTTGACACTACAACAAAAACCATCTATAGAGGCACTTTGCTATAGATATTTCCTAACTTGCCTCTATAAATTGACATATTACACAATTGTTGCGGCACTTTAGAAGGTGTCTCAAAGTGTAGAGAAATTATTTTAGATATTGAGGACAAATACGACGTGGAATGGACTTAGAGGCATTTTGTAAATTGTCAATACAAAAATGATGTAGCACCATTGTTCTTATGACATATTGAAATTGATTGTATCTTATAGAGACATTATTTTAGGCTTTTTTTCTCTAGAGATAATATTTTAGACATTTGATGCATCTTATAAAATACTCTAAAGAATAATATTCTAAGTAAAAGCAAGTTGTGTTATGAGAGTGAGATGGTTAGTATTGTGTGTCTAGTGAATATTTGTCCATAAGGTCCCAAGTTTGAGAACAGGTTCTTCCAAAACCATCGGATTTTAAGAATATATTTTACACTATAACAAAAATGTCTCTACATTTATTGAGGCACTACTTAACGCCTTTATAAAAATTTCACCAAGTCTATACAGATGATTCGCGAAGTGCCACTATTATCCAAGAGTTAATGCATAGGAAGACATTTATGTGGCATTTTAGAAAATGAGTTTATGATTGTCTAGAGAAAAGAAAAATCACTACTATATAAAAATGTTGCCTCTATAATTCAGTTCTCCTATTGTGTTTGAATTCAGGGATGCTGGTGCAAGTGACAAGACTACCTGGAGAGAGAGAGAGAGAGAGAGTGGGAGAGAATTATCGGTGGTCAAGATCATAAGATAGAGTACACGTGTAGATATCAAAATGCTTGCTTGGGGTCAGAACAAGCGTTAGTGAGTCACGCTTTGAGAAGCGTGCAAGACAGTTTCGCAGTTTGGCCTCAAAACCGTGGAAGGATGAAGTGCATGTGATATCATCACGAAGCTTGCGTCGAGGCAAATCTAAATCATGAAGAAGCCACAACTGTTCGATGGACTGATAGAGAAATGGACTAAAATCTCCTAGTGATAAGTAGGAGGTTATTGGAAGAGATGAGTATTTTGGGAACAAAGAAGCTTAATGGTTAAGCTACCTTCACAGGCCTATAAATAGAGGGGTAGGACTGCAGAGATTAGGTGAGCCAACCATTTAAGTTTGTATGCTAGGATTTTAGAGGAAATAAGATAGGTGTTTTTCTAGTTGCTAGAGGGTTAATCTTCTCATATGAGTTGGTCTTGAACCATCCTAACCCTCTGAATCAATCAACTTGGAGAATTTCTTCTTCTGGCAGCCAGTCCTCTTGTGTTCAGGAGTTCTTCCTCAAGTTGATTGCTTTCTTGCACTATGGCTCTCAATATGACATAAACTGGAACCTAGTGTTCACATTCATCTAAGAGAAGCTAGAGTTGGTTTTGGAAGTTTCGCATTTGTTCTTGTTTCTCTTGCTTCCGCATGTGATTTTGAGGTGCGTTGTATTCAAGAATATGAGAAGGCTATAAATTTCGAAAGAAATTTATTAAGACGTCTATTCATCATGTTCTAGTTGCCTATCTCAATCCTACATACGACAACGTCATTGTATTGATTAGTGGATGGCGTGAGAAACACTGTCCCATTTGGAGGTTCGGACTTCGATTTGCAGGGGGCAGTTGTTTGTGTGAGAAGGAAGCTAGATTTAATTGGTCTTTCTCCGTGTCTTTTTACTAGTTCAGGTTTTGTTTGGTTCAGCTTATATTGACTTTTTCTATTCAGAATCAGAAAGCTGAACCAAATAATCCACTTGGAAATTACTTCTGAGAAGTAAAAGTTTTCATTATTACTAAAAGCCAGAAATTGATTTGGATGAGTTTTTTAGCTTATAAGGGATAATATTTTGAGAGCTAATACATATATTATATATTTCATCCGCATCAAAAACCAATTAAAAAAGCTTTTCTGTATGCATCTTTAAAAAAAAAACCTCAATCCAACTAAACAAACCCTTTTGTCCTATGCATGCATGTATGCATGTGATCACTTGGTTGCATGCATGCATGCTAGAATAATTATTACATATTTAGAATAGAGATAACGATAAAATAGTTCTGGTTGGCCCCACATGACCACTAATATAAGTGCATTATCTCTCTCCATTTTAGTAACTAATATAAGCTAGGATATGTGCATTAGTTGTTTTTTTAAAGCACTTAACAAAGTGGAGTAAAATTAAATTTATATCCAGTTACACAAACAGACACGACGGATTAATTTCGTTGTTTGCCTGCAAATGTCGATCTTGATCTGGTTAAGTACTGAATAGGACCATATACACATTTTGTACTACTACTTAGGAGAACTAATTATTAATCTATTATCACGTATTTGGAACAACAAAGTGCTTCATTTCCTGCTTTCCACGCTGGAAGTGCAGGAGGATTTTAAAAGAATATAATGGCAAGATACATATGCATGGCACACATAAATGCATTAGCGACAAAGGATGATCTCCAACTAGTTCTCGGATTGATCATAAATACAACACAAGAACACGAAACAGATTAGAGAAATCAGGATTAAAAGGGGAGAACAAAAGAGAAAGAAGTCGTCACAAACTACCCTAACCTATAGCTAGCCTGGCCCTACAAGCAAGAAGCACCGAAGCAACAAGCTAGCTAGCAGCTGGCTACTCCATTGGCTACGTACACATGCTGCAAAGTTGACTTCACTGGCTACGTCCACAGGGACTCCCGCTTGAGGGGCTCCTGCGCGGCGCAGTGCACGCCGCCGATGGCCGCCGCGGCGCCAAAGCCCATCAGCTGCGGCGGGATGCCCCCGCCGTTCTGCATCAGGAACGCGTCGACGTCCTCGGGGACCATCGTCGTCTGCTGTTGCATCGCCATCATGTGTTGGTCGCCGCCGGCCGCGGTGGCCAGCGCCGGCGGGACGACGTCATCGGGGCCATCGCAGCGCTGCATCTGGATGCATAGGATCTCGGCCTGCGCGACGGCGAGCTGCATCTGTAGCTGCGACACCTGGTTCTGCAGGAAGGAGATGGCCCCCACGCAGCCGTACACGGGGTCCCGCATCCGTGCGTTCGCCTCGTACACCAGGCTGCTCACCGCGTCGCCGCGCTGCTGCACCGGAAGCTCCTGCGCCATGCATGCCCTTGCCATGTCAGTCAGTTATATATAACCAAAACACGCGCGCGCGAGCAAATGTATCGCATGGACGGCGCGTCATGCATGCACGTGGATAGATTACCTGGAGCATCTTTGAGACGTTGCTGGCGCCGAAGACCTTGTGGACGATGGCGAACTTGTGGGGGTCGTCGGCGGGGAAGAAGGGCGCGAAGATGCAGTCCTTGGTGCACCGCCGCCGGAGCAGCTTGCACGACGCGCACGGCGACCCGCCGCCCATTTATCCCTTATCGCCGGCGGAAACGGCTGGAGATATATCTGATGGATCACGTGCACTAACTAAGCACTAAATGGGGGACACTTATTACTCAGTAGGTAGCTTGAGCTAGGCAGCTCTTGGGCTCACTAATAATTAAGCTTACCAAGCAGTGAAGAGAGAGTGAGAGACCGAGAGAGAGAGAGGAAAGCAATGACGACCGGGGAGAGTGAAACAAGCGATATTTATAAGCAACGACGACATGGGCACTCACCACGCATCTGTTATTTAACCTGGAGTAGGTAGCGAGATGATTAGTCGTCGACGACGACGACGCATGTGTCGTAACACTGTTCAGACAGACAAGGGTAATTACTTGCTGTGTCGTTGGTTAGTCTCTGAAGAGATGCCATGCAGGTAATTAAGAAAACCTGGAAAAGGTAAAAGTAAACTTTACTTAACCTAGACACACATGATTTGTCATCCGCTGCAGGACAAGACAAGAACTTAACAAACGCAGTGACACAGGTGACGCTTCCATTGGACACAAGAGCATCAAAGTCACCGGTAATCAGACACTACGTATTTTTTTCAACAGGAATCTCACTTTGCATGCAACTCAAGTAATTCCTGTCAGATCGGGTGCACTTATTAAATAGTACTATTAGGCCACTCTTAATGATGTCTAAAAGAAGATGGAAAAGTAAGAAATTGAGGTTAAGAAACAAGTTTTCCAATATATGTATGTCTTGTTAGTTTTTAAAGATATCTCAAAATAATTTATTATCTTACAATCACCTAGGATTACTTAAAAAGCTAATTTCTTTCGTAAGAAATAAGTCATTTCTCTTTTATCTTTAAATTACTTACCACATTATTTTTTATTTAGATAAATATTTAATTAATGTCTAAAAACTAGCAATAGGAGTGACCTTAAGCCAGTAGAATCCATACATTCGTGCATATATGTGATGCATACATGCATGGCTGGAATTGACTCGTACGTGCCATTGTGGTATGCATCCGATTAATTCTTGTGCACGAAATATATGCTAGCTGCAACATCGATCAAAACATGGATTAATTTGTTCACATGCTGCAACGTCGTGCAATATGGGATGAGAGGGCGCTAGCAAACGCGATCGTGGACTTGAAGCAAATAATCAATCGGAACAGTGTGGAGTTTACTCCCAGTCGCGTAAAACCATGCCGAAGCTAGGAGTGCTGTGCGGTGCTGGACATAGAAATACTAGCTAGCTAGTTCCATCTTTGAGCTCAGTTGCTGCTGTGGCAAGAATCCTCCAGAATTCCCTTCACTCGAGGCCATGTTTTTCTTGATCTTTTGTGGCTCAAATGCACAACATCCCTTTTTATAACAGAGCTAGCTAGTTCCATCTTTGAGGGTAATCATATTGTTGAGCTAATCCAATGTTACTAAATTTGTATCCAAAATTTACAAATTGTTAGGCTAATCATAACTCAAAAATCATCAAGTTTGAATCTTGAAATGCTTCTTGTACAGTTTTTTGCTGCTCATTGTTTTCTTCAATTAGCACATATATAGTTACTTCAGACAAAGTACACTGGTTCTTCCATTTGCAAGAGCATCAAACCAGTACAAGTGATCTCAGAAACGCATTGATGAGTCAAATAATCTGCGGAGAATGCAAGTTGAAGCAACACCTTCAACTAGATTCTTTTGCTCGATTAGTTTACAGAACCCATCATGTGCACTGCACGAGATGAAGCATCGACGCATAGAAAATCGCATCAATTTGGGACCTAACGCAAATATATGCTGTCTGTGGACACATTACCATGTAGCTGGGGCTATACACACTGCATGCAGTAGCTTTGTCTCTAGTGCCATTAATTACAATTTGGAAGGGTCTAATAACACACCGAGGTCATTTTGTTGGATTATTCAGTTACTTAAGACTAAGAGTAGGGAGTAGAGTAGAGTAAAACATCTAAATTCTTGTCTTTGTGATAAGCCAAATGTTTGTTGACACAAATACTATAGTACGGCATATTTATGGTTTTTGAACTTGAGATTTTTCTTTTTTTCAGCCTTGGTTACCCAGATTGTCGCTTCTTTCGGTTGTTTTGATCATTGTATAAATCTCCATATGTAACGGTGTTTGGTTAGTGATCGATCGTTAAACGAATTGTGTTGTAACGGTCCTTGTACCGAAGCTCTAATCTTCTAAAAATCAAAGATGCGTAACTCTTTTTTGTATTCTCGGAAAAGAAGCTTCAGTTACCCTCTAGGTAATATTTGTGATAATTTTCAAAAGCTCCATGATCTTAAGAACAGACATTCACCAGATTCCTAACATAAGAAACTTGCACATGAACATGGTTAATTTTTAGCTAGTGTCAATATTTAATAAGCTTCACTATAGGTTTAGTTGCATGCATGAAGGTGAAAACTTTTTAAACCCTTGCATGGGAGTTGTACAATTCATATTTTCTACTTATGCTTGCCATGCTTGCAATTTGACCAACGGCCTGACACGATTCCTTGGCGCCATTTGTTTACGCACATTTCGAGCAGATAGCGAGAGGAAGAGCCCAAACACAATAATTACGGAGCATGCATGCATGAGAGGATCTGATCGAGGGTGTTGGAAATCAACGGTGCCGATCGATAAACCCTAGCTAACCTAACCCTAGATATAGATCGAGGAAGGCTCTACGTGAATGTTTGTTTGGGAGACATTCACGTGGGCACTACGTCTCCTCATCTCTTCTCCCAATTGATATTTAGCATTTTAATCTGCTGGTTTAAGTTTCAATTAATATATATAGCCATAGGCCACGTATGTCTACCTTGAGTAGACCATATGTGCAAATATACTAATTAGTACGTAGCTAGTCAGATAAAAACAGTAGAAATGTTTATTTGAGGGGTAGAATAATTATTTTTATGCTTACACTCCTCCGGTTCAAAATAATATATTGTTTTCTTTTTTCTGATACTAACATTACAGTTGAAGCTAAATATAATTTTTTTTATATATTTTGCATTAGCATTATAATCTGCTGGTCTAATTAAGTTCCAGTTAATATAGCCATAGGACATGTATGTCCACCATAAGTGGACACGCTTACTCCTGCGTTTCAAATTTTGCCATTAACGCATTATGACTAGAGCTAATTATAATTTTCATGTTAAATATACATGCTATCCCTTGCAAGAAAAGGTAAATATATATGCAAGCTTCCGAACATGATTTTCTTCTAGGAAATCTAGATATTTGTATATGTATTATGTTGAGAATCAGTTATACAAATATACAAAATAAAAATTCTGTTTTAATAATCCTTTTAGTTTTCTGTGCTTCCGTTTATTTCCTTTTGGCTCTCTTGATTTTCTTGAAGTATTCAATCATTTATATTTTCCTTTGGTGTTAAGGGTCTTTTTGTTGCATCAGTACACTGAAGTTGACTAAACTGCAATTATTAAATGTGACATGACACCTCCATTGACAAAGCAAAGTAAGTAGGACAGTAGAACTGTAGAAGCACTAGAGTATATATTTCTATACTCTACCTGTCTCAAATAGACGACGGTTCTTTAATATTTAAAATATATGATGTTCTATAATTTTAAGGTAATTTTAGATTAAATTTTTCAGTCTTACTCTCTCTGTTAAATAATTTTCTTCCCAATACAAATCTTATGTTTTACACAATAAATCTCTATCTTTGCTACTTAAAAAATACGCATTAGTCGTCATTCGAAGACATACATGAAGTTATGTCTTTCTCACGTTGTGCTCCTCTCCCACGCACCCGACAGGTGGGGCCTACACGCCCAGCGCCTACTCCCTTGCCCTATTCTACACCTCCATCTAGCCGCCTTCCATCCCGCACCTTCATTGCTCCTCCTAATCCGCTCCATCCCTTGATCTTCCTCCCATCCGCCAACCACTCCTCCACCCTCTTCCACTCTCTGTCAGTTAAACGCGTCAACATCCAGTCGCAGTGATTTGCACACTACTGTGTTCTTCCTTCGCCTCACTATCCAGGCGCGGCCTCCGCACTCATGAAGATGGTCTCCTCTCTCCTGCCCAATGACAGCACTGGTGAGGTACTGCCGCGTGAAGCCCTCCTCCGATCCGAGAGTGAATCGAAGCAGACAATCGCGAGATCGAGCGAATCGCGTCTGCTCTCCCCCCGGTAGTTCTCCCATGCCTTTGCTCCCCATGCAACTATCCCTAATCTCAAACTCGCCTCCCCTCCTGCCTTCACCGAGCATGAATCACCAAGATCAGTGGCTTCTCACTATAGCCAAATCATTGAGACCATAACTTGCGTCGGCAATAGGAAAGGGAAGGGAAATGAGTTTGGAGAATCAAATCAAGAAAATCAATCCATTGCGCTCCCCAAGCGAATAGAAGGCGGCCGATCCTAGCCAATCCAATCGAGTTCTTGTCGACCTCTTCTTGATCCACTCCAATCGAAACCCTAGCCCTAGGACCAAGGATGGAAGATGACTTTTCTATTCGGGAAATAGAAGACGCTCGTCGATAGCATTCCTCGATCCAATCCAGAATTTTCAACTCAATCGCTATAGATTTAGTTCGATTTCTCAATCTCAAGCTGCAGTAGCTTGTTCTCCGAAGGATTTGCTTGATATGTCACTAGCCCTAGGACCAAGGATGGAAGATGAGTTTTCTATTCGGGAAATAGAAGACGCTCGCCGATAAGATTCCTTGATCCAATCCAAAATTTTCAACTCAATCGCTATAGATTTAGTTTGATTTCTCAATCTCAAGCTGCAGTAGCTTGTTCTCCAAAGGATTTGCTTGATATGTCAAGATACCACACATGGAAGGTTGGGATTTGTCTTGATTTCTTTTGTGCTGGGTGAAATCCGAAGGAAGAGATTTTGGCGTGTAATCCAATCATCTGGACTTACGCCACACTCTTAGTATATTGCAGTCGCACTATCAGCAAATAACTGGATATTAGACATGTTCAAGCCTTCCGCTTCTTTCAGCTCGCGAATAGAATCAGCGTGGCATATACTCATGGAATAAATTCTAGTGAGAATATGTTATTTCCAGATTATTCATCGAGATAGAAATATGCTCCCATTACAACTTGCACGTGCATTTATATTACATTTCTCATTGTGAAACAAACTTGTTGAAAAGGTTTACATATCAGTGACCTTATAGATTATGGTTTTTTTCCCTTTGATTGTTGTCACTTTCAAACTCTTGAGAGAGAACAAGAGAATGCTGGATCGGTCCATCAGGAAAATTGAGTGAGAGAGGAAACGATTACAAGCTTAGGAGAAAAAACTCATTACTGTGATCAAGAAAACAGCTAAAGAAGGCCAAATAGTATGAAGTCGAAATTACATTCTGATTTTGTTCTTCGCTTGACATATGGCAATGAGGTCGGAGAAAAAAACATTTTTAGAGGAAGGATGTCATTATAGGGTTTAATGATTTAAAATATTATAATGTAATTTACAGTTTTACCATGGTGCTCTACCAGCTTATGTTAAACTCTTTCACGTTATCCCACTGAGCATACTGATTTTTCAACCCTTGCAATATTCTTAACTTGAAATTGGACAACATTCCATATGTATGATCTAATAATCTATTTTAAGCAACAAATAGCTCATGTTGAATACTCCCCAAGTTTATCTGGCACCAAGTTGTGCTAAAAGTTGGCGTAAGTTGCAGTGCCTTTTTTTTTCTATTTTCTTGCCAACCCCACATTGAAACATCCATTTCTGATGGTCTAGAATACGGCGGGCACACTAATGAGAGGTGCTATATTGTTACATCAATCATTTTCTCTAGGGGCAATTTGCTAGGTACCATCTCAAAAATCACAAAAGTTGAAAAATATCGTTGATGTGAGGATGACATGCGGGCCCTGTGCTCATATGTCATCCTCACGGTCGATAGTATTTTATAATATGAACACTTTTATGATGGTATCCACCTAATTTTGCTTTTCCTCTACATGCAGATTAGTCCCTCCTTTCTCTTCACACTTCCGGTTGATTCAAGAAGTCCCTCCTTTCTCTTTCAACTTCCGATTGATTCATTATATGTTTTGTTTTTTGGCAAATTGAATTTTTAACTGTTTAACTATGTAGAAGTGCATAGACAATTTCATTGGAGCAGTTCAGTCTATTGCCAATGTTGCTTTAGAAAATTGCATAGAATGGTGATCCATGCCTCATTTTGAAGCTAGATCCTAGGTCTGCTCTGCACCATATTAGACCTTAGAACGAGCTGCCTCCTGTACATAAAATTCTTCTCTTATTTTATTTTGTTTGTAGAGCGCTATAAAGGTAGTCTAATTAAATGTTAATTTGTTGTCCAAGAAAAACTATTTCAATTAACACGTGACAACTATATGTTTCAGTTAACATGTGACAAAGTTGTGAAGTAATGTGAGGATGTAGAAACATTGCTTAATGTATAGTAGAAACAATGAGATGATATTATGTTAGTATAATATTTTGGGTATCTGTTGCAATGCACACTCACTCACCTAGTAGTATTAAAAGTGGGTAAGATGATCATTTTATCTCTTATATTAATATTTATGTTTAACTCTAAAACATTATCTATTTTGAGACGGGAGTAATAGTATAGAAGTGGACTATCTAGCAAAATTCAATTGAAATTAGCCAAAGTACTGACAAGCTACACTTCTGGCAATTCTGTTCTGAAGTACCATAATATTGCATGGTCGATGCTGTTTTGTGTTGCTTTCTTCAACGGCCTTTTTTCTCCTCTCGATTTCCTTTTCACCCCTATCCAAAAATAAATATTCTTTTTTGTTGCACTTGTTCGAAGATTCAGTTTAGTGTTGATTGGCTAGGACCTGTACTGATCAACATAAACTATATATGCTTATGTTAAAATATTGGCAACATATGTAGGAGTAAACTATAGTTTGGACAGAATGCAAGCTAGCTATGCTGTTGCACATCGGGTTGGATGAACAGCTCACCCATCGAAGAACCGACAGAATCAAATGGTCGGAGCCTCTAAATTGCACTCTGACACCCACCCCAAACACTGTCATGGATTCCATAAAAAAAACAGAACATATTTTACTACTTCTATATTATACTCCCCAATCACAAATGCTTAATTAGACAACATCTAGACAAACTTTTAAAACTTTGACTATCAATATCTTTTAAAAATATAAATATCATATATGTAGATTTGTTTTAAAAAACTTCATAATCCCATAATTTTATTATGCACTATAATATACAATATTGGTAAAAAAATACATTCGAGACCATATCATATTTAAAATGTCTAGTATTTTTGGTTGTAGGGAGTAAGTTGAGCGATCGCGTAGGGATCCCAGGTAGGACTGCAGTACCTCGCGTGTCGCAATCGCAAGCGCTGCTCATATCATGGCAACGCAATTTGGTTCCAACCTAGGAATAGGTTTCTGGTATACGAGGCTTATGAGAGCTTAGCAGCCAGTAGTGTATGATGGGAGTGCTAAAATTTATAAGGTCTCACGAATTCTGAAGAAATTTTTACAAATTTTGTCTAGAACAACATATCTATGATCGAAGGGAGTGTTAAAATTTGTTTCGAATTTCCATGTCCACACATATATAACTAACTGGTAGCAAACTGACATATTGACAGTCTCTCAGTCCTTGTGTCTACTCTATTCTTGTGGATGGCATCCGGCCTCTCATATGCGAGCATGTGATGCGGAACTGAGAGAGAGAGAGAGAGAGAGAGAGAGAGAGAGAGAGAGAGAGAGAGAGAGATGCACTCTCCAATGCTGACTTTAATGAGATGCTGCGAAGAGATTCCCTGGCTGCTACCCATAACGATCAGGGATTTTGCAATGGCTCAAGCTTGGTGTGGACACAGGACACTATATGTCCAACACATTAATGTCAAGGCATAACACAGTCTAGGGTTTACCCCGCAAAAAAAGAAAAAAAAACGCAGTCTAGAGATAATGTATTCTTAGCCTACGAGATGTCGCATTTCATGGAATAAGACTGCTGCAAAGGATGGGTATATGGCTCTCAAGTTGGATATGAGCAAGGCAAACGATCGGGTAGAATGGATTTTTTTTAAAGCAATGTTAATTAGTAAGATTGGGACTCAATGATCGTTGGGTGCAGCTTCTTATGAATTGTGTCCGTACGGTCACATACAGAGTTCAAGCGAATGGGCAGCTATCTGATGTTATCAATAATCCACAACATGGCCTATGACAAAGAGATCCTTTATTGCCTTATCTTTTCCTATAGAATCCATTACTTTCTAATCTTTTCCCGTAGAATCCATTACTTTCTAATATGGCAATCAGAGAGGTGAATAATTACATAAGCTAAATTCAAAATTTAATTCATCCTAATAACAAATCTAAATTAATCTCATATTCTGTTCTAGGTACACTGCTACCATGTCACTAAAAATAATGTATAGAAAGATATATAGGTTTGATTACCTCAAATTTTAATAGTAAAAACGAGATAAGGCTACGGAATTAACAAAATAAGAATTAAATCAATCAAATCTCTAGATCAAGTGGTATGACCCCCACAAGCAGATTATGATAGAAGATGATGAAAACTAATTAAACCATAATTCCATGATTATGTAAGAATTACGAAAGTTCAATCAATCAAGCTTTTCAGAATCTTACCTAGATGCTCTAGCATGATTTTAGATGGATCAAACAAAAATAGATTACGCTAAACCAAAAGATCCACCAAAAGAGTCTTTTTGTGGTGGTCCATACTACCCAGGAGGTAGTATAAATTTAATCTGACCGTCCACGTAATTGGATATTTCTGTAATTACGACAGTAGTGTTAATATTTACCCATCATACCATTGAAGGGCACTGTAGTCTTTTTTTTTCATACATAATTCCTAAATAATCGTTCAACCAAATATTCAACATTCAGACCAGCCTAAACAATAAACCTATGAATTTGCATGATATAACTACCATACCATTTCTTTTTTCTAAAAATACCCTTATACTACATATACTACTCATATTACTTCTAAATAATGAGTAGTATTCTAACTAATCTAGACCATCTGATAAAAAAATAGATGACTTAAGTTTCTCCAAAATCACCGTAAAATTTATCAAATCAAAACCTAGAAGACAATAAGATAAACAAGAAGAAAAACCAAATCAGCAACTCGTCGACTTACAAAATTTAAACTTCATTATATGAATGAGTTTACAAGATGCATTTACCTAGCATCCCTTAAAAATTCCAAAAAAAATCCCAAATCTTATATTTCTCTTGGTCTCTAAGACTGAACCCAATGGGTTCCCTTCGCGGGAGAGATTTCCGTCATGAAGGGATTTCCGTTTCCTTCAGCGCTCCAACGGTTTTCCTTCACGATTCTCTTCACGACGGGATTCCCAGAGTCATTCCCTTCATGACAGGATTCTCTCTCTTTTCCATTCGCAATTCCTCTCAAAGGGAAGCTGTTGAAGATGAGAGAAAATAAAGAGAATGGGAACAAAAAAGGAATCGGAAAGGAAACAAAATGAAAGGAATATAGTTGGGATAGTCTAATCTCTCTGTGTCTGTGGTGCCCGTCGATCCGCCTATATAAACCGAGAGCCCAGACTCTTCTATTTATACTCGTCATGACCTCCTGTCCTTGACCGATTTGACAAGAGCTCTTGCGCGCGCCTCGAACTCTGTCTCGCATCAGCTACAACCTTACCTGACTCCAACTCCATCGCGAATCTGATCAAACCAGAACGCCACGCGACAGGCTCCGCACCCTGCGCGACCCAAGAAGCCCCACATGCACCTGGAGCCCAACTATCGAGCGTGCACCTGGCCCATGTTCCTGGAAAGTCTGCTAAAGCTAACGACTGGCCGCAATGCTTTATCTCTAATCACCATGCACAATTCAGCCTCACAGCTCTGGACCATGCTAGCTCCCGTAGACATGCATCACAGCCACAAATTTTTATTTTGTCCTACTATGCAAATATGCACATACATCTGGCAATTTAATGCCCAGCCTTCCGTGTCACGACCATGTGTACATCTGCTTTTCTCACCACACACACGTCTTGTGACACATCCTCCATCCTCCACATTATAGATCGCATATTTTCTATGTAAGTCTTATAGTGTGATTATTTTTTCGTGCACCATTTTTTAGTCTAAACATCTCACGTGAGTTCCGAACTGTCTTACCTCAGTTCCTTTTTAACCTAATCCTAATCCCTGTCACCGACCATATTCACCCTTAGGTTAGCACCTGAACATGAACAAACAAACAACCAATTTTTCGAGCATAAGTTCTTTTCAAGTTGACTCAATATCAGTCCACACAATACTACTCACACGAGTGTATTGCATGTTGGAATTTATAGGGGTTTCCCTTTTTAAATCTGAGTTCGAATGGAGTCAAATTTGAATTTATAAAGAAATTCCAAAATAAAAATAAAAAAGGAACATGACAACCTCACCTTTGTGCCGAGCCGCTACAAGGCCCATGGACCGAGTAGCCCATCACCAAAGACAGGCAACCCTATCCGCCTCAGTGAAGAAGGAGGTGCGGAGGGAGGGCGATGGCATCACCATGGGCAGCTTCGCCCTACCCGAGCACGTTCTCTCGACTCCTGGCCATCGAAGATGTGGGAACCTCATCCCCTTTGATCTGGAGGTTATATGGGTGGCTCCCGACCTTATCCCCACAAGATCAACCGGATTTTCCCTCTCTTTCTTCTACCCCCGCTCCTTTCGCCCTAAGGCTCATCTCGTTCAGTGAGTCTTGGGGTGCTGAGCGCCGGTGGCCCATTGTAGTTTGGTGGTGGCTTGATTGGTGGGATTCTTCGGTGCTGGGCTTCTTGCTGTCGAGCTGGCTCTGGTTGCGGTTGCCTGCCAATGCTTGTGGTTACGGTGCTGTGCTGTTCACACCATCATGTGCACATTTGTTGGTAGAAGGTTTCCTTGTAGCTCTTGTCCTCACGGTGGACCAACAGTGTCCATGGTTCGTTCGCTTGTGCGATCTTCGGCTGTCCTGACTTCTAGACATTCACGCTGGGTGTTGTCAATTTCCAGTGTTGCGCACGCTCGCATGCTGCTATGTGTGTGCTGCTCGTGTTGGCACGCGTGCTAGTGCAAGTGTGCCTATGCGTGGTGATTCGACCTATGCGTGCTCATCTGTGACTATTGCTTGACAACAACCTCCCTGGCTCAAAGTTGGTGCCTTGGGAGTTGTGGTGATTGTTGTTCCTCGAGTGCCCATTGCAGTGTGCCCTGCGACTGATGCTAGGCATTGTATCTTTGAGAATAAACACCCTTAGGACCTCGGTATAGAGGGGGTGTTTTTGTTTCCTAGGACAGGGCTTCGCGTGCCTTGCCTTTTGCTTCTTCATTGGAAAGTAAGACCGTTTCCATTGCCTTTTAAAGTTAAGTTTGCAATTTACTCTATCGTGTGCCTATGTGCTGATATTTGAAAGAATTGGATGCTAGTTCGGTGAGTTTTTATGCTCGATGATGATAGCAGGCTTGGGAGGATTGGTGTGACAATACAATAGTCATTCTAGAGTGCAGTTGTGTAGAATTTCATATGTCCCACCAAAGGCAAGAATGGAATTTACCCCTCTCCCCACTTATATATATAAGACCCTAAGGGGTCATGAGCTCCCAAGCTCATTTTAGTACGACTCCATTCTCTCTCCTGTTGGGAAGTTTCCCCAATAATTACTATGCTACCACAAGCATATCCATGCAATATATTAGAAACACATGCATATCATATATGCCATAATACTAAACCAATGCATATCATTTTGCTTTGCCAATTTTCCGTCATAATACTAAACCAATGCATATCATATATGCCACAATACTAAACCAACATATGCATATCTATGCAATATATGCCATAACACATGCATATCATTTTGCTTTGCCAATTTCATCACTAAACCATTTTTTTTACCACGATCTCACATTTCCTTATCTACGCAGAAGGATTTTCTTTGCTGCTGCAAGGAGCTCAGATTTGTCCCGGTGCGCCAAGGGTGTCTCATTTGCTCTTTGAAGACGATTATTTGATCCTGCTGAATGCTGACAATGCAAGTGCTTCACAATTACAAGGTATTCTCGACCTTTATGAAGTGAGCTCATGCCAAGCAACAACTAGAGAAATCAAGTGTCATGTTCAGCAAGAATTCAAGAACGAATGTGAAGAGTGGTATGATGAACACTTTGCATCTCAATTCAGAAGCACGCAATGAAAACTACCTTGGGCTACCTGTGTATATCGGTCAATCTAGATCAAAGGTATTCCAATATTTTAAAGTTAAAATTTGGAAGCAGATTCAAGGATGGAAGGAAAATTTTTATCCAAGGCTGAGAAGAAAGTTATTCTTGTAAAAGTTGTGGCACAAGCAATCCCAACATATGCCATGTCTTGCTCTGATTTAATCAAAAGCCTGTGTGATGAGATTAGTACAATGATTTGTCGATATTGGTGGAGTCAAATGGATAATGAAAATAAAATGCATTGGATATCTTGGGATAAGATGACAAAAACAAAGAAAGCGGGAGGGCTCAAATTTAGAGATATCCATTCTTTTAAGAGTGAATTGCACAAAACTACAAGTATTGTGCTATTTGTAACACAAAACTACAAGTATTGTGCACTAATTTCACACAAAATCTGATTTTAATTAGATTAAAAAAATAGTCTTATATTTCTCAGAAAATTCTAGAACTTTTTATAAGTGTTCCATAATCAATGTGCAACCCATTTTAATTGGACTCACCCAAAAAGCCTATGTATAATTTAAAAGTCTCCAAAAAGGTTACTTTAATATCTCCTAATAATTGTTAGGGCCTAAAATAAAATCTAACAAATATGGAAAAATTCACTAATATTCTTATTATATGATGGAATAATTTCTAAAATTATTTTCAGCCCTAGGTTATATGGTGAAAAAGTGAGTTCCTTTGTAATGACAAAGGAAGAAGAATATTAGTGAATTTTCCATATTTTTAGGATTTTATTTGAGGCACTAATAGTTGTGAGGAGTTATAAAAGTAGCTTTTTGGATAATTTAGTTTAAATTCTACCCAATATTTTTTGGATGAATTCAATTAAAATAAGATGCACATGAATTATAGAACATATACAAAAAGTTCTAGGATTTTTAGAGAAACATAAGATCATTTTTAGATAAATATAATTAAAATCGGGGTTTGTATGAAATTAGTGCATAATACTTGTAGTTTTATGTTACTACGAACAATACTTGTAGTTTTGTGCAATTAACTCTTTTTTTTAACTTGGCGATGTTGTCTAAGCAGGGATGGAGATTGTTGTAGAACCTAGAATTAATCTTTTTGTGCCATAGTGTTAAGAGCCAAGTATTATCCTGATGAAAGGGCCTAGAATATCCTACTCGTGGAGGAGTGTGTTTACAGGAATGGAACTCCTACATGAAGGTATAATTTGGTGGGTTGGCAATGGTTAATCCATCAATATGTGGCACAGTGGCAAGATACCTGGCTACCGAGAGGGATAACGAGGAGGCCGGCTACCTATAGGGGTCAGACTACTGAATGTTGGAAATTAATCTTATTTTGGTATATCTAGGTAAGTTAAGATTAATAGTATAGGCAAGTCAATGCATACATGTAAGAAGCTAGGAAAGTTTGGTTGGCCAGTTGCCGTATACGTACTCGTATAAAAGGTCTACGAGTTCGCGGAATATATGACAGCTGATCAAACCAAGTCGTATGTTTGTATGCGTGCATGTGTTTGGAGTCCAGGTCGTGGTGTCCAGAGTTCAAGTCCAAGTCTGACCGGTTAGCCTATATAATGCAAAGGCAGGGAGTTAGAGAAAGAATAGAGTCGAAAATTCCTCCAAGAAAGCATTGGTCTTGCTTTTGTTCTCGTGAGTTTTTGTGGTTCGGCGTTCTATTTGCTTCTCATCGAGATACGTGAGTTCGTTTTGGCCGAGTGTGACTTGTGAATACCTGTTCGATTGGTTCGAGCGCTGCACGTACTAGTCGCTCGTGTGGTCGGGCATGAGCTGGTTGTGCTCGCGATCATGGATGTCAAAACCAACACTGACAATGGTTGATGAGTTGATCGATCCTTATACAAGCAGCTGGTATACCGAACTGGTTAATTCCGTTTTCTGGCAGGAAGATGCTGAAACCATCTTTCGATCCCGGTTAGAGAACAAATGGAGGATATCCCAACACGGCACTTTGATCCAAAAGGATTTTTCTCGGTGATATCTGCGTATAAGCTATGCAGGTTGCTGACAGAAATAAAGAGAGGAGTAGCTGGTGGCAGCGGTACTGCTTCTAGTCTGACAATAACGCCTCTGATGAAATGAAATAGTATTTGGACAATACAATGTCCAAACAAAGTGCGCATGTTTCTTTGGCGATTGGCGCACAGTAGTCTTCCTCTCGGCATGAACCTGCAACGCAGAGGTATTGAACTAGATACTCGATGCCCATTATGCAATAGATTCGATGAAGATGGTGTCCACTTGTTTTGTAGGTGCAAGACAGCACGGAATTGCAGGCAGATACTTCAGTGGGAGGACTTGACAAAAATATTGGTCTCTCTTCCTTCAGCTATACAGGTGGTTGCTTCTGTCTTGGACATGGAGGACAAACGAGTCAGGGTCAGCACATTCTTGTGGTCTATATGGTCAGAGCGAAACGCAGTGAAAGCACAGGAGAGGCCGAAGACGTATGAACGGGTCTGTGCTTTTGCACAATGCAAGGCCGATGAATTCATCCAATCTCTGGGCGAAGGCACAAACGAGCAGCAGGCTGTCTGTTCTCGATGGCAATCTCCTCCTGCAGACTTCCTGAAAATCAATGTCGATGGTTCTTTTATGGAAGCATCGGGCAAATGTGGATGGGGATTCATTATCAGAGATCATGTTGGCAATTGTTGTGGTGCGGGCGCACGAAATATTCAGAATGCACGAGATTCACTATGCACTGAAGCGGAGGCGTGTCTCCATGCCATCAATTTTGCGACTGATGCAGGAATGGCCAGAATTATTCTGGAGACAGACCCTTTGAATCTGAAGACAGCTCTGGAAAGTATTGAATCTGATTTGGCTCCTACTGGTGTGCTTTTTCGAGAGGCAGAATTCTTGCTAGCATGTAATTTCATTGATTACAAAGTTGCCCATAGGCCTAGACATCGTAATAAGGTACTCCCTCCGGTTTTGTATTTTTTGACGTTTGAGGCAGATATCATTTGGTTGGGAATTCTTGACGTTTTGGCCTTCATTTGGTCACTTTGGACTGTTTTGCCGTTGCATGCATGCAAATCTCATTACTCCAGCGGCGCATCATCTCCATCGGCGCATCGTCTCCAGCGCCAAAACGCGAGCTCCCTACCGCAACGCTACGCGAGCTCCAGCGGTGCGTTGTCTCCAGCGGCAAAAAGCGAACGCCACAACGCAACGCAAGCTCGACCGGCGCCGGCACCAAGGAGATTCAGCGGGAGGGAGTTTCAGCTGCAAAACACGCTAGCAAAATGCAACCATGCAGCAGCGGGAGGGAGTTTCAGCAGCATGCAGCGCGCTAGCAAAATGCAACCATGCAGTAGCGGGCTTTTCGATGGCAGCAGCATGCAGCGCGCATACGAATATGAACCAACGCGGCATACAGCGCGCGTAGGAATACGAACCAACACGGGCAAAAAAAAAAAAAAAATAGCAAACCAGCGTGGCGAGTGCGAAAAAATGGAGTGGCACGAGTCAAACCCAGCACTGAAGCTTCGAAACAAGCGATCGTAACCAAGAGGGCTGAGAGGAAGTATTGATTAGGGGTGCCATGCGACACTATTTAATATGGGTAAAATGGGAAATATGCACCTAATTAACCAAGTAGTGATATCTTGTCCAAAACGTCAAGAAATACATAATTGAAGGGAGTAGCTCATAAACTCGCCTCTTGTCGATGGAACCGAGTGAACGAATCACCCATTCTCTCGAAACGGTTTCCATTGAAATTGAAAGGTTTTTTGGCTTTGAATAAACAGATTTTGGTTGTGGACACTACGTGAGAACAACACATTAGTGGCGGTTTAAAATCGTCATCAGTAGCGGGTTTTGAATCGCCACTGATAATCACTAACTACCAGTATCGGGTTTAGAACCGGCACTGAAAGTCAACATCAGTGCCGGTTCGTGGAACTAATAGGCACTGATGGGTCTTTCCTCGTCCTTTTCAAACCCTGGCAGTTGTTGCTAATACCGTGTTCATTTTTATATTTTGGATGTTGCCACCAATAGCATACGGTATATTTATAGACACGCACATATAAATTTAGTTCATGAGACATTAAATTTGATAGTAACATATATACACAAGCACATAAATTTAAGTCATAAAATATCATGTCTTATCACAATATATATACACTGCATACATACCAATTTTCATTACAACAAGGATAAGGAGTTTAAGATTTCTTGTTAATCGAAGGGTCTGAACTCTGCCCTTTCTTGTTGGATGAAGGTAACAAGAGAGATGAGCCAATTTCATAGAACTCGCTGGTTGGACTGATGATTTGGTCATTGATGAACCCGACAAGTTAGTCTTGAAGGGCTACGATTTCAATAGACAAGAGTCGATCTGTAGACAGCTCAAGGAGCTGCAATTTCAAGAATTGAAGAAATCAATCCTTATGAATACATATCGGACTTGAAAATTAGTCATCAAAATGTATGTTGCATACCTCAACATCGACCACCTGGTATGATGTGTCTTCGTTGAATCCGTACATGAATTCCATTACATAAAACTACATAAATTATTGTCCGAACCCTGCTTTCTACAAGGGAAGTCATATCGGACTATCCATTCTTTCGCGAATGGCTGGTGTCTAATACTCTTCTTGATGTATCATATGTACACTTTGTATATGTGTGATTATTACCGTAACTAGACTTAGATTCAATTAAATCAAATATTACAAGAGCAATACCGAAATGATCGGATTTTACCTTTGTAGCAAGTCAATGACTGGTTGGTAGGTTTTTTTTGGATTATTTTGTGAATCGTAGACAACGATCTTGCTAATGTTTAGCTCGATGATAAGGAGGATCTAGTGATAGCTGCACATAGGTCACCATATGTAAGTTTGTACTAATTTCTAACGATGTATTTCTCAAAAAGAGTAGAACATTCACGAAGAGAACCATATACCCAAAGTGGTAGGGTAAAAGTATGTATTTCTTCATTTGTAGCTCCAAAATACACTTCAATGCATAGTCCTCGGTTCATTTTGGATCGGATTGCATCACTTTCGGGTTTACATGATGTAGGTCGATGAATCCCACATGGTCGATGCCCTTTATCCTGCATCTCTGTACCTCTATTCTACACAAGAAATAAGTTAAGACATTCAATCAAATGGTACAGGAATGTATATTGTGAATTATACGTATACTACACTTACAGAGTCCAACAACTCAAGATTGACACGTTGAGGGTATCTTGCTGGTACACTCGATATATTTCCTTGAATAATATATAAATAGTGTCATCCCCGTGGAGGTAGCTATATTTGCCTACATATTGACATTGATGAAAAATTTGATGGAAGAAGATCCCAAGCTCAAAGAAAAGGATGCTTCCGATTTTCATATTAAGTTCTTCATAATAGCTCATATCATTTAAGATGTTAGATATCAAACAATCATACTATCATATCTCATAAGTAAAAACATAATATGTACAATGCTACAAATAATAGAGACATTGAATATTTGAATCATTGCTACACATAATATGTACCCGACTTCACCTTACACAATCTGAACTAATTTAGCGAAGCAGATAACAACTATATAGCCACCAAAAATTTCAAGTTCACATTCAATTTGTCCTTGGAGATACATCAAGCATTGCTCCACTCCCCACCTCTCTTTAGTTGTTTTGAGTTTCTGAATGCAAGTGTTCTTCACTCACAGAACTGAATGCAAGTGTTCTTCACTTTCTGAGCACCAACACTGTAATGTACAAAAATAAAAATTAGGATGATCCACAAATATTCTCAAATGAAAAAACAAAAAAAAATCATCGAAAGTACAAAACTGATGTACAGTAAGGAAACAACCACCTGTACGTGTTTTACTGATCTTTGCTTCTTATTTCTCGAGATTATGTAAATCGGTTCCTAACTTTACTTCTGTTGTAAACTATAATAGTGAAAGCACCACACTAAGTGGAAAATTTCAATTAATAATCTCTTAACTTATCAGTTGAACAATGAAATAACATAACAAGAGCTGAAAGCAGCATACATGATATTGCAAGAATGAAGCACCATACCATAAACTAATATATCATTCATCATGTATATAAAGAACATTACTGAACCAGAGCATAAAGTAGTAATGTTAAAATTTTCTCTCAGATTCTAACAGCTGGCTCTAGAACTATGAAAGTCTGCTCCCAAGATGATCTATATTCATATCACAAAATGGACTAGCAAATGAGATCACACCTAGATTAAGATCATGAGCAAAATTTCTATAGCAACCTGGATAAGGCTTTTGAGTAGGTGCATGCACACTGGAAAAAGGAAATAGGCACCTGTGTAACACAAGACTAGCAGCACAATAGACTAGCAGGGCTCAAAACCCCAATTACTGAGACAACAATGTATATTGCTCTTCCCTATATCAATCAAGTAGTTCAAGACCGAGTTATAGACAACCATAGCACATGTCCAAGAGCTTAACACAACTAGGCAGTGAACTGAGATATAACAAGACTTCAAAATAGGTATGTAGAACTGATCAAAATGAAATCAAACTGCCAAAATAGTTACTGCCTAGATCATCCAAAAACTAGAGAGCTACTCAAGATCTTATCTATTGTACTCAACTTGCTAGTTCAATCTCAATATATGTAATCATCACCGAGCAAAACCCAACATACACGAGCATCCATCCATCCATCCATCATCAAGCATAGCAAAACCTACATACATCATCCATCATCAAGCACGGCAAAACCCTAAAAATTGGCATTGTTCTTAACACATCCATCATCCATCACCATGGTCGAGGTTGAGTCGAGAGGAGGCGATGATTGGGGAGGAGGCGGCACGTCGAGGTGCTGTCGGGGAGGAGGCGATGGTCGAGGAGGATGCGGCGGTTGGGGAGGAGTGGTGCTCGGGGATGAGGCGGCGGTCAGGGAGGATGCAGTGGTCGGGGAGGAGGTGGCGGTCGGGGAGGATGAGGCCCGTCGGGGAGGAGGCAGCGTTCAGGGAGGAGGCGGCGGTCGGGGAGGATGCGACGCATCGGGAGGAGGAGTGGTGTCAGGGTGAATGGAGCGAACGAGGATAGTGGCTAAGTGTTCAACATATATAGGTGGCAGAAACATCAGTGCCAGTTCTACTTGCTAATTGACACTGATACAAGTATTGGTGCCGGTTCTAAGTAACAACCAGCACTAATACATGTATCAGTGCCGGTTGTTACTTATAACCGACACTGATAATTACTTTCTCTCGACATATTCTTTTATTGTTAAATTTGGCTAAAAACTTGAAAAATTGATGAAAAAATAATTAGAGTTGTGTCGGAGGGTGAACTCCTCAAGCGGGGATCCGGAGGGACCCCCTTTGAGATTCGGCCGGAGGGATGATTCTGAATCCGCTTCGTAGGTGAAATAAATGGGAGTAAATGGGATGCAGGTGGAATGGAACGATCAGATGCAGGAAGTAGTAAATGCTCAGGGGATTTTTAGACAGGTTCGGGCCGCATTGAGCGTAACATCCTACTCCTGTGTGTATGCTATAAATGCTCTGAGAATATCTCTCTGAGTATCTGTTGGGTTACAAGAATATTCGTCTAATTCTAAAGCTTCGTGCTTCTTGTTCTTTGAGACTCGTCGATGTGTTTCGTGCTTCGGCGTTGTCTTGGTCTTCACTCAACTGTCTTTCTCTGGGGAGCCCGCCCCGCTTATATATCCACTGGGGCGGTAGCGTGCCCAGAAAGGATGGCGCAAGTTCCAAGGCACCATAAATAGAAAGCAACCATCATGGGCTGCTGCGCGAGGTAACGGGGAGTGTTGAAAACGCGCCCCCGTCCGGTCTTGTTCGTCATCATAACGCTTTTCAACGAGCGCTGCAGGAAGGGCCCACCGGGCAGCCACCGAATAGCCCGGTGTGCCCGCTCGGTCAGAGCAAGCCTGATACAGCAGGGCGGCAGGTGGAGTGCCTCAAGCTCTGTGACGCTATCCCGAGGTGCACTGGATGACGCGTGATGTGACCCGTGCATTAAATGTCCCCACGCCTCCCTACCAGACCGTGACAGGAACTGACAGCAAGCGTGGGAGGAGCAGTTGGAAGTAACAGGCCACACGCCCTCTTAAATGCAGCATCGAGCCTCTCACCAGTTAACACCTCACCGATGAGCCTCCGTGGGGACTACCGGCGAAGGACTTCTCAGGTCCTCGGGGAACCGAGTGCTCGGGGGCCACTGTTCGCAACCCCGAGCACTCTCTCTCGGATATGCCCTTTCTTGGTCCTCGGGGAACCGAGTCCTCGGGGGCTACTGTTCACAGCCTCGAGCACTCTCTCCCGGAACTGACTGTTCGGGTTCTCGTGGAACCGAGTGCACGGGGTCACTGTTCATGGCCCCGAGCACTCTCTCCCGGAACTGACTGTTTGGGTCCTCGGGGAACCAAGTGCTCG
This sequence comes from Phragmites australis, assembly GCF_958298935.1. Classification (NCBI taxonomy): domain Eukaryota; kingdom Viridiplantae; phylum Streptophyta; class Magnoliopsida; order Poales; family Poaceae; genus Phragmites; species Phragmites australis. The sequence goes on from NC_084931.1 coordinate 17,536,615, forward strand.
GGGGCCACTGTTCATGGCCCCGAGCACTCTCTCGCGGAACTTGGCTTTTCTTATTGTCGGGAAACTTGGGTGCTCGGGGGCCACTGCTGGCAGTCCCGAGCACCCTCTTCCTAGCACTTGGTCTTCTCGGGTCATTGGGAAACTCGGGTACTCGGAGACCACTGTTCATAGCCCCGAGCACCCTCTTCCGGAACTTGATCTTCTCGTACCTCAGGGATATAACCCCCGAGGGAGGGCGCCACGTGGCGCTCTATTGTTCTGGCCTCGGGACTCGGGGACCCCCGGTTCCTGTGTCACTGACAAGTTGAGAAAAATATGAAACCAAATTTGTTGAGTTTGTATTACTGTCTCCTACATGATAAAAATACTTGCATCGTGAAATGTGCACTAAATTATTTTTATTTTAATAATAAGTCTATAATTTTTTTAATTCTGTAATGAAATTATGAAATATCCATATGTAACTTCTACCAATAATTATGAAATATCCATATGTAAGTCCTATTTTACGAGGAATAGGACTACTTTGAGGGATTCAAGTTCTACCTAGAGGAGAGCTACTACTTCCACAATTTCAGTTAAGTATTCGTGTGTAAGTATATGGCTGTACAGACATTAGCTTTTTGTTTAGTACATTAGAAAGAAGATCTTATTGATTGAATCTGTCTTGAAGAAGCGGTGAAGGGAGCTCGGCATCCCGTGGTGGTTGGCGTGCAAAAACTTAATAATATAGATTTCTAACCAAAGAAAAGAGTGGTGTCATATGAGTCCGATCGCCTTGTATGACACTCAGATCAGAACTTTCAAGAAGTTACTCTTCACCATACATGTCGTCGATACAATTAAAGCTTATTCTAAATTTATACAAATTTCAGCAAATACATGAAAACTGCTTTCATTAAACGACTAATGCTTCGTTATGGTCGTGGAGTATGTAGGTAGCTTCCTTAGTGTCATCAATGAGAGGCAGTTCAACATTCTCTTCAAAAGGAGGTAGGTCATCAAATTTGTCATAGTCTTCTTCTTCGACAATATCTTCAACACCGACAATCTTTCTTTTCCTTAAAGAACCATGTGATACTCCTTCTTCTTAGCTGGGTCCGGGTCCTTTATATAGAAGACTTATGCAACATCCTTGACAAGCACGAATGATTGTTCTCTGTATCTGACGAGTTTAAGATCCATGATAGTTATACCGTACTTGTCGACTTTAATCCCTAGTAGTCTTACCAGTCATGTGACCAGCAATTTAATTTCGTAACCAGTCATGTGACCAGCGATTTAGCTAAGTGTGGGTTCTAATGGAATCTGTTTTCCACTTAAAAAAAGATGCATTTCTTAGTCCACACACACTTGTTTCCCTTAGCCAGCCAACGTCCAGCCCGTCTGAACCGCTTCATCAGCCCAAACCGTCTAAACCAAGTCCTTGGCGGGTTGGGTTGTTGTTTGCCAGAACCCGCTCAAAACTGTACATGAACAGGCCTACTTGTTTCTGTTTATTTTATGATCTGAGAGAGCTGGAAACTTAATTTTCCAGCTTATCTTTGCTTTAATTCTTCGGCCGAGCGAACTACTATCGATCGTCGTCTCAAAACTTCATTGCTTCTCCCTGTACCAGTCTTGTCTGAAGTGAAAAGATTTTCCATAGCTAGTTTTCTTTTACATCTTTCAGAAGATTCTTCATGTTGCTGATCCGGTGCCTGAAGTCTGAACCCAAAGGATCAGTGTGTATGAATGAACTCAAAGCAAAAGAGGCCTTGACTTGTACTGGATCTATTGCCAATTGCCATGTATTTTTTTAAGATATGGGGTAAGCCCCAGACTTTGAGTAGCGAAGCCATACAGACCAACGACAATAAGAAAATGCTTGTACACACAGATGCAACTCTAGCAATTAGCGGACAACTACAAGCTAACACAAAACTACTCAAGCCTAGCCAATGTTGGGGCAATCTCCACTCCATCGGGAAATAAAGATCTAGGCTAATCATCCCACTTGCTCATGAAACCGTCGTAGACTCCATAGAATATGCTGTCAGATAAAACATGTTGGGATCCATTGAAACACCGGTGTGATGGATTGCTTAGGATCGACACGCATAGCAGCTGCCAGCTGCAGTAACCTTTTGGAGAAACAACAGCAACCAAAATCGGCGGGGCTAGCGTGGAGGCCAGAGCCAGAGACGGAGATGGCATGACAGTAGCCATGGTGCAAACTCCTAGCGAGAGGCAGCGACGAGCTTCGAGAGCGCCCATCCGAGCCTTCCCCTCGCCTTACTCACCTTCTGATAGGGAGCGTGGTAGAGAGGGGGAGGCGACGACGGGTGGGGATGGGGGGGGGGGGGGGGAGAGGCGAGCCGCCACTAGTGGAGAGCAGCGCAGGCGTCTAGTATTCCATGCCACACCGCTCACTCCTGTGTGGAGGCCGCCGACGGTAGCAGCGTACGAAACTGTCCGCCGCACATGCATGGATCCCGCCGGCGACACCTAGATCCAGCACGGATCCAGCTCATTGGCAACAGAAGAAGATCGCGCCGCACTGCCCAACTACCATGTGGAGACCGCCGACACCAACAACGCATGGCACTAGCCGTCGATGCCCGGATCCCGCTGCCGGTGCACCGAACCGCCCACACCCACACAAATCCCATCAGTGGCGCACGAATCCGGCCACAAATGCATGGATCCGGCCGACGGCTCACGGATCCAGCCCACCAGCGATAAAGAGGACGACATGCACCGTGAGACCGACAGCTCTAGAAACACGAAGAGAAACCAATTGCCATGTATATATCACATATGCATGTACAGTGCAATCATGTTGACCTAATTAGCGACTTTCGGCTGAATTCTTGTGCAAATGGTCTCTTCGGTTCATACTAGAGTGAAGCCAGAATCTGGCAAAATTGGCCTGGACATGCTACAGAACAGACGTGCCATCGTTTCCATCCGGTTCATATATGCGACCTTTCCTGCTGTCACCAGATTATCCCAGGTGCCCATTCAGCCGTCTGTATTGTACCTTGACGGCATCTGCATAAAGTAAAGCCTACACATTTCGTATGGTCTCTTCTTTTGGGATCGAGCATGTGGATTGTGGAACAATCGTATTTTCACATCAGATTTTATGGATTAGCTAGTTTCTTTCCGAGTGGATGTCGCGTATGGGTGGTATAACTAGATATCGGACGGCTATATGTTTGTGTTCTGTTGTCTCATTTCACTATCATAGCTATACTGAATCTGATGTGAAAATCTGATAACTACCTAGTGATTCCAAAATCGGGATATTATTTAGAGTGTGAACCTAATTTTCTAAGAACTAAAGATCATTCTCTTCATAAGATTAGCTCACCATAAGCCCACGACTTTTACAATTCTCCGATTTAGAGTACATGCTCCACAATAAATTTGCTCGACATAGTTCCAGAAAGTAATTAATAATGTATTAATTGTTTCTCTATCGAAAGTCCGCAGATTTATTCTAATTACCAATAAAGATGATGTTACATGTGATCCAAGATCTGGATGGTGGAGGGTGTTTAAAGGGACAATTATCTAAGTTAAGCTAAACAAAGAGGTGGACAGGTCGCTCTCAAGCAGATTACCATGACATATGGCGATCTAAAAAGGTGTACAGATTACCCCAAATTCTTTAGCTTTACGGATTGTTCATCCTGACGTTTCAGATAAACGGAAATTCACATGACTCGTGTATTTATTGGCCAAACGTATTTGTATGCACAAGTTAATTTTATATGATTGTTTCTTCTGTTAGATTACAACATATTATGAATTTGCACTCCACGCGCATTTGTCCTGGATCTTACAGGGCTTGGGCACCTGGACATGCGCTTTCCTATTGGTTAAAGCGCACTCAACGGGTCAGCCATATTCCATTCACCACTTAAAGCATACATTCTGATACGAAAGTTATGAAATAAGTTATCCTTCATCCGTCGCCTATAGTGTTTACTATATTAAAATACGAGGTTGTCGAGCACGGTTGGCTCCTGAGGCCAGCTATCACGTGGGCGATCCGGATTCGAGCCCCGGTGCCCATCTCTGGAGGCACTCTTAGCCCCTCTGTAGCTGAGCGTGTGGGGCTCTGTAATGAAAAAATATGAGGTTATTGGTGGAATCGTTCTTTTCCGGCTCGGCCACACTTCCAGGCACACTGATATCCCCATCCTCTACACTCTCGCCCTACTTCCTCTGGAGCCCAACAAGATCTCTTGTTAGCAATGCTATAGGAAGGTAACATGATTGAGGAGTATTATATATATACTACTAGGAATACGGTAAAAGTTTAAGCATGATACATATGCTTTACATGTGTCATATGATTCTTTTGTAGATTAATCAAACCATCATGAATTATGTTATCTTCTAGAAATAAAATATCTATGTATAGAAGGTATTTCCGAATAAGGAAAGATTACCTCGAATATCACGGGAATGACAAGTCATATTCACGATTTCGAGTAGGACACAACCCCTTTCCACCAAACTATACAACCTGGGTAGAGGGTCCGATCAATACAACTCAAGTTTTCTCTACACAATCGAAGCCTACACAACTCGTGAAGATTGAAACCCTCAAGAATAGCTTGAAGAACTCACTGAATAGTTTAGAGTTTAGATCTAGACATCTTCCAAGAGGTCTAAATCTGCCCACATCGCGTATCTCTTTTTTCCAATCTTACAATCAATAATACCGACCATGTGATCCCTACCACACACAAATACTGCATTGTCATTTTTACTGACCCTCGAATGTGGTAACCAAATGTCACGTGCCACGAAAGAGGGAAGGGTGTCAACGTACAGTTAGTCTTGAGCATTCATCGAAGCGAGATGGATCCCCCACTAGAACCTAAGGAGATGACGGCACAAATCGCATTGCGATGCATTGTCATACGTGGCGTTACTAGGGCCCTAGCAGCGCAAGGGCATCTCCATATATCACCATCTTGGGAGATTGGGGAAATAGGGTGGTGTCTTGCGCCGACTAGCTAGGTGGGGTTCAGTTAGGGATCACAAAATCGAGCACAAGGCCCAATATGACATGTTACAGGGTTTTTTATTTGGACATGACTAAATACTGGCCGTGCATGCTATAAGCGGATAGCATGCACACCCTTAATTAATTGTTTTTCCTAATCAGGGCAAATTGGCATCCGCACGCAGAGCGCGCCTGCGATAACACCTGGGAAAAAGCGAATTTTTGTGTCCATAGGCAAAAATCCTATGCATTGAAAAAAGCATTTTATATACTATAGAAAAGCATTTCATATGCTGTGAAAAAGCATTTCATCTGACCATCTTTTTCATTTTTAGTAATCCTAACAAAGACTATTAGACAATGCAGCAAAGAAGAGAGGCGCACCCAAACAGTCCAGAAAATCCAAAAACCAAATTGTTTCAATTTGCAAAACTCAAATCCGTGTAAACTCATAAAAAAAACATATTGGTTCCAAATTACAAGCAATTCATATGAACCTAGAAAAGCATATTATGTGAATTTGAAAAGCAAAATTAGCATAATTAGGTATAGATTTGAGAAACACATTTCGATGAATAAGCAATTTTTTAAAGTCATGAGCAAGTTTTCAAAAAATTGTAAGCAAATTATAATACACACAGAAGCACTTTTTATATGAAGTTGATGTTAAAAAAAATATCATCAAAATATATTGTACTGGGGTCTAGTTTTGAAGCTCTTATCGCACGAAACATAATAGTGTAATCGGATTTTTAATTTAGATGCTCGGTTTGAAAAATATGATTTTTTAAAGTTTTGAAATTGAGTTGCATGTGAATGACATTACCAATTTTGTTATCTTTCTCTTCTCTATACATGCAACAGCACACGAGCCAATAACATCTGGTGCTCAATGAACAGCTGATGCGAACATGCATGCCGCACGATGAGAGCATACATGCTTGGAATTTAGTCTTTAGGTTTTTATTTAAGTTGTTTTCATGTATACCCCACGCGAAGCCAATTCCACGGCACATTGTTGTACGAATAAATCATACATGGGTTCGTCTTGTGTACCTTTTTTTGGAGAGGTCGTCTTGTGTACCTAGCTGGGTGAAGTGCACTCCTGCATTTCTTGTTGACCCGGTCACTAAAGAATATTGCAAGCCTGGTTTAAGTAAATAAAGCTCCTTTGAGATAAAAGCTCTTGTGGTTAGGCCTAAGAAAAGATGGATGAAAAATCAGTAGAAATCTAGAATGGCAGTTGTCTGACTGGTGGAGCTTCGGTTTAATTTGTGGCCCACCTTATGGGCCGAGCTCACCTAGGACAGTGATTTGTTTCGTATACATATTTAAATATTTTAAGATTATATGTTCGTTTGAGAAATAATGAGGCCTACCTACTGTTACCCGTTTAATAAACGAGAACAAGATCTTGCCTGTTAAATATGCGAGACTTTGTAGACCCTATCTACCAGTGAATTTAATAACCGGAGAGATGGTCTCACCCGTTCAGCAGGTGAGAACTTGATCTTATCCATTGAACATGCGAGACCTTCTCGGCTGTGATGCTACGTGGACCCACCCAAAAGGTATCACTCGTTCAGTGAGTGAGATCTTTTGAGTATTTAGGCTGGTACGGCCAGTCTTGCCGGCGTTAGCATCTCATTTCATTCGCATTCAGCCAAAAGAAGAGGAGAGGAGAGAGAGGAGAGGAGAGAGAGGAGAGGGGAGAGGATGGAGATTTATGCAGTGAAGCCCTGCTGGAAGAAAAGAGGTAAATTTTCCCTTGTTTTTTTAACAAATCCGGTAGGATAACAACTAGTGCTAGATTTGGACATAAGTTAGATGTTAGATCTAGGTTTTATTTTATAAACCTGGTAGGATAGTCACTAGACGCAGGTTAAAATATAAATCTAGTTTTAGAATTAGAGTTAGATATAGTTCAACAATTAGATCATGTTTTTTACGTATATTTTAGTAATTAGATGTAGTATTTAGACATATGTTAGGTATTAGATGTAGGATTTAGACATAATATAGTTATAATTGATATGATAGATGTAGGATTTAGATGTGTTTGATGTAGCGAACCGGGAATATGTTGTTGCAGTATAGATTTCATGTTGAGCTATGCTTGTAATGAATTTTCCATTGCAGATGTAGTTTAACATGATTCTTTCTGTTCTGTCACAATAATGTCATAGTTTTTGTCGATGACTGCTAGGTATGTTGGATATGCGGTAGTTTAGGATTTTTTACGGGAATAGTAAAATCTTATATGATCTAGAACGGGTAGTACTATCCGTATTTATGTCAATAGATAATGGTATATCCAGACCGATACACAGAAGTGTCGGACACTTGTATGTCTGGTTGATACGGGGTTTCAAAATAGATCCTGAGATTTAAGAGATGATCATTAACATTGTGGACAACCATTTCAGAGAAGGTGTGTACTAGGAGGTGTTCCCGCTCTGGGAAGATGAAGTGTGAAAGAGGTACCTACAGGATATTGTGTATAGAGGTTGGCCTCCTATGTTGCTTGTGCAATGGAAGGATAAGAAGGCAGTTGGAGAGATGCAGGGTGGAGGGTATGTGAAGGAGGAGGGTGATGAGGAAGAGTATGATGAAGATGTTGATCTGGATGATGCACATTCATCAGATTATCCAGCTGAACTGACCGGTGAGGCGGACGAGGGGGAACGAATCCCTTCTCTAATTGAACAGATGGAGTGGGATGATCTTCAGGTTGATGAAACTTCTGAGTATGACATCTCAGATGATGAGGATGATGCTCCAGTTTCTGCAGGCTGGAACAATTCAAACTTCAACAACCTTGTGTTGAATAAGGGGAATCAAGTAGCCTGGGAGCATGCACAGAATGAGGTGACTCAAGGTGCTAGGTATCCTACTAGTTAAGCCATAAAGGATGTGGTGACTCAATAGGCGACCTCGCTTCAATGACAGTTTTATGTTGTTAAGTCAAGCAAGAAGGAATATAATGTGAAGTGCGCGAATGAGGGTTGCCCGTGGAGGATGCACGACTTCAAGGGGAAGTGGGTTGGCTATTGGGAGATGTCGATTGTGGTCGAACACACTTTCATGATGGACGAACTTGAGTCCAGCCATAGAAATATCACATCAGCCTTTGTCGCCAATGCGATGTATGCCCAGATTGTGAACAACCTAAACTACGAACCAGGGTCTATAATTAGACAAATTGAGGAGGGGTACAAGTACACAGCTACAACAAGGTATGGAGGACGAAGAGGAAGGCAATTGAGATGAGGTTCAGAACCTACGAAACGTCATATGAGAATCTGTCACATTTACCTGTTGTCCATTGCTCAAAGGAACCTGGGGACATATTACGATATTGATAAGTACACATTACTGTCCAAACCTAGCAGGTACATCCTGAAGAGATGTTTCTTCACAATAGGGGAATGTATCGAAGCTTTCAAACATTGTCGGCCTATCATGTGCATCGATGACACTTTTCTTACCGGCAAGTTCATGGGACAGATACTGACTGCTATTGGGGTTAATAGGACAATCAAGTCCTATCGTTGGCCTTTGCATTTGTGGAGAGTGAGAACACCAGCAGTTGGTATTGGTTCCTGTACCTTGTGAGGATGATAATTGTTGGTGCTCGGCCGAACATGTGCATTATGCATGATCGACATGCAGGGATGCTCAAGGCAATTGTGGAGTTGCAAAATGGAATAGACGATGGCTTGATTGGACCTGTGTGGCTAGATTTGCAGAGTATGTGGTGCACGAGGCATTTGGGTGCAAACTTCTTCCGCCAATTCAAGAACACGAACCTCATGAACATGTTCAAGAGGCTATGCAGTCAGAACCAACAACGAAAGTTCGATGCTCTTTGGAAGACATTGGATGAGCTGACGAAGAAGAAAACACAGGAGCATGTAGGGAGGCCCGTGACAAGATCAGATGATGTATCAGTACCTCTTGAGTCCCTTCCAAACGATAATGAAGCTGGCATCACACAGAGGAGCGAGTCATCTACCAGGTCATTTAGCGAGTGAATTGAGAATGAGCCCAAGAAGAAGTGGGCTCTTCTCTATGACATAATTGGGGTTAGGTATGGCATTATGACTATAAATTTAGTAGAGGTTTACAACTGGGTGATGAAAGGTGTGAAGGGTTGCTGTTGGTGGGGATTTTAGAGTTCATACTTCAAGAGGCATGCAAGTATTTCAGGGACTACTATGCAGTAGTGTATATGATGTTGAATAATGCTAGTATGATTTATGGGATGAAGATGATGAAGTATATGGAAGATAAGGCGAAGAAGGCAAAGATGCACCAAGTGAAGATCATGAGAACTGCACATCATAGATACAAAATTCTATGTAGGGACAAACGAAGGAGAGGGGCAAGCATGAGAGAGTTATCCACGAGTGCACCATCTTTGATGACAGGTGTGTTTGCACCTTCTACAAGCCGATGCTACTGCATAAGCCATGCTCCTATTTGATTGCTACGTGTGCTGTGACGAGGACGAGGACTCGAAGGTACGTCTCCGACTACTTCAAAAAGGAAGCTCTGTTCGACACCTGGAACCATGACGTCTATGATTTTGGAATTTATGGTTCTTTCATGAAGGAACCTAGGCCCGATGCTGTGTTCATACCTGATCCCGACAAGATGAAGTAGAAGAAGGGGCGGCGTAGGACTGAGGCTCCGTTAGTGTCCTAAATGTGAACCTCGTGGAAGCAGGTCCTTCCAGGTCTACTGCAGATGGGAGACATCCTCATAGTCGTTGATCGTCCACTTCATCGGCTCATTGAGATCGATTAATGTTGTAATTTGTGGTGTGATGGATATTCATGTGTACACCATTGTACTTTACTGTGTTAGTACCGAGACGGTCACAATGTGCGAGGTTGTAACGTGTTATGTTATGATTTGTTCACATATTTGTGTACTATTTGAACAATCTATTATATCATGTTATATGTTGGATGCTTACCTGTTCTGTTCCCATAAATAAAGACCAGTCTAGACCAGTTTAGACCAGGTCTATATTGGTCGACACTTCTTACTCTTTGTTTATTTTTTGCATATAAAAATGTAAATAACTTGTTAACATATAGGCATGGCGCAGCTGGAGCTGCTCGACCCCTAGATCGACGTCAGGCACCGTTCGTACTGCATCGCAGTGCAAGCTGAGGAACTCCTGGTACTTCAACCTCGTGTGCCAGATGAGCTCATGAGGATTATCGAGTGTTGGATCCTGAGGTTTGTTAATTTTGAATTTACGGTTTCATATGGATTTAGATATGATATTGGTTGCTAACTGTAGTATGTTTCCATGTTGCCTACTTCCGCTGTGTTGGCTTGTGGAGGTGAATGTGCTGGCGGGGCCTCAGAGGTGGCGACGTAGTTCAACTACAACAGGGCCCTCATCATAGCCCTTGTCAACAAGTGGTATCCCGAGACGCACACGTTCCACCTCCCATGCAGCGAGATGGCGTGCACGCTCGAGGACGTCTCGCTCCTGATGGGCATACCTTGCGCAGGTGCCATTGTTGGGGATAGGGACGTGGGCATGGGCTGGAGGAACCTTTGTTTAGGGATGTTATCAGCCATGTTTTTATTAACTGTGTTCTTGATCCATCCCAAAGCATATCATCATGTGGTCATATCCTCTTTCAAATTGTTCACTTGCAACTTTAGAAATAAAAAGCCTTCGCATCAAAAAAACCCTACTACTATAACACTTGCAACTACAATAAAATGTTATATGATGAGGTAAAATTTATTCAATTATGAATAACACGGTGCAAGAAAATATAACAAAATGCTAAGGTAAATATTATTAGCATAAACATTATGGATGAAATGGCCCTTGAAGTTGTCTGTGCCTTAATCTCCCAATTCATCCAATGGTAATCGTATGGGGATTTTGGTCTACGAGGTGCTGGTGTATATGAAAAATAATCAAATTTAGGGTCCCAGTCATTTGCCCCATCGTTAGAGAATTCACAAAGGCGTGGAGTTCTCTGAGGAGTAAGCATGAATTCATGATCATCAGAACCAACCCATTCAATTGTGGCAAAAGTGGTAGAAGCAGGTCCTCTTGTGGTGCTTGGTCGAACAATCACCTCTTTCACGGTGGCTCGAACCACTGCCTCTATTGCAACAGCATGAAGGTCTCGAATGACCACCTCTGCATCTCCAGTTAAGTTCGAGTAGGTAGCCGTCACTGAAGAGCAGATGCAGCCCTAAAAAGTTATCGATGGGTTGGTTCAGCAACTCTTCATCATGAGGGAATACCTAGTATACAAAAAGAGCATACAAAAATGTAAACATGTCTTAGAAGTGCAACCAAACAACTAACTGAGACATGTAATAATGATGAATGTACCATGTGCTTCTCATACTGCTGAGGGTGCATAAATATGGTGTGTGCTCGCTTGCTAAAACCCTGATATATCTCTGACATCACTCTAACAAGTGCGTCTTTAGATACAAGGAGGTCATAGAGCTTACCATTTGCTGCCATTCCTCCATGGTGAAACAGGGACAATGGGCCATGGTCTGCCATTTCGATAGCACTTTGTTCAGGTTCTCCTCCTTCAACATATCGTCACCTTTTACTTGGGTCTCCCTCATAGTCTGTAGGGATATCATTGAGAATTTAGATGTCAACTAGAAATGTCTACTTGAGGAGGCAGCCATGGTGTGGTATTAAGTATCAGATACTAGTGGTTTTTCAAAAACTGCGATGTCATGACCTTCTCATTGCCTCAGCCTCGCATTTTATAAGCAGAGACTGATGGTGTATGGACCAAGTGTAGGTATGTAATTTGGATATAGTTCATGCATTGGATGCCTTCATGTAGCGAGCGGTCACTAGACTCTGAGTAGTTAGCAGCGTGCGGTCACATCACTCTGAAAAGGTGGCAGCAAGAGGTTATGTCAATCTGAAATGTTGACAGCAAGGGGTCCCATCTCCTTGAAAAGGTGGTAGCGAGAGATAACTTCAATCTGAGAAGCCGGTAGCGTGATGTCACATGAGATTAAGAATTGCAGTAATAACATTGTAAGTAGTAACGCCTAAACATGTAATATATAGAAGGTAGACATGTACGAATATGTAAGACTAGATGTGTCGTATATACCCTTTGTCACGTAGTTGATGAAGGCAGATCATCGGAGGGAGATAGGAATATGTGGGGTAAAAAGGTATGTGCAATAAAGGCCGGTGATAATTCATTTGAGTACGATTACATAACACAGTAACACTGCCATATGGCACACGTCGGAAAGTTACAATTTGATGTTCATGATGTGATAACTAAGTTGTATTAGTTATGTATTAGTTATGTTTTTGATGTAAGGACTATGCGATAATTTATGCGTAATAGTTGTGTTCGGTATTTGCAATTTTTAATGTGTTTTCATATTGTTGGCCGGGATTTATCATTTTACCAATATGTTTTTTTGTGAGCCCAATGTTTCATAGGATTCCCTAACTTACATGTAGAGGCAACATTAACTCCTTGCATAACTTTTACATAATGAAATGATCACACCAAGCAACAACTTTCACAGGAAATCTCTGCCAAGCATCAATGCTATAACTTATCCAGCTTTCATAGGAAATCCCATGCTCTAGCCCCAGCCATGCCCATACATTCAGTCCATGCACTAGCCCCCAGCCACTATAAATAACCATATCCTCAACCATAGATAGACCACTTCTTCCTCAGCTCTCGCAACTGCAATGTCTTTCTTAGCTCCACCAAACCCACCCAAGAAATATTAGAGGATTTTAATCTCCCAGGGGGTCAAACCACCGATGTGCTTCTGTGGTGACCCTTATAGGCTTCGCGAGTCCCAGGACATCTCTTACACCTAAAGAAAACGCTTTTCATATGTGCCAACTACCAGTATGACCCGTCTTGATATGGACCATATGAATACCCACCAGTATAGCACCATAGATCACTCATGTGCCGCTTTACATATGGTTTCATGCATTGTCTTACTAATCTCCCATCTTATTTCATTTGTCCAGTCTCCTCCATCTATCTGTGACTTCATCGTAAGCTGGCCTTCGATTCCACCGGGGTCTTACGGTCTCATAGAGGTTTAACCACAAAATTTGGGATGGATTGGTGTGGTTCCTCTACGCCTATGGCACAACAATCCAATTTCGCTTGGTCCCAAAATAGAATAGCTGGACATGGAGCAAAATGAGCAATAGAAGCGGTAGGTTGACATAGAGATGCGGTGGAGGAGGGAAGCTTATGAATGCTGATAGTACGAGCAACAGCAAGAGGAACTACGGCTGAAGCGTCAGGAGGAGGAGTAGCGCATAAGAAAGACAACGGAGGAGCACGCCGTGGCTGAAGCACGTGAAGCACAGAGGGAAAGGAAGTAGGAGAGGGCTCATCGCACTAAGGCGAAGGGCCTTGATGCCCTAAGAAAGGGTAAATATCCTAGGTACACTCAATAGAGAGCATCTATTGTACCCGGCCTATTTTTATTCCATAAGTCATTGTTAGGTTTAGCAACGATATGCTATTAGGTTAGTCTTTAGACGTACCATAGCTTTAGCATACAACATGCAGTGGTGCTGCGGATGGTATGCGGAGTCGGAGAAAGGCCACTGCTACCGTAAACTATTTTTAGCCATGGTTTGTGATCGATTTTTACAGACGTTTAAAGTAATCATTTGTGATCGAAGATCAGTGGGAATGAACGATTTCGACAAACGCAAAATAGACAGCCTATTTAAGGAACCCTCTATGGAAATAGCTTTTTTACATATAGATCTCTTAAGTAACCTCCTGTAGAAACCTATTTTCACAAGAGGTTCCTTACGTGAACCGTCTGTGGAAATAGCTTTTTACAGGCAGGTGGATTTCATTCAAAAAATAATAAAGAGTATATATTTTATTCTCTTCGGATTTCATCATTACATATTTCAATAGCATTTGAATCAACACAAAGTTCAATATTTAACACAAATACAATAATATTCATAAGTACAATATTTTTACATCACAAATCAATTTACATCACAAGCCAAATATTGAACACAAGTATTCTTTCATCTCCCACTCATAAAGCCTTGGATAGCTAGCCAATTCACCTCTGAGGTCAAAGAACTTGTAACTTTCATGAATGACTTCGTGCATGATGTACCGGTATATGTCACATTGGAAGTTTTGGATATCTTCGTCTTTGAGCGAGGTGTGGGTACATTCGATTATCCGTGCCTGAAATGAAAATACAACTAAAAGAGTTAAAACACTACTGACAATGAAAACATAACTAAATAAGAATGTGTAAGCGCAATGATGACTTACGTCCTCGAGTTCGTTGTATACCTCCCGTTTAATTAAGAAACTGGCAAACATAGTATCCACAAAGAACAGTGTCGAAACTTTGCTTGTGGCACTTAGAAAAACGTAACATATTTGTTAGTTCACTAAGACTCTTCGTTATAAGTAGTGAGATACAAGCATTAGAGGCGTGTTATTACTGGAAAGTGTGTACAGATGGCCATCGCATCGAGCTTGGCCGCATCGTGTATCCCACATTTCGTTAAGTACCACTTGTAGATCCTATTTGAATAACAATAAGTGATTATCAATTCGTAAATGATTTATAAGAATTTTATGTATGGGGATTTTCTTTACCTCTGTATAACGTCGATAAGATCTTGGTAGGATTTTGGGGGAAGATCAGCTGAGTCAAGGACTGCGAGTCTGCTCGACTTCGGCATCAACATTATACAAATAAAGTGGTCACTACATGAATCTTTACGTTAGGTTCTTAATCGACCAATTAAGTTTAAAACTTGTTAGGTTCTTGATGTATCACACTTAAAGTTGTAGGGAGCTATGATGTAGTCCTTATTTTGCATTTCTCGCATAGCCCTTCCTATGTAGGTTGACATTTCAAGCCTGCGCAATTTTGTCATTTCTCTTATGACCATTGCTTTCTCCTTGTTACTCTTCCCCTTAATCTTGGGTCATCAGTCCTTAACTTCATGATCATGTTGGGCTGGAAAATTCGTTGCGAATTAATGAATCTGATCGGTAATTTCAACTTTTTCGCTTCGTTAAATTGCATCATACAGAACAAATCACTAGTCATTAGCTTCTATAGCATACATTGGTAGATATATGAAGAGTATATTGTAGGCACTTAGAGGCACCACACACTTATGAGATTGACGTTGAGTTTGTCATGGCGAAACAAAAGCGTGCATGCCCTTAATATCCACCATGAGATAGGAGTCTCTGCCTAGAAAAATGTTAGCAAAAACAGAAGCGGTGATTATGGAGAACCCCATGTGACATGTCCTCATGTACCATTCGTGGAATATCCTCATCTCTCATGAACCTTCTTGGAGTTGAAGCAATGGCAGAAATGGCTTGCCATTCTCATATTTCTCAGGAACATCCGATGTATGCAAGAAATCCAACTGACGGTTACTTAATATTTTGCCGGTCTCTTTTGCGAGATCGCCATTCACTGGAGATTCCGGACTGGACAGAAGCCACCTCTTGACTAGAGATGTTAGAGTCTTTTTGTATGGGGTAACCATTATAGGGACTCTTCGATGCTCAGGTGAAGGTGCCGGAGGTGCAGGCGCTGGAGGTGGAGAAGCTGGGGTCACAAACGCTGGAGACGGAGGAGCCAAAGTAACAGACGGTGAAGCACGATGCGAAGATGCCTGAGGCGGAGAGACTGTGCATGGTGGGAAAGGTGCCTAAGGTGGAGAGACTTGGCGTGGGGGCGAAAGTGCGTGAGGTAGAGATGCTGGGCGTAGAGGCGATCGTGATGCTGGCGATTGTGACTGCTAACGGCTAAAGATGATAAAATGTTTGGACCATAGAATGAAGTTGCCAACAGCCTCATCGAGAATCTCGATACCCTTAGGTGTGCTGATGTCTAGCTTGTACTTCATGAAAAGTGGATGTACCAAGTCCACTTGTACCTTGGTGTAACCGACCGGGATGGCTTGATTGTGAAACACACGACTTGGAATGGTTTGGCCCGTGGCAGCCTCGACAGTGAAATCTCCCTTGCCGACTGGAACATATAGCATGCAAGGAGTAGCCTCTGTGATATCATCGGCATGATATCTCTGGTTATCGACCTACGTGGATCCGACGCTGCTCTGAAAGCCTGGGCTGGTTGGTTGCTCTAACATCATTAATGCTGCCCTTCCCTTCTCCTTTTTATCCCACATCTTCATGAACTGAACCTTTACCTATTCTTGTATCTCTTCTGCTAGGGTCTTCTTATATCTATTACGGGTCTTGTACTGGCCCGCGGCGTCTAGGAACCCATGCTTCTAGCCACTTTTGATCTGATGCCTTGATTCTGACCTGGGTGTTCCTTTTTCCTGAGGGAGGTAAGCAGGTTATTATCCCTGTTGGGCTCTAGAGACCCTTCATTAGCAATCCCTCGAATGGTCTGGGTCACTTCCATGGTCTCAAGGCTTTTGAAGGCTAACTCCCTAGACTCGGTTCGTTCTGACTGAGCGTAGACTCAGTTCCTGCTTTGCTCATCACAATTTTCCAAAGGGTTGGGTTTCCCAACCTGGGCAGTCTTTTCTTTTTGCCCCCTCCATTCAGAAATTTTGGGGGCATACCCAGACGAGCCTAGGTGATAGTGGAAGTTCTTCTTCTTCGTAAGGTGCTTGAACAATTCACTCAGTGTGACGGCCTTAGGTGTGATCTTCTGCCTGACAAACTCCGCCCATTGGTCTGGTGTGATCTTTCTGTATTTATTAAAGGGTACTATGTTCTTCTTTATGAAGTCCTTATTCAGCTAACTCTTCTAGCCCTGGAAGCTCTTTCCCATAGTTTTCAATGCATTCTGTTTGGCAGCTTCCTCAGTTACCGAAGGGAATTAGATGGTTCTCTGTAATGTTGCCCACAAGAACTCCTTCGTCTCATCCGAAAACAACCGCCAATCAACTATACTAATTAGAACATACTCCTTGACAAGAAATCCAGAACTATTGCGGAATTTAGCGCAGTCATCATGAGGTGCCACAGGTTCTCCTTCAACACTAACTTGTGTTATTGTATAAGTGTCGGATGACAACTTGTATCTGCTTTGCTTGCCCCATCTTTGTTTCTTCTCCTTCAACACTAACTTGTGTTATTGTATAAGTGTCGGATGACAACTTGTATCTGCTTTGCTTGCCCCATCTTTGTTTCTGTTTCGCTCACCCCATATTCATTTCAGCGTGCCCCTAGAGGACCCGATGTTTCAGGCACAGAGGGAGCGGAAGATTGTGATGTGGAAGGTTGTGACGTAGATGATCGATGCGAAGATCTTTACCCCCTCACCCTATAGAGAGAAAAAAAAAGAGAGTTGACATAAACCAAAAATGTTCCTCCATTTAATAAGTATTAAATGCATTGACTCAACTAAATACCTCTTCATCGGGATCGTTGTCATTTCACTCTCCCGATGTCGACTCTCCTGATCGCACGGAACAGGGCTCGGGCTGTGATACGAGCATTAGCTTTCGCTGCTGTCACGTCCCAATTTCATAATCACATAATTAACCATAGTAATGCTTCTTAAGAATTATGCTTAATTTTCTGTAATTTATTTTGGAACGCTAGTGCGATTGATTTAAAGTCATCGGACGAGAGAAAGAATTTCGGGAGAGAAAAGAATGGAATTCATAGTTAAAATGGACCCTTTTCTTTAACACGCGGGTCCCACCAGGTGGGCCAACCGCCCCATCTCTCAAGGGGCAGCAACCCACCTGCTCCCTCTCTCTCTCCCTCACTCCACCACCGTGCTCCCTCTCTCCTCAACCGTCCAAGCCAAGGAGAGCAAGAGCTCTCCCTCCCTCTCAAGCTCCCTCCCTCCTCCCCCAGAATCCCACCATAAAAGAAGGAATCGAGGTATGCATGAGCTACTCACGCGTTCACTAGCTCCTAAACTATCCACCCATCTAATTCATTTTCATTTTCCCAAATGATTCGAGCCAGTTTTGATGTCTTTTGGTGTTCTTGATTAAAGAATAAGGAGCATCGGCATTGTTCCTCTTTTCGACTGTTTCCTCCATCTCCTGATGCTCACCCACCTCCACAACCACCGTGGGTAAGTCCCTTAGGCTTCCCCTAGCGTGAATGCGTGATTTGGTTGGTCGATTTTGAGTTGGTGTGGAATTCTTGAGTTCTTGAGCTTTGGAGCTAAAATGAGGATTTGGGTGAGATTTGAGTTAGGAATTGTGTTGCTAGGTTGGTGAGTGAGTTCTAGACTCTATAAATTCTCTCAAACATATCCCCCTTTGGTTTGGAGAGGCTTGCAAATAAAATCGTCTGAGATTTCCCCCTTGAAGCAGCCTCTCTGGACAAGCCGGATAATCCAGATTGACCCAGATAGTTCGGGTAAATCAGGAGAAACCCAATTGTATTTTCTTTAGAAATCGTTAGGGTTTAGGGTGCAATTTAAGTCTAGAACCCTTTGGATAGGGCATATACATGTTTATGTAGCATATATTTAGCATGCGAGTTGAATCAGCTAGGAAAACACTTTAGAACTCAACTCAGGTCAGAACCCGGATACTCCGAGTTCAACCCGAAGTGTCTGGCCCAATCTGAAGTATCCGGACTCGACCCGGAGGGTCCAAGTTATTTCAGAAATGGCTACACGAGAGCCCTCACCCGGAGGTTCACCTGGAGGTTCTGGAACCCGAATTGCAAGTTTAGATTGTTTAGATTGCAAGTTTTATTATTTCTCCGTATGTATTACACCTTTAGCTTGTTGTTATGCATATTGTAGCATACATTGTGCACTTAATTCATGCTCATCATTGCACACGTTCTTTTTAGCGACGCCTATATACCTGAGTTTTGTGAGTGTTGTGCAGGTAGTATAAGAGAAACCCTGGAGTAGCAAGGCAAGCATCTAAGCATAGTTCTCCTATTAATTTGGATCATATGTGTCTAATGTGATAATTATACTTTACGTACATTATGCATGCGTTCAAGTCTATGTCAGGTTTATGATGGGTAGAACCTATGTTGATGCATTAATTCTCATGTCATGAATAATTGTTGATTCGTATCCTTGTAGCCTAGGTTTAATATGATGTTGTCTAACTTAAAATGTTATTCGTGATGCTTAGCAAGTGCTCAGGTCCTCGGTAGAAGTCAAGCGTTGAAATGTTTCATCATTCGCAAGCATATGCTTTAATTACTTGTACAATGATCACAATGGTGGGTTGATGGTGTTGGTTGGATAAGTGGTGAGGATGAGACGAGATCTAGGCAGTGTTAGGGGTGTTTCTCTTGCCCAGATGTGGACTTCCCTTGGGTGGGTTGGGAGACGAACCCAGACACCGTAGACTGTTTGCGTCGCTTAAGCACCAATCATTGTTGCAGATGGCTCTAGCACTTATTGTACTTACAACATGTCAATATAATGGTAAGACAAACCGATTACCTCTATAGTTGTGATCATTTGAGCTTGAACATTGATAGTGTGAATGGACGGCCTTGTAGAGACACTTGTAGTTGCTCAAGGAATTAACCAAAGTGAGTTCCGCATCGAGCGATGCACGATTCAAATAGTTAGGGCTTATTGGGAAAGATTGACATGAGTACCCCATTGTATGGACCTATGAGGTCGTGCAAGTCGTATGGTCCTTAAGTCTTGTGGGTAAAGTTGTACCCCCTACAGGGTGTAAAAACATTTTGAAATGTCGCGCTCTCGGTAATGAGCTTGCTTTTGTCCATTTGCAGCATTCATAGAGTTACGAATGTGGGTTGAGATGGTTGATAGGCTAAGATGGTGCATTACAGATACTATTCCTATGGTTCGTTTTACATTATGTTCAGTTGATGTTTATGAGCTAGTTTGTTACTTTGGTCAAATATAGATGCTCACACATGTTTATGTTAAATTTGCTTTCGCATATGAATTTACTTAACCTTGTGACCGTATTCTTGCTAACATCCCAATGCATAATCCTTAGAGTTGGGCTATTTATAAATGTCCATTATGGGTTATGTCTTGCGAGTATCTTCATACTCACGCTGCCATTTTAGGTGCTACCGACAAGGAGTTGGTCTTTGGCTAGTTCACGCTTGCCGAGGGTGATGACAGGTATGAGTAGGCAACTACTCGGAGGTCATGCTTTTATTATGGAGTCTAAGAGCATATGGCTCCATCCTTTTTTTGTTGTAGGATCTTAGTCTTCCGCTACATAGTTTCTTTTGTTGGTTAGGAGTTGAGTCAGTTTTTTATCTCCTCCTAGCTCTCTTTGCTGTAAATTATAATAACTTAGTAAATGCTTAAGAACTTGTAATATAACTTTAATTATTTGCTTTTTCTAAAACTGCGTTGTGATGCTATATGTTGGAGAGGCATGTGTTCCGATCTTGGGAACAAAACACGTGTCGGGACTAACAGGGTGGTATTTTGGTTAATCATTGTAATTGTGATTATGCAAATGATCGACTTAGTGATTAATTAGAATACTATATGGATGGTTCTTACAGATCCTATCAGAGGAGGACGGCTGGTGCGGGCTTGGGCTCCTATCCGACCTCCTGCTTGCATTCGCCCCATCTTGTGCCAAGGCGCCCTCTATTAGGAGCGGCCTCTGTACCAGGGAGGTCTCTATTGGGTGTGGCCTCTGTGCCGGGAGGCCTCTGTTGGGAGTGACCTCTGCGCTGGGAGGCCTCTATTGTGAGCGTCCTCTATATCAGGGTGCCCTCTATTGCGAGTGGGCTTAGGCTCTTATCCGACCTACTGCTTGCTTCTGGTTTTTAAGGGGTTACTGTCCTCTTTTGCCCCATGGTACTTACTCGACCATTGGATTATTGTTACCTAGAAAATATTGACAAGTATGCAATGATTCATCAATGAAATTTCTCGTTCCAATATGCCATTGTGAAGCCAGATGCAATAAAGATTAAATTGCAATGAGTAACATCATTTTAGAGGAAAGAAAAGGAATCAAGATATGTGTTTTAAACTTTTCATTTGAAGATATTAGCTCAGACGGCAGAAATATAGAATTAGCCTCAATGTCATGTCAATTACTCTTTTCAGTTATTCTCTTGAACAATATTGAGAAACTTTAATAATAGATGACCCTTTTCTTTAAAGGATTGTAAGCCACCAAAATTATTACTTAAGCCACAAATCCACTTGGCAAAGTGAACAGAAAATGCCGATAAGCATTGCATCTCTAGGAAAAGGGGGAGAGTGCTGCCAAATTCAACTCTCTTAAATCAAAATATGGGGTAAAACACACACAAGCAATCCAAAACCTTTGTCTAAATCTCAGCTAAACATCACAGAGAAACCAAAATACCCAAGATAAGGTGTTCTTATTAGTTTCATACCATCTCTAGCAAAGGCATAGCTCAAGTGGAGTATTCTGTTCATATCAATTCAATAAGAGAAAGCAAGCTAAGAAAAAGCATATAAATTTATTCCTATCAGCATCATAAGCATAAATTCAATAATAATAGAATTTCAAACAGAACATAACAACATCTGTTCTTAACAGATTAATAAAACTCAATAAAGGAATCTCTTCTATGCATCTAAACATCATAAAATATGCATAACATATTTTTGAGTGTGTGTATAATTGTTCTGGACATGTTAAGGATAAGATAGCACAAGCACAACACCAACACTTTGGATATTGTGTGATCCCATTCTCTATACTAAAGACAACTGATTGCTACAACTAGACAACCATTTTTATAAACAATGTGTACTTAATTTAGAAGGGGCAAGAGGGCGTTAGAAAAGCCATTACTAAGCCTAAGAAAAATCTAGGCAAATTTATAAGCAGGAACTAGGAACCAGCACTCAGCTCTAACATGCCATCCACTAGCACACCACAAACCGCCATTTGTTCCCAGTTTTGAGTAGAGCAACACAAACACTTCATCACACAAGTTTTAGTGAGCTTTAACTAAACAATTGCAAATACTTTTTACCAGCAACCTAGCAGCCTATGTCCAACTAAGCTCAGGAAGTTGCCTACTCCTACCACACAGCATAGATCATTTTACATATCCCACAATTTAGAAATAAGCACAACTAATTCATCACCACACAACCATCAACGAAACCACCATGACCATTTAAGTGACCACAAAGCCAAGCCATGAACTCTTAAGCTAGAATTATCATCCTTAAGCTTCAGAGAAGTCAAGAATAGAGCCATAAACTCAACTCCAAGCATCGTAGCATGACCACCATTGGAGAAGAAGAGGGGGCATACCTAGATGAGCGTGTAGAGAACATGGTGGAGGGACGCTGTAAAGCACCACTATAGCCTCTTCCTCGAACTCCAGGATGACGTGACAAGGACGACAGCACGGGAGGCTCCTCATCGGGGGCGGCGGTGACACAGGCGGCTCCTCCTCAGGGACGGCAGTGCGTGGCCCCTCCTCATCAGGGATGAGGACAGTGGCATTGGGAGGATGGCGGCGCTGGGGGACAGTGGCTTCGGGGAGACAGCGGCGTCGAGGCTCAGCGGTGGTTTTGGCTAGCCTTACGGCGTGATCTTGGAACGTCTAATGGGCTAGGGTTTCAAAAGGCCAAAGCATGTTCTTACTCCATACATACCCTCGATATAAATTAAAGCTTATTCTTACTCCATACATGCCCCTTATATAAATTAAAGCATATTCTTACATCATGCATATAAGTCCTTGATACAAATTAAAGTTTATCCTAAATTTATACAAATTTTAGGTTCTATCAAATTGGAAAATAATTTGCATAACATGGCACTATTTGCCTTGAACTGTTTTCCCTACACCATCAAGGTGCATGTAGGGCATCAAGATCTATTGAGGGTTGCTTCTACAAATTTGATCTTTTTTGGATCTCCAGAAGGCGACACATCGTCGAACCGATTGTATTCTTCCTCATCCTCCACATTCTCAACTCTGATAATTCTTTGTTTTCACAACTACGTGCTTATTTTCATTCGAGGGGTCGATTATATAGAAAACCTATGCGACATGATGAACGAGTACCCACAGGTCATCTTTGTGGACTACAATACTGAGGTCGACAGTTGTGAAGCCGTAATTATCCACCGCCTGTCATTTGGGTGTTTAACCCATTTTCACTAAAAGACGGGGATCTACATATTCACTCCATAGTCGAGTTCCCAGATTTCATCTATGAACCCATAGTACGTGATTTTTCCCCTGTTGTGTCATAGGCTTCTATCCGAACACCGTTGTTTTGGGTCATGCTCTTCTTCTCCTTTGCTTTAGTATAAAATGTGTACCTATTACCGTCATATGCTTTCTATGACGTAACTAAACTTGATGAGCAACAAGCTAATATGTTTACATTTTTTATCTACAGATTCACCATTTGGAAGGTTTTGGTTCTTGAACCATGTGATGAAGCGACACTGTGCTCTTTCAAGATCCAATCATATGA
This sequence comes from Phragmites australis, assembly GCF_958298935.1. Classification (NCBI taxonomy): domain Eukaryota; kingdom Viridiplantae; phylum Streptophyta; class Magnoliopsida; order Poales; family Poaceae; genus Phragmites; species Phragmites australis. The sequence goes on from NC_084931.1 coordinate 17,560,061, forward strand.
GTGGCCTTGATTTTCTATGTGAAGTTCATTCAGGTGTTGCTCGACATACGACGCCACTATCTAGAGCTGCTGCAAGATGGTGAAATGTACTTCTTCCATTCTTTGTAATCATGATTGATGAATCTTTTCTTTCCTTTGGTCCCTCTTTCCGAAAACTTCCTCTTATGTCGAGATACAGATACACCAATCAATTTAGCATCTTTTATGTAATCGATGCCACACTCAACGACTTCCTCAGTATTGTAGCCCTCGATCATGGAACCCTCTGGGTAAGCATGATTCCATACATAGCCCTTGAGAATGCCCATGTACCGCTCAAACATATACAACTGATGTAAGAATACATCGCCTAGTGCAATTATCTCATTCATGATGTGAACCAAGAGGTGTACCATGATATCAAAAAAGGATGGAGGGAAGCACATCTCAAGTTGGCACAAGTCTCTACCAAGTAACTATATAGAACACCCAGGTTTTCAGCATCGATCATCTTATGAGCAATTGCGTTGAAGAAGTGACCCAACCGTGTGATGACCACCTTTATGTATCCTGGCTTGATACCCCTGATTGCAATAGGGAGCATTTGCATCATCATCACATGACAATCAAGAGACTTCATGCCGATTAGCTTCAAATGTTTCATCGAGACTAGTTTCTTGATGTTGGATGAGTAACCAGTCGAGACTCTCACCCCACATAAGAACCTGCACAATGTCTTTTTGTCGTCAGGTGTCAGAGAGTAGCTAGCTAGGGGAAGATAATGTTTCCCATTTGGTCTATCTTTAGGGTGTAGCTCTGTCCTGATTTTAAAATGCACCAAGTCCTTATGTGACTTGATTTCATCCTTTGTCTTGCCTGGTATATCAAGTAAGAGGCTAAGGATGTTATCACACACATTCCTCTCAATGTGCATGACATAGATGTTGTGGCGAATATCCAAGTCCTTCCAGTAGGGCAAATACTTTAAAAAATCGGCATCTTCTTCCATAGCATGCCGGTCGGCATCTCACTTTTCTTCCTCTTTTTACCCTTTGGCAGCTTCCCAAAACCAACCTTGATGCTCTTGACCATTTCAAACACTAGTCCTTGTTGTGAGGTTTTGGGCCAGTACCTTGCTCAATCGTGTTGTCAAAATGTTTCTTCATCTTGAGGTATGTGTGAGTTTTGAGAAAGAATCGTCGGTGTCATGTGGACACTACCTTATGTGAGTACGGAAGGTACACAGATGCGGTTTCATCCAAGCACACTACACATCCTTGCTTCCCTTTAACCTGTCCCGATAGGGAAAAAAGAACAGGATAATCACTGATGGTAATGAAAATCATGACTTTCAGCGTGAAGTACTGTTATCGGAACTCATCCCACTCCCGGACCCTATCGTTCCACAGTTTCGCCATATTTTCCATCAATGGTTCTAGAAACACATCTATATCATTGCCATGTTGTTTCAGTCTTTGGATAAGAATAGACAGCATAATGTACTTCCGCTTCATACATAGCATTGGAAGAAAGTTGTAGATGGCCAGGACGACTGGCCAAGTGCTATATGAGGTGCTCATGTCACCGAAAGAATTCATTCCATTAGTACTCAACACGAACCTTACATTCCTTAGTTCTTTAGCAAAATCTGGATACATGCCATCAAACTTTCTCCATTGGCTAGCATCAACGGGGTGTCAAAGCTTAGTTCCATCCTTCTTACCCTTATTGAAATGCCAACACATCAGTTCAGAGTCCCTAGGGTTTAAGTACAAACTCTGCAAGCGGGAAATCACTGCCTAGTACCACATCACCATGGCATGACTTCTTCTCTTCTTCTCCGCGTTGAAAGAAGTGCCTTCTTCATCACAACAAGCATTACTCTTCTTCTTCTTCGCGTTGGCGGAACCATATTCATCGTCACAATCATCATTCCTCCTGTACCGACTCGTATTGCGCACTAGGCATCTATTCAAGGCTTCGTACTCTTTATGGTAGAGAATATAGTGGTTCGGACACATGTGTATTTTTTGCACATCCAATGACAACGGGTAGATAAGCTTCTTTGCCTCATAAGTGGTGGAGGGCAATGAGTTAGGCTTCAAAGCATGTTTGTGAAGAGACTCAATAGATCCGAGAAACTCTTGTCGGACCATCCATTGCTGGCCTTCAAGCACCAAATGCAACTCCATAAACTCGTTATCACAACCCTTCGATTCCTCATACAAAAGTTCCTACGATGCCTTTTGTAACTCCTCAAAATTATCTAAATATCTCGTGTCCCTTAAAACATGCGGTTCTACATGGCAGAACCTTTCCTCCAGATCAAAATCAGTATCATCATCCATCATAAATCAGTGTCACCTTCGACTCCCTCATCATCACCATCCACTTGATCAGCAACCATGTCATCGTTTGGTTCGCATGTACGTTGTTTGCCGTGATTGGACCAACATGTGTGTTCCTCGACAAAACCTCTCAAGATCAAGTGTGATTTGATTATGCTTGATTTGTCCCACAATTTCTAGTTGTTGTAGTTAGAACATGGACAATATATTTCATTTGTCTTCTTAGTCAAAGCGTCCGTCTCGATGGCTTCAATAGAAGCAGATAGTCCTTTGATGTAAATTTCTCCATGTCTTGGCACATCGTACATCCATGCTCTGTCCATCTTTAACTTCAACCACAAAATTAGATTAATTAATTAGAAAATCAGAATAAAAAAGATTTTTTTAAAAAGGGGGGAAATGGGCTCGTTATGAATATAATATGTCTAGCAATTGAATCTACATTGACGCAAATTTATGGCTCAAAATAATATGAACTCATTATTCTCTCTCCCTGTCCTTCTAGGTCTAGATCTAGATCTAGATCTATCCTAAACATCCCCATTCATGATAAAACCTTCTAGAGGCTAAAAAAAACATCAAATTCTAGCTATATTTTTGAAATATAATGCTAGAATCATATGAATCTAAACAATTGAATCAATATAGGTCACAAATTTTAGCTAATTCGATGATCTAAATGGCTAGAACCATGAGCATCTAGGTCACATCTAAACCCTAATTAAGCCTTAAATATAAATCTAAACTTTTAAACGATGCTACCTAGAGATTAGATACCCTTACCTTAGATAGGCTCCTCCAAGGAATTCAAAAACAAAACCTTTCCCCTCTGTTTTCCAAATTCGCGACTGCCTTTGAGCTCTACAGTTCGGACACAGCGAGCTCTCTGTCTGAATGGAGCTCGCTGGGAGGCACTGTTTATGGAGAGATTATCATAGGCGGTTCACATAAGAAACTACATGTGAAAATTAATTTTCATAGGCGGTTTATTATGTCAACCGCATGTGGAAATTGACTCTATTTTTATAAGCGGTTCACATAAGGAACCGCCTATGAAAATACTCATTTCCACATATGGTTCCTTATGGCAACTGTCTTTGGAAATGGACTCTATTTTTACAACCAGTTCACATAAGGAACCGTCTGTGGAAATTAATTTCCACAGGCGGTCCACGAGAGCACGGGGCCGCAGCCTAGTACACAGGCGGTTTGTCATATGAACCGCGTGTAGAAATAAAACCTAGGTGTCTCAAAAAATAGCTTTTGTAGTAGTGGGCCTTGCACGTGTTGCGATCGCAAGGCCCCAAAGAAGAGAAACAGAAGGTACGAAGGTTGAGTTTTGCATCAAGGAGGACACTCATAATTAAACCACGCGTAGGATCCAACATATATAAGTGGAGCAAATATGTATTTCCTCATCATCTCAAAAATATCATATATGCTCATGTTCTTCCTTCAAAGGAAGGCCTCCTTTTACGAATTGATAAGCATGAACACAAAAATAGCTTATTTGGATAATCGACAATGGCGGATCCCAGTGTAAGCGTGGGAAATTAGAGAATAATCACCATGCTTTGATTAATTGATCACCGGTTACATATATAGGCCAGACTACATGATCTCATATCATACGTGTGGTTGGCATAAATAGAAAGGCATGATACATGCCATGGATATAGGATCAACCATGCCAGGAATAACCGTACAGTTTATGGAAACAATGACCACATGAATTGTGGTAGGAAATCACACTAACATGCCTCTGTAGTCAGAGCGGGAGTGCATCAAATGTTCAGACTAGATTGAAACTCCATGAACACTGAAGAAGGCAATCCTTTGGTGAAGATGTCTGCGTAATGGGATGACGTTGGAACATGAGGAACCCGAACAACGTCGACAGCAACAAGATCATGAACAAAGTGCAAATCAATCTCAACATCCTTTGTGTTGGTGTTGAATGGGGTTAGTTGAGAGATAAACAACACTTATGTTTTCGCAATAAACAACAGAGGCACGATGAAGCAGGAGATGGAACTTCGGAAGAAGCTGACATAGGCAACAAATCTCGGCTATAGCGTGATACTCAGTCTTAGCACTGGAGTGAGAAACTGTGTATTGATGCTTGGAGGACCATGATATGAGATTGTCACATAGAAAACTTCATATCCAGAATAGGAATGTCAAGTGTCGGGACAAACAACCTAGTCAGCATCAGAGTAAGCAACTAAATCATCCACAGTAGTACAATGAAGGTGCAAACCATGATAAAGAGTGCCACGGAGGTAGTGTAGAATGTGCTTGACTGAGGTGAGGTGAAGTTCCCAAGGGTCGTGCATGTGCAAGCAGACTTGCTGAACATCATAAGCAAAGTCCGGCCTAGTGAAGGTGAGATACTGCAATACACCGACCATGTTGCGATAATGAGTGGGATCGGCCACAGGGAAACCATCATCATCTGACATCTTGGAATAAGTATCAACTTGAGTGTTGCAGGGTTTGCAATCAGACATACCACCATGGCCCAAAATATACAAAATATACTGTTTGAGATAGAAAGATGCTTCCAGCGGTGCACTCGATAGAAACCACAAGAAAATGATGCAGGGGACCCAAATCCCTCATAGAAAACTCCTATTGAAGTGCAATGATAGTGCATTAGAAAAGATCATTCGACAAGGCAGTCAGGACAATGTCGTCAACATAGAGAAGTAGATTAACAACGTCAAAGCCTCAATGGAAGATGAATAGAGACGTGTCCGAGCGAGCACCAACAAATCCAATGGTGAGTAAATATGAAGTGATCCGATTGAACCATGTGCGAGGAGCTCGCTTCAACCCATATAAAGACTTATTGAGACGACAAACATAATAGAGTTGAGAAGAGTCAACAAATCTAGAGGGTTAAGGGCAATTAACTGTCTTCAACAAAGTACAAGGAGAAAAGTATTTTTTACATCGAGCTGATGAACAGGCCAATTCTAAGATAGCACAATTGTGAGAAATATGTGAATAGTAGCAGGATTAACCACAGGACTAAAAGTCTCATTAAAATCAATACCAGGGTATCGGGTGAAACCCTAAAGAACCCAACGAGCTTTATAATGATCAAGAGAACCATCAAAGTGGAATTTATCACAAAAATCCACTTGCTTGTAACAATGATCGCACCAGCCAGCCGAGGAACCAGATCCCAAGTGTTATTAGATTGCAAAGTGGCAAATTCCTCGGACATAGCATTGCACCAATTGGGATCGGCTCAAGCACTGCGATAGATCTTTAACACCATGGATAGAATAGCCGCATGAAGATCAAATGGGATCCAAGTCTGCCGAAAGCCACATTTGCCCCGGTGACCATGGTGTGGTCATTGACAATCGGGGCAGAAGGGATCGTTGTGGATGAGAGGGGTGCCGGGGTATTGCTAGCAACAACCGGTGATTGAGGAGCCAGGGCAATAGCACTAGAGATGAGCACCAAGCCTAGCTGTAGAGGTGGCGGGCGCAAGACGAGCGTGGACGTGGAGTTGGCAACAGGGGGTGCGGGTGAGGGCCTTCGTGCCTATGGAGGCTGGCTGGTGCTCGGGGGTGGTTCTAGGTGGGGGTCAACCAAGGTAGGGGCCCATGCTCCTGCAAAGTTGGGTGTCATTGGAGCACGCAGGGAAGTCCTAGGTGATGCGCTGACTAAGGAGCGCTCGACTAGGGATGACGGTGTGACGGGCAAGGGCATCACACCGATGACGGGAACCAAGCTGAGTATGGAGGAGCGTGGTCGGCACCGCTGGTAGCAATCTGCGACGAGGAGCCAACAGAGGTAGTGTAATATCCCAAATTCTTAAAACCAAGAAAATTAAAAAAATTAAAAGAAGATAAAAGAGTTTCACAAAACTAAATAAAAATCCTAAGTGTTTATGTGTGCTTTATACGTATACACATATATGTGAGTATGTGTGCTATATGTATAAATACATAAATACCATGAGGGCTATTTTCTTATAAAAGAATGTCTATATATATATATATATGTGTGTGTGTGTGTGTGTGTGTGTGTGTGTGTGTGTGTGTGTGTGTGTGTGTATTTGATTGCTTGATTGATTGATTGTTTTTGTGAAGCTAATATTATATATGTGGTATATATGTTGTATGTATGAATATACATGTGTATATACATGAGAGAATAGAATAGAAAAAGGAAAAGCTTTTAGAGTAAGAGGCCGAAGCCCATCTCCTTCTCTCTTCTCTCCCTACTGTCCGGCCCACCCGGTCAAGCCAGCCCGAGTTGGCCTTCACTTTCACCTCTCCCCGTCTGGGCCAGAGCCAGCCCATCACGCCGTATCTCTCTGGATAGCGCTCGCGCCTCGGCCCGTGCTGTCACACCCCTTGCTGCTGCCCACCAAGCAGCTGACATGCGGGGCCCGCATGTCATACTCGTCTCCCACCTCAAGACGGAGTACGCCTCCTTCACAAGATCGAGCTGACCACAAATCCACGTCAAACCAATCGGGACATCTTCCAGAAGCTCGTGGAATTGAGACCTCATGAGCCCCACGACCTGCTGCCGCCTTATCCCCAACCGAATTGAGTTTAAAAGAGGAGTTTGAGTCCATATTTGTGCCACCACAACCATAATCCCAACCGTACCTAGCCCAGCCTCTCTGGACCCACCCGCCTATATATAGCCAACCCTATGCCCTCCTCGGAGCATGCCACACCTTTTGCACAACAAGTCGATGAGTTTTCGCTCTCGGGAAGACCTCTATGGCAAGATCCATAAGCAGTTGTGATTCTTAACTGCTGCCAACCCTCCACAGCCATCACCGACGACGACATGCCCCATAGACGAGTTCGTGGTGAGCCTCTAGTGCTGATGTGCTGTTCGCCGTCGACCATAGTGCACCGAAGCACTACCACTAATGAAGACCCAAGAGCCGTTGTCACCCCTCTTTCCACCAGCACATCTTGTCGTCTCTCTAGCTATCACGAACCCCTAGGTGAGCTCGCTGCCCTCTTGTGATGCCTTTCCGCCACTCATCGTCGCTGCTGGTGAGCTGGACCTCAAGTCCGGTGAGTTTCTGACGATGCCGCCGCCATAGCTGAGCCCCTCCATCGTTGGTCATCTTCTCTCCGGCCCCCCATCAATCCGAGCCGTTAGATCAAAAACTAGTGGCCACAATTAGATCTCCTACTTACCCTTTCACCAGCCAATACCGAGCCGCCACGTGGCATACATAATCCCAGTCAGGTCCTAAGCCATGTCATCACACCACCTCACCCTACCACGTCACAAATCCGTTGATGTATCATTCAACCTCAGTACGAATGCCCAATCAGCGTTGTTTTCTTTTTAATTGTTTTATTGTTGTGATGATGTCATAATACTTAAATATTGAATAATAAATAGATTTCCACTATGAAATAATTCTAAAAAATAATAATAAATAGGAAATTAATTTCTAATAATGTTTAATAATGTTTATAGGTATATTTAATTATATTTAATTAGTTTCATAATTCTATATAATGTTTCTTTAGTTGAATAATTCCAACAGATATATTCTCCAGAATAAAAATATTTTTATAAATAGGATAAAATCTGAAATAATTTTAGTAATGTTTCTATAATGATATTCAATTATGTTTAATGTTTTATATAGTTTAATAATTAGAGTAATGCTAATAAATTCAAGGAAAAATCCTAGAAAATCCCAAAAAATCATAGATAACTTTGGAAAAATACTAGAAAATCATCTATAGTTAATCTTTTTAGCTCTGTCTAGTCTTTAGAAGATCGTATCTTGTTAACTGTTGCTCTGTTTTGACTCTTTTTTCTCCGGATTGTCCGAAAGAGCGTGATCTTTTATGTGATATTTGGTTTTTTTTTTATCTTGGTGTTTATGTGTTGCCTTTTAACTTATTTTTGTTAGTAGACATCAACGTTTCAGAGGAGCTACAAGGACTTCAAGATCAAGACTTTGAAGACCCAACTGAGTCGAGCAAAGAAAAGTTGTGTTCTTGATCATATTTATTCCAATTTTATGAAATATTTTGTTTTACAACCATGCATGCTACTAATTTATTGGGAATCCTAAGTGTTAGGTTTTACCCTAGTTTTCCCTTATCATTCTTGTCGCTTTAGTATGGTTTTGGGTTATGGAAGGGTAGATGATGCTTAGCCTTGCTTTGGATGGTAACCATGATAATTGTTCCACGAACTTGATAATAGTCCTATGCAACAATGATAAAATATGATGGAATAATTTTTGCAGCAACAAGGTATAGGAATCTGAGCAGGTGGTATGATGAGATGTATGGTTGGAAAAGTGGTAGTCTTTCTCAAATCTAAGGACCGGTTCGTTGCATGACTTTTCTGTGTTTATAGTACAACCACAAGCCTGGAATAAGACAGGCCTAGTCCAGTAATTTGGTTACTCTCAGCATAGTGTAGACCAAGCAAAAGAACGGCATAGAAAACCTACCATGATTATAACTTGATGGTTTAGTTAGTGTGTTCAACTGTGGTGGTGGGAACCATAGTTGAAATGTGGGTCAGTCATGATGGTGGGAATCATGGTTGAGGTGGTTTGTCTGTAGTTCAATGTTGGTGGTGGGAGCCATGGTTGAGGTGTTTGTTATTCAACCTTGGTGGTTAGAACCTTGGTTGAGGTGGTTAGTTGGTTAGGTCAACATGGATGGAATCTTAAGGTGGTTTGCTATTCACTTAATTATTATCACTTTTCAAATTGTTTTACTTAAATGTTGTTTTATGCAAAAAAGCCATTTAGCCATATCCTTGTTAAAGCCTTCATATGCATACTATTTCCTTCACAACTTGCTGAGTACGATATGTACTCACACTTGCTATAATCAAATACTCAGTTGGGAAAGAGTTGCAAGACTTCAAGGAGGTGAAATCTATGTTGGTGTTCTACATCGATTTTTTTCCTATGGAGTTATCAGTGAAGATGAAGACCACACTTAGAATCCACTGCAGTGTTTTGGTTCTTCAACCTCTTGAGGTATTTTGTAAGACAATTTGTCGATTAAGGTATGGATATTGTAATGATTATCATCAATGAAGTCACTCCATGTTGAGATTGATCCCTGGGCTCAGCACATAGATGAGATTGGTTTGATTCTTGAACTGGTCTCGATAGGTAGCAGGGCTGACCGTGCGAGAGGATCCTACAGGCAGGTGTGTGCTGATGGTACCTGGAACATAATCATTGCTAGATAGGAAATCAAAGTCAGCAGGTGCCGCTGGTGTAGAGGGCAGCTTGCCGAACAGGAATCATTGCTAGATAGGAAATCAAACTCATGAAACACCACATGCCACGAGGTGATGACCTAGTTAGACGAGATGTCTAGACATCGGTAACCTTTGTGTTCTGAGGGATAGTCAAGAAAAAACACAGAGGGTGGAGCGAGGGGAAAGTTTGTGAGGGGCTGAAGAGGAGAGGTTGGACACCAAGAGAGAAAAATAAAGGGTGTTGAAATTGAGAGTCTTGGTTGGATGGAGGTTAAAAAGGTATGTTGCAGTGTGGAGGACTTGACCCTAATAAGTTGGGGGAAGGCTGGCTTGGAAGAGGAGGGTGCACATGATGTTGTTAATGGGGCGAATAATGCATTCAACTTTACCGTTTTGCTGAGAAGTATATGGACACGACATGTGAAGTACAAAGCCGTGTGTGAGGATGAAAGAGTGGCTAGTGGAATTATCAAACTCATTACCGTTATCACACTGAATACTTCTCATGATGCAACCGAACTGGGTGGAGACATAGACTAGAAAGACCAAGAGCACATTGAAAGTTTTGGATTTGAGATGAAGGGGAAAAGTCCATAAATAGTGCGAGCAATCATCAAGAATAACAAGATAATATTTGTAACCAAAAATAATGGGAATAGGAGATGTCCAAAGGTCATAATGAATTAAATCAAAATTCTTGAGAGCATGTGAACTATTAGTGGAAAAGGTAAATGAACACGGTGGCCAAGTTGGAAAGCATAACAAAGAGAGGGAGGCTCTCAGTTATTATAGGAGATAGTTGCAGTATTAGCTATCTTGGAAAGTGATTCAGAACCTATATGACCTAGACGATGGTGCCAAATGTCTGCGGAGACAGTGCCGACATACAGGGCCTGAGGATGGGCAGAGGAGACCAGCAGCTGAAGTGGGTAAATATGGCCGGAGCTATCACACCGGGTGAACGTGGTCTTGTTGCGAAGGTCCTTCACAGAAAGGCCAAACGGGTCAAATTCAATGGAACATTTATTTTTAGTGGTAAATTGATGAACAAAATAAGATTCTTAATTTAGTGGGGTGTGACAAGCATGTTCTGAAGAAAAAGAGAATGGGGTTGTGAAGAAATAGAGGTGGATCCTATAAAAATGACAGGGAGAAGGGATCTGTTGCAAACAATAATTCTGGAGGGATGGGAGGGAGAGGGTGGGAATGAAACCGAAAGGATACCGGCATCCAATGTTTTGTGGGAGGTCGCACCCAAGTCCATATACTATTTGGCGGCAGTGGGTGGAGGAGTCAACATCATCGTGTTGTAGGCATTGGCTAGACTGTGCTAATCCCAGGTGAAAGGGTAGTGGGTACCACAGTGGCACCATAGAACCCTTGGCAGGGGGCCCCATATGGGAGCCATGGGGATGCTGGGGCCGTGGGTGCTGGGAGCAGGAGTGATGCGACGGCAGTCGCGATGGCATGGGGCAAGGCGGGCGCGCACTGGACAGGAGGCCGCATGCCCATGGTGCATCTGGCCCACACCTACGCAGTCCGGGTCCTGGGGTTGTGAATGAGAGGCCAACCACCGATGTTGGGAGCACCTTACTGGCCCACACCTTGCTGGCCAGGAGCACCACTGGAGCGATTGCCCGGAGCACCAAAGCCGCCAAGGTGGGAGGGGGCCCTTTGGTGTGCGGTCGAACGGAGGCACGCTAGCAACAAGGGCGGAGGCGAGGGATGGCCGCGATGTCCTCTTGATATCTTCGAGTAGAAGGTGAGAGTGTGTCTCGCCAAATGTCGGGAAGGGCAGCTGTAGAGACATGATGGTGGCCATGTGGGAGTTTTGTTCATTCTAACCACGGAGGATGGAAAGAATGAGGGTGCGGTCCTCGATAGGTTCGCCCTAGTCACCAAGAGTGTCCTCCATGCTCTTGAGTTTGCAGTAGTAGTCGGTGATGTTAAGGTCGCCTTGCATGAAGGTGCGGAAGTACGCCTCAAGATGAAGGGCATGTGTATCCCTGTTGCTGAGAAATTGCTGCTTTAGACTCGTCCAGACATGGTGCGCAGTTGCGTTAGGAGTCATGACCATGTCGAGGAGATTGGCGGATATCCAGCCATAAATCCATGAGAGCACGACACAATCCATGTGTGCCTAGGTTGGTTGATCAAAGTGGCCGACAAGGGAAAGAAAATGGTTGGTGAGGGCGAATCGGCCGAGCATGATAAGGAATCATCCACACTACTTGTTGTAGTTGGTGGTGGAGATGTCCAGGGCGGGGAGGGGGAAAGGGAAGTGATGTTGATGACGCCCACCGCTTGGCCATGAAGAGCCGCTATGACGGCGTCCTCCACAGGTGAGGTGCAAAGCACAGCCAAGGTGGCATAGGCGGTGGCACCAGCTGAAGGACTATCAACGGTAGCCCAGGCGGTGACCTTAGCCGCAGCGGCTGCTGCCTCCTACGCGTTGTGCTCATCGGTGGTCGTCGGCCATGCTATGTGGTGGGAGAATTAGCAGAAGTGAGAGGTGGAATAGCTTGAATCTAATACCATGAAAATGTGGGAAATTATTGAACAATTGCTATGCTTTGATTAATTGATCACCGGTTACATATATAGGGAAGATCACATTATCTCCGACCATACATGTGGTTGGTGTGAACAGGAAGAAAAGATACATGCCGCGATTAAAGGATCAACCATTCCACGAATAACCATACGGTTTATGGAAACAATGACTGCATGAATTATGCTAGGAAATCATGCTAACACCAAGGGGTTGTCAATGTTGGATAAATCAACACTTTTTGGTCTAATTTAATCCATAGATAAATCATGAACTCAAAAAAATAAACTAGCATGACCATATAGCAGGAGAATATTCTAAACATGTATGTAATAATGTTATATAAATATCTCTCTAATATACTCCATGATAGAAACAGCAAAAACATATCATGAGAGGCATAGCCCAGTGTCCAGGCTCACCGCACAAGAAGCAAGGCTTGCCATATTATATTCTTCTTATTGAAGTTTGTGGTTTGTTTGGCTTTATTGTTTTTCCCTTTGAACTTTTGATCAGAGGGCTATTGCACCACATTGTCGCTAGATTGTATCTCATCGCCTTTTGTATGTATATCCTTGGCCCGAGCTTTCTCCTCAACATCAATAGATGCAATCATATTCTCAATAGAGATCTCTTGTCTCTTATGTTTTAAAGCTGTGGCAAATTCCTCTACGAAGGAGGTAACTTAACAACGATGCCCTCAGCCATAAACTTGTTGGGTAATGGGATCTTGAGGAGTTCGGGTTGTTTTACAATGCATGTACCTCATGGTCATGCTCGGCTATAGAATGGTTATAAACTATTTTGTAGTCATGACACTGTTCCATGATATATAGTTCACTGTTTGCATCTGAGGCATCGAATTTATCATCCAGTGCATCCTACAGCTCATTAGCGTCTTTTATGTGCATGTACACATCACAAAGATGATAGGCAAGAATACTAAGAATGCATTTACAAAGAGTGTGGTGGCATCCGTGAACTTCTGTTGGGGAACGGGTAGGCTACACTAGTAGAAAACAAATTTTTTTACTACATTCAACTAGGAAACCATGTGAGTAGGGGATCACATATCATTACCACCAGATGCGCAGTGTAACAAAAGAAGACTTAGAGTAGCCTAGTCCAATGTCGTGCCCGTCGATGTAGAGGAAGTAGCTGAACTCGGTAGGCTGATCGTCCCATACACGCAATCTTCTCCTTGAGTAGTTGTAGGCGATCGACTTCCTCGTCAGGTGTGTTTTGACTTCCTAGTAGGGTATGTTTCGACTTCCGACTCAGAATAGAAGTTGAATCGGCAACTTCGAGTTCTAATCGTCAGGCCAATCAGCGCTACAATAGCAACGATGCCTCTATTGTATCCACATATCTTGGGGTGGAATGTCGAGCACAGGTGTGCTAGCACCACGCGTGTGACTAGGGTTTTTGGGAGGTCAAGTGAAGAGGTTCGGCTAGAGTTTGGAGTGACTGAACCGTGCACACCTTCACTCCGTGCCCTCCCCTTATATAGATCCCATCAATGGGTTTCCACATTGGTAGCATTAGGGCTCTAATCCCTTAGGGATCACAAGCAAATCAAACCCACTTAACTGATCTAATATGTATATATTATTCCAACCCAATAAGTGTGTGACCTGTTAGGTTCACATGTAAATGGCACAACTCGAAAACCCTTTTCCATACCAAAATTAACAATGGTCCCTAGCAGGGCATATTTACTCCCGAGTACACATAAAACGATCATATCGGATAAACCTTGATATACATATGCATTGATCCATTTGCCTCACGATACCAGTCAAGCTCAAGGCAATACATGTGCAATCCTTGTGATAGCTCGACCGTTCACTCAATCTTGTATTGGATTACTAAACTCATGATTAACTCTTTAATCATATTGGGATGACCATACACTTTCTAATCCAACCACATTAGGGTCCTAGAGATATCTCTCACGTTATATAGCAGGGGCAAATATATCATGATCATTCACACCCTACGACATGCTTCATGGCAAATTTGAAAACTACCTTTATGAGTACCCTGTTACAGAGTAGTGTTTGGAAGCCCCAAAATGTGCCATTACACATTTTAGGAATCAATAATGATCTCAGGTCGAAGGATTCCACAGGTACATTAGTTGAGATTACAACAGATGAAACATCATATTACAATCCCAGCAGTATCTCAAGATGGGTCTATCCAACATCATCTTCTCTAACATGTGTCAACATTGTTAATTTGATATCTCTATATCTATGATCCGTAAAATGTGATTATCAATCAATATATGTGCTAGTCTATAAATCATCATTGTCCCACATAATGATATGAGACCAGAGATGATTTAGAATAACATTACAATATAAACAAAGAGCTTCATGAACAAGTTACATATTTGCCTATCAATGTGAGTGATAGTTATCTATGGAATAGAATAACACATTATCAAAAGTACATATACATAGATGTGATACAGTTATTCTATGATTACCTCTAGGGCATATCACCACCAACTTCTTCTCCTCATAAGGAGTAAGGGTTCATTTAGGTTTGCTAGCCGTAACCCAGTTGACATTCATTGCTGTAAGCCACATAGTAGCTTTGACCTGCCATCAATATAAGTGCACACTAGCGAACATGTTCGGCCTTAGTGCATCGGTAAAACCAGTGTGCCATTGTTAAACCGAAGTGCCTAATATAAGGTTTTTGGATTGTTGGATAAATCAACACTTTCAGGTTTAATTTCATCCATAGATAAATCATGAACTCGAATAAATAAACTACCATAATCATATAGTAGGAGCATATTCTAGACATGTATAACAATGCTACACAAATATCTCTATGATATACTCGATGACAGAAACAGCATAAAACGGATCAAAATAAGAAAATAACCTATGCAATTACAATGAGTGTGTCGATATTCTACAGAGGAACCAACATCAAGAAAAGATTGACCTCCCTTAGGAGAAGATGCCGAGAATGTTGTGATGCTGATGCTGAAAATGATGTAGAGGAAGTAGATTGCGAGCAGTAACGTTGAGCTCTTTCCAAAAACCTTATTTGCTCCTTCCCGGTGTAGGATCTCAGGGACAATGGAATCTAGAGACCTACTCTCTTGATCGCTGGTTAACACCGATGTGTGGGATGGAGCAGTCTACTTGTGGCATCGTAGTAGAGAGGAAAAGGCAACACCCCTAACTCACGTATGCGTTGTGACAGAGGCCGATAGATATATATAAACAAAAACTCATGTGATTGAGACGTGCCATGATAGAACTCCCAACCAATACAATCTCCATATCTCATAACTATGTTGACCATCACACGTAGAAAAAGTAAAACTGCAAAAAGAAGGTCACACTTGCGCAAGGTATTTGACTGGATTTCACTGGACCATTTATACAGGTGCCGTGCGCCCACACCATGGCATGGTCTGGCGAGGCAAGGCGAGCAAGCGTGTGTGCGTTCTTTACAGTCCTCCCATCAACATAAACTAATGGAGTGGAGAACACAACTATATTTAAGTTGGTCTTCCTCTACCTTCGTTAGCAAGGTGAGACTAAAGAGGTGCACACTCCCTTTGTATGGTTAGGCCTGTGAGATTTTCAGGAATTATAAACGGGCTAGACCCATATATATCTAATAGTTAAGGTCCTATATCGACTTTAGCTCCATTGTAAAGAAGGGGCGGAGGAGAAGGAGGAAGAGGAAGAGGAAGAGGGAGAGGGAGAGGGAGAGGAGGTGGAGAAGATGGAAGAAGAAGAAGAAGAAGAAGAAGAAGAAGAAGAAGAAGAAGAAGAAGAAGAAGAAGAAGAAGAAGAAGAGCACTCTTATATTTTGCCACTGTGTCCACCGCTGATAATAATGGAATACAAAATATGCTTGGACTAGTAGGGAAGCTAATTTATTTTTGTCTAATTTCGATGGGATTGGATATAGTCCCCACATATTCAAACAAGCCATAAAGAATGCTGCGATAATCTTCAATAATATGGCCCACTAATGGCAACTCGGCGGAAAACTAGGAGCAAAACATATACACAAAGATGGTGTGCATAGGACATGCACATGCTAATCCTTTTTATATTATAGAAAGCAATGCACAAGGTACGCTGATCCTCATTTCACATTTCATTTATTTTGATGCATGAGCTTTCTTACAATCCTTGAAAAGGTACCAAGAGGTATCGAAATCCCTAGTTATAAATTGTGGCACCTCTTGGTATGTTTCCAAGAACAGTAAAAAACCTCTTCATGCATCATCTACGTTCGCCCCAACAAGTATCGATACATGTTATTCACTGTTATTTTGTATTTAGCACCATTGACATGTTACAGACTCTGAGATGTAATTATTACAACTACACTACTACAGAAAATATCATCATTGATGGCTCAAAACTGGCATCATTGCCGAGTTTTGAACCAATAGTAAATTAGCTACAGTGATACTTACCATCACTGTCGGTTCAAGCCTTGAATCAGTAGTGATAATGCAATGATTACTGCCGGTTCTAGCTTTGAATTGACAGTGGTAATCCAACTATCACTGTTGGTTCAAGACTGGAACCGACAGTGATAATCCAACTATCAATACTAGTTCAAAGCTAGAATTGGCAGTGATAATCCATCCACATGTGTAAAAATACTCTACCGCAAACTATTCAACATGGGGATCAACCTAAGTTTGATCTTAAACTTAGATGGAGACCTCATACCAAAAAGTTTGAGGTCTAGTATTTTATATGGTGAAATATCTGTTTTATATCTTGCGAGATCCGAGTGACAATAGTACAACCTAAATGAATGATGAAAATACAATCATCTTCAAGAAAATGTATTTTCTGCAACTCATTTAGATGTGCCTATTGCCGCTTGAACGAATAGCAATATCTAAATCTATATTCGCAGTGACAATAGTAAGCCTAAATGAATGGAAACAACACAATCATCTTCAACACATTTGTGTTTCTCCCATTCGTTTAGATCTACCTATTGTCACAATCTTTAACGCTCACACAACATTCGCTTCGGAGATGGGGAGATGAGGAGACAGGGAGAGGAGATGAGGAGACGAGGAGATGAGTTTGTTTAGATGGGGGATATGAGGAGATGGCGAGGCTGGCGACGAGCTCAGAGACGGTCAGAGCACGAGGGGAAACAGCGGCCATGAGTTGGCTCGAGAGATGACGAGGTGGCTACAGGCTCGTAGACGGCGAGGTGGCTACATGGAAGCCAGGCACAAGGGGTAGAGATGGCCGCAGTGGCGACGGTGACCACCGCACCACTCCAATCGCCACTACTCCTCAGAAGCAGCTTCGAGAGATTGGAAGTGAAGTGAGATGGGCGGCAGCTGATGGAGACGTGCTCTATTTATAGAAGTGGTGCGACAATAATCCAACAATGATAATAATAAACACCACCGGTTCATCTTCGTCAATTATCACTCCATTGGTTTTTAATACGAACCAACAGAGATAAAAATTATCATTGCCGATTATTAAAGGCTCATCTCTTTATATACGTCTTTTTATGAATTGGTAATGATAATTTGAATATCACTGCTGGTTCATATTACTAATTAGTAATGATGTATCACTGTTGGTTTGTAACAAGAATCGACAATGATAATTACTATCACCGTCGGTTCTTGCTAGCTTCACTTTTTATGTGTGTCTTGAGCTTACGAAACAATAGTGATATATTATCATTGCCGGTTATTACTGAACCGACAGTGAAAGAGGGGGCAATGATAACTCTCTCTATAGTAGTGCTACATGTCCTAATTGAATTTATATCCTAAAGGTTAATAGAAAATCGATAATATAATGTTCATTTTATATATAATTGATATCAATGTTTGAAAGGTGTAGAAACAAAAGTATATTTGAACCGAACGTTTAGATTTGGACTCCCAGGCTGGAGACAGTGAGAGCAATGGCCCGAAAACAGAGATTGCGCTGAAACTAAGCGAGGGCCATGTGTGATACTTTATAGGACCAACAAAAAACATAGGCCAAAACCCAAATACTACTACTACGATAGTGCAAAAAACCAACCCAGCTAGCGCACCGCTCATATGCTCCGTTGATAGTTCATTAATTAGTCCAACGGCTGTTTTTTTGTTATATACGAGGATCACTAGTAATAATAACTTCTTCTGATCATAAATATTTGATATTTTGAATAAAATCCTATCAAAATTTTAAAGTTTGAACCAAGTCCGATGTGCGACAGTGCGAGACAATGAGAGCAATGGCAGGAAAACTAAGATTGCGCTAAAACTAAGGGAGGATCATGTGTGGTAATCTATCGGACAAACGCAAATCATACGCCCAAATACTACAAGTCATAACAAGAAACCTGACCTGGTAGTGAACCACTCACCTCCTCGGTTGACAGTTCATTATAATTAGCCCAACTGTTGGTTTTTTTCTATTCTAACGTTAACGAAGGATCACTAGTAATATATAATGTACTGGTATTTGTTTCTAAAATCAATTGAAGAAAAATTTAATGGTGGTTGTGTCATCTACCGTACAACGTACACTAAAAAGGGAGCGTAGCCTAGTTGGAATGCTCACGAATGCTCACTAAAGAGGTTGTTGGTTCAATATTATTTTTATTCAATTCCTAGCAACACAACTAAGCGAAAATTTTTTTTACCGCCGGTTTTTTTGGAGGAATAGTTCGGAGGTCAAACTGAACCTGACGAGATTTCAGGTTCGGGCTTTTTTTTTTCTGTTAAACTGCCGTCAGGCCCGACTTTAACTAAGGCTTACTATTGCGTGTTCGAAACATGGAACTGCAGGGATTCATCAGAGCCCACGAGGTACACAGCGGACATACACGGCCAGCCGGAGCATAAGATCCACCAGGGGTCACAGCTACCGCCTGGGGGAGCCGGCCGTGCCTACGGCGTGACGTCAGTTCAAAAGCAAGGGAGGTGATAGTGGAGTAAAAGAGGCGCGGGACCGACCGGCAAATGAACGAAAAACCAAAGACGTACCACAAGAGGAGAGAAAGAGGAACACTAGG
The DNA here is from genome assembly GCF_958298935.1 of Phragmites australis. NCBI lineage: Eukaryota > Viridiplantae > Streptophyta > Magnoliopsida > Poales > Poaceae > Phragmites > Phragmites australis. The sequence goes on from NC_084931.1 coordinate 17,579,228, forward strand.
ATTGAAGCCTTGGCTTGCTGGGGTTCTCTCTCTCTCTCCGATGAACAAGATCATCAAACACAATGAACAAACACACGTACGGACTACTATTTCCTCGAAGAACAGGAGTACTTGTGATTCTGTGGGTGTCTTTTGAGATGTAAAGAGAGACATCAACACTGTTCATCTGACCCCGCAGTACAAAGAGAATTTTCAATTTTTAAACTACTCGTTACTCAAGGACTGAGTACGTACTCGTGCCAGATTTCGTTCTGACTATGTCGCCAATATCTTTCGCCTATCTCTCCCACTAAAAGAAAGAAAGAAAAAGTTAAATTACTTGAATTACTTCCAGCTGTAAGAAATGATTTACTCTCTCTCCTGTCCAAATGTATACCCCTTACCATTTTAATTAGTATATACGTATATGGTTCGGTTTCAAACATGTTCCATATATATATATGTAGTCCAGTTAATTGTTTTATTACACTAGTAGCTCACTCTACTTCTAGAGGAACAGATCGATGTATAACAACAACAGGGCACTGTATAGACATCCTATAGGTGAAATGGACCTTCTATGGGAGTAGTGGATATCTACATGTGTCGGTAAATTTCATGTAGATCTACAAACAAGAGAGTTATCGAGGGGAAAAAGGATAGAGAAATTTACAGGAACGAATATAATAAGTGTACATGCATGCATTAGAACTACCACGAAGTAGTAAATCCCTTCAAAAACCTAATGTAATATTTTTAGGTCTACTGAAGAACACGATTCTTTGCTAAGAAATAGATATAGGTTGATGCGATGCAAAATGTATTATCGATCAATTGCTCGTACATTTGATGAGAACTATTGATCAAAACGCATGCATGCACATCTCAAGGTGAATGTTATACTGACTGCAAGATTGTATACCCTACTAATCCTCTTACAAAATTTAGTTGTGGAATAAGAGCAAATGTACGTTGTATAGTACTTAGTTGCATAAGAACAAAATTCAAAACCTACCTTTCGAATTCACATTTGTGAATAGATGTCAGCTATAATTTAAAAAGGCACATGTCTAGTTTTTAAAATATAACACTAAACAAACTGTACAGGGAACGTCTTTAAGAAATTATACATTAAAAAGGCAAATGTCTATTTTTTAAAAATATATTAAAAAGGTACCATCTCTAGTCACAAAGTAATGCCTGTCATTTTGGACATTGTAAATGTATCAAGACAATTTCATACAAACTTCAATCCTAGAAAAAAAAAACAACAAATTTCTGTTGTATTTTATTTGTAAAGCATAAAAAATTCTAGTTCTATATGAAAATATTTTTCAAAATTAATCTAATCATATCATTTTACCATGTCTGATAAAAGTGTTTAGAAATATATATTTATTCAAAGCTAAAATATATCACTATCACAAAATCATTGAAACTAGATGGTATGTCACAGACAGTTTGTTAGGAGCTGTCACAGACTAAATATCCTCAGACAATTGCTAAGACAGACATGTTTGTAACAAGCTAGGCGTCTAGGTGTGATTGAACTCACATACGGTTTTATAAATCCGGCTTTTAGAAAAATTCATCTGTGATATTGTCACATACAGTTTCTTGTAAGATACGCCTGTCTCTAGTTGGTAGAAACAGATAGATTTTATAAACACCTGTCTGTACTTAAATACTCACGAATATTTTCAAATTTGATCATTCATCTTCCCTAGCTCTTTTGGCTTCCAACTCACAGAAACTGCTCGTCTCCCAAGGCTCTTTTGGCTTCACACACACACAACCCCTCATCTCTCCTCAATATAAAGCGACGATGAGTGTTCTTCTTCCTCACTCATCATATCCAAGTATTCCACCACAATAAGAAGCGAGGAGTGTTCTGCGTCTTCACTCTCTATTCACGTTGGAGAAGCTAGATCTCGCCAGGAGCCAAATCCCTTTCACTGCATCGATGTTTTCATTGCTTCGATCTATGTAACTAATGGCAAAACATTATTTCTGTTGTAGATCTACAATGGCGCAATTCACAGTAATCATGAGGTGACAAGATGGGGTTGTCCCTATGGCGGCCTCCACAGCGCGGATACTTGGCGCCAACTTCGACCCAGTGGATTTAGTCTTCTTCGCTCCTATGAAGGCCCCCTTCGTCGACCCTATGTACGCTGCCTACCGCGTTCTTCATTTTGGTTCTACCAGATGGAAATTTCTCCATTTGTTGTTTGTCAGAATGGAGATATTTTCATCAATTGCAATACATGCTTAAAATGCCCATTTCTTGCTGAACATGGCCGATCGTTTGGTAGGCGTAGTCTGGTTCTGGCTGATGCGTGAGATCGGCAAGGTGTAGCTAGATCCGGATGACTACGAGCTGCTAATTCAAGATGATTCTTGGATTGACATTGTGCTAAAATGCAGGAGGCTGAGATGATACCTATCATCTCATCTTTTTAAAAGACAGTGTTGATTGACCCAAGTTTGTCGATCACTTTTTGTCTTTTGGAATATGGCGTCGCCATGATGTCAATTATTTCATCTTTTTTTAATACAGCGTCAGTCAACCAATAATGATGTATAGATAGCTAGCTTTATGTGTTCTGAATAATATGTGATGTTCTTAACCTTTGTGATATATTAATGCCCGTGTTTTGTTTTCTAAATAATGTGTGATCGATTTTCTGAACAATGTACATGTCAATGTCTTTAATTTGTAAATTAGAAAGTATGTATTTACGGGTTTAAACAAACACCATCTGTGACTCTTACTATGCACAGACGGTTATCTAGAAACTTCGTATGTTTGTAAGTGTATTGCAGACGATTCTAAAATCATCTATAACAAGATCGATATCACTTACACTTTTGTAGAGACAAAATATATGACTCTTCATGATAAGGATTAAAATCTGTCTGTAATAACCCGTTTTGAGATAGTATATGGTACGCCTGCACATATTCATTCAGGGAATAACACTTACTTTAACTGCAAGGAGTATATATATCTTATGTAAACAGTGGCATAGTTAAAGACAATAAGGAGCTACTTAAATTTTTCTACAAATAAGACCATTTTTTTTCTTTATGTACGACAAACATTCATAAAAAGTCAGCCTATATGTAATACAGAAAATCTCCAAACAAAACCTCTTTACCTATGTAAGCTTGAATGATGCACCGCTGGGAGTCATTATGATGATAGATACTCCAAATACAGGTAGGAAAATGATCAAGACAACATGACATATCATATATCATCATACTGGCAGCCAGAACGAAAAAAAGATGATGATGAGATCACCAGAAAACAAAAATAGAACGAAACCGAAAGAGAAGGACGAGAGGGACGGCATTGCACTTGGAAAAGAAGAAAGATGACAAGCGAAGCAATTATATGGATTCGAGAAGCTTATGTTATGCACATTTAATTCAGATATATATCGTATTGATGCTGACATGTGATGTGCAATTTTTGGTGTATGCTTACATCTTTTGCTGTTCACATATACACAAGGCAACAACGAAATTGTTAATCAAATCATTAAAATATGTATTATAGTTAGGGTGCTAATAATTCCCTGTGAAGTCAAAACAAAAACTCTTAATCTTTTCCTTTTGCAAGACATCACAACTAACGTTGTATAAAACTCTCTGTAATACTGAGTGCTCAACAACCACTGTTCAAATATTATGTATGTGTGTGGACCCTTTTTTCTCCCCTACATTTTAAGATAGTGCCATCTGAGATTGAAATGTGTTATGTGATGAATGGGACCAAGAAAATGGAGGGAAAACTAAGGGAATATAATAATGGATAAGTGTCACCACAGGCTGCACTAACACAATCATGATTAGTTGTTAAGCAGGAACTCATAAGATTAGAAATTCATGTCAATGTGACCCTATAGCACATTAGCACTCAAATCAGCAAACAGTAAAAGCTTAAGCATGCATCCTGAATATATACGAAGAAAGATAGCATATCTAGAAAAGGAGCATAGAAAGTTATCTTTCTCTTATTCCTGCAAATTAAATTTTCTTCAAGTTAATTGACATGTTTATATATATATATTTACTCCTCCTAATATGATCCTACGAGTCTCCCTTAGAGTTCTCTTATACCAACAAACAATAACAACAGTATTAATAAGCAACTAAAAATTAAGATCAAGGCAGGATTAGAATTGAGAGATGATGGAATCAAAAGGTAGACGACCGACAGTTATCACGAACTGGGTGCGGATCGTTCTGATTCCTTTCTTCTTCTTAATGTCGTCGTCGCGGCCGCCGCCACAGCACTGGTACTACTGACAGTAGCGGTAGCAGTGCTAGCGCCGGCCCTAGTACTTGTAGGAGGAGCCGAAGATACTGGCGCAGTCTGTTGTGGTTCAGCGGACCTCGACGGTTCGTCGTCCTCTTCTTCCTCGCCACCGCCACCTGACGTTCCCGCGGCCTCCGCGGTGACGACAGGAGGCGGCGCAACGGGAGGGGCGGCTGCGCTGCCGCGCTTGCGCTTCTTCTTCTCGTAGGGAATCCCGCGCGCCTTGGCCTGCGCCTCCCGCACCTCGCGGAGGTAGATGCGCACTGCGCGGGCCGCGAACGGGTTGGACTCTGGCCGCCCGCCGGACTCCTCGTACGCGGCGCGGAGGCGGCCGATGAGCGCGTCGAGGCTGCCCCAGGCCTGGCGGAGCGGGCAGGCGCAGGGCGCCGGCGGGTTGGGCTGGCCGAAGTAGGCGCACCCCTCGGCGTGCACCTTGGTCTTGCCGAACTGATCGAGGTACCGGAGGAACTCGATGACGTGCGCGCCGCTGCACCGCTGCAGCGTCAGCGGCGGCTTGTGGTTGCGCAGGTACTGCAGGAACGTGTTCCAGTCGCGCCGCTTCTGCGACTCGTACCGGCTCAGCCCCACCGGCGGAGGCTGCTGCGCCAGCGGCTGCGGCTGAGCCTGCGCAGGCGCTTCCTGCTGCCCCCCTGCTCCTCCTCCTGCTGCCGCCTGCTGCGGTGGCGGCTGTTGCCTCTGTGCTGCTTCTTGCTGCGGCGCTTCCTGCTCTGCCTGCCGGCTCGACGACGCGGCGGCCACGGCCGAGGACGACGACGATGGCCCGGCCTCCGCCGGCGCGCTCGCTCCCCCGCAGCCAGGCGCGTCGGGGCCAGGCTCCATGGTCGGCTCCTCTGCTTCTACCTCCTCCTCTTTCTCACTCTAGCTGTGCCTGCCTGTCTGACAGTGTAGGTAGGAGAGGGATAAAGAGAGACTAGGTAGAGAGAGAATCAAGGGTGGAGGTGAGGTAGAAGAAAGGAAGAAGCGGCTGGTTGGGAGCGTGGCATCTTTTGCGGCTTTTGTCGCTGGTTGGGTTAATAGCGTCTCCACTACACGCTGTCGACTACTGCTTAATCATTACAATTTCTTTAATTTGGCATAAGTACCAGCTGTTTCCCGCGAGAATGAAAGTATTTTTTATACATTTATCTGAATACTAATAACTGCACATGTATTTATCATACATACTAGTAATTACACATATGTTATATATATACCCTTTAATTTCTTGTAATTCCGGGAGCAACTTTGTCAAACCGTGCTGCATATAGGAATAATCTGGAAGAGTATAAGGAAATTCAGCGACAAGTTTAAGATTTTTTGGATCGTGGGTATGTACAAGAAAGTCTTAGCTCTTGTGTTGTTCCCGTTCTTTTGGTTCTTAAGAAAGATAGTAGTTAGCGTATGTGTGTTTATTGTAGAGCCATCAATAATATTACTATCAGATATCGTCACTCTATCCCTAGGTTACATGACATGCTTGATGAATTGAGTGGTTCTATTATTTTCACTAAAATTAACTTGCGAAGCGGATACTACCAGATTAGAATGAAACTTGGAGATAAATGGAAGATTGCATTTAAAACTAAGTTTGGTTTGTATGAATAGTTAGTAATGCCTTTTAGGTTAATTAATGCACCTTGTAGTTTCATGCGATTGATGAACGGAGTTTTATGTGCTTTCATTGGAAGATTTGTGATGATTTTTTTTATGATATCTTGATTTACAGCAAGTCACAAGAACAACACTTTGATCATTTACGTGATATTTTTAATGCTTCGAGAGATGCACGTTTGTTCGGTAACCTCGAAAAGTACACCTTTTGCACGGATCGAGTTTCTTTTCTTAGCTACATTGCTACTCCACAGGGAATAGTGGTGGATGAAGAAAAATCGAAGCCATAAAGAGTTGGCCGACCCCTGAGACTGTTACTCAAATAAGAAGCTTTCAGGTCTTGTAGGTTTCTATCGACGATTTGTACGGGATTTCAGCACCATTACTGCTCCATTAAACAAGTTGACAAAGAAATGAGTAATTTTCAAATGGAAACCTACACAAGAAAAAGCATTCAAGTTGCTGAAAGAGAAACTTACCCATGCTCCATTGCTCCAACTCTCTGATTTTGGTAAGACCTTTGAACTAGAATGTGATACTAGTGGGATTGGAATTGGAGGTGTGCTAATTCAAAAAAGTAAAATTATTGCTTATTTTAGTGAGAAATTAAGTGGGCTAAATCTAAATTATTCCACTTATGATAAAGAATTGTATACTTTAGTTCGTATTCTTGAAATTTGGCAACATTATCTATGATCCAAAGAATTTGTTATACATTCTGATCATGAATCGCTGAAACATATTAAAAGTCAAGCTAAACTGAATAAATTATACGCTAAATGGATAGAATTTATTGAGTCATTTCCATATTTCATAAAACGTAAGAAAGGAAAAGATAATGTGATTGCAGATGCGCTTTCTAGGCATTATACCATGTTATCTCAACTTGATCATAAGATTTTTGGTTTAGAGACCATTAAGGACTTATATGGTGCTAACTTAGATTTTTTAGTAGTGCTTGAACATTGTACAGAAGGAAAAGCATGGAATAAATATGTGCTGAATGACGAATTGCTCTATCGTGCTAACAAGCTATGTATTCCAGCTAGCTCCGTTCGTCTTTTGTTGTTGCTGGAGGCGCATGGAGGAGGATTGATAGCATATTCTGGAGCAAAGAAGACTGAAGATGTACTGACCGCTCATTTCTTTTGGCCAAAGATGAGACGTGACGTCGAGCGCTACGTGTCATGTTGCACCACTTGCAATAAAGCTAAGTCTCGCTTAAATCCACATGGCCTTTACATGCCTATTCCTGTTCCTAGTGTACCTTGGGAGGATATTTTCATGGATTTTGGTTTATGATTGCCTAAGACAATGAGAGGGAGGGATAGCATATTTGTAGTTGTGGATCGATTCTCTAAAATGGCACATTTTATACCTTATCACAAGATCGATGATGCTATAAACATAGCTGATTTATTTTTTAGAGAAATCGTTCGACTACACGGAGTGCCTAATACTATCGTCTCGGATCGTGATACAAAGTTTTTGAGTCACTTTTGGAGATCTCTTTGGAATAAATTAGGGACAAAGCTGCTGTTTTCTACTACATGTCATCCTCAAACTGATGGTCAAACAGAGGTCGTCAACTGCACATTATCGACTATGTTGCGTGCAGTTCTAAAGAAGAATTTGAGGATGTAGGAAGAGTGTTTCTCACATATTAAATTTTCTTATAATAGGTCGGTACACTCCATCACCAAGATAAGTCCGTTCCAGGTAGTGTATGGATTTAATCTCCGTGCTCTTATTGATTTACTACCTTTGTCTACTTTTAAAAGGCTTAATTTAGATGCTAAGAAACGTACTAAGTTTATTCTTAAGTTGCATGACACAACTAAAGAGAATATAGAAAGCATGACTAAAAAGTATAAGATTGCTGGAAGTAAAGATAGGAAGAAAATAAAATTTGAACCGGATGATTTAGTTTTGTTGCATTTGAGGAAGGATATGTTTCCAAAACTAAAAAAATCAAAGTTGATGTCTAGAGCTGATGGATCATTTAAGATAATTGAGAAAATCAATGACAATGCATACAAATTGGACATACCTATAAATTTTAGGTTAGTCCCAAGTTTAACATTTTAGATTTGAAGCCATATTTAGGAGAAGATGATGAGCTTGAGTCGATGACGACTCCAATTCAAGAGGGGGAGGATGATGAGCCCATGGCTCCTTCAGATACTATCAATATCACTAATAATCCTTAAATCATACAAGATCCAATTATAAGAGCACGTGGACGACAATTAGACCACCAGGTGAACTCGTTCCTTTTTGTTCATGTTTCCTTGGATGGATTACTACTAAATTCTTGTGATGTTTTATTGCATAGGAACGTGGGAGAAGCACCATAACCTTACTCGGATATCACTTCTCGAAGGCCAAGTCTACTCGGACTCAAGGCTGAGCTCTAGTCGTAGTCGTGGTTGTGGTCGTAGTCGAAGTCGAGTTCCAGGACAGCACGTCAGTAAAACGGGCATAACTCTCTTATACAAAGTTCATTTTAGGCAATCTTGGACATTCTGAAAAGCTTATGACGAGCCCTTTGCAATGGATATGAGCCCGATCAAATATTCCTTATTATTTAGTCATAGTTAAAGAAATAATGTGCTACGTCACCGTTTTGAACCCTGCCGGATTTTGTAAACGTGTCGGAGTCGGAGTTCAGGTTGTGCATGCCTCTCTCCACGGTTGCACAACCCTAGGTCGACCTCCTCATACCTCCCTATATATACACAGTAGTCATCATAGTTTAGGCTTGAGTTTAGATTAGATTATTCTGTTTAATACAGTTTTACCGTTTATCGGTTTGTTGAACCCCAAACTCGAGTGCTTCATTGGTAATTAGCATTATTCAGATTGCATCTATCTGTTCTTGCTTGTGTTCTCGATTCGCTTACAAGAAAAGCCTTCTTGGCAAGGTTAACCACATCTTGGCACGGTTGATAACCACGGAGTAGTGGTGTAGTGGTTGCGAGGGTTCTTGATCTGTTGTGATCGGAGCCTTTGGATAATCAACGACAAAACTCCACTAATCGACTTATCATATTACCTTTGAAAGATTGGGCAAACGCGCATCACGTGCACTTCGAGGAGCTGGTAGCCTTCGGCGGTGGGTGGATGGCAGGAGGCGTGGATGAGGATGTTGCGACAGCGAGGGTGGTGCTCCCCAACGACGAGCTTCGAGAGTACTCACCGCTGACCATGGCCGCTCTGGCACTAGAGGGGGCGACCGGCGAGGGGTTGTTGTTCCTCTGCGATGCCGACATGATGGGGTTTGAGGGCTCCATCATGGTGGTTGGCGCCGTCAAGGAGCTGCGGTCGGGGTAGATCTACTTCGTGCTCCGCACTAAGATGCAGCATTGTCGCCTCACCGCCTTCATGCTATGGCGTGTGTATTGTGTTGAGTTCTAGTTAGATCCGTGCTATGACATGTTGAGTTCTAGTTAATTTCATGCTACGGTGGCAACTTTTGTGCCACTGTGTTTTCTTGTGCAGGGCGGAGCAAGGACGAACTGTGGCTTGGCAGCGGCAGCGGCAGCGAAGTGCACTAGCAATGGGGATAGCTAAACCGGCTTGTTTCCTTTTTTAAGCTCCCGGAATCACTTTCACTGTCAGTTGTACAACCAACAGTGATTGAGATATGTGTTTCACTACCCGTTACGTACTGTCGGTTCCAAAACTGGCAATGGAAGTCAGTTTGGAACCGAAAGTGAACGCCTATTCTGTAGTAGTGAAGAGTGATGTGGCAAGGCTGGGTCAGGTGGGCCATCGTGGAATATCATGTTAGCTTTTTAAAATAAGGTGATTAGAACTTTTTTGTGAATTTATGAAATCATGAATGTTTTTTATGGTACAGATGCAATGGAATATTTCCATTGCGAAATAGCCAACGCCATTATAGCATGCGAAATAACCAACTTTTTTCTACGATATAACTTTCTATCAGGGGGAATTCCATGTGTGTATCAGTATCAAAGAAAAGGTGTGGAAGGCAGGGCAATTTTGTTAGTTGCATGAAACTAGGCACACCAGTGTTCATGTGTTCAAATCTATTAGTAGGAAGACATAAAAAACGACTAGTAGAATGTGTTTGACTTATGTGGGGAGCAGTATCACAATATTCAATCAGAAACACAAGAATGTCATTTGATCCTTAAGATAGTTTTAACCATCTTGCAAAGGTAACAGTGTATTTTCCCATATTATACAACAATGGAACTTTTGGAATCTACCTTAATGTAAACAATTGACAGGACTCCGTGGAGTTGTAACATGAGAGGTGGAAACTCCCAAAAGTACTTGGGAAAAATAGAAAAGACGAAAGAATTCGCACATTAATCGAGAGAATTTACATCTCTCTTTTTTTACAATTATACAGGTAAGGCGATGTATACAAATATTGTAAGTTTTACAGTTGTATAACAATCTGTCATCTAAAAAAATCAATATGTTATCACTACTAAAATTGAGCAGGCACAAGAGAGTGCCACATCATCTTTTTTCTAAAGATCTGTAGCGGCTTTTATTAATTAAGAATGAGAAAAAACAGACAGCATATAAGACACATACTGCAAGTACATAGCTCGGGTGGTTGCACCAGTACCGAGCGATCTGGTGGTTGCACTAGATTGAAAGCTCTCCAACTCGGGTGTTTGGATACGATTACTTGCTAAAACATAAGCAACTTTGAAAAATAAACTAAGAGACTATATGAGCTAATTCTCGGTATTGTCCGTCATTGGCAGTATAAAATCTAAGTCTTTTGTACCCGCCATGACCCACTACCGTACCTCTTCCTAGTGGTCAGACACAATACGGCTTATTGTTTTTTCTTGGTGTTGAAAACATGATTGTGTCACTCCTTCTAGACAGTCCAAATGACCATAATGCATAGCGAGCGAAGTCCCTTGGCTGCTTGGACTAATGCATACTGGGTCAGACACTTATACCAATCTACTATGCATGACCCAAGTGACATCATTGCCCAATTACACGGCATTTGGCTATGATGTTGCACCCAAGAGGCAACCTTGTTCCAAATTTCTTGTGTAATTGCATAGCTCCAAAACAAACGATCCACCGTCTCTAGGTTGCGCAAACACAACTGGCAGAAGTAGCAGTTTGGCCATCCACATCATTATAATCGATGTGCAGTCCAAATACGACTTTGGAGGAGTAGCCAAAGGAAAAACTTACATCGGGGAGGATCCTAAGGCCGCCACACTATGATGTCCATCTCGGTCATTTCGGTGCCTTTGAACTGGAGGAGGTTAGCCGATCGAGCAGAGTACTCTCCTGAAGTAATACACGTCTAGATGGTTGAGTCCGGAACAGTTCCCAGGCGCATAGATTGTAGGAGGGTCTAAAGATCAATATATTCAGCTAGGAAATCTAGGGTTAGGCTATGGTCTAGATCCCGAATCCATCTATCATCAGTAAGAGCATCATCCACTGTACAATTTTTGCGCTTGCTACGGTGTTAAAGGGAGGGAAAGAGATATGTCGGAGCTGAGCCCTCCAACCAACTGTACAGCCAGAAAGATCCCTTTTTTCCATCACCAAGCTGGACAAATGTGGCAGCATTGAAGAGAGCAATGTTAGTCGAGTTGACCGGTATCCATGCCTTGCCAAGGGCGTTCAGGGTGCCTTCACTCGAACCAGAGCCAACAGAGACGAAGCGTGTGGCCAAAATATTCTGAGTTTGTGATGCCTAAACCACTGTTCCTAGTGGGCCAGCATACATGAGACCAATTCACTTTACACTTGCCACCTATGAGCTTTTGGTCACCCGCCCAAAGGAAGTGTCATCGTGCCTTGTCCAATTCCTTTATGAATTGCTTTGTTATCTAAAGTACCATTAGGAGATAGGCGGGCAGTGAACTTAGGACAGTGCGCACAAGTTCAGGCCTACCAGCTGGCGTAAGTAACCTCCCATGCCAGCCGGCCAAGCTCGCCTTCACCCGATCTTGGATCGGCTGTAAATGAGCAAGGCGAAGCTAACCAAGGGTGAGTGGCAGTCCCTAGTAGGTTATCGAAAAGGGCTCCTGCATACCAGGGAAGTTTTTGAGCGTTGCCTCCATGTCAATACCTTGGTAGTGAATGGTAGACACTGCACTCTTACTGAGATTGATTTGCAACCTGGTAGCTCCTCCAAAGAAGCGCATAATTTCCATCATCATGCTAATGTCATTTTTGTTTGGGTTCATGAACACAACTACGTCATCAGAATATAGTGATAAGCGTAGACTTGCATGTCACCCACGGAGGGGGGTGAGGGCTCGTTCCTGTGTTGCTAGCTCAAAAAGCGTTACATGGTATCTATGGCAAGAAGGAACAAGTAGGGGGATAAGGGGTCACCTTGCCTTAGCCCTCGCACATGACGGATTTCTAGTTTGGGGACTCCATTGAGTAGGATAGAGGAACTCGAGGATAAGAAGAGAGCAGCTAACCAGTTTCTCTATCATGCACTAAAACCCCTATTGTAGGAGCTCAAACATGTATTTCTAGGATATCGTGTCAAAAGCTTTTGATATGTCCATCTTGAAAATGCATGCTGGGGTGCAGCTTCAGTTGTAGGCGTGCACCAGATTTCGCACATACAAGAAATTGTCTTGGATGCACCTACGCTTTATGAAGGCACTTTGTGAGTAGGATATCAAGCAATCAATGTATTTTGAGAGATGGAGAGCCAACACCTTGGAAACCAGTTTGGCGAAAGAATGGATGAGACTAATTGGCCTATAGTCCTTTGGTCCAAGGGCCACCTGTGCCTTTGGAATAAAAACAATGGCGGCACCATTGATCATCAGTAGAGTGGATGTATGAAGGTTGTGCAGAATAATAAAGGCATTGAGCACATCTTGTTTGATGATCGGCCAACAGTGCTTGAAGAAGGACCTTGTAAAGCCATTCAGGCGTAGAGCTTTCTCTACAGGTAGCTATGCTATGGCCTATGCAATTTCTTACTCCAAGAATGGTTCTTCCAGTTGGGCCGCTGCAGCCTCATCTAGCTTGGTCAGGCCGAGTCTCTCTCAGTCAAAAAAGAATTGATGCAGTTCTCTAGTGCCAAAAATACCACTGAAATATTGGTGTTGCTCGGCCTCTTTGTCATCATGGGACCTGACAAAAGTTCCATCACGTTTGGTGAGAGTTGGGACGTAGTTCCATTGGCGGCGCGTGCTCGCCTGCAAGTGGAAGAACCGCATGCATGCATCTCTAGCTTTCATCCATGTTATTCATGAGCATTGGTGGCATCTGGCATATTGTATTGCAGCGAGACCTAGGATGTGTAGCTTGAGGTCTTTGTGCAGTTTGCGCTCTTCATCTAAAAGCATCCTCTCCTCTTGCACTATATCAAGGTGTAGAATCACCTCTTACATAATATGTAGATGTTGCTTTGCATGCCCAAACAGTGTTTTGCTCCATTATCAGAGAGCCTTGGTTGTGGCTTGCATCTTTCTCCGCAGCACAACCATTACCGGATCCTGAGCTGGCTAGTCCCAAGCCTCCTTTACCATTTCTATGAAACCTGGTACCTTGACCCAAAAATTCTCAAACTTGAACATGACTTTTCTTGGTGGGCTCTTTTGTTGGGCAAGAAGAAGAGGGCAATGATCCGAGGTTGAGGAAGACAGGGCTTGTAGAGAGTGTGATGAGTAGAGGAGGTCCCATTCCACATTACAGAAAACACGGCCTAATCACACCATGGTTGGGTTCTCACACTCGTTGGACCAGGTGTATCTTCAGTTCTAAAGCACAATTTCTAGAAGCTCTGCCACATCCAGTGTGGTCCTGAATTTCCCCATGAGTCGCCTGTTCAAATTGAGATTGTTTTTGTTCTTAGCTTCATAGATGAGGTTGAAATCACCAGCGATCATTGATGGCATCCTTCCCGAAGGCTTGAGGGACTGCATCTCATCCAAAAATTCTTGTTTCTCAGAGTCCTCCGAAGGATCGTATACAGTTGTTAGCAGGAAGGGTGTGTTTGACGCCTGTAGAGAATTGTTGCCATAATGGAGGATTTCCCGATCAAGGGACTCATCACTGTCACAAAGTCACTATCCCAGGCAAGCAACAACCCACTGCATGTATCCTCTGCAGGTAGATAACTGTAGTAATTCAATCTGTCTCCAAGGAATTCGTGGGCCAAATGTTGATCAACATTCATCAACTTAGTTTCTTGCAAGGCCACAATGTTTGGCTATACTAAGATCAGCATTTCCAAAATAGATTCTCACTGAGATGAAATGTTGAGGCCTCGGACCTTCCAAATTAGAGTTGAGAGTTCTCATTCATTTGCAAACAGACAGGACAACCATTGTTTCCATCCACCAATAGACAAGTGACACTAACAAACATACAGATACACCAGCAGTACATACATCCTGGTGGGAGGGAATAACCACTAAACCTGCTCTTTGCCAACCCAAAACCAGGCCCTACCGAGATTTAACCTCATCACCAAACACGAAAATCACTAGGAAACTAACTGAACCTAACTAGACCGATATCACATCAGTTGTTGCTAGAACTAAGTCAAACATTGACACTACAGGGATAACTTTTAGCTAGAGTAGAAAGCTCAGGCCACCGCCTTCGTCATTGCTCCAATGGCACCAGCCGTGTCCATCAGTGTCGAAGTAGCCTTCAGGACTGCCTCAGTGTCTAAGCTAGTGATCTTTTGTATGGCCAGAATTGCCTTGGGTGGGATTGCATCCTTATACTTGTTTAGGTAGGTCGCCATCACTTGTTTGCCAATCGATTCACCCGGACACACCATGTTCAGCTCGCGGATGAGGCGGTGCTGCGCCCGACGTGCAACCGGGATGGAGGAGACATTCTTCTTAAGGTGCACGGTGGATTTGGACGCCATCACAGTAGTCGCTTTGGTGTGGCACCTTGAACATGTTGTGGATGGCGATGGAAGCATAGACTTGGCGGTTGGCGTGAAGACTGTCATCAGGAAGTTGGGCTGGTTACAGTCGTCCTATACCTTGGACATGTCTCCGCTCGACAATTGCATTGAGCTAGCTGGCACAGAGCCGTTATCACTGCCACGGACTTGTAGACTTTTGAGTTCTTGTGGGAGGCTGTCGGGCACCGCGACCATATCTAGAGGCATTAGTACTGGATCGTGGGTTGGAGAAGCCATTTCGCTATCAATGCTGGGGTGCAGCTCCATCAGTCCTACAACCACAGGCAATATATGACACTCATCTAGCATGGGGTCAAAACTCTCGACTGAGACATGCTCAAACTGGCCAAACAAAACCACATCATCCGGCACCAGAAAGGAATTGTCCCCTTTTCGTTCACTTGTTTCATGGCCCAAGTAGGTGGCAATGGTTGAAGCGAAGCGGACTTTTCGGGAAGCAGTCCTCGCGGAGCCACCCTCCTACTTGGGCCAATTGCGGATCAAACTGCGGCATGGGGACAAGGACCATGTCGACGATGCCTATAGCCGTCTAGGCAGCACCCCTAGTAGTTCTGGTTGATGTGGCCCCTGACAAAGTCTCTCAAATCCCGACACAGCTTAGACATGCGGGACTAGAGCGAACGGCTACGATGCCTCCGCGCACCCCGCATGGGCTGATATTCCTCAGCATCGTCGTCCCAACCTCATCGAGGCTTGTCATCATTGTGGTAGGATCTTGGAGGCAGGGTCAATGGTGCGACCACACCGCCATCTGGCGAGTCGTAGCTCTAGTACAGGATACACTCCCAGCGCCTCGAGTCACTTGGCCCCCATGGTGGATTGTCTGTGAGGAAGGCCAAGTCGTGTACCACCTCTAGGTGGATGAAGCACCGGTAGGTCTAGCCCCTTTTGGGCCCAAATGTCTCATCGTAGTGGATTTTCACATGAGGTAGAGGTATGTTGATGGATGGCAACACTCGGTCGCTATCTAGAATGGTGAGCTAGACGATTCTTGGAATCTAATTCGGGTTCTTGCACCACGCCCAAAGGTCATATGTCCTTATTCTCTCCCTTCTGTGAAAGTGCTCCTCCACGTAGTGGATGGTGCATTACTAGCCGATGATCTGAGTAGTGATCTCCTCAAAGAAGGAATAGGCCGGGAGGCCCTCAATCAACAGGTGAATGCCTGGTCCTAGCCAGCCAACACACTGTGGCATGGTCCAAAAGCTTCTCCATCCTACGTGTAAAGTGCGGGGGTAATAAGTTGATTTGCAAAGACGATCGCATCCTAATCGAGGGGTCTAGCCAAGGATCTCCAGGGAAAGCAGCCATTGTCTCTCATTCGCTAACAAAGTGCTGAAAAACTAGGTGCATGAAGGCTCGTGTGGTGGAACTTCATAGAAGAGCTTCTTTGTAGGATAAGCACGGTTGTTGTTTGATTGGATTACTAATGGTCAAAGGTGCAATGGGAGAGCATGGAACATCATAGCCGAGGGAAGGTGGCACTTCAGCTGAGGATTTGCCAAGACACTCAAAGGACTGGTGACCGAACCTCTTGCATTTCCAACACCGTGGTGGCTCACGGCAAGAAGCTACCTTATGTTCCGGGGAAAGGAAATTGAGGCAGCTCCCTGAGCTCTCCTTAAGAAGGCCTTCTTCCTTTGCTGCCCCTCCCCTGCATTAAGAGAGGTACCCACTAGAGGACAATGTAGTGAATGAACTCCAGACTTTCTCCACCAATGCGGTGGTCAGACCAAACTCCATCCCTCATCAAGGACTTCTGTGGCTTTGCCTCGAGCCCCTCGAGCGTCAACTGCAGAGGATTTTTCACTAGGGATATCCAAGCTGTGAGACTGGCACCCAGCATGGCCTGGCTGTAGGAGGCCCATGCCACGTGAAAGCTAGGAGCAATTTGCGCTACGCTAAAACTCTGGTTTGCTGTGAGATGGCAACACAACATTAACGTCGAATTGGAGGCAAAGGAGATCTTGAGGGAGTCTAGCTCCTTTGCCGTAGTAACTCAGTCCTGTCACATCAAGCAACTAGTCCCCACCGATGTGGCATTGAGAGAAGACCCAGACCGCCTCAGGTCACCCTCAGCGTAGTGAAAACTTAGACCAGGAGGCACAACAAGGCGGTACAGCCAATGGACCTGCACGCCGAGGAAGACTATTGTGTAGCAGCTAAAAATTACCTGAGTCCCTGTGGTCAGAAGAGGGCGAGACAAGGACGCGCGGAGGACTCCCGCCCCCAAAAAGATGGGTGGAGCCACGAGTTGACGGGGCACCATCAAATCGGTGGTTGGGGGTAGAAGGGCTAGCCATGGGCCCCCATGGCCAGCGACTAGCAGATCCAGCACACCAGAGACCAAGTACCTGAATCAGTGGCCTCCTGCAAGAATGGGGACTTCGAGACGCCAGGGGATGCAAGGAGCGGCGGGGTTTGAGTTAGATCTAAGCTTTGGTTGGAGAGAGATGGGGATTTAGGGCTGGAAATGGAGGGGATAAGCGAGTCACCCCCCAGATCGCTAGAGGACCATAACGGCTTCATCTCCATATGACCGGACATTGTTTTTGGCCTGCCACATCATCTTGTATCGACTTCCTGCTACCACTAGATTCCGAATAATCGTATCGTCTATAACCTGCATGCTTTTGAAAGAGAATACAGCTAAAACTGAAGACCAATTAGATCTGTTTTGGATTGAAACAAAATAAAAGCGATGTAAACACTATCTTCGATCATTTGCAATTCTAGTTATCACTAATTTCTCAATCATAGGTACTGGAGTTGCATACAAATACAGCATCGTTTTCAAATCTGAACACATGTATCATAGTATATATGTAGCCAGGAATTTGGTTTTACTTTAACTTTTTACCTCCACAAACATAAAGCGTCACCATTACTTTAAATGAGAGAGTTAACTACATACATACTATTTATCTATACTGCAATATAGAACCGGCATTTGTATATTGTATACAGCGATTAGCTGCTAGCTATCCGGGTTGAATGAGACCAGATTTCACTTTTCTTTCTGCCCAAAATTGAGTGTGTGTGTGGGGGGGGGGGGGGTCGTGAGATTCGCGTGAAGACGTGAAGAAGACTTCCTATTGAACCCTCTTTTGTTAGACGACGACACCTTACACGAAAATACGAGATAGGCCTCTCTATCGCTTCGCTTTCCTCTTTGCAATGTAGCAGTGAAGCAGACTTTGAGTAGCACTCCTTATTCTTTATCCAAGCTACATTTTCATGCAAACTCAAGAAAACAGTAACTCTACCAAAATATTCTTTTCAAGAAATAATGACCACAAATAACCTATTAACTGATGGCTACGCCACTTAACCTCTTTTATAAAGTTGACATGACCACAGAGAGAAAATAATAATACAGTAGATATATTCTTTAATTATTTCCTGAGAGACATTATCGAATTTTTCGTATACCTGCATAAATGAAATTATGTTATAAATGCATTTTGATCAATATCGTTTGTAAACAACGGTGCTATTCTGTGCACTTTGTAAACATATTTCAATATCAAGAATATTGCACAATTCTATCCACTTATTGTATATGTCCTTGCTTCGGTTGTACTATCTTTCTCTATACAAAGCTAGGCATAATTTGTTTTCAATACCAACAGGAATCTAACTGTAATAGTTCCCTTTTTTTTGCTCTCCTATCTGATCGTGCTTACATTATTGGTCATCGACAACAGGAGAATTAACTCAACATAGATAATCCCCACAGTATAAGTATTGTACCCAAGCTATTGTATGCTACTTTCATAAGCTTTCACCACACGAAACGGACTCACATTAAAAATATCGCGAGTGGTCGAGGGCCAAAGCATAAAAAAACAAAGTCAGTTTTATAGCTTAGCTTGGTGCATGCACTGTACTCACACTGATGGAGCCACAGATGGGACAAACCCTAATCACGATCACGCACTCTAAGCTTAAATTAGAATCAACTACTATATACTAAAGTGACTAGGATCCCTGAATTCTCAGCCCCTGCTACTGTAGCTATTGTAGCAGTGAGACCTATATATGTACATGTATATGTATATATACATATAGGTATATATGTGTATGTATATACATCTATATATGCATACATATATATGTAATTTTCTTTTTTGGAAATTCTAGCAAAATGTCGAAATGAATATTACTTACATTAATAAATTGGCTGAAAAAAATCTAAAATGCAAAGAAAAATATCTAAAACTCAAAATAATATGAAACAATTTTTTTTAGGTTATTATTACTTTCACCTACATGTTAAAACTATGTGCATGCATAAAAGTACTATTGTTTTCTCTATAATTAATTGAATGTGTTTAACATTAATAATTTTATAAATAAATATTGAAATATACAAAATTTGTGAACCAAATTTTTTTAGTCTTCTTTTGTCGTGCTCTACATAGCAAATAAAAACGGACATGACGTAGGCACGCCAATCAAACTAGTACTACTAGTTAAATTAAAAACGCGAGATAAGAATGCAATGCTTGTCAATCAGAGGCATGCACTGCACAGACTTTTCTTTTGTTTTTATTTTCATCTTGGGGAATTGGCACTACTCGTATACTCGGACATGGATCGATCGATCGATCTTATTGGCATCACGAGCCACAGTGCAATATACGTTCAATAATATTATGCGCGTTTAATTTGTTACTCTTTTAGATGAGCCAAAATGAATTATTAATCCACCACTGATTAAATATTTGCTTCATAAAGGTGGAAAATGATAGCTACGTTTTACGGATCCATGCATCGCCTGGTTTATTTTTTGGTGCAACTAAACAAAGAAAAATGTAGAATAATATTTGGTGCACAGGTGTGGACAGGAGAGACCGACATGTAGGGCCATGCTGTTTGATTTTCTTTGCATCACCCATTCGGTATAGGATGTTTCATTCTGCAGGTCTAAGTATTGCAGACTTTTACTCAACATCTTACAGTCGTCTGGTGAACTAACTTTTTGAATGGAATCCAACTGTAAGAAATAAAAATAAAAATTGGAGACGGCATATTTTGAGTCTATCTAACAATACGATCACCACATCTTTCATGTAGGTTGTCTTTATGGATACTTATTGGCTTAGATAATGGAGATTGTTACCTAAGATGGAAGACAGAGGACCCAAGCAAGTTGTGCCAAACATTGAAGGTGGTGGTTGTAGACTTTTTCGTCAATAATAGATGGTGGTTTAGTAATAGACTTTATGTTGGATGATATATCATGTAGTCTATTATTTGCTTTGATCATATTCTCAGTGATATGATATAATAATGAACCTGCAGCCTGTGTGCCACATGATAAAGAGGCTGAAACAAGTTTCTATTTTAAAAAAACTAACAATACGATATTTGTCTTTAGTTGGGCCTTACTCTCTTTTGTTTTCTCCGAAAGATATGAAGCAAGACTGAAAAGAATCCAGTGCTAGCACACATCAGCAGCGGCCCTTACTCGGCCTCATTAGGGGCCTTGGTTTTTCTCTTCATTACTTCAAAAAGATCTGAAGAAAGTTAGACTTTAATTTTGATTCGCAGTCAGAAATGTATTTGCAAAAACAGAAGGCTATCATCAAGATTTATTCCAGTGGCGACGCCATCTTACATGCACCCCCTCACATCTAAAATAGTTACTAAAAAATAGCTATAATAAACAGTAATTTAATTATTATAACTGTAATGAACAGTAAACGCACATGTACCCCTCCTTTTGATGCTGTCTTCGCCCCTTTATTTGATTCCCTGTTAAAACTTGTGGGAGAGAAGCGGTACAGCGTACAGAATTTTCTGTGACACTATTGGTTGAAACCAAGGAGCTTAATTAGCTGGAATTTTACTGAATTTAGGCTTAGTTTTGTGCAAAGTTGGGGCACACATAGCAGCCACTCTTCGTGCAAAAATGCTATTCCTTTATTTGTCCGGTACCGAATACTAGCTCCACTAAATTACAATGTATACTACAAGCTGAATTGTTTTGTATGATCCAGTTATTTTAAATCAGGACCCCAAAAGAAAATATTGTAAATCAGGTGTTTAAATTAAACTTTCTCTTCCACTACCTTAGAACAAGTTGTCACGGATGGATTCTAAACTCTATCATAGATAGTTATAGATTCTATTTTTATAAAAGTGTTTGTGATATCAAGTTTATTATGGATGGTTACAACTCCGTCTGTAACAGAGCTATACGTAGACGAGTCTAATAAGACATGTGTCTATAATATAGCTACACATAGATGGATTTTCTGAAAAAATATTTGTGCGCATTAAGGGTCACAAACGGTTTTTGTTAAAACTTGCTTGTATAAAGTGTCACAAATGGATTTGTTTAAACCGTATGTGGGACCCTTTCCCCCTGAGAAGCTATTTTGTTGCATGACTGCCCTCTCGATATGGCATACATCATATTTCATGATATGCATAAGAACATCATAGGTATATACATAAGAATATCACACACACATATATATAAACACATAAGAACAATCATATATAACAAATAAGAACATATTGTTAATCTAGTGCATAATCCCTAATTGTTCATAACATACCCTAATTCTATATACACCGACAGCACACATTGTTCATAACATAAACCTTTCTGTATACATTAACCCTAGTTGTATCACGTGCGGTCTTCTAGAAGGATGAGATGATTGACATCATTGAAGACCCCGTCATCCATAAGGATGAGATGATTGACATCACCTCAGCCGTACGTTTCACCACAATGTCAACCTAAGCATCATCTTCAATCATCATCTCGCTATCATTCAGATCAGACTCCATCTTGACTAATTTAGTCATGTGCCAGAACCAAACTGCAATGCCGCTAAATCGCCGGCCTTTGTTAAGTAAGAGATGATAGTTCAAACCAATCTTGCAGTTGATGAAAATATCTCCATGTGACAAACAATAATAGAGAAATTTTCATATGAAATAACAGATAATAGAACATGATTCATAGCAAAAATTGGATCCACATTGGTGCCCTTCACAACAGGTAAGAACATATATCTCACACGATCGAAATCGACACCAAGAATTCAAACCATGGAACCAGTCATAGGAACAACACCATCCTTCCAGCACTTGATAGAAGTGAACAAAGACATTGTAGATATAGGACACACAAACACCACATTACCCTTATAAGTACACCAGCTCGAAGCAAACCCTAACAAAACAGTGATGCAAACCCTACTCACCTCAGTACAGGGAAGGGGATTCGGCGCCCAGATCTTGAACCTCCGTCGCATAGACAAATCGTAGCTAACCTTTGCGTAAAGGTCTCGGATAGCAACAAGGCCGGCGAGGGAGATAAACTTCTCGTCGCTTTAGCTTTAGTGAGCAAGGGAGGTGAGCGGTTTGTGTGTTTATGGGGGGTAGTGGGAAGCTGAAGAGAGATGTGCCAAATTTAAAATAATACTTGGATCTTTAACTACAGATAGTTTTTTAGAAAATCTGTTTGTGTCTATCATATAGACACAAGTGTCTATCATATAGACACAAACAAATCTTACAAGAAATCATCTATGATAATATCATAGACGAGTTTTTCTAAATATTGTCTGTGCCTATATGATAGAAATAGATAGATTTGTAAAAACTGTATGTGAGTTCTAGCACATCAAGATAGTGATCATGTAGACACACTTATCTTAGCAATCGTCTGTGGGTATTTTATCAGTGATGGGTCATAAGAAACCGTCTGTGACACTCCGTCTGTTTTTACTGAATCTATGTTGGTGTTCCTGTATGATATGTTCCAAATTATCCCTTTGGAGTTTATGGAGTATATGAGCTTGCTGAAAATTGCTTAGCAACTTTTTGTTTCTATGTTTAAGATGATTAATTAATATTGAGCAAGCTCAATAGCTTTGTCCATTTTTATCTATAGTTCATTTGGTTAGCTTCATTCCTTCTTCTTTTTATGGTCACTATACTCTCTAGTTACACCTAGTAAAAAAAAACTATTGCTCACAGGGCGAAGACGTCCCCATATCTTTGTCTTAAGAGGGGAGTACCGATCATGATTCGTGAGCATCCGGTTTCGAGCCTAGGGTTGGCTGCCTCTCAAATGGAAGCTCTATCAACTGAGCTATTGCTCAGTTTTTCTAGTCAACAAAAAGATTAATTCCTTAAACACATTGACCCCATCTTAAACATTTTAACAGTTTTAATTTAGTTGCTACAATCCTTGATCATCGAATGATTTCTGCAATTTGTTGCCCTATTAGGCTTTGCGGTGTTCTCTTTTCAAAAGGAGTAAAATGGCATTCACATTGGTTTTAGATCCCTTGGACATAGCGTATAACTTCAGCGTCATTCCAATCACCTTTCCAAAATGGAGTTTCATCCTTTTTCTTTTCTGAGATGACATGGTTAGTTATTCTTTTCTCTAAACTTTCAAAGTTAAGACGGCATGTATACCTCTCAATATTTATTCTGGGGCAAGGCATATTTCGAAGGGGTCGATGACCTCGGAAAAGGGCCTGATTAAAACGATATACAGCCACGCATTCTTGTTTGCTTAATACATAACACATCAATTTTGACTCAAGATATTCCTAGCTTTATTTTTAGAAAATTTGTTTTTGAGATTGTCAGTAGTCCATCACAATCTACCCCAAGTTAAATTAAGCTGCTACTGCTGATATATAGAAGTCTCTAAAGTGTAACAGCGACACACTGCCACTACCTGAAAATATTTTTGACTCCTTTCTACCAAGATTTTTAAATTTCTTTCTGGCTTGATCTTTCAAGTGTGACTGTCCCTACCATGCACCAATCGATCGATTCCTTTCAATCATTCAGGAGCACCAAAAGCTACTGCAGGTGAGAAAAAGAAATGGAATCCCCCATTAAGTTAGGCCAATTGTAGGGTGTGCCCTCCCAAGGTTTTATATTGCCAACTTGGTACTATTTAAAAGTGGCAACAGGTCCAACGCTAAAAGAAAAAAAAACTAAAAGGATTTTGAATATTTTATGCACAGGACGACGTGGTGGCTAATTTTCTCTAAAGTAATGCATAATCATCCGTTAGGATGACGTAGCAAATCTAGTTGATTGATTTACCAACTTGGGACTATTTAAAAGTGGCAACAGGTCCAACGCTAAAAGAAAAAAAACTAAAAAGATTTTGAATTTTTATGCACAGGACGACGTGGTGGCTAATTTTCTCTATAGTAATGCATAATCATCCGTTAGGATGACGTAGCAAATCTAGTTAATTGATTTATTCTCTTAAGAGTATCTCCAACCATATAAATAATTGATATTTACTTCATCTGTCTTAAAATAAATGATATTTTAGGCCATATTTATTTGGTTTTTTATTGGCTTCTACTTCTCCGAAGCCTTGAGAAGCGGAAGCCTAGACAAACAGTTTGCTTTTCTCGCTTCTGTCTGTGGTTTCTGAGAAGCAAAAGTAGTATTTACTACTACAAAAGTCTAAGAAGCTAGAAGCAAATTTGAATGTTATTGTACTAGAAACACGCTTTTGGAGAAACCATAGTTTGTAGAAGCTAAAACAAATATGATCTTAGAGTTGAGCATAAGTATTAAAGTGAATGATAAAATAACCATCTTACCTTCTTTTAATACTATTTATTGTGTAAGAAATAAGATTTGTACTGTGAAGGAAGTTACTTAATGAAGGAGGTAAGATTGAAAAACTTAGACTAAAATTACCTCAAAATTGTAGAATATTAGGTATTTTGAACATTATAGAAAAGGCTAAAATATCATTTATTTTGAGATAGAGGTATACATATCATTAATATATAATACAATAATTAACTTTTTCAATAACATAATTATAGCACTGTTTATAAAATTAATACAATCCCATATAAAATATACTACAATATCATTGTATTTAATGAATAAACTATCTACTGATAAGTAATTAGCTTTTCTATCTCTTCTTATTTATTCTCTCTTTTATAGATATAAAAATCTGATGTGTTATCTTTTTTTAGCTAGCTGATATAAATGGTAGAAGGTCTTAACTCGCCAGCTCCTACCGTGAGTTTGAGATCCGACTCCCGATTTCCATTGCAGTAATTTGGTGACTCTAGCTTGTCTAGTCTTCTGTTCTACACTTCTAGCTAAACTAGTGTTTCGAGATACCAGCTGACAATGTCGCGACACGTGGATATCTGAAAAACTGCTAGTGGAAACTGTGTAATGCCTCACCGGGCTGCTTAAGATATTTCTACTTGAGTTGTATACAATTATATATAAGAATATGAATAAGAAGTCTGTAAGATTCATAAGTCAATTCTAGCTAGATCAATAGTACGATAAACAGAAAATGAAACAAGTCCATTAATTCCATCTTAGGACGCCATTTGCCCTGATGTACTCCCAGAGTTATGATGTGTTCTAAGTCTCTATTTAGCTGAACTCTTAGAATAATTTCTCGAGTGTAATCAGGAGAGCTTTGCTAAACAGTAATTTTCAGTATTTAACTTCAAATAGAATCCGTTAGAGTGATACTGAAATAAAATATATGTTAGAAGCTAAAAAAATATTTTCTTCTGATTTACTTTCTAAATATAATCGCTTCCTCCATATAGTTTATCCTAAGAATCACTTTCAACCATAAAATTACTTCCAAAAATCTCTCCCCATAAATAATTTAAATAAAAAAACTTTACCAAACAGACTATAATCAAATTAAATTGCAAAACCGACCTGAGACGAAGAATCACTTCCCTTCGCTGTTTGTTCATTCATGGAGCCCATTGATGGTGTACTATCTTTACTATTGGTTATTGATATGAAACAACAATATCATGAGCATAAATTAAGCATTTTTAAACCGTTAATGGAAATCTATTTGTCCTCCAACATAAAGATCTGAAACAAGCAAGAGAATCTCTCTATAGCATCAACGACTAGTTGATTTCAAGCGACTGTCATGTACTTTCAATCCTGTCAGATAATATTTCGCTTTCACAAAATATTATCATAGCATTTAAACGTACGAGATTGGAGCAAACTTTATCTAGTATATACATAGTGGTTGGAACTACATTCTGGTGCCGTCCAACAATATAGCCTCAAAACTAAAAGCCTAATGCAACTACCTATTGTGAAACTGATTAGGCCCTACAACAGTGTATCCAATTGTTGAGGAATGGCCTCACAGGTCCCCTTTGGACCTTGAGTCGAAGACCTCTGTGGTCACCACAAACTAACAAAGCTCTCAGTTGTAGTGGATCTGTCATGCTGCAGGAATCCTTTGGAAAGCCGAAGGGACCCTTTGGGATCTCGGTGATGTAGGAGCGGTCCCGACAGTTGGGACGGGTGAAACCTTCGTCAGGCCAAATGTGTGATGGGCGAAGCCTTCGTCGGGTCTTCGTCAGTGTTGCGAGGGATTCAAGCGAAGGGACAGTGTTGTCGGGCGGAGAGTTTCAGGGGTCCAAGCGAAGGGAGGACCGTTGCTAGCGACTGAAGACCACGAAGGGCAAGATTGTAAATAATTAGAATGTGCTTAGAACGGTACCGTATTATCCACGAATGTGCCAAGAATGTGACAGTTGAAGGGGTAATCTTGTAAACTGTAACAGTGAATAGTTGGATATGGTCTATAAATAGGATGTAACTGTAACTAACAGAATATGTAACATTAATTCCAACAAAGGCTTCATCATTTTGTGTGCCTTTCCCTCTAGCCTTCGGATCTCTCCGAGGACCGAAGGTCCACCACTTTGTTTGGCAATAGTAGTTTCCAACGGTTGGCGATGTCCATGGGGATCAAAATATTTTGAAGCCATGCCACCAAAAAAGAAGCCGAAGGGTGATGATACATCAGCAACACTACAGACAGAACAACTTCCAAGGGGGATGCAATCATGACTGCCCCTCCGACCGCAGCAGAGCTGGTCACCACTTTGACCAAAGCAATCGAAGAGGGCCAAGAAGAACAAAATGACGTGGCCGTACTGAGCATTGAGAATGGTTGAGTTCGCAAACAACCAATTCACCAAGAAGATACAAATACTTTGATGCAAAGGATAGAGAACATGCTTCACGCTTGTTTTTAAAGCTTTGGCAGCAGCCATGGAAAAGACCCCTCATTTTGAAGATCATGAAGACTTCGAGCATCTTGAAGACGAAGAAGACGATGACGAAGAAGAAGAAACCAAAGCACAAAGAACTACACAGCTTGAGGCCAAAGACCTAGAATGGCATATAGCACAAAAAAAAGCATATGCCAGAGAGCTTGTTAGTGAGTCGGAAGGCGGCTGAATACCGGCGGTGAGCTGACGAAGCCAGAAGAACACTGGAACGACTGCAAGGCCAAATTAACATACTACAGTGTGAGGGTGATGAGATACGGTACACCTTCACCCCTTCGTCAGTGTTTGCAGCATGTGTTGTGCAGGATCTTCATCCTAAGTCACGCACAGGCGATCCAGACTTCCCACTCTCCTCTAGCTTGCAGAACCAACATTGGACTTCGGGTTTAAAAATGTTGAGAGTGGTGAGGTTTGATGGAGAATCATATCCAAGAGAGTTTGCCATGAACTTCAAGGCAGCAGTTGAATTTGCTGGTGGAGATGACACAACACTGGCAGAGGCATTCGTGTTGATAGTAAAAGGAATAGCAAGATCTTGGTACTCCGCCTTACCTCCGGCGTTGATATATTCTTAGGAGCAGTTGTGTGATGCCCTTTTCTGCAATTTCCAAGGCAATCACATAGAAAAAGCCATGGCCGATGACCTCTTCATAGTCAAGCAGCAGCCTACGAAGCCACTTAAAGACCACATACGTCATTTTGTACATGTGCATTGTCAGGCGAAGGGAGTGAGTGAAGACACAATCATTGATGCCGTTATCCAGGGCATCAGAGGAGGGTTGCTAGCAGCAAATCTAACACGCAAGAGGCTGAAGAGTGTACAGGTACTCTTCAACAAAATGGAGGAGTATGCAAGATCCGAAGCAGACCATCAGCGAAGAAAAAGCGAAATTGCAGCATTAAAAATGTCGAAGCCCTCTCCTTCCAACAAGGAAGAAAATGGTGGCCAACTGAAAGATAGGCCAAAGCATTTGAAGAAAAGCGATGCCTTCAGGTATACTTCAAAGTATAAAGAAATAAATCAAATAGAATTCAGGCTTGAGGGTGTCTGGCAAGAGGTTGTCGAAGCCCAGGGTGGTGGAGGCCACAACGACCGAACTGGTAGACGTCATGGAGATCGAGGTGGCCGAGGAGGATGAGCACCGCGTGACCCAAGTACAATGTATTGTGAGCTCCACAAGGAAGGTGCTGGTCATACAACTAAATAATGACCACATGTTGTAGCCATGAAGGAAGGCCTAGGGAAGCAACCCTTCGACCCTACAAGAGTGGTGCATCACACCGCGCCATATAGGTTGGGCAACACGTGGAAATTTCAATAGGGCCATGGCCAGGGCTAGGCTCACAGGCCAAACCCATCGGTATTTTCTTCTCAATGGCGTCCAGCTGCTTCGACCCAGCCATATGTTACAAAACCTTTAGCTTCAACAGATTAGACCTATAACTAACTAGCGGCTTTTCAAGCAGTGCTTCCTCCCCCACCGACAAGGCTTGCAATCGAAGATCCCCTAGAAACCAGTAGGTCAGTAAACACACTAACACAAAGATTGAACATAGTGTTGGCAATTACTGGTAGTTCTAATCAGGAAATGGAGTCCAAGAGACAATAAAATGTCCTAAGGGTTAACCATGTCGGCATAAGCCCTATCTTTGTCCATTCAAAGTGGTCTCATGTCCCCATCATCTTCTCGCAGGAGGACATGAGGATCCTAGAATACCCACATGCATATGCCTTTGTCATCGCAGCTAACATTTCAGGAAATGAAGTCCATAGGATCCTAATAGATGGCTGTAGCTCAGCAGATATCATCTTTGTGGATGCCTTTAATAGGATGACTTTGCAACGAAGTATCTTACAGTAGGTTGGATCTCCATTGCTGGGCTTCGATGGCAAACAACCACACTTTGGGCAAGTTCGAAATACCGGTTTCTTTTGGTGAAGAGTCAAACTTTCAGATAGAAAGTATTATCTTTGATGTTGTCAATATACCCTACCCATATGATGCCATCTTCGGAAGAGGGGTGCTAAACAAGTTTGGGGCGATACCGCACCATGGTTATTTGTGCATGAAAATGCCCAGCCCCGGAGGTGTCCTCTCAGTGTTAGGGGATCAAAATGGCGTGCAAAATTGAAGTGGGAACTACTCCAGACTGGTGCATCATTCATGTCCTGACAGAACCTTTGTCGAAGCCTTTAGAAGCCAAAAACCTACTCTAGACGCGGCGAGTGCCAAAGGCTAAACCCAAAGGCCAAACCAAGAATGTGTTGTTGTGCCAGGATTGACCAGAAAGAGATGTGGTCATAGGAGCTGAAATGACAGAAGAAGCTGAGAGAAGAATGATACAATTTCTTCACAACAATGAAGATGTCTTTGTATGGTCGCCGAAGCATTTGCAAGGGGTTAGCAAAGATATAATTGAACACACTCTGAACATTGATCCGAAGGCAAAGCCAAAGAACAAAAGCTTCAAAAAGCGTCAAAAGAAAGAGAAGATGCAACAAAGGTTGAGGTGGAGAAATTGCTCGAAGCTTGGGTCATATGCAAAGCATTACACTCTGAATGGCTGGCCAACTCGATGTTAGTCACGAAAAGTAATGCCAAGTGGAGAATGTGTGTTGATTTCACAGACCTGAATAGAGTTTGTCTAAATGATGACTTCCCTTTGCCACGTATTGACTTGTTAGTAAACTCCGGATCTAGCTATGAAATGTTAAGCTTTCTAGATGCGTACTTAGGATACCATCAAGTTTGAATAGAAATGGAGGATGAGGCGAAGACAAGCTTCATAACCTCTTTCAGAATATACTGTATTGTAAGAATGGCCTTCGACCTTTGAAAAGTTGGGGCCACCTTCACCAGATTGGTCTAGGTTATACTGCAGTCGTAATTGGGAAGGAACATATCCGGATACATCGATGACATAGTTGTTAAGAGCACTAAAGAAGGTAATAATTTGGATGACCTTCGGGAGACTTTTGGCAATCTACAAAGCATGGGTTTAAAGTTGAATCCAGAAAAGTGTGTATTCGTTGTGCGCTTTGGGAGGTTGTTAGGATTCTTGGTGTCCAAAAGGGGCATCAAAGTAAATCAAGAAAATATATAAGCAATACTTGATATGAGGCCTCCTCACAATAGGAAAGAGGCACAACGATTGGCTGGAAGATTGGTGGCTCTGAGCTGATTCATTGCTAGGTCAGTTGAGTGAAGCTTACTTTCTTCAAAGCTCTCAAAGGCTATAACCGAAGCTCTCAAGTAGCAGAATACTTTTGATGAATTGAAAAAAATATTTGATGAAGCTCACAATGTTGACTAGCCCAAAACCGAAGGTCGAGTTACTACTATACATTGTGGTTTCCTCTTCGGCTGTAAGTGCAATATTTGTGCACGAAATGCAAGCTAACGGAAAATTACAACAGTTTTGGGTTTATTATCTTTCAGAGGCATTGGCAGGTCCAAAGAGGTTATATTCTGGGATGGAAAAATAGCATATGCAGTGGTGATGGCCTCGTAAAAGCTTCGACATTATTTTATAGCACACAAGATAACGGTACTGACCCCTTCCCCCTTCACGACATGTTTGAAAATCATGAGGCTATGAGAAGAATTGGAAAATGGGCCACATAGATAACACCATTTATGCTATCCTTTGTCGCGTGGACAACAATAAAATTCCAAGCCTTGGCAGAATTTTTTTGTAGATTGGACAACGCAAGCCGAAGGCCAAGAAGAAGTACCATTAGACCCAGTGTTGATCATATAATGTGATGGAGATTGGGGGGTTGGCACTGCAAAAGTTATATCTTCGTCTTCGGGCATTAAGCTGTGATATGTGGCTAGACTCGATTTTGGGTCAACCAACAATGTTGCAGAATATGAAGTAGAACTCCTCAGCCTTCGTAAGGCATGAGCCCTCGGTGACCGAAGGGTGCTAGTCAAGACACATTCCCAGGTAGTCGCATACCATATTGACAAAACTTTCCAGATGAAAGGGTCGAAGTTGGCTAAATACATTGCAGTTGTGCGAGGCATGGAAAAACATTTTTTGGGTTTCACTATCAAGACCATCTTAAGAAATGACAATTTCGAAGCCAATGACCTCGCAAAAGTTGTGGCATAGCAACTGTCGATGCTTCCGGATATTTTTATCAGAATTTGAAGTTGTCAGCTGTCGAAGCCCCTCAGTAGGTAGCCCGTCATGTCACTGTAGTTGAGAGAAAAGATTGGCAATCTTCCATAATGGTGTACCTTCGAGGCCATTACAAGCCTCAAGACCAAGTAGAGGAAAGGCGCATGGTGCAAAGAGACAGAAACTACCAGATTGTGGAGGCTAATTTGTACAAGATGGGAGTTTATACACTGATGCTTTGATGCATATCCTAGATAGAAGGGCAAGGTTTGCTTAAAGAAATAAATGAAGGGTTGTGTGGCTCACACATTGGCATTTGAGCATTCGTCGAAAATGCATTCAGACAAAGATTCTATTGCCTAAAGGCCATCTCCGATGCAGAGGCCATAGTCTGAAGCTACACCAAATGCCAGTACATGGACAAAAACTATAACAAGCCTTCATCAGCGATACAACTTATCCCACCAATTTGGCCCTTAACTCGGGTGGGAGATTAACATTACAGGACAGTTGGCAGCAGCTTCGGGAAACTTTTGCTATGCTGTACTGGTAGTTAAATACTTCTCCAAGTGGGTGGAGACAGTTCCAATGGCGAAGATCATGTCAAAAAATGTTCAAAAGTTATTGTGGAAAAATATTATCTATCACTTTGGCGTTCCACATGAATTAATAGTTCACAATGACACATAGTCTGACAATGATAGCTTCGATCAGTTTTGCGAAGACATGGGAA
The DNA here is from genome assembly GCF_958298935.1 of Phragmites australis. Classification (NCBI taxonomy): domain Eukaryota; kingdom Viridiplantae; phylum Streptophyta; class Magnoliopsida; order Poales; family Poaceae; genus Phragmites; species Phragmites australis. Next base: position 17,611,057 of record NC_084931.1, read on the forward strand.
TCAAAATTCATTTTGCTTTAGTACACCATCCCTAGTTGAATGGAGCTACAGAGAGGGCGAATGGCAACGTCTTGGTTGGTGTGGCAATGTGGCTGCAGGGTATCCTGAAGGGAAAGTGGGTCGGAGAGTTGCTAAAAATCCTGTGGTCATTCAATTAAATTGCAACCAGACCAACGGGTTTCACGCTATTTTGCTTACTCTTCAGCGTAGAGGCTTCAACTCTAGAGGAATGTAAAAATAGGTTGTTTCGTGTCACTATTAAGACGGCTCAGAATGAAGAGCTGGTAACAAAAGATGCACTGGAAGAAATCAGATTACAAGCCGTTGAAAACTTGGCAAAGTACGAAGAGGAAACAAAAAGATGGAGAGACAAGAATATGTCTCCAAAGGATTTCATTCCGGGAGACCTTGTGCTCTGAAGGCTTCCTAATGCTTCAAACTATGGGAAAGCTATGAAGCAAATAGGACGGGTCTTATCACTTGGCTACTCTTGAAGGAGAAGAGATTTTGCACACTTGGAATGCGGATAACCTTCACAAGTATTATGTGTAATTGAAGACGCAAAAATGGAGCGTTGTAGAAATAGGCGTAGGACCTGTAGTAGATTTACATTTATGCAGTTTTAAGTTCAGCGTTTCAATTCAAGCAATGTACATGTGATGTACTCTTTTCCTCACCGGGGGAACCCCTCATCGGGGCGTGAGGTTTTTAATGAGATAGCTACCTTTGTAAACCCTTATGATTACAGATAATTATCCCAATAAAGCATGTGCTTCGATGGAATTCATGCATGATTCATTGTTGAAGTGATGCAAGCCTTCGCTTTAAGGATGCACACCAATCGATGAAATAAGGCGGGTCGAAGCCAGCCAGAAAAAGTCAAAGTAAGGAATGTCAAAGTGTGCCTAACACCTTACCCTTCGACTTAAAGAATGGTACAAACCAACACGAAAAAGACAAATTGTTGCTAGACCTTAAAACAAAGGTAGCACACATCTCGACTTAAAAAGAAAAGAAAAAATTGAAGTGTTGCTAGACCTTAAAACAAAGGCAGCACACCTCTTGACTTAAAAAGAAAAAAAAACGAAGTGTTGCTAGATCTTAAAACAAAGGTAGCACAACTCTCGACTTAAAAGGAAAAAGCCAAAGTGTTGCTCAACCCCCAATAAAAGGTAGCAAACTCTAGCTTTGAAGAAGAAATATATTGTGTCACCAAACCCAGGTGAGGGCTACACACTTTGGTATGAACAAAATTAAAGCATTACTTGAAATAGAAATGAATGTAATGCACATGATGAAAGAAAAAAAAATTCAACTTTGATCGCAAAAACAAAGGTGAACACACCCTTCAGCCAATATACAATTGATTTTTGAATCAAAAGATATGAGAAAATGCACTAAGAATCTATCGAAGTAGTGCTCGACTAGATGGCTCATGCCGAAGGTCCCTACGGCTTAAAAGTTGGGGGACAACATTTTTTGATCGACGCTTTGTGCACGTTGCTGTTGAAGGTTCATATGGCTTAAAAGTTGGTGGGACGATGTTTTTTCTATCGATGCTTTGCGCATGTTGTTGCCAAAGGTCTCTACGGCTTAAAAGTTGGGGACCAAAGGCTCAATGAAAAATTCAACAAAGAAAAATTCATTCTGCGAATTCATCAACGTCAAGATCTACAAAAGTTTTATACATTTGACTATGACCAAGTTGGAAAGCTATACCTCACCTTGCGGGAAAAGGCTCTGTTGGGTCCAATGGGGACCTGACATAACTATCTGAACAAGTGCCAGGTGAAGGCACAGGCGGAACACCATGACCTTCAACAAAGGGTGCTCTTTGTGAAGGCGGAGGTTGCCACCGATAACAAAAATGTAAGAGCGAGGTCGAGTTATACTCTTCCTCAATCGGCCCAGGTTTCAGCTCAAGGAGCCCTGTCAGAGGGTCAAAGTCTTCACGCTCTATCCTATGGATTTCTCGTTTGACCTTTGGTTCCCTAAGTCCGAAGGGTGAAACAAAACCCAAAAACTTTCATTTTAGTGTTTCTAGCGTCATACATCCTAGCCTTCGCTCACCAATATTTATCAAAGCCTATGTCAGGGTGACGGCGGTGGAACGAGTCCCAGCAAGTCCATGCCACAAAAAAGTTATCCTGCGTCGTAGTTATGGGGACAACATCTTCGACTACCTGCACAGAGTCCAAAGGGAGGACCTACGTAGTTAGCAAAGATTGTCAAGATATTTAACAAGGAATTAAGCAAAAATATATTACAAAATTTTTGATTAACATCAAGTGTTCAATTAACAAAAGGCAATGACAAAGTATTACTCGCTCACACCTGCTCCAAACCTCCAGTCACATTTGGTGCATTGTCAACATTTTCTGAAGGGGCAAGCAGTGAAGTAGGCGGGATAAGGGTCCTACAGTTGCCGAAGCATCCCTGGTCTTCATGGTAGCCTATAACCAAAACCAGTCAGAAAAAAGTGAAGGAGAGTATAATAAAACAATAATAACACATAGCGAAGAAAAAAGGTACATACTTTTCGGCGGTTGTTCTCCACCTCTTGAAGGGCGAGGTCACGCCTGTACTTGCACCAGTAGTTTCTGGTGAAAGCTTTGGCGGCGGCCATTGACGCCTTCGACATCGCCCTGGTCGACATGTCCAGGGGGTAGCAGAATGAAAGGCTATGGAGCGCCTTGTGGTGGTTGCAGCCTGTCATCTCTAAATATTATATAAGGCTTCAGCTAGAAATCATTGCACAAAAATCGCCATACAAGTGGGCTACTTGCCGAAGGCCTTCAAACGATTCCGCAATCCACCCAAGAAGGTCGTTGAGGTCGTCGTGGTCGAAGGTTGGAGTTGAGGCCGAAGCACCTAGTTCTTGAAGAGTTTCGTCAATAGCTTCGCTGGCCCTCGGTTGCCTTGCCTCACATAACACTTTGACTAGGCATTGATTTTCATGTCTCTCAGCCAGGAAAGCGGTGCGGAGTTCCTGGTTGTCCTTTTCAAGATTACCAACCTCTTACACGTGTGCTTTGAATGCCTCTATGCATTAACAAAGGGTGTCTACCTCTATGTCTAATTCCTGCGCATGCAGAATGGCCATTTTTGTTTGCCGAACATATTCTCCAAGCTTGCCTTCAGCCTTCTCTGCTCTTTGGAGCAGCATGTCCCTCATCGCCTCTACCCCCTTCGTGTGAGCCTCCACTTGTTCTGCACGCTTGCGCATACTGCGTGTGAGAAGCGTGCCCTGTAACAAGATTATAAGTACGAGAATGCGAAGGAGAGTATAATAATATCGAAAGTATCTTTGCTATCACGACATCTAAGGCATCCGAAAGTTTAGAAGCAGTTTTATGCGCCAATTATATCTCAAGCTTGGGGAGGGCGAAACTATCGAATATGTTCTTCGCGTCCTTCACCTCTCCAGCCATCGGTTCAAATGAACTCAGTCGTAGTTATTCGATTTCGATAATTGTAGCCTTGCGTGAGGCACCCATTGACATAAGGTCTTTGCCACCACGGCGCTCCGATAGTGGCGAAGCATCCTCTCCCTCTTCGGAGAAGTCGGAGTCAAAGCTAGAGGTTGACCTGGCTAAACCTGGCTGAGTTAGATACAGAGTCGGCTAGGCTAGCCTTTTTCGCCCTTTTGCCATGCCGAAGCTCAGTCTCCCTCTCTTTTGCCACAATTGCAGCAAGCTGAGACCCTGAAGGCTTGTTGTCATTATTGTCGATTATGAGGGGGGCATAGTTGATCAACGCAGATGTCACGACGCGCTTAGGAGAAGGGGCGACGACATCTGTTGTCTCCTTTGAAGGCACCTGTCGGAGGGGTACAGTTTCAATGCCTTTGGGGTCCCTGAGGTCCTCACTTCGTGCATCGCCAAAGAATAGTTGGCCAAGCCCTTTCTTCAAGGCAATCATCTTCCTTTTCTTGGCTCCTTGAGTCGAAGGGTTACAACTTTCCTGTTTTGTTGAGTTTGGATGGCGGAGGGGTCTCTGGTGCCGGAGTTCGAAGGGCGCCCCTTTTTGGCGCCGCCCGCAGATGACCCAATCAGATTTAGCCTATCCTCGTAGGCGAGCCCCCGAAGCTCAAAGATCTTATTCAGCCAGCGACCAGGGGCCTATTCGACACAATCTTGGCCTCGGTTAGGGTTAACTTATCCAGTAGAAGCCAAGCTTTGGCCTCTGCATCGTCGATCGTCATAGCTGTTCCAAAGTACAAAAAACTTAAGAAAATGGTAGGAAAATCACAGATTAAAGGGAGTCAGGACATAAGACATACCAGGTTTTCCCTCAAAATTAAACTAGGGGTGGCACATCCCCTCTGGCCCCTTCGGCCCGAAGGATGGAATGGACCACCCTTCGCTCAGTGGTCAAACCCCTACGGCAATGAGCTTTTCAATGAGATCAAAAGTGCGCAGGTGCATTGCACACCTGATAAATGCCTCGAAGGTGGCCCACTGGGAATCCTTCAGTAGCACATCCGGGGCATAATTGCAATTGTAATCTTGGCATTTAGACACAAGGTACTCTTTCTTATCTACCTTATGGTAGAATCACCATTGTGTCTTAGCCCTTCGGCCATTTGTTATTGTAGGCAACGACATGCGTAGCCAAAGCCAAGACTACATGGTAAGAGAAATTAACACAACCGTAGTGAGCTTCGCATTGCATGTTCTCCATGAAAACTGAGTTTGGCTGGTGGTGGAGCTAGTGAGCGGCTACGAAAACTCTGGTGGAGGCCTTCGCTCCTTCTGATCGTGCAACCCAGGTGAAAAGTCAGAGCCGAATGATGGCGTTCGGTGTCAATTGATGAAGAAAAACTTTGTACAACTTAAGGACCTTCGCCACCATCTCATCACAGGGTGGGCGAAGTCCTACACAGAAGTAATCCACAAAGACAATGGCTTCATCATCCTTCGGGCTCGGGATCTCTTGGTCCTTCGGGAGCCAAACTTTTGAGATATCGTTTATCAAGCCTTCTTTCTTCAGCCCGGCCAAGACCCCTTCGTCAACTTTCGACTACCTAATCCAGTAGATCTTCGGCTTCGCAGACTTGCTTTTTGGGGCCATTGGCTCAGGATGCCTCAACTTTGGTTAAAGGTGCGAAGGTTGTCAGGTGGCTTCGGGCAGAGCGATGGAAGCAGATTGCGGGGGCTTGAAGGTAATGCGTTTGCGGTAAAATGAAATGAACTGCAGGGTAACACTTATATAGTGGTAGAAATGCCAGCTCAAGAATACTCAAAAAACCACACGTTGGGAATCAAACCATCGCATTAATGGCAGTTAAGACAAACAAATAGTAACCGATGTTCTGAAAATCGAATCATCTTGCCAAACACCGTCACTTTTAGAAAGGATAAAGCCTTCAGGTAAGAAAAGGGGGCCAAATTTGCTGAATATGAAACATATAGCGCGATACCTTTGATGGGCCGAGGGGGACGACATTCGGTGATACCATCTAATTCACGGGTTCGACCCATCGAGGAGGAACCTTGCCCGTGGGGGGTGTTGTTGGGGAATGGTCTCACATGCCCCCTTCGGATCTTGAGTCCAAGACCTCTACGGCCACCACAAACTAAAAAAGCTCTTAGTTATCGTGAATTTGCCATGATGCGGGAACCCTTTAAGATCTTGGCGCTACAAAAGCGGTTCCAATAACTGGGATGAGCGAAGCCTTCATCGGGCCTTCAGAGATTGGCTGAAGGACTTCGCTCGGTGTCGCGAGGGACAACCGAAGGGATGCAAAAGGTGTTGCTGAGTGGAGACCTTCAGGGGTCCAAGCAAAGGGAGGACCGTTGCTAGCGGCCGAAGACCATAAAGGGCAAGATTGTAAATAATCTCTTAGAATGTGGCAGTTGGAGGGGTAATATTATAAACTGTAACAATAAATGGTTGGTTATGACCTATAAATGAGGCGTAACTCTAACTGATAGGACATATGACATTAATTCCAATAGAGGCTTCATCACTTTGTGTATCTCCCCCTCTAGCCTTCGGATCCGAGATCCGAAGACCCATCACTTTGTTTGGCAACAGTAGTTTCCAACACCAATGAGCATGTGTTGGCCTGCTCTTAAAGAATAATAGCTTCAGCGTAGAATGAATAAGTACACAATCAAAAGACTACATCGAATTTTAGGATTGTATACATAATTTAATAACTACATTATGTATATCCATGTTTAAAACTATATATATATATATATATATATATATATAACTACTATTATGTGCCTATGCGCAACATGTATGCACGCTGCGAACAGGGCTCGCGTACGTTCGATCGAGCTAGCCTCACGCAACCAAAGAAGATCTGATGTGTGTGCTAGCCTCACACAACCGAACGTGCTACCACCCACCACCCCGTGGGCCCACTAGATGACCAAATACGTTCCCACCCCGTGAGCAGCGATTGCAACCAGTTGCAACTACGTACATAGACGAGTTACAACATGTAGTATAAAGTGATTGTAACTACACACATAAAGTGATTACATATGTTATAACTAGATTGTCTACCATGTTGTAACTGTAGTGTTCAGCAGGCTGTAACTAGAATGGTTGTAACTGCAATACTGCAATGCTCATCATGTTGTGACTCAGTTCTACATGATGTATTTCAACAAGCAACATTGCAATTCATCATATTGTAACTACAATGTTCTACATGATGTATTTCAACTGCAACACTGCAATACTCACCATGTTGTAACTTAGTTTTTCATATTGTATTTCAATAAGCAATGCTGCAGTTCACCATATTGTAACTGCACGGGAGGGAGGATGGCTTGGCCGGGGCTTGCGCGGCCGGCCAGTGCGTAGCGCGAGGCTATTCTGCGTCTATATATACACACACGAGTATTAGACTATATTTTCACAAATTATTAATTAATTTTCCTGCACTTAACATAACTATTTTCTCACTTCAATCATGCCGCTTAAGTTTCTACATTACAAGATATGCCATGCGCCATTGTAATTCGAGAAGATTTCACTTTATCCTGAGGACAGCACCTGTAAGTAGAAACTCTGTCAGACGGTTATTGATCAGAAAGCTGGCCTATGAAAGTAGGTTCGAATTCCCCGAACAAATATTCCGGGTTTTTTCTGTCCATGCTAATATTGATAATCGGCACTCGTCGATCATGTATCCTGAATTTTTGATATGATAGGCCAAACACATATGCATACACAGTTTCTTGTCACGCAGCTGATGAGAGACTGCCACCCATCGACAACACATAATCAGTCGCTCGATGTTTAAATAAATAAAGTTATTTACTCCAATTAGACAACATCAAGTACTTTTCAGCAAAAATAAAAATAAACACATGCATAGTTGACTGTACTTTGCCATTTGCCACACGCTGTCTCATGTAGGTCCTATGCACAGCAGGCAGCCATCACCTCATGGAGATAGTCCAAACCCAGACGCAATGCGAACCTAAAATACCACTACCAATTAAGCCTAAAACAATAGTGCACTTGCGTACTGTCTGTAACGTCGCCTAATCACTCTCCCCGGTGACACCACGCTGACGCAACAGGCTAGGCAGACAGCCTGCAACTGCATCTGCCGCGTGGGAACACAAGACAGTAGAAACGGGACGTATAAATGCCGGCACCCGGAAGAAAACCTTGTTTTTCGATAAAATACATCGTTTTCTTATCTACAAAAATGTTCATAGATATATTCAGATATTACGTATTGAGACACCCAGAGTTCATTGGTAAACAATTTACTCTCTATAAAAACATCACTTTAGCAAAGAAGCGTACACAGGTTTTCATGTCTCGACTCCGCACCGTATTCATATAGTTTTATCAAGCCATACGCATATAGTTTTTTCAAACCATAACACGCGGTGCATGACATAACATATAGATGATCCACTCGCAACCGGTCTCGGTTTCGTGAGAGTTCTCGGTGTTCATATATACAATAACATCTCGCAGAAATAGGTGGCAAGTGCGACAAGATTGCGTTTTCTTTGCACCTTTTCCTTTTTGTTTCTCCCCTCTGGCTATCAATCGATGTGGGCGATCATACCGCTTTTCGTTCTCTTGTTCATACGGCGTCAGGCGCCAGGGTGCAGGACGGGAAATGAGATGAGGGCAGGAGGAGGAGGATGCTTGCACGCAACAGCGCGCAAGATTACGTTTGGATCCTGGCGCCGCGATTGGAGCCCCCACCACTAATCAAAGGTAGCTAGGCAGGCCGAAGCCGTAATGACGCGACCCACAGAATAGGCATAGGCATCGTGCTAATCGCCATCATGTCTGGTGATTAGCAGTGGCTGGAGAATAATCTCCATGATTATTCTCTCGTACATCCTTGGGCAGGAAAAGGTTCGTGTTCTGCCACTTTAGTGTTGGGTAAAAGGTCTTTCTATGTGTCGGAAAATTGCTTAATTTGCTTGATGGGAAATGGTAGCAGTTTTTATTTTAAATTGAGAAACTAAATTAAAATATGTCTTGATTTATTGGTGATAAGTGATTGATATTGATATTGATTTGATTTGATAATCTTCATTTTTGCTTAAGTTTTAATGTGTTGATTCTGGTGAACTAGAACTTCGGGATGAATATATGGCGTTTAGAGTTTTTATCACCGAAGCTTCCGGTGTTTAATTTTGGTTGTATGAATCCGGAACTTTCAACCTGGACCTAAAACTTCCGGGTTCCTTGGAAAACCAAAACCGAGAGCTCCTATCTAGATTGAATCCTAAACTTTCAGGTTTGGATAGGGACTTTCGGGTTTGGTCTGTAATTTCCGGGTTTGAACTAGAACTTCTGGGTTTGAATTGGAACTTTTGGGTACCCTATATGAAGTATGTTTGTCCTGTGTTCATGATTCTTCTTGGGAATATTATTTCAACTGAGAATTTTGATTTTGGACTAACTAAAGTTAGAACTGTTAAAATATGTTTGCTTGTCTCATAATGTGTAGGTAATAGATGTAATGTAGTGGCCGATGGCAGGATGACCGAGGCCAAACGGGATGGTTGGTGCCGCACGATCGAGGAGACTGGACAGTGTCAAAGGTAATCCTAGTTGTACATGTGGAGGTCAAGCAAAACATGAAAGATGGATGAAGATGGCGTGTTGATAAAGTCAAGCAAAATGAATACCAGTGTAAGTGACAAGGTAGCCCGAGGGATTGGGAGCGGGAGAGATTTGCCAACGGTCAAGATCGTAAGATAGAGTACACGTACCGACATCGGGATGCTTGCTTGAGGTCAAGTAAGTGGCAATAAGTCATGCTTTGAGAAGTATGCAAGGGGTTTTGCGGTTTGGCCTCAAAATCATAGGAAGAATGGAGGTGCACGCGACATAATACCCTTGATGGTAGATAGAAATGTACTACAAGAAATGAGTATTTTAGGAACAAGCTAGAAAATTTAGGGTCAAGTAATCTAAGTTATAAATAGAGAGGTAGTACTATGTGGGAGATGTGAACTAATCACTCGAGCCTCTTAAATTATTCATATGAGAGTTTTGTGCTATGGTTTTAAATGAGAGGAATATGAGTGCTTAGCCTATATATCATGTTAGAGTTTTGTAAGAGAAAATCTTTATAATCCGCTTAAAATAGAGCTTATCTCTGCAAGCAATAAAATTTATATTTACTCTTGTGCTTGAATTCACCTTCTTCTCATTTTTCTTTATTGGTTTCCTTGCGAGTTTGTAAGTTTTTCGTCTTTCGGTTACAATTTTTGTTTTCGTGCTTAAGCTGAAATTTCTCACCATATTAGAGTTGTTATTTTCGTTGCTAGAGGTATAAAATTCGCGTACAAATGTACACAGTTAGGTATTAAATTCCTTTGCCTCTTATCTATCAACTTGGAGATTATCTTCACCTGATATTCATCCTTTTGATATTTAGTTGTTATCTTCTCAAGAACCAAGTCTTACGTGGGGATGAGTCATGGATTGGTATGCTGTGAAACCTAGAATTCAATTTCAATCATAAGACCTATCATTGATTGGATTTTCATGTTTGGATTTTGAATTTTCGGATATCAATTTTTGTTGTGGTTTTTTTTCTTGAGTTACACTTCATTATGATCCATTTTAAAAATGTATTAGGTGACAAAATAGAAGAAAATTATTATTCTCGATCCTACAGAAATTTTGATCATACCACGAGAAAATAAACGTCTATTTAGTACATCTCGGCGTTGGCTTTTTGTCCAACCAAATACATAGTCGCACCGCCAAACGGGACCCGATGAAGGTTTGTAAAAAGTGCAGTTTTACCGACCGTAATCAAGGCATCGTTTGGAATTGTTTCCTGTGAAATTCAGGTACTGTTTTGACGATGAGTCCTACAACATTCTTGCGAGTGTACGCTGTTGTGTGGTGCTTTGGATCATGGCATTGCACCAGCAGCAGCTTGCAGGGGATCCATGATCCGAGGCAATCGATGCAAGATGCACGATCCGTCTTGATAACCTTGTAAGCTACGCACACCACCGCACCTGCAAACGCTTGATCTCTGCCACAGCACAAACCTCTGCCTCATGGAACGGGAGCAGTGCAGCTTATGAAGCATTATTTCATCTGCAGTCGTTACAGATCATGTGTTGTAGCAGCCAGGGATTTTTTTTTAAATGACCAGGCTGTGCCGGTTTTTATTAATAAAACAGGAATAAATACAAGTATACAGCCCTGAGAGGCTGCATGTAGGAAAAGAAAAAGACAGCGATTGCCAGCCTAGTTGGCGGGACAACCAAAAACTAGCAACACTTAACTACCACAACAGCGGGTCAAAACAAACCACAACTAAAAGCAAGATCAAAGTGACCTCACATCCTCACGACTTGTGATCACGTTGCAAAGGCAGCATGACCGCGACATTGACAATCTAGTCCTTCACAAGGAAGTATGATGACTCATAGCCCACGTAAGCTTTAAGGCCGATGGTGGAGATGATTCGAGAGAACTCCTTCGGTGATGGTGGTGGAGATGCATCCAATTTGACCATAAACTTCAAAGCAAGGTGGGCTCTGTGGTGAACCGACGACCTATCATAAGAGCTTTGTTGATGTCTTATCGGTGCTATCAGTAGCAGTAAAGGCTTTAGCTGAGTGGAAGGGGTCCTCGATAGAGCCCTCGACGACAGACTTCATGGAGAGTGGGTGCTCAATCATATTGGCTCTGGAGCAGGCACAACAGGGAGATCCAAATAGCAATCCAAAATCTCTAGGAGGTAAGCTTCAAATGGTTGTGCAAAGTCATCAGTGGTCGACTAGGGAACATTAGCTGCAACGGGGGGCCTATGGTAGGAGTGATGAATTGGAGCATTGTTTGCTCCACAGGCAGCTCCTGGGGCTCCTGTGCATCAAAGGTTTGTGAGGGCATCGCATCCACCTTGTTGATGACCACAAGCTCACAATCATTTGAAACTGCAATGGTCATAGACGCATTTACACACGACAGCTGCTTCATGGGCGGCTCATGGTGCTCAAGTGTAGCAGAGGTCCTTGAGGACACCACATCCACCTCATTGGTGACCGGAAGCTCATGGTCATTCTGATCCGCTGCGGTCGTAGACGCCGTCATGTGCGGCAAAGGACCCATAGAGTGTGTGCGAGCCGCTGTGAATGTAGTGAAGAAAGACGGGGTCAGTGAGCGTTGAACCGGAGAACAAGGGCCAAAGAGCCCAACCATATCAGTGGCAGAGGGACCATTGCTCGACACCTCTGTGTGCTCCAGGTTATTGGCCACACGTGCTAGCCACAGCTTGATTGTAGAGACCCCTTCTCTGAGGGGGCAGACCACATCCTCCAAATGGGTTGTGAGCAATTCCTAGAATTCTTAATGCATCACTTCCTCAAGGTGAGACACAATCAGCTGTTAGAGGTCTGAACGAAGCAGCTCCACTAGAGGTGCAATCACCAATTGAAGGTCCGTGGTGGGTGAACCATGTGTGGCGTGGCAAAGGCCGCCACCAGCCGCACTGGAGATGACGTCACTGCCACACCTAGCATAGTGGCTAGGTGAAGGCAGCAGTGGAGCACAACGCGCACTTGGAGGGGGCATAGCCACTACATCCTCCCAGCTCCGAGCTTGCTGAAGACAACAAGGTTGGGCGAATGGGGAGAGGGACGCAAGGCAGTAGAGGGAGACCATAGGTGGAAATGTCGCTCCCTATGCCTAGGTCGACGGAAACGGATGCAGCAAAAGGAGTCCTAACAAGCGCTAACTTGATGGTCATGGGCAAGACAATAGTAGCATCTGCCTTGAGCCTATCTTTTGAAGGCAAGACTATGCTCCACCTACATCTTGGTCAGTGGTGCAGATGGTTGCACGATGCGACACGGAGATGAGTCATGGGGGTTGTGACCCTTCGCATGGCCCCCACAGGGGCATCGCCCGATGAGGAGGGGGATAGCATAGCCCCACCTCACATGCCAACTCAGAAGCAGATTAGTTGATGATGTCGATGCATTCAAAACGGAGGAGGATCGCAAAGGGGTGATGGTGCTCCGAAGAAGGAGAAACGCCACTCAAGGAAGAGCAGATGGAGGCAATGTGTGCAACATGGGCACCGCCACACCTGCGCAATGGTAGGAGGAGTTGTGCCGCGAGTGGTGATGGATGAGGTCGACGGAACGAGGAGGTCATGGCCGGAAGGCAGACACACCAATGGTGCAATGTGGGCTGGTCACCGCCGTTAGTCGCAGCAGCATAATTGACTCAGGGCGCCTCAGCCTAGAAGCTCTGACGCGGGAGCGACATATGCCGATAGCAGAAGTGACGGGATCTGAGGCCCTCACTCCTGCCCCCTCGCCATCCACGAGAGAGCCTTCTGGACGGGGACGAAATGGTGGGGGGGTAGATCACAAGAGCAGGGGAAGGGTAACATCCGACGGAAACGGCAGTGGTGGCATCAAATTGGTAGTGGTCTAGAGGAGCCTAAAAGGGCGCGTCTACGAGGCCTAACCCCTAGTGATCATGTAGATCATCGTTGGCGTAGCTCCAATGGATCGAGGTCCTAAGCCTAGATCCATTGGGGGAGGCAGCGCTGCTCGATGTCGGTCATTCACATGGAGCTCACGCACGTAGGGCCAGATCCGGAGGAGGGGAGGCTCCAGCGATCGGTGGTAGCGGCGCCGGCCACAATGGCCACCAGCGGCGACGACAGGGCTTAGGGTCCCCAAGCTGGCGTCGAGCTCATCAATTCCTAGGCGCTCAGGAGGGGGAGGAGGAGGAGGAGGAGCAGGACCAGCGAAGGAGTCTGCGGCAACAGTCCGAAAACCCTAGGTTTCCCTGTGTCACCTGTCGCTGGTCTCCTCTTTCTTCTTAGGATCTTCCCAAATACACCCGCATGCTGCCATCTTGTTACTCCGATGCAGTCAGGGAATATGATGCATGGGACCATTACAGTTCCTGATCCTATATATGTCTACTACTTAAAAAGCATGTAGTGCTTCCTTCTCGCATCTCATGTAGACTACCTCCTGGATTTTCTGTCGACCCCTGCGTTCCGCTCCGCTCCTCAGTGTGGCCCCACATCCTGCGTCTTCCGCACCCTCGCTCCCACGCGCTCCCGTGCCCTCCTGTGTGGGCCTGCATCCCGCATATCCTGCACGAGCTCCCACGCCCTCCCACGTGGGCCCACATGCTCCAACGCTCCTACTTCTCCCGCATTACATGCAAAGCACGGGCTCCACGACTAGCTTAGGATCTAAATCATGTACCTCTACAGTAGAAAAGTACGTGTAATTCAGAGGCATACATTCTTGATGATCTATCACGTTCATGGCCGTGCAAAGTCCTTTTACGCTACAGGAAAAAGTGACTACGCTGGTCCTACATTACAGATACCATCAAATGGAAAGTGATCCTTCCTATGACCTCAAAACCCAACACCCTAGACTTGTTTCGATAGGTACGGATTAAAACCAATTCCCTGGGGTTCGAGAGGGATGGTCGATCCGATGGAGACGCAGAGAGAGATGCCAGGTAGGTAGTGACCCGGAGCCATGCATCATCATAGATATCACTTAGTTTCTGCCCACGTCATCAAGTCAGACTGGTTTCAATAAGAGGAAAGAAATAACTACTGCTGCTGCTAGTTGCCGATATTAATTAGCGCCTAATTTTGAAGTAATGAAACAACTGTGAGACATATGTAGGGCGCAAATATACCCCATTTACACACCTAGTGGAACATAATACATGTCACTATGCCATAAGATTTCCAAAACAGACGACAATACAATGGTTCACGGGCATTAAACTGTGTGCGCATGTTGACAGAATCAAAAGGAAAATGAACAAAAAGGAGAGAGGAGATCTTGTGAAATTGATGGATTAACCAAGCTCGTTCAAACTAAGCCTGTATTGTCAGCCTTAGTCCTACTAGAAAGACACTGATTGATTATTAATTTTGAGGGAGCCTTGCGTTGTAGACTACTCCCTCCTGCCAGAATTACTCGTTCATTTAGGCTAGCTCGTGCACACTGGACACGGAAGTATGAATACGCGTGCGGCATCGCCTAGTTGATCCTGTAGCATAGAAATGCCGTGTTGCTCTGTTCATCTACCCCTTGTCGCGCTGCTGCTCACTGCCGGCCGCCGTCGCAGCCTCTTGGGCGCGTGGCTGGGGACGAATAGCATCGCCATGAACTCGCGTAGCCGTAGTAAATCTTCGTTTGGTGGGAGAACCCATGCAAGTTGCAGCTCGGCGTAGCCGTAGATCCGCCGCCGTAGAACCTCGCCGCCGGCCGCCGATTAGAGCTCAGCCGGTTTCGTGAAGCCCTCCGTTAGGATCAGTGCATCGCCGCGCATCCGCAGGGCCGCTTCTTGTTGAGGTTGGAGCCCTGCAGTGCCATCCTCGTCGTGCGCCGCCGTCTTACCCGATTCCGGCGACGACCATGCTAGCATGTGTTTAGCCTTTTTTGCTTATAGGAATGCTTAGCCATGCTTTCATGTTTTGATGTTGGTACCTATTTACCACTCCTCAGTTATTCATACCCTGCTTTGAGTCGGATTACATCTCTATGTGTGTGATTTCAGAATAAAATGTGGAAAAAGGGATTTTCTGGTAAGGGATGAGTAGTGTGGGATGGTGGGACTCTCCAGTGTGCACACCTGACTTGGTGTGGAGTGTTGTGGCTTCAACCAACGTGTTAATCACGTAACTACAAAATTGTTTAAAACTGCTTTAAACTTCAAAATTTCAGACTCACTTTTCTCTTTCCTTTGAAACTCATAGGATAGGATGCTTAACTTGCTTTTATGCAAATAAACCTATACAACCACTTTTATTCAAATATCATTTTCTTGCATATAGATAGGCTAGCGCTTAGTATAGGGCATGGTGAGTATTTTAGTGTACTCATATACTAGACTTGTTGCTTCATAGTCATATCCCACCTAGAAGTTTCTCTCCGTCAATGAAGACTAAAAGACTCGAAGACTAGAAGATGATGGAATTACGTCTGCACCCAAATCCGCCTATGAAGTTATGTGTCGCCATTAGTTGTTTTCCGTTGTTTCTTTATCTCTATGTATCTCACCGGTTGGCCCATGTACTTGGTTTTAAGCCTCTTTAATGTACTATTTATATGATGTACTCGTTATGTATGGAAATGATATCATCTTACAATAATGTGGTGTACAATGTTAGCCTGTTCCTGGAACTAACATTGAGGTATAAGGCTTGGATTTTCGGTAAGAAAATCCAGGTCGTTACATGGCCCTTGCTTAAGATGGGCCGTCGATACATGACATGTGTACAGGCAAACTCAAGAGGCCCGGTTTGCGTTGCTTTGCTGGATGGTCGTTGAGATCGGCCCACACGCAAAAGCCCTTCTAGAATCCAAGACATGGGCCAGTACGCATGTAGGCCCAATCTGCTCTTGGGCTCGGCACAGCAGTTTTGGTCCATTTCCCAGCTCCGTTCCATCTCATTTTCCGTTCCATCTCTCTCTCCCCCCTTCATTTTTCCCTGAAAGGAGCTCCGGTTCCATCTTGTTTCTGCAAAGTAGCCAATCCTTGCTTTCTCGTTGTTGTAACACTGGTAGACTACAAGTTCACGCAGCCAACATGTTGCTCCTAGTTTTTTACTAATCGAAGTACAACTCTCAGTTTCTGCACAAACTAGAAATGCGCACAACCATTACAATGCCATTAGCTAAACGCTTATTGCAAAACAAAAAACGAAAGCCAAAAACGATATGACAAATTGTCATGCTGTAGCTAGCCAAATAAACACTCATCCATTGCCTTCGAGCTCCGAACCACCGTACACTCCCTGGCGTCGATTATAATTTTTATTCATGAGGCTTCCTAGTTGGGTTGTATTTTTTGTCCATCAGAATTTGATCTCGTGACCTCTCGGTTAATTTTCCGTCCGAGTCTTGACATTTTTTCCCCGAGTGTTTCAGATTTCTGTCCTCAAGGAGAGGAGCAGATTACGTGTTTGGCCGATCCATTGTGTCGATGCTACTTTCATTTTTGAACTTTCGCCCCCAAATTTAAGTGCACGGTGCGGTGAACTTTTTGTGTTGGGACTTCTTGTTCTCTTTTGCAAGAGTGTTTAAACAGGTTTGTGAGTTTAGGATACATTTACTAGTCACATTATATGCCAGCCATTGAAAGTATACATGGAATTGTAATAAAATTCAGGAATACCCACTCTGGAGAAAACAAAAGTAGAAATGGAATTGAGCAGAATGTGAACTCACGTAGGATTCGGTTAAGGTTTGGTTTGTAAAAAGGGGCTGTTCGTGAGCTATTCGAGACTCTAGTGGGATTCGAACTCGGCTCTAGCTCCAAATAGTCGAGCTCAAGCATGAATTTGAGGTTGAGCTTTAAGGCTCAACTTTCTCATTCCAAACTTTATGGTTTCCTCCTAAATTTCCAAGCAATGGCCAAATTTGTACAAACTTTTGTATATCTACATTTATACTCCTATAAAATGCATGAGTTGTGATAGATTCTATTGATTTTCATCATTCATCTGAGTTGATCAAACGATCATCGTGCAAAGTTAGACCTGTTTCTACTTCCAAAAATATATTTAATCTTTCAATATGTAACTTCCATACCAAAACGTCCAATATTTATCTTCCATACATTTTAAAAATTTATTCAATTTCCTATTATTTACCTTCCGTCCATAGACATCCAATATTTACCTTCCACGCATTCACAACCGGTTACTTCTTCACTTCTGAAATTACATGATTATGTTGTGAATTTCGTGTATGCGAATATCTTTTTTGTTATACTATTTTTATTTCTTCAAATTATTATATCCTAAATTGATTTTACGTATGTGAAATACGTGTGCGGTTACTAATGGTATTATATTTAATACATTTGCTCGTGCAATTTGTGCTTACTTGAGCTTTCATCCAGCTTTTACAGAAGGTTTTTATGTTGAGGTCTGGTCTATGTGGTGCCGGCAGGTATCCAGAAACTCAAGGTTTTTAACAACTCTATCTCTAGGAATTTGATAATAAAGAATCAATTCATGAAATAAGCCCTTAAAAGTAAGACCGTATTCTCAATTGGGCCCACCTGACATCCTCCACGGCAACATCTTCCCTTCCAAATCAAGAGAGAACAGATCGAAGAAAAAGAGCAAGAAACTGATCAAAGAAAACAACACGCAGCAAATGAAAGCAGGTACCACAAGAATTCGTGACAGCTAAAGCCATGGCTAAAATTAGCAAGCCAATGGCGTTGGCAGCCAACTAACTAGCCACCAAAGCGCGCGCATACGCGAACGAGCTAGCTCACGTACGACGCCCCCGGCCTCCTCTCCTCTTGCTCCTTTTGAACGCGAATTGAGGCCAAGAAAAGGTCGCCGCCGATGTTGTCGCCGTTGGTCCGCCGGAGCAAGGTCTCCGGGCGGCTCACACAGTCTCCGTCCTTCTCCTCGCCAGCGGCGTCGTCGCCCACCGGCAAGGGCCACCACCAGGGCATCGGCACTGTCCTCGACGATGCGGCGCCCGGCGCCGCTGGCGCCAGAGGCAAGAGCGTCATGCACCGAGCGCGGTCGACGTCCAGGCTGCGGACGTGCAAGTCGTTCGCGGTGGCTGAGGAGGCCGCGGCGGCGGCCGCGGCGGGCGAGCGCCGCGTCGTGCTCTACTTCACCTCCCTCCGGGCCGTGCGCGCCACGTTCGAGGACTGCCGCGCCGTGCGCACCATCCTGCGGGGGCTCCGCGTCGCCGTCGACGAGCGGGACGTGTCCATGGACGCGGTCTACCTCGCCGAGCTCCGCGCGCTGATGCGGCGCGACCGCCCGGCCCTGCCGCAGCTCTTCGTCGGGGGCCGCCTCGTCGGGGACGCGGACGAAGTGCTCCTCCTGCACGAGAGCGGAGAGCTCCGGCGCGTCTTCGCCGGCGCGGCGCAGGCGCCGCCCACGCCGTGCGCGTCGTGCGGCGGCTCGCGGTTCGCGCCGTGCGGCGCCTGCGGCGGCAGCCACCGCCGGTTCAGCGAGAAGACCGGAGGGTTCCGCGTCTGCGCGGCGTGCAACGAGAATGGACTCGTCCGGTGCGCCGCCTGCGGCTCCGTCGGCTGACGTTCGCGCGTCCCATCTCGGAGTCGATCGAAGAGATGGAAGAGAAAACGCTCAACTGCTGATGGATTCCAAGTTCGATTGTGCTGCACTGGATTCAAACCTGAAGATAGGTTCATCAAACTGAAAAAAATGTTCAAATGTGACGCTGTTTCGATCCGATTAATTGTATATATGATTTCAAGCTTAACTCATGATCGTGAATAGAAAGATTAAAAGAAGGATAATTGCGGATATTTTTCACCTGTGTTTCTGCAAGCAATGGCCAATGGGATGATGTTATATTTGGATTGCTCTAGCAGAAAACATGCATGAAACTTGTTTCAATGTTGTGAACTTTCTCTTTTTTGAGACGGAACAGGTCATTCCGTTAAACGCTAGCCCCAGCTAAGTGGCTGGCCGCTACCACATAAACAAAGTTTGGGGGTTTCATCTTGCCATATCATGGGATCAAGCACCCGCGAGCAGGCAGCGTAAGCAGTTACAGAGTTACAAGAATACATTAGAAAAAGAGTGAATTGCATAAAACTATAAATATTGTGTCATTTAACACAAAACTATAAATATTATATCTAAGTAACATAGAATTACAAGTATTGTGCATAAATTTCACACAAAACCCGATTTTAATTGAATTCATTCAAAAAATAGTCTTATGCTTCTCCAAAAATCCTAGAACTTTTTTTACGTGTTCCATAATTCACTTACCATCCATTTTAACTAGATTCATCCAAAACACATGTATAGAATCTAAACTAAAATTCTTCAAAAAGACTACTTTTATAACTCATAACAATTGTTATGGCCTCAAATAAAATCCCAAAAATATGAGATAATTCACTAATATTCTTCTTATATTATGGAATAATTTCTCAAATTATTTCCAGTACTAGGTTATATGGTGAAAAAGTAAGTTTCTTTATAACCATATAAATGGAGCATTACAAAGAAAATCACTTTTTTTTACCATATAATATAGGGATTTAAATAATTTTAAAAATTATAAATCATATAATAAGAATATTAGTGAATTTTTCCAAATTTTTGAGATTTTATTTGAGGCCCTAACAATTTTTAGGAGTTATAAAGTAGCCTTTTTTTTTTTGAAGAACTTTAGTTTATATTTAACATGTGCTTTTTAGGTGAATCCAATTAAAATGGCTTTCACATGGATTATAAAATACGTACAAAAAGTTCTAGAATTTTTTAAAAATATAAGACCACTCTTTGGGTAAATTCAATTAAAATCAAGTTTTGTGTGAAATTGGTGCATAATATTTGTAGTTTTGTGTTACTAGTCAAAATACTTATAGTTTTGTGTTACAAGTGGTATAATACTTGTAGTTTTATATAATTCACTCTTAGAAAAAATTAGAAACAATAAGAGTGTGTTTGGTTCTCCGAATCTCTCCATCTTGGCCCTGTAGATGCGTAGAATCCCGGAAAGAATCTCGTTTGGTTGCATGCATGTACTGTTGCAGCTTGATCATGTGGGTATAAATATACGACCTCTTCCTGACTTAGGAGTAGCTTCACTTCTCAACATGCCCCAGCGGATGCAGACCCTATATCTTCTCATGAATGCGGATATATTTGTTAGTGTCATAAAATTATTTTCATACGAGTACAATCTTAACTCTTACACCCGTTCACGTGGTTCCAGATTCAATTGATCAATTAGAAACTTAGCTTAATTTATCCAGATAGATACAACCAACTAAATACTATTTATTTCAACAAATACGACTTTGCTCACTCTGTTTTCTCTTAGTTTGCTTATACAATATAGCTTATAAAACCTTGTCCGGCGAATGAAACACACCTAAGGCTCTTGAATTCCGTCCCTGGAACACCAACTTCGTAGTCATGATCAGTTTCCTTTAGAGTTTAGACTGGCCACCACATTTGCCGCGTCGCATTCCAAAATAATACGCTCCATTCCCAGGCTCCACGCTTGGTGTATTGCTTGGAAGCAGGCCGCTATCTCAGGATGAAAGGCATTGTACAGCATTGACAACGAACCAGCTCGCGCTGCAACTACCTATCCTCCGGAATTTCGCACCACACATGCATCCCCATCCTCCATTGCCAGACGATGAATTGTACGCCCAGTCGCTGTTTATTTTCAGAAAAGAAACAACAGGTCTCTGCCATCGTTTTGGCCCAGGTTGTGGGCATTTGGATGCCACCACCTGAAAATTATTGCGATGGAAGGTGACAGAGCAACAAACTTTGTCTGTGCTCCTCTTTCTTTCACCTGCATTGGTTTTGTTTCTTGGCTGCCACCGCATTCACAGAAAGACAAAGATTTTCATCTGTTGTTGATTCTCCTTTCCCCAGATTACCAGAAAAACTTCTTTGGCCGCCGAACAGCACTGGGCAAGTTGAACTCTGATCTCCTCCCGGGGCATATATTATCAGCATGCCTTGACAACTTTGCCTTAAAAAAAAACAGATGACCTGCATCTTCATCTAATTTCCAGCACATCAGGCTAACTGTTGCACTGCCTAACTGTTTAGCAATTTATAGTTTTATGATTGAAATTATAATATATATTGACTAGAATTTGTAAATCCGTAAGTCACGTATCATAAACCACTGGATCTAAAATCCAACAGTTCAGGTCAACCCCCTCTCCCACGCCTCTTCTAAAATAATCTCTCTCCATGTTTTGCAAGATCTAAGCACATTAAATATAGCAAATTTTTTTAGTTATGTCATTTTTTTATGCGAGGAAAAGCATTGTTGTACACAATATTTGTTGGAGACGTAGCTTGACCGTAAATATCTTCACTACTGAATCGAATGTCGTGTAACATTGGATGCTGAATTAGTGTCGATTGCGATTTTTTTTGGAGAAAATAGACTCGATCAAACACAGTTTTCAGAACGAGAGAGTGAGGGGCATTTTGAGAACTCTAAAAAAATATAAATCGCTTGGCTTGTTAACACGAGAAATCGTTGAGAGGAAACCCCATGATCTGAAAATTAGTCCTGAAATCCTAAACGTCTTTTTATGATCTGGATGTTTCATGTCTCGTAAATCCGTAGTTTTAGTTGCTTCGGC
This sequence comes from Phragmites australis, assembly GCF_958298935.1. Classification (NCBI taxonomy): domain Eukaryota; kingdom Viridiplantae; phylum Streptophyta; class Magnoliopsida; order Poales; family Poaceae; genus Phragmites; species Phragmites australis. Next base: position 17,632,669 of record NC_084931.1, read on the forward strand.
GTCAGATGATTTGTACAGCTGAAAGAACAGTGCTCAGATGGTCAAATTTATCTTCAAAGGAAAGAAACCCGTTGCAACAGTAGAAGTACGGGATTGCTGGCCCTGAAAGCCCAGGAACGACGACTTGATGAACCGAAACCCAGCCTAGAGTTCCTGTTGTCATCTCTTATCAATGGGGGCGCACGCACGTACTTCCGTTGATTGGGTAGATTTCAAGATACGACACTCAGTTCGGTTGTAATTCACGTGTCGGCGAGACATAGAGTGGCAAATATCCTCAAGGACCATTGACTTGAGTGTCGTATCATGAATTCCCATCGCCGTCCAATAATATATAGCCTAAACCTACCATGAGTTGCACTCTAATTAGGCACCATAATAGACCTTTAATTATGTGCACATGGACCACTGATACGCTTGTGTTCGATCATGCATGCATCCGTGGCTTGCACGTTGGCAAAGTAGCACAATGATTTGGTTGTCGTTGAGCACATACATGATCGTCCATTGCGAGGCAAATCTTAATCAAAACTAACACTATGTGAAAAAAAAATATTAGTGACGGGTGGTAACCATTATTAGTGACGGGTAATGCACTTGTTACCCCGAATACATCACTAATGATTATATTAGTGACGTGTGTCTATCATGTGCTGGACAGAAACACATTAGTGACGAGTTATGAGTTACTCGTTAGTAATGTTAACACATAAGTGACATGTTATGGAGTTATCCGTCATTTATGTGAACACACAGTGACGGGTGAAGAGGTTACCTATCACTTATGTGTAGATCATAAGTGACAGTTAATGGTATTCACTGTCACTGATGTGCGTCTCCCATATGCTGAGGAGAAACACATCAGTGACAAGTGACAAGGTTACCCGTCACTTATGTGTAGATCATAAGTGATGGGTAATGGTCTTTACTTGTCACTGTTGACCTCACCCCTTGCAGGTTTCTCCTATTTATTAGTTGCATCCCGGTGCATAGCTAGAATTTTGCAACCGTCTTTTCCCTGCAAACAACAGCAATGCATCCATATCTATATCGACAAACACACTTATATAAGAACTCACTTCATCATAAAATTACGAAGGTTACAAAGTTCCAATTAATTCATCACAGCATTACAAGTTATAAAGTTATAATCACTCCATATTACATAAGATCTCACGGCCTATTGTTTCTACAATGGAACTTGGTGATCCGTTGTCGAATCCCCGCGAGTGCACCGTTATCGAAAAATAAGCCTCATAATCTTCCATAATTTGACGCATAACCAATATCATGGAATTAAACTAATTATTGAAATTAGTTATGAATAATTTTGTATTGAACTTACATCGGGGGATTTGATATCCTTTGCTCGGATCATGATTCGGAGTATGTTGTACACAACATAGAATTCGCAGGCGTTGCCTGGTAGTTGTTAGTAGCATTGCGGAAAAGAAAATTTACTATTAGATCAAAAGAAAAAACAGCAACAGAGAGCATTTGGTAATCTGTTTGGTAGCATTTATCGCGAACCGGGTCTTGTGTGTCAGCCTGCGGTCGTGTTTCGCGTTGTAGTCAAGATCAGCTTGAAGGTACTTATCAAAAACCCTGCATAAAGAGGGATCGATTAGAGAATATTTGAATGTTAGAAAAGTTAAATATGTAAACTAAGCTGTAATCACGCTCCCTAGGTTTGCCTTTTGGTCCTACTGGTCTTGATGAGTCGAGGTACCACACCAAGTTTCACTTAAGGCAAATGACCAGTAGGATCTAATAACCACCAGTGTTGTGGGCGCCCAACAGATAGCCTATTTTGGAATGTCCTGGACACCTAGTCCAAAGCGTAGTTCCTATGCGCTTGGATGACCGAGACTGATATGGCCTGAGGGTCAAGAAATCTGATAGGCTCCTTCTTCTTTGTTTGTTTGATCAAGTGTTTGTAGATAAGAAAATAGTTAGATTTAAGACTTAGTGGTATTAATTAATGAATGTCCAGTTTTAAAGGACTTACAATGTGAAGAACCATAATAACGATACATCCATGACATCAAGGTTAAAGATGTCATATAAGTTATTGAAACCCACAAGGAAGAAGTTGTCTTCAGTTAAGAAGTGATATCGTTTCTATTGTACGACTATGGATTGAGCCTTGGTGTCTCTACAAGTCTGCATGTAGTAACTATGCAGGTCGACATATACTTATCCTGTCCTTGTTAGGTCATCTACCATCATCAAGGGCTTCCCATATTAGATTTTTGTGTGGGCACTAGTACACTATAACACACTAATTTTTAACTTTTCCTAATAGTAAAGAAATTTTGTTAGAAGTGTTGTGCTAGCTCTTGAAAACCCTAGAGAGAAAAAAAACATTAATTTATAAAGCAAATAATTAATTTAAGAGTTGTTTGTCGCATTCATGTTGGAGTAGATGCATTACGGTTTTATTGTGTGGAAAGTCCCTTTTGAAAAACCCCGCGCGAAGCCGTTTAAAAATCGTAGAAGAAATCGTTGCAAAAGCCTAATTCAGAAATTCAGAAAAATCCTTCCGGGCCGATTCTCTTTTTTCTTCTTTTCTTTCCGCCGGCCCAATCTTTCTTTTTCTTCCGGCCCGGCCCGTTATTCCTGCCCTCCCTTCCCCCGGCCACCCGCGTGGGCCGAGCCGCACCGGCCTAGCTTCTCCTCCCGCTCGCGCTCGCCCTCGCTGCCGTCGTTGGCGTGTGGGTCCCGCGCCGTCTTCGTCACCGCGCCACGCCGCTCGCCGAGTCCGTCTCCGCGCCGTCTCCGCGTCGCGCCGCCGTCTTTGTGCTGAATCCCAACAACCCGAGCCCAAATCGGTTGCGCCATGCTTATCCCCGCGCCCTCCTAGCCTATATAAAGCCCCGAGCCCCCCTTTTTCCCTTCGCCCAGATCCAATCGCCGAGCTACGCCGCCGCTCGCCATTGCTCTCGGCCGAGCTCGCCGTCCGCCGTTGCTGTCACCTCTCCGCCGCTTCTGAGAGCGCCATTGTGACCGCGTGCTTGCGTGGAGTCTCCCCCACTGCTCGTCGTCACCTTTCCGCCACTGGAGCCCCATCCCCGACGAAGAGCCGAGCGCCGCCAAAGCCTCTCCGTCGCCGACCCCCTTCTCGTGCCGCGCCGTCAAAGGTGAGCCATCCATCGAGTTCCCTGTGCTCTCTTCTCTCTCTGCCGCCGCTCGCCGTTGTCACCCGTAGACGGTGACGAGGTCCGCCACCTCTCCGGCGAGTAGCACCGCCGCGCCGAACGGTCCGCCACCGTCTCCTCTAGCGCCGGTCGGCCGAAGCCCCCCCTCGCCCGGTAGCCGTTGGATCTGTTCTGGACGGCTCGGATTAGATCACGAATACCCCTTTGGCCACCCCATCCCGAGCCACCACGTGTCACCACTTAAACCCAGTCAGCGCCACGTCAGCCTGCCACCTCAGCAACCATACCGACGTGTCATCCCAGTCATCATGCCACGTCAACCGTAGCAGCCCAATCAGCTAAATCAGCCTTTTTCAATACAAAAGTAATTCCAAGAATTCCAGAAATTGGTACTTTTGCAATAAAGCCCTGAACTCTTCTGAAATTAGTTAAAAGCCCCTGTCTTTTTGCAGTTTAGTCCCTAATTTTTCCCATAATTACAAGTAGGTCCCTCTATTTTTGCAAAAAGGCCCCTGTCCTTTCTGTTTAATTCAAATTAGGTCCTTTTCTTTTTTAGATTAACCCTAAAACTTGTTTCTAGCATAACTTTATCGTTCTAGCTCCGATTTAGACGATTTTCGCGCTCCCGCGTTCGTAGCAACGTGTACTATCTTGTAGTACCTTTTTCATAGATGTTAGTTACTGTGTGGTGTACTGTTCTTAGTTGGTTTGTTATTTGCTTTTTCCGGTACGTGTCGAAAGCAGACGAAGGGCAGTTCGAGAACCTTCAGGACCAAGTTTTTGAAGAGTCTTAGCAGCAAGTTGGGAGAGGCAAGTGCCCTTGAACATTTTGATCCCAGTTTGTTTAAAATGCATTCTTTTCAAACATGCATGCTGTTAATCCTGAATCCTATGTATGTGTAATACCCTGTTCCATATAATTCCTTGTCGCCATGTTGATAGTAGAGGATATGATGGGTAGTCATGCTTAGCTTCGCACAGAAGGGATTGAAGGGTTAAGGGTTAAACATGATTAACTAATCAATGCATTTATGAGTTGGGAACATTAATGATGGCAATAGCAACATGGAAACTTAGGCCTTGAGCAAAGTTGGGTCAGTGATGATGAAGTTATGATGTTGGTTTAGTCTTTGCTCAAGTAACCTAAGTAAGGACCGGTTCGTGGAGCGACAACCCAAGAAAATATCGTACCAGCCACGAGACCTGGTATGGGACAGGCCTAGCCTATTAATTAGTGGATTCCAGTTTTGTGCATGCCAAACGGAAGGGTGGTTGTGTGGGGCGGCAAAGGCCAGAACCATTTGGTTAGTGGTATGAGATGTGTAGTGGAAGGGAAGGGTGAGAACTTCCTGGAGCTACGAGACGCAAAAGGGGGCTTCTGGGTGGTGTAATGCCACTTTGACGACGGTGAAACCTAGCGGGTATGCACATACTGGATGAAACTTTGTAATGGCTTTGTAGTGACTTTCCGGGCGACACACCACTAGAGTGTGTTAAGTGTTTCGCGGACACGGCAACAAGGAAAATCACGACTTGTGGGGAAAGCTGGACAACCTCTGCAGAGTGTAAAAATTGTTATAATAGCCGTGCTCACGGTTATGAGAGACTTGGATCCTTACATCATTAGCCAAGAGGGATGGGTCGTTTTGCTCTGTGGGGAGCCTGATGTGGGAACTCAGGTGGAGGGAAAAACTGTGGAGATGGTTCTAGGAGCTGGAGGTCTAATTATGATGAACCTAGTTAAGTAGGTTGCTTTCATAAAACTTCATAGTATAGTTGGCTTTTATGCAAAATTATAACTGTTATGGCCTATTCCTTGTTTAAGCTTGCATAGCATTTTATTTCCCACACTTGCGGAGTACTAGTTGTACTCACACTTGTTGTTTTACCCCAAATGCTGTTCAAGCGTTGCTCAGACAATGAAGGAGATCCAGATTACTTTGATGATGAAGAGGAAGACTGCTAGGCTGGCGTTTCCCCCAGTCAAATGCCTGTGGAAGTTGGAGTTTCGCGGAGTATCGCTGTGTGCTTTTTATTAAAGACTTTTGGTCTCATTATTTATTATAGTTAAAGCGTTGTAATAATGACACTGGGTGTGATACACTGATGAAGTCGCTGCATGTATGAAACTTGATCTTGGCATACATGTGGTTTACATCTGGTTTTGCCCCTTTCTAAAACCGGGTGTGACATACACGCTTCTCCAATGTCCATGGACTTCTTCGTCGGTACAATGGCCTTCGAATTCTTTGGCAGGTGCTTCTTAGAGTCTTTCTTCATGGCTCCCTTTTCCTTCTTCTTTGGGCTCTTTGAGGGGAGAAGAAATTGGAGCTGGAAGTGAGGTTGCCAGATGCGGAGGACAAGGTAGTGAAGCTGGCTTATTTGAAGGAGGAGAAGGTAGTGAAGCTGTCTTATCTAGAAGTGAGGGGTACTACGGTGGTGCACTTGAAGTTTGTCCAAACTGAGATGTATTGGAGACCACGATGTCGCCCCTCTTCCATTGGATCATTTAACGAAGAGATTCACCCAGAGTTATGACTTCATCATTGGGGGGGGGGGGGGATCTCCAACACGTGATGGGTGGCATTGCTATGTATCATGTCCACCATAACCACGATATAGCCAACACGTATCGGGATCGTATGTAAGATATGGACATCTAGAATCACCTAGCCCCTTGCAACCTCCATTTCATACCCATCATGCCTGATTACAAGGCTGCAAGGCATGAGACCTTCTAGTAGGTCAATTGTATCTAGCTCAGTCATGTCGGCTACTAGTTGATCGACCTCCTTGGAGGCACAGCTACTCTTCCGTGCAGTTTCGGGGCTAGCTGTCTATGGGATGGAAATCTCTATTCCCCGTGCTGCAAGTGTTTGCATGATGTTTTCATAAACTTTATAGGTGATGTCCTATGACAATGCATCCACGTCCACTACATCCGACCTCTTCCTCTTCTTGTACATTCCGAGGTCTTCGGGAAAGCCGTATTTGTTGTCCTGAGAACAAGATACACCTCGCACTCGACCTGGGTGCTTTAGGATTCCCAACCCCGCTGAGAGAATATCATGTTCCCTGACACCAGTGAAAGAATATTGGCTAGCTTTGGCTGTCTTTTCATTTACTTTTTCTACAATTGACTGGGTTTTGTTGTTTCTAAATGTGATTTTTCCACTTTCGGGTAGCTCACCCCTTACACGCAAATATGATTGCGATCATCCCGGGAATAGCAACAAGGGATTCTCACGGCCTTGTTTAGCTAACTTTTCATCCTCTAAATGCCATTTTGCCCCTTTCCCCATGTACTCGGTTGTGCTAGTCCCATGGTTGTGCTTGTTCCTAGCCCGAAGCTGCTTGTTCTCCTCACTATCCTCTTTGAATTGCTTTCAGTTCTTCATCTGCACAAAAGCTTCCCAATCTTCTGCTTTCAAGTGCTTGTAGATCTTCAAGGGAATCACCCCTTTAGCCATGTACTGATTAACATGCTTGTTCTTAAAGCTTCGGTGAAGTTTCGTGATCGCTTTCATTGCTTCCTTGATTCCGGTATTCGTTTGACGCTCACTCATATTTTCAGGGTACTCCAGATACTCCTTGACGACAGTATTGAACAAGTCCCTTTTCACTTCGTCACTGAGGTCATCGAACTTAGTCGTTATTGGCACTCTCTCCCGAGAAATGAGCCCTATGATCCTCTGGAATCTATTCAAAGCCTTTTCATTTGTAGGCAGCCCGTCCGTATCGATTCCCATGATGGTAACCTTGTCTATTGGCCACTGTTTTTGTGTCCTTGGCTTTCAGGCTCATAAACCACTACCAGCTGTCTGACTTGGAGAGTGCGCCTTCTCATAGCCATTTGACGGGTCAGAGGATGCTGTTGAAGATGCGTTGGCGGACATAAAGAGAGAGAGAAAAAAGAGATAAGGATATAGTTAGAATAGGATACCATGCAAATTAGTAGATAAGGAGTAAATGATACCAAGAGTGCAATAGAATAGGAATCATTCAAATTGGAACAAAGTGATAGCACCAACATGTAAAGAAAGCGTAGAACAATTATTGTAGCATTCACAAGAGATAGCTTAATTCGAAAGCATTGACTCATCTACATACCTCTTTGGCGAGATCGTAGTCGGGGCTACTTGCCAAACATTGGCTCACCCACTCATACGGAATAGGGCTTGGGCTATGGCAAGAGCGCTCACTTTTGCTGCTATCGAAGGAGGAAGATGGGTGTGGGCTTGGGCTCCTATCCGACCTCCTGCTTGCATTCGCCCCATCTTGTGCCAAGGCCCCTTTTGTGTGAGCATCATCTGTGCTTGTGTTTTCTTAGGGATACATGTCCTCTTCTGTCCTATGGTACTTAATCAACAACTAGATTATTATTTGCCTAGAAATAATTCAAGTGATTATTGTTTGTCTAGAAATAATTCAAGAAATAAAGCATGTCAAAAATGCTGATGCGCCACGCATTTTGAGCTACATGTGATGAGCAACATGGAGGCAATGAATAAAGATGGAATGGAACTGTCATATGGATCATGTATTGAGTTATATATATATATATATATGTATGTATGTATGTATGTATGTATGTATGTATGTATGTATGTATGTATGTATGTATGTATGTATGTATGTATGTATGTATAAGTATGTATGTATGTATGTATGTATGTATGTATTAATCATTATTTAGATGCGACAATGTATGGTTTTCTTTTATCTCATTGAATGTGTTTGATCCACTTGAACTTGTATGTTAGATCCACTTGAATTATTGCTATAAGATATTATGTGGCATCCTTAGCTAGCCAAGAGCAAGGAATATCTGTTCCTATCATTTAAAATGGAAGAGGAGAGAAGCTAGGTGTTGGTGGAAGAAAATGTTTTTCACCAACAAGTACAACGAGAGCACACTCACACGAATGGCTCAAGCATGGAGAAGAAGTGGGGAGGAAGGAACACAAAATGTATTGATCGTCAAAAGATTCATCATTTGGCTTGACGGCTAAGGGTCTGTATTTATAGTGTTATCCAGGGTGTAAATATACAAGTATAATCTTACAGAGATAGCGATACAAACCATCACTATCCCACATGGACCCATGACCAGTCGAATCACATGGCATGGGTCTAGGTAGGATGCATTTACCCCTAATAAGAAGATATTATCTACTATGGCAAATACAAAGGTGCAAGTGGCCCGAGAGGCGTGGTGCTCGGCTAATAGCCTATTGTAGCGCTGCACTGCCAAGGTGTCAGGCTAGTTCCTACTTGCCCTGGGATGTCAGGATGACTCCTACTTACATTGGTATTAAATGCTGGTCACTTCATGCAAGCGGAGAACGGCTGGCAGGCCCCCTATGGCTGATTTTTCTCCAATCTTGATGATTCACTCCTCGAGCTTCGTGGAGCCTATCTAGGCTCTGGGACGCTGGGCTCTAGGAGACTGGGGTTCCATCAAAGCCCGAAGATCTGAAAGGCCTTCAAAGACCCGAGGTCCATAGGCACAAGCTTGCTGGGCCAGGGGCGTTGGGGGTCCTTAATGATGACCCCCAACAGTAGCCTCTCGCAAGGGCTGCTAACGGAGCGATCGGCCTAGCATTTTTTTTCTTAGAGCAGGGCCTTTGGTGGTTCCTAGCTCCGTAGCTGATGGCTTATGGTCCTTTGTATTGCTTGAATTGATTTCGACGGGCCAGTCCAATCGAATTGAACTGACCATTTGATGTGAGGGGGGACATTAAATGCGACCTGCGGTTGATGGCGTGGTTACACCGTGTGGAGCTATAAAGGGGTACGTGGCACCTCGTCATTGGAGGGACATGGGGTGCGGTTCCGCTCCCGCATGACCATGGGCTTGTGGGTGCAGGGATGGGGTATGCACGCATTTCCCTAGGGGGAAATAACTCCTCCCTTATCTTTATAAGGGGAGGGTTTCGGCCAAACGACGGCTTTGCTCTGTGCCTTTTCTCATCTGCATCTGCTTCTGGCTGCTCCTACCTTAACACGCATGCATGTCCATTGTTCACTGTTCTCCCATATTCTCTGCCACCTAGTGCCTTTTGCCGCCTTCTGGATTTCTGAATGACTAGTTTGGGTGCCAGGCCAGAACCGATATGTTGGCGATGAGCAGGACCATTGATGCGTGCTGGGCAGCGGACACCCAGGCGGTGCCGATTCTTCTGCCGTTGCCTAGGCCACCTGCGGGCGTGGAGCTCCATCGCTCTAGTAGGAAATATCCCAGTAGACCGCCGTACTACGAGGATCCACCATCGACAATGCCGAGCTCGATCGGATGGTCGATGAGGAGAAGATCCCCTCCAGATCCGCCATTTGGGCTCTGCGGGGAGAGGAGGTTCCAGAGCCTTTGGGCCATGAGGTTGTGGTGTTCGAAGCCTTTTTTGACACGGGTCTAGGTTTCCCAGTAGTGTCGTTGCTGGAATGGGTGCTCCACTACTTCTAAGCTCCACGTCAATGCCATGTTCTGCCTAGCCATCTTCGAGTGGGCTATGCGAGTTGAGGGATGCGAAGGGAGGGCAGACCTTTTCGCCACCCTCCATTATGCGACTTACCAACCAATGACCTGGACGGAGGATGGAGTGATGAAGGCCCTCTACTTCAGGAGCGTGAACTTCTAGCTCCAGTCGGAGTACAAAGATGAATTTTCAGTGAAGGCCAACAACAATTGGTGGTACACTAGGTGGTCGGAGTGATGGTTTTACTATGATGTTGGCTTTGGATCCCCCTTCACTCTACAAACTGTGACATCGAGTACGTCTAGACCCTGGTGCCGGATATCTCAGATGTCTAGCTTGCTTCGCGGCTGATGCTCCTCCAATGGGTGGCCAAAAGGATGAGCATGCGTGATCTCACGAAGGAGTTCACTATGCTACGCGTCCGACCTCTCTGGGCGGACTGGAATTATGTGTTTGAGAAAGGTGGGGAAGAAGAGCCAAACGTGTACTATGGGCCCATGAACATGTTTGGTGAGTCCTCTTCATTGTCTAGTTTTGAATCATAAGACGTGAGACGCCTTTTTCTTTTAGAGAACTGCCTTTTTCTGGAGTGAGTGGCGGAGATCATGCAGGAGTTCTTGGTCCTGGCTACCGTCGCGTAGTGGAATGAACACATAAGCATGGGTAGGAGCTGGGAGTGGCACAACCACATATTCCTTCATCTCTGGGGTGGAGGTCCTGGCGTGGTCAAACCCGTCGGAGCCCAAGGTCACCACGAAGAGGGGGCACGTGGTTTTTGGCACTGCGGCCTTTGTAACTCTCGCTAGGCCACTCCAAGCTTGGCACCCACCAACCTCTAAAAGCTCCCAGGCTGGCTCAGTGTTCGAGCTGTCCGAGGCATCATTGGACAGAATGAAGCATCAGATGCGGGTCGCGAGCACCGAAAGCGTAGGTGGCTTGGCTGAAAACGAGGCCTAGCCTGGAGGAGGCAATCATGGGAAGGGCCTGGCCCTTCCGGACCTAGCGAGCCATGGCAAGACTGGAGGGGGAGGTGGTGAAGCCTCCCTAGATTTCCGTGCAAGGTTGGGGCTGATGCCCTCTGACGACGAGGAGGTCACGGGTCCTTCAGAGACAGACCGGAGGCATTGGTAAGGAAGCTCCCAGCCTATAGGCTTTTGTTGTATCGTGGTGATGCACACTGAGTCTTGACTTCCATAATTTCTCTGTGTTTCTAGGAGGCATGGGGATAGACAGGTCTTTGGCCCCCATTCCCAAAGTTACGGGGCCTCAGTAGGAATCAACAACCCCTCCAGAGGTGTCCTTGATATTCACTCCGGAGGGCGTGATTTCACCATCACGGGATGCTAAGCTAGTCCACGACCTGGCTTTGGTGACCAGTGCGGGTGGCTCTGAACCCTCTGCAAGGGCTGCCTCTGTAGCAGTTGAGGGGGGCCCTGACCTTGAGATCCTAACCATGGATGACTTTCTGTTGCGCCTGGAGGCATTGAATGCTCTCGCCTCGGTCTCGTATCTCCTTAGGAGTGGAGAGATTGAGTAGTTGGTGGCCTGAGGTCCTCTGGAGGAAATGGAGGTGTGCCTAGAGGCGATGGCCTTGTAGGTAGCCAGTTACCCGGAGTTTCTTTGATTCAACATCAGTTTTTTTTGGTAGCTCATCTTATCGTTCCTATGCTGTGTTCTGAAGCAACTGATTTTAGCTAGGGTGTTGGGGTGTGCGTGGCACTAGGCCCTTGCCGTGACCCGTGACAAGGCTTGAGACGAGGTGGCAAGGCTCCGTCAGACCTTGGAGGAGGCGAAGATGCTGGTAGAGTTTGTGGAGAGTCGCCTGTGGAAGGAGACAACGCTTCCCAAGAGTGAGGAGGGCCTTCGGCGGGAAGAGGCAGCACATCGGGAACATGTTGAGGCCACCGCATTGAAGACTACCGAAGCCCTTCAGGCCACGGAGGTGTCTCTCGAGCAGGTTGCTACGGCTCTAATGGCTGCGGAGGATACTGCCTGGGGCCTTTCGGGTTACGGTGGCTGAAGTTCGAGGCGAGTTGGAGGTGGCCCGGGAAATGGAGGAGGCACTTTGCGTGGAGCGCCAGGTGCTATACGAGCGCATGTCGGAGGCGGCCCAAGCCACCCGTAATGCATTGAGCAGACTCAGAGCTGAGGCACCACCAGTACCCTCCAGCTCGCAGGTGTTGGCCCAGATGTTGTGTTGCCTCAAGACTGTCGCAGAGGTGACGACCGACGTTGCTGAGGCCTACACGAGATCTAGCGCACATGTGGCCTTGGAGCTCCAGCTGGTGTTGCTGCACCGAGTGAGGCTCTGCCAATTCGATGCATTGAGGTAGCCATTTATGGACTCCATGGTTAATGACTTCTGGTCCAAGACACTTCCAGCGGAGATCCACGCAGCCTCAGACAACTTCGCCCAAGGGGTATGGACGAGGCTCGGCTGAGACACTACACTGCGGTATATGGTAGCTCGAGTGAAGCCTGGTGCCGAAGGGACTTCCCACCAGGGCCCTTCTGTGGGGGTTCAGGCTCCACGCCAAGACTCTCTGGATGTACAACCGTCATCCAAACATCCTTTTGCTTTGGTCATCATCCTGTAGGAGTAGTCTTCATGTGGGAGTGACGCTTTGCAAGCTCCAAAGCAAGAGTTGTAGTTCTGAGTAGGCTACCTTTTTGTTTTCCTTCTTTGCGGGGGATCAAAAACTTAGTCTATTGACTGCCCTCTCCTTCTTCATGTATTTTGACCTTGTTCTACAAATGAAGCCATGTTTTCCTCCTGCTTGTGATTGTTTGTTTTTGTGTTCTTCTAGAATGCTAGTGACGTGTGGCTGACTTGAGTAGGATTTGCACATGCAGGTAAGGCGACCCAAGGCAAGAAGGGGCCTCGCCTGTGCTCGGGATGCCGCCTTTGAAGAGGGGTCTAGTGCATCTGGAGCATCTAGGGAGCGGTAGCAGGATCGCTTTGTTTTGTCTCATGATTCCCAAGGGCCTATGGATTTGGAGGTGGCCGCTGATGTCTTGGTTAATGAGGAACTGGAGGACCCCATTGCTTCTATTTCTGCTCCAGCCTCATAGGTGTGTTTCATTGAGAAGAATGACTAGTGGACAGCCTGGGAGGCCCCTAGTGCGCACAACTCTCGGTGTTTTATTCTTCCACAGGGTCCTGACGGAAAGGTGCCCTCGGAAATCCTCGAGTTCTTCATGGCCAAAGTAGAGGCAGAGGATATGCAAGCTGCGGAGGCTTCGCAGAAGGAGGAGGAGCTGGACTTTTTTGCTTTTGGTACGTATCCCTTCCCATTAGAACCTCCGTCTTCTCAAGCTCGGGGAGTACCCATGTGGCCACTCTATGCACCACTATATGAGTCGATCCTCTAGATTCTGAGGCACCTCGAGGAGGCATGGGGATCTAGCGCCCTCCACATCCTGAAGTGCTCTGGGGAGGCGCAACAGGCTAGCACGCTTGTTAGGCATGGATTCAATGTATGATAGCTAGCTGAGTGCAATATTTTTATGTGAATAAACTCGCACTGTATTGACTTTATAATTTTGATCACAACGATGCTTCATTTGTCTCCCCTTACCCGGCCCCTCGCATTCTGCGACTGCTAGCGGCCGGGGGGTGCCATTTTTTGAGGGGTACTTAGTTGTGTTAGGTGCGAGTAGAGTGAAACTCTTTGTTGGTTAGTGATTCGATGTGTCACGCCTCTCTAGTACAGAGGCTAGGCCTTCAAGATACTGGAGAGATTAGACAACTTTGGTACAGAGGCTTTAAGACTTCAATATGCCAGGGGATTAGAACCATTTTGGCACGGAGACTATGCCTTCAAGATGCCGAAGGATTCACTTTTTTTTTGGCAGGAGGTAATGCCTTCAAGATGGCAGAGGGTTTATACCTCTCTGGCATGGAGGTAATGCCTTCAAGATGCCAGAGCATTCTGCCACTCCACCACGGTGGTAATGCCTTCAAGATGGCGGAGGTCTATACCCTTCCAACATGCAGTCAATGCCTTCAAGATGATGGAGGGTTCTGCCACTCCGTCACAGAGGCAATGCCTTCAAGATGGCAGAGGGTCTATACCTCTTCGGCATGGAGGTAATGCCTTCAAGATACCAGAGGGTTCTGCCACTCTGCCATGGAAGAAATATCTTCAAGATGGCGGAGGGTCTAGACCCCTCTGGCACGGAGGCAATGCCTTCAAGATGCTAAAGGGTTCTACCCTTCTATAATGGAGGCAATGCCTTCAAGATGATAGAGGGTCTATACCCCTCCAGCACATAGGCAATGCCTTCAAGATGCCGGAGGGTTCTGACGCTCCGCTATGGAGGTAATGCCTTCAAGATGCCAGAGAGTTCTACCACTCTGCCATGGAGGCAATGCCTTCTAGATGGCGGAGGGTCTATACCCCTCCGGCACAGAGCCAATGCCTTGAAGATGCCAGAAGAATCATAATACATCTCCGCGTACAGAGAGTTTGATGTATATGCACTATTTGAGGAAAGCTATAACTTGAGCTAAGTTTTGCTAGCTACTGTTTGAACAGAGGTGTAGCTTAAGTTTGATAGTCTACTGTTGTCAGTGAAAAGCTAGTTGCAGCATAAGTTATGACTAGGTCGGATGACTATGCTTAGCACATCTCGAACTAAGATATAACTTATGTTTTGATACTTACTGTTGTCTGCTTCTCGGCCACGGAGGCTATGCCTTCAAGATGGTGGAGGGTCCACCCTTGTTCAGCACAGAGGCTAGGCCCTTAGGATGTCGGAGGGTCTATTGGCTACAACTCTAGCTAAGTTGTGTAGGTACTGTTATGAGGGAGCAGCTATTTGTGGTAGATAAAGAAAACTCTAGATCAGGTGGCTATTCTCAACATGCGTCGACCTAAGGCTATTAGCAAGCCATGTAAAGGTCAAAAGTGAACTGTAATGCTGAATTGGAGAGGTGCGTGATAGGTCATACCTTTTTTGGATTAGGCCCCTCTAGGAGGCTTGAGCCCGAGGGCCTTCGAATGATGCGGCAGCTGATTCCTAGGGGGAGCGGGGGAGGGGAGGAGGACTTCTACACATAATACTTGTGGAGGTTCTTCATGTTCCAACTGTGTTCTAGAAGGGTCCTTTCAGTGTCCACCAGACGGTTGGAGCCAGACATGTTTGACTTGAGGACAAGGTATGGGCCTTCCCATTCGTTGCGTAGTTTTTCCGGAGATAGGGCGCGCTGGAGTATTAGGTTTCTGGCTTCGAAGCTTCAAGGGGCCACCTTGGGATTGTACCAGACCTTGGTTTCAATGATGTAGTGGTTAAGATTCCAGACAGGATGGAGCCATGCGCCTTCAGTGAGGTCAAGGGAGAGCTCTCTTTCTCCAGCAGTCTACAGTAGTTGCACCCGGAGTGAGCATCCTTTGATCTCGTTTGGTGTCATAGTTTCATCACTGTATAGGAGGTGAAAGGGGGTGAATCCTGTGGGTTACATGACTGTAGTGTGGAGGGACCACAAAACTTTTGGAAGCTCTTCAACCCATAGGCCTCTAGCCAGGCCTACGAGGCAGTGATTTAGACCTGAGAGAATGTTGACCGAGGATGATGAATGGCAGCGAAGCATACCTCGATGCTGAGGTTGGCGCATAATTCTCTGAATGGCCTGAAGTCAAATTGTATTTCTTTGTCGACCGTGAGTTGTTGTGGGACGCCGAAGTGGCAGATTATGTTTTTCTAAAAGAACTTCTGGACATTCTTTGATGTGATTGTCATGAGGGGCTCAGTCTCGACCCATTTGGAGAAGTACTCCAATGCTACCACCATGTGTTGAAGGTTGCCCTTAGCGTAGGGGAACAGTCTAATGTGGTCCATGCCCCGACGAGTCGGGGGCTAGACGGGAGTGATCGGTTGCAGGGGAGCCGGGTGCCTATGGCTCTGATGTCCCATCCATTAGCATCTTTGGCAGGTGCAGATGAGTTCTTCCGCATCTGACATGACTGTGGGCTAGTAGAGCCTCTAGTAGAGTGGCTTGTCAACCAGAGCGCGGGGGGCCGGATGATTGCCATAGTGGCCTTCATGAATTTCTCGGAGGAGGTCGCCCCCCTCCTATATGGTGACACAATGGAGGAGGGGAGTGCAGACCTCTGCTTTATAAAGGGTGTTGTCAACCAGGAGGTAGCCCATGGCAGAGCGTGACCGGGTCGTCCGGCTCCTCCGCTCCACTTAGGAAGGAAAATAGGAGAGCTTTCCAGTCCAGGGTTTTGATAGGGAGAACAGTGGTGGCCTTCTTGTCTATGGAGTTAGCCACTAGCTGGTAGAGGGTCTAGAAGAAGGCACCCAATGGCAGCTCTTCACCTCTGGAAGTAGTCTTTGCTAGGGTGTCTGGCTGCCCGTTGTCTGTTCGTGGTATGCTTCATATGGTTATGCCATGGAAAGACCCTTCGGCCTTGTGAATGGCCTTGAGGCATGTTTCTAGGTTCGAATGTCAAACTTGGAAGCTCTTGTCCACGTGCCCAGTGATGACTTGGGAGTCAGTCTTGATGATGACTCTGGCGGCTCCTAAGGCTCGGGCCTTCCGGAAGCCCAGGAGGATGGCTTCGTATTTGGCAACGTTGTTGGTTATGTTGAACTCCATGCAGGCTACGAACTCAACCTACTGGCCTATGGGGGAGATAAGGACCGCACCGGCCCATACACTAGTGGCACTATAAGCTCCATCTGTGTATATTGTCCATACATACAGAGGAGGGTAATGGGGGTCCTGCAAGTGCCGGAGTCCATTCGGTGATGAAGTCGACCAAGACCTACGACTTGATGGTTGTACATGCCACAAATTTTATCCCGAAGGGGGCTAGCTCCAGTGCCCATTTGCCGATGTGTCTGGCCGCCTCTCGGTTGCAAAACATGTCGCCAAGCAGGTATGAGGTTAGTACAGTGATGTCGTGGGCGAGGAAGTAGTGTTGGAGCTGGCGCGAGGCCATCAAGATGGCATATGCTATCTTCTTGAGCTTGGTGTAGCATGTCCTAGACCTGGCTAGGGCCTCCGACACATAGTATATAGCCCTTTGTGCAGAATGACCCTGACTCTCGCTCTCCTCTTCCCTTATTAGGGCAGCACTGATAGCAGAGGCAGAGGCAGATAGGTATAGGAGGAGCCTTTCACCAGGGGGGGGGGGTATTGCGAGCATCTTGAGGTTGGAAAGGTGGACGTTGATGGCCTCAAATGCAGCTTGGCACTCCGGAGTCCACCTGAAAGGTTTGGAGACCCTCAGTGCTTTGAAAAATGGAAGGTTATGCTTGGCTAATTTGGTGAGAAAACGACTAAGGGCTGCAAGGTGGCCAACCAAATGCTGGACCTCCTTTGAATTGGTGGGATGTGACATCTCTGTGATGGCACAGATCTAGCTAGGGTTAGCCTCGACACCCCTTCAGGAGACGAGGTATGCTAGTAGCTTACCAACCTTGGCGCCAAATACGCACTTCTCCGGGTTAAGATGTATGCCTGCTGCCTGGAGGCTATCAAATATTTTTTGGAGGTTGGCAACATAGTCGGTCTTGAGTTTGCTCTTCACAACAATGTCGTCAACGTAGGCCTCGACGTTGTGACCCGACTAGTGTTCTAGGATCTTGTGCACTAAGCGGGAGAAGGTGGCCCTAGGATTTCGGATGCCGAAGGGCATCCAGACATAGCATTATAACCTGAAGGGTGTAATGAAACTAGTCTTGTTCTCATCTTTCGTAGCCATCCACACTTCATGGTATTCAGAATACATGTCCAGGAAGCTCAACAACTCACAGCCAGTGGTGGAGTCCACTAGCTGGTCGATGCGAGGAAGGGGGTATTGATCACGGGGGCAGGCTTTGTTTAGCGATGTGAAGTTGATGCACATACGCTACTTTCCATTGTGTTTTCTTGACCAGGACGGTGTTGGAGAGCCATTGAGAGTGAATGATCTCTCGGATGACGCCGACCTCCAGCAGCTTCTGGACTTCCTCCTTTATGGCTTTCGCTTGCTTAGGGGAGAGCTTACAGAGCCCCTAGTGTACAGGCCTGGCCTTGGGATCGACCCGAAGGGAGTGTTCGATGATGCAACGGTCGACTCATGGAAGCTCCTGCAGGGACCATGCAAAGACATCAAGGTTGCTCCGCAGGATGGTCAGGAGTTGGGCCTCCTGCTCTAGGGTGAGGTTTTCCCTGATTTGGAGAGTCTGATCGAGCTGGTCCGGATGTGTTGGAAAATGCTTTACGTCCCCCTCCGGTCATGGCTTCGCAGGGCCGCAGTATCCGGGATATGCCAAAGGGTGTCTCAAAAGCTCTCTTGGGCCACGGTGTGGATGTGACAGTCATGGAGAGGAGCGGGGTGTCCGTACTCAATGTATGTTGCCAAGTCTTGGTCGCCGTGGACAGATATCAGCCCTTGGGGTTTGAGCATCTCAGGTAGAGGTAGTTGTGATGAGGGACGACTCCGAATCTGTTCAGAGTCTCCTGGTCCAGGATGGAATTGTATGCGTAGGGTACATCCATGACGTCAAAGGTGATCACCTTGGCCCGCGTTGTAGAGCCCGCACCAAAGACAACTGAAAGCTCTATTTGGCCTATGGCGTCAAGAGGGGCCCCATTGAACCCTTGCAGAGGCCTATGGGCTGGAGAGAGCCGGCTTCGTGGAATGTGAAGTTGGTTGAAGGTGTGTATGAAAAGGAAGTCCCCTGAGCTGCCTTCATTGACTGGCACCCTTCGGACTTCAACCTCAGTGATGTTGGCTTAGATAACCAAGGTGTCAGAGTGAGGGAACTTCACCCCTTCAAAGTCGTGGAGGTGAACGTTACAAGGGCGTTGGCCCATTCAGGGGCGTAAAGATGGATGCTGGTTGCCTTGATGTGGTTCACCCCACGTGTGTAGTCTCGTCGCTACCATTTCGAGGAGCAGCCGGAGCTCCCTCCTCCTGTTATGGCGAGGACCACTTGCCTAACCTGAGGCCCCTCGTCGTTGTAGTGCTCCATGGATGGTGGAGGCAGAGAAGGCAGAGCCAGCTGGGGACGATTTTGCTAGGCCAGGTGATCAATCTAGCGGCCTATTGTTGGTCTGCAGCCTTCAGGTCGCCCGTTGTTGGCCCCTCTGCCCCGATGTGGGGGTTCTTGCCTCCCGAGGTATTGCTCTCGAAAGGTTATGAGGGTTCGCAGTTTTCGGTGTTGTGCCCACATCATGCCCAAGGCAAAGTGCACCAGTGTCCCTCTTCAGGGTACCGGCCCTGGGCGTCGTGTTGCTCCGGAAGGGTTACAGGGCGCCCTTGGCCACGGCCCCTAGGACGGGTTGGGTTCATGGCCTTAGTTGATGTTGTGGATGTCATGCCGTTGTCGTTGCCATCCCTTGTGGGCTCTGGAGCCATTAGCCTTCTTGGAGCCCCTTTTTGCTGAGGGAGGAGGAGGGGAGTGTGTGGACCCCACTTGCGAGTGCGACTTCTCGAGCTCGACACTGGGGGTTGTGGTAGCTTGCACGAGCCTTCGACGAAGCTTTTCTTCCTCTGGACGTGCGTATTCCTCGAATTTGCATATGAGGGTCTCCACTGAGCGTATGGGGTGCCGATTCAATCGATCATACAGGGACCCTTTGGCCAGACCCTGGGTTGTGGCATCGATGACCGATGAATCCGATATTCCTCTAATCTAGGCCTTGGTTTGGGAAAACCTCCGGAAGTAATCCCAGAGGGTTTCATCTGGTTGTTGCCTTATGGTGAACAAGCTTTTGAAGGTCACTAGCTCGACAAAGGTGCCCCGGAAATTGTTGCAGAAGAGATCTTGGAGATGGGCCTAGGCATAAACAGTCCCTCTCCAGGGCGAGGGGGAAGCACTTAGCCATAGCGGTCGGTCCGCCTCCACTGGCCTCTATAGCGAGGGCGTAAGAATAGATGAATTTGTCAGGGTTTGAGTTACCTCTGAATTTAGCTAGCTTTGTGGTTTGGAATCCCTCCGGGAAAGGCACAACCTGTAGGTCTCTCTGTAGGGGGAGTCATGGTCTTGTAACGAGTCCTCGCGATGATGGGCTCGAGGCTCTAGAGCTCGCGTGACAGCCGCATGAGGTGCCTGGTGGTGAGGGTTGTGTCGACGAAGCCCTTTCTGGCCCCCAAAGCCTAGGGCGGGACGGCGCCGGCTGCTAAGGGAGTGGTGGTGGTCATGCGAACAATTTTCTGCTCGATTTGTAAGGCTGCATGTTGCTTCTATAGCTTAGTTTGGAGGGCTACCAAACACGATTGCAATTCGGCGGGTGGCATTCATAGCAGCGATGTCGGCTGCAGCCCCTAGGGACACTGCGGGGCCCTCACCCTGTCACTGTTGTAGGGCCTCTGCGATAGGGGCGCCCTAGCATTAACCACAACTAGGGTCATGGCCAGGCCAGTGGTGGCCATCAGGCCTTCACTCCCCTTGGTTATGGGGCTGTCGCTGGCATGGCCTGTGCTTGGTTGTGCAGACCTTCGCACATGCATGGCTAGGGTGTTGGCTGCAGTGGTGCGGCCATTGTGGTCTTCTTCTTGGGCGTATCCTACCACTCTTAGTACTTCTATGCTCGAGTCCCCATAGATGGCGCGTTGTTAGTGGCGAGAGAACACTCACACGAATGGCTCAAGCTTGGAGAAGAAAGGAGATAAAGTAACATCAAATGTATTGATCGTCAAAAGATTTGTTCTTTGGCTTGATGGAAAAGGATATGTATTTATAGTGCCATCTAGGGTGTAAATATATAACTACACCCTTACAGAGATAGCGATACAAATCATCGTTATCCCACATGGACCTAGGACCAGTGGAATTACACGGCATGGGTCTAGGTAGGATGTATTTACCCCGAATCAGAAGATATTATCTACTATAGCAAATATATAGGTGCAAGTGGCCCGAAAGGCATAGTGCTCAACCGGTCGCCTATTGCGGTGCCACACTGCTCAGGTGTCAGGCCGGTTCCTACTTGCCCTGGGATATCTGGATGCCCCCACTTACATCGATATTAAATATCGGTCACTTTCTTAAAGGCGGAGGATGGCTGGCGGGCTCCTTTAGCTGATTTTTCTCCAATCTTGATGACTCAAGGCCTGTTTGTTTTAGCTTCGGATTGTGGCTTTCAGCTTTTACAATCCGAAGCTGAAACAAACAGACAGCTTTTGGTTATAGCTTTTTAAAATCTGCTGGTTGGATTGTGGGAATCTGAGAAGCTGATTTTTCTTAGCTTTTGATAGATTGTGAAAGTCCAGTTTACTAAATTGTCCATCAAAGTTTTTTAGAATCTACAATCTAAAAGCTTTTTACAATCCAGCTTTTCACAATCCAGCTTCTATAAACTGCTTTTCAGAATCTCCAGCTGAAACAAACAGGCCCTCACTCATCGAGCTTCGCGGAGCCTACCCAAGGTCTGGGAGACTGGGGTTCTGCCGAAGCCCAGAGATCTGAAAGGCCTTTGGGGACCTGAAGTCTATAGGCACAAGTTGGCTAGACTAGGCGGCGTCGGGGTCTTTAATGACGACCCCAACACAATCAAGTGTAGTATATTCTGTTCTCCATAGAGAAAAGAAATAGAATCAAGATTAAGAATAAGGGAGCGTCCGTTCTTATCAGTTAGAGCAAGTTTGTTCTTAACCTTGATACGTGAGCATGTGTATGTGGACAGACAGACTATTGGTGCATGAGAAAATCCAGAAACTACCGATCATCTCGTCTCATCTGCCATCTTGGCTTGCACTTTTCAAGTCAAGACTCACTCTTGTTGCAAACTGATACATTAACCAACCAGCAGCACAGCAAAATTACCACCAAACAGCAGGTGGCTTTAGAAACAGAAAAAGGAAAGGTGATAGTTTTTTGCATGTTCTTAAAAGCTAATTCCGCACGACACAAAAACGTGAACTAGCTAGGTCAAACAATGTGCCGATTAGTTATCAAATTGCTAGAAAGGCCACCATTGTGGTGCCATTGATGACAGAAGCTATGTCAGCAAGGAACCATCAAATAGTTTTTAGAAGAAACATCACCTAGATCATACTAATTGATTGGACGGGTCGAGAGGCAAACAAAGGAGGGAGTGGATCAGGAGCCTGGAATCTATCCTTGTGGGTTCTAATAGTCAAGCTCAAGCAAGCAGTTAATGTGAGGCGAGCAAAGCAAACTTATCGAGCAAACAGACTGAATCTAACATGGAATTTGGGCAAGTTCGGTACAGAGTTCCAGGCACAATGTGGAATTCGCAATAATTTTGTGCATTCATATTCACAGGTAAAATAACAGAGAGTGGGGGACTGATTTTTGCTGCTGCAAATCAGACAGACAGACAGGCCCTAGCTTAGCAAATCAGACCAGAGTGAAGAAGAAGAAGAATGGATGGCAATTGCATCTAGCTCGTGTCTGGACTAGTAGGGAGCATAATAACCTTATTCTTAACCTTGATACGTGAGCATGTGTACGTGCATCCAGTGGATTAAGGACTCACTAAGCTAGAGCAAGCTTTATTTAGCAAAGATGATTGGTAATTAAACCATGAGATCAAGCAGCAGTATCTGTAATCTTACAACATTGATATGTACATAGTTTTGGTTCAAGGATTCACTGACCTTGAGATTGAAGGCGGGGATGAACCGATGAGTGGAGGCGCAGTGGTTGTTGATGCCGAAGTTGCTGCTGTGGACGTGGTCCTCGACGACGAAGGTTTTGCCACGGAGGTGGTCAACGATGACAGTCTTCACCTCGGTGGACGATGTGGATGGCGGTTGGTGGAGCTCCTGGTGGTGAGGTCCTCTTGCGGCTCCAATCTACAGCGACATGGGGGGGGGGGGGAGGACTGAGGCTGACGGCTCGGTGCTTGGAGGTGGCTCGGGGATCAGGGACAAGGAGGTTAGAGGCGGCGGTGCCAGTTAGGGCTAGGCAAAATGACATGGAGGAGGGCGGGGAATTAGCCTGTATATACAGTTATATGGTCATAGGTGACAGATGAAGACTGTCACCCGTTACCTATGATCACCACCTCTCACTTATAATATGTTATAGGTAATGGATGAAGAAGATCACCCATCACCTATGACTTGTAATAAGTGACGGGTAAATATAGTAAAAGGTGACGGGTGAAGAGTATCACTCGTTACCTATGACTAAACGTCGGATGATCTGCTGCAAACACGACTAAGCGCCAGAGATCGTGCTAGAAAGAAGTCCAGGAGGATGGAAAATTTGAACAGATCATGGAGTTGTGAACGACGGGTAATCTGGTGATCCACTAACGGATAAAATTGAGCTCACCAGACTTGTAATAAGTGACGGGTGAAGATAGTAAAAGATGACAGATGAAGAGTATCACCCATCACCTATGACAACATGTCGAATAATCCGCTGAGGAGGAAAAAGAGAGCGTCGAACCATCTAGTGAAGAGAAAAAGATTTTGCTGAACTAAAATACAAATAATTTGAAACCTTAAATTCAAATTTGACATAATATTACAAATTTGACATCAATATTACAAATTCAAATAGCTTAAAACCTAAAGTTCAAATTTGACATTAATATTACAAATTTGGCATTAATATTATAAATTTGACACTCAAAATCATATTCGCCGTTTCATGCTTTCTAGACATAGATCCCTTCGTTATGGTCAAAGTGCAAGTATGGAGTTTTCTCAGTCAGCAAAAGGTGTGGCACAATTGCAATAGCAAAAGGGGGATTTCTTGATTGAACTCCTCCTCATCAATGACGTTTGCAGCTCCGACGATGCGTCTTTTCCCAGCGAGAACCACATGATGCTTCTTCTTTATTGTGTCAATCACATAAAAGACTTAGCGAACTTCTTTAGTGAGTGCGAAGGATTCAAACTTGTATCTGACATGTTTGATATCAATGCTAGTGAATTCATACTTGTCACTAGTGACGCCCTTTGCCCTATTTACGCAACGGCACTGAAACAGGGCTATCTTGAATTCTAAGAAGTTCAGCTCTCAGATCTCCTCTATTTCACCATAGTATGTGCCCCTCTGTATGTCGTTGTCATAAGCATTTATACGAATACCACTATTCTGGTATATGCTCTTCTCATCTTGGGTAACCGTGTAAAATGTGTATTCGTTTATATCATACCCTTGATATGTCACAATTGTGTATGTTGGGCCCGATGCCAGTTTTTTTATCAGACCACTTTTAGGAGTACTCGATTGTCTGATTCAATCTCAGAACCAAGTGGTGAACATTTGCATATGTTGCCTCGCAACCTAGGTTTCGGTCTACCCTGGATTGTCTTCAAGTAGCATCTATTTGTGCTCATCGACATATGGGAACACTTCACTCATTTGTTGCAGCACGAGAAAATGAGCTTGGTTGTATGCCTACGGATCAAGAGTTATTGCCATCTTCCTTAGAACCCCTGCACCTGCAAGCCTCCCCTCATGGCGAGACTTAGGAACGCCAATTGGGTTATTTGGGTCAATGTAATCAATAGACCACTGCAATACCTCCTCCATCACTTAACCCTATACGATACATCCCTCAGAAAAGGCTCGATTCTTTACATACAACTTGAGAACGCCCATAAATCTCTCTTATGGAAACATGTGATGCAGAAATATGTAGCCAAGGTAATGTATCTCCTTCACAAGGTGAGGAATGAGATGGACCATGATATCGAAAAAAGATGGTGAGAAATAAACCTCAAGAATATGTAGAGTCTCAAAGTGTCTTTTTTCTAGCTCCGCCAGCATGTCTGAATCGAGCACCTTTTGTTCAATTGTATTGAAGAAAAAGCACAGTCTCATGATAGTCTTGCAGACCTTAATTGGGAGGATGTTCCTAATAGCTACCGCAAGCAATGACATCATCATCACATGGCAATCATGGGACTTCATTATAGCGAAATTCATTTTTAGCTCTTTCACCGAAACAAGTCTTGCGATATTGGACGAGTAACTGGAGGAAACTTTCACACTGTGTAAGAACTCACAGAATTCTTTTTTCTCCTTCTTGGAGAGAGTGATAGCTGCTGGGAGTAGGTATTTTTCTTTGTCTGTATCATGAAGTTTCACCCTTAATCCCATTTCGTCAAGACCAGCTTGTGCGTTCTCATGATCCTTTCTTTTTTGCTTCATTTGGAGCAATGTACCGATCAAACTCTCACAGATATTCTTCATTATATGCATGTTATCAATAGAGTGGCGAACATATAATTTTTCATAATACTCTAGCTCAAATAGTATTGATTTCTTGTTTCACATTCCTTTTTGTTCATGATCCTTGGAGGATCGTTCACGCTTGCGAAGGACAACATTGATATTCTTAACCTGATTGTGGACATCTTCCCCTCTGAAATGTCTTGGATGTAACGCTTTCTCCATTGTACCATCGAATTGCTTGTCCATGTTTCGGTACGGGTGCTTCCTTGGAAGGAAACGTTGATGCCGCATATACACTATTTTCATTAAGTTGTTCAACGTTAAACTGCATGTGTCATCTAAGCAATAGGGGCAAGCTTCACCTTTTCTTTTGCTCTGACCTGATAAGTTACAAAGTACTAGCAGATCATTGATGGTGATAAACACCATGACGTACAAGGTAAAGTACTTTTACTTGTACTAATTCGAAACCTCGACGCCTTCCGATCAGAGTTTCTTAAGATCATCGACTAAAGGCCTTAGGTACAAATCGATATCATTGCCAGGTTGTTTCAGTCCTGATATCAATATTGACAACATAATGTATTTCCGCTTTTTACAAAACCAATGTGGAAGATTATTGATCGATAATACAATAGGCCAGGTGCTATATGAGGTACTCATGTTGCCGAATAATTCATGTCATCTGTGCTCATACCAAACCTAAAATTTCTCAATTCTTCAGCGAACCAACCAAATATGGAATCAATGGTTCACCACTGAATGGAATCCACGGGTGCTGTATCATTGTGTCATTCTTCTGACACTCATTATGCCAACACACCAATTAGGAATCCTTTCTATTGGCAAACAATCGCTTCAGATGGAAAATTATAGAAAAATACCACACCATCTTCCTAGAAGACTCTTTACTTTTCTTGCCTCCATCCCCGTCACCATCATTATTTCTATGCTTATATCGATAGTTCCACAAATGGGACATTGATCCAGTTCTGCATATTCTCCATGAAACAAGATACAATCATGCTTATATGCATGTATTTTTTTTTCTATTTCTAGTCCTAGAGGATAAATTATCTTCGCGTCTTAGACATCCTTGGGCACCAAATTCCCCTCCGTAGCATGTCCCTTAGCAGATCTAGCAATGCTTCAAAACTCATATCAATTCAACCATGGGATGCCTTTAGCTGTAGGAGCTTTAGGTCCCCAAATAACAGTATGTACTTCTTCTTACAGTTAGGATAAAGGAGCGTCTTGAAATCTTGCATAAATTCCTGGAATTTAGCAAACTCACCATTATTATACTCATCGTGCCGCTTGATATCCCGCACTATCTGGTCCACATTCTCTACAAAATCCATGAGATCATTAACATTGAAACCTAATATGTCCTCATCCCTGAGATTATAATCTATATCACCGAGTATAAGTCCTTGATCCACACTGTTGGCATGAAGGCCCCGATCCATCTCTCCTTCGTTAAGGCCTTCCTCGCCATATTTGTTCCAATGTGTATAATTATCATTAAATCCATGCATGACCAAGTGTGCATGAACATTGTCTTGTTTCAAAAACTTCTTATCATTCTTGCAATCGCGATATGAACAATACATTGTTATTTTACCCTGATCTTGATCTTTCATATCTGCTAATGCAATAATCATGAAATTATTCACCCCGCTTAGATACTCTGGACAAGTCCCGGTCTCAAGGTACATCCAACTTATGTCTGCCATCTACAATGCGAAAATATTCATTCTTCATTAACAATTATCTTAATTGCGTGATTAAGCATGTGATTAAAAATTTTATACAACTACACTAGATCTGTGGCATCTCGCGGTAGATCGGGCAAACCTAGTATCAAATCTAACATAAATACAACTCATTTGTACTAAGATTTTGGATAAAGATGTAAAATAGTTGATTATAACTCAAAGAAAAAAATCTACCAAATAGGAGTTAGAGGAGGAGGAAATGGAAAGATGCAAACCTTTAAAGACTTAACAACAATTCAAACTTCAAATCTACAAGATATTTGTGTTTCTAGCGGAACCAAAGAAAATCGTCAGAAGTTGGTGCCAAAACCTAGCTCTATAACTATTGGGCGCGCAGTAACTGGTCAACTCTAATAACATAGCTAGTCATCAGTGACCGGGTTGTAACATCACCCATCACTAATGTCAGGTCATAAATGACGAGTGATGTTACGACCCGTCATTGATAACTGGCTCAGGGAAACCCAGCACTAATATTAGGTGATAAATGACGGGTCATAACATAATCCATCACTTATGACTAGTGCAGTGAGATCCGTTACTAATATAGTATATATTAGTGACGAGTGTAATTACGACTCGTCACTAATATCATTAGTGATGAATAACTTTATGACCTATCAGTATATCATCAGTGACTGTTTATAGTCTGATCATGACCCAACATAAATAACATCTCATAGGGAGAACCGTCACTAAATCGTGCCGTATTTATCTGTTTTTTATGTAGTGTAGGCCCGGGATATGCAGCGACACCATCTTGATGAGTGTAACAGTCTAGCTTACGAACAAGTTGCAAGTCTCTTGTTCTCAGATGGAATGATATATGCACTGGGTCGATGGTTAGATGCGTAACGTCGTGCACGCAAGTGTTTGCCGTCGTACAACATCATCGCAGAATAATTTGGCTGGGTGCATGCACTTGATCGTAAAGTAGACAACTTTAGGCTTGCAAAAAATTGACAGCGTACTGCATCAACCTGATTGACTCCATTATTTGTCTTGTGACAGACGAGTACTGCATGCCACATCATCAAGAGGTTAGCGTGTCATTGCCGACGTGGCACGGGGTCCATGGCCACGCGTGATTTCTTATACAGCATGGGCAGTAGGTAAGAGCACCCACAGTGCTTGTTCGAACCAACCATTGGATGAGGCGGATCTTGGTCCGATACCTCCACTCCTCCGGTGCTTGTTCGATTACTGGCCCCAACGGAAAAATAAGGCGTTACTATTTGACAGCATCTGTTTTTTCGTTTTTCAGACGATGAGAGCTGTTAGATGGATATCCGGCTAACAACCTTTGTCAGATCCTGCCTCACCTATAACCTTTCTTCAACCGGTACTGGCTCGCTCCCCCACCTCCTGTCATCTCCGACAGTGGTCCCTCCACCGGATGCGCCGTCGCCGTATGTCCCTCGCTAACAACTCGTTTTTACACTCCCTTGTGTGGCACTAGCCCATCGGAGGTCATGTGCCTCACACAGACAGCGGTACTCCTGTCGCCTAGTCGCTCCAGCAGGAGCTCTTCTAAACCTGGTGACGAAGGAAGCTCTCTAATCCCCACCGACGGCAACCCACTTTCCTAAACTCCTAGAGTCCAGACACATTCATACAATCGCCTGAAAAGTTTTGAGATTTCAGGTGCCTGATGTAACACCATATATTTTAGCATTTAGAGGTTAGCCAAAAAACACTCTTTTTAAAAAAAAATCTTGAAGAATTAAGCCAACATAAAATTCAAGAAATATATATGTGTCTATGTATATATTTGTATGTACATATATTATTATTTAGACTATGTATTTTAAAATTTATATGAGTCAATTTCTAAATTTGAACCCTGCATCAACTCGAGCATTTGCATTTTGGTTTCTCGAGATCTTTGGATCTTTTAGTGGCAATTCGAATTTGAATGTCTCTCAAATTCGAATCATGTCTTAGTTAATTTTGGCTGAATCTTAATCTAATTCAATTCTTAAGATTTCAAACTTCCAGCTCATCGCCCAAATCGAGCCCTAGAATAATCTCCTGACTTTTCCATTATCTTAGATCCTATCCAAAGCCGAATTCATTCAAATTTCCATAGAATTCGTATTCGAATAAAAATTCAGATCATTCAAGATTTAATCAAATGCATTCCAAATTATTCACTTCATAGATTCAATTCAATTCGATTCAAATCTTGGTTCAAGTTCAAATCTCATAATTTAAATCCTTGTTCCAGAATCATGTCAAATTATATTTCAAATTATTTAATTTGAATTATCATACATCCAATTTTACATTCGAATAAATTTATTTAAATTTGTCATTTAAGTTTCCTCTCTCTCCTTAGATCTTTCTCTCTCTCAGACTTTCCTCTCTCCCTGCTCCATGTTCATCAGCCCCAAAAATACATGTTGGTTACTGTTCATCATCCAAAAGTCTCTGTTCTGTCCTACCTCCTCACCGTTCACACTGCCACCGCACACAGAGGGCTCTCGCCGCCTCACCCGCACATGCCCGTTCACTCTGTCTCTCCCTGATCTTTCTCACGAGAGCAGCAAAAGCAAACAACGCCACCAACACTTCCACCGCTCCCTCTCCAAAACAGAGCAGCAGCACCGGCCGATCTCACTCATCTGCTTATTCTCCACCTGCAACAAAATTATCCCCACACCTGCACAGAGCAATACATCCACACCGACGCATCACAGGGCACCCTGAGCTCCTCTGCTCCTCTTGCTCTACCTGCACGAGGACAACTCCACAAGCCACAAGCCACACATCCATCCACATATGCATCGCACTTGAGCCCAACTCCGCTCGCCACATTACTACAGAAACAGTTTTTAGAGGTAATAGTTTTTAACAGACGTTTAGCTACCCATCTCTGGTAGAAGGCATATGAAAATAGATAATATTCATAGGTGTAAAAGAGATAGTATGTGATAATAAGTTTTTACAGACGGTTCTATATGTGGATCGGCTTTGGTAATATAGCCGATTCTTTAAGGGGACTGGCTCTAGTAATCGATCTCTGAATTGACGTTTTTTTAGCCTGAAAGAACCGAATTTTTTTGCCCGACCAGCACCCCCGGTCATGCCACCGCAAGTCACAAGTTATGTGATTTTTTACATAAAATTCATATGCGTGCAGTTCGCGACACTTAACCCAAGACCTCTCAGCTCGCGCAATACATCCTTACCATCTCACTATAAAAGTACCAGTGATACTAATAGCATATGCAATCATTTTAATCTCTTATGTCTGAAACTTTAAATGATTATGTAGACATTTAAATAACCTAAAATGAAATGGTTTTCAACTAAAAAATTGTAGATCTCATCGAGGGCCACAATTTTCATATAAAGTTTATTCTCATCTGACTTCATATGAAAAGGTTATAATTTTTTTAATTTAAGCTGTCATCCATTACTAGAACCGTATGTAGTCATTATCTCATTTCAAGAGGCGGTTATCATAAGTAATTGTCTATGCAAATTTGTTTTTACATGCGGCCCAAAACAGTAGAGGCCTACTTAGGTGGTTTGTCATATGAGCCACCTGATGAAAGACAATTTGGATGTCCAAAAAATAGTTTTTGTAGTTGTGCCAAGTGCCTCGGTGAGCATCACCTTCCTTCTCTCCCTACTTCCCTCTTCAATCGCCTTTGGCCACCTGCAACTGCCAAGCCATACCACCGCTCAGCCGCACTTAGCAATGCTGCCCAGCCAGCCTGGCCTACGGCACCGCTCGCGCGCTGTCACGGCCTTCCCCGCTGAGCCATCGAGCCGACCCGACCTGACCTGCAGCCCTGCTCGACCGTGCCCGTCGTCGACGAGGCTTGCCGCGACCCCGCCAAATCTGGCCACCCCGCGAGCTCGGTCGCCGGGATTGGCTTCCTCATCATGGCCCACCTCTTTCCCCGTCGAGTTGGGCCCCACATAGTTCTAGCTACCATCGGCAGCTCCACCGTGGCGCCCAACCAGCCAACGCCACCCAACCACCTGTTGCACGGCCCCTCTGCACCACCGGCTTGGACCCCCCTCGACCCTGGTTCCCCGAGCGACACGGTGCCGCTATCCCCCACCAGCTCCCCTCTCTAGTCGGTCTCTCTCCCTGGCACGCCCCTCTCTCACCGCTCTCCCTCTCTCTATTCCTCTTTCTTTCTCTCTCTGAGCATCTCTTAAAGAAAAAGTCGGCTGGCCTTATCTCTTTTTCCCCACACCTCTATCACACTAGCACGTGGGCCCACTAGCAGACCGGTCCACGGCCTTGATCCATGATGGACCGCCTTCTATGCCCAACCCAGGTCCACTGAGCCACAGAGCAAGTCCACCAAACTCGGTGCACCATGGACTCCCCTCACAAGCCCCTCGGTTCACAAGCCCCGCGGACCGAGTTCACAAAATTGTGCCCCTCAAATCTTCCGCAAGCCGTATCTCCTTCTTTTAACTCTAATTCTGGTAATTCTTTCGTCAATATTCCTCTAAAATCATAATCTACCTCCCTACCAAATCTTGTGTTTTTAGGAGTTCATTTAGTTTTCTCGTTAAGTATTTATTTTTACCATAGCGCTTTCTAACCTAGAGATAGATATAGCACTTTTAGCTAGCCAGAAAATATATTACGGTGTAGAGTAATTCAATAACCATGTTTAGGTTATAATCGTAGTTTAGTCACATATGATAACCTAGATCAAAGTGTAGGTTTAATCCTTTTGTTAATTAAGAATAGTTTGTAGATTTAGATTAACTAAAGGATTGCTTTTTAATTAATGTTGTGATATATTTAATTCATGCTTTGGCTATAAGATTTAATCTTAGTATAATTAATTAATAAGTTAACTAGTGTAGCTGTTAGATAAATAAATATCATTTATTAGAATATAATAAAATAATTTAACGTTAGTAATTTAATTAATTAGATACTATTTTAGTAAGAGTAGTTTAACCTAGTTAATTAATTACATAAATGCTTTTATTATAGCAATAAAATATAGCTCAATTGGTTTAGTAAATAAATAGTAGGTAATTAGGATTAGTTACTAGATAACCTTGGTTTAGTGCAATAACTTAAAATAATTAATCACGACACTTAATCACATATAGTCACTTAGAGATATACTTATGTATATATGTATACAGGCTCGTAAGTCACATGTACATATATGTCTGTACACATGCTCCTATCCACACATAGAGAACCTTAGTTGTTGCTTTCCGGTAGTTAAGCTAATAGAACTACCTAGTTAATCATGACTCAATTAGGCTTTTTCTTAAGTCAATAAAATAACTAGGTTAACAATTTGACCTGGCTTTGTTAGATAACTCCACTAGACTCTGTATGTCAGTTTTGCATAGCTAAGAGCAGTCGATCGTCTTCCCGCTAGGCTAGCTTAAGCCATTGTCTCCAGGTCATTCTTCTTTTGCTTTGATGTTCTTTTGGTTTTATTTTGGTGTTCCTTTGTTTGGTCATTGTGCACTTTTTGTTGTTAAATTTCATAGGCTCGAAGCCAAGAATCTAAGCAAAGACACGAGGAAGAAACTGAAGGTGAGGCTCGATGATAAAAACTCGGGAGACTCAAACGACAAGATCAATCGAGAATTGACCTTCATCAAGGCAAGTCATAACTCCTTAATCATGTTGATCCCATATTTTCAATATACTAAAATGATGAACTAAAACCTGGTAGTTATATATGCATGCTATATAATAGTTTCTCTTCAAATGTTGGTATTAGTTATAACCTATTTACTAAACCATACTATAATCACTACTTGTAATATTCAAATAGTAATTATAGAGTAATCTCAATACCTGATATACTGATGTTGGATGAAATCTTGTCAACTAGTATGCTTAGGGCTAGTCACTCTGCTCTCTTCAGATACGCTTGCTCTCTCATCGGAGAGTACTTAATCACTTATTCTTATGATCACTTGCTTTGCGAATGAGTGAAATGTGTTGAGGTGATTGATGGTGTGTGTGGTTGAAAATGATGCGATGTTAAGAAAACCCTAAAAACCGCTATGGCAGGGGTGAGTGGGGTAGTCCTCGAAAAGTTGGAGGCAATCTCCTACGGGTATTCCTTGGACAAGGATGCCTCCTGGTAAATAAGTCCTCAGGGGAGGATTGATGGTATGAAGATGCTTGCCCCGGTCGTGTAAGGATCGAATCATTGAGCTGTTGTGCTAAGCCATCTCGTGCAACCATGCATCCTGTTATGAGCAAGACTTGACTTTTGTATCTCCAGATCAAGCTGGAAATTTTACTAGGAGGTCAGGGGAGCAACGAAAACTCAAGTGTATGTCAGATGCTCTGCGAAGGTATTATTGAACAAAACTCTTTATGAAGGTCCAGGTGGTATCCTAGCATCCCTTACGTAGACCTAGAGCACTTGGGTGTCTCGTAGTATAGTCCAGCAAAGAAGGGTGATTGAAGTATCTCGGTACGATTTTCTCCTCCGCTTGTAATGGTTGGAGGCTGAGTATATCGTGTGAGTATAGTGTATAACATCTGCAAAGTGTAAATCTAATCGAATAGTCGTATCTGCGATCATAGACATACAAAGTTACAAATTCACAATGGTTAGATTTGTGGTGTGCGTACCCTTCAATGTGTGAGTGGGTGGTGTGCTAGTGATTTGGAGAAATCCAGTTGTATGTCGTTGAAACTGGTTAGACTAAGTGTCATCCAGCTAAAAGATGGGAACTATAGGGGAACGGATGGCTTTTCCCTAAGGCCAACAACTCTTATCAAGAAAATATGTCTTTTGATTAACTAGTTTAAACTAAGTGTTACACCTTAATTCACATTATATATAAAATTAGCTTTTCGTCTAAACTATAGTCCTATGGCTTTATCTTGGTTACCTCACTTATGCATCTACTCAATTTCTTAAAGTAGTGTTAGGACTTATTGACTGTCTTTCGTACTCAGTCTTGCTACTTTTACATTGTAGAGATGGAGATCAACCTCGACTCAGATAAAGTTAAAGAGAAAAAGTCTAAGGTCGTGTTCACACCAAGTTGCCTATAGTATTGGGTTGTTTCACTTTATACCACTTTGTTATGCTATGGACTCTTTTATATGGCTGGTCTGCCGTGAATCCTAGTTCACGAGATCTTTGTTCGTTCTCTTCAGGTAATTACTTTATTAGAAGTATGTATTTAATAGTATTCTATTCAATTATATGTATATTAGCTATTTGATTAAAAACTGATAAAGAGATAAAGAGGAATCCGAGATCGGGTCCAACACCTGAATTCTAGGAAGCTTGGAAAAAAATTAGCCGCTAGCTGTTGCTCCGCCTCTCTCTCTCTCCTTACGGCCACACCGAGCAGTCCAGCACAATGATCCATGGACGAAATAGCTTTCTTTTCCGCTTGGTTCGGACCGAAAGTTTGGTTAATTAGATTTTGGCTTCTGACACCATGGTTAGACTGCCGCAATATGCTCTGTTCGGTATGTCTAGCTCTCGGTTCAATTTATGAAAACAATGGAGGCGCTCTAATGGCATGTTGATGACGTCACACTTAGTAAACTAGACGTACAAATCCTAAGTACTGGATTACTAGCTTAACCCACCCCCAAAAGTTTTTTGACTTCAAATGTATTTTGCTTTCGTTACTCCTAATTCTTCGTTTTGAGGTTAACTTAAGTTTTAAAATGTGACACAGGGTCTCGTGGCTAGCAAGCATAGAACCAGGTTCGAATCCTTCCTTGTTACGAATATGTTGGGTGCACGCCTCTCCCCCTTAATAATCTTGCTGTTTTTAATTCTATCTGTTTTTCGGTTAACTTTTCATATCATTGCGCTTATCAAATCAAAATGGTTTGCTTTCGAAGTCTCACCGAGGACAGATTGTTTTCATTAGTTACAAAAAAAAAAAGGTCCTACCCAAGTATATATCCCTGGAGGTAATGGCATCTCCTTTATTTGAAGATGAAAGTAGATATATACCAGTTTCTCCCAGCACTGAATTAATGTCTCGAGCCGACACAAATGGTTAGGCAAGAGGTACATTGTTGCATTATGCACTTGCTCCTGTCCCTCTAGTTAATCTGATCCATGTCTTGTACTATAGTACAGCGTGAAGTTGGCAGCCAACCAAACCATCAACATGCATGCATGCATCCATGGGCCCCGCTACTTAAAGGTTATTGATATAAGTATGTTGCTTATTGCTTGGTTTTCAATCCTACTCCCCATAGTTAGCTATAAGGCCACTCCCAATAATAGTAGTGTCATTCATTTTAATTGGATGGAGTCCATGTTATAGCAGTGAGTTACTCGTATAGTGCTATGAGGCCTACACCAAATGTTGATTATCTTCAACATGTTTTTCAATATTATGTGCACATAGACTAAGTATTTGACAGTGACTACATGTCACCCCTTTTCTAAGTGGAGACTAATACTTTAGCAGTGAATTTTTCACCTATCATGAAGGTCTACACCAATAATTATTCAATACGTATATTGAATTTTCATTTTGCATTATTACTTAATATTTAGCATGTACAAAGTCTATGTCTTTGTAAATGACCATATGTCACCCACTTTCTCTGAAGTGGAGTTCGAAATATTAACAGCGAATTTTCCGTCAGTCGTGTATTGAAGGTTAACAACTAATGTCACTCTTGATATATTTTTGTTCATCATTTTTTCTTAAATAAACAACAAAAATAGTGCAAAATATTTTTGATAAATATCCTCTATAACATTGATAAAACACACGATAGTGGATAGCTTCTCGCCCACTACCTTCAATGTGTATTACCAAGATTTGTAGAACATGTTCCATATTTTAGCAATGATTATCAAATCACCTATTCCTTCATAAATAGAGACCAAAACATTAGCAGCGACCTAGTCGCATATTATTTATAGAATACTACATCTATATTCAAGACACATCTTGAATTTAAATTTTGCACATATTACAACATTTTCGTGCTATTTAATTTACTATCATGGTAAATCAACTAAATACATGATCATTTCATGTAGTGCATGGCTCATATTTCCAACAATGAGTTTAATAGCTCATGTTAGATGGTCACAACTATTTAAATTGGGCTATAGATATAAAACTTTTTTTAACATCCCAAGGACTCTTTGCAGCAATAACTGCACATCAACTTGAAGCCCAGTGGTATTTGGACAACTCAAATTTGCTGCCTTATATTTTTAAGGTGTCACCTCCATTCAGATCCATTATCTGATGGAAGAGGATCCACATGATCTTTGAACATCATTCAAAGAGTGCTATGATCAGCAAAAAAAAAAAAAAAGATTTTCTTCTGCTAGAAGCAATATACGAATTGCCTCTCATTCATTTCCAGGACTATAAGTCTGTGGTAGATTATAACTCTGCAGTTCAGAAGATCTACTATGATTGTGTTTCTCTGATCAACTTGTCTTAGACGCGGATACGATCGAGAAGATTTTATCCACTTTCTTTCCGGCTAATAGGTTATTGCCACAGAAATACAACACCTTGAAGAATTTCAAAGGAAAGTAGGAACACAATATCAAGCACAATTATTATGGATCCAACAAGGTTAATGGCATTTTTTAAAGTAAAATAACAATAATGACAACTGACAAATTTGTCATAAGTATGAATGTATGAATCATCGTACTAAGAAATAACATGCCACTAAAGCATTTGGTTGATCAATATCTCAGATCTATTGGAAAAGGAATACAAAGTTCAAGGGGATAAGTTTGAAGATCACTTCAAACAGGAAATAATATAAAAGCAAGTTGTTATCAATATGTTTCTAAGAGGATTACAACAACATGATCCAGCAAAAAATTGGATAACTTCCTCAATAAAGGTAACATACTTGTGTAATTCAATTGCCAAGACATGCTTGGAGACCTCAATTTATCTCCTAAATCCACAAGAATTGTTATAAACCTATCTCAGTACTACTAAATATTGTAATTTGATTGTTTCCATTATTTATATCTCTAAAAAATACTATTGATATGAATTATATATATGAGTGAACTCTGATTTACTCTATATAGATTTTTATGGGAAAAATCAGATGCATAAGAAAATAAGTTTAATAGATAGTTGTATCGCTAATACAAAATCAAGGAAAATAAAATATTTCCATACTCTTGAAAAGAGGCAAGGAAATATTACGATAAGCGTTGGGCACGATACATTGATGTCGGTTATGGCAGAGCTACAATCATTCTCTCAATTGCTATTCAAATTTGTAATCGAGGATACACTCATGTATCCTGATTCTACACATACCATATTAAATTACAAAGATATCCATCAAAATAGTTTCTATTGGAAACACATTGATGAGGACATCACTCATTTAGATACACGTACTACAAGTGATCCTCCTGTGATTGATCCATTAAAGGGACCGATTACACGGGCTCATGCATGTCGTTTAACTCATGAGGTGAATTCGTTACTCGTTGTCTATACTAATAATTATAAGGATGGGATGCTACTCAATTTTTGTGAATTTTTTATGCTTAGAAATATGGACGGGGCTCAAGCCCACTTCAAGTGAGAGTCGGAACTCGGTGTAGATTCAGCAGACAATGCCGCACTAAAACGGCCATAACTTCTTCATATAGAGTCCAAATAAGGTGTTCTTTGATGTGTTGGAAAGCTAAAGATGATAGATTTGTTTTGGTACTGGTCCCAGCTCTAGATTCACGGTGGATTATTTTGTGTCGTCAAAATAATGTGATGTGTCACAATTTTGGGCCATATCGGGCCTTGTAAATGTGTTCAGGTCTAAACTCAAGTTGTGGATGCCCCCCTGGTCGCCCAAAACCCTAGCACGCCCCTATTCATATATCTAGCAGCCGTCATCATAGACTTTTTGGGTTTTGCCTAGATTAATCTGTCACTGAACAGTTTCGCCATCGTTCGGTTTGTGAAACCCCAACTCGTGAGCTTAATCATATTTGCAATTTCAGATTGTGTTCTTCCATGTTCTTGCTTGTGTTCTCGATTCGCTTGCAGGAATTAGCCTTCTTGGCGAGGTCAATCGTATCGCGCGTGGTTGATAACCAATGGAGCAGTGGTGTAGCGATTGCAAGGGTTGCGTTCTATCCTGATCGGAAGCCTTGGATCGTCAACGTCGAGTCTCCACCAATCGACTTACCATTACCTAACGGAAGATCGGGCCTAATTCTCTCATCAACTGGTATAAGATTTTCAGGTTGCCCGCTAGGTAATTTCGTTTTTCCCTTAGATTAGTTCTGTTTTCATCACCTAGAGTCTACAAAAAGCCAAAAATATTTCCCTTGTCCGCTGTCCTACAACCCTTTGGGCCTTGCAGTTTCTTTTTTGGTGTCGTCTTGTTGAGTTTGTGTCCATCATGGTTGAGTCTTGTTGCTAGTCTAGAGTAGTGTTCTTGGTTTTAGTTCAATGCCCATGCTATTGTCACGCCGCTCTCCCACCACCCCCACCCCCACCCCCACCAACAAGTCGAGCCACTAGAGCCCTCGCGAACCGCCTTGTGTTAATTCTCGCCACACTAGCCCAAGATAGGTCACAAGTCATCTTGTATCACTCGCCCTGCCACCGCAACCCTTCTTTTTTATCTGGCAATCCGATTGCTTGCTTGCCCTAATTTCATGGGCTTACCGATTGAGTAGGGAAGCTTTTCCCTAATTTTCCGCTGCTGTTATCATCCATAGCCCAAGGAAGCTTTGCCTTAGGTGTGTTTACATCACTAAGCAGAGTTACTTAGCCATGTCCTATGTTCGATTGATAGGGAAGCTTTCCCCTAAACCGACAGAAGAAAATAAGTGCGCATAAATCCTAGTTGGAGTAGTGTTCACTAAATCGGGCGTAACTTTTGCCAACGAACTCGGATTTGGACGTTCTATACGTTGTTGGAAAGCTAATTTTGAGCCCGACGTGAAAAAACCAACTAGTATTTGACTTTTTCCCTGTTTGATCCCCAAATTCGACTGTTTAGACCCTCTTTCGAGGCTCAAAAGTTTCAGCACCTGTTTTTCACATCCTGCTATCTATCGCTTTGTGATCTGTTTTGGCTTTCCTTGCTTCCAAATTTTGTGCCTATATTTTTTAGGCCCTTTATAAGTGTGTGCTACAACATCTGGAAAAGAAAGTGTGCAAAAAAATAGATAAAAAAAATATTGTTGTAAAAATCAGAAATATTAAAGGCAATCAGATTGTGGTAGCACACTGTGTTCTTTGTACTTGGTCCTTTCTTTCAGCTTGTTGTACTAGGTCTAGGGACACGCTAGGGATCAGCAACGATAACTACTTTAGACATTTATTCAGCTTTGCTAATCTGATTATGATTTTACTACTCCTTGCTACCATATTGTTCCGTGCTAAGCTACACTTTCTCTTGATCAGAACAAGTCCTTTCTTGCAATCATACCCTCGCTCGACAAGTTATCAAGAAGCAGCCGCCAATTGTTCCACCTGCTGCATTGGTAAGAACACTTGTAAGAGCGTGGTAAGACGCTTGAGTGTGTGTGATTCCACTGCCTAATAGTGATAGGGATAATTTTGTTTTGTCCTTTGCTTTCTACTAACCATGGCAGATGATCCGACAGATTTCAAGGACTGTGTCTCCAAGGGATTAGGCCCAATCTTCCATTAGGTAATGGTAAGTCGATTGGTGGAGACTCGACGTTGATGATCCAAGGTTTCCGATTAGGACAGAACGCAACCCTTCCAATCGCTACACCACTGCTTCGTTGGTTATCAACTGCCCGTTGCACAATTGACCTCTCCAAGAAGGCAAATTCCTGCAAGCGAATTGAGAACACAAGCAAGAATGTGGAAGAACACAATCTAAAATTGCAAATGTGATTAAGCTCACGAGTTTGGGGTTTCACAAACCGAACGACGGCGAAATTGTTCAATGACAGATTAATCTAAGCAAAACCCAAAAAGTCTATGATGACAGCTGCTAGATATATGAAGAGGGGCGTGCTAGGGTTTTGGGTGACCAGGGGGACATCCACAACTTGGGCTTAGACCCGAACACATTTACAAGGCCCGATATGGCCCAAAATTGTGATACAACACATTATTTTGATGACACAAAATAATTCACCATGAATCTGGAGCTGGGACCACTACCAAAACAAAGCTATCGTCCTTAGCTTTCCAACACATCAAAGAACACCTTATTTGGACTCCATATGAAGAAGTTATGGCCATCTTAGTGCAGCGCTGTTTGCTGAATCCAAACCGAGATCCGACTCCAGCTTGAAATTGGCTTGAGCCCCATGTGACTTGGCTGTTCCATAGGTGCTTCTCCCATATTCCTAAGCATAACAAATTCACAAAAATTGAGTAGCATCCCATCCTTATAATTAGTAGTATGGACAGCGAGTAACGAATTCACCTCATGAGTTAAACGACATGCACAAGCCCGTGTAATCGGTCCTTGTAATGGATCAATCACCGGAGGATCACTTGTAGCGCGTGTATCTAAATGAGTGATGTCCTCATCACACATAATAAAACAATGATGAATATTTCTTCATCACCATTACAGATATGACAATCAAATGCTTGAGAAAATTACTTCATTTTCATTTGAATTATATCATACATACATCAATCCCGTAGCATATGTTGTGTTCAAGATAATTTTTGAAATCTTGATAAATTCAAGATTGGCACGATTGCCTTTGTCATCCTAGTTTATGGATGATAAGAAAAATTATCAGTAATTCTATTGATCACAATATCAAATGATGCAAAATTCCCAAAATCCTCATATTTTGTGTGCACTATATGGGGGCACAAGGAAATTAATTTTAAGGTCCTCCTACCTTAAAAATTTATAATGAGACACTCAATTCCCTTGATCGCAATTAAGGAGATATATGTGGTCATATTCAACCATTATATAGACCATTAAGGTACTACTCATAGATGCATCTACAAATTTATTGCTAAAATTATCAAATTATGAATAAATTTTCCTAAACACAAGATAAAATCCATTACAATGGATAATGCCGTTGAATTCAATTCATATGCCTTTAATTATTATTGTATGACCTTAGGCATTAATTTGGAGTATTAAGTACCTTATGTGTACAAGCAATAATAGTCTAGCTGAATCTCACATCAAGAAAATTAAAAGTAATTGCACGACCATTACTTCAGAATTGCAATTAACCAACCTCATGTTGGAAATCATGCGGTCTTACACACTGTAGATTTAATTCAAATAAGATCAACTGGATATTATACGACTTCCCAATTATAATTAAGTACGTAGAAATCAAATGAGTATTTCTCATTTGCGATAATTCATTTACATTGTACCGATATCACTAACACATCGTACATCAATGGGACCCATAAGAAACTGGGGTATAAGGTATATTTTTGTTCAATCATAAATACCTCAAGCCCCTAAGAGAGGACTTATTCATAGCTCGGTACGCTGATGAGGACAATTTATAGGCATTAGGGGTGATCAAAAGTACCAGAAAGAATACCAAAAAATAAATTAGAATGCCACATGTATTCAGTCATTAAAAATGGACATTCAGTCCATAGATCCACATACTAAAGAATCTGAACATGAAGTTTGAAGATTCATAAATTTACAACACATTGCAAATTATCTGTCAGATGCATTTACTGACAGCAAAGGTGTCACTAAATCATATCATCGCGCTCAATGCGCCAAGAAAGAGTGGAGGTACCTAATAAAACCCTCAACTCCCAAATGCAAATAAGAGGGGGAGAAGTAAGGTCACAAGGGATAATGCTCTTTTATAAGTATTTGTGGAAACAAAACAGTAAATGCAAATCAACCTGAAGTTGCTTAACACCTAACGGATACTCAATATCCAAGGCCAATGGATGCTCAACATCCACAACCTAGCACCAATGTGTGCACTGTTGGGGGAAACTAGACCAAACTGAAGATAATAGTTGGAGGTCACTATCAAAGGTCCCTCCAGAGCCTTCGGCCTCTAGACTCGGCAGGAGGCCCCATCCCCGAAGGCTGCAAGTCTCTTCAGACCACCTCTCCAGCTCATACGTGGCCTTCCGAAGACTCGGAGCTACGGCAAGTACCCTCGAAGCCTTCGGCCTCTGAACTCAACAGGAGGCCTTATCCCCAGGGGATGTTGACCCCTTCGGGCTGCCCCTCCGGTGCCCATGCAGCCTTCCAAAGAAAGGACACCCCCCTCTCTGCCGTCGACCTAACGCGAAGTGATAGGTGATAAATACCGGTGCAAGTGGTGCTTATCCTAATACCCCAACATGATGCAAGTCATCCTGACACCCTTGGCAGAGCGGCGCTGGGCTGTAATTGGCAGCCGACTCACCCCTCAGGGGGCAAGCACCAACATAGTTACCACGGTAGATATTTATCTTCTATATAGGGTAAAAGGTAGTTATCCAGGATAAGGCCTAGTAATTCGGCCAAGTCCTAGATATTTGTACATTGTGATAACTTATACATTAAGCTACGTACTACCTTATAAATTGGGGGTCGTGGTCACCTGAAAGGAGACAGAAAAAAGAGGACACGGTCAACACAGCACAGAGGAGTATAATCACAAAGTTTTCCTGTGATACTCTCCCTAGCCCAGTCCATATCTTTACTATCAATACATTTGTGACGGTCCTTCCTCTCGAACTTTTTCTCCAAGCTTGAGTCTCCTCCTGAGAAGAAACTCTCGCCGTAGTTGCTGGGGCAAGACGATATCTTGCTCCAACAGTTGGCATCGTCCATAGGGATATCGAACACAGAAGTGCTAAGAGAGGTAGGAATCCACTAGAAAAATCACCTACGCGCTAGCCACCATATCCACCGTTACAACCATGCAACCATACGCGTGGCCGTCTCAGCCGTGCGCATCATGTATATCCTCCAGCCCCGCCACCATATGGGACGGCGCTCCTCAAGCCTTGACCAACCTAGAATCTTGGGTCGGTATGAAAACTCCAGACGGCACGGAGCCCTTCCAACCTCTACATGGCAAAGACCTCACTGCACCAGAAGAGGTCGAGGACGAGGTCGCAGCCAAGCAGGCCACCTTCCAGTGGTTCTGGGCGGTCGAACCACGGAATGTCCCTGCCTAGACTTGGTCCCAGGGTATCTCCTTTGACAACACCTGGGACGCCCCGGTTGAGCCTACACCTACAAAGAACCTATACACCCAGCGTCCTCCTTGGGCCCCCCTGGTAGAGGAAGGTTCTGAAGAGGCGCAATGCCCAGGAGTGCGTAGACCCCGACTGCGCCTCCGATGCAGCCCTTGAGATGCCAATCGCACGCGGGAAACTCCAAGTCCACCTC
The DNA here is from genome assembly GCF_958298935.1 of Phragmites australis. Lineage (NCBI taxonomy): Eukaryota > Viridiplantae > Streptophyta > Magnoliopsida > Poales > Poaceae > Phragmites > Phragmites australis. The sequence goes on from NC_084931.1 coordinate 17,675,486, forward strand.
GTCCAGGGAGGCGCAGTCGGAGCCACTCCGGCTCCAAAAACTGGTTCGCCAGACGACCCCAACGGTCTCCCCAAAGAAAAGGAGGCCCTAGGGAAACCACAGACTCCAGGGCACATGGCCCCGGCAGCGACCTCAACGTCGACCACAAGCTCCAGTACCCCCGGAGGCATACGGGTGCATCCTACACGGACCAGGGTGCGACCACAACACCAATGACCGCTAGACCCTCACGACCTTCCGGGAGAAGTACCTCGAAAGACAAGCAGGATACCTGGCTATAGACGGAACTGGCAAAGGATGGCACAAGGGTCGGAAGCATGGGGGAAACTTTCGAGCAGATCCCTGGCCCTTCGACCCCACTCTGTCGCCACCAACTCCGCTACCTACGGCGCAATATCCCAGCGGTGAGGACGGAGTCAAGCACGCCGTCGCCAGGCTCCAAGCATATTACCTCCAGAGCCGGGCAGCGGCTAAGGGCCAAGGGTGTCGAGGACCCTCTCTCCCGGCCTAGTCGTAGGCCTCAAGGCCTTTAAGCCTCATAATAAAGGCTTTACTCTGGCAAAGGTACGTCCACTGTTACCTATATATAGTTTACCCAGTTGGTCTATCTTTCGTACAGTACGATAAAAAATATTTTTTAGCCTCCAACCTTAATGCTAGAAGCTTTTACAATAGATAGCCATTAGATAGGATGGTAGATCTAGATTATGTCCCTATTTAGCAGTAAGTAGTAGAACTTAAGGCACATCTTCCTTTGACATGAGTTATGAGTAGTCATCCGACCTAACTATATCTTATATTGCAATTAGCTGCTTACTGCCAACAGTAGACTACAAAACTTAACTAGTAATGTAACCATGCAAAACCCACACCTGTAGTTGCGCCGCATGCCTAGGTCACCCAGTGGGCAGATTTTGCTAGGGTGTCCTAGAAGGCATTGCATAGCCTCAGCAGTGTCGAAGCCATGCCCCGGGGGAGGTCCCCAGGGTGGTGATGCGGTGCTCTGAGGAATGCTGTCGCAAGGAATCCTCATTGCACGACATGCCTGCACACTGCGGACACGGCAGACCTAGGTTACCGTGAAGGCATCAAGCCTAGGTTTCATGGAAGGCATTGCATAGCCTCGATAGATGCCAGTTATCAAGGGACTTTCTTGGTAATGTAGTTGTGACGCCCCTGACGGATTTCTTCAGGAGGCATCACACACCCACACACCTGTAGGCATTATTTGCCTAAACCTAAAGTCACCTGAAAAGGTTTCCCGGAGGGTAGGCTTTGCCGTGATAGGCAGTGGAGCCCACACACCTGCAGCAGCACAGCATGCCTAGGTTACCCAGAAGGCAGATTATGTCAGGGTGTCCTAGAAGGCATTGCACAGCCTTGATTGTGTGGATGCCGCATATCAAGGGATTACCTTGATGTGAGGATATGGTGCTCTGAGGAATGTTGTCGCAAGGAATCCTGGTTGCACAACATGCTTATATACCGCGAGGGCAACGTGCCTAGGTCACCGTGAGAGCATCAAGCCTAGGTTTCCTGGAAGGCATTGCACAGCTTCGGTTGTATAAATTCCACATGCCAAGGCACACCATTGGTGGACAGTGTGGAAGGGGATAAAAAACCTCTGGTAAAAACATAGAGTCCTAACAAACCTCCGGCAAAAACGCAGAGTCCTACCAAACCTCTGCCAAAAGTGGGGAGTCCTACAAAACCTTCGGCAAAAACGGAGAGTCCTACCAAACCTCCGGCAAAAGCGGAAAGTCCTACAAAACCTCTGGTAAAAACATAGAGTCCTAACAAACCTCCGGCAAAAGCAGAGAGTCCTACAAAACCTCCGACAAAAATGGAGAGCTCTTTACAAAACCTCTGGCAAAAACGGAGAGTCCTACCAAACCTCCGACAAAAGCGGAGAGTCCTACAAAACCTCTGGCAAAAACAGAGAGTCCTACCAAACCTCCGACAAAAGCGGAGAGTCCTACCAAACCTCTGGCAAAAACGGAGAGCCCTTTACAAAACCTCTAGCAAAAATGGAGAGCCCTATACAAAACCTCCGGCAAAAACGGAGAGCCCTACCAAACATCCGACAAAAGCGGAGAGTCCTACAAAACCTCTGGCAAAAATGAGAGCCCTTTCCAAAAACTCCGGCAAGGACGGAGAGTCCTACCAAACCTTCGACAAAAGCGGAGAGTCTTGCAAAAGCTCTGGCAAAATAGAGAGACTTCCGAAAACCTCCGTGAGGTGGAGCGTCTTACAAAAACCTCCGCAAAACAGTCTTGCAAAAGCTCCAGCAAAAACAGGGAGACTTTCGAAAACCTCCATTAGGTGGAGCATCTTACAAAAACCTCCACCAAATAGTCTCACAAAACCTGCGCCAAACGGTAAGGTTCCAAAAAACCTATCGGACAAAATCCCACGGCATCATGAAGGCAAACGCCTCTGTGCTGGAGGGATGCGAAGCCCACTAGCCCCTGACAGGCACAGCCAACAGACCGAAGAGGTATGGCCCGCATGACTCAGGCACATATGGTAACAGGTAAAGTCACCGCCCTACAATCTCATCTAAAGACACGGTTCATACGTCGTTTATGAAGGTCATGCTAACAATAAGTAAAAGCCCACTCTACGTTGCACGGAAAATAGTGTATCCTTAGCTGGTTGTTACAGAAGCTGGGCAACGGCTAAGGGTCGAGGGGGTCGAGGACCACCTCTCCAGTCTGGCCTTCGGCTTTGCCTCCGACTTCTGTTGCCAAGCTCCGAGCATATTACCTCCCGAGCCGAGCCGTGGCTAAGGGCTGAGGGGGTTGAGGACCACCTCTCCCATCTGGCCTTCGGCTTTGCCTCCGACACGCTATCACCAGGCTCCGGGTGGATTACCTCTGGAGTCGGGTAGCAGCTAAGTGCCAAGGGGGTCAAGGACCACCTCTCCTATCTGGCCTTCGACTTCGCCTCCGACACGCTGTCTTAAGGCTCCAGACGGATTACCTCCGGAGCCAGGCAGTGGCTAAGGGCCGAGGGGGTCGAGGACCACCTCTCCCGTCTGGCCTTCGGCTTCGACTCCGACACGCCGTCGCCAGGCTCCAGGTGGATTACCTCCAGAGCTGGGACGTTGCTAAGGGCCGAGGGGGTCGAGGACCACCTCTCCCATCTGGCCTTCAGTTTCGCCTCTGACATGCCGTCACCAGGCTCCAGGCGGATTACCTCCGGAACCGGGCAGTGACTAAGGGCCGAGGGGGACAAGGACCACCTCTCCCATCTGGCTTTCAGCTTCACCTCCGACACACCGTCGCCAGGCTCTGGGTGGATTACATCCGGAGTCGGGCAGTGGCTATAGGCGGAGGGGGTCAAGGACCACCTCTCCTGTCTGGCCTTTGGCTTCACCTTTGACACGCTGTTGCCAGGTTATGAGCGGATTACCTTCGGAGCCGAGCAGCGGCTAAGGGCTGAGGGGGTCGAGGACGACCTCTCCCGTCTAGCCTTCACCTTCGTCTCTAACACACTGTCACCCGGATCCGGGCAGATTACCTCTAGAGCAGGTAGCAGCTAAGGGCCGAGGGGGTCGAGGACCACCTCTCCTATATGGCCTTCGACTTTTCCTCCGACACTTCATCGCCAGGATCCGAGCAGATTACCTCTGGAGCTGGGCCGTGGATAAGGGCCGAGGGGGTCCAGAACAACCTCTCCCATCTGGCCTTCGGCCTCACCTCCGACACATCGTATCTAGGCTCCAGGCGGATTACAACGGAGTCGGGTAGTGGCTAAGGGCTGAGGGGGTCGAGGACTACCTCTCCCATCTGGCCTTTGGCTACGCCTCTAACATGCCGTCGCCAGGCTCCATGCAGATTACCTCCGGAGCCGGCAGTGGCTAAGGGCTGAGGGGGTCGAGGACCACCTCTCCCGTTTGGCTTTCAGCTTCGCCTCCGACACGTCATCTCCAGGCTCCGGGCGGGTTACGTTCACAGTCGAGCAGCGGCTAAGGGCCGAGGGGATCAAGGACCACCTCTCCTGTCTGGCCTTCAACTTCTCCTTTGACACACCGTCGCTAGGCTCCGGGCGGATTACCTCTAGAGCAAGTAGTAGCTAAGGGCCAAGGGGGTCAAGGACCATATCTCCCGTCTGGCCTTTGGCTTCACCTTTGAAACACCGTCGCCAGACTCTGGGTGGATTACCTCTGGAGCCGGGCAGTGGCTAAGGGCCGAGGGAGTCAAGGACCACCTCTCCTATCTGGCCTTTGGCTTCGCCTTCGACATGCTGTCACCAGGCTACGGGCAGACTACCTCCAGAGCCGGGCAGCAGCTAAGGGCCGAGGGGGTCAAAGATGACCTCTCCCGTCTAGCCTTCAGCTTCGCCTCTAACACACTGTCGTAAGGCTTCTGGCAGATTACCTTCAGAGTCGGGCCATGGCTAAGGGCCGATGAGGTCGAGGACCACCTCTCCTATCTGGCCTTCTACTTTGCCTCTGACACACCGTCGCTAGGCTTCGAGCGGATTACCTCCAGAGCTGAGCCGGGGCTAAGGGCCAAGGGGGTCGAGGACACCTCTCTCATCTGGCCTTCAGCTTCTCCTCTGTCACACCATCGCCAGGCTTCGGGCAGATTACCACGGAGCTGGGCAGTGACTAAGGGCTAAGGGGGTCGAGGACCACCACTCTCATCTGGACTTCGACTTCATCTCCGACATGTTGTCGCCAGGTTCCAGGCAGATTACCTCCGAAGCCGGGCAGCAGCTAAGGGCCGAGGGGATCGAGGACCACCTCACCCGTCTGGCCTTCGGCTTCGCCTCTGACACACCTTCGCGAGGCTCCTAACATATTACCTTTGAAGCTAGGTCGCGACTAAGGGTCAAGGGGGTCGAGGAACACCTCTCATGTCTGGCGTTCGGCTTTGTCGCCATGCTCTGGGTGGATTACCTCCGAAGCTAGGCAGCGGATAAACGACGACAGGGTCAAGGACCACCACTCCCGTTTGGCCTTCGACTTCGCCTCCAACACGCTGTCACAAGGCTCTGGGCAGATTACCTCTAGAGCTAGGCAGCGGCTGGGCCGAGGGGGTCGAGGACCACCTCTCCTGTCTAGCCTTCAGCTTCGTCTCCAACACACCGTCTCGAGGCCCCGGACGAATTACCTCTAGAGCTGGGCAGCGGCTAAAAGGGTCAAAGACCACCTCTGGACCTTGTCTCCCAAGGTTCCAGATGGGCTTCGCTGGGTCAAAAATCTAGAACATAATTGGATAAGGCTCTACCAGCACCGAGCCCGAGGAGCACGTGATAACCAGAAAGAACGAGGTCGCCACCAATTCACCTGGACCTCCTTAGTTACCCTGCTTATCTACCACTGCCAGATGCCCGAGGCCACCTATCCCCCGGAAGGAACGAAACTAGCGATAATCTATGCGAAGGTTCGGCACGTCAGTCGTCCAAAAAACTAGCCATCGCCTATGAAGGGGACGAAGAAAAGCGGCTCAAAGGTAGGAAGCCACAGAGACATGTGGTCCCCTGCTCGAAGGACACCCTCACACTTCGGCCTAAAAAGAGATACAATCACCCCAAGGGTCCAAATTATATTATTAAAAAAATCATGCTTCCGAAGGACGCGTACAAAGAAGCAAACAGTACAAAGGCTGTTGTAGAGGAAGTGAACCCCAAGAGAGCAAACCAAGGGGAGAAAGAGTGCAAAGTGGCAAAAGACAACTATGACACGCAGCAAGGCCATAGTCGAACGGCAGAATAGGGCTGTTCACAAAGCACCCCCGAAGGCCACCTTCACCTCCTATGGATCCTGGTAGGGGCCGCGCATGAAGCGGTGTATATACCTCATCCGTGGCCTACCGCCACACAAGCTGATACAGTAGCCGACTCTCGAGCTGTTAGAAGACTAGGAAGAAACCAAAGGAGCCTCCGTTGGGTCCTCCTCCCGCGTCTTCCCAGCCATCACTGTCGAAGTCTGCTCCTCCTTATCACTCTCCCTCCACAGTCGATCCCCGCATCATCGTCAGAAATATTGATGATCTCGATAGGCATGGTCTCCCGAACCAGGTGTTGGGCAAGGGTAACATGCAGCTATCTATCCTATAGGGACGAATGCCAGACAGCTACCGGACAGCCACTGGCACCACCACCGGTGGCCGAAATGGCCCAGCCCCAGTAGAAGCAGTCGAGATTATCGATGTTTCCGAAGAGGATGAGGAGGAATACGATGCCATATTCAAAGACAAGTTAAGTGTTCGCTCATGGGACGGTGATAGATCCAGCCGGATGACCCCTGCTTTATACCCAGGCCGAGCGGCCACGTCCACCCAGGAAGAGAAGCGGAACCAACTCGACATCACTCTGTGGCATCCCTCATTAATCTCTAGAGGCCCATGGCCATATCCCAGTCGTCCCACTAACACATGGCAACATCCCATGACAACACCTCATTTTCTCGCATGAATGTCCCGTCACATTATTGACCTAGACCCCTTTCAGCGCCTGCTAGGGGTGTGGGCACAAGACCCTAGATGATCCCACGCATTATCTAGTCAGAAACGCTCCCGTGACACATCCCATCCTACCATCCTCAAACGGACCCATCACCAAAACAATCCAAAGAATCTAAATCGGCCTTAGCATGGACCTCAGAGCACATCACCTCCACCAATGTCTCTCCATCCCCAAGTCCCGATACCATATACTCCAACTGCAACAGGCTCTGGAACGTACCTCCTCTACTGGATGTCTTCGGTCTTCCACTCCGACTTTGACACCGGCTGCACCTCCAACCTCAGCATAACCCCAGGGTGTTTTGCCATCACCAATGCACCATTAGCATTGAGCTTCACCATCAACGCCCGCAGTTCCTGCCAGAAAAATCCTCAGAGACAGGGAATGGCCTTCCTGCATTCTTGTTACAAACCCAGGTTGGAGTGGGTTTTCCTCCACATCCTCTCACCCCTCCAAACGTTGAGGCCAGAGAATGAGGGGGTACTATTGGGTGGAAAAAAGATCAGCCTAAGGATAATAGTTGGCGGTCGCTATCAAAGGTCGTTCCAGAGCCTTCGACCTACAGACTCAGCCGGAGGCCCCATCCCCAGAGGCTACAAGTCCCTTCGGACCACCTCTTTGGCTTATACGTGGCCTTCCGAAGACTCGAAGCTACATCAAGTACCCCCGGAGCCTTCGGCCTCTGAACTCAATAGGAGGCCTTATCCCCAAGGGTTGTGGACCCCTTCGGGCCGCCCCTCCGGTGCCCAAGCGACCTTCTGAAGCCTAAAGGCGCGACCGGCCTCCAGAGATATTATCAGGGAAGAAAGAGTACCCCCCCCCGCCTCGTCTCTATCGCCGACCTGATGCGAGGTGACAGGTGATAAATGCCAGTGCAAGTGGTGCTTATCCTGACACCCCAACACGATGCAAGTCGTCCTGACACCCCTGGCAAAGCGCCGTCGGGCCGTAATTAGCAACTGGCTCACCCCTCAGGGGGCAAGCACCAACATAGTTACCATAGTAGATATTTATCTTCTATGTATGGTAAAAGGTAGTTATCTAGGATAAGACCCAGTAATTCGACCAGGTCCTAGATATTTGTATATCGTGATAACTTGTACATTAAGCTATGTACTACCTTATAAATAGGGGGTCGTGGTAACCTGGGAGGAGACAGAAAAAAGAGGACATGTTCAACACAGCATGGAGGAGCATAATCACAAAGTTTTCCTGTGATACTCCCCTAGCCAGTCCATATCTTTACGATCAATACATTCGTGGTGGTCCTTCCTCTCAAACTTCGTCTCCAAGCTTGAGTCTCCTCCTTAGAAGAAACTCTCGTCGTGCTTATTGGGGCAAGATGATCTCTTGCTCCAACATGCACTAATTTAGGTGCTGGGACATCAGAACACCCTAACTCCATTGTTGTGGAAAATTACATAGAGTTATAAGGGGTAAAAGAAACATCCACCAAACTATATTAATTCTGGAGAATCATACAATGGAAAGACTATAATTGCTGACAAATATTTCTCCTCAAAAACTACCAAAGATCTTCAACTAGATCCAAGCCAAAGTCCATGGCTATGGCAGAGTGCCTCAAGCGCTCGGACTGGACCAGATAGAAGGAAACAATTGAGGTAGAATTGCACTTGCTGAATAAAAAAGAGGTATTTACAACAGTAATACATACTCCTCCAAATATGCTCCCCGTGGGATCAAATGTTTTCATCTACAAACAGAATGAAAACAATGATGTGGTGAGATACAAAGCGAGGCTTATAGCAAGAGCTCATGTAGGGACCCAACATCGATTTTTGATGAAACATACTCTCCAGTTATAAGTGAAATAATGTTCCAATATTTAATATCATTGGCAGAATCGGGTCACTTGATTTGGAAATCTATATGAAAGGCCCTAAAGGCCTTGAAATCCAAATTCCAAAGTAAATGACAACATGTACTATGTAAAGTCACCTCATGGCTTAAACAGTCGGATAAAATATGGTACAACCGACATAATGAGTTCCTTCGATTTTGAATCATCTCAGTGTATATATAGATGATCTCAATCATCAGAAATACACAAGAATCATGCAATCATCTTAAGATGGATTTTGAGATGAAAAATTTGGGTGAAATCAATCTTTGCTTAGGTCTACAACTTGAGCATATTCCCTTAGGAATACTTGTATACTAGTCTGTATATATCCAAAAGATATTGAAGAAATTCAATATGGATATATCATATCCATTAAAATACCTATGGTCATTCAATCCCTTGAAACGGATAAAGATCAATTCAAATCCCGGGATGATGATGAAGAGATATTAGCTCATAAAGTTTCATATCTTATTACCTTTGGAGAGTTGATATATCTTGCCAATTGCTACAAGTCTGATATTGCATTTGCAAATAACTTGCTAGCGAAACATAGCACAACTCAAACAAAATGCCATTGAGCAGGAGTAAATGGTATCCCCAAATATCCCTAAGGCACAAAAGAATCTTGGTTTATTTTATCGAAAAACCTAAGACATGACTATGATTAGATATACAGATACTGGCAATTTATCTGATCCCCATAATGCCATATCATAGATAGACTTTGTGGAACAGCCTTCTAATAAAAGTCATCAAATCAGGCTCTCATGGCTACTTCGACTAATTATTCTAAAATAATTATAATTATGAAGCATAACATGAATGTGTATGACTTCACAAAATGATTAAACACACACAAGAATCATGTGTTATCGGTTCATCAGAATCATCTACCATTATCTATGAAGATAATGCTGCTTATATTGCTCAAATGCATACATGTTATATATAGTGCAATATCACAAAGTATATTGCCTCAAAATTATTTTATCCTCATGAATTACAGAAATGAGGAGATAGATACTTTACAAATAATATCATGTGATAATCTTGCAGATTTATTCATAATGTCTTTACCCATATATTTATTCCATCCATGGCATTGGTAAAAGACGACTTCAAGAGTTGCAAAGTTCAGGGGAGTAAACTCCTAAAATATAACCTGTCAAATGATCGTCAGATAATAAATATTGCACTTTTTCCCTTCATGAGTTTTTCCAATCAAGGTTTCTCATATAAGGTTTTTAATGAGGCAACGTTAATACAAGAATTCATATACGCCACATCATTTTCTCCTAATTTTTTCCACTAGGTTTTAAAGAGTTTTTGATAGCATATTATGATTATCTCTCCTCGTATTTATTCCATAGGGTTTTTTAGGAGTTTTTTAACTTGATGTATACAAATGATGGTTTTGATCAAGGAGGGGTGTTAAGAACCATGTGATCAAAAGCAACCGCCCATGGTGATTTCTCCTATCCGTTGGGAAGGGATGTCTCCTAACAGACGAGATGTCCATTCAATATGTATAAAAGAACATCAAGTCTAATGAATGAAACATAGATTTTGCTCTCTACCCATTCTCTCAATTGTGATTATAATTTCGTTCTACAATACATATGAAGTTTTGGCCATCGATGTGGCCTCCAATAAACAACTATGACCGTTACCTTTTATATGAAAAATGAAAGTAAAAAATTGTAATCATTATATTACGATACTATTTTTTCATGGCACACCTAATGATGCAATTTTCATGAGACCAATTCAAATAGTTACTTTTTGAAACGCTTTCTAAAATGTCGTATATTTATGGGTGGATGGAGTATTTCCTTTTTCAAATTGCACAAACATTGTCAGGCTATAAATGAGCCTGTGCTACAAGAGAACCATTTTACTTGCAAGGTTCTTTTACACTTTTAGGATAAATAATGCTTGTACCCTTCTTACATGCTTAATTAGTTCTTTTAAGTTGACTTTCAATATTATGGCAATAACCTGGGACATGTATCGATATCATCATACGGGAAGAATATAACAATATACTCCCTTTGATCCCAAATATAAGTCCATTAGTTAGGACATAGACACAGTCTTTAGTATGGCACTTTAACTAATATTATCTATAAATATATATTATTTCAAATAGAAAAGACTATGATAGTATTTTTCATGATGAATTTAGAATCAACATTATGTTATCAATTTATATGATTTTTTTCTATTAATGATCAAAACTTAAAATTTTTAATTAGGATAAATTTAATAGACTTATATTTAAGATCAGTAGGAGTAGCTAGCTAACATAACAAGTTGCAAGGCAGCTGAGGAATCACATCTCAGATGGAATGATGCATCGGGTCGATGGTCAGATGCATAACGTCGTGCTTGCAAGTGTATGTCGTACGACATTATCGCAGAATAATTTAGTTGGGTGCACTTGATCGTAAAGTAGACAACTTTAAGCTAGCAAAAATTGACAATCGTACTGCATAAACCTGATTGACTCCTTTGCTTATCTTGTGATATATTGCAAATAGAAAGTATAGAGAGAGTACAGAAAGTAAAGAATAAAACTCTTGTATTGATATATGGAGTGTTTATATATTTATGTATGACAAAATGACATGATAAAAAGATATGTCTATTAAGAAGACATCCCTTCCCAATAGACACTACTCTTAATAATTGATCACATGGTTACACCAAAAGGTGTGTATTCATAACACTCTTGATTAATTATTCTAGTTGTAAACTCCTTGTTAAAAACTCCTCTAAAATCCTATGAAAAAAACATGAGGAGAAAATAATATGTTGATATGCTATTAAAACTTCTTGAAAACCCAGTGGAAAAATAAGAAAAAAAATAGTACAGCATATATTGATTATTATCTCTTTGTAAACTCATATGAGAAATGTGAGGAACCGTCCACATAGTATTCTAATTAATCACTAAGAGGATCATTATTCACAATCATGATCTCAGTGATTAACTAGAATACCATCCCGGTAGTCTTGGCACGTATTTTGTGCCTAAGATCAGAACACATGTTATTCCAACATGTACATCACAACATAGCTTAAGAAAGAGCGAGTAATTAAAGTTATAATACAAGTTCTTAAGCATGCAACCACTTGCAATAGTTTACACAAAGAGAAACTATGCAGCGCAAGATTAAAACCTTAACAACAACAAAAGGAGAGTGGAGTTATAGGCCCTTAGGCTCCACCCCATCGGGCAATGCCCCTATGGCACCAAGGTTACCGCGAGCAAGTCCTGGCCATGCTCCGGCTCCCCAACACCTTGCTTCTCCTTTTCTTTTTCTCTTACGCGTCATAGAGCCGCAAGGCAAGTGTCGGCATGGAATATGATAATCGGCTTACCTTACCATTAGATCAGCATGCGGTGAGTACGGAAAGTACTAGAGCTAACTGCACCGACGAACGGCCTTAAACGATGCAAGAGGTCTATGGCATCTGGGCTCCTCTCCAGAACTACCCAGAGGACTCCTCCTAGGCAGAAGATACACCTAACACCGTCCACATCTCTCCACAATCTCATATCTCAACCTCATCTTTGTATTTGTGAACATTGATTAAGCCCTAGGCTCGCAAACAACGGCAGCACCGTCGCTCGACTTCTACCGAGAACCTAAGCATTGCTAAGCATTTTGAATAATCCTTGAAGCTAGACACTAACTATATCATCAAGGCTACAAGGACAAGTATTCATCAATAGTCAAGGTAGAGACAATGCATCAACATAGGTTCTACCCATATCAGCCCGACACTAGACTCAACACATGCAAACATATATAAAACATAATTTATCAATTTAGACTCCATTCAATTTGAACAAAGGTAAAGTATGCTTAGATGCTTACCTTGCTTCTCTGGGGTTTGCCCAATACTTCCTGCACAGAACTCACAGAAATACGAAAGGTTGGCATTGTCCTCGATCGTGCTTGCTTCACACTGCGGATCTTCGTTCACTACTGAAGAACGCATGCAATGATGAGCATGAACGACATGCAATGATGGATGCTCTATAGTGTATGACAACAGTGGAGATGCAATGCTTTATGACATGAGCTTAGAGCATCAAGGATCACCTTAACTTAAATAATTATTAAACATTTGATAATTTATGTATTTAATTAAGCTTAAGCCAAGATTGAAACAATTTAGGAAGTTAACTATGTTTAATATGAGCATGAGTATTTCTAATGAACAGGCCACAAAATAATGACATTAATAGAATTGACCTCGCCAATTTTTGGGGTTACCAACAATTAATTATGGACTAATAAAGCTTAAAACTATTTTATTAACCAATGAAATTTTAGTACATATTTCATAGCTCCTAATATTTTTAACAAGTAGATTATGCTCACACAAACCCAACAAAATTGGTTTCACTATTTTCGGAGCTATATTTGCTTTCTTATGCATTTTACAATGTTTCAGCCGATTTATTAGTTGTACACTAAATCCATTTTGCGATTTTTTATTAAACCAAATATAAAAAGGGCATAATCCCTTTTTGCACTCAGCACCAGCTAGCCCCTAAGGCTGAAAGTGGGGCCCAACGGGTTGACCCGGGTCAAAATTGACCTAAGGCCAGCTACACCGCGCACCAGCGGGCCAGCCAGCTCTGCCTAGCATTGCCGACGGCGAAACGGCTGGCTGAGGGCACCATCGACATCAGTACGCACATGTGGACACAACAGCCTGCCTCTCGATCGAGGAGCCCGACGGTGGCACGAACGGCAATGAGCGCAAGCGGGCGGTAACGCACGGTTGTGCTAGGAGGGACGCACCAGCGACGGGCCACAAGTAAAAAAGCACGCGCAAAAGACTCCATGGGGGAGGGGAAGCTCACCATAGTTTCGGATTGGTCGGAGGAGCTACGGTGAGAAGGGTCGACGGTGAGCAGCGGATGGAGACGCCGGACTTGGAGAAGACGGCAGTGCAACGTCGATTTCAGCTGGGGAAAGGATGGGGCTCACGCGAGAAAGACTCGGGGGAGGCTCCACGACCTTCCTTCGTGCTCCTCGTGGCTTGGGCTCAATGGACCTCATCAGTGGCATAGTGAAAATGACTGGCGGTATGCTTACTGTGTTGTGGCGCTCTGCGTGTGAGGGATGGAGCAGAGAGAGAGGAGTGTGGGAGAGAGCGAGAGGAGCTGAGGATAAGGGCGGCTGATGCTCTCTCTCTAGATGGTGCCCATGTCGTGGCGTAGTGGCCGGCCTCAAAAGTCCACAAAGTCGGCTTCCCTCCATAGTCAATAAAATTGGCGGTGAGAGCCAGAGAGAAAGAAAGGGGATGACGGGTTGGCATGGTGAATAGTGACCATCGAAGAAAATATCTCCACCGCTTCTTTAATCCAAAAGAAAACTTTCCCATGGTCCAAAAACTATGGGACAAATTTTGTGTGAAACTATAATTTATGTGCAATCCATTTTGACTTGTTTGACTCCAATAGCATGAGCCAATTTCCAATTAAAAATCTCCAAAGATGCAAGCTTTTCTAACTTGTGATAATTTTATTCCTTCAAAATAATTCCCAAAAATTTGGAAAAAATCATTTATATTCTTCACATGGCATGGACTAATTTCTAAAATTGTTTCTAGCCCTATGTTTCATAGTAACTTTGTGAGATGCTTCACAATGCACCAATTCACATTGACTTTAACAATTTATGTTTAATTGAAATTGCCTCTTAAAAATTGCTCAAAACAAATAAACATGATGCTTAATGACGTGCTTAAGCAATTTGAGCTGTCACAAGAAAACTTTTAAAAAGAAAAACCCATAAGCGAGTTTAGAGAACAATAGATATGTCTTTGATACCTCCTTTAAAAACCTCGAAAGAAAAATAAGAGATATGACATATGATTTTGTGTAGATATTGCCTCATTAAAAATCTTATATGAGAAACCATATAGGAGAAACTCATAAAGGAAAAGGGTGTAATACAATATGAACAAGTTATTATTTAGGGAGTTTCTGAACCTTGCAAATCTCGCAGTCATCGTATACCAATTCCATGAATACATTTTTTTAGAATGTGGAAGTTGGTAAGTACTTAGTGAATAGATATACGAGATTATCACATGCTTTAGTCTGCAAGATTTATATCTCCCTATTATGATGATAGAACATTTTAGGAGCAATATGTTTGGTTATATTGCTCTTTATGTAATCTATTTGCATTTGAGTAATGCATACCGAATTATCATCATAGATAACAATTGATGATTTAATGGAGCCAATACCGTATGATTTTATGTGGTTGATCATTCTGCAAAGCCACACACACGCATGTGATGTTTCAGAATGATAGGTGGAAGTAGCCACTGGAATCTGTTTTGATGACTCCTATGAAAAGACTATATCACTATAAAATTAGTCTATGATCTGGCATTATAGGGATCAATTATATAACCAGAATCTAGATATCCCACTATGGTCATATCTTAATTTTTCTGATAGAAAAACCTAGATCTTTGATGCCATAAAGATATTGATGGATATCCTCTTTTACACCCGCCTAATGGCGTTGTTAGAGTTGCATTATGTAGGTTAACAAGTTATCTGCAAATGCGTATATTAGGCCTATTGCGACTGATACATGGGCGCTTTGATGGCACTAAGATATAGAACTATAAGTTCAATATATTTTCCGTCAACCCAATGTATGAGCCGATCTTGATTCATATTTAGGGACTGAATGACCATAACTGTTTTGATTGATATATTTGCCCAATATCATTTGGATATTGGTGGAGTAATGGATAAATACTTCTGAAGGAATATGCTCAAGTTGTAGACTTAAGCGAAATTCGGTTTTACCCAAATCATTCATCTCCAATTCCGTATTTAAGATGATTACATATTTTGTTGTGTGTGGTTTGGAGATGATACAAAATCTAATTGGGATTTTATTATGAACACACATATGCAATCATTGTGATTGGAGTAATCCTTTTGTGGAAGGAACTTATTTAGTCAGTTGTACCACAATCAACATAACTGCTTGAAGTCATGGAATGACTTTAAGCTGTACACAATATATATTGCTATTTGTATTAGATTTAGAATACGAAGTCCATTAGGTACTTGTATGTTCGAATCTATCGAATTCATTTGATCTGCCAATGATTTTGAATACGAGAACATAATTTCCACACATACTATGGGGTATGTAGCATCGTAATTGATGTCGGGTCTCTGCGTAAACCCTTGTGCTACTAGCCTCACTATTTCACCACCTTGTGGAATAAAAATCTATTTTTCTTCCATAGTGAAGAAATTGGAGGTATGTGTATTACTTTTGTTAATACATCTCTTTTTGTAATGAGTGCAATTGTACCTTAATTGCTTCCTTCTATTTGGTTTAGTCTGAGTGCTTGAGGAACCCTGCCATGGCCATGGACTTTGGCCTGTATCCAATTGAAGATCTTCTGCAATTTTTTAGAAGAAATATTTGTCGATAATTTGTAGTCTTTGGTACTGCTTGATTCTATAGAATCAATATACTTTGTAGAAATATTATCCCATTTAACTCTGTCTATTTCCCAAAACAATGAAGTTAGGGTATTCCCTTGACCCAGCACCTGAATTTGTGTACACATCTGTGTTGGGTATTTGGATGCTGAACATCCATAGGCATTTGGATAATGAATATCCATAAGGTGTCTATCAACTTGATATTGATTTGCATTTACTGTCATGGAGGAGAGATTCCTCTGTTTCCACGGTAGCTTGCAAGAAGCTTTATGCTTTGTGACCATACTTTTCCCCCTATTATTTTGATTTGGGAGTTGAGTGGTTTTGTTTGTTACCTCTACTCTTTTCGGCATATTCCTAGTAGGGATATAGGATTTGGTGATACCTTTGTTGCTAGTAAATGTATCTTGGCAGGTTATTTGCAATATGTTGCAAATTTATGATTCTCTAAACTTGGAATTCCAAATTCTTGAGTACGTGGAACTGAGGACTGAATGTGAACGTATGTGACATTCTCTTATGATTCCTGACATTCTTTGTGATATTAATCTCCCCCTAATCCTGGAATTATCCTCAAAATGCTATTAGCATATGGGCAATGAATATGTCCCATGTGAGGGACTCAACGTATTATATGATTGACGGATAATTATACATCATATTGATCCTCAGTGCCCTTTAATGTATGATGTACGGTGGTGATATCGGTACGTGCAGAATGTAACCGATTCACAGATGGGAAATACTTTGCTAAGACCAAATTTCCTCGTATTAACTGCAACGAAGGGAGCCGTATGATTGCAGTTGGATGAATTTGGTGTAAAGCCGTATGTCACCAACAAGTTGTTAGCAAATTTGAATCCTATGGTTGGTCATATAAATGATTTGATTCTCTTGATGAGATATTCAACTAGACTATTATGAATGTGCACATAGGCTACATAATGCAGTAGTATCCAAAGACAAAAAATAATAATTAAATGCACGCTAAGGAATGACATTATCCATGTGAATAGATTTGATGCTGCGTCCAGAATAATTTATTCTAATTTTGAGTATCTAAGCAAAGAGTTTAGCATAAATCAACATTGTAGAGTACCTAGATAGTCTATAATATTATTGAATAGAGCCACATATATGTTCTTAAAGGTGTTCAAGAAATTGGGTGACGCATTTTGAATTTTAAGGTAAGAGAGCCTTTAAAATTAAATTCCCTGTGACACTTGTGGTGCACATAAATCTGAAGATTTTAGAAATACTGTGACCAATAGAATTGTTAATAATTTTTCTCATAATCTCTAATGTAGAGTAACCAAGGCATTCATGCCAAGTCTTGATTTGATCAAGATAGAAAAATTATTTTGTACGCAATATGTAGTACAGATTTGATGTATGTACAATACAATCCCGATGGTATATAGGGAAGCTTGCCGTATCCGTTGATTAAGAGGAGAAATATGTAGTACATATTTGTCATCATGGGTTTCAATATGGAAACTATTCTGACGGATATCTCTATAACTTATAGGGTATGGGTTGAATCGAGATAATATATAGCATCATCGATTTTGACTTGAGTACCCATAGGGAGAGTAAGTTTGGCATGACCAGAACCAAAAATAATTGCATCGCGTCCAGTGATTGTCAAAACATTTCTTTGTCTCTTAGTAAGAGTTTGAAAATATTTTGGTTTCTCTAAGTATAGAATTTGTGGTGCATATGTGCACAAGGCAAATTTCCTCCATCGGATTGATTCTCGTAGTAATCTATGTATAGAATTGAAGTTTGATATGAAATTTTTTATCAGATATATAGAATGCATGCAAACTTTATGTAGTATTACTGATACAATATTGTATTACAACATTTAATGGGATGTAGATAATGTGGCATCTAAGGAATTGGGAGACTAGTTAAGATCTCCAAACATATCATGCGAAACAAATTTGACAAACATGTTTTTCGTGCTCATGGATCTTCTGGTTGCACAAGAGTCTGTTTGTTACTTGATTCTTGTAGAACTTATTGTGAATAACTAGCCTCCTTGGTGGAGTCAGATTGAAGATTGATGTGTTCTTCGAATCTTTGTCCTACAGCAGGTCGATATATGTCCCATAAATTATAAATACAGATCAACTAAATGTTCGGGTTGCTGCATTTCTTAGTGGAGTTCTTGTAGTATCCACACTTGTGACAAACATTAGATTTGTCAAGTTTGAAAATGCATTGACCCTGATCCGGTGCACATGGCTTCTGCTTCTTGTTGTTTTTGCGTTTACCATTGAAGTTATTTGGATGGCATCTAAATGAGCCACCGAACTTGTTGTTATTCTGGACATTAGCATACACTTCAGATAAAGTAGTAGCCCCAATTGGATGCTGATGATGATTCCTTAGGAGTTCATTGTGCTTTTAGGCCTGAAGTAATAGATGGATTAAGTCGAAATAAACATGGTATTCTCTTACATGGTATTGTTGTTGTAAGATCCTATCAACGGGAAGCATAGTAGCTCTATCTTTTCTGCATATGTAGGTTGTTGTTCACAGAAACACAATTTTGAGTAGATTTTATGAACAGCATGATCGTAATGTATGACGGACATAAAGTCTTGAAGTCAGAGATGTGTCTATTTATGACTTGCATTAGGCAGAATGGCTGCCTTCTACTGTTCATATCTTACTTTCAGATATAGCCATAGAGTGCTCAGATTCTCTTTCATCATATACTCATATTTGAGATCCGGATAGATATGGTGCCTTATTATGTATAAAGCTCCATATTTAACTTGATCTGGTAGCGATGGTTCTTCCTCTTGGGGAGGGGGTAGAACCGCTACTTTTTCGTGGGATATAAGACTAACCTTGACGTTCATTGCCCATGTTAGATAATTGTGACCATCAAACGCGAGTTTATTGAACTCTTTACCAGTCATTGTATCATACATGGATTTTGAACAATAGATTTGATTATTTCACTGTAGGTAAATTATAAATCATCATGGTAATGTTGTAATAATTATGCAAAATTTTGTAAAGTCAAGTTGAAACTTGCATTACATAGTGTATCCCTCAAATTATGTAGCTAACGTGTTGAAGATAGTCACCAAATGTGGTGAGATCTCGCAGTAGTATGAGGCATAATCTAACATTTGTTAGTAGACGTCTATGTTCCTATTACTTTGTGTTATGCTAAGTAGAATATTTGGAAGAACACGTTGAAGGTAGTCATTAAGTCAAGATGACAAAATGTAGACCTTACAGAATGGTGGATAATCTGCAAATATATAGTAGATGTCATTGTTCTATTACCTTATGTTTCACAAATATTAAATTGAGGTAATCTCATAGAAGGTAATCACCAAAATAGTGTAGACCTCAAATGTAGTGATTTAACCCTTTGACGGTAATCACCAAAAATGGTGTAGACCGTATAGTAATGGTTTAACACTTTGATGGTAGTCACCAAAAAATGGTGTAAACCGCACAGTAGTAGCGTGAGTAATTCGCTATTGTGAGCATAATCTGCAAATATTGTAGTCGATTTCATAACATCCATGATCTTATGTTATACCGATATTAGTTGAGGAAGTCACTTAAAATTTTGCATTGAAATTCTGCTTGAATTAAGCACTAATTGGCATAAAAGCACTTTAGGCTTAATTAAGGTGAATTAATGTATAATCTTGCAAGAAAATGAATCTTAATTGCAAAATAAACTTAATTACATGTTATAGGAATTGCATGAAGCAAACACACTGAACATGACACAAATTCCAAAAAAATAGGGTCTGGAATGCATATTTACATGATGTAAATATAATACAGTGCTATACAATTAAAACCAGAGTATTTAAATGTAAAAATATAATGCACAGTATATTTAATGACTCAATTTCATAGAAATGTAGGGTATTTTTTGTAAAATGGTCATTGACCTCTTGATTGCCGGCTGAATGGGCGAAAGCAATATGGGCTGGGACCCATCAGGCCTTTCGACCTATTTCACACAGGGGGATCCCATATATACTGGATAGGGGCGGTTAGGTTTAGGGTGGCCACCCCCTACCAACCCACACATTTTGAGCCACCGCCGCCGACAGGACGCCGCCACCGTGTGCCGATCACCGGCCGGTAGGAGCTCGAGCATGCCACCATCACCATCGGGAAGTGAGCCCTTGCTAGCTCGATCATGCCGTATCGGTAAGATGAGGCCACCATGAGTGCGGGTCACCACCGAGAAAATGCGTAGCCGGGCGCCACCACCGAGAAGGGCGGCATCCCAGCTCACCCAAAAGGGCCACCGCAACTAGAGGGGAGCAGCCCCCGAATGAGGGTGGCTATGGGGCGAGCGTCTCCGCTATGGCACTGATGCACCATCATGGCTGGAGAGTAGCCACCACTGAAGTCTCGGGGACTTCACCCGCGCCTGCGCCTACAAGGCTGCCTCACTGATGGGCAATTAGGGGCCATCGCTGGGCGAGTCGAGGCTGTCGCCTATCCTCCATCGGGCAGGTCAGGTTACTATGGGCTGCCTCATGGGGGCTAAGGCCACCAACACATGATAGGACGTCGGTGGGTCGCCTTTGGCAATCCATCCATCGTCGTTGTAGCCGCCGCTTAGAGGGCGGCTAGTGCCATCGGCCATGAGGAGCCACCGTATCTGCGCTTTGTGCAGTGTGCGCCACCGCTCGGATGGTACGCTGTGCTTGGGCAGGTAGCCGCTTCGGAGCAAGCTGTTTGGGTGCCAGATGCAAGTAGGGGGGTGCCGCCAGATGGGGCGTGGCTAGTTTGAGCCGGTTGTAGTCTGTCGTGTAAGAGAGTTGCCCCAGTCGCCATTGAATAAGAGAGAGACTAGAGGCACTATCGGTGGGTAGCCACGGCGAGGATAGAGAGGACGCTAATAGCGTGTCGGTGGATAACAAAATTTTGTAAGGTATGGACATTACTGATGTCTTCAATTTGTATCTTGTTCGCTACCGGATTAAAAGAAACTGTGGCGATGCTGACCCATCGGTGTTCTTCTGTTCTGGCTGATTGACATCACGAAGTCACCGCATCGATGTGAAAGGAGACGCAGCCTTCGCATTGATCGTCGTTGGGCTAGTGGTGCTGCACCTCGCTGGTTTATGCTCCTGCCTATGTTGCGGAGAAGACTTCCGACAAAGGATTGTGGCAGACAAAGATGCGGCATCAATCTGTTGCCGCCAAAGATGGCGTGGTGGGATGGTCCACCACACCCTTCACCCTGTTTGTTCATGCTTGTGTTCGGATTGGCCGATTAGCGCAATAGTTCGGAGCAAAGTGTCTAATAACGTATTGCAAATAGAAAGTTAAGAGAGAGCACAAAGAGTAGAGAATGAAACTCTTGTATTGATATATAGGGTGTTTACATATTTATACATGACAAAATGATATGATAAAAAGACATATCAATTAGAAAGACACCCCTTCTTAATAAGCACTATTCTTATTAATTGATCATATGGTTACACTAAAAGTGTCTATTCATAATAAGAAAGACGAGTACTGCCACATCAAGTAGTGTGTCATTGCCGACGTGGCACCGGGTGAATGGCCACGCACAATTTCTAATCCACCATGGGCACCGGGTACGAATCGGCTGCCTGCTAACGACATGTCTTCCATTACATGGACGATGCACACGAACGCAAACCACAAAAGATGCACCTCACACTTATATGCCCGCAAGTGTATCTCCTATTACATGTATACAAATAAAATTATTAAAAGTACTAATGTGTAAATCATAGCTACTAGGATTTAAACCCTTCTTAATAGAGTCATACCTTTATATCTCTACCATCACATTAAAAGATGGTTCTCAGCTAATGACATGTTGATGACACTTAAACCACAATGGTGACTCCTAAACGTGCAACTCTTTAAGTATCATCGTGGGCTCCTGGCATACTTATTAACCCACCCGCGCAAGCTTTTCGACTCAGAATATGTATTTGACTTTCATTATTTCTCCTAATTCATTTTGGCAGCACCTAACCCAACCAATTTCGAATCATCCGATTTTAAGGGTATGTCATATGTTGGATGGACGACTCTCCTCCTTAATTTTACTTTTTAAAAATCTTTATCAATTTTTCGAGTAATTTTTCATATCAGTGTGCTAATCAAACGAATATGGTTTTCATTGTCTCACCAAAAAGATTGTTCTCATTCACTGCAAAGAAATATATCCCCTGTAGCATCTCTTTTTTATTGGAAGAAGAAAGTAGATACAAATATAGTTTCTTCCCAACACTGAATTAATGTCTGGAGCTGATTCGTACTTATGGTTACATTGTTGCATTATGCACTGGCTCCTGTCCCTCTTGTTAATCTGATCCATGTCTTGTACTATAGTACAGCGTGAAGTTGGCAGCCAACCAAACCATCAACATGCATGCATGCATCCATGGGCCCCGCTACTTAAAGGTTATTGATATAAGTAGGTTGCTTATTGCTTGGTTTTGAATCTACTCCGCATAGTTAGCTATAAGGCCACTCCCAATATTAATTTCTTAAATATTAATTAGGTGTCGATAAAAAAATATGTGGTAAGTAATTTAAAGATAAAAGAGAAGAAGATTGTTTCTTATAGAAGAAACTAGCTCTTTGAGCAATCCAAGTTAATTGTGAGACAATAAACTAATTTAAAATGTCTTCATAAACTAGCAAGAAACATGCATAAATTAGAAGCTTATTCCTTAACATCAATTTTTTACTCTCTCTTCTCTTAGATATCACCTATAAAACAAAGTATTGGGAGTGGCCTAGCTCATCCCCATAGGATTAGTTTCACCTCATTTGTCCAAGTAGGTTGAGTGATATTTTGTTTAGCACCTGCTCCATTCGCAAAAAATATGACATGTTGAGCATCGATATGGCCTCCAATAAACAACTACTACATGAATGTTACTTTTTTATGAAAAATGATTGCAAAAAATTGTAATCATTATATTACCATAATATTTTTTCATGGCATATATAATAGTTCATTTTCATAAGACCAATTTGTAAGAATCGGTAATGCCATAAGAGGGGGTTGAATTATGAATTCTAAAACTATTGGCTCAATTTCAACAATATAAGCCTAAATCAATTTCTATATTAATATGCTTTAGATTTATCTAGTGTTTCTATCCTACCACTACAAAGTTTTGCACACTAGAAACGAATCCTACAAACTTCACATGGTAATTTTAGAAAAGGTAAATGTGGAATAATAAGTGCAAGAAGTAAATATAGAATGTAAAGGGTAGAGAAAATGCAAACTCGGTATGATGACTTTTCCCTATGATATCGATGAATTGCCACTCATCTCTAGTCTATGTTGGAGTCCCTCACAAGGTGCAAGCTCTCTGGTCAGCTGACTCCGTGGATATCTGTTAGAGCACCCCACACGTCAGTGAGTCTCCTACTAAGCCTCTCCCGGAAGCTCACCGCCATCTCCACTAAGATAGCGATTTGGTTTTGTCACTCTGTGTAACATCCCAAATTTAGAATAAATAAAAAATTGTTTAATACAAAAGAGAATAAATGAATAAAACATAAATAAGTATATATACCTATATATGCACATACAAAAAGATTTATATTTGTTTGAATATGCATCCCGCTCCTTTCGCCTAACATGTTGACACAAAATCATCACCGGGACCCCATCTCCACCGAGCTCCGATGACCAAATCATTCGCTCACCATCACATGCCTCCTCTGAGCTGCGCCGATGATGACATGTAGTCCAAATGAGTTTGCCTTCATGTATTGTCTATGTTTCACCACTCGTCACAGTGATCCATGCAACGTGGAGAGGTTTCGGCCGTCTTCTAGTGAATCTTCACCGTGGGAGTCGTCGTCGTCGTCTCTGCGTCACCAGAGATCGAGTAGGCGCAATATCAACCATCCAGTCTAGGGTTCATGATCATGATTAGAAGGAGAATAACAGTTCAGTTAGAATAAATTGTAGCCGTCCGATCTTCAATAAATATAGATCCAGTCAGCATGATTGTGTTAGCATGCTATGTAATCCAGTCTGCACACGTGTGCCACCTCAGAGATCATGCTTGCGTGGCAGCCATGTCATCTACCCAGTCAGCCAAACACCTCAACAGCCACCTCAGCGGACACGTCAAAGCCAAATCAACACCCTACCCGACGTGTCAAACCACATGTTGTCCTAGTTAGCTTTTATTTTTCTTTTTTATTTGTTTTCTTTTGCTAACGTCATAATTAGATTAATGATGCAATAAATATGTTTTCAATGTAAAATAATTCGGATAACTGGGATTAATTTGATAATAGTTTTAATAATTTTTTCATAATATTTATTAATTATGTTTAATGTTTTCCTACTGTGAAAAATCAAATTAATTCTAGAAAATTCTAGAAAATCGTATATTGCTCTGAAAAATTCTAGAAATTTTCTAAACACAAAGTTTCACCTATTGTTAATCTTTTTGTCCTGTTTTAATTTTCAGAAGCCATAACTTCTCAACTGTAACTCTAATTTGATCTATTCTTTCACCAAAATTTCCAGAAAACTTAATATATTGAGTGATGTTGTTTGATGTGTTCTATTTGGTTCTTTTTGGGTATTGGTGTTTATTTGTTATTTTTCTACTTATTTTCGTGAGTAGACGTCAATGTTCTAGAGGAGCAGGAATGACTATAGGATCAAGACTTTGAAGACCAAATGAGTAGTGTGAAGGCAAGTTGTGTCACTGACTATATTGATCCTAGCTTTTAAATGTTTTGTTTTACAAACAAGTATGCTAATAATATTGCCAGGAATTCCAAGTTAAGTTTTACCCTAATTTTTCTTTAACGTTCTTGTCCCCATGGTTATGATTTTTGTTATGGAAGGGTAGTTGATACTTAGCCTTCCTTTGGGATGGTGATAATTATCATTGTTCAACTATATCGGCTAATGGCCTTATGCAATTATGATAAAACGTGATGGCATAATTTTTGTAGCAATATGGAGTAGATATTTGAGCAAGTGGTTTGGATGAGAATGGTACAGGTTGTACGGTTGGGTTTGTGGTAGTCTTGCTTAAATCTAAGGACTGATTCGTGGAGCAATCATTCTAAGTTAATAGTACAACCACAAGCCTGGTATAGGATGGGTCTACCATTAATTAAGTTTACTCTCAGTATAGTGTAGACCAATTGGTGGTACGGAATGGACGGGTGTACTTTCTAGGATCTGTAAGGCGCAAGAGGGGCTTCCATTGTTGAGGTATATTCACACGGCGGTCGGCGGTGAAACCTTAGCGGATATGCACATATTGAGAGGGGCTTTGTAAAGTCTTTGTATTGATTTCCTAGCCGCATGTTTCATCGACATGGACAAAACAAGTAATCATGACTTGCGGGTAAAGTGTACAACCCTTATAGAGTGTAAAACTGAATATTCAGCAATGTTCATAGTCAAGAGTGATAAGGAACTCTTATATGATTAGAACTTGATGGTTTGGTCAATAAAGGTTGTGGGAACTATGATTGAGATGATGGTTACAGTCAACCATGGTGGTGAGAAGCTTGGTTGAGGTGTTGGAAGGTTGGTTAAGTCAAGATGGTTGGAATCTTGATGTTGTTATTTATTTATTGTTATTCACTTTATTATTTACTTGCTTTTAATTGTTTTTAAAGTAAATGTTGTTTATGAAAAAAATCATACTAGCCATGTTATTGCTCAAGCCTTCATATGCATATTTTTCTCACAACTTGCGGAGTACGACATGTGCTCAAACTTTCTATAACCAAACAAACTTAGTTGGAGAAGATATTGAAGAGGTTATAGAAGATGGAGTGTTCTAACGTGGTTCTTCGTCGGTTGCCTATGGTGTTGTCTAGAAGAATAAAGTCTACATAGATCCACTACAATTTATTTATTTCTTTGACCCTTGAAGGTCACTTTTGTAAGACATTTAAGAACGATTAAGTCACTATGTGACTATGTGTTGGGATTGATTCCTGGGCTCAACACATAGATGATATTGGTCGGTTTCTTTAACCAATCTTGACACTCTGACACGGTGCACTCCAACCGCTCACAAGTCTTGCGGCTGCTCCACAACCTCCTTGGAGGGTCTCACAAGATACAAATGCCGCCAAGCTATCTAGGTGTTGGCAAATACCAAGAGTAACAAGTGCGGATCACTCACTTGATCTAACTCTAAGCTAAGCACCTAGCTAAATGCACACTAGACCAAAACTAGCACTAATCAAGTCTTTAATCTTGCGCTAATTGATTTGATCTTCAATATCTTCACTTTGGTGGCAACAGTCTAAAAGGTGTTTAGCAACTAGGGATGGCAATTAAACTCGACTACCCATTTACCCGCGGGTAAATACCCTAACGGGGTCAGGTTTCTTCCTTATTTGCTACCCATGGGTACGTTCGTGGGCACAAATTACTACCCAACAGGTATACGGGTACAGGTATAAATAAGGCTTACCTATACCCGTACACCCGTTTACTCGTATATATATGACATGTGGGCCAGTCCCCAATCCAACCCCACTGCCCCTCCATTGTCCGTTGCATTCCCCAACCCAACCCATCCTCCACCACCTCAATCCCCAATCCAACCCCGCCACCACCCCCTGGGCCCAAGTGCCCCGCCGTCACCCCCTGAGCCTAAGAGCTATGCCGCCCATCCGGATCGTCGCCCCTCCTCCATCCGCCGCCCCTCTGCCCTGAGAGCCCCACGGTCGACTGCCGCGTTGCCCAAGATCCCCATCATCCACCACCCCTTCTCTCATCTACCACCCAAGAGGCCTGCCACCAGCCATCCTACATCCTCCGCCCCTCCGCCAGAGAGCCCCATCGCCCATCCATCCGCCGCCCTGAGAGCCCAGTCGTCCTCCATTGTGTCGCCCGAGAGCATCGCCGTCTACCATCCCTTCACTCATTTGCTGTCCAAGAGGCCCACCGCCACCCCTCCTCCATCCTTCGCTAGAGAGCCCTATCGTCCATCCTCCATCTATTGCCCCTCCTCCATATGCTACCCCTCCGCTTAAGAGCCCCACCGCCCTCTCCTCACCGACTTACCTCCCCTTTCTCTCTACCTTGGCCGAGCCTCACCGATGGAATGCCATCGCTACCGTGTCGGGTAAATGGGTATACCCACAAGTGACGGATTTGTTCCCCGCTCTTTGCCTGTGGGCGTTCGCGGGTATACCTGTTGGCATGCTAAAAACTGACGGTTACGGGTATGAGTGACACACCCGATTTCCATCCATAGTAGCAACACACCGTCTAGTTCTAGCAACATCAAATGGCCGACCAATTGGGGTATATATAGGTCCAACCCTAAAAACTAGTTGTTGTGCTGTAAAACAGGGGTCAATGGACAATCAGGTGGGTTCATTGGACAATCCGGTAGCTTCATATCCCAATGGCTCAAAAAGTAGCACCGGACAATCAGATGGGTCACCAGACAATCAGGTGTGTCAACGGAGAGTTTGGTGGCCTTAATATCCAAGAAAAATGGCTCTCAGGACATTTTGTCCGGTTGTCACTGAACAATACCACCGGTAGGGATGCAAGTAGGTACCCAATTGGTAGTTTTTTGGTCATACTTTACTTCATTTACTTTCTTATCTTAAGTAGGTAGAAGTGCATCTTTAGTTCAAATGAGTGAGTTTTGAGTCAACCCAATGATGCAAAAAAAATAAACTTGCATCCCTAATCACCAGACAATCAGGCAAGGTCATCGAACTGTCAGCTGCTTTTTTTCCTGAAAGCTTGTGAAGACCTCTCTCTATCTCCACTGAAATCTTGAGCTCAAACACTTTTGGTAAAATTCAAATCCATGGGACAAGTTCAATTCAATTATCTCTTTATCCCGGCTTCACTTTTGTTCCAACTTCAATTACTGATGTCTTGAGTCTTCCTCTTAGTCTATTAGGACTAGATAATCCCAGAGTGCATCACCACTAGACTATTAGCCTGAAGACACTAGATCAATCTACTAAACTCTAAATCCCTCTTTGTAGGACAGCAAAAGGAAACAAACCTATCTATATAAATGATGTTCTCAACATTATAATCACTTTTATAAGCAATAGGTCTTATATCTTCATGAAATTCTCCTTTGACCCTGATGTTGAATTCTTTCAAGTGTTGGACCCAAATCTATCGTCTTCATCCATGAGACTAAACCTTTGCGCACTAGCAAACTTTGTTAGTTTCAGTGATCATGTTAACATTAATTACGAAAACATACTAACCCTATGTTAGGGTCATTGATCTTTCACAATTGAAATGGTTGCTTCTATGTTAGTGGTCAAAGTTAGAGAGGTTTGACAACATATACTTTCTAAAACATTGTATATTTACAAACGGGTGGAGTATTTAAGGCTATGGATGAGCGATGAGCCTATGTTACAAGAAAACCGTTTTACCAGCGAATTTCTTTTACTTTTTTAGGCTAATGTTTGTACTCTGGTTACTTGCTTAGTTCTTTTAAGTTGATCTTGATCAGGGCAGTCACAGATACCTTTTTTGTGCAAACCACAGACAAATGAATTCAGCCCATACAAAGCCTTTTGGACTTTGATTCCAAAATAATCTGCAGTTCAATTCTGAACTATATATATACACTTGCACGTATATGTATAGTTCAATTCTGACATTTTTACTTTTCATCAAAATAATCTGACATATTTACGATGGTGCAACCGTGATCAAACATGCATCTCTAAGAAAAATGTCACTGTTGCTACAGTACTGTACATTATTCCTAAGAGCTCAGTCAGGCACAGGGTACACTGAAGAACCGAAGTTAATACTGCAGTTTCAGCTGGTGAGAAATATTGATGCTGTGCAAGCGCAACTGAAGTCCAATGGCGATCTTTTAAGAGAACACTGGCCAGGCTTACATAGACTGCAGTTACGGATGGAGCATGCTACTAACATTCTGACGACATGTTGCTCAGAAAATCAAACATGCCATTCTGATGGCATGCAGACACAAGGAAACGAATCGGTTCCTGGTCGGTAAGGAACACATCGACTCCCACAAAGTCAATCACGAATCACGATGCCATAGCCTCCATCGATCCTAGTAACTCCTAACAGTAAGGTCGACCGACGGTTGGTTTTGCAACAACTGTTATTGGCAATGAACAAATGCTGCAGTCAAATTTCATCGAAAATTTCTAATATTTTCAAAGCATTTCAACAGAATTTTTTTTTCCTGTAACCGGCCTTACCAGTACGTAAGTGCTCAAACTACCGGCAAGTGTATGCTACTACCTCCGTTCTCTTTTAGATGTCGTTTTAATCTTCGGTACATAAAATAAAATTGCAATAAATTCTTTAATACATGATATGTTTACCCCTCTTAATTTCTTCAGTGTTCAATCAATAGCATATAAATCATCAATCTACTATACTCGTTGAATTGAAACTCTACTTTTTAATAAACTTTAATATATGCACTTTAATAAAATACCACTTAAAAACCTAAAATAACAGCTATTAAAGAATAAATCAAATTCCTAAAACGATACCTATTCGAGAACAGAGATAGTATCTCTCTTAATTTGCTTGTTTGCGATCGAATCAAACTAGCTAATTGGTTCATGCATGGCTACCACTTGCTACGCATCAAGAAGATGGAGACGACGCTAACCAGCGGACGAAGTACGCGGAGAAAGCATGCGGCCGGTACGGTAGACGCGCGATGCGCATCAAGGGGCCGGGGCTCCAGAACTAGCAACGCGCCACCATACCTGGCCGTCCCTGCCGTTGATCGATGGAGACCTCGAGAGAGACCAATCACCCGTCGACCCTATCGGCCTCTTTCTCTATGCGACTTGTCACTCGCAACTGATCCATCCACAGGTGGGATGTGCACCTCGTACATAGCATGCAATGCATATTATTCCCTGCTACACATATGAACCTTTGAAGATCAGGGCATTTAATTTTTTTTCCACTCTCACGACGTGGCACGTACTTCTCCCATTGACACATGAGATCATCTGACTCATTGATAGTGGCCAGGATGGCAAAAGAATTGCCACTAAGTCGAGGGAGCGTTAAATTATTAAATAATCACTGAAGATCGTATGTACATCATTTAGCCGCATGGCCAGGCGACCTACTACCTGTTCCAATAAGGGTAGCCAGATTGCTATATGATCTAGCTTGTATAGGATTTGGGAACAACTAAATGCATGCTACCCTCTTGAAGTCTTCAAGTGGGTTAATTGACATTAATTAAAATATAAATCCATCCATATGCACACCTTGGTTTCTAAAACCAGTTCAAATAACAGGTTTGCTACATATCAGTCGATTGAGATGTTACAAATGTCCGAGACAAATAAATTTGAACTAGATTTAGGTTGGGGATTTGGAGATCTAGGGTTTGGGGTGGGGATTACCTTGCTCCAGATGGTTTAGAGGGATAGCTGGGGGAGGCCGGCCGGACCGATGGTGGAAACGGGCGACGGGCAGGATGGTGAGGCGGCGGGGTGACAACCATGGTGGTGGAGGACCACCGATGAGTGGTGATGAACGGTGCAGTGGTTAGCATGGTGGCGGCACGCGGTGGTCGGAGCCGCCAGAGACAGAGGAGGAGGGCAGGGTGTGTTATCATAGTTGGGGATCATCTCGATCTGCAGGCGCCCGTGCTAGAACGCTCGCAATCACACTCTAACAAAAATCAACGATTTGCCGATCGCGCTACAGAAACTGACATAAGTTTAGAAACTAGACAACACTTTTTGTGCCGGCTGACTCTACTTTAGCAGCGATTTTCCATTGCTTAAATAGGAAAAATGAGGTGCGAATTACATGGGCTAGTCGCCCCGACAAACCAGCTGCACACCCAAACATTCCATCCCATGCCCAGGTCTTGTGGCCATCCTAACTGACGCTTAACTGACAAAACTGAAAAGCAGCTGACTACTCCTAGCTACACACTAAACCAGTCCTCCTGATCAACCAGGTATTGCTTACACTTACTCCAAATAGCAAATATGACATGATTACTATTCCTAACAAATCATCCCCTACTTCTAATTATCGCATTCATTCTTCACCTCAACCACTCTAAACCGGCTCCATAGTTCTGTGAATTTTAGACACCTGAGTGCTTTTGTCAGGATATCGGCAATTTGATCTTCAATCTGAATGTAGCTCAACACAATTCTATCATTGTCCACACACTCCAGAATGTAATGGAACCGAGTGTCACGGGGCCATAGACCCGCCCTTCATGTCATCTTTGTAGCCGATGAACACGCCCAGAGTAGACCGATCAGATAGCTTGGTGATGCTCAGTCCCAATTTCACCGCAAATGCGATGCAACTGAATGTCCTAAAATAGGACACGTTCGGTCGCCACTCGTGCCAAGCCTCATAGGAGGTTATATTCTTCAATCTCTTGGTCAGTGATCTATTCAAAATGTGCACCACCGTCTTAAACGCCTCAGCCTAGAACCTTGCCGGCACCACCATGGTTTTGAGCAGACTGCTCTCCATCTCGATGATGGTCTGATTTTGGCACTCGGCCACCCCATTCTGCTGAGGTGAGTATGGCATCGTGGTACATCGCTTGACACCATGCTCATCGTACAAATCCACGAACTCGATGGAGTTGAATTCGCCTCCTCGATCTGTGTGGAACACCTTCATCCTCTGCGAGAGATTTGATCTTCCAGAAGAACATGAAGACTTGATCTTTTATGCGCAACAATTCAACCCACATGAATCTACTATGGTCATCAACAATCAAGAGGAAGTATATGTTATTGGTCGGTGTCATAAGGGTGATCGGCCCTCAAAGATCTCTGTGCACCAGCTCCAGTCCATGCTGTGCCTGGTATGCCGATGCTTGGGGAAAAGCGCCCAGTGCAGCTTGGTGATCATGCAACTATCACAAAACTGGTCCACGCAATTGATGTCCGGCACACCCTCTACCATTCCCCTTGCAATGAGGTCATGGAGTGCGCAGAAGTGCAGGTAGAAGATGCAGAGCTCACTGTCCTCGATCATGATCTTGCAACCATTCTCGTCGAGTTGCCCCAAGCTCACAATGTTGCTTCAGAGCTAAGGAATGTAGTACATGTCAGTCAGCACCTTGTTCTTCGCTCTTGCAGTTGAACATGATGGATCCCTTGCCTTCTATGTCCATGCACGAGCCATCTCCAAACCTCACAGAGCCACGCACGGTCTCGTCTAGAGACACCAGCATGGATCGATTGTCGGTCATGCGATTGTGCACGCCAGTGTCAAGATACCACATGTCACGGCCAGCATCCACGGGGATCACGCACTCTTCATTGAGGAAGACATGCTGCACTTGAGTGTTAGAGTCGCCATCACCCATGCCGTGTTCGACTTCATGCTCAACAAGCAGGAGAGCTGGTTGGTTGTCCAGGGCTTTGACAAGGTGAGCCTCCTCCTTGCATTCCCACTTCGGCTGTCGACAATCATGCACCCAGTGCCTATATTTTTCACAATTGTGGCACTAATCATGTTATGTGTCTTTGCCATCCCAGGTGGCGTCATCATCCTTCTTCTTTGACCTCAACTTCCCTTGCCACCGGGGGGGAGGGGGTTGC
Organism: Phragmites australis; assembly: GCF_958298935.1. Lineage (NCBI taxonomy): Eukaryota > Viridiplantae > Streptophyta > Magnoliopsida > Poales > Poaceae > Phragmites > Phragmites australis. Next base: position 17,707,945 of record NC_084931.1, read on the forward strand.
AGCTTGTCCTCGAGCTGCTTGATGCATCCCCACCACCCTAATGTTGCTTGTGCTTGGCCAGCCACTCCTCCTTTGTTAGCACCAGTTTGCCACTCGATGTGTTAACTTTTGCAGATGCATCCAAATCATGGCGATCCTCCACCGCCTTGAGCCACCCCACCAGTTCTTCCACAGACACTGTGTTAAGATCAAGTAGCATCTCAATTGACAGTGCAGTCTGTGAATACCTGGCAGGAATGACACGCAAGAACTTCCGAACCACCTCTTCATCGCTTAGATCATCTCCAAGGATCCGCAAATTGTTGAAGAGGCTAGTGTGGCACATAGCAAAATTGTCCATTGATTCCCCTATCGCAGAATGCCATGTCCTCAAATTCCCAAAGAAGTGTCTAGACCCGGCCTTGCGCACCCAGTCCACTCCCATCCACATGGCTTTGATTGCCTCCCATGTGTCCTTGGTGCTCTACTTGCTAGCCAAAGAAGCTAGCACCTCCTAAGGGATAGCACGAAGGATGGCCTCGAGCGCCATCTTGTGCTCATGAAGCTCGACGCCGTCGTGATCAACTACATCCTATAACCCTCTTACTTGCATCATCACCTTCATCATGAGTGACCACTCAGTGTAGTTTGTTTGCATGAGCATTGGATACGACATCGATCCCCTAACCTCTCCCGCCACATGATGTACCACAAGTTCGTGACTTGCAATGTTGCCTACACTGTTGCCACATTATTGAGTTCTGGGACAAGGTGGTGACGACGAGCGTCGGTGTCGAGTCTCAAACGAAGTCGACATGGCTCAATCATGAAACCAGATGTGGTATCTGTCTCTGATGCCAATTGTTACCACAGCTAGGGATCAGCTCGATCTACATGCGTCCGCACTAGAACACTAGCAATCGTGCTCTAACAAAAATCAGCGAGTTATCGATCGCACTACAATAACTAGCGGGAGTTTAGAAACTGGACAATGTTTTTTGTGCTAGCTGATTCTACTGCAGCAGTGATTTTTCCATTGCTTAAATAGGACAAATGAGATGTGAATTACATGGTCTAGTCGCCAGACAAACTAGCTACACACCCGAACATGCCATCCCACACCCAGGTCTTGCAGCCATCCTAACTAACGCTTAACTGACAAAACTGAAAAACAGCTGACTACGCCTAGCACACGCGGAACCCAGTCCTCTTGATCAACCGGGTATTGTGTACATTTATTCCAAATGGCAAATATGACATGATTACTAATCCTAACAGTGTAGGGGAGCTTCACCAGTGTTGAAGAAGAAAGGGCGTGCCTGTGAAGGAGAAGGGAGAAGGCACACCGGATTTGCAGAAGGGGAGGGAGGAGTCACACTGATGGGCAAAGGGAGCCACTAAGTCACGGGGGGGTGTTGGGAGGAGTCGAGCGTTGGAGGGATCAGTCAAAAAGAAGCAAGAGAAAAAAGGAGAGATGGGGAAGGGATAAGGTTAAAGAAAGGGCTGATCTGGGTGGTTGGAAACCAATCCAACAGTATAGAAAAGTGTCCGAGACATCTACAAAATATCAAGCAACCGGCAAGGAGACAAATCCTTCAAATAAACCTTAGCAAAAGCCATGGTGATATTTGCTGACTTGCCATCATGATACGATTCTATTTACTCGACATATCTAAAAATGTGTAACTTTGACCGTAATTTATATATTACATTTGTCTATTGTGCACCAAAAAGCATTGCGGTATTTGCTGACTGACCCCATGATACAATTCTAATATGTGGTGTCTCCTGATGATTTTGTAGAAATTCCAATACCAAAAGCAATCCTTGTGCCTGATGACATAAAGTTTGTTACTATTGTATAAAGATACAAACATTTTGAATATACTATAATTATATAACAAATGCAATGGTTCTGTCAAATATTGTAGCATTGGGCCACATATACTTTGTACAGGCAGCAATTCAGGCAGGCAAATCTAAAACTGAGTCACCTAGCTCAACTACAAGTATGCAACAATAAATAGAGATGCAATTTTTGTATTATTTTTTTATTCATTGGGTCAACACAAAACTCACTCACTTGAATTAAAGATGCACTTGTTGGAATTATGTGGCTTTATTCATTTATTATCTTATTCTTATTATTTTAGTTATTATGAAACAGTCACAAATTAATGAGGAAGAAGTTACACTCTTATTGCTAATCAATGTGGAAGAAGTTTACATGAGAAAACTCAATGGAAACAAGTACTTATTGATAGAGAAATAACTTGAGAAATAAATCACTCAAAGTGCCGAGAACAGCTATACTGGAACACATTAGAAGGAATACTTATTTTGAGATTATGCTAATGGAAACAAATCGTGCATGTGTTTTGACCCCAAGTACGATACAGGGTAGAATAGCCGAGTTTGTGTTATGGGATCAGCTCCATGAGCTGTTAACTTGTGTGATCAAAGTAACACCAATCTCATGCTTTACTAGATCACAACATATGACTCACACATGTGCTAGGGACTGACTACATAGGAATACTATGGAATAAGACTCATTAACCGGTCTACCTGACCATGGTTAAGATTAGACACGGTGAGTTGTAACGATCTTGGTTAGTTGGTCTAACTTGGTTAGCCAGGCTGGAAAGTTGATGGATGATTTCTTTGTCCTACTGGAAGGTGAGGAATCTTTATATAGGTCACATCCCCTAATCTCATACGGTATTGTGAGCAGCAGAGCACGGAACAGGTTAAGGGATAAGGGATAGGCCATTTCTTCCTCATTACAACATAGACTTTGAGTCTAGGCTCATGTCCAGAACTCCAATATTGGTATCATAGCATGGTTAAGATCGGCATCCCTTGTCTTCCTTGCTGCCTAGATCCATCACATCATTGAGGAGGGTGAACAAAGTTGTGCCATTCTTCCTCGAGCACTAGTGGTGTACAGCGGTGTTCTTCTTCCTCTTGTGTGCATGACAATATTGTCAACAAACTGTGTGAGTTTACATTTGTTGAACTTACAGACGGACAGGATTTCTCATCTTCAACACAATACTTTGGTAATATCACTCCTACACACCATGCCATCGGCTGCTGTATTTGTTGAATTGGTTAAGAATTACAAATTATATGGCTCCAATTTCCATGGTTTGGAAAAAGAAAATTCATATTTTTGCTTACTGCTGAGAATCTTGATTATATTCTTGAAACAAATGAACCGATAGAGTCAAATGAAGATGTTAGTGATGAAAATAACAAGAAATATTATGGTGATCATGAAAATTGGACTAGTGATAAGAAAGCACACATTTTTATCTTGGGATCTATTACTGAGACTTTGGCTACGTAATATGAGCACCATCATAGCACACATAGAATTCTATGTGTACTAGAACATGGTTTTGGTGAAGTTTCTCTTATCAAAGTGCTTAGTATTGTTAATCATTTTATAACCACATAGATGTATAGAGAAACTCATATCAATGATCACCTCAATGAACTTTGTGTTATAGCATAGGAACTAAAAATTGCAGGGAATCCCTTTATAGAAGAGGTGCAAGTGATGGTAGTTTTAGACTCTTTGCCAAACTCTTGAGAAAACTTTAAGGTTTTTTTTTTGTCATTCTTGATGATCTGTCAATATGTGCACATTAAGATATCACTTGCAGCTTAAAGAGTATAAAAAATTCAAAAGGAAAGGATAAAGTGCCTTATAATTCTGAGTTACATCTTGGTGAGGCAAGGAGGAGAAATAAGAGGAATTTACAAAAGAGGAAAAGCAAAGGGGACATGTTGGAGCATCTAGACAAGAAACATGATCATTCTAACCATGGAAATAGAAGCGCATCATCAAATAAATTAAAGTGTCACAGTTGATGAGGTTTTCGCCACTTCAAGGTTGAATGCAGGAAAAAGAGGCATGTTGATGAACACAAGAAATCAAATAAGAATCAAACTGAAGACATGCATCGTGATAAACAACATTCTAATGGTATGGTTTATTTACATGCTTTAATTGTCGAGGCTATGTTTATTACTACTTTTCCAAATAGCTAGGTGATAGACTCAGATGCACAATCACATATTGCTAAAGAGAGTGGTTTCACTTCCATGCTCACAATTCCAAGAGGGCAAAGATACATTTATTTGGGAACTGAAGCTAAAGTTGAGATTCTTGGAATTTGAAATTATGTTTCGAGACTCCCAAGAGAAGAAAAACTAATTCTAAAGGCTACGTTATTTGCACCTAGCATGAGAAGGAATTTAATTTCCATAAATTAACTTTATGATGATGGTTTTGCTATTTTATTTGGAAAAGGAAGGGTTAAATTTTTATGACATAAAGATAGTAAATATTTGAACAAACAATAATGGTCTTTACATTCTGAACTCTTTTTTTGAAGAATCAAATATTGCTTGTCTAGTTGGTGAATCTAACTCTTTTGTGAGGAACCCTATTTTTACTTGATTCATGCTCTAAATCTTGTTTATGGCATTTAAGACTTGGTCATATTTCTAAAGACATAATCAAAAGGTTCATTAATACTAGAATTTTAAACTTTAAGTGGGAGGACTACGGTACATTTGAGGCTTGTCTCATGGGTAAAATGACACACACACCTTTTCCTAATGCGGAAAGATCTAAAGAACCTCTTGTCATTGTTTATTCTGATATTTGTGGTGAATTAACGCCTCCCACTAGAGGAAAGAAAGCATATTGTATCTCTTTTATTGATGATTTTATAAGATACACATATATGGATCTTATCAAGCACAAGTCGGAAGTTTTTAATATGTTCAAAATTTATAAACTAAAGTGGAAAATCAATAAATAGGAAAATAAAGGTTTTAAGATTTGATAGAGGAGGAGAAATCACTTCAGGAATATTAGATGATTTTTGCAAAGAGCATGGAATATTTCATCAAACTTCAATTCCATATACTCTAGAACAAAATGGTGTTGTTAAACGAAGGAAAAGAACACTTTTGGATATGGTTAGGTCTATGATGACTTATTCAAATCTCCCATTATCTTTTCGGGATGAAGCTTTGCATTCCAATGTGTATTTATTAAACCACATCCCATCTAAATCTATGAGAGTTACCCCATATGAGATGTGGAAAGGGAGGAAACCTTCACTCCAGAATTTAGTTGTTTGGGGCTGTATTGTACATATAAGGGTGCCAAATCAACGCCGCCCAAAATTGCAGCCTAAAAGCATTCCTATTGTTTTATTGGCGATTCCATAGAATCAAAAGATTATCATTTTTATGATCAGAAAAGGATGAACTAGTGGAAAGCAGGAATGTAGTCTAGATAATGACACTCCACACCATGAGAAACAGGCAAGGGTTGATTTATTGGTAACCCAACCTAAGGTACAGGTGAAAAGAAACTCACCTGGAATAAATGTTGAAAGTAAAATGGAAGTTGGAGAAAATGCAACTCCTAATGAAACCGAACATTCATTCAATTCTTTAAGGCGAAGTGGGACAAATAGAAATATACCCTAACACCTTAAAGGTTACTATGTTTTTCTAAGGGAAGCATACTTTAGAATGGCTGATCTAGAGTAAGAACCTAAAGCGTGTAACATTGCAATTAATTGTGTGGAATCAAAACTATGGATGTAAGCCATGTAGGAAGAAATAAAATCAATGGCAAAGAATAATGTTTGGGAATTAGTTCAACCACCAAACAACCGCAAGCCCATAGGATGTAAATGGATTTGCAAAAGAAAGCTAAATGCTTCGGGTTCAATTGAAAAATATAAAGCTAGGCTTTTTGCTAAGGTCACACAAAGGGAAGGAATTGACTTTGTGAAAACTTTTTCTCCTGTTGCAAAATTTATTTCTATTCATATAATAAGTGCTTTAACAACTTATTTTGATCTTGAACTCCACAAAATGGATATTAAAATGGCATTCTTAAATGGATATTTGGAGGAGGAAATATATATATGGAACATCCATAAGGCTTCAAAGAGGAAGGAAAAGAACATAAGGTGTGAAAACTAAAAAGATCAATTTATGGACTTAAACATACCACACATCAGTGGTATATTTTGTCTGATAATGCTATCACGTCATATGGTTTTTCTATGATTGAAAGGGTCATTGTATATATACCAAAGTCATTGGGAGAAAATTTGTACTTATGCCACTTTTTTATTTCAATGATATTCTTATTGCATCTAATGACTATAATACACTGATGGATATTAAATTATGGTTGTCATCAAAATTTGATATGAAAGACATGGGAGAAGCATCTAGTCTTAGGCGTTGAAATACGTAGGGATCACAAGAGGTGCTTGCTTGGATTGTCCCAATGGACATATCTTAGTGGTGTTCTCAAATGGTTCGTTATGGAAGAATGTAAGCCTGCTAATACACCTATAGCTAAGGGAATTAAACTTAACAAGGAATTATCCTAAAACTCCTGAGGAAAAGGCTGTCATGGAAAATATCCCATATACATCCACACTCGGTAGTCTTATATATGCTATGTTGTTCTCATGACCTGTCTTTAGCTATGCTATTGGATTACTTAGTAGATATCGAAAGAATCTAGGAACAGAACGTTGAAAATAAATAAATCATGTTCTTCATTATACAAAGGGTATATTGGATTATTCATTATGTTTTTCTAGGAATCACCTTCAATTATAGGGCTACATAGATACTGATTGGCAAGGAGATCTTGATGGTCAAAAATCTACTTATGGTTATATATTTACGTTGGTGGGAGGTGATATTTTTTGGTGTAGTAAGAAGCAAGAGTCTATTGAACTATCATCCATTGAAGTTGAATATATTGCAGCATCTAAAGCTACAAAGGAAGGAGTATGACTAAGAGAATTTATCACTTCATTAAAGGTCGTGGAAAGCGCATATGAACCTATCAATATTTACTGTGATAACCAACCTGCTACCAAGGTCTTAAAAGATCCCAAATTTCATAGCAAAAGTAAACATATTGAGGGTCGTTATCAATATATTTGTGATGTCATCAACGGATTTAAATCTATTAGACTACTTTATTTAGCTAGTTCTGATATAATTGTTGATCCACTGACTAAGCCCCCTAGTCAAAAAGTATTTACAATACATGTAAGGAATATGGGTCTACATACTATTGAATAAATGTCTCAGTCGAGTGGGAGATGTTGGAATTATGTGGCTTTCTTCATTTATTCTCTTATTCTTATTATTTTAGTTATGATGAAATAGTTACAAATTAATGAGAGCAAGAAGTTACATTCTTATTGCTAATCAATGTGGAAAAAGTTTACATGAGAAATCTCAATGGAAACGGAATACTTATTGACATGGAATTAACTTGAGGAATAAATCACTCGAGGTACTAAGAACAGTTATATTGGAACATGTTAATAGAAATACTTATTTTGAGATTATGCTAATGGAAGCAAACCGTGCACGTGTTTTGACCCGTGTATAGTACAGGGTGGAATAGACGAGCTTGCTTTATGGGATCAGCTCCGTGAGCTGTTAATTTGTGTGATCAAATAATACCAGTATCATGCTTCACTATATCACAGCACATGACTCATACGTGTGCTAGGGACCGACTACACGGGAATACTGTAGAATAAGAATCGTTAACCGGTCTATCTGGTCGTGATTAAGATTAGACACAATGAATTATAATGGTCTTAGTTAGCTGCTCTAACTTGGTTAGCCAGGCTAGAAAACTTCTTTGTTCTTCTGGAAGGTGAGGAATCTTTACAAAAATCACATCCCCTAACCTCATACGGTATTGTGAGTATGTAGCGAAAATAGCCCTATTAGGCCATCATTGTGATTTTGGTTATTAATGATAACATAATCATTAGTATTAACAGGTTTGTCAAGAATATATGTTAGTAGGTCTCATAGATGCAATACATCAAGAAGCCACTGCAGCTAGGACAAAGTTTGAATAAATTAGAAAAGTCCCAGAAGAATTGACCTCACCGGAAGGTTCAGTGTAGAAGAGTTTGCACTCACTGGAGCATTGTGCACAAAGACTGATAGCCTCATCGGATAGTCCAATACTCTGTATGTTGAACTCACTAGAGCGTTTCTGACAAAAGAGAGAAGACTGAGGACCTCACTGGATAGTCCAGTGGTCTGTATTAGATAGCACCGGAGCATTTCTTGCAGAGAAGAATGCAAGTGTAAAGACTAAAGATCAACCCATCGAAAGGTTCGGTGCTTGGTTTGTGCACGCCGAAGTATAGCACTGGAGTATTTTTGCAGAGGCGACTGCAAGTGCTGAAGAATGAAGAAACTCACCGGATAGTCCAGTGATCACAGAGATGAATACACCAAAGCATTTTACACAGAGAAGAAGTGGTGTGGTCTGGCTCAAGATAACTCACTGGAAGGTCCGGTGATGAATTTGAAGGCACATCGGAATGTCGAGTATCCACAAAGGCTTCAAGTGGAGTTCTAACAGCTAGTTTCTGAGTTTGTACTCACCTGATGATCCGGTGTTAGTACTACTGTTCTCACCGGATCATCTGGTGCTAACAACTTCTCTGAGCCGCTAGGAAAATGGCTCGTTGATGGGTTTAAGGCTATAAATACCCCTCCACTCAGTCATTTGAAGGTGTGGCATGCTGCTGGAGTTTAGAGGAAGCTCATATACACTTGCGAAGACATCCAAGCCACCAAAGTGCTTAAAATGATCATCTAAGGTAATTAAACATAAGATTGGGTCTAGAGTGAGTTGTAGCTAGGTGTTGCAGCTTGAAGAATGGATCAAGGAGTGATTCTGACTTGTACCGAGTGATAAGTCAGTGCCTTGGAGTCTTGGTGACTCGTCGGTATCTTGGGCATTGGTGGCTCAAGCTTGTTGACCCTCCGACTTAGTGTGGAACGACGGTAAGACATGTGTACAGGGACACGGAGACCCTTGACTTGATGACTCAAGCTTCGAAGTGATCATGGCTGCAAGTGACCGGAAGAGAGACTAGTTGTGAGACCTTGTCTTGATGGTTTCGTATTTCATCGTGCTTAAGACCTTGTCTTTGTGACTTGGTAGCTCAAAAACCATGACCGAAAGAGATTTGGCAACCCGGAGCATATCTTTTATGGAGCTTCAACGTGGATTAGAGGTGATATTCATACCATCGATACCACGAGATAAAAATCTCTTATGCCGAGTTTGTCTCACTACCTTATTTATGTTTTCGTATTTACATAATTATAATTTATCTTGCTAGAGTAGGTTATAATTTTTTTTAGCAATAGAGTAAATATACTAGATAAATCAAGAGCACATTTAGATAAAAATTAAAATAAATTTATCTTATAAAGTTTTTAAAACTAATTTATTTTAGATTTCTAAGTGTTCTAATTTAACTCTTCTCTTAAGATGTTACTGTTTCTCACATAGCAGCAATATGAAACTGGCCGAGGGATAAGAGAGGGGCCATTCTTCCTTATTACAACACAGATTTTGAGTTTAGGCTCATGTCTGGAACTCCGACAACACTTGCACCTATTTAAGATGAGAAAGTAAATAAGCAAAGTAGTGACCTGGCCAGAACTACCCGTTAGGTCCAACTGACATCTCAAACTACAAAAGCACTTGGCATTACTAGTTGTTGAAAATTAATGCTTATCGCATACCTCTTTCTCGCATCTCGGGTCAACCCTTAGCTCGAGCAAAGAGGGTACCTAGGCAGCCCGTTGATCATGCCTTGAGAGTTGAGATTGTTGAGTAACGACTACTCCAAATGTATAGTAATATTTTATATCAATGCATTTTGCTCTAATCGGATATCAGATCATTTTTGTTAAGTCTCGACAAGAATGCGAGTCATAAAACAACAACGTGGCATATGAAATGCGGTTAGTGACTAGACAGCTAACCCTTGGAAATAAATTGGACCCGTTCGAGTCGAGCCACATATATTGCAAGGGGAAAGAGGAAATCTCCGTCAGTTCCTAAGTGCCAACGATTTGAGAAGACGATCGAATAGATAAATTGTACAAACCTTCGAGAACATGCAACAGTCCCAATTTAGAACGCGAGAATTTCACAGGAGCCTTGGATTTTTGTTTTATATGCCACATTTTCAAGGATTTAATTGCGAGTTGAAAATTGTGTGCTATAAAACAAAGTCTTGTGGGGAATTGTGGCTGTTTTTTTTCTTACATCTTTTTAGTAAGTCAGCAGTACTTGCTTTTTAGTCTTACATAATTTTGAGAATAGAGAGAGGTGGTGAGCCAAGATGGTTTCTCAAGACACCTCTTAGGTTGGCGACTCAGGTTCGATCCTTAGTGTTCACTCTCGGAGGCGTTGTTCACCACCTACGTGACTGAGGAGTGTGGACCTTTTTAGTGAAAAAAACATAATTTTGAGAATAGTCGTGACTATATCTTTCTAAACCGTACCCGTCACGTTAGTAAATGCAATGACTCGGTCTCATTATAGTTTTTTTTATATTTCTAAATCATCTCCATCACATTAGTAAATACAATGACTCGGTCTCCTTATACTTTTTTTTTTGCAGTTAGGGCTGGTATTATATTAAAAATGAAAAAAATACATCCCCATATTATATACAGAAGTCCCTAAGAAATAAAGAGTTACCAAAGATGATGCAACTGGGTTCTCTTCTTCACTTCCAATAAACTGCCATTCTTAACATCCCCCTCCCCCACCAGCTCAATGAAGTAGATTGTCAAAACCAAAAACCATGTAACAACTTTGACGAGGAACTCCAACTTTGGATAGCTGCAAGCCAATGCCTCGAATCCACTGCTGAGACGCATCTAAGACTCTGAACGAACATAGACAATGTCCTCGATTGAAGAGGTAAAGGATCAAAAGGTGCACCACCACCATCCTAGGATTTCACCCAGAAACAAAATCCATGGTTCATGCCCTGTAGTGAGATGGATAAAAGCTAAACTCCCATACAATTTGTCGAAGAAGAGGAACCCAACCTACATGATTGTCACATCACCGCAGCCATCATAGGAAACTCGAGCAAGCTGTAACTTTATTAGAGGGAAAACGAATATTATTAGTATATCTACGAGGAGAATGTGACCCCGCTCCTCCTCACCACTTGAGATAAAGGAAGACGACTCAGTCTCCTTATGCTTTGATCACTTAGGAACCATCTATGAAACTTGGCTATTCACATCTTTATATTGGGACTATCAATTTCACCTCTCTAGTGTAAATTTCAGTCTTCTTGCTCTGGTTCTGTGCAATCAAATGTCAATGTGTTTATGCCAGTTTTAGACTAAAAAAAGATCTATGAATGCCAAAGCAAATCTAGTGGACATAAATTAGATATATAGTCAATCTACTAATGACTTAAGATATAAACAGCAAACCATTACGAATTTGGATTGGACACGGCAGAATAACACACGTTAGTCCATGTCCAAAATAGTTTCCGACTTTCTAATTTAACTCTATTTATTTCAGTAGGAAGTACATTTTGTGCAATGCCCAAAATGTCACCACCGCCACCATGGTAGTTTCTTTTTAAAATGGAAATGGATTCCATTAACCACTAACACCAATCAAAAATTGCTGGGCGACACTAAGCTAGTTCCATAAAATGCTAAAGCCAGCTTCAGCAGAGTCGGCAAAAAGGTGACCGCATCACTGTGCCATACGTTTACTTTCTTCTCTTATCTGTATCTGGCTCCAACAGGATCGGCTTTAGTCTCTACAGTGATCAAGAAGAAAGCCAGTGAGGAGAGGATGGCGGTATTTTTGCGGCCAGAAAAGGTGACCTCTATCACTGTTTATAGAGTATGCTTGTGGGTCCAAGAGGAGAAGAAGAGTAATAGAGGGTAAGAAATACAGTAGTTATTGGAGATGGAAAAAATAAAAGATACTGTAATAGTATTATGGAATACTATAATAACGTTATAGAGGATAAAATTTTAGAGTATGTATTAGGATGATCTAAGAAATCAGCTACAGTGATAGTTATGTGTACAGAGTAACTCCTTTCGAAGAAGCCTTGCTTCGGGAGTGTCATACATAAATCAGCATCGAGATCGAGCCAAGTGGAATTAATTGCGGTGCCGTGGGCGGTGTGGCTCTGTGCACGGATGGTGGTCACACCCAACCGGCCAACCCAACTCATCGTCGTCTCTAGTCCCTCCGCGTGGCCATCCCTCCTCTTCTCACTCCTCACTCTAGCTTCCCGGACTCCTCTGCAACTCTCTCCTAAGTACGAGACCCGAGTCTTTTCCTCATATCTGTCCCTCCCCTGCCATTGCTACCTCCACGACTATCACGCTAGGCTGCCCAAGTCTCCTCTCCTCGCAAGGGTCCTGTGACCTCCCTTGGTAAGTGTGCTACGACCTAGCGTAACCTCATCTGTGTCCATGGAGAAGCTGCGGCGGCCCGGGGTGGTGGTTGTGCCGCTGGTTCTGCTCTCCTTGCTCACTGACCATGGCAGCTGCTACCATGCCAAAGCCGAACAAGGTATGCGAGAGCGTGTGTCTCTGTTCTTTTCTGTGTATGTGAACTGCTGCAATCTGGGTCACGGAACTGGGCAAGAATCTTTGATGGAATTACTCCTTGTGTTCCATCTTACGAGAGAGATAGTGTTATGACATTTGGTTACTACTACTTGGCTGCAGGAACTATGAACCGGGAGGAAGATATGCGCTCCGGCTCCGCAGCTCGGTGAGATCTCTGAACTGGTAGCATGCCTCACCCGTGAGTGACCAGTGTTTTCCTGGTCTATTTCGTGTTTAGGATTGTTTGCCTCGAAAAATGTTCAGGATTGTACTGAACATTTATTGTCATTGCGGCAGATTATCATAGGCCCTGGTGGTTTTCTGCCAATGTAATATTTTCTTCTTCTTTTTTTGATAGGCTGCCAAGCGATGTAATCTTGAAAAAGGCACTAATATTATATTTACATTTTCATGTCTTCAGTAACAAGTATCCACTTTTCACTTGAAAACAGCAAAAAAATATACATGCAGATCACCTAAAATTGTCCACAAATATTTGGCACACCTATCTTCCTACATTGCATTGAACAAATTGTAGATACAACAAGTTGAGCTTGGAATAATGCCATGGCTGTCAGAAATAGACAGCTGAACCACCAAGCAGCCCCAGATGGTACATCTCTTGTCCAATTGTTTTTCACGTCTTCTGCTCACACTGTTTATCTCCATTCAATCATTGTCAGGATTATCCATGGTGACCATACCAGGAAATTTCTACAAGAGCAGAACAAATACTGGTCCGGGCATTTCGGCAACAAAGCAGGATGGCCAGGCTTCACCAACTATCCTGAGGGGAATTCCTTTCCTCCGCCGTCGACGTTGACGCCGAACCAGCAGACGCCGTATCCACAGTGGCCACAGTGGCCATGGACACCGAAGCTTACGCCGCCGATGAGCTTTCCTCCATTGCATGCTCCTGCACCTTCACCAGTGGGCACAAAGCCTCTGCCGCTGCCTCGGCATGCTAGAAATCCTGCACACGGCATTGCATTGCCCCCACAGCCTGGGGCGGTACCAGCCAACGTCGGTAGTAGTCCGGTGGTGGCCGGTGTTGCGCCTGAAGCGAGGCACTCTGGTATTTCCAGGCCTATCTATGCCATTGCTGCGGCAGGGGCCTCCCTTGTTGCGGCCGTGTCGATGGCGCTGTTCGTCCTGTGCTACCGGTTCAACAAGGTGGTCACCGTCAGGCCGTGGTCCACCGGCCTTAGCGGGCAGCTGCAGAAAGCATTTGTCACAGGTGCACCTCGTCTCTGACACCACCCTAACCACAATCTCCTCTGACATCTGCAGTTCATATATACAGACTCTTGGAAATGCTTGAAAGATGTCTGCTCTTGCAGGTGTGCCCTCGCTGAAGAGATCGGAGCTTGAGCTCGCCTGCGAGGATTTCAGCAACGTCATCGGCTCCTTGTCGGATTACATGGTGTACAAGGGGACACTGTCAACCGGCGTCGAGATCGCGGTGGTGTCGACGACGAAGAACTCTGCGAAAGAATGGTCCAAGCACTGCGAAACACGGTTCAGGAAGAAGGTAATGGCTGCTATTATGAAACTGAACAGTTCACTTTCAAAGCATTGGATGCTAATACAAGCTTTTCCTGCTAATGGTCACTCTTTTGTTTCAGATAACGAGCTTGTCCCGAGTTAACCACAAGAATTTTGTGAACCTGCTGGGCTACTGCCAGGAAGAGCAACCGTTCACAAGGATGATGGTGTTCGAGTACGCTCCAAACGGCTCTCTCTTTGAGCATCTCCACGGTAATGAAGCAGCATAAAAACATTAAAATTTCACGTGCATGAAATTTTTCCAGGACTTATAGCATGACAAGAAACAGTGATTTCACTGATATTCATGGTCTCTGCAGTCAGAGAAGACGGTCACCTGGACTGGCCGACGCGCCTGCGGGTGGCGGTCGGAGTCGCCTACTGCCTGGAGCACATGCACCAGCTGAGCCCCCCGGAGATCCTGAGGACGCTGGACACATCGACGATCTGCCTGACCGACGACTTCGCGGCCAAGATCTCCGACGTCTTCTTCTGCGACGAGCCCCGGGAGGAGCAGGCCGGGATCGCGAGCCTGTACCCGACGCTGTCGGACAAGGAGAGCGTCGTGTACAGCTATGGAATGGTGCTGCTGGAGACCATGACCGGCCGGTTCACGGCGTCGGAGGGAGGCCTCCTGGAGAGCTGGGCGGCGAGCTACCTGAGAGGGGAGAGGCAGCTCAGGGACGTGATGGACCCCAGCCTGAGGAGGTCCTTCCATGCCGCCACCGTGGACAGGCTGGACGGTGTCATCAGGGGCTGCACCGACCGGGAGCCGAGGCGGCGGCTGACGATGACGGAGGTCACGAGGCAGCTGAGGGAGATCACTGCCATGCCGCCAGACGCGGCCACCCCCAAGGTGTCGCCGCTGTGGTGGGCGGAGCTTGAGATCATCTCCACAGAGGTCAACTGAAGATGGACATGGTCATGCTTACAAGGATTTCGATCCAAATCCTTGTAAATCCAGAACAAAAAGGAACTGAAGAGCTGTTTAGTAAAGAGTACAGTTTTTTTTTTAGTTTCAGTTTGTGTTCATTGAAGCTTGTATCCTTCTGTACATATGCACAAAAGGTACTGCAGTGTGTAGCCAGAGCAGAGGTCGGTTGAAGTCGAACTGCTACTTGTGAGGTACTAAAGATGGTGACATAAAAGGTCTTACATATAGGTTTCCACATTTCAGAACAAACCTGCCTGAGTACAGATTTTGCATTGGTACAAGGGGTATACGATGCAAATTCGAATTGAATCGCAAGTAAATTTTTAATGCAACATGACCAATCGGTTATGCTGACATGGATTAATCTGGGACAAAGGCAGATGACAAGAACATTGCACGGCAACATAACATGATACCTTCTCTCAAAATTTAACCTATCGGTCATTAAAAAAACGAGAATCATTTTTATGGTAAGAGAATATGATCCAACTACTTGCTACAACAATCTATCCTGAGCACAGGCAAGGGAACCATGGATAGGCAAGTGAAATCCAAGTCACGAAATAAATTAATCCATGGACAGCACCACTGTGGTAAAGATCGTAATGCCAGGAACGCCAGCCGCATCAAATAATACGGGCAATAGGATAAATGAACAAGTTCTGTTCAAGACATTCATAACCAGGATCCACCCGGTCTAATGTGACGCACAACGGCTCGACAGACTGACAACAAAGCACAAATACCTACGACAGAGATCCTAAGACTGACGCTAAATATATATTGGTATCCTTTCGTTCACCTGTGGCAAATGGACTTGGCACAGCCACAAAAGAAACCTCCCATAATTGACAAAATAAAGTTCATCTCACATTACGAAGCCAGTGCTTGGTTTATCATTCCCTGGGCCCATGATGCAGTCTCCCTAACTTCATCATCCAAGTCAAGGCACTCCCTCAAGAACTCAACATGGAAGAGGTTGCTCTTGAACAGATCCTTTGAGCTTGGACCAAGGGTGTCCGCAAGATCCCCAAGGACAGCAACTGCAGCCTTTGTCACACTCTCATCCCTGATGGCATAGATATATACATATAACAGTAAGAAACAGGTAACAAACAATAATAGAACAAAAAATGCAATGCAAATAAAGTGCACCTGCTCCTATCTTTGAAGACAGCTTCAGTGAACTGCAGTAGAAGGGTTGCATAAGATACCATCAGCTGAGCTTTAGGGCCCTTTATACCCTGAAGTATACCAGAGTAGGCCTCAAAAATACCCCGTCTGAGCTGGTTACCATAATCAACCATATCATCATCACTTTGATCAAGAGTACCGAGGAGTCCTGCAGCTCCTTGAAGCATCGGCATAGCATATGGCAGGTATTTCTCAAAATTCTCACCAATAGCAAGAGCAATGTCTCCAAAGCATGAGAAAATTGGAGGCTTCACAGAGCGATTGAGCATAGAGTTTGAGAGGTCCTTGAGAAGAACGGTCATTATCCGATCACAGAAGGGCAAAACTTTATCTTCCAAGGCACGGCAAATATCACCCACCACCCCTACAGAGATGGAGCACACTTGGTACTCTTCATAGTTCTGCAAGCCAGCTTCCAGGTATGTGAAGAAGTCAGGCATGTATTTCACAAAATCTTGGCCAGTAGCATATGCAAGAGCACCAATTGCAAGCATTGCTTCTTCATGTACAGTGGAACTGTGGCAAGCAAAGACACGCAGAAACAGGAACATCAACTGATCAGCAGTCTGGGCAATTATGGGCATTGCATCTGTGCTGCTCAGTTTCTGGATGATGACCTGCAGTACACCGCACAGCAAAGCCTGCAGATCACTTTGCTTCTCCTTGTCACCAGAAGAAAGTATATGGAGATCAAATGTAAGGTTCAATCGTCTCATGATCTCCTGCAATAACTGGCCTATAATGACTGAAGTTTCAGGTATGTTGCTGGCTCTCACAATCTCATTCAGTGCTTCATAAGCAGAAGCACGTAACCTGAAATGGGTTGTATCAGCACGATCCGCAGCAGAAAGAAGAGCAGCAATGGCATTCGGGAGAAAAGGTGTGAGCACAGAAGATATGGACTGTGCATCTTCATAACCTTGGGCAAGAAAATAAATAGCTCCACAGACTTTCTCAGCCACATTTGGAACATCTTTACTACTCTCAAGCAACACAGTCATGATACGAGGAAGGTTTGCATTATTTATAATTGGATTTGCACTGCCTGGAGAATGCAAGAGCTCAAATACCCTCCCAAGAGTCCATGCGGTAGTATCTTTGACCTGGCTGTTTGGATCATTCATTGTATTAAGCAAGAAATCAAGACCAGCCTGGACCAGCGGAGCAAGTTTTTCAACAGAGGGGCCTTCAAGGATAGAACCAAATGCAAAGGTAGCTGCCTCACGACAATGCCAATCAGGCTTTGTGATGTTGACCTCAACAAACGGCATCACAAGAGGGACAATTGCATCACCAACAGTTCTGGCAATGAGTCCAAGGCACGTCCCACCACTCATGGAAATGTTCCATACATTATCATCCTGATCTTGATCTTCCTCTTGCTTCAACAGAGTTTCTAGCAGCATCGGAACAAGAGAAGAGAGGGCCTTTTCAATAAAGCGAAAATGTACAGTAGAGTTACCATCGTCAGATCCTTCATATTCATCTTGGAGTTGAATCTCTTCATCACAAATAGCGCTCCAGAACTCGATAGCCTGAAGTGCAACCGGTTCCTCATCTCCTTTCACAGCATTAGCTGTCAGGTTGAATATGGTTTGCATATAAGGATCTAAGTGTGCATAATATGTGGATGCAATTGCAACAAGGCATTCAAAGGCGGCCTGTCTGATCTCCACTTCTTTGGACACTGCAGTATCACAAACCACCTTCATTATATAATTTCTCTCCATTTCATTTGCGAAGTTACTCTCAGCAAAGTCAAGAGCATTATACAGGGCTTTAACTGCTGCAAGACGAACTTCAGGGCTGAGCTCTGTATGGTTCATTCCCTGGACCACAGCAGTAAGAACAGCATTCACTTGATCCTGCTCCAAGTGCTGCGGAGAAATCTCCTCACAGACATACCCCAATGCCTCTAGCGTTGCTTGCTTCAAAGGAGCAGATGCACCCGGCGATGTCATGTTCCCCAGTAATTTGGCAATGAGGTCTTGCCATTCTTGGCGTGGTATCTCAATGGATGCAACCTTAGCAATGACTTGTGATGAGGTATGCCTTGCATCATGCACCGAAGATCCTAGTGTTATGAGCAATGACTCCTTGATCTTCAATTTGATAGATGGATCCACAATGACCCATTGTTGAGTCAGTAGCTCCTTTTTGGCAGAATCCTTTGCATCCAATGAATTCTTAAGGATAATACCAGCAAGCCTTCTGGACTCTGGAGGTTTTTCATCATTCGAGAGCTCTACTGATAAGGAAAGGAGGAAGTTAGGTAGATTCTGCTCCTGGAACTGCGTGAGGTTGCCTTCTGCTACTGTCCGAAGGTTAGCATCCGGAGATTGAGCTGCTAGCAGAATCTGAGTGATATCCATGGCTGTATCAAATGTCCTATCCTACATCAAAAGGAACAGATTTTGGCAGTCAGCAAGGAATCACAGACAATTAACAAACAACAAAATCCACCGGCACTCCAGACTCCTAAGCATCACTGAGCAAGTTCAACCTAGCTTAAAGCTCAGCAAGGAATCACAGACAATTAACAAACAACAAAATCCACCGGCACTCCAGACTCCTAAGCATCACTGAGCAAGTTCAACCTAGCTTAAAGCTCTTGCATTCAAAACAACATTGTTGACACCTTTGATATTAGCTAAACAAGTCATTTAGCGTATTTCACTGTACTATTATGTGACAATTTTCACCACTATTAGAAATACTCATAAGCTAGTCAACCATTTGCTATGTAGAGATTGTTTAGCCATATGAGCAATCTGAGCTTCTCGGTTAAACAGTTTAATAAGCTACCAATTTGACAATAATTTGATTTTTTTTTTTTTTAGCAACTAGATATTCATGATAAGCTGCGCATTACATGACCAGAAAACATGAAACAAAAGTAAAACCCCAAATATCGTATAACCAAAAGAGGAACACTATGGAACATGGTACCTACAAGCGATGAAGAAATTACACAGCAACAATGTTGTAGGATGAATAGGTCATTATACTAACAGCATCAGCATCTTGAACAAGCCAAAGTAATTTGTATCAATCAACAGACAAAGATATATATCTATGCTACATTGTATGAATACACTGATCCAGCTAAGTTAGTCACAACATGATCATGTGAGCAACTACAGGCTGGCCACAATAAGCAAGGAGACAACCAGAGTTTGCAGTAAGACAAAAACACTGTCACTAAGCACATATGTAACACAATATGTGTCGCAGTTAAAATGCACAGGACAAATCAGGCTGGCCTGACATGAAGTTAGCCGCTAAGGCTGACGCACCCAGGGGTGGCACAGGATCTGATTGAGATCATGCGCACACTGACAAACCAAACCAGATCAATGGATGGATGAACGGGCTACATTAGCAATAGCAAACAGTGCCGCGAGAGAACTGTTACAACGACGGGCGCATCTAAACAAATTGGATGGTGTATCGCAGAAATGTTTGGATTGGTGCCTCAATGCAAAGAACTCAAAGATCAGGGCAAACAAGCCCTAAACCTATTTACCAAACCGTAAGAAAAAATAATCACCATGCTAAAAAGTAAAGCCATACCTAGAACTCAACACGCCGCTACGGCAGGCAGAGCAGAACATAAACATATTCGGACTGGAGACAGGCCACGGGGTGGGCTCAACACGAGGCGCAGGGGTTCAGTTGAACCCCAAAAAGAAAATGGAAAATATCGAACTGCTACTGGCTCTCCACGACGCACGCGGCGAGCAAGCAAATCCGCAGCGAGCTGGACGGATTCGACAGAAAAAGGCACCCCAACTCGAGGGCTCGCAGCGAAGCCAAGATCCAGCGGAACAAAACGAGCGACTAATCCGAGCAAAAAAGCAGGGTTAGGGTTCCTTACCACCTCGAGGAATCAGTCCAGGCCTGGACGGATCCCCGCTCCGCGCGAGCCTAGGAGATCCGGACGGCGGTGCGGGAGGGTGACTAGGGTTCAGTACGGGTCGGGGGCGGAGGGGAGGGTTTAGAAGATGCTTCCCCGCTCGTCTATTCAAATGATCCGCAGCTCCGGCGGGCGAAGGGGCGCAAGGGAAAAGGGGGGAGCGGAGGGGCGGGGGAGGGAGGGGTCGGCGGCTAGGGTTTAGGAGGTGGGCTGCGGGCCTGCGGCCTGCTGCGAGCGGGGGTTTTGGGAAAGCGCCCTGAGCCAATGAATTAATGGATTGAATGAAATTCTAACGGGAAAAATATTCCACCCGCTTTTAAAAAATGTTTTTCCTTGAAAAAGTTGTGTTTTTTATTTTTTTTTAAATTGAATTCTTAAGATAAATGTTTGAAAATGAACCCCTATGGACTTTATTTCTCAAAAGTAAGCTTTTTGTCACGTCATGGCCCATGGTGTAGGCAAAAGGTCTAAATAAAGTGTGTGGGGTTTATGTTTCAAATTTTTATTTTAAACAAAATCAAGAAAAAATGAGGATGGATGTCATCAAAATTTTGATTTTTTTAAATTTCAGGTACTGGTATATTAATTCTTTGGAAAAACAAAAAATATATTCCATCCATTACTCATTGTCTCTCAGAAAAAAAGAAATGAAAGATGGGTGTAAGTCAAACTTTGAGTTTTATTTGAATTTTAGTTGTTGATATCTTTATCGATATCTAGGTTGGAAAGGTCAAAATGATGTATGTAGGTTTGCCAGAAAAAATATTTTAACATCATAATTTACTAGGTTGTACAAATATATTACAGTAGAAATTGTATTTGTGAAAATCGTGTGTCCAATACCATGTCCTTGTCCAAACATCATTTATTAGTGGAAGTGCATAGGATGGCAAATCCATAGAAATATGGAAGGAATTCAAAAGGCCAAATTCGTTGATTACGGGCAATTCAACGGGATGGCCAATTACTATATTCCAAAATTTACTAAGTGTGCTACTCAATCCTTGTGTTTTATGCATATCTTTTAGATTCTTACAAGGAAACTAAGAAGTGTTTGGTTCGCTTGCGCCACGAAAGGCGATCAAGGTGTCAAGGATCTAAGAGTTCAGGCTGGTAAAAAAAGCGCATTATTAGTTGGTTGCATGAGATGGCACAGTTTTACTTGAGAACGTTTTCAAAGTTGCTTGCTGGCGATGCATAGTTAGGTCTGGACTGGCAAAATGTTAAGTCATGTATAGTAACTACTTATCACCACATTATTTATGGTGGGACATAAGTAGCCAGGTTCTAAATTTTTAATACAAAATAATCAACAAAACACGGTAAGGACGAAGGTACTCACAAGTCTTACTCATATAAGTATATATTCTCGACTCCAAAGATAACATATTTGGATTAATTATAAAGGAATAGATCACAAGGTTAAATTAAATTATACGAAAAACAATTTAACTTACAACTTAAACATGTGAGCACCTACATATCCTAACTCTTGAGCTATCCTAGCCTAACTATGAGAACATAACCATAAAATGACATATGAATATAGTTATCTTAACATAGAACATAACCGAAGCATCTCCATTCTCCCACATATAACCATCACACCAACAACCAAATAAGACTCTATGGTGATGTTTAATGAATATTAAATTTGCATATGTAGAGAAGTACATTTACACACACAGTACGAGATCACCCTCCATACAACTAATCAGTTGCAAACGATGATTCACATGACAACCGTTTATCTACCCACTCCGAACCTTTGTCCCCATGTTTAGTATGTAGGCTACCTAAGTCTACTCACGAAGTAACCTCGGATACCTCTTACAAGCCCTCTCGCTCACATCACGGGCGCATGAGTCAAATGAATGTGATGACTTATGATACTTGGCTCATCCTTATTCTATTCGAATATGTGGTAGTACGGAAAAGTGCTTAAGTCAACAGCGCCAATAAACATTGCTTAAACGATGCAAGCGACCTATAGCATCTGGGTCCCTCTCCCGACCTACCCCTAACACCACCCACATCTCGTCTCATTCTTACAAATTAATTAAGCCACATAGCTAATGAATGATGGAACGTTCCACCGCTCGACTTCTACCGGTGACTTATATATTGCTAAGTATTTTAGATAAATTTTAAGTTAGACATTAACATGGTGATCTCCATGTTACAAGGATAGAGATCGTCGATACCACGGTAAAGATAAATGTAACAAGATAGGTGCTACCTGATTTTCTAACATCAATTCACTAAATATGCATATATGACACATAGCACTATCTAACAAAATGACCAACAATTCACCAAAAAATATAAGAGAAGTATACATCAATACTTGCCTTGGTGCTCAGCTTCACTCAAGATCAACCACAAAATTCTTCTCAAAAAAACCCGTCACTTTCCGGTTCATTGATCACTAAAAAAGAAAATGCATCACAATAAGCATGATGAAATGCCATAAAGTACGCTTTATGATGCATGATCATAAAAACGTTTATAAAAGAATGTTAAAACGAATAGGCTAGAAAAGGATTTAAACATCATATGGGATAAACTAAGCTCATTGGATTCTGAGTGTCTAGTGGTCAGACCGTGGGAGGTGGCGATCAAACCATGAAGGTCGGATAGAGAGAATTTGGTAATAAGTAAACCCAGGGGTCAAACCAAATCCATGGCGGTCTGACTCCTGATTAGGGAGTCTGATTCCAAAACCTTGCCGATCAAGTCCAACCTGGCAGTCAGACTGGCCCAAGTGGTAGTCAAACTGTTGGGCCTGGCCAGTAGCACCTCGACAAGGTCGCCAACAATACCTTTGATCAAGGGTGGTACCAAAACATCCTACAACACTAGTAAAGTGTATTTTGGGTGATTTGGGCGACATGCATGGGGCCAAAAGTTTGGACCCTGTGGATCAACATCTATAGCTAGATGGAGCTTAGTCCTATGGCTATGGAGAGTGGGAGAACTCTAGAGAAAAGAGGGGAAAGGGGTTGGGGAGATTTACTTTGGTGTGGGAAAGCTTTCTTGAGGGTTGATCGTCTCCGAGAAAACTGTGATGCGGAGATCGACTTTAGGGTACTCCAACCAGCCTAGAGGTGGAAGAAGACGTGGGAAGCTTCTCCGGTTAAAAAGATGGTGGGGAGGAGCTTAGGAAAGTCTTCAGGAAGCTCGGGAAAGCTGTCTCCGTCGATCAACGACCATCGTGGTGGTTGGGGTGGAGCTCTCCTCTCTCTCTTCCAGTTTTGGGTGGAAGAAAGCTCAGGGACGACGTGACAACCTTTTCCTTCAAGTTTCGGCTTCCGTTGAGCTTGAGGCAGAGGAATGGTGAGAGAGTCCTCCTCCCTCTCTATCTCTCGGGTGGGGAAGAAGTGGATGACTGAGGGAGTGAGAGGTGGTTGATTGGTCTTAAGTGGCCGTTCTGAGCCCTGGCAGTTAGACCGTGGGGAGCCCCATTAGACCGCAGGCTGGACCCACGTGCTGAAAGTTCTCCTTTCTTTTTCCTTTCTCTACCAATCTTTTTCCCCTTTCTTCCTAAATGGTTTTGGACTATCTAACTACCTTCAAATAATTCCCACTCGTAAATATAGGTGGGAAAACTAGATGTTTTAACGACGTAACATTTTCAAAAAGTTTGGAACCCTAAACAAAAGTTGAAAACAATAAAACATAATATCATGATGCATATCTATGCTCGATGTCTAGGTTGGGGTTTTGGGGACATGACAGATCTTCTTGCCACAAAATAGGACCAACGACGGCACCTCCAACCTGGGTCAATTCATATCATCGTTCATTGTCCTGCCACCCTCGCCGATTTATCATGCTCAGTGTGGAGTACCAAATGAGGAAGGTGAATCAATGTCCCTTTGCCACAAGCGAATTCTTCCTAACCCTAGATGATACCTCTTCTCGTCAGTCATAGACCGGGTTGGCTTGGATGGGAATTTCCCCATCCCATGCCACAACCTCTTTCAAATGCATTCGCGTACTAGACCTGGAAATTTTCCGCACTAGTAGTTTCCGCATGGTTTGGTGTGGGATCTCTGCCCATCCAAACAAGTTCAAAAGGATAGGAGTTGAAGGAGGTGTTGTTCTACTACGAAAAGTGTCCAAAATCAGGAATGGAGAGTTAGTGTTTCGAGTTGAAGAATAATACACAAACTTTAGGTGGCAAACCAACATTGGTAGTTAAAATATTTTTCCTTCTATTAATGGCTGCATGATCCTTGTAAATATGATTTCATAAGATCAAAACTCAGGACCTCACAGAATTCTCCCAATTCACACGTAAGTTAAGCTGTTTCCCGTGAAATTCCTACAAAAAGTTGTGTACCAAATAGGCCCTATATGATATTTGTTGTATTTTTATTTTTTTTATCTCATCACTGCAATAGCATGTTAAATCAATAAAGGTGAACTCTCCCTTCATTATTTAGTAGCACAAAGTAGTTAAAAAACATTTTTTGCTGTATTTAAAAATGTAAAATATTCGTATTGTATAGTGCCCTCTTAGGAACTTCTGCAAAAGCAGAATAGGTGTACTCTGTGGTTCCGCAGAGGATGACATAAATGTATCATGTTTATGCTTCAATTCAATTTACCTCTGTTGTAGCTCCATTTATCGTTCTAATGGAAGACAGCACAAAAAATCCAAGAGAAGGATGTATATCAGCACAACTTTACAAGTAAAAGTCCCAACAGAAATGTACATTTATCAACAATCTTCTCCATCTTGCAGATCTCCTGTGCAGCTACGCGCTAACGCCCTGATTTCAACACCAACCGCATATGGTAACAGTAACACTGAAAATTTACATGTACCATATGTACTCTGCTCAGCAGTACGACAATAGTCCTGCTTAGGATGAGCGGCTCGTCAAGATCTCCTTTTCGGTCAAAAATATACAAAGGAAACGTAATTATGTACCAGCTGGTTTGTCGGAGCTTCTATGTTTTGTTCGTTAGAGCCCTGGAAGCATTTGGACTACCCACATATGCATGCTACGCATAGGTATATGATGCAAGGCTTTGTCGGAGCCTTCAAAGCATGTGTATCATCCACAATTTGAATTTGCGTACGTATAGATATACGATACAAGGTCCAATCAGATCTGTCTCGGACAGTCGCTTGCAGAGTTTCATGTAAGATTCCAGGCTGCCGGATTCCTGTATGTTTCTCCGCAGTGCAGTCAGTACAGCAGCTCTATCCAGGTAATCAGGAAATAAGCCCATGTCCAGCATCTGCATGAGTGTTTCTGAGGCATCTAGATAGAAGCCACCTTTGACATAGCCTCGCAGGAGCCATGACATGGACTTCTTCCTTCTTCCAGCACTGGACTCGACTCCTGCAAGCAATCTGCGGACAGCAGCAGCTTCCCCTTGAGATGCACAAATGGCCAATACAACGTCATAGAGCTGTCTATCAGGTTCTCTACCAAGAAGCTTCATTTCCCAAAGTTGGTGCTCAGCTTCCAAGCCACAACCAGCGCAAGTATACAATGAGAGGAGCCTCTCGTGCACAAGTCCTAGAACCTCGCTGCTGCCTTCGTGTACTGCCCAGTTTGATAAAAGAACACCATCACTTAACAATTCTGATTGATACTTTTCAATACTGCCCATGCTCTCAGCATCCAGTTTAGAAATTGAACCATCCTTCACAGATGAATTCAATTTACGCAGAGCCTTTGAGAATTCCTTTTGCTCTTTAACCAAGGCAGTCAACCCAATGAGATAACTATACACCTCTGGTTTCAGCCCACTCTCCTTAAATTCAATGACCAATTTGACAGCATCCCGATAGTCCCCATCCATCTGTCAGAAGAAAAGTAACACCTAAAATTAGAACTGGAATTAAAAGATGTCATATAGATATGAGATAGCATGGGATAGTTTCTATAAGCAGCTAGAATGCGTTGAATGCTTGATCTCACAGATGTCTAGATAGAACAAATGGATGCCAAGCAAGTTTGTAGAAATCATACTTTAAACTTTAAGTAGCATCAATCATCTGAAGTTTGATTGGTGTATTACGAATGTTGTCGATTCATATTATCTAAGACTTTTAGCATCATAAATCATCTAAAGTTTGATTTTCATATAACAAATGCCATCAATTTATTTTACCCAAAGTCCAGACAAAAAAAGGTACTACTTGTCCATATTGAAAGACTAGTGATCCATTATACCAAGAAATCCAAAACATAACAGAATATGCTCCAAGCTGCTGATTGTGTAGTACTGCAATATCAAAATGGTTCTGTCGTTGCACTTCATACTCTGCCCTCTTGCTATAAGTTCAGCAAAACCAAGGATTGCAAGAAGGATCACATAGAAAATTATGTTGGCAAGTGCAGAACAAATATTCGACTTCCCCTAGAGGGCTTCCTGGAACAGGTCACCACTAGGTTTCTTCATATGGGAAACTATAGTTGATTTCTTTCAGATTTGATGGCGATGTACAGAGAAGAGGATGGACTACATGCTGAAGCTACAAAACAGAGGACTCATGCTTGCTATTTCATACCAAAGTATAGATTAATATTCAACAATAGGAACAACACATCAGAAACTATGCAGCAAGAACATAAAGCAAAAGTGCTGGTATCCCTATAACCCTATTCCCTAAACAGTCCAAATGGAACAGTTCTCAAAAGAGAAAAAAGAAGTCCAAAATGATTTAATCTCCTAAAGTAGGGTTTGTTTGGTTTTACTTTTACCTAAAACTTACAACACACAATTTTGGCCATGCCCCCAATGCTCCATGTATTTGGTTATAGCTTGATTTGATTCTTTCGGTTGCACCATGGAATATGGGCACACATTCACAACCAAAGAATCATGAAAACTGAACTTGGCCATTTTTCTTTTTCTTTCTTTGTTTTGCTAAAACTTCCCTAATCTGAGGGTGTTTTTAGCTGGGGCCAGTACCACCAGATGGCCCCTACAAATATCCAGTCATGCACAAGTTTAACCAAATAACTACCCTAGTACTGGGTTGGCAAAATATGACAACCAATGTGTGCCTTGCATGTCATAGAGAAACAGGGAGAAGGATTTAGCAACTAGAACCCAGTAGAGTATTTAGTGAAAAGATGGCAGGAATCCATAGAACGTAGCCAAATTCCATAGGGCAAACCAAACAATTGCTAAATGACTGGGGCATGAGTGCATGATTGAAATTTGATATGGTATTGGTTCCTGGGGCGACAAACCAAACCAGCCCCAATTTTCATTACTCCAGAATCCAGATAATTAACTATTTGTTTATACCTAAGAGGATGGTCCACGTGTGATTGAATAAACTAATACAACCGGCAGATAAGACTAAATTACATGTAAACAAATTATCAATGTGATACACGGTGACTACTTTATAGCAGTACCCATGTGCTTACTACTACAATGACAGAATCGGTACAATACAACATATCCTAACAAGATATAGTAAGATTAGGACACGATATGGTTGAATCCGCCGAAAACAAAGATCACTTTGAACTTTGATGTGCCATAAACGTGTACATTAATTTACAAAGGGCCAAAGACAAATAAGCTCTTATCCCAACAACCTATAAAAAGTTAACATCGCATGCAGAACAGGCAAACAGTTTAGAAATGAGAACTAAAGGATGCAACAAGCGTAGATCAAGTTATACTTCAGAACATCAGAATCTATGTTGGTTTCAGCACACAATTAGATGATTAAAAGGACCAAGAGTCGATTATTTTGTACAAGTAAGAAGGACCAACAATTACAGAAAAGTTGAATGTTGGAGACAAAAGAAGCGCAAATTAAAACGGGTAAAACTGCAAGAAAGGGAAGACAAGGCCCATTACCATCATCTTCCAGGCGAGGTAGCCGACGGGGCCTCCCCGCTCGCCGTCGCCGTCGTACTCCGCTCCCGCGCCGAGTCCCCCTCTCCTAAGCACGTCCCTGACGAATTCGACCGCGTGGTCCCTCTCCCCGCGGTCCCAGTAGAGCGCCACGGCCTTCTCGACGAGACTGAACCCGGGCCGCAGCCCGACACAGTCCATCTCCCCGAGCAGCGCCGCGACGTCGGCCACGTCGCCCCCCGCCCCCACGAGGCGCTCGATCCAGCCGCAGGCGATGGCGGCCATGAGCTCCATGGTCTCGCCGTCGACGCGGTTGGCGCGGCGGAGCCAGTCGAAGACCTCGAGCGCGCAGTAGGCGTCGCGCCCCTCCTGCGCGAAGTAGACGAGCACGAGCTGCAGCTCCCGCGGGGATAGGGCCGACAGCGGCGCCGCGTCGTCGGTGGCGGAGGCGGGCTCGCGCTCGAGGTGCTCGATGGCGGCGGCGAGGAGCCCGTCTGGGGCCGCGGCGCCGGCGGGGGAGAGGGGCGCCAGCGGCGCCGCAGCGCGGTCGAGGCGCACGGAACGCGGGGGCGGCGGGGGCCGGGGGGCAACGGAGGACGCGGGGAGGCGGTGGGAGGAGGAGGAGCGGGTGGCCTGGGAGAAGGTGGTGACTGCCGCGGCGGCGTGGGAGGAGAGGGCCATGGGAGGGATTGCCGCTAGGGGATTGGGAGGTTTGGTTGCTGATATGGGGGGAGATCAGAGGAGAGGAGGAGACGTGGTCGAAGGATCCAAGAAGGGAGAGGGAGGAAGGGAATGATGGTGAATTGGTGACGGCGACGCGGGAGAGGAGGGCATGAATGTGTGTGGGGCGGGGGAGTGGATAGCTAGAGCGGCGGACCGCCGGACGTCGTCGCTTCGCTTGGTGGGGAGCGGAGCTGCGGTGAAAATGGTTTTTTTCCGAAATCATTTTCTATACACGTGTGATGATCCTGAGTAGAATTTTAAAATTCTATATATGTTCTTAGATACGCTGGTTCATGTTCTGTCTATAGAATAATTTCTACCAATTTTATCTTATTTTTGAAGCAAAGTTGTTAACACGTGATGGATCACACTATAGTGAAATATGTGAATCAATATATTTCTTGTGTCTAATATTCTCCTCTGTCACCGGTGTCACTCCACCACCCCACCCCACCCATCTCGTCATTCCTCCACCCGATATAGTTGCCAACGGCAGCCACTGCCCACCCGTCGCCACCTCCTTCTCGCCCTTCGCTAACCTGGCCGTCGTGACACCCTCACCTCGATCTGGTCCATCGCTTGTAGTCGGCAGCTACCTGCCACCCCACCACCTCGTCAGCACAGCGCTGCCCATCTCTTGGTGGGCCTCTCACCGTGGATTCTAGGTCCAAGGAAGAAGCAGCCTCGAACCATAACCCCCAAAACCTTAGCCCCGGCGGCGAACGATAAGGTTGTCTTTGTCTTCCTCGTGTCAGGGGTATTGCGTGACACACCAAGCACGCGATGGATCGCATAGTAGAGTTTCCCTTTCTAACCTCTACCATCATATTTGCCTTACGCACCCCTAGGTTTTACAATGGCTTGTAGTCAAGCTCCAAATTATCATTGCTCCACCTGCACAGCCGATTGAGCTATGTCGTGGCTATTCCTGTGCTCCATCGGCTCAATCAATCAAAAATGGTAGTCGCACCTCTAAGATCAAAGTTGATGAGGGCACGACTCCCTTGGATACATACAAGATGAGTTCATCTCTTATTGTTTATATTTTCTTCGTAAAGAATATAATACTACTAAGTTTTTATATTATTTTTAGGAATATGTGAGAAGCATCACAACCCCTCCTGGACGTCATCACTCGAAGGCCAAGTCTACTCGGAGTCAAAGTCGAGTCCTAGTTGAACTCCAAAGTGTACTCAGAGTCTCAGGATATCACGTTAGTAAAACGGGCATAACTTTTGCATACGAAGTTCGATTAAGGCGATCTTGGATATTTTGGAAAGCTTATGACAATCCATTTCTAATGGATCTATGCTCGACCAAATATTACTTATAGTTTAGTTAGAGTCAAAGAAATAAGGTGTTACGCCACCGTTTGGGCCTTGTTAGGTTTTGTAATCATGTCGGAGTCGAAGTCCAGGTTGTGTACGCCTCTTTCCATGGATCCACAACCTTAGGTCGATCTTTTTATGTCCCCCCTTATATATACATAGTAGCCGTCATAGTTTAGATTCAGGTTTAGCTTAGATTATTCTATTTAAGACAGTTTTGCCGTTTATCGGTTTGTTGAACCCCAACTCGAGCACTTCATTGGTAATTAGCAATATTCAGATTGCATCTACCTGTTCTTGCTTGTGTTTTCGATTCGCTTGCAGGAAAAGCCTTCTTGGCGAGGTCAACCGCATCTTGCACGGTTGATAACCACAGAGTAGTGGTGTAGTGGTTGCGAGGGTTCTCGATCTGTTCTGTTCAGAGCCTTTGGATCATCAACGTCGAAGCTGCACCAATTAACTTATTATATTACCTTTCAGAAGATCAGGCAAACACGCATCAAGTGGTATTAGAGTCTCGGTTGCCATTTAGGTAATCTCAGTTATCCCTTTTGTTTCATCGTTTTCCATTACCTAGAGTCCAGAAAATTGCCCCACAAAAATATTTAGATCGTAGTTTTTCCGTTGTCCAAACCACTTTGAGCCTTCACAATTTTGTTTTCAGTATTCACGTTGCTGAGTTTGAGTCCATCGTTGGTGTTTTTGTTGCTAGTCGAATCATTGTGATCTGGTTTCTAGTGTCGAGTCTTGTTGTTTAGTTGTCGTATATCTCGGTCTGGCCTTGTTTGCTCTAGCTGAGATTGTGTATCTACTCGAGTTCGACCACTAGTCGAGTCGATCATCAAGTCATGTTCGACCACTAGTCGCTTTAACCATATACTCGAGTTTGACCACTTGTCGAGTCGACCATCAACTCGTGTTCGACCACTAATCGAGTCGACCATCTACTCGTGATCGACCACTAGTCGCTTTAACCATCTACTCAAGTTCGATCACTGGTCGAGTCGACCATCAACTCATGTTAGACCACTAGTCGAGTTGACCATCTACTTGGGTTCAACCACTAGTCGCTCCGACCACCCACTCAGGGTCCGGACCAGTTATTCCGACCACCCATTTGGGGTTTGACTAGGCACTCTGACCACCCACTCGGGGTCCCGACCAATCACTTCGACCACCTAGTCGGAATCAACTACTTTCTCATATCTGACCATCCTTTCAGGGATCAACCACCTAGTCAGATTCAACTATCCACTCGTTTTCGCCTCCACAAGCTAGTCGGAGTATATTTTTTCTAGTTGCTCTCGGACATCCTCATACACCTTTCATATCGAGCATTGTCCGACAAAGTTTGAGTATCACTTGATAGCCCAAATAGAGGAAGCCAAAATTCAGAGAGAGAGAGAGAGAGAGAGTATCTTTTTATTACCTTTATACCCCTGCTCTCCAAAAAAGTTTGTGACCCACATACCTCACTGGTCTTAGAAAAGACAGTAAAAAAGCTTTTGAGTTTGTGTCACATTCGCAAAAAAAGCAAGTAAGAAGCAAAGAGTACAAGAAAGAGGAAGCAAAGAATGCAAAAAAAGAAAGAAAGCAAAGAGTGCAAAAAAGAGAGAGCGAATTAAAAAAGAGATTCAGTTTGCATTGCGAATTTTGTTCCATTGTGCTTGTGTCTATTATAGTTTTCGGTTTGCTTGAGCTAGTTCTAGGAACGTGTTCAGGCCAGCAACTGTGACGAGTACTATGGACTTTTATTTAGCTTTGCTAATCTAATTTCAATTGTTGCCATTCCTTGCTACTAAATATTGCCTGTCCAAGTTACACCTTCTCTCGATCAGAACGGTTTCTCCCCTTGCAACTACCTCACTTGCACACAATAAGGTAACACGAACTAGCCATTGGTTGTGCCAACTGCGGTGATTTGTAAGAACACTTGCAAGAGCATGGTAAGATGCTTTAGAGTGTGTGACTCCATCTCCACCACCTAGTAGTCAATAGGGGTAATTTATCTTTCGTTGTTTTCTATCTTTGACTAACCATGGCAGGAGAAGCATCGGACGCGAAAATGTGTGTTTTGAGGGAAGAACTCACAATGTTGTTGGATGATCATCGATAAGGTATTAATGACTCCATCGACAATAAGCTTGTGGAAACAAATGCTAAATTACAATGACTCAATGATAGTATTACAATGCTTAATACACACTTTGATCAGTTGGTCAACCCACCGAACAAAGGGCATGCGTATCCTCGAGTTGCGGCCCATGAACGTAAGGTTGATCACATCGTCTTGCAGAATCCCTCCCAACTACCTCTGCCATCTCCACCTTTGCCGCTTGCAGACCAGTACATCCCTGAGGGGGGCATAGCCAGACAAGTGGTGCTCGCCATAACTGGGGGAGGAAGCTCCATTGGCTCCTCAAAGTGACAGTGGCGAGACTACGCATGGGGAGTGAACCACGTCGAGGCAACCAGCATCCATCGCTAGGACACTAGATGGGCCGATGCCCCCATCATGTTCACCTCTGATGATTCCAAGGGGGTGAAGTTCCCCCACTCCGACGCCTTGGTCATCTCTGATAGCATTGCCAAAGCTGAGGTCTGGAGGGTACTGATCGATGAAGGCAGTTCGGCAGACCTCCTCTTTGTACAGGCCTTCGACCTGCTCCGTATCCCATGGAGCCGGCTTTCCCCAACCCATACGCCCTTGAAAGGGTTTAACGAGGCCCCACTTGACGCCCTAGGCCAAATAGAGTTCCCAGTCATCTTCGGTAAGGGCCCCGCTGTACGGACTAAAGTTATCATCTTCAACATCATGGACGTACCCTACACTTACAATGTCATCTTGGGCCAGGGGACTGTGAACAATTCGGAGCTGCTCCCTATCAAAACTACCTCTGCCTAAAGGTTCCCGAACCCCAAGGGCTAATATCCATCCATGACGACCAAGTCTTGGCAAGGCGCATTGAGTGTGGGCACCCTGCCCCTCTCAATGGATGCCACATTCATAACATGGCCATATAGAGCACCGAAGACCCCCTTCGGCATACCCTGGGCATCGTGGCCCTCCGAAGCCACAACCGGAGTGGGAAGTGAAATTTGTTCTAGCATGTTTGGACCAACCCGATCGAACCTTCCAAATCGAGGCAGACCTCGGTCCGAAGTGGGAAGGCTAGCTCTTGACCACCCTGCGGGGTAACCTAGATACCTTTGCATGGTCCCCGTAGGATCTCCCTAGGGTCGACTGCTGCATCATCAAGCATGCCCTCCGAGTTGACGCAAAGGCCAAGCCGATGTGCCAGGGGCTCCGTAACTCTCCCTCGAGCAGGCGGAGGCCACAAAGGAGGAAGTCCAGAAGTTGTTGAAGGCCGGCGTCATCCGAGAGGTCATACACTCTGAGTGGCTCTCAAACCCCATCATGGTCAAGAAACACAATGAAAAATGGTGCATTTGCGTCAACTTTAGTTCACTTAACAAAGCTTGCCCCGAGACCCATACCCCCTTCCTCGCATTGACCAATTGGTAGATTCTACCACCGATTGTGAGTTGATGAGCTTCTTGGATGCATACTTTGGATACCACCAAGTGTGGATGGCTACGAAGGATGAGAGCAAGACTAGCTTTATCACCCTTTCGGGGTATACTACTACATTCGAATGCCCTTTGACCTCTGGAACGCTAGAGCCACCTTCTGTTACTTGATACATAAGATGCTGGAGCAGCAATTAGGCCACAACGTTGAGTCTTACGTTGATGACATTATTGTAAAGAGCAAGCTCAATGTTGACAACGTTACTAACCTCCAAGAAACATTTGATAGCCTTCGGGCTACATGTGTACGGCTTAATCCAGAGAAGTGTGTATTGGGCGCAAAGGCTGGCAGGCTACTGGGATACCTTGTCTCCCATAGGGGCATCAAGACCAACCCTAGCAAGATCTATGCCATCACAGAAATGTCACCCCCCGCCAATACGAAGAAAGTCCAGCACCTGGCCAGGCACCTTGTAGCCCTTAGCCGTTTCCTCACTAAATCCACTGAGCATAACCTTCCATTTGTCAAAACCCTGAGGGGGTTCTAAGCCTTTAAGATGGACCCCAGAGTTCCAAGCCGCTTCTGAAGCCCTCAAGGCCCACCTTTCTGACCTCAAGACACTTAAGATACCCCTCCTAGTGAAGGGCTCCTTCCTTACTTATCCACCTCCGCCTCCGCCATAAGTGCTACGCTAATACGGGAGGAGGACAATGAAGGTCATTCTCTATAGTGACCCGTGTACTTGAAAGTGAATCTAGACCCCTTATGTGGGTTTTGGATAATTTATGACAAACAATTAAGGGACTAATGAATTTATTAAGGTTATGAACAAGTTTTAGTCCCATTGAAGTGTTAAAAGGCATTGGTGTCCCTAAAAAAGAAAAGAGAAGTGGCATGTAGTCACTTAATAGATTTAAATTATTTTTATTTTTCTAAAATTGAGTATAGGTGTGATGTACTATAAAGAGGGATGCGTATTAACTGTCTTGAAGATGTCTATATGCTTAAGGTACCCATTTAGACCAAAGATGAGAGACACAAGTTACCCCACGAACATCGGGAAATCCTAAGCCTTTGTCTATACCTGGATGTTCCGGATTGACCCGGATACTCTGGGTTGCCAGAGTCTCTGAGTTTAGCTTCAGGTTCGGGTGCTCGGTTTGGTGTTGAAGTCCAACCTAGAGGTTTCAGGTTGACTTGAATACTCTGGGTTGCTGGAGTCTCTAGACTTAGCTCTTGCAGAGGATGCTCGGTTAGAGTTAAAATGTTTTACTTGGAGTCTCTGGGTTGACCCATATACTCTGAGATCTGGTGTTCTATCCGGACTCTCCGACTGGGGTTTTGGCGGAGGCTTTCAGTTTTGCATTCAAGTGCCAACCTGGGGTCTCCGAGCCAGTATAAAACTTACTGTAACGGCTAGGTTTTGGGGGCTGGATTTACATAACCCCTCACCCCTCCTTCATTTGCTGCTGAACCAACTCGAGACAAATGCATATCAAAACCTCTTTAGAGCCCTTCCACTCATCTAGTGCATTAAATCTTGTAAGGATTTGAGAGTTGGGTTAAAAAAGTGAGATCGAGTGCTAGTGAGCATAAATTCGTCATTTGAGCACTTGAGTTCGTCATCAAGCTATCGATTCACGTTCATTACTCTTGGAGCTCTGACCTCCTAGACAGTTAGGCATCACTTGGAGAGCACCTAAGCTTGTGGAGTGCACCAGAAAGTTTGTGAAGGTCATCCTTGCCTCAAGGAAAGAGAAAAGTTGAGTAAGCTCCAATCTCGATCTTTGTGATCGCTCAGTAAAGATAAGGGTTGAAAGAGACCCAACTCTTTATGAGCACCTCAACAGAGATGTAGGATCATTGAATCCAAACTTCGGGAAATAAATTCATGTCTTCTTTTGCTTACTTTGTTGTTCTAGTTGATTTTGGGTGATTTGCCACAATCTATGTGATAGTGTCTTTCTAGTTGCACGTGGTCTGTTGAAAAGCTTCCAAACATGATGAGGACATCACCGGCTCACATCTGAGCATGCCTATGTTATACAAGAGTGAACCAAAGGTGCATGCATTCTATGTTAGATTTACTTTTTATATATTTGAGCAAAGGGTGTGCACCATGAGTTCTATGTGTTTTCTTTTTTAGAAGTGTTAGCACAGATTAAGATAAAGAACATACGACGCGCGTGGAATGCAAGGAGAATAAATGAAATTGATTGGGGACCAAGTCTGAACCTTCTCCAACTATTCTTCAAAGCCACCACATTGTTTATGGGCCAATGGAAGCAAGAGTTTGAGTTGAATACGTTCTGGATTCAGATTCGAATTGCAGAAATAGGGCTAGATTCAAATGGCCGTAATCTATTCATACGTAGTTCATTTCGGATGTTCTTGAACTTCCTGGAAAGCTTATTAAGTCTACTTTCCAATGGATCTAGCCTCACTAGTAGATTCATTGTCTACACATCGTAATCATCCGAGAGAGGTGTTGTGTCACCAGATGGGCCGAACCGGGCCTTGTAAGCATGTCAGAGCCTAGGCCCAAGTTGTATGCGCTCCACCTGGTCGTGCAAAACCCTAGGCCGACTCTAACACATCCTCCTTGCCATACTCCTCTCATATATACTCAGTAGTCACTGCTGAAGAACTCAGGTTTTGTTTAGATTGAAGTTAGCCATCACTGCTTTGTTGC
Source organism: Phragmites australis (assembly GCF_958298935.1). Taxonomy (NCBI): domain Eukaryota; kingdom Viridiplantae; phylum Streptophyta; class Magnoliopsida; order Poales; family Poaceae; genus Phragmites; species Phragmites australis. Next base: position 17,744,146 of record NC_084931.1, read on the forward strand.
GTAGGCGCGCTTGTCAGCTAAACCTCCTGTTCTACTGTCTTCGAAACCCCACCTTGTTGAGTTTATCAATTTGAAGCTTCAGCTCATACTCGAAATTTCAGATTGCCCTTTATCTTGTTCTTGCATTATTCTTCATCGCATTGCAGGAATTAACCTTCGTGGTTAGGTCAACCGTGTCGTGGCAAGGTTGATAACACTTGAGGTGTGGTGTAGAGATTGCTAAGGCGCAACATCCTGTATGGTTGTAGTTGGATCATCAACGTTGCTCCTCACCAGAAGTCGTTTATCAAACTCATCGGAAGATCGGGCCAACAGACAAATCACAACCATCGTGGTGTTCATCAATACATCCTTAGGAACTTGTGGTAACCCTAGATTCAACTAGACTTGCTTAGGTTTTCGTAATTTTGCTTTTCTTGTTCAAGCCGGACTATCTGGGTTGAACCCGAAACCTCCAGACCCTAGAGTCTCTAATTTGACCTGGAGTATCTGGACTCTATAATCCGCTGCAGAGTTTTAATTTTAAGGAAACACCTATTCATCTCCTCTAGGCGACATCAAGTACATCTAGTACTACATATAGGAGGCCCTGGCGGGGGCCAGGACATGCTACATCGAGCTTGAGAAGATGGCATATGCCCTCCTAATGGCCTCATGCAAGCTCCGTCACTCCTTCCTCGCCCATGACATTACAGTACCAACGTCATACCCACTTGACAACATGTTTCACAATCGAGAGTCAACCAGACGCATCGGCAAGTGGGCTATGCAACTAGCCCCCTTCACGATAAAATTTGTGGGCTGAACGACCATCAAGTCACAGGTATTGGCCGACTTCATTGTTTAATGGACATCAACATCCATTGGACCTCCCATGACCCCTCCTCAAGATGTGTGGACAATATACACTTACAAAGTGTATAGCTCCGCTGGCGCAGTGGCTGGGGCGGTCCTCATCTCCCCTACGGGCTAGTGGGTCAAGTTCGCAACACACTTAGAGTTCAAGATAACCAACAATGTTGTTGAATACGAAGCCGCCCTCTTGGGCCTCCAGAAGGCCTGGGCCTTAGGAGCCACCAAAATCATCATCAAGATTGACTCTCAGGTCGTTATGGGGCATGTAGATAAGAGCTTCTAGATTTGGCATACAGACCTAGCTAGATATCTCGAGGCCATCCACAAGGCCGAAGGGTTCTTTCATGGTATATCAGTACGAAGCATACCGTGAATAGACAATGAACAGACAGACGCCCTGGCAAAAGATGCTGCTAGGAATGGAGACATGCCATTAGGTGCCTTCTTTGAGGTCCTCCATCGGTCAGCAGCTGACACCCCAGATGAGACGACAACCATCGTTCTTCCTATCGGAGCCCCAGGCTGGAGGATCCCCCTCCTTTCCTTCTTAAACGGAGCAGAGGTGCCGAATGACCCTGTCGCGCTCCATTGCATTGAACACTGTACCAGGGGCTATCTCCTAGTAGACAAAACCCTTTATAGAGCAGGGATCTGTGCTCCCCTCCTCTGCTATGTCACCAAGCAAGAAGGGGTCGACCTCCTCCGATACATTCATGAAGGACTCTATGGTAATCACCTAGAGCCCTGTGCCTTGGCCAGCAAAGCACTACGCCAGGGGCTCTACTGGCCCACGGTTATGTCCGATGTGGAGGAACTCATCTGCACCTGCCAAGGATGCCAATGGATAGGGCACCTGAGCTACCAACCCATGGCTCCCCTACAACCAATTGCCCCCATCTAGCCTCTGGCACGCTGGGGAATGGATCTCATCAGACCATTCCCTTGCGCCTAGGGCAACCTTTGGTACGCACTAGTAGCATTGGAGTACTTCTCAAAATAGGCCGAGATCAAGCCCCTCACGGCAATCACATCAAAGAACGTCCAGAGTTTCTTCTAAAAAAATATAGTCTGCCACTTCAGTGTTCCACGATAACTCACAGTCAACAATGAAATGCAATTCGACTCCAGAACTTTTAGAGAATTATGTGCCAAGCTCGACATCGAACTGTGCTTCACCACCATCTGTTATCCTCAGTCCAACGGGGCCGTCGAGTGCACCAATGGAAACATTCTCTTAGGCTTGAATCACCGCCTCGTTGGCCTAGCTAGAGACTTATGGGCTAAGGAGCTTCCAAAAGTCTTGTGGTCCCTCTAAACCACGGTCACACGACCCACATGCTTCACCCCCTTTTGACTCCTATACAACGATGAAGCTATGACTCTGAATGAAATCAATGGACGCTCACTCCGGGCACAGCTACCATAGATTATCGGGGAATGAGAGCTCTCCCTTGACCTCTCTAAAGGCACGCGGCTCCACGCCATCTGAAATCTCAACCACTACATTGCTGGAACCAAGATCTGGTACAATCCCAAGGTTGTACCATGAAGCTTCGAACACGGAGACTTGGTGTTTCGATGTGCCCTAGCTCCAGGAAAACTGCACAACAAATAGGAAGGCCCCTACCAGGTCCTCGAGTCCAATAGGCCTGGCTCCTATCGTCTGGCAGACACAGAAGGGACCGCTCTAGAGCACAGTTGGAACGCAGAGACCCTCAGCAAGTACTATATGTAGGAGTCCTCCGCACTTCTTACCTTTTTTGATAAACGAGCCGCTGGACCATTCGGGGCCCACTGGCTCATGACTCCCTAAAGGGACCATACCCCTATAAGGTACGCCATACCATCCACCCCTCCGATCTAGTTCTGGCATGGCAGATAACCTTTAGCCTTTTACATGGCCTGCAAAATAGCCTTAGGTTGACGCATGATGGGGATACCCATCCAGGCTAGGAAGGGTCTATTCTACAAATTAGCGATTCATTCACAGCAATACACACAAACCTACATAGAGTTATATTCTTCCTCAAAGTACCCTCTGGTGTCGAGCCAAAGGGGTATCGACCCTCAAGCATCGAGCCAGAGGGGTACAAACCCTTCGGTATCGAGCCGGAGGGGTATGAACGTTTCAACATCTTTAAGGCCTAGTCTACATGCCTGAACACAATGGACCCACCGTCATCTTGAAGGCCTAGCTAGCCTCTATGCTGGCACGGACATGGACCCTCCAGCATCTTTAAGGCCTATTCTCCGTGCTGGAGTAGCATTGGACCCTCTGTCATCTTGAAGGTATAGCCTCTGTGATGGCTATGGCATGCAACATTAGACCCTCTGTCATCTTGAAGACCTAGCTAGCCTCTGTGAAGGCTGTGGCATGCACCCTCTAGTGTCTTGAAGGTGTAGCCTCTATGCTGGAGCAACATTGGACCCTCCGTCATCTTGAAGGCATAGCCTCCGTGATGGCTGTGGCATGCAGCATTGGACCCTCCGTCATCTTGAAGGTATAGCCTCCGTGACGGCTGTGGAATGTACCCTCCGGTGCCTTGAAGGCATAGCCTCTGCGCTAGAATAGCATTGGACCTTCTGTCATCTTGAAGACATAGCCTTCGTGATGGATGTGGCATGCAGCATGCCCCCCTATCATCTTGAAGGCCTAGCCATCCTCCGTGACGATGGCAGCATGCACCCTCTAGCATCTTATAGCCAACAAAGCATTTAGCTCTACTCGAACCTAATGCAACTAACCTCCCTAAAAATTGCACCCTCCGACCGATAAGCACCCACATAATAAGAGGGGGCTGGGAAGGGGGAGGTACATGTAGCGTCAATCCAAACACAAGTATAAATTCAAGATTCATTCATACACAACGTACACAAAGGTTACGCTCAGCTAGTTGCCATACATAGAATCTAGGTCTAGCCAGTGCGCTAGACTCTTACACCTACCCGAAGTACTATGGGACGACAAGGGTGCTAGATTGATACGTCTCCCAGAGGTCCCCCGGATGTGGAGGGTCGACTTCTGTAACGATGCACCATGTGGCGACGCAGGTATCCCCGGTGCGAAGACCTCTTGCCAAAAATAGAGTCCCCTCAGACTCGGGAAGACGAAGGTTCCGTCAGGAAGGGGTACACGTCGAAGGCAAAAAAATCCAACTATTCCTTTGATGGCGCCTCCACCAAGGCCTCCGCTACATCCGCATCCTCTGCCTTGACTTCGACCATGATGAATTCAAGGATCTCTGACAACACCCTTCTGCCAGGGCCCCGTGAAAGAATTAAATGATGAGAGACAGGCGGACCAGCAGCCTCCCATGCTGTCCACCAGTCATCCTTCTCAATGAAACATAGTTTCGAACCAGGGGCAGAAGCAGAAGCACTGAGGTGCTCTGGCTCTTCCTTATCCAAGATGTCGGCAGACACCTCCGGATCCAAGTGCTCGTGGGAGTCGTGGGGCACAACGAAGTGATCCCGCCACCGCCTCTAAAAAGGTAAGGTGGCCCTAGATGTTGGAGATGCACTAGACCCTTCACCAGAGGTGGCGTCCTGGACATGAGTGTGGCGCCACCTGGTCTCAGGCCACCACATCTGTATGCACAAATCCTACACAAGTTAGCCGCATGGCGCAACACCCCAGCAACAACACAAACACAAATAATTACAAGTAGGAGGTAGACATTCCCCTAGGGGACAAATGAAGTCAAAAGTCCACAAAATAGGAGAAGGTAATCAAAATACAAGGACCCCAGCCTTCTACAGGAAGAAGAAGAAAAGCAAAAAAGGAGCCTACTCAGAGCTACATCTGCAGAGGCGTGTCCCAGGAAGCATCGTCTACACATGAAGACTGCTCCCATGGAGCAACAATCAGGTCCTAGGGATGTCCAAATGACAGTGGTGCATCCGATAGCTCCTGGCAAGAAGTCTAGCCCACCCCCACCCCCCCCCCCCGGCAGAAAAGTTAGGGCGGGGAGCCCCTTGACCGCTCGGCCTCACATGAGCTGCCATATAACACAGCGTCATTGCCCAGCCATGCTTCACCCATACTCCCCGATAGAAGTTGTCTAGGGCTACATGAGCTTCCATCGGGGGCTCTCCTGGCTGGAAACCCTCAACCATAGTGTTCAGCACCTGTTGCTCCAACACCTCGAACTGATAGAGCCCTGCCTGATGCAGCAAGGCTAGTAGAAGAGCCAAGGTCTTGCATAGATTGGACCTTGCATAGGCTTCAATAGCGTTGGTCATTGCCCTCACAGCAGACCAGAGCCAATGGAGCATACAACCGATGCTTCCAAGACGGAAGGGATAGACGTGCCTTCAGCACCAAGTCCCCTTAGAGCATCACAAATAGCCTGGGCAGCCTCCGACGCACACTCAACTGGCCCACGATGCTCTCCACGCAGCATCTCCTCTAGTGCCCTCGTCTCCCTCATCTCCCACTAGACGTCGGCCATAATCGTCCGGAGGGCCTCAGCATCACCCCCTGCTGTCGCGCGGGCCACGACAGCTGCCTCGAGGGAGGCCTCCAATTCCAGAGGGCTTCGACAACCTTTCACTCCTTAGCCTCTGCACGCTCCTGCCATGCCACCTCTGTAGGATCAAGGATACCGACTAGAGGGGGGGTGAATAGGCGGTTTTAAAATCTAATTGCTAAGCGATCAAGAAAACTTGTAAAAACAAACTAAGGATCACTAGAGCAATAAGTAGAACAACTAAGAGCTATGTTGAGGTTTGCAAACCTAGGGTGACATGCAAAAATTTATAATCTAGGAAGATAAATTACTTGATGTAAATTGCATGAAAGTAAATAGCTCAACAATAAAGTAAATAGCTCAAAGATGACACAAGAGATTTTTTTTTCCCGTGGTATCTGTGATTTGCTGATCACCCCTAATCCACGTTGAGGTGAGTTTAAGCTTCAAACCGCTTCTCTATCAAGTATTCAATTCCCACACGAGAAAGGGCTCGTACCGAGCAACTTAACCTTAAGCCAGAATTGAACAAGAGCTACTCAAAACCTTGATTCCACTAGCTAAGCACTTTGCCGCTCTGGCAAGGCGTACTCAAACCTCTCACTATCACCATCGCGACTCCTTCAAAATCTTCCTTGAAGGGCTCGGTGGTGCCACAACCTCCAAGCCGTCTAGGAGGCGGCAACCTCCAAGAGTAATAAGCCAATGATGCTTGCTTGAAGGATCACAAGTGCCTAATTCCTCAAACTCTTTGAAATTATACACTAGTTGCTCTCAACCCCTCAAAGATGCAATTACTAAGTCAATGAAGAGGGAGAGCAAGGGCAAGAGCTCAAGGTGTTGTATTTATGTGCTAGAGTCAAGAGAGACATTCAATGAACTAGCCATGCCCTTACTTATACCCCTCTACACAAAAACTGACCGTTACTGTGGTTCTGACAGTTCTGCGCAAGTGGCGGTTAGACCACAACACAAATGGCGGTGAGAACATCCCCGTACAACGGCTACAAACAACGTTTAAATTTAATTTTGACACAGGCTGGCGATTAAACCACCACCCTTCTTGGTCAAACCGCCAACACAATAACCTTCTGTATGCACATGGTTGGGTCGGCAAGAAACCAGCAGTCAGACCATCACAATCTTGACAGTCAGACCGGCTGACCCTGCGGTCAGGCCGCCCGCCAAGCAGAAGCATTCCAGAGCCTCTGTTCCTTTGCGGTTAGACCGTGAGACAAGCCAGTTAGACCGGGCAAGAGAACAAATCTAAAAGCCACCGAAGTTATACAGCGGTCAGACCGCCCGAAGGGCCGGTCAGACTGCCACTCTCAAGAAAGAGTAAGACTGCTCTGATTCAGATACAGTGGTCAGACCGCCACCTGGGTCGGTCAGATTGCCAGCACTCAGAAGCTCCCAAGAGTAGTCTTTTCGACGGATTTTCTCAAACTATAATTTTCAACACTGTATGAAATGCAAGTTTGAGCAATTTTGGCACCACATGAACCTTAAGTAAACACACATCAACCCCTCTTAATAGTACGGCATTTATCCTATAAATCCGGTCAATTTTCTTCTATTAACACCTTTGACCAGCAAAACAAAAAAAAGCCCTATAGTATACCTTAGCCATGAACTAGCCTTTTTCATGATTCTCACTCATTCATATTCTAGCTCCGCAACATCTTTGTAGCTAACCTTTTCATAACTCAACCAAACAAGTTAGTCCACAAAGATATATTGTCATTAATTACAAAACACGAATTAGGAGCCTAGATGCTTTAAACCTCTTCCCACCGAAGGCTCTCATGCTTGCGAAACATTGCTCCTCCTGCAGATGACTCTCAGTAGACTCTACCCATTTCTTGGCCTCCTCCAAGGCCTGTTGCAGCCCCGCCGTGACATAGCCGAAAAATCAAGAACCGCATCGAGGAACGCCTCAAACACCACGGTCTCATGACCCCGAGGCTCCGGAACCTCCTTTCCCTTTGGAGCCCGGACGACGGATCTGGAAGGGAACTTCCCCTCCTCAACCATCCGATCAAGGGTGATGTCATCAATAATGGATGCCCCCAGCATGCTGGTCTGCTGGGGTTACTTCTTGCTAGCGCGGTGGAACTCCACGTCTGGCGGTGGCCCAAGCAGTGGTGAAGGAATCGGCGCCGCCTGAGTACCAGCTGCCTCGTGCACCTAATAGGTTCCACCCTTCGATGACATGTTGGCCTTGCCTCGAGCGTTGGAACTAGCCATGAGGGCCCCAAGGAGGTGGCAAGAAATACTGAATGACAGTGGGGGCTATAAGCGCTACGATAGAACAGGCAAGCGGATGTGGAGGTAGACGAAGATAAGAACAAGGTGCTGAGCAAAACCGTCGCTCAACCGATACCCTCTCCTTATAAAGATAAGGGGGTTATTTACTCCTGGGGAGACCCGCACACGTTTTGTCCTTTCACCCACGAGGCCGCGATCATGGGAGAGTGGAACCGCTCCCCACGACCCTCCTACGACGTGGTGCCACATGCACCCCCATCATCTGCAAAGCGTCACCGCCTGCTAACCGTAGGTGGCATTTAATACCCCTTTCATAGGTGTCGTCGGACGGTCAAATTTCAAACCAGTTGGGCAGGATCTTCCAAATGAATTGTGCGAAGACAAAGAGCCACAAACCATCAATGGTAGAGCTAGGGACCACCAGGGGCCCTACTCCCAAAAAATCGTAGGGCCGACTGCTTTGCTGATCGTCCTCACAAGAGGCTACTATTGGGGGTCGTCATTAAGGACCCCAACACTCCTGGCCCCACCAACCCGCCCTTGTGGACAAACGGGTCGCAGGAGGCCTCGCAGATCACTAGGCTTCAAAACCCTCTAGGGCCCTGGCCTTCTGGAGCCCTAGTCTCTGAAGCCCCTACTTCTGGAGTCTGGACAGGCTTTCCGAAGCCGCGGGGGTGAGTCGTCAGACCTTGGAGAAAGATCAACCAGAGGGGGGCCACCAACCATCCTCCACCCACAAGGAAGTGACCTACATTTAATGCAACGTAAGTGGAGGTCATCCTAACAACCCCCGCGCAAGTGGAGGCCGTCCTGATATCTTGGTAGTGTAGCACCGCAATAGGCGACCGGTTGCGCACCATGTTCCGGCCACTTGCACCACTGTGTTGTCGTAATAGAAGAATATCTTCTGATTAGGAGTAAGCGCATCCCACCTAGACCTATGCTATGCAATTCGATCGGATCTAGACTCATGCGATATGGCAATATTTGTATCGCCATCGCTGCAGGGGCATACTTGTACATTTCACACCTTGCTAGTACTGTAAACATAGACCCCTAGCCATCAAGCCATGAACCAATCCTTTTTACCATCAACATATTTGGTATTCCTCCCTCTCCATTTCTTCTCCAAGCTTGAGCTACTCATGTGAGTGAGCCCTCGCCGCACTTGTTCACGCAAGATATCTTCTTGCGCCAACAATACCTATCACAGGTAACAACCTACCAACCAATCAAACTGAACTAAACCCGTCCAACTAATCATGTGAGGTTCCAAGTCTCTTATGACACTACTACAGAACAGTACATCACTGCTTGCTCCAAAACCCCATTCATTACCGATTTTGGAGCCAGCAGCGCGTAACGGGCAATGATAGTCGGGGACTATCACTGCCAGCTCTATAGACCGGTAGTGAAAGTGGTTATCACTGCCAGCTGAAGGATTTAGCCGACAGTGATTCCTTGGGTATCACTACCGGTTGGCGGTTTTAGCCGGCAGTGATTCTCAAGGCATCACTGCCGGCTGAAAGCTTTAGCTGGTAGTGTTGTGCCTCCCCTTTTTACTCCGGCCCTTTCCTCCCTTTCTGTTCTTGATCTCTCCATCTCTCTCCCACTCAATACATGCATACAATGAGACATATGTAATGTAAATCAATAATAAAGGCACCTTCATTAATACATAGTAATTCATGTAACACATATATACATAATAGTTCTCATATATAATATTGTAAATGAGTACGTTACGACCATATTTAACAAAAAAGTCACATCTTACATAGCAAAATAGGCATAAAGGTACTGATAGTTGACACATTGATCTTACAAGTACCATCATCTTACATAGCAAAATAATGATGATTACAACCAGAACTAGGATTATGACATCTTTACATGTGAAATCACACTTCTTCTTATTTTCGAAGTTAGCCAATTTTAGCTTGGCTTGGATAACTTGACTGTTTACCGCAATAGCTTCATATTTGGACTTGTATTCTTTGTAACATGCTCCTTTGAATCCATTAACTTGTGTGTGGTATTCCTCTCAACTGGAGAATACTCCACTTTGCCGACCATGATGAACAACATACCATGTCATAACAGTCCCAAATTTCAGAGAATATGCAAAAATAATATACTACAAACCACACTAACACCAAAGAATGTTCTTGCAAAAAACTATTAGGCATAATGGCTCTAGCAAATGACCTTATTAGGACTTCAGTACTGATTACCTGTTCGGAGAGGAAGCATTCTTCTCAAGTCAGCATTTATGTACCAATCCTACTAGTTCAGAGAGCAGCTTCTCTCAAGATGAGTTGGATGCCCTATCTGAGGTTGACCAAGCTAAAAAAAACTCTTGAGGTCAACCTAAGATAGGGCGTCCAGCTCGTCTTGAGAGAAGCTACTCTCTGAACTAGTAGGACTGGCATATAAATGCTGACTTGAGAAGAATGCTTTCTCTCTGAACAGGTAATCAGTACTGAAGTCCTAGAAGTAATAAAGAAATACGACCTCGAGCCATATCATCATCGCCACTATTTTATTGTATTTCAAAAGAAGAAAAGCAACAAACAAAAACAAAAAAATAGTCACCAGCATCATATACAACCACCATCCAACAAAGAGTCTATTATTTGATTGGTCTGCATCAGATTATGGAGATAAATATATACGACTGCAAGCTCGACTGGGATAGTGAAAATACGTGCAAGGTGCATGTGTAATAACCATCCCAGTCGAGCTTTGCAGTCATATGTATGGTAAATAGTTCTCTAATTTCATCATTTGCAAAAAATTAAAACAAGAAAGAAAACAGTGCAGTTTTCAATGGCTGAGTTTTGAATGAACTTAAAAAACATATCAGTTGATTGAAGTTCCCTTCCTGTCATGTCCTAAGCAACTGCAAAACTTGGGATATACAACAATATAAGCAGTAATCCCATATTTACTTTCTCATTGTTGAAAGGATCATATAGTTCTTTTTGACTGAGAACATTGATGCATCCTTTACATTAGCAAGCATGACTTAGTTTGATAGAGTGTTAAAATAAATATGGGGGAAATTGAAAAAGAGACTAAACATTGTAATAGTCTTACACTCAAGTTCACCACTTATGAAGAAACAGGGGAGCATTGGAATATGACATATGCATCTGTTCAGTTGAAATTGGACTGGTTTTACAAATTATGGTTCTACCTACTTCTAAAATTGCTGCAAAATCTAACACGGAGTGCAAATAGTTGTCCATCAGACCAATACACACAATGAATATCATGAACACATCCATCACCCAACAGGCAAGAAAATACAGTTAACTTCATGAATTCGATGTTTTATTAAAGATGACTTTCATCTTCCTATCTATGGAAAAACATCCATCGAACATGCATAAATGCACAAAAGCATTCATTCAGGAAATATGTACAAGGAATAGCCTGCAGTACAAGCAATGGCCTGCGGTACAAGCAACAGCCTACGGTCTATATCAGTATGAGGTCTCGGGAAACTGATGAACAAGAAGAGGAGAGGATAAGAGAGGAGAAGAGAGGAGAGGAGGAGGATAGCGGGAGATGTCGTCACTAACCTTGGGAGCAGAGAAGGAGAGGACGACGGGGCTCCAGGACGGGGACGATGGACTCTGGGGATGGTGGGGCTCCGAGACAGGGAGGCCGGGGCTCTAGGACGTGGATAGCGGTGTCGAGGCTCCGGGATGGAGACGGCGGCGTCGGTGAGGGCGCGAGGAAGGGAAAAAAATTTCTAAGTGTAAGAGGGTATGAGGCGTCGAACAGTATTATAGGGGGAGGGCTTTCACTGCTGGCTGAAGAAGTTCACCGGTAGAGAAAGGTGACCTTCACTGCCGGCTCAATAGGACAACCGGTAGTGAAAGGGGTTTCACTGCCAGCCCAAAGTCCACTGGCAGTAAAAGTGGTTTCACTGTCGATCGAATATGTGCACCGACAGTTAAACCCCTTTACTGCAGTGTGGGGAGCAAAAAATTTGATTTGGCTGCACGCGCGTTGAGAATTGAACCCACGACCTGCTCCAAGTAAAACCGAACAAACCGCTATGCTACTCAAATGTTTTCGATTGATTTTTTACTATATGTATTTATTAATATTATGTTAACCAAAAATCCTAATACATATTTATTTAAATTACAAATTGAAGCTTCCGTAACATAAGTGAGGTATAATTGCGTCGTCGACCGGCATATCGTTGTACATGTCTTCGTATTCTGTTCCAATGTATTGCCCTTCTTGTATGATCTCAGCTTCACCGTGCTCGATTTAATAGGTGTAGCCAGGCATAAAGCCCCTTTGCATGAATGGGAATGTATCTACTGGGTGACGGAGAATTGCTTCTTGTTCTCGCAATCGATGCATTGACAACACATGTATTGAGACTGTGTATTTGACTTGTGCGCTACGGCTGCTACCAGGAAACCTCCACGTCATTCTTGTACTCTGCGCTCACACGGCTCGTATTATACATCCATCTTCTGTCCATCTATAATTATATCATTATTGTAAATGCAAATTCAAAATATCTACAAGATTTTTCGATCAACAACAAATAAATTACCTCGCCATCTCCTACCGGCAATTAGCCTGGGTTGGAGGAGCCGTCTTTTGTATGCTTTCGCGTCCGCTTCCGATGAGTATTTATTGGTGCCATCCCTAGAAATTTTCTTTATTATTCAACCCCTAAAAAATAAAAAATAAATACTCTCATACATGAAGTTTCTATATTGGAGGTTGCTAATTAAATAAACTATAAAAATACAACTGGATGTTGCTACATACCTAAATATCATGGCTAATTTTTCTAATTCATTAAAAGTCAAAATAAATATGCTCATACCTAAAGTTTCTATATTGTAGACTTCTAAATTTATTCCTATGATTCATTAGGATCAATTTCGAAGATTTGCCTAGGTCTCTATAGGGATAAGATCAACTTTAGTTTTTGAGGCAAATTTTTGAGTTAAAATGCTAAATATAGGATTAACCTTGGGGATTTCAACTTAATTGAGCTCAAGAGGCTCCTGCTAGAAGCTTGCTTGTTGTTGGGGAAAAATCGAGAGTTCACTTGCCCTAAAAAATGAAGAAAATGCAAATGAGCAAATGAAGAGGACAGAAGGGATTTTGTTTGGATAACTAGAGAGAGCTCATCTATACCTCCTTCTTCACCAAAATTGAGCTTGAGTGGTGGGGGAATCAATGTGGGAGAAGAGATGAAGTGTTTGTTGCCATAGGAGTTTTTGTAAGGGAGGGAGTTCTAAAATGACTCTGTTAGCTCGAGATAGAAGAAGGTGGGGAAGAGGAGGACAACACTGTCGGCTCATATAATCCACCGGCAGTGATGTACATATATCACTACCGGTCAGTGGAATAAACCGACAGTGACGAGGGTGTTGGGTATCACCGCTGGCTCAATCCATCAGCCGACAATGATGACCCTTATCACTGCCGGTTCATAAGCCACGATGGCTAATTCTTCCCGCACGGCTTATGAACCAGCAGTGATACTCCATCACTACTGGTCCATGAGGAACCGGCAGTGATAGGCCGACATATAAGCCCAGTTCTGTAGTAGTGTGACCGTGAGCACGACTGATATATCATATTTTACACTCTATAGAGGTTGTCCAGCTTATCCCACAAGTCGTGATTTCCTTGTTGTCGTGTTTGCAAGACACTTAACACACGCATATGGCGTGTCGCCTGGAAAATCACTACAAGGCTGTTAGAAAGTATCCTCCCAACAAGAATAAGCCTGCTAAGATTTCACCAGCGTCAAAATGGTGTCACACTACCCAGAAACCCTCTCTTGCGCCTTGTAGCTCCAAAAAGTTTCATTCTTCCCTTCCACTACACCACCAATGGCTCATTCTATGTTAAGGATCTACTAATTAATAGGCCAAATCTGTCCCATACCAGGCCTCATGGTTGGTATGATACTTCTTGGGTTGTTGCTCCACGAACCAGTCCTTAGGATACCGAGCAGACACTACCACCCACCCTAGTGCTTCACACACCTGAGCCTCACACACCATCATCGACCAACCTTCTGCTCGACATCCCCATACTCCATGTTGCTACAACAATTACTAGAATTTCCCAACTCATAGTTGCATAGTTCATTGGTTATGTTTTAATCAACAACCCATCCATACCCTTGTGCAAAGCTAAGCACAAACTAACCATCATAACCACTACTGACAACTAGGTGACAGGAAATATATGGAACATGGTGTTATAAGTAAATGGGATTCAAAATTAACATCATGCATATTTGAATTAAAGAACGCATTTGAAAAATTAGGATCATAATGTTCAAGGACACTTGCCTCTTCCAACTTGCTGCTCAGACTCTTTGAAGACTTGGTTCTGGAGATTCTTGAACTGCTCCTCGTCTGCTCTCAAAACACACCAGAAAAATATACAACAAAACTAACTAAAAATAGTACATCAAACAATAGCTAACATCTATGAAAAAGTTACTAAAAGAGAGCACACGCTACTATGAACACGTGAGCACAGAAATCATCTAAATCGGAGCTAAAACGAGAAAGTGAGCAAACCCGACAACACGTGAGCAAACCTGAGAACACCAGTGCACTCGGTGGGTGATGACGAAGCTCACAGGGGGCTTGGACGGAGCAAAGGGTGACAAATTCGACCGAGGCAGCTCTGGTAGTGGGTGGCGGCAGGCTAGGGTTGGCGAAATAGATTGAAAGAGGGGGTGTACTTATATAGGCAAGGAAAATGCGCGTGAGGGAGTTGGATAAGGCCGGGGGTCATTGGGATTCGAGCTTGGGTAGGTGGTGACATTTTATACGAGTCGGGAGATGCGGGTTCTAGCTTGGGTCGGAGGAGGAATATGGCACGGGGCCCACATGGTGGTGACATGCGATCTTTCGACTCAAGGGCACCAACAGGGGAGGCGAGCAGAGCAGCAGGTAGGCCTGGCCTTTGGCTTGCCCAAGCGGGGGGTGGCGAAGGACACAGGCTCAGCCCGAGAAGTGACCCAAGCGGGAGGGAGGTAAAGGAGGCTGGCTCGTGCTGCACAGCCAGCTTCGGCCACGGGAAGAAAGAAAGGTGGGCCAAATAGGAAAAAAAAAAGAGAAAAAGAGAAGAGGGAAGGAAAATTAGGCCCAAGAGGAGAAAAAAATTCCTTTTTATGAAAGTATTTTTCAAAATTTTCAAAAAATTCAAATGGTGTGCCTCGATGTTTTAAAAAATCATTTTTCACACAATAAAACCCTAATGCTTCTATTCTCAACATGAATGCATTTTAACCCAGGTATAACCTATGGCAAAATTAAATTTACTTTAGAAAATAGGTTTTAACCTATTCTATTTATTTAAAACCTATTTAGGAAAATTTTAGGAAATTATAAAACCAGGGTGGTACAAACCAACCCCTCTTAGAATGAATCACGCCCTCGAGATTCGGAAGGATCGGGGAAGAGCTGCGGAAACTCGTCTTTCAGATCATATTCTCTTCCCAATGTCGCTTCTTCTTCGAAATGGTGTCTCCACTGCACCTTGCACATACGAATCCTTTGATTCTTGGTGATTCGCTCTGACGTCTCTAGAATATTGACAGGATACTCCATGTAGGTGAGATCCACTCTAGCTTCTATTTCCTCTAGGGGCATCTGCTCTTCAGGAACTCGTAGACATTTCATCAACTATGATACATGGAAAACATCATGCACATCTGTTAACTGAGGTGGTAGATCCAATTGATATGCTACTTCTCTATGTTTTTCCAACACCTTGAAAGGACCAATAAACCTGGGTGCAAGTTTTCATTTGACTATAAATCTACGAAAACCTCTGATTGGCGAAACTCGTAGATATACGAAGTCACCTACTTCGAAAGTCAACTCACGGCATCGATGATCGACATAACTCTTCTATCATGTTTGAGCTATTCTCAAATTTTCCTTGATCTGTTGTACTTGCCTTTGTCCTTCTCTCAGAATTTCTATACCAAACACTTGACTTTCGCCAGTCTTATTCCAGTACAATGGTGTTCTACATTTTCTTCCGTACAAAGCTTCAAACGGCAACATCTTCAAACTAGCCTGATAACTACTACTGTAGGAGAACTCTGCATAGGGAAGATTTTCATCACGACTAGTCTTGTCTTTCAAGGCACAAGCTCTCAACATATATTCTAAAATTTGATTTACTCTCTCAGTCTGACCATCGGTTTGCGGCTAACCGGGTATCCAATGATTCATGTAGCTTTTGCCAAAACTTGGAGGTGAACTGGCTTCCTCTATCAGACACTATCCTCTTGGATACTCCATGCAAACATACCTTCAGGAGATATACAACTCAGCAAGTCTAGGTCATGTGTATGTGGTCTTGACTAGGATGAAATGAGCAACTTTCATCAATTGATCCACTATAACCCAAATAGAATCATGACCCTATTGAGTTCGAGGCAAGCCAATGATAAAATCCATACGGATTGTTCCCATTTCCACTCTGGTATCTTCGAAGGTTAAAGCAATCTAGCGGGTTTCTGATGTTCAGCTTTGACTCTAACATATATCACATATTGCTACATACTCTGCAATCTCTCTTTTCATACCGTTCCACCAACATCAACCCTTAAGATCTTGATACGTCTTGGTGCCTCTGGGATGAATAGAGTATGCTGACTCATGTGCTTCTCGAAGTATAGTTTCCTTGATAGATTTGATATCTAGGACGTAGATACGCTTCTCAAACCATACCGTTCCATTCTCATCCTCAGTAAAACCTAGGGCTTTACCCTCCTTAATACGCTATTTGATTCCAAAATATTCCCATCCTCGAGTTGTCCTTTACGAATGTCTTGTTCCAAAGTCGAATTAACTTCCATTACCACTGCTTATGCATTGTTTATCGATTTGAGATTGAGCCTTTCAAACTCTTTGCATAACTTGGTTTGTCTATCTTGCATGGTCATTATTCTATGAGGAGCATTTCTGCTCAAGGCATTGGTGACTACATTCGCTTTCTTGGGATGATATTTGATTCCCAAGTCATAATCCTTGATAAGCTCTAACCATCTTTGCTGCCTGAGATTAGATTTGGCTGAGTAAAGATATACTTCAAACTCTTATCATCTGAGTATATCTCACACCTTTTTCCAATCAAGTAGTGTGTCTATATCTTAAGTGCATGTACCACGGCGGCTAACTCTAAATCATGTGTTGGGTAGTGTTCCTCATGCTTCCTATATTGCCTTGAAGCATAGGCTATAACATAACCTTCTTACATAAGAACACATCCTAATCCTTTGAGAGGCGTCACAGTAGGTGGAGAACGACTCATGTATATCTGGCATGATTAGTACTAGCGCAGATGTTAATCTTTTCTTCAACTCTTTAAAACTTACCTCACAAGCAGTGGTCCATTTAAACATTTTACCCTTCTCAAGTAACTCTGTGATGAGCTTCGCAATCTTTAAGAAACCTTCTATGAATCGACAATAGTAACCTGCTAATCCAAGAAAACTACGGATCGAACATTCTGGGAGGCTTCTAATTCAAAACGTCTTCCACCTTTCTTGGATCAATCGCTACTCCTTTGGCGGCGATAATATGACTGAGGAAAGAAACTTGATCTAAACAAAACTCACATTTGCTCAACTTAGCATACAACTGATTATCCCTAAGCTTATGTAGAACCAATCTTATGTGTTCTACATGTTCCTTTTCATTCTTGGAGAAAATTAGGATGTCATCAATAAAGACTACTACAAACTTATCCAAGTACTCTATAAATACCTTATTCATCAAATACATGAAGTAGGTAGGGGTGTTGGTCAATTCAAAAGACATGATCATGTACTCATATAGTCCATAATGGGTGATGAAAGCGGTTTTAGAGATGTCTGATGCTCGAATCTTCAACTGATGATATCCTGAGCGAAGATCGATCTTGGAGAACAAACATGCACATCTAAGCTGATCAAATAAGTCATCGATCATAAGAAGAGGGTATTTGTTCTTGATGGTTACCTATTCAAGGCTCGATAATCTATGCACATCCTTTAGGTACCATCCTTCTTGGGTACAAATATTACTAGTGCACCCCATGGTGATAAACTAGGTCGGATATAACCTTTGTCTAACAACTTTTGCAATTGTTCCTTAAGTTTCGCTAACTGATTAGCAGTCATTCTATACAACCTTTTAGAAATAGGAGCCGTACTAGGTACCAGTTCTATAACAAACTCGATGTCACGATCGGGTGGCATACCTGGCAAATCTTTTGGGAATACATCTGAATATTCGCATACGACTCGAATGCTCTCGATTCAATTTGCATCAGCTTGATTGACTATCCCTCTAGCCATTGGCGATACTTCTGCAACGTATTCCACTTCCTTTCATTCTTTAGCAGTCAGGCAAACATCTTTTCTTGCACAATCGATAATTCCATTGAATTTGGTTAACCAATCCATTCCTAGTATGATATCTATCCCTTCATATTCCAAAATGATAAGGTTTACAGGAAATTTTACCCCCTTATTTTAATATTAAGGTTAGGGCATACATGCCTTGCTTTCATTTCTCCACCTGGGGAGCTAACAATCATTATATGCTTCATAAGATATATATGTAAATTGTATCTTGCCACATACTTGGTCGATATAAAAGAATGCGATGCTCCAAAATCAAATAACATTGTGGCGGGGTTGGAGTTGATAAGAAACATACTGATCATGACATTTGATGCATCTTGAGCTTCATCAATTGCCACATGGTTCACACAACCTCTAGCAATATTTTGCTTTGCTTGATTTTGGGGCTGATTTGGATGCTTCTCAGGGCATTGATAAGCAAAATGTCCCTCTGCTTCACACTGGAAACAAGGTTTTCCTTTGGTGGAGGCTTGAGTGTTGATGCAAGTGTTGTTGTTCCTTTGCGGGATCTGACTTGAAATGCGGGGCGTTTGAAAGTTGGAGCGCTGATACTATCCTGTATTACTAGAGGAGCTTTGTCCTGTATTTCTAGAGGAGCTTTGATTTTTAGACTGGGTCTTGGGCTGACTGTATTGCTGACCAGAATGAATCATAGATCCATACTGAGAAGAGTCATAACGAGGTCTGATGTTATTGCCTGACTGACCTAGGATGTCCATTTTGCACTTGCGCTCCATCTTGTTTCTCTTGTGCTCCAAGATAAGAGCACGATATACAAGTGTCCGGAAGTTCTTGAAGTCATAAGAAGTCAGAGACTATTGCAGTCCATCATTCGGTCCTTCCAAGAAACAGTCTTGCTTCTTCTCATCGGTATCCACATCTTTTGGTGCATACCGGGACAACTGAGTGAATCTAGTGACATAGTCACTCATAATCATTCCTCCTTGTTTGAGTGCTAGGAATTCATTTCTCTTGATCTTGATAGCTCCTTTAGGTACATGATGAGCACAAAAAGTATTCTTGAACTCCTGCCAGTTAATGCTATCAAGTTCTTCATGAGCAGCGATATAGGCATCCCACCAGTCTGTGGCAGGTTCCATCAGCTAGTGTGAAGTGAACAAAACTTTCTCCCTAATGTTGCACTGAGCGATTGAAAACTTCTTCTCGATGACCTTGAGCCAGTCATCGACGTCCATAAGTTTAACAACATAAGAGAAAGTAGGTGGCTTAGTCCTTTGGAATTCTCCGAGCTTGTCATAGGGTTGTTGTAGTGGTGCAGGGGCGGCCGCTAGGTGATTCTGTTGCATATGGGCCATTGACTAGGCTACTCCTTATATAAGCTGTGTTTGCACTGTCAGAAACTGCTCAAGCGAAGGCTGTGGTGGTGGAGGTGGATTGTCATTGCCTTGTCCATCACAAGCATTGCCATTAGCGTTGGCGCGATTTTTTAGGTTCACCATCTGACATAGAGACGACAAGACAAGGAGAAGGGGAAGAAGGTAGAACAACAACAGCAAAAATAGGCAAAGATAAACAGAGATAGATACCCAACTAACTAATATATTACTATTATTATAAGGATGCATTCGTGAAGAAGCTCTTTACAATACATCATACACTCAAACAAAGATCCAAATAATTGCATAGCACACTACCAAACTCAACCACCTCACTAGCTAGCACACGATTCTAACGACTCATAACATTTAAAAGCATAACCTCCTAAATGAACACATAACTCTGCAGAAGCCTCAAGGTGTTGGTGCTAGGAAATGACGGGTCTAAAGGCAGGGTGGAGAACGCGGAGTCTACTCCTCAGACTCAGAGAAAAAAAAGAAGATTCCCAACAGTCCGGGTGGTGGTGCTTCTTGTTGCGTAGCTCACTCTGTGCCTGACCTAGCTTGCCTCGGGCATACTGCAACTCCTCGGCGGTACAATCCAGCTCACGACTCAGCTCCAATGCTAGGGTAGTCTGCTCTCCAAGCTTGGTAGTGCCTTCTGCGATGACACAACGGACGGTGATGTCGGTGAAGCCATTGATGCGCTAGGGGTAGTGGATGAACTGAGTGAAGATCAGGTTGTCGCTATAGCAATGGCACAAGACTAGAAGGGCTTGACGTGCGACATCAAGGATTATATCCTCAAAGGTAGCTCTTGGTGATATGGCATAGTGGATGCTCGCCACCTGCACGCTCTGGTAGTGAACCGTAGATCACCACTTTGACTTTCCACTCAGGAGGAGCATTGGCATACTCATTCTTTACTCTTGCGTACTTAGGTGCCTTCTTAGATCATAGATTATGAAGTATCTCCCAAAGCTTGGCAGGGAACCATCCTGTGCGGCGTCCATCGGAGTGGTAGACGCGGCTCCAACGTTAAACACAGGACATTTGCAGTCTTGCAAAAGCTATAGCACGGGTCGAGGTCAATGGTCAAGCAGGGAGACAACCGCCTATGCTCTTACGTGCTGTCAGATGGCTACGAGGCATCTACAATATTTTGAAAGGGAAAGAAGAAGTCAGTAACAAGGTTTAAACAGAATAAGCCAAGAAAAGCAAAAAAAAGCTAAGACAGGGTTTTTGAAAATAGTTTTCTTAACCAAAATAATCCTTAAAGCTCAACCATTCTAATTAAGCTTGCGTCCTACGGTCAATACGGCTCTAATACTACCTCTGTCACACCCGATTTTATAAAAGGACAAAATCAGATGTAAACCATATGTATATCGGGATCAAATTTCATACATGCAATGATTTCATTAATGTATGACATATAGTGCTATTATTACAGCATTTAACTTAAACAAGATAGAAAGACCTCAGAATCTTTAACTAAAGCACAATAGCAAAACACAACGAAGCTCCTATCTTCCACATGCATCTGAGAAGCCCCAAAGTCAATGAAGATGAAGATTACTAGGCTAGTAAACCCCCGGTCAATTGCATGTGGAAGATAGGAGCTTTGTTATATTTTGCTAGTGTGCTTTAGTTAAAGATTTTGGTGTCCTACCATGTTTAAGTTAAACGTTGTAATAATGGTACTATATGTGATACAATGATAAAGTCGTTACATATATGAAACTTAATCCTAATATACATGTGGCTTATATATGATTTGTCTCTTTATAAAACCGGTGTGACAATATCAACCTCTGAATTTCTATGACTGTTGGGTTATTATTTTAGGAGTGTAGAAACTGATAACCCTGAACTTATATAGCAATGCTAGTAACCTCTAAAGTCTAGTAGTTGTGGAGTCATCTTTTTGTGTAATTAGAATCTGATGACCTCTGAAAGTAGGTAGCTAGTGTCTTTTGGCTGATGAACTTACGATAATCTGTCTGCAGGATGTAATTTGCAAACAATCAGAACTTGTTGCCTAGTTTGTTCGAGTGTTGAGGCTTGAAACCACATGGATGAACGTTTAGGAGATCCAATGCCCGGTCCATCTGAACTTCCCCTGCCAATAGAAGCGAGAATCATGACAAATTTCATTAACAACATTAAATGAATTATGTATTTCTTTATAATATCATAAGACATCAGGAAAGGAGGTATGCGGTCTAACATATTATGAAAATGTAAGAGCAGTTATCATACAAGTATACGAATTGTAAGATCAGTTACCACATAATTACACGCGTTGTAAGAATTTATAACCATACAAGAACACATATTGTAAAAATAATTATCACATAACCACACGCATTGTAAAAATTTGTAAGAGCAGTTATCACAGAAGTACGCACGTTGTAAGAGCAGTTACTACACAAGCACACACGTTATAAGAATTTATAACAACAGTTACCACACGAGCACACGTATTATAAAAATTTGTAAGAGCAATTATCACACAATCAATAGTAAAATAAGATATTCTTACTACTCTAATTTATTTGGAAGACTATACCTACTGTTGGCTATAAACCAAATAATGCTACAATCTTTTACCAAATATTTATGATAGCAATCTAAACAGATACCGCACAATATTTTCCACGACTAACCTGTGACATAAGTATAACTAACACCTAGTGTGAAACATGGCAAATTTAGTGGAACTAAACGAGCCCTTAGTTTTTTTTTTTAATTCTCCTTCGCTGTGGCGCTGCCCATCGCCCTCCGGCCTCCGCGCCCTATCAGACCAAGGCACCCTTCCCTCCAACCCCTGGACTGGCGTGGAGCGGGGATCCATCCGGACTTTCGGTTGATTCCTTCTCTGCTTGGTAAGGAACCCTACCCTACCTCTCTTGGATGGATTGTTCGTTTTGTTCCCCACGATCTTTTATTCGCTGCGAGGCCTCAAATCGAAATCTTTCTTCATCTTAATGCCATCCAGTCTGTTGCGGATTTGTTCTTTGCGTGCTGGAAAATTAACAAGAGCAGTTCATTTATTTTCCAAATGTTTTTTGTGGTTTATCTCATCCCTGTGCCCCACCCACGTTTATGCCCTTGTGCTGATATGCTCTTTTCTCCTCCTGACAGAGTAAGGAGATAGATCGTGAATGGCTGCGCGGAACACTTGTATGGCCTCCGAGGATGACTATGAGGTAAGAAAGAAATGAGGAGTTCCATTTCTTTGCTCTCTTCCTCTTGCGGTGTTTCCCCAGTTTCTGTTGGGATCAAATTGTACTAGTTTGGACACATGCTTAGAGTTACAGCCTTATTGACCAATTGCTAGATGCAAAACTACTATAGTTCAACGGGTAGGCCGCACAGGAAGAATTGGATTATCTAGTTGTTGGGACGAGTTCATCTTGAAGCTTTGCTTCTACTCGGGTAGATTTGTTGATCGATGGCGTCTTCAACTAGCACAATATTCTATGGGTAATTTTGTTATGACAAAGTTTGTTAGCTTCTAATTCCTGTTAACTGATTAAAAACATGACCACAACACAGTTGTCAGTGCTCTTTCGGGCAAGTAAGCCAACTTCATAAAGAGAGTAGTGATGACCTCATATAGCCATACAACTGTTTTGACTGATGAATTGTTCAGGATGTAGAATCGAAACAGCTATTGTGAAGATAATAAGATAGGTGGAGAAATATGTAGCAGCAGACTAATTGGGGTGAGTAGAGGATGCAACCCCATCCACAGGGAAACATAGTATTTCTTTTTTTCTCTATAACCATATATATCCGAACTTACTTGGAATTGTGCTTGATATATGCTGTTATGGTGGGCTATGTGTTGCAGACTGAACAGAAGAAGCAAGCTGCTGCAGATGTTCTTTTCCACTATTCGCAGTTCGTTATGGTGTGCATTGGTGAGGGCGTTCGCCCAACTGATCTCAGGTTGCACCTTATGAAGGTATATTTAGGAAGTTGCTAAATTTCAGATGCCTGTAATCAGCGCTCTTTTCAGTCAGATCCTGGCCACTGGATGTGGATCTGACGGATGATACATTGTCTTCAACATCTGCCCAAATCGCGCGACTGCTTGTCTTCCTTCCTCACCGTCGTTCTTCCTCACGCATCGCCCCTGCCCTTCCCATCTCCGGCAGCAAGGATGTCGCCGGATCCACTCCCGCAGCCCCTGCCACATTAACTTGGTTCGCCGTGACACCCCCGCCCCACCCTAGCCCACTGGTGGTCCTTTGCCCCCTGCGACCGGCGGCGTGCCCGTCGGCTCGCTGCCCACCCACAATCCGCCTCTTCCGCTTGGCCGGCTTGCCTCCCCGGAGTTTCTTCTAAGCCCGGAATCCATGGAATCCTCCCAAACCCAAACCCGAAAGCCCTCTTCCCTAACTCCAACTGGAGGTAAATGTTGCCTGAAATCTCCCAATTTCAGGCATCTGAAGAATAGGAAGTGTGGTATATTTATTACCTTGAATTACTTTTACGATTCCTCAGTGCTGTGCATTTATCATACTTTTTTTTTTAAAGTGCTTCCGAGCATATGCATGCATTATTCTTGTTAGAGTTTCCTTCTTTCTTTTCGTTTCCATGACATTGTCGAGTTACTAAAGTTGAGGATGTTTCAACCCACATAATGAGAAAGAGTAAACGATAACATTGTTTCACTAGTCCATCTGAAGTTCCAGAATGTTCCCGAAGTTAATAGAGATCAAGGCCTTTATGTCCTTAACACCTTCTGCTCTGTCTTTCAATTATTTTGCACCTACCCTCTCTTTTTCAGTTGCTCAGTGATGAGACGCATAATTCGTACAAAGTTTTGTACAAGAATCAGACAAATGACTGAAAAGTTTGTGCTGTAGCTTGGAACTGTTATTTGTATTCCCATTGTTCTCACCGTTTCCCTTTTTGCCTAATGAATATAACCATGGTAATACTATTCTTTCTGCAACCAGTAGTAATTCACAACAATCAGCAGGCTGTTCTAAGTTGAGAGGTCAAATACACTCCACATCATGTAAGAATCGATACCCAAGATTAGAGTACGGATCCCATCCATTTATCTACTTCCATTAGATCCATCTTTCGCTTCTACTGCTGTGGCAACCTGGTTTGCACACGCTTAGCCTGCCCACGCGCTTGGATGCCAGTGACTGCTTTCACAAGTCTTGAGCAAGCGGGTGCTGTGCAGGCTGCTGGGACCTAAGCACATCCTCCACCCAGAACACCCTGTACTGGAGCGCTGTGCAACGAGAGCTAATCATCTCGAGCCGCCATGCAACAAATGTGAAAGGTGTAACAATGGCTGATCTTCTTGATCAGGAGTTCAGGACTGTTTTCGATCTTGGGAGGAAAACATGAATTGGTATGGCTTTGAGGAGGTTTATTGACAAAATACACAGGTCACTCCTTGCTAAGCGTCACATTGGGATTCACGTAAGTGGTCAGTGCCTGACTGACCTACTAATGATGTTATATGACATACTAAACTTAGTGACCTAAACATGCCTTCCTTGAACCTATGCGACAAGTTCAGTGAACCATGGTGCAATTTATTCTATTATTTTTCTTAAGCGGATCCTTGTCGAATTCAGTTTCCTGTATCCAGCATGCTTCCATGTGCTCTGAATTCTTGTGTCATGTCAGTAGCTTTTATGTTGTTCCACTATCACCAAATGATTTGCCTCCTGTAAGATTCCTTGCTATTATGGCTTAAGTTTTGGTGGTGTAAGTTGTAGTCACGATGGATGAGCTTCTGGAACTCAGCGGCTGGTGGCACTGTGGCCAAGGAGAGATATGCTGGTGCACAAGATGAATAGGGGAGGGAAGGGGCCTGTTGTTGCTTGCCTTTGATGAATAATGTCTAGCTTTTTTAAATATGGTCTTCCTAACTTAATGAATCGAATCTGGTACTAAATCATAACAAATAGATTGGATAGCCCTAACTACTAGATAGAGCTGCCGACCAACTTTCAGTGGCACCATGGGGCTGTTGGCCCGGCAGCCGAACCGGGCGCTCCTCCCACGTGCTGTGCACAGCTGCTGTTTGACCCGCCTCCTTGGTAGTGAAGCCCCACCATGACATTTGTACTCTTATCAATTGAGTATATTGCTTCTTGCCTGTGGAACTGAGATGGAATTAGCTGATTTGGTTGTCGATCTAATTTTTTGAAACATAAATTCAGATTTACACTTCGGGCTATAATTGTCCAGCAGATATCTCAATACAGAATAGATTGTGAGGTTTATATTTTGTGTACCATTTGGCTAGAAATAGAATCTCCAATTTTGTTGCAAGGTGATTCAACACAAAAGTCTCTGAAATGATAACCATGTTCATGCCACACTGTGTAAAAGAGGTTTATCCTTCATTGAGAACGTACTAGTGGCACCCTGTTTAGAAATTTAAGCTTCCAGTGTATTGAAACTTAAGTGTGAGGACTCAACACATACTAGTGTGGTTCTTTTTTCAAACATGTGTGTGTCTTGGTGTTCAGGCTATGTGATACAGAAGTTCCTCAAACCTTGTATGGCATAAGGTGAGGTGCATGTCATTATGGTTCAGCACATCAGTGACTGTACCAGCCAGTTTGTAAACTGCATGAATGGTTTGGGCATTCCAAAAGGAATGGGTTTCAGCTGGTGTAATAGCTGTCTAGGGAACATATAGTTGTGCTCTTAATATTTATTGTTTGGGTAATGAATATGATTCACAGATGTTATTCTTTTTCTCTTCGATGCAATATTGTTCTTGCTGTGGTCCATGAGGCTCATATGATGCTAACATAGATTATTTGCTCTCTTTCTTCAGGAAGTTTCAGGAATGCCCACTTCTCTAAAGGAGCCACAACAGGCTGCTGCCTCACCGGATTCTAGTGGTGAACCGTCGTCCTCTGGAACAATGAAAGGAGACAAGAACGGAATCTCCTAAGCTTCATAAATCATCCGGCTCCGGTCTCCTGGTGTTCCTTATGCACTGAGAAGACAGTAACGTTCGGATGATGAGACCTAATTGTATCATTCATTCATAGGAATGTAAATATGTTAGCATGGTTGCCTACAATTTCTTTTTATGACCATGCAGAAGGAACATGGTTCATCGCCAACCTTGCTGTTCTGCTGCTTTATATTCTTTTTCGACAGGATAGATGATGGCGAATGGATACTATTCTGTTTTAAGTGAGTTTCATGTGAGTTGTGATAATCTATTTACTTGCGCTCCTTGTTTGGCTGTTCCCTTCTTTCTATTTGTTCAACTAGCGTGGCCCTACCTAGGTCACCGAGGACTTTGGGCCTGCGTACCTTCTCCGATTGGAGAGACAGTGTCACCCGGTGTGTGGGCTTGGATCCATACGTGAATATACTTGATTTGTAATTTAAATTAAGAGTTAATTTACTAACTACCATCGTAAAAGTTATAAAAGTTAGAAAATAATATCAGTACAGAATGACACGTGGGTCATGGGCCTACATGTCCTTCTCATAGCTAATAGTATTTTCCTATATGAACACTTTTACAATGGTATTTATCTAATTTTGCCTAAATTAAACATAAAAACAGGTTACCGGTACTGTGCGCTTGAGCTTTTCCCCCGAGGTATACTTCTCCAGTTGGATATAAATGAAGTTGTAACTAAACGATCTAAAGAAAGGGAAGTCAATTTGGTAGGTTTTTCCCGTCATTTCCTCTGACCAAAACAAGGATGACATGTGGGCAAAGATGCTGATGTGGATGATGATGTGGCAAACTGAGCTGACTGAATTTATTGAGTGACACGTGTTGAGTTCCTATTGGTGGATGAAGAGGTATCAGAAGGATCTAATCATGGCCTTTGATCTTAGATTGGATGACTGAGGTGAGATAGCGATGGGATTCAGCCGGCGGCTCGAGTTCGTATGATGGAGGGAGCTTGGACAAGGTGAAGGCTCGCCGGAGTTCGGCGAAATCCTCGTCGCTGGTGTCGGTTTTCAACAGCGAGCGGCAGAGGAGCTTCGGGAGTGCGAGGGGAACTCGTTTGGAGGCTTACCTCGGGCGACACGGCATGGGAAGGTGGTCGGCGACGGAGGAGGCGGCGGCTGCGTACGGGAGCATATCGGGGAGGTCGCTCTGATGGCCGGGAGGCAAGAGCGAGGGCACGGGAGTGCTCAACAGATGACAGCAAAGCTCGAGGATGGGGCGGCGATGGCAAAACACGGTGGGCGCGACATCGAGCTCAACCGAGGGATGGCGAAGGCGACGGCTAGGCTTCGGCTGACTCGGCGAAATAGGGCGTGAGAAGCGGGGATCTCAGTGGAATTAAGACTAGATACGAGACGGCTTGCTCGGCCGCTATTTATATGCGGCCTTCATGGCGTGCATGCCAAGATAGGGGAGAGAGGCGGCGGCGTTGTTGGCTCGGGCTCGGTCGGGAGTCCGGGTCGGAGACGACGAAGGGTGTGGCCCCATGTGTCGGTGTGCAAAGAAGGCGAAAGCGAGCGCGATGTGCCATCAGGTGCAGTAGATGTGGCGTCAGGATAAGGTGCACGCGCGGCCTGGGAGAGAGGAGGCGGGGCGCAGGTGGATGGGCTGGGGTGGCCGAGCTTAGGCGAGAAGGAAGAGAGCGGCGGGGAAAAACAGGCTAGCTCGGGCCAGCCAAGGCGGAAGAGGGAAGAGGAGGCTAGAAAGGAGTGGGGTGGTGGCTGGGCTGGCTTCAGTTGGCCCAGGGGGAATTGGGTTGGGTTTCTTTTTATTTTGGGAATTTCTAGAAAAGAAGAAAGCAATAAAAATCCAAATAAAATACCAAATAAAGCCTAGAAATTTCTAGAAAATTTCAACAAGCTTTTGAAAATATTTTAGAAGCTGAATAAAATATTTTGAACTTATGAAAACATTTTAGAACTTTTGAAATTTTAAATAACTCAAAAGAATTCAAATAAACTCCAAAGAAGCTCAAATAAAATCCAGAGAAAATCAACAACTCAAAATAAAACCTAAATGTCTATTTATCAGCATGAATGCATTCAAAAAAATAATAACCTTATTCAAATTTGAATTTGAATTTAGAAAATAGGATTTTTTTTTTCTATTCTAATTATTTAATCTAATACTAATCTTGAAATTTTTTAGAAATTTGAGAAACCTGAAATTCTGGGTGTGATAGTACGCCTCCTCAGAGTGTGGCCGATCCTCATCCATGACATGCTCCACAACTTGATCCCATTCATCAATCCACCTCTGCACACGTGACGCAAAAGTGCGCGTGGAATGAGCCCCCCTCCGCATCAACCTATAAAAGCATTTGTACGTGAAAATAGATGTATATGTGAGACTTATGAAAATGTAATTACAATGTACGCACCTGTGTATGTTGATGGGCATCGTCTTAGTCAGCTGTAGGGGGCGCTGCAAGGAACCATCTAAATAGTATTCTAATTAATCATTAAATCAATCATTTACTTAATCACGACTTGAATGATTAATCAAAATACCGCTTCGGTAGTCCCAGCACGTGTTTTGTGCCCAAGATCAGAACACATGCATTTCCAACATATCACATCACAACAAAGCTTAACAAGAGCGAGTAATTAAATTATATTACAAGTTCTTAAGCATCCATAATTTCTTACAATTTACAGCAAAAGAGAGCTAGAAGAAGATTGAAACTAATCAACTTCTAGACCAAAGAGAACTATACAACGGAAGCTAAAACTATGAACAACAAAAAGAGGATGGAGCCATATGCCCTTAGGCCCCATCACAAAATCACGACATCCGAGTAGTTGCCTACTCATGCTCATCACCAACCTTGATGGGCGTGAAGTAGCTAAATACCAACTCCTCATGGCCAGTAGCACTTGAAAGAGCAGTGTGAGTATAAAGGTACTCGCAAGACTTAATCTATATTGGGTACTTACAGATAACCTGACTCTAAGGATTATGAATTAGGATGTTAGCAACAATACAACCACATGGTTAAGTAAATTTATATCCAAAAGCAAAATTTGACAAAAACATGTGTGTGCATCAAGACTTAACCAACACAACTATCTAACCTATAACCATTGACTAAACATATATGTAAAAGGAACCATAATAATAATATCTGTAAATACCCATCTCAACTCAACAACCATTTCAAACCAAACTTGAAACTCTACGACCGCAATAAATGGACAAAAGCATACTTATGACCGAGAGTACGACACTTCAAAATATTTTTACACCCTGCAGGGGGTACAACTTTACCCACAAGACTCAAGGACCATACGGCTTGAGTGACCATACAGGTCCACCTAAGGGGGTACTTGTGCCAACCTTTCCAAATAAGCCCTAACCATATGAATCGGACATCGCTCAGTGAGGAGCCCACTTAGGTTAACTCTTGGAGCAACCTCAAGTGTCTCTTACAAGCCTGCACGCTCACACCGTCGATGTGCAAGCTCAAATGATTATAGCTCCAGAGGTATTCAGCTTATCTTACTATTAAATCAACATGTGGTAAATACGGTAAGTGCTAGAGCCAACTGCAACAATGATTGTTGCTTAAGCGACGCAAGCGGTCTATGATGTTTATATTCCTTTCCCGACCTACCCCGGGAACTCCACATCAGGGCAGGAAAAACACCCTTAACACCGCCCACATCTCGCCTTATCCTCACTACTCAACCAAACAATACCATCAACCCAACATTATTATCAACATGACAGTAATTAAAGCATATAGCTCGTGAATGGAGTTGAATCACCGCTCGGCTTCTATCGAAGAATCTATGCATGGCCTCGGCTTCTACCGAAGAATCTATGCATGGCTAAGCATTTCAGTTAACTTTTAAACTAGACCATCATCAAGTTAAACCTCGGTTACAAGGAGATGGATCACCAATGACTCAAGATGGGGTGTAATGTATCAACATTAGGTTCTATCCATACAAAACCTAACATCAACTCAATAACATGGATAACGTACATAAACATATGTTATCATATTAGACACATATAATCCAAATTAATAGGAGAAATATGCTTAGATGCTTGCCTTGCTGCTCAGGCGGCTGTCTGATGCTACCCACACAGGATTCATAGAACCTATGTGGCTCGGTGTCACCTTCAACCACACCCGCATCATGCTTCGGATCCTCGCTCACTAAAGAAGAACGTGTGCAATGATAAGCATGAATGAAGTACAACAATGTATGTTACTATATGCATAACAAGCTAACAGTGCAAGACATGCGAAAATAATAGCAAACTTTGCGATCTAAATGACTTCGGAAAGTTAACATGAGGCTAGAGACTCCAGGTTGAACTCAGAACCTCTGGGTTCCGGAGTCTTCGGGTGAACCTCCAGGTGGGGATCCTTGGGTATTTTTTGTTAGGATCACCTAGAATCTCCAGGTTCCATAGTCTCCAAGTGAAGCTCCGAGTGTGGGTCCTCAGGTATTTTTGGTTAGGATCACTTAGAACCTCCGTGTTGTGACCCGGAATCTCTTGGTTCCTGTAGAATACATGTTTTGCAACATTTTTTTCGACCGATTCAACTTGCACATTAAATCTATCCTACATAAACATATCTATACACTATACAAAAGGTTCTAGACTCAACTTGCACCTAAACCCTAACTATTTTTTAGCATGATTCATCGGGGTTTTCACTGGGCTACCCGAACTATCCGGGTTCTACTCGGACTATCTGAGTTGTCCAGAGAGGTTGTTTCGAGGGGGAAAACTCAGCTGATTTGATTTGCGAGCCTCTCTAAACCAAAGGGAGATATGTTTGAGATAGTTCATGGAGTCTAGAACTCACTCACTAACCTAGAAACATGATTCCTAGCACAAAACTCATTTGAATCCTCTCTTTTTGCTCCAAAGCTCAAGAACTCAAAAACTTCGCAAACTTAGCTCCAAA
Source organism: Phragmites australis (assembly GCF_958298935.1). Taxonomy (NCBI): domain Eukaryota; kingdom Viridiplantae; phylum Streptophyta; class Magnoliopsida; order Poales; family Poaceae; genus Phragmites; species Phragmites australis. The sequence goes on from NC_084931.1 coordinate 17,775,416, forward strand.
CTCGAAATCAACCCACCAAAACTCGCATCCTTTCCACGGGAGCCTAAGAGACTCACCCAAGATGCTTTGTCGAGGTTGGTGACTATCGGTGGAAGGTAGACAAGCTTGGGAAGAGGAAGAACACCGGTACTCCTCGTGCTTCATCCAAGAACACCATGAGATATTAAAATCGGCTCGAATCCTTCGAAAAATGAAAATGAATTGGATGGATGAGGAACTTAGGAGATAAGGATCGTATTAGTAACACATGCATACCTCGATTCCTTCTCTTGAGGTGGGATTTTGTGGAGAAGGAGGGAGTGCTTGAGAGAGGGAGGGGCTCCTTTGGCTTGGCCGGTTGGAGAGGAGAGAAAGCTCAGGTGAGAGAGTGAGTGAGAGAGAGAGAGAGAGAGAGGGCAGGTGGGCTAAAGCCTAAGAGAGTGAAGGGTGGTTGGCCCACTGGGTGAGGTCCACATATTAGAGAATAAGTCTGTTTCAATTGTGAATTCATTTCTTTCTCTCCCGAATTTTCTTCTCTCATCCAATTGACTTAAAGCCAAGTGCTCTAATGCTCCAAAACAAAATTATTCAAAATTAAACCTAATGCTTATAAAGCATGATTAGGATTAATTACGTAATTACGGATTTGGGACGTGACAGGAATGCTTGGAACTTCCCAAATTACCGCATCACGTGATGCAGTGAGTATTCTTCAATGTAGATGTCGTAAACGAGGGCTCAAGTTGTGAGCTAGTACTCCTGATCGAGTAAGCAAAGCACCAAAAGTGCAAGTGGAGCACGTCAAAATACCTCATCCTTCGTGTACAGCCTCTAGCGGACACAGTTCACCGTCAACTCATTGAACTAGTGAACGAAGTTCGGGTATGCGCAGTGTGTTTGCATGCTGGATCAACTCGACTGTGCAACCAAAATAAGTTAAAGAAACTAACAAGGAAGTAGTGAACATATACGTACACAAATATCATAACACTTACCCTATGTCTGCACCACAACAACCCCATGGTAGGGTCGTCGATGCCATCTGTAGGGAAATAGTACGCGCTATGGTTGACAATAGGCCTGCCGATGGCAATGCACTCGTACGACCACATCTGAAGCAGCAGGGGACACTCGGTGAGGATCACGTTGTTGTTGGTCTTCGGGCAAGTATCGCACAAGCCACGGTACGTTGCAGCCAGCACAGCTGAAGCCTAGTTGTATTGCGAGACCTTCCTCGGGTCAGCGTCAGCAACCTCTCTAGTATAGGGGAACATGCTTCTTGAGATCATGTTGTCGTGGGTCTTAGTGAACATGACTTACCCGAGCAACCACATGAGGTACGCCTCTAGGTGGCGAGTGACGTCCTCGTTGCATGCCAGTGGGTGGATGTTGTTCGCCTATCAAAAAAGGAACAAGTACAATTATCTTCATCCATTAATAACTTAAAGGAGATGAGAAAATAGTACAAGATATACATACCACAAACTAAATGAGAAAGGCCTTCATCGGGCCGTGCTTCTCGGTCCCTAGAAAATCCCTTAACGAGGCTATATCGTCCCTCTGTTCAACAATGGAGAAGCATGCCAACAATTCATTGTGCCAGCCCACACCCACATCCCTAGCCACAATAGTGGCACCCGCACAAGGCAGGCCCATCACGAGCAAGAGGTCCTCGAGTGTGGGTGTCATCTCACCGCACGGGAGGTGGAACGTGCGCGTCTTGGGATGCCACTTGTTGACTAGGGCCGCCTCCGAGGCCCCACTAATGCGTCCACCTCCACCAGCCGACACAACGAAAGTAGGCCAGCAGCACACAACCTGCAAACATAATACATTTAGTGATGAATACTGATAAAAATCCGTATGAAACATTAAATTCAAATTGTTAAAACCTCAGGATCCATCGCTCGTCAATCCTCATGAGCTCATCCGGCACATGAGGTCATAGTATTGGGAGCTCCTCAGCCTGCACCGTGATGTGGTACGAACGGTGCCCAACGTCGAGCTAAGGGTCAAGCAGATCCAACTGCGCCATACTACAATTTCACAAGTTATTTTCATTCTTATATGCAAAACAAACACAAAGGAAGAAGTGTCGACCAGTCTAGACCTGGTTTAGACTAGTCCTTATTTCTAGGAACTGAATAAGTAAGTATCCAACATATAATATGACATAATAGATTGTTCAAATCATACACAAATATGTGAACAAATCACAAGCTAACATGTTACAATCTTGTACATAGTGACAGTCTCAGTACTAACACAATAAAGTACAATGTTGTGCACACGAATATCCATCACACTATAAATTACAATATTAATCGATCTCAATGAGTTGTCGAAGCTGGCGATCGATGACAACGAGGACGTTTTCCATCTACACCTGACCTGGAAGGACGTGCTTTAGCGGGGTTCACACTTATGACACCAACGGTGCATTTTTTGTAAGTGTGTCCTATTCCATTGCACTTGCTGTACAATTTCATGCGACGCCCAGCTTCTACTTCATCCATGTCATTACAGAGCCTCGTAGTCCTACGTCATCCCTTATTCTTCTTCATCTTATTGACATCAGGGATGAACAAACAATTGGGCCTAGATTCCTTTGTGAAAGAACCATAAATAATATAGCTTCTTTCTTGAAGTAGTTAGAGACGTACCTCTGGGTCCTCATCCCTATCATAGCACACGCGGCAATCACATCGGAGCATAGCTTTTGCAGTAGAATTGGCTTGTAGTAGGTGCAAACACACCTGTCAACGAAGATGGTGCACTCTTGAATAACTCTCTCATGTTTGCCCCCTCCTTCCTTTGTCCCTGCATAGAATTTCGTATATGTGCTGTGTAGTTCCAATGATCTTCACCCAGTGCATCTTTGCCTTCTTCATCTTCTCTTCCATGTACTTGGTCATCTTCATCCCATAAATCAGACGAGCATCATTTAGCACCATGTGTGCCACTGCATAGCGGTCTCTGAAATAGTTACAAGTCCCTTAAAGTATGAACTCTACAATCCCTTCTGGCGGTAACTCCCTCATACATTTCAAACCTCTGTTAAATTTATAGTCATAATGCCGTACCTAACCTCATTTATGTCATATAGAAGAGCCCACTTATCCTTCGACCCATTCTCAATCCACTCGCTAAATGACCTGGTAGATAACCCGTTCCTCGGCGTGGCACCAGCTTCATTGTCCTTTGGCAGAGACTCAAGAGGTACTAGTTCATCCTCTAGTCCCCTCACAGGCCTCCCTGTACGCTCCTACGTTTGCTTCTTCGTTAGCTCATCCAGTGTCTTCCAAAGAGCATCAAACTTCTGTTGCTGGTTCTGACCACACAACCTGTTAAACATGTTCGTGAGGTTCTTATTCTTGAATCAGTGGAAGAAGTTTGCACCCAAATGACTCATGTACCGCATACTCTGCAGATCTGGTCATACAAGTCCAATCAAGCTATCGGCCATTCCATTTTGTAGATCCAGAATTACCGCGAGCATCCTAGCATGCCGGTCATGTATAAGACACACGTTTGGCCAAGCACCAACAATTATCATCCTCACGCAGTACAAAAACCAATACCAGATGGTGGTGCTCTCACTCTCCACAAATGCAAAGGCAAAATGATAGAACTTGGTTGTTCCCATCAACCCCAATAGCAGTCAGGATCTGTCCCGTGTACTTACCGATAAAGAAAGTACCATCGATGCACAGGATAGGCTGACAATTCTTGAAAGCTTCAATACATGCTCCTAATACGAAGAAGCATCACTTCAGGATAAACTTGCCAGGTTTGGACAACAATTCATACTTGTTAATGTCGTAATACGTCCCTAGGTTCCTTTGAGTAATGGTCTGCAGCAAGTGTGGAAGGTTTTTTCATATGACGCTTCGTAGGTTCTGAACCTCATCTCAATTGCCTTCCTCTTCACTCTCTAAGCCTTATTGTAGCTAATAGTATACTTGTATTCCTTCTCAATTTGTCTAATTATGGACCTTGATTCGTAGTTCAGGTTGTTCGCAATTGGAGCGTAAATCACATTACAAAGGCTAAGGTGATGTTTATGTGATTGGATTCAAGTTTGTCCATCATGCAAGTGTGTTCGATCACAATCGACACCCCCTAATACTAAACCCACTTCCCCTGAAGCTGTGCACCCGCCACAGGCAACCCTCCTTTAAGCACTTGACATCATATTTCTCCTTACTTAACTTGACAATATAAAATTGTCGTCGAAGCCATATTACCCATTCAGTCACATCATTCTTCATGGACTGACTGGTAAGATACCTAGCACCCTGGGTCACTCCATTCTGCGTATACTCCCAGGCTACCTAATTCCCCTCATTGACCACAAGATTATTAAAGTTGGGATTGTTCTATTTCACGGGAACAGGAGCCTCATCCTCATCATACGAGATGTCATACTCAGGAGATTTGTTAGCCTCAAGATCATTCTATTCCATCTGTTCAATTAGAGAAGAGTTTTGTTCCTCATCGTTTGCTTCACCTGTCGGTTCAGTTGGATAATCCGATGAATGTGCACCATCCGGATTGACATCAACATCAAACTCTTCCTCATCACCCTCCTCCTCCGCGTACCCCCACCCTGCATCTCCCAAAATGTCTCCTTATTTTTCTATTACACAAGCAACATAGGAGGCCAACCTCCGTGCACAACATCCTGCAGGTACCTTTTCCACACTTTATCTTTCTTGAGCGGGCACACCTCTCAGTACACACCATCTCTCACTCGGTTACTCATAATGTTAATGGTCAACTCTTGAACCTCGGGTCAATTTTGAAACTCCGTATCAACTAGGCGTACAAGTGTCTGACACTTTTGTGTATAGATCTAGAGATACCCTTATCCATTGACTGAAATAAGGATAGTACTACCCCTTTCGGACCATATACTATTTTATTGTCCCCATAAAAAATCTCAAACTGCAACATATCCAACATACCTAGCAGCAACCATCGACAAAAATCCTAACATTATTGTGATAGAATAGAAATAATTATATAAAACTATATCTACAATGAAAAATTCATTACACACATAGCCCAATACGTAATCTATACTGAAACAAAATATCTTCGAGTCGCTACATCAAACACCTCATCAGTTGTGACTAAACTATGTCTAAATCCTACATCTAATACCTAATATAAGCCTAAATACTACATCTAATTATAAAATATACATACAAACACGATCTAGTTGCTAAACTATGTCTAACCCTGATTCTAAAATTAGATCTGCATTCTAACCTATGTCTAGTGACTATCCTACCAGATTTGTAAAAAAAATCCTCTATCTAACATCTAACCTATGTTAAAATCTAGCACTAGTGGCTATTCTACCGGGTTTATAAAAAATCAGAGAAAAAATATAGCTCTTTTCTCTGACAGGACTTCACCATAAAATTTCCTCTCCCCTCCCTTCCCCTCTCTCCCCTCTTCTCTCCTTCCTCCCTCTCGGCTCAGCTGGAATGAAATGACCAGCTGACGTCGGCAAGGCCAATACGGCCAAATTATATATTCAAAAGATCTCACCCACTGAACGAACGAGACCTTTTAGATAGGCCCGCTCAGCGTCGTAGCACATGAAGATCTTGCCCCTTCACTGGACGAGATGAAGTTCACACCCGCTCAGCAGGCAAGATCATGTTCTTTCCTAATGAACAGGTGAGATATTGCAGTAATCGATTATTAAATACACTAACTGTCAGGACTATAAGATCTCACTTGTTCAATGGGTGAAATCTTATTCTCGGTCATTAGACAACAATAGACTATACCTACTATTTTAAACGGACATATATTTTGAAAATATTAAAGAAAAAATTCCCACCTTTTCTATCTAGAGATTAACCACTACTTGCTTTAAGTAGTGGTCAGCTTTCGTTCTAGACCAGTAGATGGATTCCTCTTGAGTCTTTCTGTTTATGGGCTGGCCTACCTTCTCGCGTTCTGACCCCGTGGGCTCTTTTTTTTGGTCACGTGCGGCCCACAACTTTTCTTTCCGTTTGAGTCCAGTAGCGTGCGTGGACTGGAGCAAGATAGGATTAGTAGGCTTTTTTTTTCTTTTTTCTTTTATTTTCTGTTTTCATTGTTATTTAAACATTCTTTGCTGTCTATGTCACTTAATTTTTTCTGTCCATTTTTTCTATTTTTGGCCTATTTCTGGTATTGTTGCATTAGCTATGGATCCCATTATATTTAAACACTTTCTTTCTTCTTTTTCTAAATTCTATTCTCCCTTTCATTTTTTGCTCCTCTTTTTTCAACGCATATAAAACATTTAGTGCAATTTTATTTTACTTATTTTTTCTCCCATTTCTTTTCTACATATTTTCTTCCTTTTCCTCTCCTACTTTTCAACATTTTTTTGATAAGGATTGATTTAAAAAAAATTATTCAACATTTTTGTTATTATAGATTCAACAATTTACAAGACATGTTCCTTCAATATTATGTTTTGTTAAATGTTGACACAATTGTTTCTGAAACCTAACCATTTCGACCTCTACTCACTTAACATTTATTTTTTGTAAGTGTTGATTTGATACTTTTTATCTGACATTTTTAGACTTGCTTCACTTCATGAATCAACATTTTGTATAGATTCAACATCTTTTTGATGCAAGGGTTGATTTTCAACATTTTTTAGTTGAGGATTTTTATTGATCCAACACCTTTTTTTTTATATAAGGTGGATCCAACATTTTCTTGTGTGCCTAACAGAAAGACATTTATGAACATTTCCAAAAAATTTATTTGAGGAATGCCCATCCTTATTTGCTCTCTACACTTTTAACCTCCAAAAAGAATCTACTGCTCCATAAAGAGGATTCTTTTTTGTCTCCTAATTTCTTGCACTTTCCACCTGCCCATTCAACATTTTTTGGAAGAAATGCTACTTGAACTTTTATTACATTTTTTTTGGGAAGATCTTATTGAACATTCTTTATTGACCCAACATTTTTTAAGTGCAATTTCTTGTTTCCTTTTTCTGGTGGTTGGTCTAGGCCCTTTCTCAGAATATTTTTAAAATGTTTCAGGTCTTTAATTTTTGATGATTTTAAATTTCTCAGAGAATTTGTTGATTCCCTTCATTTTCATACATTATAAAAATCATAATTTACATATGCATAACATCTTCTTTGAAACTCTGAGAAAACTCGAAAAGGTGCCAAATTCAATTAGAGATCCCTGACAAACTTTAGTACTTTTGAGAATTTTTGTAGAATAGCTTTCAAAAATCAAACTCAAATAAGAGAAATAGAAAAAGTTAAAATGTACTTTTTATTAAGAGGGAGATAGTTAAACTGGGCATCCACTTCCGCTATCAGCAACATATAAAGTTATGTAGTTGCCCCCGCGTTGCTCCCAGGGGCGACTTGGGCGGCTCCCCAACCTCTCGATGTGCCACCCCCAATCCCTCCCTTCCACCTCACCACCGCTAGAGCCAGCAGTCAAAAGTCCATGCAGCAGCGAGGACAGCAGCGGCGGGGCTTCCCCCTCCGTCGGGGTTGGTTCTCGCACTCGTGGGGCTAGCCCGATCCTTGGGGTCCTCTTGGTGGCGGATCTGGATACCTCCCAGCGCCATGGAGGTCCCTGGTGATCGGCATGGCGGGAGGCGACATCCTGGTGATAGGCAGTGTAGGGAGGCGCCGCCAAGAGGTCGACGACCATGGGGTTGTCAAATCTGCGATGGCATCGGCTCTCCAGACCTTGAACCTCGGCTATGGTAGGACACGGAGGCGCGCGACGATCGAGGGCGATTGGGCAGCGTTTCAGGCGGGGAGGGGGTGGGTGGGTGATTTCGATGGCGCGGCAATGGCGCCGATGCTCCTGGGCATGTTCCTGGTCTCCCGGGGTACCAAGTTGGTGGTCGATGCACAGATCCCAAGCCTGACAATGACAGTCAGTGAGGCAGGATAGTGCTGGCTCATGGCGTTATTTGGGGGGGGGGGGGGTTGTAGCGGTGTTATGGAGGCCGCACATTTGACGATGGTGATGCCACCCAAGAGGGCGACAGGGTGCAGATCCAGAAACCATTGGTGCGGTGGCATGGTCTGACGAGGCAGATGTGTTTCAATGTGTTGGCGCCGCCCATGTCATTCGGTGATGCTCGGGAGGGTGCAATTAGACAATTGGTGGCCAGGGCGAATGAGGGCCAGGGCGATGATGTGACAGCGGTCGATGGGTTCCAAGCTAACCCGAGCGTGATGACTGCAGCGGGCGGGCAGCTTGCGTGCAACAGTTGTGCAATGGCTAAGTGCTTAGCGGCAGTTAGACCCGCATGGCGGCGTCTAGTCTGGCGAGGGGTGGCTTAGGCCATATGGACGCCTAGGGGATGTTGTAACATCCTGAGTTCTAACATGTTAATTAATTGCAAATTTCGCTCTAAATTAAAACTTTTGGTGATTAATAAAGTCAACTAAAATCAAGAAAAATACATATTCAAATATAATAAGTTAACTAGTTATTTCAAAATGCACTAGAATTATTTTCAAAATAATCCCTATGTTAAATTGATTCATATGCATTGGTTTATGGGTTTTGTGGTTCTTTGTGCGGAGGTTGAAATTGAATGTCTCTCAATTTCAAATATGTTCCTAGATTCCTTCAGCTCAAATCTATTTGAATTCAAATCATCTTCAAAGTCTCAAGATCCAAATCCAAATTACAATTCCAATGTGTCCATTGAATTTATACCAAATCCAAACCCAATTCTAAAAATAAATTCAAATACCTCCATTTGAATTTAAACCCCCAAACTCCTTTTCTTTTTCTTTTTCCTCCTGGGCTGAATCTCTCTTCCCCCCCCCCCTCTGTTCAGCCCGTGCTCAGCCGGCCCGGCCCTACTCCCCTCCCCCTCTTTTCTCCCTTGCACAGCCCAGCCAGCCTGACTTCTCCCCCCTTTTCTTCTCCTACGCCTGGTCCGCCACCATGCTGCCAGCCTAGCTCTCGCACGTGCTCCCAGTCTGTCGATCGCCCACCATGCTCTCTCCTTCCTTCTCTAACGCGACGCCGTGCCACTCGCCACCGTGACAGCCGCTCCTCCTAGGGAAATATCCAGCTGCCGCATTGCATGCCCGGCTACTTGCCTGCATTCTCGCTCTCTCTCCTCTCTCCGCTTTGCCGCACATGCATTCTGAGCGTCTACAACCCATGACTTCCGTGACTCACGCACGTGGCCGGCGCAGTGCCGCCATGTCACGGAAAGATATCATCGCCGGCCCCTGTCCTGTTCCTCCAGGACAACGCGACGCGCCCATCACCACTCTGTAGCGCCCTCTCCCTCTATAAATAGAGCGCCTCATCCTCTCTCTCTCTCTCTCTCTCTCTCTCTCTCTCTCTCTCTATCTATCTATATCTCCCCATTTTCCACCACCATAGCGCCGCCTTCGCCGCCATTCCTGTCGTTGCGGCCTTGCCGTTGATGTTCTACCCCCACGAGTTGCCGAGGAGCACCTAGAGAATGTTGTCGTCCCTATGCTGCCCTCCTTCGACCAGAAGCCCGACAGGAGCACGCTCGTGCTGGTAGCTGAGCCTCCTCCACCGCCACCGCTCTATCGCATCACCGGCTATCGTCCAGCTTCTCGCCATTTCCATGCTCGGTGACCTTCCTGCCCCCTCGCGTAAGACCCCCTAGCTAGCATGTCATCGCTCCCGTGCTTCCTTCTCGCGTGTAGCCACATGCCGCCAAGCTTTTGCTCTGCCACCATGCTTTAGCTTTGCCACTGGTGTGCTTATGCCTTTACTTGTGTTCCAGCCATCATGCCATGTAGTCTAGGGAGCCTTAGGCTCCTTTTGTTGCAGGCAATTTCGACAACGGACAACTGTGCTTGGCTTCATTGCGATGGTGGTGGCCCTATAGGGTGCATTGGTGAGGCTTGTCATCGATCGGCGTGTCATCTGGATTCAAACAGCTTGTGCGACGCGGCCCGTGAGGTTGGGTAGTGACCTACGAGTTGTGTTGGCGACCGCGTGCAGCAGAGATATGCGGGAGGTGTCCCATGAGAGATGCATTAGTGGCAGTGGGTGGTGGCTAGCCCTGCATGGTAGTGGTTAGTTCGGTGTGATGGCCAAGGACGACATGAGAACAAGGCAACGGGTGATGGATGCGGTGGGTAGTCCAGCATGGTGGCAAGCCGGTGAGTGGCGGACCGCGAGGGCTAGCCTTACATGGTAGCGATTAGCTTGGTGCGGTGATCAAAGTCACCGTGGTGGCAAGGCAGTGGGCGGTGGCCTAGCTTGACCTTGTGGTGGCTGGTCCCGCTTAGCGACGACCAAATCAATGCGGGGGCAGCGTGGCCTCTAAGGCGATGAGGTGGTCTCGGAGGTAGTGGTTGATGCGGCATGTTGGCTTGGTGTGTCGGTGGCCAACGTTTTGTTGTCGGTGGTGCTGTGTGGCATGTGTTGTGCTCTTTCCAACTGGGCACTGTTGTTTCAGCTTGTTATGGTGGTATTATCGTGATGGTTGTTACCGTGGTTATTGTTTTAGCTTTTTGTGGTGGTGTTTTTCTATAGGTAGTCTCCGGAGCTGCCCCTTATATTTTTTCTACTTTATCAATATAAATAGGCACTATTTTGTGCCCGTTCCGTTAAAAAAAAAGATAGTTCAACTGTGCTATGTACTTGGGCCCCTTTCTTTTCCCAGCCCAACTTGACTAGCGCCACAGCAAAGCCCACGACGAACGTCCTTGTCCTCTTTCTCCTTCCTCTCGACGCCGCACGCGTGACGGCGTGAGCGCCGGCTCGAGCTCGCGATCGGCCGAGGGCGAACCACCAGCCACGCGTCGCCGCCCAGAACCGTTTCCTACCTCTCCCACACTCGCGCCCGCGTCTCCGTCCTCTCCTCATCCTGTTGGCAAGGCGGGCTGCAGCGAGACGAGCGGCGTCGGCAGCGAGGGGACCCGGCAGTGGCAAGGCGGGCGTGGGGGTGGGGCTGGCGGCGAGGCAGGCCGGGTCGTGAAGAAGCGAGGAAGAAGGTGCCTTTTCCGCAAAAATAGAAAGAAAATAAGTGTTGCCGTTTCGGGACTGACCACCAGATAACTACCGTGTAGCAGGCCCCCATCAAACGCCATCCCTCCACCGCAACTGCACTTCTCTCCCCTTCCCTCGCAGGTGTCCTCGCAGCCGTCATCCCCCTGGGCTGGTGTGGAGTGGGGATTCATTCGGTCTCGTCTTGATTTCTTCTCTTTTTGGTAAGGATGCCCTAGCTTCCTCGGATGGATTGTCCGTTTTGCTCCGCGTGATCTTTTCTCTGCTCTGAGCCCCCAAACCCAGATCTTTCTTCCTCTCCAATCCATCCAGTTTGTTGCGGATTTGTTTCCAGCGTTGATGGAGTACTCATAGCAGTATACTTATTTTCCATTTTTTGGTGGGTGGGTGGGTTGCGCGGGGGGGGGGGGGGGGGTTGTTCAGCTGAATCCCCGTGCGGGCGTGCTCCATGTTGATCCCGCCCTTGTTCTGACCTGTTCCCTTCTCCTCCTAACAGAGTAAGAAGATAGATTAAGAATGGCTGCACGGAGCACTTCTATGGCCTCTGAGGATGATTATGAAGTAAGAAACAAATGAGCTCCAGTTTTTTGCTCTCCTGCTGCTGTATTTCCTCATTTCTATTGAAATCAATTTGTGCTAGTTGAGACACATGTAGAGTTATGGCCTTATTTACCAATTTCTAGATGCACAAATGGTATATGTAACTACTATAATGTTCATTGGGTTCGGTTAAATAGGAAGAATTAGATAGTCTTCTCATTGTTGGGTGAGTTTTTGCTTCTACTTGTGTAGATTTGTTGATTGATGACAGCTTTGACTAGTACAATATTCAAAGGGTATTTTTGTTTTGACAAAGTTTGAGCAGCTTCTAATCACCTTTCATTTAACATTCTTGGTTTAAATGAAATTGATCGTGTGCTATTGTCAATGCTTTGTGGGCGTGCATGCAAACTTCAGAATGGGTGTAGAGGTGATCTCATAGAGCCATAAAACTGTTTTGACTTACTGAGGAATAGTTCAGCTTGTAGAATATAAACAACTATTGTGAAAATAAATAATAAGATGGATGAAGAAATATATGAACAATGGGTGTGAGTAGAGGATGTAACCCCATCGACAGGGAAACATAGTACTTCCTTTTTTATTTAAAAATTACGTATACGTATATATAAATTTACTTGGAATTGTGCCTGATATATGCTGTTATGGTGAGCTATTTGCTGCAGACTGAACAGAAGAAGCAAGCTGCTGCAGATGTTCTTTTCCACTATTCGCAGTTTGTTATGGTGTGCATTGGTGAGGGCGTTCGCCCAACTGATCTCAGGTTGCACCTTATGAAGGTAAATTTATTATCTTTAGTGTTGAATTTGTGATTCCTCCATTATGGCTTAAGGTAGCATTGATTGGACCTTGGTGGCTAGGTGGCTTTGTAGCCAAGGAGAGATGCGCTGGCGGTGCTAGAGGAAGAGGGACGGGAAGGGGCCTGTTGTTGCTTGCCTTTGATCATTGACGCTTAGCCCTTTAAATAGGGCTTTCCGTACTAAATGAATCTAATCTGAAACTAAATCATAACCAATAGTATGGATAGCCCAACAACTAGATAGACCTCCTAACCCAACTTCAAATCGGCACCGGTGGGGCTGTTGGCGCATCAGCCAAGCCGGGCATCCCTCGGGTGCGCAGCTGCTGCTCAAGCATGCCTCCCTTGGTAGTGAAGCCTCGTCATGAAACTTTGCACTGGTGTCGATCGATTATGTTGCTTATTGCTTGTGGACCTGAGATGGAATTAATTGATTTGCTTGTCGATCCAACTTTTTGAAACTCAATTTTAGATTTACGCCTCGAGTAGTAATTATCCAGCAGATACCTCAATACAGACTAGATTGTGAGGTTTATGCTTTGTGTGCCATTTGGCTAGAAAAACAATCTCCACTTTGTTGCAAGGTGTTTCAACTCAAAAGGATCTGAAATGATTACCATGTTCACACTATTCAGTGCAAAAGGAGCTTATCCTTCCTTGAGAACACCCTAGTGTCACCCTGTTTAGCAATTTAAGCTTCCAGTGTATTTAATCTTAAGTGGGAGGACTCAGACGAAAGTAGTGTGGTACTTTCGCTAAATTTGTGTCTTTGTGTTCAGGCTATGCAATACTGAAGTTCCTCAAATCTTGTAGGGTGTAAGGTGAGGTGCATGTCATTATGGGTCAGCGCATCAGTGACTGCACTAGTCAGTTTGTAAACTGCATGAATCGTTTGAGCATTCAAAATGCACGGCTTTTATTTGGCGGAATGGCTGTATTGTGCACGTACAGTTCATGCTGTTAATATGCATTTTCTTTTGAATAATAGGATAGAATTCCCAGCTGTTATATTTTCTTTTTATTTAATGCAGTATTAATCCTGATGCTTGTTGTAGTTCATAAGTCATGATGCTAACTTAGATCGTTTGCTCTCTCTTTTCTTCAGGAAGTTTCAGGAATGCCCACTTCTCTAAAGGAGCCACAACAGGCAGCTGCCTCACCGGATTCAAGTGGTGAACCGTCCTCCTCTGGAACTATGAAAGGGGACAAGAACGAAATCTCATAAGCTTCATCGATCATCCTGCTCAGGTCTCCTGCCTCCTGGTGGTGTTCCTTGCGCAGTGAGAAGACAACAGCCTTCAGATGATGAGACATGCTTGCTGCTAGTGCTTTCGACAACAATTAATTGCATCATAGGGATGTAAATTTCTTGTATTTTTTCTTTTGCTTTTTCTCTGTGGCTTTTTTAAAATTCATTTTCCAAATGACTACACACAAAATTGTTGCTAGTTTTGCCTCCTTAGCTCAACACCAGACTTGAAAGCGCTTGTGGCGTGGCAATTTTGTTAGAGCTCGTAACCCTAAAGGCGCCGTTGCTCTTTGTTAGAGCTTAGGGTGACATGTTGATGTGTCGTAGACATACATGCGAGGGTTTACTTGATGTCTCAATGTGTTGTTAGGAATTAGGTCATGTTGTTCAGGCCTATTTCTCCAATTACCAGGTTTTTGTTAATTGTTAGCTAATTAGTTTGCTGTGATCAACCGATTTTCTAGTTCTACAAAAAAAGCGCACACATACACACATGACTACGCTGGTCCTTTTGTTTTTTCATATTTTTTGATAGAATTTCTATCTGGTGTTGTTCTGCCGGGTTTTTTTTTTGTTTGTTTTGCATTGAAGCACACGCAGCCCTATATTTCCCGATATGAGTATTGTAATAGAATTAAAAAGTAGGGATAGAAAGTGGAGAATGAAAATCTTGTATTCAATGATGAGAAAGTTTACATCATGTAGGCAGGAGAGGCACTGTTGGGAAAGACGGTTTGCACCAACGAGTGCTTTTTCCTCAACAGGTATCCGTTCATATGGACAACTGCCTAAGACAGTTAATCATCTGATTACATGATAATTGAGCACTTTTATCTATTTACAACACTCCCCCTTATCAATTGTAAACTTCTTTTTGAAAAAACTTCTCTAAAATCTTGTAAGGAAAATATAAGGAGAAAATAATATGTTGATATACTATAAAACTCTTTTAAAATCTAATAGAAAAATATAAGTAAAAAATAATACGATATATATTGGTTAATATTTTATTGTAAACTCATATGAGAAACCTACATAGTAAACCTCATTGGTGAGTTTAGAGAATAATAATCATGATCTATGGATTATAATAAAACCTTAAAAAAACATTTGGAAAAATAGGAGGAATAATATAGATATTGTCTCGTTAAAAACCTTATATGAGAAACTGTATAGTAAAAACTCATAAAAGAAAAGAGTGCAATATAATACGAATAGATTATTATCCAAGGATTAATCTCCCTAAACTTTGCAAATCTCGTAGTCGTCGTATACCAATTCCGTGAATATATTTTTAGAATGTGAAAGTTGGTAAGAACTTAGTGAATAAATCAGAGAGATTATTATATGATTTAGTCTGTAGGATTTCTATCTTCATATTATTTTGCAATTCTTAAGGATAGAATAATTTATGAGCAATATGTTTAGTTACATTATTCTTTATGTAACATGTTTGTATTTGAGTAAAGCATGTAGAATTATCTTCATAGATAATAGTTGGTGATTTAATAAAACCAACTATTGTACGTGGTTTATCATTCTGCAAAGCCATATAAATTCACGTGATGCTTTATATAATATAATTATTTCAGAATGATTTACGGATGTAGCCACTAGCTCTATGTCTAGATAGTAAGTTCACTGCAAATACGATATCATACATGGTACAATTTGCAAGATACATAAACGCCCCACTAACACTGAGCTAAGGAACATCGGGTCCCAATATCTCTTCTCCTTCCTCCTATGGTCTAAATGGATCTTTCTCTATATCAAGAAATTGAATAACCATGGGAGTCTTGGATGGATATGATTTGTCCATATTAAATTTCTCTAATATTTTCTTGGTATATGAGGCTTAGTGTACTAGAATACCTGAAGTAAGATGCTCGAGTTTTATACCCAAGCAAAATTTGGTTTTATCTAAATCTTTTATTTCAAATTCCATCTTTAGATGATTGCATGCTTCATCTATATCATCTGTATTTTCAATGATATTTAGATCATCAACGTATATAGAGATGATGCAAAATCCCATTGAGGACTTTTTTTATGAAAACACGTGGGCAATCATCATTGTTGGAGTACCCTTTTTTAGAAAGAACTCTTTTAGTCGGTTGTACCACATTTTTTCTAACTGCTTTAAGCCATATGGTGACTTTTTAAGCTTTACACAATATATATTGCGATTTGCGTTTGGATTTAGAATTTGGATTCCAACGGGAACCTTCATGTATATGTCCGAATAAAGTGAACCATATAGATATGTGGTCACTACATCCATCAATAGCATAGATAGATGATTCTAAACTGCCAATGAATTTAGATTTGGAACGTGATTCCATTCATTATTGGATAACAGGTCTCATTGAAATCAATGCCAGGTCTGTACTAGAGGCATTTAGAACCCAAAAATGCTCTGTTCCCGGGCAATCTTACCGTCCCAAACTCGCGGTCTGACCGTTGGTCGGTGGTCTAACCAGCGACACAACATCAGTCTGACCACCAGAGCCAAAAACTCTCCGTAAAGATTCTGGTCTAACCGCTGTGCCCGCGGTTTGATCGAGCCATGATCTGACTGAGCCTAGATGCGGTTTGACTGCCAAATCATGTGAATGCCCAATGGCTATCATTTCGTTCCGTTGATGAATTTCAGCAAAATTCTTTTCCATTTGTGAGAGATTCCCTTCCACTTCATCACCATTGCCTTTCCCTGAATTCGCCAAATCTCGGGTTGACATTCTTTTTAGGGGGGGGGGGGGGTTGTCGCGTCCCAAAACATTAATTACGTAATTAGGCATACCTAATCATAATTGAGTTATGTTTCGTGCTATTTAATATCAATTTGAGTTTAAGCGCGTTTCAAAAGTTATACGTTTTGAACCTTCATGTATTTCCCCGACGTACGTGTGAGTATTTGAGAGTGAAAATAGCTTAGAAACTAATTAGGAGAAACCCCATAGATATTAGAAAAGAAAAGGAGTAAGAAAAAGAAAAAAGAATGAGACTTTCAGCACCAAATCGCTCTCGCGGTCTAACCGGGGCTCCCCGTGGTCTGCTCGCCAGTACACAGAGTGCCCATTAAGGGGATTGATCACACACTCTCTCACTCTCTCTCTTCCTTTTGCTCTCTCACTCTCTCCCTCACTCAAGACCTAAAGAGAGAAGAAGAGATCACCTTGACGGCTTTGACGACCGGAGATCGACGGAGGAAGCTTCCTCGAGCTTCTCGAAGACTTCCCTGAGGTCTCCCCCCTTTTCTCGCTTGTTGGAGGTGCGTCCTTCCTCCCCAAGCTCCCTCAACCTCTCCGGGAGTCCAATCGGTGGATCAAAGCTCCCCCGGAGGATTCCAATCCAATAGATAGTTCCTTTACGCTGAGGTAAATATTCCCATGTCATCTTTCCGTTGTTTCCTAGCTCTAGTCGTCCGCCGTTTGGATTTGAACCAAGAAACACGAGTATACCCAAGATCTAGATCTCATTCTCAGGGTTTTACGTGTTCGAACCATGCATGTCATCCGATGTAGCATCTAGCCCCCTAAGTAAGTGGTAAGTGTTTCGATGATTAATGACAATCGTATCATTGTGACTAATGCATATGTTTTGAAGGAAATCAAATTTTTTAGTTCACAATGGTTGAATGGTTTTTCTTGATCCCTCGTGGAATTCTATTGGTTGATCAAAGGATATTTGCATCAAGATTAAGGATCTTCTACTTTTAAGTGTCACAAGGTGATGAATGACACTTAGAGTAGACGTAGATCTCTTTTTATCTTTTGACCGTACTATAAAGAGGGGCTAAGTGTTATAGCTTGACCTAGTTGAATCTAGACATAGTTGGGTGCACACTTACAAAAATCTAACACTAGGTAGCTCAAAGAAGCCCATGGGTGAGAAGTTGAGAAGTTAGAACTCAAAGTCGATTGAATTAGATGAGTTCCAGAAAGTTTGTTCTCATTGGATTGTCCGGTGCGAGAAGGATTAAACTCACCGGACTATTTTCCCTCTCTGCGAAAATTTCAAATGACCCCACCGGGCTGTCCGGTGATGGGAGCAATTTTGCACCGGAGCATTTAACAGAAGAGTCATTTTTCAGAGAAATTTAAAGTTACATGCACCGGTTTGTTTGGTGATCTGAAGGGCACATACACCGGACTATTTAACAGAAGGACTGTTTTTCTGGAGAAAATCTAAGTTCCGGTGACTTAAAGGAGTTATCACCAGACTATTTAACATAAGCTTGGTATTTTGAGAGAAAATGGATTATAAGGCACCGGATGATGCGGTGATGAGATAGATATCACATCGAAGCATTTTGTGACTTGTGTCACGGTGCAGAAGACTATAACTCACCGGATTGTCCAGTGATACTATGTGGAGGAACACTAGAGTATTTTGCAACGACTATAGATAGTTGGTAGACCAGCGTGTGGAAAAAGTATACTCACCGGATTGTCCAGTGTTAGCAGAGATGTGTGCAGCGGACTATCTGGTGTTCATAGAAAATGTGAGTGGTTGGGCAACGGCTAGATTTGGACCTTTAGCCTATATATACCCCCTCACTTGGTTTCATTCGTCTCTCTTGCAACCCAAAAGCATTCATACACAGTGTGTATCATCTAGAAACAAGGGAGAGCACTTGACATGATTTGCAAGTTCTTAATTGAAAATTAAGGATTCCATTAGTGCTTCAAGAGCTTCCAGTGTGCATCTAGCTACTGTTTAGGCTTGATAGGGATCAATTGAACCAGTTAGCTTGTTACTCTTGGTGATTGACAATACCTAGCCAGTCGTGGAGATTGGAGGTGTTCTCGATGAGCTCTTGGAGGTCTTGTGGGAGCTTTGGGAAGCTCGTGTACTTAGTTTGATGCCTACCAATCCAAAGATGGAGAAGTGACAATCACTAGTAAGCACTTGAGTCTTGGTGACTCAAGGGGGAGCGACATCCTTGTGTGGATACTCCAACGAGGATTAGTGGAGAGTTCCAACTCTTCGATACCTCAGGAAAAACTCGGTGCCCCCTTTCCCTACTTTTGTTACATTCCGAAATTTGCTTCTAGCATTTCCTTCATGCAAGTTTCAATTCCACACTTTACTTATGTTCTATATGCTTCCATGTTTTATCTTATCTTTCTAGCTTGCTAGGTCGTCTAGTTGCTTTTATTCATTTTAGGATAAGGTTTCTTTTTGTTCTAGAATTTGGTAGTTGGTTTAGTTTTTTGATTAGTGTCCTATTCACTCTCTCTAGGGCCATTAGATCCTTTCATCCGAACAATCATATAAAACGTTCCCCTAGTCTTGTGGAATACTTCGGTGCCCTTCATCATCGAAGGTTCCGCCGGAGTCCTTGCCGGCAACCTTGTAAAGACCTACCGGCAAGGTCTGGTGGTCTGACGGCCGCTAGGGCCAGTCTGACCACCATTTAGGATCATAACATCCAAGTTCAAACCCCTATACAGGAGTCAGACTGCCGCTAGGGCTAGTCTGACCATTGGTTGGTGATCTGACCGTCACCATAGCTTCGGTCAGACCGCCAAGCGCCAAAGCTCTCTGCTGGTTGTCAGTCAGAACGCCACTTCCCTGTTGGTCTGACCGCCAGCCATTCAAGGATGTATGTACTTAGGTTATCTTGTCCGGGATTTTAAACTTTAAAACCCTAATCTTTGGTGCTATTTTGCATATGATTTTGAAACACGACGCTATATTATTGTTCAAGCATGCATCATATGCGCACATTTTTATCGTTTGATTATTTATTTGATGCATTCGTATTTTTTTAGAGAGTGATGCGCCACCGTTCTTCGTTGTCGAGATTGATGCTGAACTGGTTCTGAGCATGAGTGAAGCACCTGGAGCAACAAGGAAAGCATCTAAGCATATTGCACCCTTTTGATTTGAATCAAGTGGAATCTAAATTGATGAATTACTTCTTAGGTATATTTGTGTGATTAGTGAGTCGATGTCGGGTGATATAGGTAGAGTCTATGTTGATGCATTGCCTCTACCTTGAATTATTGATGATTCCTTATCCTTGTAACCTAGCATGGTTTTGTTAATGTCTAACTTTAAAGGTTAATCGAAATGCTTAGGTCCCCGGTAGAAGTCGAGCGATGGTGCGATCGTTCGCGAGCATATGGCTTGCTTAATGTTCACACTCATTATGATTATGATGTTGGGTGGTATGAAATGTGAGGATGAGGTGAGATGTGGGCGGTTCTAGGGGTAGGTCGGGAAAGGAGCCTGAATGCCATAGACTGCTTGCATTGGTTAAGCACCGATCATCGATGTTGTTGGATTTAGCACTTTCTTGTACTTACCACATACTCGGATATGGGACGTGCAAGCTAAGTACTGTAAGTCGCTCCATTCATTTGACCTATGTGCCCGGGGTGTAAGCAAGGGCTTGTAGAGGTACCGAGAAATGCTGGTAAATAGTAGTATATTCGGGGTCTCGGTGGCCTCCACATACATTAGGCATGGGGACAAAGGGGTAGGTACATGAATGGTTGGTACATGAATCATCACTCACAGCTGATGGGCTATGTGGGTGATGGTCTCGTATTATGTGGGTCCAAGAATACCATCTTGCAGGGTGTAAAATCAATTCGAATTGCCGCACTCTTGGTTATCGAGCAAGCTTATGTCCATCTGCATCGATCATAGACTTCCGACTTTGGGTTTTTGGTAGCAAAGCCGAGGTGCGTATGTGGTACCCACGCGACCACACGCTCGAGAGCTACTCATCCGTTCAATTCATTTTCGTTTTCCCGAAGGATTCGAGCCGATTTTGATCATTTTAGGTGTTCTAGGTTGAAACACTTGGAGCACCAGAGTTCTTCTTCGTCCCGAGCGTTTCGCTTCTTCCCGAAGGTCGTAAAGCGGAGCAAAAGCATCCTTGGTGGCTTCCCATGGCATGAACTTGCATTTGGATGGTCAATTTGGGTTTTGGATCGCTTTTTGAGAAATCAAGGTGGTTAGAAGAAAAGAAAGGATTTTAGATGAGATTTGATTTAGGAATTGAGTTCTTAGGTGGTTAAGTGAGTTCTAGACTCTCTAAACTCTCCCAAACGTACCCCTTTGGATTGAAAAAGATCGCAAATCGATTTGGCAAAGTTTTGCCCTAAATAGGGAAAGTTTTAGTAAGTCCGGAACCTTTGGATAATTTTTTGGAGGTTCTGCAGTGCGGAGTATCCGCGAAAATGTGCGGATAGTCTGGAAAAATGCGGAGGTTCTACATAAAAGTGCGGAGGGTCTGCAGTTACTATTCATCAAGCGCGTATAGGCTTGTAAAATTCATAATTAATTCATCCGAACTCCAAACGATGTGAGACCAGTTGCGTTAGCTTTGTATGAGTATGAACTACGTGTTAAAAGTTTTGGAACTCCATAAAATACTTTTGATAATTTATGAGTTAATTAAATGTGTTTCCGCTTGTTTAAATCACCAATAATCAATACGATCTCCGAAAATTGTGAAACCACTTGGACAATTCATGTTTTGCGCATCTTATGGCATGAATTGTTGCATTTTATCCATACTCATGGCATTGCACGTGTTATTCTTTTTAGAGAACATCGATCCGACGATCCCGACGAGCAAGGGCGGTCCGGAGGCACCCCACCTTTCTGATCCAGGGTAGCAAGGCAAGCATCTATCATATTGCACCGTGTTAACTTGAAAGTCTAAAGTGTTATCTATGCTTATGTATGTATGCATGTGTCGGGTACCCTTGGGTAGAACCTATGTCGTTGCATTCTTCTACCTTGGTCAGAGTTCATGTGTGTTCCTTGAAGCCTAGATGTGATGTCGATGTCCAAAGGTCTTTGTTATGGTTAGAAATGCTTAGGTATTTTGGTAGAAGTCGAACAACGGCGTTCTTCGTTGTTCTTGAGAATAGGATCAACTACTGTTTACAATTACATGTTGTTGGTAATGGTATGGTTGGTGAGTAGTGAGTATGAGACGAGATGTGGGCGGTGTTAGGGGTGTCGTCTGCCTCGGTGGAAAGTCCAGGGGGCAGGTCGGGAGAGGAAACCCGAGTATCATAGACCGCTTGCATCGTTTAAGGCCGATCATCGAGGTTGTTGGCTTTAGCACTTACCTTACTCACCACATGCCAATCTAATGGTAAGTGGTACTAGTTTGCTTCAGGAGTAGTTCTAGTATCGCCGCACCGAGCGATGCATGCCTCACACGGTTGGAGCTGATTGGGAAAGGTTGTCACGAATACCCCCTTGTGTGCACTTTGGCCGGTGGCACAAGCCGAATAGTTCTCATGTCATGTGGGTCCAGGAGTATCCCCATGCAGGGTGTATAAACGGTTTGAACTGCCACACTCTTGGTCATGAGCATGCTATTATTTTATCTGCACCCGGTCGTAGAGTTCTCGTTGTGGTTTGTGGATGATGGCATGAGGTTCATGGTTGGGCATTTGATTATGGTCTGGGTATGGTGGCTGGTGGTTGGTGGTTCGAGTTGGCACTTGTTCACATTGATATACTTGTTGTTACATTTACATATGCTCAGCTATTGGTTATGGAAGGGTAGTTTCATATAAGTTGGTTAAGTTAGTTGCTCACACCTATGTCTAGGATGCTTACCGCTTAATTAACTTAACCATGTTTAAGTCTTGTTACCAGCTTAAATGCATGATCCTTGGAGTCGGGAATATGTATACCCATATTGTGTAAGATTTGCGAGTACCTTCGTACTCAGGGTGCTGCCCGTAAGTTGATGCAAATTCGGAGGTCGGTGAGGAAGAGGCGGTGTTCGGCTACTTTGTGCCTGCTGATTAGGGTGGCGAGCAGGAGTAGCACACTCTACTCCGAACTTAGTGTTTTGGTATGGAGCCTAAGGGCATGTGGCTCCATATCCTTTTGTTGTATAGTTTTCTTCCGCTGTATAGTTGTTGTTTCCTTTTTGTTGTAAATTGTGGAAACAGCTGCATGTTTAAAGACTTGTAATAATGTTAATTACTCGCTCTTTCTTAAGCTTTGTTGTGATGTATATGTTGGAAAGGCATGTGTTTTGATCTTGGGTACAAAACACGTACCGGGACTACCGGGACGATATTCTGATTAATCCTTGAGGTTGTGATTATGAAAAATGATCCGCCTGATGATTAATTTGAATACCGTTTGGACGGTTCCTCACAATAGGGTACAACTCTAGCTAAGGTGGCTATTCTCAGCATGCATCAACCTAATGCAATTAGCGAGCCATGTAAAGGTCGAAAGTGAACTGTAATGCTAAATTGGAGAGGTGTGTGATAGGGCGTACCTTTCTTGGATTAGGCTCCTCCGGGAGGCTTGAGCCCGGGGCCTCCGAACGATGCTGCAACTGATTACCGGGGCGAGCGGGGGGCGGAGGACTTCTACAAATAGTACTTAGGGAGGGTCTCCGTGTTCCAGATGTGTACCAAAGGGGACCCTTTAGTGTCCACCAGACGGTAGGAGCCATGCCTGTTTGACTCGAGGACAAGGTATGGACCTTCTCATTTCTTGCATAGTTTTCCCAAGGATAGGGCACACATAACTACAAGGTCTCTGACTTAGAAGTTTCGAGGGGCCACCTTGGGATTGTACTAGACCTTGGTTTCGTCAATGTAGTGGTCAAGGTCGGACGGCGTGGAGCTGTGTGCCTTTAGCGAGGTCAAGGGAGAGCTCTCTTTCTCGAGCAATCTGTGGCAGTTGTGCCCGTAGTGAGCGTCCTTTAATCTCGGTTGGAGTCATAGCTTCATCAACTTATAGGAGACAAAAGGGGGTGAATCCTGTGGGTCACATGATTGTTGTGCGGAGGGACCAAGAAACCTTTCAAAGCTCTTTGACCCATAGGACTCTAGCCAGGTCTACGAGATGGCGATTTAGGCCTAAGAGAATGTTACCATCGGCACGCTCAATGGCCCCATTGGACTGAGGATGACGGACGATGGCGAAGCACTACATAATGCTGAGGTTGGTGCATAATTATCTGAATGGCCCAGAGTCAAATTATGTTCTGTTGTTGACGGTGAGTTGTCGCGGGACGTCGAAGTGACAGATTATGTTTTTCCAGAAGAACTTCTAGACATTATTCAATGTGATGGCCGTGAGGGGCTCAGCCTCGACCCATTTCGAGAAGTATTCCAATGTTACCTCCACATACTGAAGGTTGCCCATGGTACCGGGGAACGGTTTGATGAGATCCATGTCTCATCGAGCCAGAGGCCAGATGGGAGTGATTGGCTGCAGGGGAGCCGGGGGCCTATGGCTCCGATGTCCTATCCATTGGCATCCTTGGTAGGTGCGGACGAGTTCCTTCGCATGTGAATTGACTGTGGGCTAGTAGAGCCCCTGGCGGAGTGCCTTGCCGGCCAGGGCATGAGGCGCAAGATGATTGCCGCAAAGGCCTTCATGAATTTCTCGGAGGAAGGGAGCACATACCCCTATTTTAGAAAGGGCACCGTCAACCAGGAGGTAGTCCTTGGCATGGTGCTCCATACGACAGAGCGCGACCAGGTTGTCCAGCTCCTCCATTCCACTTAGGAAGGAAAAGAGGGAAGCCCTCAAGTTTGGGGTTTCAATAGGGAGAACGATGGTGATGGCCTCGTCCAGAGAGTCGTCCGATGGCCGGTATAGGGTCTCGAAGAAGGTGCCTAATGGCAGATCTCCGCCTTCGGCAGCAACCTTTGCCAGGGCGTCTTCACGCCCGTTGTCTGCTTGTGGTATGCTTCATACGGATATGCCTTAGAAGACCCTTCGGCCTTGCGAATGGCCTCGAGATATCTCACCGAGTCTGGGTGTCGCACTTGGAAGCTCTTGTCCACGTGCCCAACGATGACTTCAGAATCGGTCTTGAGGATGACTCTAGCTGCTCCTAAGGCCCGGCCTTCCGGAGGCCCAAGAGGATGGCTTCATATTCGGTGTTGTTGTTGGTTGTGTTGAACTCCAAGTAGGCTGCGAACTCAGCCTGCTGGCCTATGGTGGAGATAAGGACCTCACCGGCCCTTGCACCGGTGGCACCATAAGCTCTGTCATTTTATATTGTCCATACATCCGAAGGAGGGGTTGTGGGGGGTCCTGCAGGTGCCGGAGTCCATTCCGTGATGAAGTCGGTTAAGACCTACGATTTGATAGCTGTACAGGCTACAAATCTGACCGCGAAGGGGGCTAGCTCCACTTCCTATTTGCCGATGCGTCTGGTTGCCTCTCAGTTGCAAAACATGTTGCCAAGTAGGTATGAGGTTGGTATAGTGACCGCTCCTACTTGCCCCTAGGGTGGGTCCGCCCCTGATGATAGCAATATTATTGTTCAATCCTTCATATGCATATTTTCCTCATAACTTATAGAGTACGATATGTGCTCACTCTTTCTATAATCAAACACATTATTGTGGACTTCATGGAAGATGGAGCATTCTAAGGTAGTTCTTTGTCGATTTGCCTATAGAGTCATCAAGAAGAATAAAGACTATGTTTAGATTCGCTACATTTTATTTGTTTCTTCAACCCTCAATGTTCATTTTTGTAAGACAATTTAAGTACAATTAAGATGGATATTATTTTGATTATTATCTGTGAAATCTCTATATGTTGATATTGATTCCTAGCTTAACACATAGCTGGATTGGTTAGTTTTCTCCTGCAAAATATTATTTAAGAGATAAAGATGAATTTGAGATAAAGCCTTATGATCCTTTTCCTTTCTTTCTCAGATCAAGATCTTTAATCCTTTTTGCCGAAACTATCAAGCTTATCATCCACATTACTATGCGTCAAAACTAACCACATCTTGACTTGCCATAAAGAAATCCTTATGTCTCAATCTAGTAGCGGAATATCATACTTTAAAGGAACTATGTAGAAGAAATCCTGGGGGTGCACGACGGAAAAGATCAGCCCCCAAAAAACAAAAAAGCACAAAGTTCCTGTACACGAGTCGGGTGCCCATAGCAAAAACAGGCTTAAAACAGATTTCTATTTGTGACTTCCGGGTGCGCGTAGCAGATTCTTTGGCTGACATCAAGCGATTATGTCATAAGTGACATCAGCGGTGGATCGACTGCGGTCTTGGCCGGATCTACCAGGATCTCCTGTGTCCGGTCTTCGTGTAGTCAGATATGTGTCTTCGGGTTCCAGCAGATGTGACAAGCGCGGTCCGACGAACGGCGGCGACCAGTGAGGGAGGCAGCAGCCAGCGAAGGAGGCGGCAGCTGGAGGAGCGAAGACGGTGGTGGCGAGCGTGTGGTTTAGTGTGCGTGAGATGTCGGTGCGGTCTGCTGTGTGGTGACTAGCGAGTGCGGAGATGGCGGCCGACTAGCGCACGTGTGGGCAGCATGCATTGGCCCGAGGCACGCGAGCAGGCCAGCGACAAGAGCGCGACATGGATGAGCAGATCGGAACTGCGACGCGAAGGAGAAGACCGGTGGCGATGAAACTGATCTATTTTTTTCTCCTTCTCATGTTTAGCTTCAGTACCACTTCTTATAAACAAGATAATAAGATATTAAACATAAGACATAATTTTTACGTGAAAAACTTTACGAGAAAAATCATAAATGTCAATCGACGATCTTCATTATATAAAAAGTTAAGAACAAATTTAAGTGAATTATAACAAGTCGTTTATTCTTTTCGTGTAACTTACAAAATTTATATAGAAAAAAAAGAAAACTCACTCTAATACTGAAAGATTCAAAACATGGATCTCAAAACTCGACTCTAATACGAAAAGATTGGGAACATGGGTCGCTGGCAAGGCCACATATCAACAAATGTCATGATGTCCTGTTATCTTGTCGAAAATGAAGCCCATCTATGCTATGATAGATGAACAAATAGATCGAACTAATCTGCACAGAACACGAATAAATAGATGATCTTAAACAAGAGCAGGGCCATAGGGTGCAAATAAGAAACAGGACAGTTCGAAACCATATTTTTCTGCTCATACAACATTGCCATGTGAGATGTGACAGCGATAACGAAACACAAGCATTTTCCTTATTTTCAGCTTCAGTTTGCTCCTGTTCTGTTTTCCTCTCGGTGGATGCAAACACGGT
The DNA here is from genome assembly GCF_958298935.1 of Phragmites australis. Classification (NCBI taxonomy): domain Eukaryota; kingdom Viridiplantae; phylum Streptophyta; class Magnoliopsida; order Poales; family Poaceae; genus Phragmites; species Phragmites australis. Next base: position 17,802,063 of record NC_084931.1, read on the forward strand.
TTGGAGAACAAAAATATACCATGCATACATCATACGTCACTTAGTTCAAACAGCATGCTTTACAAACAAATAGCATCAAAACGGAACATTTACATTTACAGGACAGTATTATTGTATAGCTCGTTTACATCAGACTACTGTTCAAAAAACCTATAGCATAATATGTTTCCGTCACAGTTAAAGCCCAAGCATTTCCAAACAATCAGTCAATACGCTATATAGCCCTACAGTGGACAAACTTTTCCTTGAGTTGGACATCCAAAGAATAACCGGAAACCTCTCGCCCTTAATTTTCCGCGCTATCTTGCAGAGAGTTTCACTTGGATTGAAGCGTAACCAAGGACAGCCGATGATCTACATCAACACTATACGAATGTTACGTTATTGCCATCTATCTGCATCTCCAATGCAAAGATTTTATGCTCCTTCTGTCTTCTGTGCTGTGTTTTGTATCTAATATGTACACTTCATCTTCCTTGTATTGTTCTTGGGAGAGTTAGACAGCATCTCAACCTGAAAAGGAAACAAGAAATTGGATCAGAGCCTCAGAAGAGACAAGAAATGGAGCTCGTGCCACTCCCTAAACTCCTGCAGAGGTACAGGCCGCAGGTTGCAAATGAAGAAACGATTTCCCCTCAAAAATATTTGTTGCCATCACTGCTGACGTGCTCTTATTTACTTGCCTGAGCTTCTGAAGAACCATCTGACATAGTCATACACCGATGGCCTCTCAGGTGTCGGTGTAGCCGCCTCAAGATCCCACCTCCTTGACCACGAGTCCATGCTGCTGTCGCCATTTGACCCCAGGGGCTCAGTCGTGTGCCTTGAGTAAACCGGCAGCGCCATTGCAGTGGAATGGCTGCTGGAGCACCCACTCCAGCTGCCAGAGAGGGTGGCCAAAGAAGATCTCAGCCACCCACGAGAGCTGCCGACAGCCTCTGAGACCTCCTCACCAGGCAGAACTGGCATTCGCATATGTGCCTCAACGCAATACTGATACGTGTCATTGCCAAGACGACCGCTCGAGCCCAGGCTCCAGCTTCCAGAGGTGCGCTGTGAGGACACTGGCGCCACCACCGCAGTGGCACGGTTGCTGGAGCATCCCATCCAGCCGCCAGAGAGTCTGTCCAAGGAAGAGCGCAGCCACCCACGAGATCCTCCCACAGCCTCCTCGCCAGGTGGGGCAGGCACTAGCACCTGAGCCTCAATGTCGTACTCATCTGGGCAGAAGTTGGTCTTGTCAGGACAGGGGATGGTGATAGACGCATGGCAGGACGGACAACGTGACGCTGCGGTGCGTCGGAGCCAGGTGACAATGCATGATTGATGGAACACATGTGAGCACACCGGGAGGACAAGGAGCACATCAGTAGGTAGAAATTCACGGCTGCAGATGAGGCAGACTGTGCTCCTCCCAGGCTTCATCGGTCCTGCAGGTAGCGAGAGCAACTCCAAGATCAAGCGTTCCACCTCTGGAAGAGACGGCGCTGATGGCTTCAGCATTTCCACCCCAGACACCATCATCACAGCTGGGGCAGACAAGGATACTACCAATTCTGACTCCTTCACTGGCCCTTCTGCAGAATGTGCGAGGGATGCCGCGTCAGAGGCTTTACCAGCATCCTTCATAGCCGAAGACACCATGGCTGTTTCAAGAAAGGACATGGCAGCCCTGTCCCTAGGCGAAGCACCAACAGATGCTGTTGCAGCAGACTGCATTCCTGACTCTGCTGACGACGAGGAGAAGGAAGCCATCGGGGAGGAGCTGCGGTGGGGGGAGAATGATGAGCAGGACAGGCGTTGACGGCGGCAACCTCGGCGAAGAACCACGATACAAGTGGTCACGGTGACCGTGGCAATGATGATGATGACAATAATGGCGAGGCTGGAGCCGATGGGCAAAGATGGCGGCGGGTCTGACGGTGACGGGCTCGGTTCGGAGTGTGATCCTATAAGCACCAGCGGCGGCGGCGGCGGATGAGGTGGGAGAAGGGGACCTGGAAGCATATCTGCAGAAGCACAGCAAAACCAATAATTAGACCCCAAATGATCTGCAGATTCGGCAAAATGGAGTAAACGGGGATCATAGCTATCAAATAATCCAAACGGGTACTCGAGGATAAAAATGTGACCAAACATGTCACAGAAGCACGAGCATAACAGAAAATTCGAACAAATTCAGCAACCTAAATTCCGCCAATTCCCCGTGCGGACCAAAATTTCTCGTTCTGGAAACGCGCCCCCCAAAAGAATCCCCGTTGTTGCGATGCCCAATTGCTCACGGGTTTGTTCACGTAATCGCGTCCTGTGTTCCTACTTCCGCATCCGACCAAATCGGACCAATTCGAAATTTCTCTGCAAACCGAGTGGATGAACCCTAGGCGCTAGGAGGTGACAGGTAGCGGAGATACCGACAACCACCTGGAACATCGGCGGCGGAGGGGGTGAGGAGGCGGAGACGGCGGGCGATGCAGCGGTGGTGGCGGTCGAGCCTTCTCGCAGGGAACCTGTAGGAGGAGGAGGACGAGGAGGGCGATGATTCAAGGGTTAGGGTTTCGCAGCGACGAGAAGCGGGGGTGGATGGAGGCATTGGTGCGCACGCGCGACGGGGCCATACCTCGTTGGGGCGACGGCGATGGGAACGGAGGAGGAGGCGCAGATCGGCGCCGGTCGCTGCGGCCTGAGAGATCGCCGGCGAGTTTCGCAGAGAGGAGGCGGGTGACGACGCGGAGGCGGTGGTGGTGGGGAACGGGGAGAGGAGAGGGAGGGGGTTTGGAAATGGCGCAGTGCGCGGGAGGAAGAGGAGACGGTAATGAAAAGGAGGGAGGCGAGCGATGTGAGGTTTGAGGGCCCACAGGTCAGCCACGGACTGTGTTGCTGCGAGTCGGTGAGTTTCTTGTGGGCTTTTCCGTCGGCCTGTGAAGCCGCAAGATGCTGCAGGGTTTTCGACCCACGAATGCTCAGGTTGTATTTTCTACGGGTGCAAATTTAGGGCTGTGACTATTTAGTTCAATCAATAATATTAACTTTTTGTAAATTTCCTCAGTTTTAGAAAATTAGTGTTGTCGGTTGAACTAAAAAGGTCAAAAGGTACCCCAAGGTTCACTAATTTACACCTCTAGTGTTTTCTTATGAGGTCGCCTAGCTCACAGCCAGGTGTTTTTTCCCAGCCAGCACCCGAATTTTGGACTGCCCATCCATCATATCCATGGCACGTCTTCCCCACCTTATAACCCTAGCCATCATCTTTCTCATGCTCCAAATTCTACTCACCCAGGAGCTCGAGCCCCCTCCCTTGCCCCCGCTATGTCCATCGTGCTAACCTGTCAAGTTATGATCCCCGCCCCGACACCACCTAACCGACCACCCTTGTGTCTGCCACAACCACCGGGCTGGCATGTCATCAACAGTTAGCCCGCTGCTCTCCGGTTAAGACCCCACCCTCGACTCACAATAGCACTTCGCCTTTGCAGGAAAAGGAGCAAACAGCCAGCTAGAGCATGAATCCCGGAGCAAATTCGATGCACTGAAAATTGGGTGAGATCAATCTCCAAAACACCAGAGTGATTTATAGCTTTTCTGTTTCTTTTTTTGTGAGGAGGGGTGTTTTTATCCACTAAGCTAGCTTTTGGGCTTCAGCTTCTTTACTTTTGTTTTCTTGTTAGAGATAGCTTCTTATCAGTTGGAACTTGGAACCCTACTTTCTACCACGTGAAATTCCCTCGTTTTAAATAGGCCCTTAGCAGTTTTTACAGGAACCAGATTGACCCAGTGTAGCTCAAGATGGTGCGCTTGTAATACACTAACCGGACCTATGCGTGTACAAAATTATTTCCTCAGCTGAGTAAATGGAAGCAACATGTATGGATTACTTCCTAATGCGAAAATGGAAGCAGCTTGTATGGATTGTTTGCTGATGCGATCATGGAAGCAGCTTGTATGAATCGATTACATGACACAATACCACGGAAACGAGACTTCTAAACCAATCAACAATCAATCGAAGTACACATCATGCAAGTTTTCTTGTCATCCTGACCTTTCACTCCATATGCAAGCATATCCAATGATATGAATGTAATCATGATGCATCATCGATCCATAGACCACATACTCCATAATTTCTCCATAATAACATACAAATGGGTACTTGCAACTCCAATCAAAACCACTCCATAGAATTGAACTTAAACACAAACTGATTTTAATTGGACCGAGTGCAAGTATCCATATTTGTGCTATAATGGAGTAATTGTGGAGTACGTAGTGCATTCAGTAATGGTGCATCGTGGTTACATTCGTATAATTTGAATATGCATACATATGGAGTAAATTACGGGATGTCACAATTAGCCACAATCTTGTCTGGGCATCATAGTGCGCATTTGAGCCTGGATGCTGTGGAGTTCTATGACCTTGTCAAAAGCGCTCTTGTGTTTGTGGCATAACTGCATATTTGCATCCTTACAATGGTATCAAATTGGTGTTAGTAGACTTTAAGGTGTGGTTTTGGTTCGATTAGTTTAATGACAAATAATAATCAACTAAATGTGAGGTGTTTTGTTTCATGATAGTTGCTTGTTGAGATTTCATCTCACCCCCCGTTCCTATATTCAAGAGTCCATAAAAGAATGGCGTTCATAACAGGGTATATTAACCATATTCTATTCAATCTAGTCTCAAGTAGTCGAGCCGGTGGAATTTTGTATTAGTTGGTAGTAAGGGCCTATTTAGTAGGACTTCAGCTCCAAACTCCATTGTGGATCTGGGCAGAGCCCTCCCAAATACCCTAGTTCTATCAATTGGTGGAGCAGCCAACTCCATGGAGCAATCCACCTTCTAATTTATTTTCGTAGAGCAGCTAAACGGGTACTTGAAGGATCGAGATGTCATTGAGAGAGGGAGGGGGTGAATAGGCATTCCTAAAAATTAACACTTCGTAGTGGATTAAATTCAATCCGGAACTTTCGGGTTCAATCTGAAACTTCTGGGTACCGAAAGTTCCGAGCTCAACCCGGACTTTCCAGCCGCATAGCACAAATTTGAAATTCAAGTACACCTAGGCAAATCTAATTGATTATAAGTGTTACCACAGGCTTCAAATGATGTCTCGAGACCTTTCCACCGTTCACCTGCAGCCACAAACTCATAATTACGTAGATCGAGGCAAATTGCCCAAAAGTCAATACGCACATGTCAAGACCAATTTAAAGAACAAACTAATCTCACATATGTGCTGAGCTCAGGACTCAATCCCAACACGTAGCGACTCCATTGATGATAACCATTACAATATCCATACCTTAATCGAATTAACTGCCTTACACAAATACTCTTCAAGGGTCGAAGAACCACATAAACTGCAACGGAACTAAACAAACTACGATAACTCTAATCCTTTATGACTCTTCCAAGCATTATCGACGTAGAAAGCATTTTAGAACAATCCATCCTCAGCGTACTACTCGATACTTTCTCCAACTGAGTGTTCAGTGATAGCAAGAGTGAGCATATGTTGTACTCAATAAGTTGTGAAGAAAATAATATACATATGAAGGCTTTGACAAGAATATGGCTAAATCACTCTTTTGAATAAAACAACATCTAAGTAAAAACATTTGAAAAGCGATAATAATTAAGCGAATAAAAACCCGCCCCGAGATTTCATCCATCTTGATTTAACCAACCACTGACCACCTCAACCAAAGTTCCATTCTCTAAAGTTGAACACCTCAACTATGATTTCCCCCATCACAGTTGACCAACTAACCAAAACATCAGATTCTAATCATGGTACATTTCCAATGCTTCTCGCGACCATGAGCATAACTGAATATTCAGTTTTAACTTTGCAGATGTTATACACTTTACCCATAAGACGTTTCATCCCATTTTGCTAAGCATCCATTGGTCGACGGAAAACTCTTACACACTACCGGGGTGCGCGATAGGAATCCATTGTAAAGCCTTTGCAATGCCCCTCTTAGCACATGTCTACCCGCTAAGGTTTCACTGTCGCGTGATTCCACCTCAACAATCGGAAGCCACCTCCTGCGCCCATTTCAGATATAAAGAAGTACACCCTTCCATTCCTTGCTCTTCTGCTTTAGTCTACACTATACTGAGAGTATAACAAATTACTCAACTAGGCCCGTCCTATACCATGCTTGTGGTTGTACTGTAAATACGGAAAGGTCACCCCACGAATCAGTCCTTAGATTTGAGTAAGACTACCATTTTTCCATCCGTACATCTCATAACGGTCTCATCATACCACATACTCAAATCCTTATACCAGGTTGCTACAAAAATTATTCTATCATATTTTATCATTGTTGCACAGGACTATTATCAATTTTGTAGAGCAATTATCATGATTACCATCCCAAAGCAGGGCTAAGCATCATCTACCTTTCCATAACCCAAAACCAAACCATGGCGAGAAGAACGATAAAGGAAAACTAGGGTAAAACCTAACTCTTGGGTTTCCCGACAAAATTATTAGCATGTATGTTTGTAAAACAAAACATTTAAAAACTGGGATACATATGACCAAGAACATAACTTACCTTCAGTAAACTCAGTTGGGTCTTCAAAATCCTGATCCTACAATCCTTATAGCTCCTCTGGAATGTTGGTGTCTACTCACAACATACGTAGAAAAAGAACAACACTTAAACACCAAGATTAAAAAAAAAACCAAAATCACACAACAACCATCATCACATACAAGATCACACTCCCCGGACAATCCGGCGAACGAACGAGTCAAAACGGAACTACGATAAACAAGTTATGATTTTCTAAACATTAAAACATGACTAAAAAGATTACATACAGATGAAATTATGTTGCTAGGAAATTTCTAGAATTTTTTTGAAATCATCTATGATTTTCTACGATTTTCTAGGATTTTTTTAAAATTTTCTAGCATTTATTTGAATTATAAAACTATATAAACTATTAAACCAAATTCAATAAACCTATAAAACAGTATTAAGCATTATTAGAATTTAATTTCCTAATTATTATTATTTTTGGAATTATTTTTACGCTGAAAATCTATTTATTACATAATATTTACTAATTATGACGTCAACATAGAATTAAAACAATTAAAAAGAAAAAACAATGCTGACTTAGCTCTCTATGTTGAGGTAGCGCAACACGTCGGAGTCCTGTGCCTACATGGCTACCACGTCATCGCTGACTGGGATTATAAACCAAAGGGGTATAGGCTATCTAATCTCGTCCTACGCCTACATGGCTGCCACATCATCGCTGATTGGGATTATAAACCAAAGGGGTATAGGCTATCTAATCTCGGCCGTTCATTTAGATCTGACAGCTCACACGCTCTGGCACTCGGCTCTGGCAAAGCAGAGGGCGACGACGACCTTCCGGCGGCGACGCACGATTGGAAACTCACCGGCGAGGTGTTCCTGCAGTCCAACAACTCTGGCGAGCTGCGGAAAAGCATCTGGGAGGCACAGGGAACTCACTTAGGGCACACATCGGCGTCGGTAATGCTCCAGAGAAGCATGCGATGGTGTTGGGCGGCTTGAAGCTTCAGCTCTCATCAAAATAGGGCTCCGATCGACGATTTTGCCTCGGCTTGATGGGCAAAAGTTGTGGGATGCTTTGAGGAGGGCGTATGGGCGCATATATATAGGCGATGACTCCCCTATCTCTAATTGTACTCAAATTCAATAAGAGAGGCGACAGTGGGTCCAAACGTAATTCTGGCAATTCAAACGAGCTCGAGCTCCTATCTCTTAGGCAAAAGCTCACGTAAGCTCCCTGGATTCTACTCCTTTTAGTTCGTAGCTTACCTCCAATGCAATCTCGCGAATTTGATTGAGATACTATGCGGCTGGCGAACTCCTCGCGAGTTCTTCACAGGTTTGGCTTGGGCTTCAGCAAAACCATCTTGGGCTTGAGCTTCTAGAAGTCCTGGCGAGTTTGTTTTGGTAGTTGGCACTTGCTCTCCATCTCAGACACAGCGACGTCTGCGCGGCGACAGCCAATTGCTACTGCTGTGCTACCGAGCAGGGAAGAGAGAGAGAGAAGGAATAGCGGGCTGAGCTGAATCAGCGACAAAGGGAGGAGAAAGAGACGGGCCGGGTTGTCGAGCTGGGCTGGGCTGAAACAGAGAGAAGGGAAGAGAGGAAAGATGGGCTTCAGCCTATTTAACTCAAAAAGCTTCTCTTTTTCTTTCCTATTTTCTCTCATGTATATACACATGTATATTTTTACATACATCATATATATATATATATATATATATATATATATATATATATATATATATATATATATATATATATATATATATATATATATATATATATAGGAAAACTAGTATGTACTCCTGGGTGTATGTACTCCCACCTCTCATATACCACTTTTACACGTGTGTTATACTTCTTTATCACTTTAAATATACTTCATTAGTAATTAGAAGATACTACAATACAAATCCCACGAAAATTTTTATGAAATTCCATGATTTTTATCTTAATTTGCGTATATACTTCTTTTATGTATAAAAAAGAGTATATAGCAAAAATGAAAGGCTAACATTGAATTTTTTTTCATACAACTCATATTGGAGTATCTTAGAATTAGTATTAGAGTATACTAAAAATGATAAAAGAGTATAAAGTGTTTGTTTAGGTGGTATATTGCATGTGGGAGTACATACTCCTAGGAGTATAGAATAGGTGTCCTATATATATATATATATATATATATATATATATATATTATATTGGCTCACAAAATCAATCAATCAAGCAAACAAATAAACACATACACACACTTAGGATGATTTAGCCTTGCAAAACTCTTTTATTCCATTTGAAAAAGTTTTAAATTTTCTTAGTTTTGAGAATTTGGGCTGTTACAAAACCTACCCCCTTAAGTGAATATCATTCCCGAGATTCGGGCTAATTTCCAAACAGGTGAGGGTACTCTGCCTTTAGCTCTTCTTCTTGTTCCCAGGTTGCTTCATTTTCAGTATGGTGACTTCACTGTATTTTACACATACGTATGACCTTTCTCCAAGTCACTCGCTCTACCGTTTCCAGAATCTTGACCGAATATTCCGAATAAGTCAAATCATCTTGCGGTTCCACTTCTTCCAAGGGTAACTATTCCTCTGGTACTCACAACCACTTCCTCAACTACGATATATGAAACACATTGTGCACATCTTACAGCTTGAGCGGCGATTCCAACTGGTAAGCAACTTCTCCATGTTTAGCACTCACTTTAAACGGTCCAATGTACCTAGCTGCCAACTTTCCTCTAACCTTAAAATGATGAAGTCCTCTTAAATGCGAGACCTTGAGGTACACATAATCTCCTACCTTAAAAGTTAACTCTTGGCGTTGGTTGTCCACATAGCTCTCTGTCGTTATTGGATTGTCTTTAACTTTTCTCATATTGCCTTGACTTGTTCCTCTGCTTCCCTGAGTATTTTTGGTCCAAACACTTTCTCGAGTATCACTGCAATGCAGAGGTGTTCTACACTTCCTTCTATATGATGCCTCGAATCGGGTCATCTGTAAACTAGACTAATTACTCTTGTTATATGAAAACTCTGTATACGGCAAATTCTTGTTCCAACTATTGCGATTTTGAAGAGACATGCCTGCATCATATCCTCAAGTATCTAGTTTATTCTTTCTATCTATCCATCTGTTTGTGGGTGATATACCGAGCTAAAATTCAACTTCGTGTCCAACGATTCATGAAGTTGCTGCCAAAATCTTGTAGTAAATTGGGTCCCTCGATCCAACACTATTCTCTTTGGAACTTCATGTAAGCATACAATCCAGAATATATACAGTTCTACTAACTTATCTCCTTTATATGTTTTTTTAACTAGGATAAAATGAGCTACCTTCGTGAGGCGGTCCACAATGACCCATATTGAATGATAGCCTAATTGGGTACAAGATAACCTGACTATGAAATCCATCCTAATTTCTTTCTACTTCCATTCTAGTATCTTCAAAGGATGTAGCAATCCTGCTGGTTTCTAATGTTCTGCTTCCACACGCTGACATACATCATACACTACCACGTATGTACTCGGCAATTTCTTGCTTCATACAGGCCACCAATAGCGGTTCTTTAGATCCTGGTACATCTTAGTACTATCTGGGTGAATAGAGTAGGCTGACTCATGAGCTTCCCTTAAGATTATCCCCTTGAGGTCTTTCTAGTCTGCTACACAAATGCGCTTGCTAAACCATACTATACCTATTTTGTCCTCCAAGAATTTTTGGGCTTTTCTTGCTTTCATATTTTCTTTAATCTCTTTGATGTTTTCATCTTCCGCATGTCCTTTCCGGATGTCCTCATCCAAAGTAGGTTCCACTTCCATAGTTACTGCCTCTAAATCGGCAACAAAACCTAGGTTTAGACGTTGAAATTCTTCACACAAAGTTGGTTGAGCTTCTTGTAACATAGCCATGGTACTATATACTTTCCGACTTAACACGTCTGCATCCACGTTTGCTTTTCCTGAGTGTTAATGGGTTCCCACATCGTAATCCTTGATCAATTCTAGCTATCTTCGTTGTCTCAAGTTAAGATCCGTTTGTGTGAATATATACCTTAAGCTCTTATAATCCGTATATATCTCACATCTTTTCTCCAGGAGATAATACCTCCATATTTTTAAAGCATATACCACGCTACTAATTCCAAGTCACAAGTTGAATAATTTTTCTCATGAGTCCTCAACTATCTCGAAGCATAAGCTTGTCCTTCTTGCATCAAAACACATCCAAGACCTTGTCGAGACGCATCATAGTATATGTCAAAGTTCTTCTAGATATTCGGCAACACTAGCACTAGGGTTGTAGTTAACTTTTTCATAAGCTCATTGAAACTTGCTTCACAAGCGCTTGTCCATTCATACCTCTTTTCCTTCTTTAGCAACTCTGTGAGTAGCTTGGCTATCTTCGAGAATACTTCTATGAAACGATAGTAATAGCCTGGTAGACCAAGAAGACTTCTTACTTCTGTAAAGGTGGTAGGTGGTTTCCAATTTAACACACCTTTCACCTTAGTTGGGTCTACTGCAACTCCTTCAGCAGACAGTATATGCCCAAGAAATGACACCTCTGGTAACCAAAACTCACACTTGCTGAGCTTAGCATATAGATGATGTTCTCTAAGCTTTCCCAAGATTTTTCTTAGATGCTCTTTATGTTCTTCTTCACTCTTAGAGTAAATCAATATGTCATCAATAAACACCACGACAAACTTATCCAGATACTCCATGAAAACCTTATTCATGAGGTACACGAAGTAAGCCAGGGCATTAGTTAATCCAAACGACATAACCGTAAACTCATATAATCCGTACCAAGTGATGAATGCTATCTTGGGTATATCTGATTTCCAAATATTTAGCTGATGGTATCTTGACCTTAAGTCTATATTTGAAAGCACTCAAGCTCCGGTAAGTTGGTTGAATAGATCTTCGATTCTGGGTAAGGGATACTTATTCGTTATTGTGACATCATTAAGTTCTTAGTAGTCTATGCACATCCTTTGGCTTCTATCTTTCTTTTGCATGAAGAGCATAGGTGCTCCCCATGGTGAGGTACTAGGGTGAACATAACCCTTCTCTAGCAACTCTTGAATTTGCTTTTTTAGTTCGGCTAGGTCATTAATGGGCATCTTATAGGGTCTCTTAGTTATAGGCGCAGTTTCAGGCACAAGATCAATTACAAACTCAATATCTCAGTCTGGAGGCATATCTGGCAATTCATCCAGGAACACGTCTAGAAACTCACAGACTATCCGTATTTGTTCCACTATCAATCCTTCAAGATGGTACAGCTTGTATTCCTTTGTTGAGGGTGTGTTTACCACGAATTGTACCTTGACGTCTTCTCCGTTTTCCAAGGTGATTGCCCTTCTGGCACACTCTATCACTCTTTTGAACTTTGCTAACCAATTCATTCCAAGAATCACATCAATCCCATTTGATTCTAGGACAATGAGGTTTGTTGGGAACTCTACCCCCCTTAATTTAAGGTTTGACTTAGGGCAGGGGAGACTAGCTCTTATTTCTCCACTAGGTGAGCTAACTAGCATCTTATGTTTTAGATTTGTTACTGGCAAACTATGTATGGCCACATACTTAGATGTAATGAACGAATGCAAGGCTCCAGAATCAAATAAAACAGATGCAGGGGCTAAGTTGACAAAGAACGTACCAAGTACGATGTCAGGTGCATCCCGAGCTTCTTCTGCAGAGACATGGTTCACGTGTCCCTTCATGTAGTTCTGTTGGGCTCTGTTGGGTTGTGCAAGTGTTGATACTGATTGTGGTTCTAAGTTGGAGCTGGTGTCTTCATTAGTGTGTTCAAGTTGAATAGAACCGAGGTTTGGTTCTGTCTCCTCTTAGGATATTGATTAGCATAGTATCCAATCTCATGACAGTTGAAACGTGTGTGTCCAGTTGTAGCCTGTGGGTTAGGGTTCTTGGCCGAGGCTGCTGTGGGGAGAGAGGCTACTGATCCACAGGATGATGTGCTACTGCTTGAGGTCTAAACTAAGTAGACAATTGTTGTCGTCCCTAGTGCGGCATGGTGCATGGGCGAGAGTTACTGCCTGAGTGTTGTCCTTGTGAGGCCATTCTTCTCTTGCGATCTTTACCGAGCATACAACATTTGTCTTCCAATACTAGTGCCTTGTTTACCAAATGTTGAAAATTTGGGTAGTCAAGGGTGCTTAACTGAGCTTGTATTCCATAAATCAACCCATCTAAGAAACACTCCTATTTCTTCTCATCTGTGTCTACATCCTCTGGTGCATACCTTGAGAGTTGAGTGAACCTGTTGACGTACTCATTCACTGACATAGGCCCTTGCTTCAGGTTGCAGAACTCCTTCTTCATCATAGCGATAGTGCTTACCAGCACATGATGGCGATGAAAGGCTTCCTTGAATTCTGTCTAGGTAACTAACTCATGATCCTCATGGGTGTTGCAGAAAACATCCCACCAGTCAGTGGCAAGACCGATGAGTTGATGTGCAATGTACAGAACCTTCTCACGATCATTGCATTGGGCGATCAACAATTTCTTCTCAATTGTCTTAAGCCAATCATCTGCAGCAAGTGGCTCAGTGGTATGAGAGAACGTAGGTGGCTTAGTCCTCATCAATTCCCCCAACTTGGACTGGTTGTGGTAGTAGAGCTGTGGTGGTAGCTGGGTCTAAGCAATCTGTTGCATGCTGGCCATTGTGGGCCATCCCTTGCAAGATCTGGGTTTGCATAACCATAAGCTGTTGCATGGTCATCGGATGTTGTGGTGGAGGCAGGGTTTCTGTGCGGTTGTCACTACTTCTGAGGTTGCTCCTGGTGTCGACCATCTGGCATGGTCGGGCATGGATAAGAGGATAGAACAAGATTCTGTGAAGAGGTCTATGTTGCAAAGACTAATTTTACTAAAAAAAACTCTTATTATATCTATTAATATTATAAAACCCTACTTCTAAGATGTGGATGTAGACAGGGTGCCTAAGGGTGATCCTGTAACTTATATCTGACACAAGTAAAAATATCCATAAGAACCAACAACTCCAAAATGACGTAAGCAACACTACTTATCGATCTCTATTATTCTAATAGGGGGCTCCCTATTTGTTAGACATGGTAGGGTTGCATGTTCTCCATCCATGTCACTGTCTAGGTACTCTAATCCTGAGCTGGAGAGAGGTTTGGAGCGAGGTCTCTTGCTTTGGGGTGACACTGGTGTAGGAGTAAAGTCGCGCAAGTGGTGTCGGAGTATCATATTGTCTTTTTTAGCTTCTTCCAAGTGATGGCGAACTGCCTTCAGTTCTTTCATGGTGTTCTCATAGAGTCGATTTGGGGCGATGGTGAGTTGAACTTGAATTTGGTGCGTGGTATTTTCTTCATTGCAAAAGCATTGGACTCTGGTATCCGAGCTTGAGTCGCTGCAAATGGTGACGTAGCTGTACAACGAGTCCTTGGTTGTTGCTCCATAGTCCAGGCACACGTGGTATAGGACTTGGCGGGTGGTGTCTCGTATGCCTTCTTCGAAGCTGAACCTTCTTGTCTCCGTGGTGTAGGTATGTGAAACTTTGAATTCTCCCTTGTGTATGCGACTTCCATAGACAAAGACGGTGATGGACCATTCCGCGTCATTGGTTGCCTCGTTCCTTCATACATTGGTTTCTTCTGGTGTCCCATGTCGGTAAGTAAGGCCCATTGTAATATCTAGGCCCCCAGGTAAGTTGTAAGTGTTTCGGTGATTAATAATAACTATATCATTATGACTAACATGTGTGTTTTGAAGGGTATCAAAAATTTAGTTCACAACAATGAGTGGGTTTCTTAGTCCCTAAGGTGATGTAATAGACGATCAAAGGATATATGCTTCAAGATTAATGATCTTCTAGTTCTAAGTGTCACAAGGAGATGAAGGACACTTAGAGTAGTTTAGATTTCTTTTTTTAGTATTTTGACCATACTATAAAGGGGGCTAAGAGTTGTTGCTTGATCTAGTTAAGTCTAGATAAGGTTGGATGCACACTTGTGAATTTATGGCACTAGGTAGCCCAAAGAAGTCTATGGTCAATATGTTGAGAAGTTAGAGCTCAATAGTGCTTAAATTGGACAAGCTCATAAATTTTTTTGGTACACCGGATGGTTTGGCGATACCAGAGATGAACACGTCGGAGTATTTCTTGGATCAAGACAAAAAGATATTAAGTACACCGGATGGTTCGGCAATCTAAGACTCATTAATACCGGAGTATTTTTGTGTGATGACGTAGCACAAAAAACTTGAAGTCCATGCTGGATGTTCCAGCGTTCGCCAGAGTATTTCTTGCAAAACGGATTTCAGTAGGGTATTTGATGAATATGCACGTCGGATAGTCAGGCGTGTACATCGGAGTATACGCCAGAGTGTTTCTTGTAGAGAAGAATTTTGAAGCCTGGATTTTGTGGTTCTATACACCGGATGATCTGGCGTGTGCCCGGAGGCATCGTCGGAGTATTTAAGAAACTTAGCAGCTAATTAATAGCTGACAGTTGGGAGTGGTTGAAAAGGATACACGCCGGATGTTCTAGCGTTTGTAAGTCAGTGCACACCGATCCATCCGACGTTCATGGAAAAATAGGGTAGTTGGGCAATGGCTAGATTTGGACCTCTAGCCTATAAATATCTCCCTACTCGTTTTTATTTGCTCTTTTGCGACCCAGATGAGTTCATCATATCATCGTATTTATAATTTTAGCATCCGTATTTGGCACCTCATTTACCGAAAATTGACTTTTGGTATACCGTACATCAAAAAACACGGGCCCGTCTATATTCGACATACGAGATACCGAATATTACATATTTGGTGCCTCATTTGCCGAAAATGAGGTATATTCGGCATATGAGGTGCCGAATATGGGTTATAGTGCCATATTCGACACCTCGTGTGTCGAATATGACTTGTACCAGCTGCGGGCACTTTGATACTGTCATTTTATGCCGAGACTTCAACCGACCATGTTTGGCACCTCATATGCCAAATACACCTGATTTTCGATACATGAGGTGCCGAATATGGGCTACAGTGTCATATTCAGCACCTCGTGTACCGAATATGGTCGGACCCGTGTTTTTTCGAATTACGATGTACCGAAAGTCAGTTTTCGGTTAATGATGTGCCGAATATGATTGTTAAAATTGTAAATATGACAATATGTTATCTATTTTGGTAAATACTATGACGTATGTTGTCCAATTTTAAATTTTAGCCCTATCCAACCGTGTCGCTGTCAAACTCCCGCGGCCAGATCTGTTGCCCGCCGTGCTCCCCTGAGTGAGCCACTGCCACCCCGAGCACCCCCTCACCGTCCCAGTCCCTGTCCTTCCATCACCGATCCCTTCCCACAGCCGAAGCTGTCGTCGTTGAACTCCAGCGACCAGATCTGCTGCCATTCA
Source organism: Phragmites australis (assembly GCF_958298935.1). Classification (NCBI taxonomy): domain Eukaryota; kingdom Viridiplantae; phylum Streptophyta; class Magnoliopsida; order Poales; family Poaceae; genus Phragmites; species Phragmites australis. The sequence continues at coordinate 17,818,057 of NC_084931.1, forward strand.
TACCCGCCGTGCGGTGGCGGGCCTGGGCGCTACTGGTGCTAAGGCTGGGGCCGCCAGGCGCGGGCGCAGCAGAGGCCGCGTTGAGGCCACTTCATCCGTCGTCATCCCACTAGACCGCGTCGATGACCTCCTGCCAATCGTCGCCTTTCGGTCGCACCATTTGCCAACCTCCGCAGCCCTAGCTACCGCCTGTCAGCCGTCATCACCGAGCCGTTGTCGGCTATCGCCTCCGTACTGCGCACTACGGCACCGGCCGCCGCACCCCACCGTGGCCCATGCGCTTTCGCCTACACGTTGCTCCTCGCTGCTGCCCGACCGCCGAGCGCCCCGCCGTAGCTCACATTGTGTCATCGCCCCCGCTGGCAGCCGTGCGCAACCACCACTTCATCCTCCCGGCTGTGCTCCTGCCGCGTTGTCGCCGTTCTGGTGCACCGCTGAACATGTCATTCCACTCACCTTGAATTCGTCTCTGGGGTCGTTGCCCTCGTCCTCCCCTCCACTGCCGTGGGAGGTGCAGATCCATCCGGACGTGGGGGTTGATTTCTACTTTTGCTTGACTGGAGTCTATGCGCGGCTCCACATGAAAGCTGTGATCAATCTGTTGCTCTTCTGATGAGGAGGATGCTGAGACAGTTTCTTCTTTGAGCTGCCTTTCTTTTTCATGGAGTAGAAGCCCAGTGGGCTGGCCTTTGCAATGGATTAGCGGCCGGTGTAATGTTGGCGGTGAGCGTCGACCTTGTGTATGAAGGGCAAGTGTATGACAGTGAGAGCTGGGTTGTTTTTGGGATTTTGAACGGAGACATATTTATTTGGCTTTGCAAGAAGTTTCTTGAGCAATATGGAGAAGTAAGCTTGCAGTCAGAGCTGCGAAAGATAATATGATGATGGTCTTTGATTTCTCAATGGGCTGTGGTTTACAATGTCGTCCTTGTGTCAATGCGAATGCCTGCTCAGATTCAAGTTTCATTCTCTTGATTTTGTTTCAATTTGGTCTTCCTTGTAGATGTGATGCTGATAAGCACCTGTTGGTCGATGCAGCATATTGATTCACAAGAATGTTGTTTGACACGAGCACCATATTGATTTGATTTGTCAAATCAGTGGCAACAGCTTTACAAAATCGATAATTAGGTTTAGCCCCTTGATGTTCAATTCAGTAGTTCTTGTACACTTAACAATAGTTCTTTGAACATTTGTTCAGTTTAGTAGTTTCTCGATGAACTTTAATTGTTGTTTTACAAGAATGTTATTTGACAAGATCCTAATATTCCTCTGTGAAAATATTAACCAACATTGCAACAATCAAACTGAAAAATATAAGAATAAACACTCACAAATACTACTTATGTGTAAGCGACAACACAGGAGTAACACGGTCAACCAGAGATGGCCAAATGGGCGGCCCGGCCCGGCACGGCACGGGCCCATTGAGGCATGGCCTATTTAGGCTCGTTAGCTAAACGGGCCGTGCCATGCTGGCCCACGTGCCGTGACTCCAGCCCAGGCACGGCCCATTTAAGATTGGGCCGTGCCGTGTCGGCCCGCGACACGGTAGGTCCGATGACTCTTTTTGGCCCGTCAACCTGCTAGCCCGCGAAAAATTGGAAAAAATCACAAAAAACTTGCTTTCACTCGGAATCGAACACCCGACCTTCTACTTGGGAGTCAAACACACTACCATTGCACCACATATCCTATATGGTATTAGATCTAAATAAATTATATAAAATATTACCAAAATATGAACAGTTAAACAGGATGTACCGTGCTGGCCCGTCGTGCCGCGGCTTCGGCCCAGGCACAGCCCAAGTCGTCCTACCGTGCTAGCCCGGCCCGTTAGCCGTCGTGTCGTGCTGTGCCTGGGCCGTGCCAACAGTGTCATACCTTGGGCCAGCTCATGTTGCACGACCCATTTGAACATCTTTACGGTCAATTCACCAAAAAATCTCTCATTTTTGGAGTTGGAGTCAACTTGTTAGCCAAACACCCTTTTAACAGCTCTAGATCCACCGTGGATTGTGGAGGGGATCTTGGGGGCGTCGGGAGAGCGTGGCCGATGTGGGAGACCTTATACAGTGCTCGTAGTCCTACACTTAGCGGGCTTGGTCCTCGACGACGAGCTGGGGGGCTTGGGACTTCTCCACGGCGTGGGGTACTCAATGGTGGAGGGGGGAGGTCGACGTCCTAGAGCATCTCATTGGAGTGGGAAGGACAGGCGACGATCGGAGGAGCCAAACAGCGCCATCGGCGGGTGAAAACTCTAATCACCTTCTTCTCTTCTTGCTTCGGTTGGAAACCGAACGACGAAGTGGGGAATTAGGAGGAGCAGCCGAGTTATAAATGGGTAGAGCTTTTTCCAACCCATATAAGCTTGAAAGCCGGCCGAGACTTGCTTCTCCATTCTAGTTTAGTTCGTTGTGGGCTTATAAAGCCTTCAGCTTTTGAGAAGTCCGTATAAGAAGCCAGGTGGTTATTTAGGATTCTAGAGCCAGAAGATAGACACAAGCTCAAATAAACAGTAAATCTAAGCTAGCGTACAACACCTACCCAGTGTAGGTGCAACACGGCCGAGCCGAGCAGACCCGATCTGGGCCGCCGCCGCACTTTCCACCTCCAATCCACCCGCCGTGCACCGCCAGATGTCCATATCCCCACGGCCGCCGTGCGTTGTCGCCCGGGCCGTCCCAGCCGATGGCCGCGGCCCCCAGCGGCGGCAGCGGCGAGGAGGAGGAGGTGGGGGTGGACTGGCAGCACGTTGAGATCTGCCAGTATAAATCTCTCGTCTTCGAGTGCCCCCGCGGGCTCTACCGCAGCCCCGTCCCCGTCCCCGAGGCCGACAGCCGGCGCCGCCGCGTGCTCCTCCGCCTCCGCGAAAAGTACCTCCGAGAGCTCGCTCGCTGGGAGGCCCTTGCCTCCCAACACATCGTCCCGCGCCCCGCTCCCCTGCCGCCTCCTCCCCAAGATTCTTCTGCGGCTCCCCATCCCGCCGCTGCCGCCACAACCTCAGCTTTCGCCCTTGACGACCTCCTCACCCAGGTAGCTAGCTTACTTCCTTCACCGGCCGCCTGGCTTGCTTCGCCGCTCTACTTGTTCTTTCCCGTTCTTACTCGCGGTTTGTGGTTTCCTCCCAATTCCGGTGGCTGTGCAGGTAGAGCTGCAGGAGCAGCTGCTCAAGAAGGTGACCGAGTTATGCGACGAGCTGGACGCGCTCTGCAATGCGGGAGAGTCGGACATGGTGGATGCCATTACCGTGTTGCCGGTGTGGGGCGACCCGCGGGGACTCATGAAGTCGCTGTGTTCAGATGAGTAGGCTGTGTCCCTGGTACCAGCTACTCTAGTGGCTGATAATGGCGCGCCTAATGACCTCTTGAGCCCCTTTCGACGGTAATTATTTCCTCCTAGTGTAAAGATAAGCTAATTGATGCTCTTCCTAGTCCAGATGAGATCGGTGCAGGGAAAAGTTGACAGTATTGTGGAGAGGCATGGTTGAGGCCTCATTTTCTTCTGATTCTTCTGGTAGTGGCCTTCTTGAGTTTCTTGTTGATGTGATCAGTCGTCTAGTCGTGTGCATTCATCGTATCAGGGAGCAGATGGAAATCGTCGACAACAACGCCAGAGCCACGGTTGTGCCTGCCGTTCTAAAAAAAAAAAAACTTGTGCCTTTGTTGTCCTCTGAGGCGTAGTGACTGAAGCTCTGCTGCCGAGCGCCAAAAATCTTTTCATTGCCTCATCGACACGCTTCTGAATATCGTCTGCTTTCTCTCGAGCCTGCATGTACCTATCTTCCATCAGTGTCCTAAACGACTGAAATCTGCAGCTCTTCATTTGCTTTCTCAGGATCAAGGATGAATTGAATTGGGTTTCTAATTTAATTTTGATGAAATAAAATCGTTCTCTGGTTCCAATTTTGGTGTTTGATGAAAATAATTTGTAACTTGCAATTTTGCTCAATATACGATCGACATTGTAACTGAGGCAGATCGTAGGGGCGTTCCTTCTGTTCTTGTGGGGATCGAAACCAGTGCACAGATATCAAAATACATTTTTTTATACGTACATTACTCTGTCATGAACTCAATATTGCAAAGTAGAAGTCGATTGTCAATTCTTGCCCTGTAATAAGCCGAACCCTTTCTAAGAAAATATTTTGTCTGTACGGTTGCTTTAAACAACTATCTTGAGACAGACGAAAGCAATACGCAGCACTTATGCTTGGTCGCTTCTAGCTAGAATTAAACATGTAAATATAGAAATAACCCCTCAGCTTTATCAGACATTAGTGATCTATATAAGCAAAATAGTCACACTTGTTCGGATTAAAACAAAATAACATCTACTTGTAGCCTAATTTGGCGTGGCAAGACTACTACATGCCAAGAACTGAATAATTGTGGAAGTAGTGTAGCAGCTGGCTTTTTGAATCTTCCTTGCTTCATTGACCATGGAGACAAAGTGCTCTCCAATGACACATGTAGTGGTGCACCCCAGCAAAGCATCATGCAATACATGCTTGCTCATTTGCTAACACTGAAGTGGTCGCCTGCTGCTCCATCTCCATATCACCTGGACCCAGCCACCTCGCTCAACTGTAACAAGTGTTGGAAGGTACATCAAGGGGAATGTACAACAGCACCTGTGACAAGACTATTCGTCCTTACCCTGATAGCGGCGTAAACGGAAACAAAAAGGAAAACACCAGCTTTGCCCAGGAACAGATACAAAATATTCAACACACAAGATAAAAGGTTCAGGTGTCCCTAGGTTAAAAAAAAACTATCAAACAGTTTAGTAGTTCCCGGTGTACCTGGATAGAGGACAGATGGATCAGTCACCTGACTCCCATTTTCCATTAAGGATATTACTTGGATTCAGTATTTCCCAACATGCAGAAATGTAATAGTGAGATAATATTCAATGGCATGCAATATTTACAGGTCAACTCTTTTAAGTTAGTTTCAGTGCCAAAATCATCATTATGCAATTGAAAGCATGCAAGTAAAAAGTAGAACCCAACAAGGATCAGCGACATTAAGTCAGCTAATTTTTAATGTATAACAAGGATCAAAATAAGTTGTAAGGATATAATTAATCTTTGAGAAAATATGTAAACACCATGATTCTCAACTTAATGTTGAAAGATGGTTCTGCAACATAAGCAGCGAACAGAAAAGGATTGCCAAGTTTCCCTTGTTGGGTTCAACCATTCCTTTCAGTTGGTTTCACCCAGCCTGTTTGGTGACTTCGGTCCAGAGTTCAACTTTTTTCCTCTTGTCATTCAAGCTCCCAAAGAGCTACTCGCCTCATCAATGCTGATCCCTAAGTATCGCCATCGCCATGAACCAGTGAAGTCTGCTACTAGCACCGTTGCCGTATCCTGTTAAGATAATCCTTGTGTGCTGATACTGTAGCAACAGTAGGTCGGTAGCAGACATGAGGTCAAGAAGCTGCAGAGCATTCTTGTTGCCATCTCTTCGAGCCCCACCACCGCCGTGGCTACGAAGTTGGACATAGAGGAGAGGTCGGCGCCGTAGGGTGTGATAGTGCTGATGGGGTTGGACAAGTACCCGTCGGAATCGAAGATTAAGCTGCCGGCGGGGCTAGCACGGCCGCGCTGGATGTTGGAGACTTTGAGGGCTTGGGTATGACAGCTTCGCTTCATACAGTAGCCAACTCAGGAGCATATGGTGGCCCTGAAGAGGACAGCTGGTTGGCTACAACGACAGCGACCTTGTCAGCGATACTAATACACAATGCTTATGGTTAGTAATGTTAGGGTAATCCTTATGTGTTGGTACTGGAGCAACAGTAGGGGCGATAGCAACAGTAAATCTGTTACCATAGAAAATAGTATGCTGGTTACTTTAGAAAACAGTATGTCGGTTATTATAGCTGCATTAGGACGGTTGTTGTGCCTATATATAGGCTGACCTCTCCCCTATAAAATACACCTTTGGATGAGTTTCAATCTAATAGAGGTTATTAGTAGTTATAGGTTTTTAGATATTTGAATAAATATCAAAAGCTGTTGCAGCAAGAAAACTCATGTGCTCAGTGTGTGTTAATATGACCCACCTCTCGCAAGATTGAATCCAAGGTATCCATGGCATGTAATGTTTGGCACTCTAACATAATTCTGCTCATTCTAAAGAAAAAGGTCATAATCCGTGGTTCATCACTTCATCCTACAGATTGCTTCAGCTAACAAAGACCCACAATCTGCCCTGCTCTTTTTGTGCTCAACTTGCTTACCAACGCCCACAGGCCACAACATGCCCTTGTTTCCTGATGTATGCACCTAACCATACTTTGAAACCACACTCAAACAATGCAACGCATGGTCCACCATAAATGGAATGGAGGGGACGCTCGATGATACTTTGTATGCCATTAGTACTTAAACACATTCAGATAGTAAACTCTAACTGGTTGAGAATCACATGGTATTCGTGGAGTGAAAATGTACTGTATTAAATCTCTAAAGGAAAAAAGTAGTGCTAGCAGACCAAAATGCTCAAGGAAAATTCTATTTTTTTCATAGAAAAGAAATGATGATCCGGGAACTTACCATGTTGGCAGAGTATAAGGCTCCATAGAAACTTCAACCCGATAAAGGTCTTAGCTCATCTTTCGTTCTACTAGAGAGGTTTTGCAAGGTGTTCAAGCTTCTTTCAATTTGTTCTTCAATCCATGGGAGTCTCTTCTCAAGTTTTAATACACTGGTATGCATGATACGAACATCAACCTCCGCAAGCTTTGCAAAAGCACGCAGCAACATGTAATAATCAGCATGCACAACATAAATAAAACCACCAGTTAGTCTCCTCCTATATCGAAGATAGCCATCTGATTTCCTCGGTTTCTTTGGTGGCATGTAATGAAATCCACGATCTTGCATCTCTGACTTAATCATCTGCATTGCATCATGACCTGAAGATGCAGAAAAGCAACTTGCTTCAACAAAAGTGCCATCTCGGTAGCGGTTATTCACTCCATTTGTAATTGTCATTTCTAATACCTTGAGACTGGGACTTTACTTGCTCTTTTGGATTCTCATCCTGCAATGAATATTTTGCAGTTGGGAACATAGTCTGTGCAAGACAAGTGGAATGATGTATCATTATAACCTAATGGGCTCAGCCATAAAATCAACATGAAGACCCACCCACGAACAGAATTTCAAGGTTGAACTCATCTGTGCTGATAAACAGGCGCCGGAAATTCTCTGCAAATGACAGTCCCCACCCTCACCTGCTCCCAACCACGCAGGAGAAAGAAACAAAATTTCTCATTTCCTATTTTTTCCTTTGGTCAAAAGGTTCTCTTTTCTATTTCTTCAAACACAAAGATTGGATTTGAATTTTTACATGTTTAGTTGTAGACTACGTTGACTACTGCACATTATTTAGGAAATTTTATGATAGCAAGTTTGGCATGATAGAACCTAGTTGATGTGCTGCACTGCATACTAAGTCGTTAATACAGATTACATAGTCAAAGAACTGATCCAGAATATAATAACGGAGAACATTAATACAGAGGAAGCTTAAATAAGATAGCAGCAACTATGTTGGATACCTCAATCATGCATACTTTAAGCAGTAATCCACAATGGACACCCGGTCCCTCGAGTAGTCTGTAAAATTAGAAAACTTCAAGTCAATGTCGTACCCTCAAGAAGTAATCTCATCGGCCAAACAAAAAAGTCAGCCAAGAATATATACAATCAACCATTATAACTTGATCAAAGATATCGATGCAAATATCTACATTGGAATATAAAAATGATGCCATAGTCATAACAATCTTTTCACAATATCACACTCTCATAATTCTTCTCTCAATTAAATGACAATAAATTCTCATGGTTAACGTAACATCTTATATTCTTATTGACTTTGCAAAGTTCAAATGTCATCTTTTTGTAACTGGTGAAAATTGTAGAAAAAACTAACAAGTCCCATTTCAATGCTAGTGCGAAGTTACTCAACACCATCCATATAAACGAGAAGGACAAAAGCAAAGCTCTATCTTAATAGAAGCACGCTCCAAAGTGGTCCAATGTTCTCCACCAGTTTACCTTGTTTGCCAGTAGATGCTAATTGTATTACGTTAAGGCATTACAAGAGGAGTAATATCATGCAGTGGAAGAGACTTGTGCATTCTTCGTGAAGATTCAAAACACAGAATGATGCACAGGACCCACCTGTGCTGAAGCCTTGGTTTTACTCAACATTTACAGATCTCTTTACTTGCAAGCAGGACAGAAAGCAGGAATAAGATCCATGAAATGTGAAAAATCTATGGAATAAGATCCATAAAATGTGAAAAATCTATTAATTGCACAGGCACAAATGACCATTTGTACTTTAATTTTTTTAGCAAACTGAATTTAAACTACCTGGAGTCAGCATAAGCATGACAAAAACTGGCATGTGTGCACTAGATGGTAAAGATAAACGCGGACACAAGGCAATGACCAACCAAATTTACCATACTCAACATTGATTTTGTCATAGGTAGCTGCAACAGTGCACAACAACTCTCTCACGCCAAACTCCTCACTGTTACTGCCATCAGGCTTCATGAAATGTGCTGACTTTGTGTCAGGATCAGATCCACCAGCGTTTCTTCCTCTGTCACAAATCTTCTGCAAAGAAACATAACTTCAGTTCATTTGCATTTATTATAAATCCTATCTAACTTATGGAAAGGGACTCTATGTGGCAAACTCACCTCCCATATCCCTTGACCATTGATGTTATACAGAACTCGTAGAGACACTATTAGTATAGCCATTACACAAACCCGTGTAGGGATTCTAGCAGGATTACTAGACAACCATAGCTCTGCAGGCATTGCCCACTCAGATTTGGCACGCATGGAGAAGGATTCTATCTATCGGTAGTGACATGTCCTTGAAGCAGCGTTGAGCAATCGCGTAGAAGTTAACTGAAGGAAGCCTCAAGCCTACTCTTTGCGCTATGGATCCAGCTGTAGCTTCCAGTTGCCATGCTCCAATAACTCGCACCGGCCTGAACAGCTGCCTCATATCCAAAGGGCAGTCTTGCACTTGCAGAGAGCTCCCAAGGAGCCTGTCTACTTCAGTAAACGCTGCCACATAACGGATCTTTCCCTCCATTTCCCACCTTTAAATGTCACTTGGTAGGATGGCTTAACGGGCAATATGGCAAGCCAAGAAACAAACAGCCAATGTTGAGTAAACGGGCAGCATCATTCTCAGTGAGGGCAGAAAGGCAAACTCAACCCTGCGCCTGTCTTTTCGACGGGGTAAGATATCATCTTCCCATTCATACTTCACCTCGTCAAGTTTCTTGTCATCTGCACATAAGAGATAGATTTAAGTCAAGTTTATTCTGTTCTTCCGATTGCAACTAAACAAGAATGTAACCTGCTCACCTCCACCACCAAAACACACCTCTCTCCCTGCGGCTTCGTGGTCCGCGACCACCTGTCGCGCCCACATTCCGTCGAACACCTTGGATGCAATAACCACCGCACCCAGACGGCGGTGCCGGCAATGCCGCACACGAGCGCGCCCACCCGGTGCCGCTCCACCAGCAACTCCAGCTGCCGCTGCAGGGTCACCTGCAGTGCGGGACCTGCAGCCCCTGCACGTAGCGCCATTGGACCCGCGCTGCCAGGTCCTCGGGCTCGCCCCACGTGCCGGCGCCGTGCACGAAGTCCCGGGGCTCGCTTGGCTCGGTGAAGTCATCGAACGCGGGTGCAGCCGCAGGGGTGGGGTGTCGAATATCTAACTAAAGGTATATGTATATAAGAAATATATCATATACGAATTGTATAACACGTATTAAGAAGTTTTAGATATTACGGAACCGAATCAACGGTATCTAACACATCCAGAATCAAGAAAGTACGTATAAAAAGGTTTCGATTGGTTACCTAACTCGATACAATTAATACTCAAAACAGATTTATCTACTTGAATGTCAAGTAAGATAACTCTCTATCGATCATAGTTGGATAGGAGTCGGTACATCACCCCTATATAAGGCGAAAAGACTAAGGGAGAAGAAGGAGAGAGAACTCGAGGCAAGCATCAAGACCCTAGCAGAGAAGATATTCGGCAACTTTAGCTTTAGGTTAGATCGGATCTGATATACTCTCTGTAATAGATTTAGTCTCATTGCTTGTACTCAAGATCATCAATATACGGCAGCAACACCCCCACAGGACGTAAGATATTACTCCCATCGGAGGCTCGAGCCTGTATATATCGATTGTCTCGTCTCGTGATTAATCCCTGCACTCGAAGGTACCAAGTTAATTTACGGACACATTGTCAGGAACTAATCTTTGACAGGGGTGGGGGTGGCGGTGGTGTGAAGGGTTGGGTAGGGTGCGGAGTTTAGGGGTGGGGATGGGCTGGGTGGCGACACGGCGGATGGAGATGTTTCCGGTGGTGGGGAAGTCGTTGGGGTCGGCGGCGGTGGCCTGGGTGGAGGTCTGCATGGCGAAGCATTGGCGGCAGGAGAAGAAACCATCCTTAGCGTCGTCGGGTTTGTAGTCGTCGCCGGCGTCGCAGTACTCGCAGACCAGGTGGATGCTGCCGCCACCGCCACCGTTGTGATTGGTGGAGGCGCTACCGGGATTGTAGTCCATGGCTCACTGGCTCGGTGCCGATGATGCACGACTCTTCTGGCCTTCGGCTCGTGCTCTCCGTCGGGGATCACTGCGAGTGCGCGAGTGCAAGCGAAGCGCCGTTGAGCGAGGAGGCCGAGTCGGGAGCCGCGAGAGATGCAAAAAAATTTATTTTTACATTTCCATTTTTCAAATTTAGCAAAAATAGGTTTCCATTTGAAAAAAATGCAAAACTAGGCGTTGTTCAATGGGTGAGAGGTTAAGATGGCACTTCAGTACGGCACTAGCTTGATATGGCGTAGAACTTGTCGCTCATTGAAAGAGCGACAACTTCATGTCACCAAGTGGATTAATCAAACGAAAAGAGTCCAAGCCGATAATTTTATTAGTAAAGTTGGACATCTACGATTAACATAAAGTTCATATTTGGTTTTAGCCTCTCTGATATATCCCTCATTGCAAGGCAGTCTCACCACGTCGATACATTCCTTGAAACAACAAGGTTATGGATGATAAACGTGATGTTATAAGTGTTGTTCACGATATAGAGTTGGAAGGTGCGAACATAATGGAAAAGTTGAACACGACATAAAATCATCATTAAGGTTCGGACACATGAAAACCTCCTACCAAAATTCTCCATATAGAAAGACATCGACATCCGAGATCAGTTGGCACACCTGCACAATGGACACTCATGCCAGTATGGCAATCTCATGAGGTGGTTCCTCTAGAAATCCATGATGCATTGTTTAGATTTGACATTCGTAAATAATTAGTAAGCAAATATGAAGACCCCTAACACTGACAAAATAGTTGGTTGTGGTCCTTTATCATGATGCTAATGGAGGACAGGCGCTGGAAAAATAAACCGAATATATGATACTAACATAAGGTAGTAGCAATATATTAACTAAACTAATCCCTAAAAACATTCCCATTTCGGGACGACCCCTGTTCTCATATGGCCTCGGAACACTGTGGCCCCCTGTGCTGAGTACGTGAGCGAGTCTGGCAGAAGAACTATCCGGGAAGGCTGGTCAATGGGCATTGGAGTCACGTAGTCCTCTTGACTCTGTTATGTGCCTACATCTGGTGTGCCACCTAACAAGGAAGGCCCGATCACACCAGAGCCGAAGATGCACTCGTAAGTAGTCATGGTAGAACTGTCCCTAATGACCTACTCCAAGTACTCTGTCGACACATGTACATCTTTGAGATCATGGATATATGCATGTGGTTTATGAAGAAAAACATGTTACCAACAATGAAGAGTGGGAAATTTATGAAGTACATAATTGATTATTGTTTGTGGTACCTAAGGTAGGGACGTGAGCTGAGGATAGACCGGCATCTATGATAGAAGGCCTGGAGGAGTTGCTGCCATAGGGATCACGGGCACCGGTGAAAGACAGACTGAATGACCTGCCACCATAGAAGTGGTCACCGACACTGGTGAAAGATGGTCTGGAGGAGGTGACGCCGTAGTAGAGGTCACCGACGCTAGTGAAGGATGGCCTGAAAAAAGTGGCACCATAGTGCTCACCAGTGTACATTGGGCGTACTGGTAGGTGAGGCGAAGCCGTGAACGCCGTTGAGGTGCGAGGAGGCCAAGCAAGAGCCACTTAAGATGCCATAGCAACGTCCAACAAGGACCTACACGTGATCATCCTCAACCCCTATCTGGTATAGTATGCCCCTTTGTGAACAAATGTTTTATTAGATGAGACTAGTTATTTGTAAGCTAAATTCAGGGTAACACTAATGTTGCTTTCAATCAAATGTATTGTTAATGATTATGCCTAGTCTCTGTGCATCAAATAGGTGTCGCGCACATACAGTGCATGAGCCAGAGCCTCGGATGGTGTGTACGTGACCTGGATCCATGTCCAAGCCAGAAACCAAGCTAGGTACTCATTGTATGCCTTGTTAGAGTGTGGCCGATCCTCGTCAATGACGTCATCCAATGCCTGGTCACATCTTGCCAACCACTACTGCACATGTGATGCCCAAGTGCTAGTCGACAATGAACTCTTATGTGTCATCCTGCAAGACGAGATAGTACATGGGGTATGGTGTGACAATGAAGAAGTTGAACAAATAATTACAAAGTTACATGTGCATGTTTGCAAGAACAATTCGGGTGGATGGTAGGGTGAACTGCTAGAACTAGCCAAATTAACACACATACTCCATATCCTAAGTGCATAGGACAAACAGTCTGAAGGGGGAACACAAGTACTTCCTCATTGAAGTACATCGTCCACCTCACACCGTTGACCATGAGGTGGTCAAATTGGGCTGTGAAGTCTGGGTATGCCTGGTGTGTCTAGACACTGGACCAAGTCAGTTGTGTAGAGAATATGTGTTAGACAAATAAATAATCAATTGATGTAAGGAATGCATGCCATCTTAATAGATCTTACCCGCCGTCGGCACCACAAAGACCCTATGGTGGGTCCGTCCATGTTGTCAGGTGGAAAGGATACAGGGTGTGGTCCACCATCGGTTGACCAATGGTGAACCGCTCGTATGACCACAGCTGGAGAAGGAGCATGTAGCCAATGAAGGCAACGTTTGAATCAGATTTCATGCAACCCTCACACAAACCCATGTAGGTCACGGCTAGAACAATAGAATCCCATCTATACTAGAGGGCCTCCCCCGGTCCAGCGTCCGCAATTTCCATTGCGTACGTGATCATACTCTTGGACAACGAGTTGCCGTGTGTCTTGGTGATGTGATCCACTCGAACAACCACAACAAGTAGGCCCAAGTGCCTAGAGATTTCATTGTCGCCCGCTTGTGGGTGGATGTTCTCTTCCTATTAATTACCAAACAATAAACAATAAACTCGTAGACTGCAAACATTAAGCACATGAAGGAACATCTGACGAATAATGTACCATGAACTGAAGCAAAAAATCTTTGTAGGGTCGTGCTTCTCTAACTCAGATAACGTCCTCAATGGGGGAAGGTCATCCCTCTAGACAATGGCTCCGAACCATGCCAAAAGGTCCTCATGCTAGGTAACACCTACATCCTTCGCGCCCACTGCAGGGCCCATGCATGGTAGGGCTAGAAGGAGCGAGATGTCCTCAAGTGTGGGCACGATCTCCCCGCACGGGAGGTGAAATGTGTGCACCTCAGTCCATTACCTGTCAAAAAAGGCTGCCAGCAGGGCCCGATCGAAGTTGAAATGCATCATGGATTCTACTACCCAGAGCATAGCATCCACCTCCACGAGCCTGCAGAGCGGGAGGAGCCCAGCACTGCACAACACAAACAAAATTTACTAAGTGATGTTGTAACACCCACTTTCCAAGATTTTACAACTTCTTAAAATTTTCCAACATTAGTAAGTAGCTTCACCAGTAGAATATGTTTAAAACCTATTTTCATAAACAATCAATTAATATAGGTTATTATTTTATGTGCATTGCATGCTAAGTGTTGCTAGGAGCTAGGAAAATGCATTAGAGTTCTTTTTCTTTTTCTTTCTCTTTGGTGCTTTGAGTGAAAAAGATTTTGAAAAGGTTTTTGCAAAACTATGTAGTAAATTAGTTAAGGATCTTAATGGTTGGAATTCAAAATCATTGAATTCATCATCTATTCCATCCTTAATCATACATGATCCTTCTCTAGTTCAATTCAAATCTTATCCAAATTCTTGTTTAAATCAAATTCAAATTCCATATCTACTCCCATTCTTGTTCAACCTTATTTTTTCGTTTCTCTTGAATTCACTTCAAGCTCAATTCAAATTCAATCTCTATTCAAATTTTTCTACAAAAATTTCTTTTCTAAAACCTAGATATGACTAAGGTGCCATTGGATCCAATCCTACCCAAGCCCAAGCTCTTGACCGGCACACAAGTCATCTAGAAGGCCCAACACAAAGGATCCACGAAATCTATGGATATTCCCGGAGTCCTGAACAGCCTCATTCAAATGCAAATCTTGAAAATACCAAAGTTGTAGGCCTCGTCGAGAGCTTCGATTTGAACATATGGAAGTCCCATTTTGGTTAATGGAGCTAGGAGTTATAGCCCCTAAAATCAGTGATGCGCAAATAAGTCTCAGTTCAAACAGTTTATCTTGTGACGCTTTTTTGGAACTCAAAATGATATTTTCAGAAGTTCCAAAGAATACCAAAGTTGTATATCTTTTAGAGTACTACAATTTAGAATCTAGAAACATCCAATTTGGAGTCCTGACGATAGAGATATCATCCTCGGAATAAAAGATCTACGAAAAAGGAAATCCTAACCGACTAGAACTCGAATCCGAATCGTGTCTGGCTTGGACTCCGCCTCAACCAACCGCCCCTAGCCCTATAAATAGTTGTTTAATGTCCTCCCCTATGCCCTCAACATGCCTCAAGCCCTAGCTACCATAGTTGCCCTGTCCGTGTGCCACTGTTCACCGGTGTCACCGCCGTCACCACGCGTGATGCGCTACATCGTCGTCTCCGCGAATTCTCCTTCCCCGATCGTCAAAGCAAGGTGAGGACCCCATCCTTATCCTTCCTTACCCCTCTTTTACCATCATACTAAGTCTCTAGCTAAGTCTTAACCTCGGCCAAAGCCTGATCTACGCCGCCACGATCGTCGCCGTCGTGGACAGCTGCGTCGTCGCCGATTGATATCGACGTTCCCGGCTGACCAAAGGTAAAATCGCAATTCCCTTTCACTAGTGCATGACCCATGATGTTGCCCATTCCCTCACCAAACGATTAGTCCAGTATATCAGCCAAACCGTCAGGATCAAGGTTATCATGCCTGTTGTCCGGTTTCTTGACGCGTTTTGCGCGCGCACCGAGTTTGCTATCGCGTTCCTCATCAATCTGGAAGCCATATGGATGTACCCTATGCGTCATGACATGTCCCATGAAGTCTTCTACATGACCATAGGATCCTTTCACCTGTTGTGCAGCAACTCCACCGAAACGTGTTTGCCAATAGCAGCATGCTGCAGCCGTCACCCATCTCATCTCCGTTGATCGATCTTCCTTTCTGGGGATGGTCTGCCCAAATTCGTGCTATAAAATTGTGTTCCCGGGATATATGAACGTCTTTGTTCAGACGGTGCATCAAAATTCATAGCTAATCTTCGAAAACACGAGCATCTTTGTTGCTGCATCTGTTCAAAGTCACCACCAAACTTAGCAGCAGTTGTCATTATTTTGCCACTACCTCGGATGACCCCTTTCAAAACCAATCATACCTTTGAGTTACCCTTTCCGCTTTCTATGCCATGCTTCCCTCATTTCACTGAAATGCCACCGAAGCCCTGCATCGATGTCAGTGGCCACGCGCCCGGTCGTGGTCTTCGACGAAACCCGAGATATCGCTGCTACGTAGAGTCACCGGTAGTATCCTTAATCCAGAAGCGTAGCCTCCAACCATTTGATCCATCACGGACGGTTGAGGCTAGACCTCAGCTCACCTCTTCTTTAATCCAAGACGATTCTTGCATGGCATGCCAAGTCAGCATCACATCATCCTCTTTAGCCTAGTCAGTGATAGTCAGCCCTATACCTCTTGAACTTTGCACAATGATGTTGTCAAGTCTGACATAATGGTTGTGCAATAAACCTTTTTCTATAGGAAGATAACTCCAGTAAACCAACATTTCCTTTTCAGCCTAATCCATCTTCCGAGAACCGTTATCTTTCATCCTAACTCCAAATTAGGCGATTCTTGCATCTAATTTTTTCTCTCTAAAATCATATCCATCCAACCATAGTGTTTTGAAAGTGTTTTGATTATGTTTGGTATGTTGTTCTTAGTGTTTTTCTTTTTGTTGTTTGTCGATAGTTTTAGCAATTAGTCAATGTTCCAAAGGAGCTAGAAGGACTTCAAGTCCAAGACTTCTCTGAAGACCCAACTGAGTCGAGTGAAGACAAGTTATGTTCTTGAACATACTTATCCCAGTTTTTAAATGTTTTGTTTTATAAACATGCATGCTAATAATTTGTTGAGAATTCCAAGAGTTAGACTTTACCCTAGTTTTCCCTTATCTTCCTTATCACCTTAGTATGATTTTGGGTTATGAAAGGGTAGATGATGCTTAGCCTTTCTTTGGGATGGTAATCATGATTAATGCTCTACGAACTTGATAATGGTCCTATACAACAATGATAAAATATGATGGAATAATTTTTGTAGCAACATGGTATAGTAATTTGAGCAAGTGGTATGATGAGGCTGATGTGTGATGGGAAGTGGTAGTCTTGCTCAAATCTAAGGACCGGTTCGTGGGGTGACCTTTCTGTGTTTATAGTACAACCACAAGTCTGGTATAGGTCAAGCCTAGTCAATTAATTTTCTTACTCTCAGCCTAGTGTAGATCAGGCTGAAGAGCTGTGAATGGACAATGTCTTGGGATCCGAAATGCGCAAGAGGGGGCTTCCATTGTTGAGGTGAAATCATGCGGCGGTGAAACCTTAGCGGGTAGACATGTGCTGAGAGGAGCATTGTAGGTTTTGTAGTGATCTCCTAGCCACACACCTTGGATGTGTGCAAGTGTCTAGCTAATACAGGCAAAATAGAGACTTGGTCACTTGCTTGCAGGTGATTAAATCACGTCTTGTGGGTAAAGTATAGCCTGTGCAGAGTTAAAACTAAATATTCAGTCGTGCTCACGGTCACGAGCAACACAAAAAACCTACTATGATTATAACTTGATGGTTTGATTAGTGTGGTCAACTGTGGTGGTGGGGACCATAGTCAAGGTATGGGTCAGTCACGATGGTGGGAATTGTGGTTGAGGTGGTTAGTAGTTCAACTTTGGTGGTGGGAGCCATGGTTGAGGTGTTGGGTGTTCAACCTTGGTGATTAGAACCTTGATTGAGGTGGTCAGTTGGTTAAATCAAGATAAGTGGAATCTTAAAGTGGTCGATTGTTTATAGTCATATACTTAATTACTACTGTTTTTCAAATATTTTTACTTAAATGCTGTTTTACGCAAAAGGGCCAAACTAGCATTACCTTATCAAAGCCTTCATATGCATAATATTTTCTTCACAACTTACTAAGTACGACATGTGCTCACACTTGCTATAACCAAACACTCAGCTGGGAAAGAATTCGAAGACCTCGTGAAAGATGCATTCTAGTGAGGTGTTCTCCGTCGATTGCCTATGGAGTTATCGATGATGATGTTGAAGACTATAAGGACAAGGTTGTGACATTCTAGGCGCATGTCCCTCGGTCGGTTGCCTGCAGTGTTGTTGGGCACCAGTGGTTCTGTTCTGCTGCAGATATCTACATAGAAGACAATATATGTCAATTTTTGTAAGAGTTCGACATTTATTTCTTTAAAGTATTGGTTTTGTTACTTCACCTGTGACATCCTTATGTGTGTTAAACATCCTGGGCACACATAAGCTGCATCTGGTTTTATCCGTTAAAACCGGGTGTGACAGATGTCTTTTGCAAGGAAGAATTTAAGTACGTGAAAGTGCAAATTTAGGGATTCAACTCGCGTCCTGCCTCATGAGCTCGTCCAAAACATGTGGTTGTAGTATGGAGAGCTTGCTCCCATGCACAACGGTCAAGTAGGAGTGGTGCCTAACATCCAGCTGTGGGTCAAGCAGCTCCGGGTAGGCAAGAACCATAACTACAAATACAAAACTTAATTAGACTGTGTGAAAGATGAATTAAATGTAATATAAAAAGGCAATACATCAATTATTCGAAAAAGACAAATAGAACTTAACAAAGTTCCTTACAACATATCACTTTACATCATAAAGTGATAATAATAGTCTGGCGACAAGAATTACACACAACAATGTTTGTTACAACAATAATCATTACAACACAAATTACAACAGGAAGCAAACTTAATGAGTGGATGAAGAAGACAAACGATGAGCACGAGGATGTCTTCCATCGGAAGCTAAGCCAGAAGGACCTACTTTGGTGGCGTTGACACCTGATAAACCAACGGTACATTTCTTGTGAGTATGGCTAGTTGCGTTACACTTGCTGCACCATTTCACACAACGCCTGACTTTGGATTTGTCCATGTCATTATGAATCCTTATCATCCTACTCCACCCCATCCTCTACTCATCTTGTCAGGATCCAGGACAAACAATTTGTCCAGTCCAGGCTTCTTTGTGAATGAACCTGCAATCCCGAACCCATAAAGCTCATGGTTCCATGTGGCGAAGAGAACTTCCTTCTTGAAGTAGCTGGAGATATACCTTCGAATCCTCATGTCCATCATAGCACAAGCAGCAATACCATGAGAGCATGGCTTGGGCTTGTGCACTAGCATTGGCTTGTAGCAACTGCACCTGTCCTCAAATAGCATACACTCGCGAATAACTCTCTCATGCTTGCCCCCTCCTGCCTTTGTCCATAGACATGATTTTATACATGTGCTATGCAATACCCATAGGCTTCAACTGATGTATTTTTGTCTTCTCCATCTTGTCAGCCATGTACTGAGTGATCTTGGTCCCATATATCAGGTGAGCATTATTCATTACTGGTAAAGCTAACGCATAACGGTCCATGAAGTATTTACATGTTCCTTGCATAATGAACTCTACAACCTCGACTAGAGGCAATCCTCTCACACATTTCATCACCCAGGTGTACACTAATAGCACCTGTTCCTATCACATTTTCCCAATTTCAAAATGTTGCAAAGCCTGGGGTAGAAAAAAAGGGAGAAATACTGTGGTTACAGGATGCAATTTCATCTTCGAATAAACCTCGTAATCATAACCTCAACTAAATTTGTAGTCATAATTCCATACCTCGCCCCGTTGGTGTCGTAGAGTAGAGCACACTTCTCATTCAGCTCATTCTCAATCCACCCACTGAATGACCTGATAGCTATCCCGATCCTCCTCCTCATATCTAGATGATCCATTGGGAGGCCACACAGAGCAATGGGTACGTCCTCCTATTATCTCACTGGCCTCCATGCACGCTCTTGTGTTTGCTTCTTAGTCAGCTCATTTAGTGTCTTCCATAGGGCATTGAAATTTCGTTGATGATTCTAATAACACAACCTCTTAAACATGTTTATTAGGTTCTTGTTCTTGAATTTCCAGAAGAACTTAGCACCCAAATGCCTTATGCACCGCCAACTTTGCAAATCTAGCTAGACATGACTGATTGTGGCATCCTCTGTACCATTTTACAGTCAAGTATTGCCTTAAGAATCCCTGCATGGCAATCATGTATAATGCACACATTTGGTTGATCCTTCACAATAAGTATCCTCACACGATACATGAACCAATATCAACTACTGGTGTTCTAACTCTCCACAAAGGCGAAGGCCATCGGTTACACTTGGTTATTTCCATCAACCTCAATTGCAGTTAGCATATGACCCTTATGCATGCCAGTAAGGAAGGTCCCTTCGATGCAAAGGATAGGACGACATTGCTCGAAAGCTCGAATACATGATAAGAAGGTAAATAATGTGTGCTTCAGGACCAAGTTGCTACATCCACCGATGCGTAGTGATCAATGTCAAAGTATGTCCCAGGGTTCCTCTAAGTAATGGTCCGACGCAACCATGGGAGATTATCATACGATGCTTTATAGGTCCCGAACCTCACCTTAATTGCATTCTTCTTCATCCTCCAAGCCTTGTTGTAGCTGATAGTGTACTGGTAATCCTTCTCAATTGCCCTGATTATGAATTCATATTCATAGTTGAGGTTGTTCACAATCTGAGCATATATGACATCAGTAATAAAACTTGATGAAAGGTTCATGTGGCTCCTCTCAAGTTCATCCATCAAATAATTGTGGTCCACAATTATAGATATTTCCCAATAATCAACTCACTTTCCCTTGAAGGCGTGCACCCACCATGGGCAACCATTGTTCATGCACTTCACATCACACTCCTTATGGCTGGACTTCACAACAACAAACTGGCTCCGAAGAGATGTCACCCATTGAACCACATCATTCTTGACACCCTAGCCGGTAGTGTACCTAGCCCCTTGGGGTGCCTTGTTCTAAGAATACTTCCATGGTACTTGATTTCATTCATTCACCGCTAGGTTGTTAAAATCCAAATTGTTCCAGTCTGCAGGGACAGGAACATCGCCCTCGTCGTCCGATATGCTATATTCAAGAGCTACCTCGTCCTCCCAATCCTCCCGCTCCATCAGTTTAATTAAGTCAGAGATGAGTTCTCACTCATGTGCCTTACCAGTTGGTTCCATCGGAATGGCCGAGGAAGGCCCGACATCCGGTTCTCCAACCTTGTGTTCCACTATCTCATCCTCCTCCTCCTCCTCCTCCACATTGCCTCTACCCCTGCATCTCCCCAACTCCCTCCTTGTACCTCTATTGCACAAGCAACATAGGTGACCAACCTTTATCAATTACATCTTATAGGTACCTCATCCAAACCTAGGTTTCACTAAACGGGTACGCCTTCCAGTAAACATCATCAGTCCTACGGTTGCTCACAATGCTAATAGTCATCTCTTGTCGCTTGGGATCTAATTTGAGACCTTGCATTAACCAATCGTACAAATACCTAACACTCTTCTGTATTGGTCTAGCTATACCCTTTTACATTGAGTCAAACACGGACAGATCTACCCCTTTTGGACCATAAACAATATCCCTGTCCCCATGAAAAAAAATCATGAACTGCCACTTATCTGACATACTTGCCCACTAACGATAAAAAAACTCTACTATAATTTTAGCTAACAACACCTATATTTGCTAGATCTAAAAAATAGAACATAAAAAACACACATCTAATACTACTCTACAAAACTATGTCTAATAGTTGATAAATAATAATAGATGTAATAGTAGTGCAACTATCTTAAAAAACTAGGTCTAACATTTACTATATATTACTAAAAAAATACAAAGATCAGAATATTTACCTTCACCGAAGATGAATTCCGACAGGGCTTCGATGCTTTCTTCTCCCTCCCTTCCCCTCTCCTCTCCTCTCCTCTTCTCCTTCTACTCTCTCTCCTCTCTCTACTGCCAGCCAAATGCGCTTTGTGTAGACTTTTCCAGTGGGCCGCTGCGCACAGACGCTTGTGTCGCCTGTTGGAAGGGCGACAGGTCGACGTGGCAGCCACCATGGCTTTGCATTTAATCATTTTCCTGTTCGACCATGAGGCCCACCACCTATCGCCTGTTGGAAGGACCAGCGGGCGATATACATCTACTTTTTGCAATTTTTTCAAATGGGAGCTTATTTTTGCTAAATTTGAAAAATGAAAATATATAACAAAAATTGGTCACGATCGGTGGGCTTACGTGCGGAGGGTTCACACCGTCACCGGCTTAAACTCTCCACTAAAATACACTTATTCTAGAAAAAACCGGTTTTATGGAAACCTTATCAAGTATATGGGTCAAACTAAATTGGATTTACAGGTTCCAACTTATTGTGTTCGAAATTGTAGCGATGTTTAGAGCAGTGTTTTAAAAA
This sequence comes from Phragmites australis, assembly GCF_958298935.1. Taxonomy (NCBI): domain Eukaryota; kingdom Viridiplantae; phylum Streptophyta; class Magnoliopsida; order Poales; family Poaceae; genus Phragmites; species Phragmites australis. The sequence goes on from NC_084931.1 coordinate 17,840,131, forward strand.
AGCAGTTTAAACCTTAATTTAAGGATCAACTATGTTTGAGTGCTACCTGTCTCGCTCAGGTTTTGGTAAGTATCCAAGTTAAAATGTTGGCCGAGTTAACTCTTACTTATTTAAAGATCACCTTATGGCACTTACTAGAACTAATCGTGCAACCATTCTAAAAGAGCTCTGGATTTCGTTGTTGCATCCATTAGAAAAATCTAAAGCGTAAGTATTTTGGTAACGTGTTATATGGGGACTATAACTTTTATGTTATTTAATCAACTAATCCGTTTATACAATAAGCTTAATATGCAATGTCTTTTTTGAATAAATGTGAATATGCAAAATGTTGGACTTGTTAGAATGATGGTTTAGAAGAGGGGGAAAAACCCCACATCAGATCAGAAACCGGCCGTCAGGCAGGGCAGGCAGCATGTCGTCCTCCAAAGACGCCCCCTTGAGCCCTCGATCCCAGGTACGCGCCCGCCCTTTTCCTTCCTCTCGCAATCTCCATGCTCCGATTTCTTCCGATTCGCGATCTGATCGGTGAATCTCTCTCCTCTCCCCTCCCCCCGCTCGCGCCGGCAGCTGGCGCTGAGCTGCTTCGAGGAGCTCCTGGACTGTGCAGTGGCGGACGTGGCGTCGGAGTGCCACCGCATCGCGCGCCTCGGCCTGGACCGCAGCGTCGACACCGAGGAAGAGGAGCTCTGCGTCTGGGCCGAGCGCGCAGCCGCCGCCGCCGCCGGAGACCTCCACCCTGGGTCCGGGTCCGGCGGGGGTGGCGAGGAGGGCGGCGGGAGCAAGGGCGGGGTTGACGTGTTTGGTCAGACGCACCCCGCCATCGCCGCCGACGTCGTCGAGTGCATGAACTGCGGCCGCCATGTCGTCGCAGGCCGCTTCGCGCCGCACCTCGAGAAGTGCATGGGCAAGGTAATCCACCACCATTCCCGGTCCCTGTGGATCTCAGTTACTTCGTTCAGTCGTTTAGCTCCGAGCCTCCTCCTAATCAATGCTTACACCGTTGAACTGGTACTGACAGAGAAGGCTCGAATTGGGATTTTTCTTGGAATCGAATGGACTATGCTTGCTGAGCTGTGTGTTATGTGCTGATCTTAGTGACGTTCATATGTTAGGTTCATTGTTTCCCTCATGGATTTGGTATGATCAAGTAATCTGAGTGAGAACCATTGCACTGCTGTTCTATGAGCTTTTGTCATTGGCAGAACAAAGGTTCTTGACCCTTCCAATTGTGGCCGTGATTGCTGCAGGTGTTCACTGGAATTGCATTGTCCTGTGAGGTGACATATCAATACAAAACATCCAGCCAGTTAATTCAGTTTTGGGGATGTTCTTAAACACATTTGCATGCAGATAGAAGGAATTGCAGGTGAACTGAGAAGCCCTTAACTATAATGAAAAAGTTAGATTCAACCATTAAACTATTGAATTGTTGAATTAGGCTCTTGATTTACTAACAAAAGGTTGAGTTCAGACCTCTGAACTCTGTACAGTTCAGTTCAACCCCAAACTCTACGATAGAGTTGACTCAAGCCCTTCTGTCAGCTAATCCACCTTCTGTCTAGCGTTACTGCCGATTTGGCTAAGTAACTAATTACTTGTTCTATGTATACCTGTGATGTATTGTTTTACTGGAAAAGGCTATGTAGTGCAAACTGCCAGGTGGCAAGACAGTTACTAAAAGTCGCTTGCCTTTTGCGTCATTACAGTAACTTCAGAGTTCAAAGTAATGTATTCATTAACACGATTCCTAGAGTTTAGTCGCTTGAAAACTTAAAAGTTTTCAAGCTATCTAAAAATTCAGGCGCCTAAAGAATAGCATCCCCCATTCATTAAAGGTCTCAGACCATTTAATTTCAAGCTATCTAAAATAAGGCAGTTTAAACTTTCAAGCCAAAACGTTAATTATGTGAAATTATTTCTACGTGTAAACAGTATATGTTTGGTTGATCCACTGGTTAGTCTTTAGTCTTTACCAAATCATCATTATGAACTGTTTCATATGCCATGTACAAAAAACCATTAGTCCCAATGGAAGAAATTTGACAACTCTGCCACAGATTTTACTATGGATAACGATTACCCTGTGAGGTCAAATTGTAATGATATGTTAATATAAAATTTATTGAACTCCATTTTTTTTCCTAAATTTCTGTAATTTCTGGATTGCTCTTTAAATAAAGAGAGAGTCCCTTGTTTAGTACTACTTTGAGTGCCAATCCCCTATTTACCATCACTTTTTGTGTTCTCTCTTAGCTAGCCAAGAGTCCAAGCCTTTGTGAGGTTTCCACGCCATTTCATTTCCGTCTAACAGATGGCAGTCAGCTGTTAGGTAGTGCTGGAAAGGCAAATCTACCTTTGAAGGTCATATGCCTAAATTTGGCATTGATCGGGGGTTGCTGAGTCCAAGATATGATCAGATGGCGCCATATAATTCTGCAACACGATCAACTGATGGATTCATGGTCAACTTTTTCTATTGGCTGATGGAGTTAGCACTAAAGAGAAATGGCATGGAAGGTAGAAGTAGGACGCAACAAAATTTTTATTTGGCAGAGGCTGGGCTACATTTGTTGGTACATTAGGGCTTAACATTAGAAAGCATGGCATATAATATATGGGGTATTTGCAAATTTGCCACTGGTTTTTTATTTTTTGCAAGAATGCTACTCGAATGAAGTTCTGGTGGTATTTTTGCAGTTTTCTAGTAGCAAGTTTACAATAACGGTTCAAAGTAGTGGCAAATTTGCAATTGCCCCATAATATATTGGATGCTTTTTGAGAAATAATGTGGGTCGTTGACCCCACAACTATTACATAGATCGACCGCTGTTTCAGGAATTTGCTTAAATTGTTTTAATTTCTGCTCTCAGTTACAATTATGATCATTGTCCAAAGATTTTATTCATCAATCTGACCTTTGTGCACCTGATTCAGTTTCCAGCATTATAATTGACTCTTCACTATTTATTGGGCTGATTAAAAGTTGATTACGGACTTCTGTTTGATTTTTGGTGCAAATCTAGATTATGCTGATAATGACATGACAATATCTAAATGAAACCATCTGTATCTTAAATCACATTAAGAGGCTAATTGAACTCATAATGTTGGAACGGGATAACTCAGATGCATCAAGCAGTTGGTATGAACCGGCTTTCATTACACTTCATATCTGAATTTGCATTCTTCATACCATGCCGAACTGTCTAATATGAATTATTATGGTAAGTTTTTTTTTTTTTTTTTTTTTTCCTGTTGGGACCGGATGAAAACATAACAGAATCCTCTAGTATGCTTCAGCCAAAAACAAAAAGGCCTTAAAAGAAATCCATAAGAACATCCGTAGTTCCATACAGAATTGGAGATCATCATCATCTCAAGAAAAGGAAAAAGTCCATTTTACAACCCTCAACTATGAGCTCAGTCTGGTTTTCAACCCTCGACCATGAAACCATTCACTTTTCAACCCTCAAATGTTAAAGCTGTTCACTTCAACCTTGGCTCAAATTTAGAGTGGTTTTGGGTGACATGGCCTGATGCTGGATCGTTTCCTTTTCTTTATTTTTAAGGATTAATTTTGTGAAGCTCTTTATCTCAATTCAGTACCAGTGGCTGGGATAGTTTCCTTTTCTTTTTGCTTTTGGGACCTATCTGGACCTTGAGGCTTTCTAGTTCTTGATTTAATCTAGTTTGCTAGTTGGACGTTCGAGAAAAAAAGTTTGCTAGTTGGAGATAGCTTCATGAAGATGTAGTAGCATTCTCGTCATGTTTATATTTTATTGTTTTTCTATGATGATGATGTGTTTGCTCCACCTATTTCTTGGTTGGAACTAATATTTCTAGCATGAAGAAAGTTAATTTCTATACTAGCTCTTTAGGGAAAATAGGTAATATGCTGCAGCAATGTATTGTGATTTGTGCATGCATTTGATTCACTCACGTCTAGCTTTTCTGTTCATTTCTATTTCAGGGCCGCAAAGCTCGAACGAAAACCACAAGAAGCAGTACAGCTGCACGGACCAGAAACTGCAATGGAAGCACAGCTTCTTCATACTCTCCATACTCCATCGCGGTGAACAGTAACAGGGCGAGCGTTTCTAATGGCGTGCCTGATTGCGGCGGTGGCACAGGAGGGGATCACAGCAACCATGCACCGTAGGAGTCGTAACCCGGCTGTGCTTCTGCCACCTGACCACATTTTGTTGATAAATGTGGTCTGCGACCGCGAGTACCTCTCTGGTCTTCCTTGAACGTGAGAAGCCATGCGCTGAGGTCAAAATCCTCTTTGAATTAGTCTCCGAAAACCAATCGAAAAGATCACCTGCTGTCTTGTTGATCAATGGATTTTTCACCTTTTGTACAGCTTGCTTCTATAAGTTACAGTTTTTTTTCTGAAGGTCAACATCCTCTGCGAATTAGTCTCGGAAAACCAATCGAAAAGATTCAGTAGTTATAGTTCATTCAGGCAAGTCTTTTGACATCCGGGGACTGGCAGTTATATGCGACGTCACTAGTAGTTTTCGGAGAAATGCTTTGTGGAAAATGGTGCGTGCGTGCGTGCCGTCCTGGTACCACACCTCGGTTGTGGCATGGTTTGGACTCTGCACTATATCTTAAATTTATCAAGTGATTCAGATTAATCTTTAATAGCAAAAATATAACCTTATTAAGAGAAATCATTAGTGAATATAAGAAAAGAATCGTAATCATCCACTGATGCTATAGAAAATGACTACAAATAATAGTATGAATTAATTTTAATAGTTCTATTGTTAGGAGAATGGTATAACGTCAGTCCCTCTATTGACTTTGGCCACGTCAGCCACCCCAAACAAGAGGTAGTAATGCTAATGCCGTGTTAGAGATGTCTTCACTGTACTCCACAGGGATAAGACTGAAGGTCATACGACGGAGAACAGAAGATCCGGAGGTGCAAGTGACGATCCTAAAGGGAACATGTAGCCCGAAGGGCGGAGACGATGGCGAAGCTCGGAGGGCGAAGGGCGAGGACCTGGAGGCCGAAAGCACCCCATCGGGAGGCATGGGTAAAGAACGGAGCAAAAGGCCAACCATGACAAGGTGAAGAATCCATAGGAGAACCCTGAGGTGATCATAATCAACTGAAGGGAGACCTGAAGGCAGTTCGCCAGCGTCCGAAGGGTTGGCCATTGCATGCGGTTGTGGACACGAGGCACATCCTAGTTGATATAATATTGTAATAGTGTATTAACTGTAATACCACTGGAATATTCTAGGGAAACAGAAGCATTAATGTAATGGTGATTGAGATGGTTGAGTTACGGCTATAAATACCTTTACCCAACTATTGTGAAAGGAATGAACAATCAATACACCACTTATTATTAGTCAACTGTGTGAGCATTGTTCTCTATGTTGTGATTAAGATCCCAACATTTGGCGTTGTTCGTGGGGATCAAACCCATGACCACGTAGTGATCCCTCATGCCACCGAAGACTAGGAAGTAGAAAGTGCAGGAGGTGGAAGATGTCGAAGGTGGTTCGGTCACCCCTTCGCAACGAGGAGAGGCCACATCGGCCAAAGGGGCCGAAGCTTTAGCCGAGGCCCCACAGAGTTGAAGCACTTGGAGAAGGTAGAGATGGAGTAGGCGGAGCGACCGCACTGAACGTTCAAGAGGATTGTGCGATCACACCGGATGTTCAAGAGGACCATGCGACGTACCAGACATTCAAGGGGACCACAGGCCCAGTGCCCACAAAATCAACAACACTCAATACATGAAACAAGTGGAGAAAGCAAACAAGCATATACAAGAGCTACGCGAAGAGCTCAGGTCCCTCCATCAGCGCATGTCCTCCCAGCAAGGACCTTCTGGGGGACTCAGCGAAAGTAGTGACCCAGAGGTGGCTTATCGGCAAGAGTCAGAGGAACCTATCTGACTATGGGCAATAGACCAAAATTCTCCGCTGTCTCTGGGTCTACAAATGCGACCGTGGCCTTTGGGATTCAAGATGCCATGACTGCACTTGTACAATGGAAAAACTGACCCAAAGGAGTTCGTAATGAGCTTCAAAGCCGTGGTGGAGTCCGCCGAGGGAGATGATTCGACCATGGCTAAGGTCTTCATCCTTGCCATCAAGGGGATCTCTCTCGTGGTATACTTCCCTCCCTCCGGGGAAAATATACTCTTGGGAGCAGCTTCGGGAAGCATTATTCTCGCATTTCCAAGGCAACTACGCAGTTTCGATCATCGTTGGGGATCTATTTGCAGTAAAGCAGAAGGAGGGTGAAAGCTTAAAGGATTTCACCCATCATTTTGTGCGAGTGAAGTGCCAAGCGAAGGATCTCAGCGATGACATGGTGATGGACACGACATGACAGGGGCTTTGGGCAAGGGCACTAGCATCGCGCCTGGCACAGAAGCCAATCAAAGACGTCAATGAGTTGTTTACCAAGATAGAAGAATATTCGAGGGCAAAAGACGATGACCTTCAGTGGCATGCCACCAAGCCACCTTCGGAGGCCCGAAGCCACAAGACGAGCGAGGAAAGTGGACCTCGTAGGAAAGAAAGGGATGAACACCTGAAGGGCTCTCACCGGTCCTCAAATAAACACAAATCTCACCATCACTTCCATCAATCAAGGGGCCACAAGCGAAGTTGCTTAGCGTTGAGGAGGATCAAGACAAAAACGGGCAAAGAAATGGGAGCTCAATGAGGGGCTGTGGGCACGACATTGAGTGCCAAGACCACTTCACTGCTTGGTGCATAGTGAGGATGTCGGCAATACCACTAAGTCATGCCCTCATGTCGTGGTTTTGGAGGAAGGGATGAGCAGGCAATCTTCGGGACCTTATGGCTCCGAACCTTCTTATGATCCCCGAGTGATGCACCATATGGACACGCGAAGTAGCCCAGCCTCTGGGTCCCTCCAATGGCTTCTCACCCAGCTTACTACCCCACGGCCTAGACCGAAGCGCCCCCCTCATGTCATTCCTAGACACATGAGTTGCCACTGCCGTCACCCAGAATGGCCATCAAAGCTCCCTTGAAGGGGGCAAGGTTAGTCCAGAACGTGGAAGGAGCTAGGAATGTGACATTGGCTATCTCCGGAGGATCAAGTTATGACTTCGACTCCAAAAGGCAATGAAGGGAGTATGTGCAAAGGGTCAATCATGTGGGAACATGTCCCATGATCGTAAAGTCTCGATGGTCTCACCAGTCAATCACTTTTTCTCAAGAAGACATGTGAGTACTCGATTACCCTCACACGTATGCTTTCGTCATTTCTGCAAACTTTTCGGGTCCGAGGGGCACTGAGTACTAATAGATGGGGGGGGGGCAGTCAGATCTTTTATTTGTAGAAGCCTTTGATCAAATGGTCTAGGAGCCACTTGCAACATGCAGGGACCCTACTGCAAGGCTTCGGAGGAAGGCCTATTGAAGTTCTCGGGTGGATTTTGCTCCTGGTAACCTTGGGCGAGGGAGGGGATGCGCGGATAGTAAAACATTCTATTTAATACGGTGGATGTTCCTTATCAGTACAATGCCATCTTCAGGAGATGAACACTATCTAGCTTAGGCGTAATCATCCATCATGGCTACCTATGCATGAAGATACCAGGACCGAACAGAGTTATTTCTATCTAGGTGATGAGTCCATGGCTGCTTCGGATACAATCAATATCGTCAATAATCCTCAAATCATACAAGGTCCAATTATAAGAGCACGTGCACAACAACTAGACCACCAGGTGAACTCGTTTCTCGCTGTTCATGTTTCCTTGGATGGATTACTACTAAATTCTTGTGATGTTTTATTACTTAGGAATGTGAGAGAAGTACTACAACCTTACCCGAACGTCACCCCTTGAAAGCCAAGTCTACTCAATCTCGATACTGAGCTCTAGTCGAAGTCAAGGACATGGTTGAAGTCGTGCTCGTGGTCGAGTCTCAAGACAGCACGTCAGTAAAACGGGCATAACTCTCTCATACGAAGTCTATTTTAGGCAATCTTGGATATTCTGGAAAGCTTACGACAAGCCCTTTCCAACGGATATGAGCTCGACTAAATATTCTTTATGGTGTAGTCAGAGCCAAAGGAATAAGGTGATGCATCACCGTTTTGGACCCTGTCGGGTTTTGTAATCGTGTTAAGGTCGGAGTCCAGGTTGTGCACGTCTCTTTCCATGGCTGCACAACCCTAGGTTGACCCCGTCATGTCCCCCTGTAAAAATACTGTAGCCATATACGTTTATACCCCTGCTCTTCAGAAAAAGTCTGTGACCCATATACCTCTTTCGATTTAGAAAAGTCAGTAGAAGAGTTTTGAGTTTGTGTCATTCGCAAAAAAAAAAGCAAGCAAGAAGCAAAGAGTGCCAAAATAAAAAGAAAGAAAGAAAGCAAAGAGTGCAAAAAAAGAGAGAAAAAAAGAGAAAATTAGTTTGCATTGTGAATTTTGTTTGTATTGTGCTTGTGTCTGATATAGTCTTCAGCTTGCTTGAGCTAGTTCTAGGAACGTGTTCGGGCCAGCAACTGTTGTGAGTACTGTGGACTTTTATTCAGCTTTGCTAATCTGATTTCATTAATTGCTATTCCTTGCTACTCAATATTGCCTGTCCCAGCAACACCTTCTCTCGATCAGAACGGTATCTTCTCTTGCAACTACCTCACTCGCACTCGATAAGGTATCATGAACCAGCCACCGATTGTGCCAACTGCCGTGATTGGTAAGAACACTTGCAAGAGCATAGTAAGACGCTTGAGAGTGTGTGACTCCACCTCCACCACCTAGTAGTCGATAGGGATAATTTATCTTTCATTATTTTCTATCTTCGACTAACTATGGCAGGAGAAGCATCGGGCACGAAAGAGTATGTTTTGAGGGAAGAACTCACAATGTTGCTGGATGATTATCGGCAAACTATTAATGACGACTTCGACAAGAAGCTTATGGGAACCAATACCGCATTGCAGCGACTCAATGAAAGCATTGCAATGCTCAATACATGCTTTGATCGATTGGTTAATCCGCCACTGAACAATAGTCGAGTGGATCCTCATGGTGCAGCCTATAAACAAAAGGAGTCCATCGCGGATGATGAAATTTTAAAATAAGAACGTGACACCTTTGATGAACGACAAATGAACCGATTGAACTTCAACTGTCAAGGTATGAGAGGTAATAATTTTCAGCAACATAACCCATGTATTAATAATGATCCATTTGCTAAGGTTAAGTTTACTATACCATCTTTTGAAGGTGCTTATGATACTGAAAGGTATTTAGATTGGGAGATGATGGTAGAACAAAATCTTAATGCTCATTTAGTTCCTGAAGTGCATAGAGTTACGCAAGCCACTAGTAAATTTAAAATTTTGCAATCATCTGGTGGAATAGGGTATGCATTGACGGATTAGCGCCTACTATATAGAATGCTTTAAAGGTTGCTATGCATAATAGATTTGTTCCACCCTCTTTTAAACGTGATTTGCATAAGAAATTGCAGCGCTTAAAACCAAGGTGATAGATCCGTAGAAGAATATTATCAGGAGCTTCAAATTAGTATTTGCGTTGTGATATTATTGAGGATGAAGAGGCTGCAATAGCACGCTTTTATGGAGGGTTAAGGTGTGAAATTCAGGACATAGTTGATTATAAAGAATACAATAGTATTTCTAGATTGTTTCAACTTGCATGTTTGGCAGAAAAAGAATTGCAGGGATGACAACAAAGACCAATGAGCAATTTTGGAAGCATGACCACTTCAAAATCAACACCAAGACAAGTTAAAATAGCCCCACGTTCAGCTACATGGTCTGTTGCCCAATTCTCGAGTAGGGCGCGTTCAGCAGTACCTTTGACATTGTCACACTCTCCCGAGGTAAGCAAATTCGTAAGTGTGCAGGGTCCAGCCAAGAGCTCTTCTTCGATTGCTTCTACAGGGCGATCGACCAGGATTGTATGCCACCGATGTAAAGGAATAGGTCATGTCATGAAGGATTGCTCAAGTCAGCGAGTGTACATTGTAACAGAAGATGGTGGATATGTAAGTGTTAGTGATGTGGAGGATGAATATGCTCTTGTAGATAACGATGCAGGTGACGAGGATGGACGTGAGACGGATATCGACCATGAGGAAGTGTTTGATGCCACTGCCACAGAGGATTATCAGATCCTTATTATGCCGCGAGTGTTAAGCACTCAAATGGAGCAAGCAGAACAGCTACAACACCACAATTTATTTTGGATGTTCCTCATAGTCAAAGATTATCGTGTTCGAGTCATTATTGATGGAGGAAGCTGCAACAACTTGGTAAGTTCAAATATGGTCAAGAAGCTTGCCTTGTCGCAAGAAACCATCCTCACCCTTATCATATTCAATGGTTCAACAACAGTGGTTAGGAGAAGGTAATGCAAATAGCTAGGGTGTATTTTTCTATTGGTTCATACCATCATTGTGCTGATTTTGATGTAGTTCCCATGCAAGCCTGCTCTCTTTTGCTAGGACGACCATGAGAGTTTGATACTGATACAACACATCATGGTAGAAGTAATAAGTACACCCTTATGTATAAAGGAAAGAAAATAACTTTTTTGCCTTTAACCCCTACTAAAATTGTGAAATGTGAACAAGAGATGGCTAAAAATAAGATAAAAGAGTTTGAGAATGAATCTAAAAATCAGCAAGTAGCGAAAAAAAAAATTCCACCCAAAAGGGAGAAAGCAACAACAACTTCTAAGTCCGATGGAATTAAAATAAAAGGGTGTGTTATACTTGCTACTAAATCTGATCTTGCTAAAATTTATGCTAATAAGCTTCTATGCTATGCTTTGATATGCAAAGAGGCCTTAGTTTCACTCGATAATATATCTAGCTCTTTGTCTCCTGCTGTTGCTAACCTTTTGCAGGGGTTTTTGGATGTATTTCTAGCTAAAGTTCCCCTGGGATTACCACCAATTCGAAGAATAGAACATCAAATTAATTTAATTCTGGGAGCAATTTTGCCAAACTGTGCTGCATATAGGACCAACTCGGAAGAGACTAAGAAAATTCAGCGACAAGTCCAAGACCTTTTGGATCACGGGTACGTACAAGAAAGTCTTAGTCCTTGTGATGTTCATGTTCTTTTGGTTCCTAAGAAAGATGGTAGTTGGCGTATATATGTTGATTTAGAGCTATTAATAATATTACTATAAGATATCATCACCCTATCCCTATGTTAGATGATATGCTTGATGAGCTGAGTGGTTCTATAATTTTCACTAAAATTGACCTGTGAAGTGGATACCACCAAACTAGAATTAAACTTGGAGATTAATGGAAAACTGCGTTTAAAACTAAGTTTGGCTTGTATGAGTGGTTAGTAATACTTTTTGGGTTAACTAATACACCTAGTACTTTCATGCGATTGATGAATGAAGTTTTACGTGCTTTTATTGGAAGATTTGTGGTGGTATACTTGATGATATCTTGATTTATAGCCAGCCACATGAGTCACACTTTGATCATCTACATGCTGTTTCTAATGCTTTGAGAGATGCACTTTTGTTCGGTAACCTCAAAAAGTGCATCTTTTGCACGGATCGAATATCTTTTCTTAGCTATGTTGTTACTCCACAGAGAATAGAAGTGGATGAAGCAAAATTGAAGCCATAAAAAGCTAGCCAACCCCTAATACTGTTACTCAAGTGAGAAGCTTTCATGTTTTTGAGGGTTTCTATCGGCGCTTTGTGCGGGATTTCAGCACCATTGTTGTCCCATTGAATGAATTGACGAAGAAATGAGTGGTTTCAAATGGGGACCTATACAAGAAAAAACCTTCAAGTTACCCATGTTCCTTTACTCTAATTCCCTGATTTTGGTAAGACCTTTAAACTAGAATGTGATGCTAGTGGGATTATAATTGGAGGCGTGTTAATTTAAGAAAGTAAACCTATTGCTTATTTCAGCGAGAAATTAAGTGGGCCAAGTCTGAATTATTCTACCTATGATAAATAATTGTATGCTTTAGTTCGTATACTTGAAACTTGGCAACATTATATATGGCCTAAAGAATTTGTTATGCATTCTGATCATGAATCACTGAAACATATTAAGAGTCAAGCTAAATTGAATAAACGACATGCTATATGGGTCAAATTTATTGAATCTTTTCCATATGTTATAAAACATAAGAAAGGAAAGGACAATGTGATTGTTGATGCGCTTTCTAGACGTTATACCATGTTATCTCAACTTGATCATAAGATTTTTGGTTTAGAGACCATTAAAGATTTATATGCTGCTGATTGGATTTTAAAGAAGTGCTTGAACATTATAAAGAAGGGAAGACATGAAATAAATATGTATTGAATGAAGGATAGCTCTATCGTGCTAACAAGCTATGCATTCCAGCTAGCTTTATTTGTCTTTTGTTGTTACAGGAGGCGCATGGAAGAGGATTGATGGCATATTTTGGAGAAAAAAGACTGAAGATGTGCTGGCTGTTCACTTCTTTTGGCTAAAGATGAGATGAGATATCGAACGCTACGTGTCCCGATGCACCACTTCTAATAAAGCTAAGTCTCGCTTGAATCCACATGGTCTTTACATACCTCTTCCTGTTCCTAGTGCATCATGGGAGGTTATTTCTATGGATTTTGTTTTAGGACTGCCTAAGACAATAAGGGGGAGGGATATCATATTTGTAGTTGTGGATAGATTTTCTAAAATGGCATATTTTATACCTTGTCACAAGAGCGATGATGCTACAAATATAGTTGATTTGTTTTTTAGGAAATCGTTTGCCTACATAGAGTGCTTAATACTATCGTCTCGGATCATGACACAAAGTTTTTGAGTCACTTTTGAAGATCACTTTGGAATAAATTAGGGACGAAACTGCTGTTTTGTACTATATGTCATCCCCAAACTAATGGTCAAACAGAGGTTGTCAACCGCACATTATCAACCATGTTACGGGCAGTTCTAAAGAAGAATTTGAGCATGTGGGAAGAGTGTTTACCGCATATTAAATTTGCTTACAACAGGTCGGTACACTCCACCACCAAGGTAAGTCCGTTCCAGGTAGTGTATGGATTTAATCCCCATGCTTCTATTGATTTACTACCTTTGCCTGTTTTTTGAAAGACTTAATTAAGATGCTAAGTAACGTGCTGAATTTATTCTTAAGTTGTATGAAACAACTAAAAAGAATATAGAGAGCATGACTGAAAAGTATAGGATTACTGGAAGTAAAGGTAGGAAGGAAATAAAATTTGAACCGGGTGATTTAGTTTGGTTGCATTTGAGGAAGTATAGGTTTCCAGAACTAAAAAATCAAAGTTGATGTCTAGAGCTGATGAACCATTTAAGATGATTGAGATAATCAATGACAATACATACAAATTGGACGTACCTGTTGATTTTGGGGTTAGTCCAATATTTAATATTTCAGATTTGAAGCCCTACTTGGGAGAAGAAGACGAGCTTGAGTCGAGAACGATTCTAATTTAAGAGGTGAGGATGATGAGCCCATGGCTCCTTCAGATATGATCAATACCGCCAATAATCCTCAAATCATACAAGGTCCAATTACAAGAGCACGTGCACGACAATTAGACCACTAGGTGGACTCGTTTCTCGTTGTTCATGTTTCCTTGGATGGATCACTACTAAATTCTTGTGATATTTTATTACTTAGGAACGTGAGAGAAGCACTACAACCTTACATGGATGTCACCCCTCGAAGGTCAAGTCTACTTGGACTCGAGGCTGAGCTCTAGTCGAAGTCGTGGATGTGGTCGAATTCGTGGTCATGGTCAAGTCTCAAGATAGCACGTTAGTAAAACAGGCATAACTCTCTCATACGAAGTCCGTTTAGGCAATCTTAGACATTCTGTAAAGCTTACGACAAGCCCTTTCCAATGGATATGAGCCTGACCAAATATTATTTATGGTGTAGTTAGAGTCGAAGGAATAATGTGATACGTCACTGTTCTGGACCCTATCGGGTTCTGTAATCCTGTCGAGGTGGAAGTCCAAGTTGTGCACGCCTCTTTCCACGGCTGCACAACCCTAGGTTGACCCACTCATATCCCCCTATAAATATACGGTAGCCGTCATAATTTAGGCTCGTGTTTAGCTTAGATTATTCTGTTTTAGACAGTTTCACTATTTATCAGTTTGTTGAACCCCAAACTCGAGTACTTCATTGTTAATTAGCAATATTTAGATTGCATCTACCTGTTCTTACTTGTGTTCTCGATTCTCTTGCAAGAAAAGCCTTCTTGGCGAGGTCAACTGCGTCTTGGCACGGTTAATAACCACGATGATCTGTTATTGATCTGTTCTATTCGAAGCCTTTTGATCATCAACGTCGAAGCTCCACCAATCGACTTATCATATTACCTTTCGGAAGATCGGGCAAACTCACATCAAGTCTTATATACGGGGCAACTCTCATTAATTATAGATCATCCTCCTATAACATCCATTCACCTATGCAACTAGTGCAAGGGGTAATATCGAGAATTTCCCATTTAAGCAAATTTGGATGTATGGTTTATGTGCTAATACCGCCACCACATCGAACCACTATGGTACCTTTGTGGAAAGTTAGAGAATATGTCGGTTATGGGACTGCGTCCATAATCCAATATTTAGAACCAACAACTGGAAATTTGCATACGACCCGCTTCGCTGATTGCATTTTTGATGAAAATAATTTTCCATCATTAGAAGGAGGAAATATACCCTTGGCTGAAAAATATCGGGAAATTATTTGGTAGGCCGAAGGAATTGCGGCATATGATCATCGCTATAGTGAACCAAATGAAGAAGTATAGAAAATTATCGTTTTACAAAAAATAGCAAATGATCTGTCTGATCATTTTTTGATTTGAAGAGCATCACTAAGTTGCATGTGCCTGCACATAATGCACCAGAAAGTGTAGAAGTACCAAAAGAAGGTACCCCTCATCTTGTCCTAGGAGCTCGGAAAAATAATAAAAGGACAAGAAATTCAGTTCCTCAAGTCTCAAATAGCCGGAGACGTCTGATGAAAATGGGGAATGAGAGCTTACCACAATCGATCATAAAAATACCCCAAAGAAAAAAGAAAGGAAGCCAGTTAAGACGTGGCGATGGTATGGAATCTAAGGAAGTAGGCATACTGGATTTTAATCTTCCCACGCAGGAAGAAACGAGCGAAACTGCTCGTGCTAAAATCGATACTAGTAAACTAAAGGACCTTGCTCCTATAGTAAGAAATAATGAAGAAGCACCTGAAAGTGCACCTAAAAGAAATAATGAAGAGCAAGATGAGAAAGCACCTGAAAGTGCAATCTATGATGAAATAGCAATGAACTATGTGAATTCATGTGAATTCTGGAATAGTGCAACCACAATAGATAACATATACTTCGCAAATAAAATTGTCACAGTTGTAGATCATTACCCTGAGCCCGCATCGCTTACTGAATGTAGAATGAGATCAGATTGGGAAGACTGGTACAGGGTAATAACAATTGAACTGTTGTCCCTAAACAAAAGAGAGGTTTTTGGGCCAGTATGCCGCACACCTCCCAACATGAAACCAGTAGATACAAGTGGGTTTTTGTTGGTAAGAGGAATGAAAGGAATGAAATTGTGAGGTACAAAGAACGACTAGTTGCACAAGGTTTCACTCAACGATCAGGTGTTGATTATGAAGAAACATATTCCCCCGTGATGGATGGTATTAACTTTATATATTTAATCTTGATGGCAGTCAACCTGGAGATGACAATTAAACTTATGGATGTTGTGACCGCATATCTTTTATGGGAGCCTTAATTTGAACATTTATATAAATGTACCTGATGGAATACCATTGCCGAATCAGGATAGAAGAAATAGACATCTTTATAGCGTATAATTGAAGAAATTGCTATATGGGTTGAAACAGTCAGGTCCCATAATGGATTTTTGCATATGAAGATGATCTGAATGTCATAGGTATAGAAGAAGAAATAGAAGAAGCAAACTTACACTTGAAGTTTGAATTTGAAATGAAATATTTGGGTCAAACCAAGTTTTACTTAAGCCTGGTGCTAGATCATGTGACAGATGGAATTTACGTACATCAGTCAAACTACACTTAGAAGGTGTTTGGTTTTGAAAAATCATTTCCCTTTAAAACCCCTATGGTCGGAAGGTCATTGAAATCAGATCAAGATCCCTATACACCTAGAAAAGAGGGGGAGGAAGTATTAGGACTGGAATTTTTATACTTATGTGCATTAGGTGCGTTGATGTATTTGACTAATTGTATTAGGGTAGATATAATGTTTGCAGTAAAGCTACTTGCATGATATAGTGCAGAACCGACTAAAAGGCATTGCAAGGGCATAAGGATATTCTGCGTTACTTGCAATGTAGCAAAGATATGGGTCTGCTCTACAGAAAGATTCAGGACCTAAGTCCGGTTGGATACATAGATACTAGGTATCTGTCAGACCCGCATACAGCAAAATCACAGTCAGGCTATGCTTTCCTATGTGATGGAACTGCAATTTCCTGAAAATCATCAAAGCAAAGTCTTGTATCTACTTCGATGAATTACTCAAAAATAATAGCTTTATATGAAACCGCACAAGAATATGCATGGCTTAGAAGAGTGATCAATTATATCCAACAGTCATGTGGTTTGAACACTACTAACACTTCCACCATTATCCATGAAGATAATGCAGCATGTGTCGCACAAGTGCAATTGGGATATGTGAAAAGTAACATAACGAAGCATATCAGCCTCAAGTTCTTTTATGCTCATGAATTACATAGAATGAATTAAATAAAGGTAATGAATACCAAATCATATGAAAATCTTACAGATTTATTCACTAAGTATCTCCCTACATCTAGTTTTGAAAGATATGTTCGTGGTATTAGGATGATAAGCCTTACAGAGTTGCACATTTTAAAAAGAGAATTTTCACATAATACCGATATGAGGAATTAAATCTTAGTAAAAACGATTAAATATCCAAAGTCAATAATGAAGATTATACGAAGTATTTTTGGTGGATTGCACTCTTTTTCTCTTAGATGAGTTTTCCGTAAGTTTCTCATGTTAAGGTTTTTGATGAATCAATTTGTGTGATCATGTCGCGAGCTATGTACTATTTTTCTTAATTTTTCTACTAAATTTATAATAAAGACTTATACATTTCACGAGAAGCGTAGATAGAAAGTGTTTCGAAACTTGAAGTTTTACTGCATCCATGCACTGGACTGCTGGTGTCCAAATTGGATTCGGATTCAAATTAAGTTCGAAATTGGATCCATTCACTGCATGCTCACATCTGCTCACTGTACTGCACTCTGACAGACTCTCTCTCCTCTCCTTATATTTGACTACCGCCCCTCTCCACCACCAAGCACATCCACCTCGGCCTCCATCCCTAGGGCTCTCTTCCCAAAGCACGCTACAGCAACCCTCTCTCTTCCCCATCCCTCCGTTGCCCCCTCTCTCCTCTTATACCAGCGCCAGTACCCCGCCCCATGGAACCCAACAACTAGTGGTGGATCCACCGGGGGGGGGCTCTGGGGGCTCAAGCCCCCCTACGCTGTGCTGCCCCTGAGGAAATACTAGAGAACAGTAGTAAAATGAGAGAGAAAATGAGGGAGATGAAGAAAGAAGGGGGGCTGGAGGAGGAAGGAGGAGGGCTGGAGGAGGAAGAAGGAGATCAGCCCCCCCCCCTTCCACTCAGACCTGGCTCCGCCACTACCAACAACCCGTCCCCCGCCACGGCTGAGGCGGCAGGCAGCAACGGCGGAGGAGGCCAGAAGGGGAAGGCGGCGAAGGGCGGGCCAGAGGACGGCAAGTTCCGGAACCGCGGCGTGCGGCAGCGGAGCTGGGGCAAGTGGGTGGCAGAGATCCGCGAGCCCCGGAAGCGCTCCCGCAAGTGGCTCGGCACGTTCGCCACCGCTGAGGACGCCACGTGCGCATACGACCGCGCCGCGCTCCTCCTCTATGGCCCCCGCGCGCACCTCAACCTCACCTCCTCGCCGCTCGGCACGACGCGCTCACACCCACACTCCTCGGCGTCGGCACGGCCCGCGCTCCTGCCGCTGCTGCCGCGACCGACGTGACAGCAATCCGCCGGCGCCGCTCCGGCCATCCAACACTTCCATCACCAGCAGTTCCAGTTCCACCTCCTGCAGCAGCAGCGGCCACCCCCGGCGCTGTACTACTCCAGCATGACCACCGCGTCCATGGTGACCACCACTGTGCCGCCAAGGGCGGCGCCGCAGGAGCCGACCGTCGCGCGTGCAGTGGGCTCCTCCACGGCACTGGAGGCGCAGGTGGGGACACCGGAGGAAGCGGCCGAGGCAGCAGGGTGGGGGTACCACAGCGGTGAGGAGGACTACGCGGCGGCGCTGCTGTGGGACGAGCCTGATTCCTTATGGTTTGATATTTTCCTCAAGTGACAAGCACATACACTTGTTGCCAGCAACTTGTCCGGCTTAAAGCTTCCGAGAGGGTGGCCATGGCGGTTGCTCTGCTAAGGCCATGCATGATGCATGTGTTTGGAAGCAAGTAAGCCAGCAAGGTAGATAGGCTTACTAGGGTTCCGATTAGTTTGTAGTAAATATATCTTTAGAAATTTTTATCTTCTCTTTTCTTAGGGTTTGCTTGGGGTATAGTAATGTCAGATGGTATTGGGAGGGATTTAGGGTTTACTGATTTAAGATTCGATTTGAATCATTCATGTTCTTTTTGCTTATGGATCATGCATTGGATGAATACTATTATTTAATTAATGATGGCATATATATCAGTATATCATATGGGACCATTTTTTTTCTTTCATCCTTGTATCTTCCAATTTTCTCCTTTCAGCAGATGGTGAATTTCAATTACTAAATCCAGGTTACTTCTAGTTCTGATTTTGTGCAGTTCTGTTTTCCATTGTCATGTGCATAGGCATCCAGGTCATGGTCTCATGGATCAATTGTGATATGTATACATCGCTTAATTTAAAAATAGGTATAATTCTAGTGAATTTGTGGGTATTTCAGCAAATAATTTTTTGTTTGAGGAGAAATAACTTCTGTTGATTAATTTCAAGTCATATTCAGATGAAAGAAAAAATTTGATATTTGTATCCGTATTTCCTTTTTGTGGTGTTTTTTTTATGTATTTTTCGTTATTTGTCCCTTGTTTCTTCTTATTTGCTCCAAATTTGTTGCAAAGAATCTGGATCAAGAATGTTGTGTTGGCCGTATGTTGGTGACTATCGGATTTCACGAATTAGCTGAATGAATCCCCTACAGTGGCCAGACGAGTCTATCAGGCCAACCTGACATGGGCCGACTAAGCCAACAGGCATGCTTAGTTAAACGTGACGTGCCGCGTGTTGTGTTGGCCTGTGTGCCACGTAGCGGATATGATGGAGGCAAGGTTGACCCGGCAGCATCGAAAATAGAAAGAATAAAAAATAATAACTAAAAAATTTCAACAAATAAAAAAAGAAAATAGATAAAAATAAACTTTATTGATTAGTTACCTAGTTAAAAACTCTCTGTTAGAAGAAAAAAAGAGTATGACCTTTGCTTCGAAAATTACATGTTTTTTTTAGAAACCCCAATTTTTTTTTATTTAATATACTTCCTCAAATGTCCAGCTTTTTTTTAAAAACATGTCACCTAATTCATAGCTGTATATATTACACTTAGCGTATCTTATATGTTCCCGTTAATTTCTCTAAAGATCTTTTCAAAACATTACCACACGCATGATCATGCACGCGAGTTCTCGGCGTCTAGATCCATTATTAGAAATATAAAATATTTTGTTAAAGTGGGTAAGTGGCTTTGGCTAGCAATTGACTTTGTTGTTCACAGGGAGAGAGTTTGGGATGGTGGCTCCATGCATGGCTCGTGATTATTTTTAGACCAAGATGAGAGATTGAGAGGTGGGTGATAGGTTGTTTTCAAATTTTTTAATAATAATCATAAAAATAAAAAATAAAAATAATAAGGACATATAATTAATTCTAAATAAGCTTTATTGATATGTTGTCTCATTAAAATCTTTCTATTAAAGGAAAAAGAGTACAACCTAGTTCAGAAATTACACGTTCTCATTAACATCTAGATAAAAAAAAATTGAATGAAACTTCAAGCTCAGTATTCTATAAAATGTGTTACATTCAAGCTTAGTGTTCTCTTTAGTGTATTGCATTCGTGCTTTGTTCCTAGTCTTTCACTATGGTAACCATTTCCACCCTCTCACATGACAAACTCGCTCTTCTCTATTTGATTATCCTTCCAGTAAGACTGAAGGCAGCCAGAAGAAACTGTAGGTATGGAATTTGTTAATAAATATTGTGCTATCGTGCTGTGCCTAGCCGGATTAAGGCATGCCAGCCTGACTCAGCTGGACTGCGCCGTGTAGGCCCACCGCACCACGTGCTTTGCCAAGGCACGACTCGTGGCTTGGTGTCGTGCTAGCTTAGCCCAGCTTGGGTCAGGCCGTGCCATGCCTGAGTCATGCCTACAGTGTCGTGCCTCCGGCTGACTCAGTAAGTACAACCTATTTATACAGCACTAATACAGACTATTTGGAATATAGAAAGAATTTGGTGTGAATTCCATTTTATGCAAAACATGCATCTATCATCGGAACTCCTGACGTTCCAAAAGTATACTACGTGCCTACGTACTACATTGTATTTTCTTTGACTAGAACGATTCACATCCTTTTCCTGATTTGTTTTTCATTCCTGGTGGTCTTCTTCCTTGGCTAGAAATGTTAGGTCTAATTCGCTCTAAACTAATCAATGACAAGCCTTAAATCATGAACACCCATCGATCCTAGCAGAAGCGTGAATACATACCCGATGAAGATGAAGACATCATAGCTTTGTTGATGTAGAGTTGTGACAGGGATCAATACGGGTTGATGATGTGTAGTGCCATGCGTACCGTCGGAGTGGAGCGTGCTGTCGTTGTCATGGTGGCCGATGCGGAGAAGGGCTCGGTGTAGTCATGGCCGTGTTGTAGTGTGGACGACGGCGGTGGCCCTAGCTCCACTTCAGCACCCAATAGGATATATCGGTCGTAGGGTGTTAGGATGTAGGGATGGCATTGGTCTGATGAGATCGATTACCCACGAGGCCCTGACGTCCCCCTTTATATCTGGTGCTGTGTGGAATAGGACCGCAACAAATAGGGTTGGCTGTGCCCCCAATCAGGGCTCATAGGTGGGATGTAGTCCCTTAGGACTCGAGCTTCCGTTAGGATACGTGATGAAGCCGAGATCATACTAACATTCTCACCCTTGATCATAAGGCTAACATTAACTATTCCATCTCAAAATGGATATTCGTTATTCTTAATGGGAGTTAGTTTGATTTATAGTTCTCTTATCCCGAATCATAAGATTCTTAATAACCCTATGCTAGTAATATGATCACGAAAGATATTGCACTACTACAGAATTGTGCTTATATGTTGGCCTATCACTGCCAGTTCCTCATGAGCCGGCAGTGATGGAGCATCACTGCCGGTTCATAAGCCACACAAGAAGAACCAGTCATCGTGGCTTATGAACCGGTAGTGATAAGGGTCATCACTGTCGGCTGATAAATTGAGCCAGCAATGATACCCAACACCCTCATCACTGCTGGTTTATTCCACTGACTGACAGTGATATATTTACATCACTACCGGCGGATTATATGAGCCGGCAGTGATATCCTCCTCTTCCCTACCTTATTCTACTTCAAACTAACAGAGTCATTTCAGAACTCTCTCACTCACAAAATCTCCTATGGCAACAAACACTTCATTTCTTCTCCCATATTGATTCCTCCACCACTCAAACTCAGTTTTGGTCAAGAAGGAGGTCTAGATGAGTTCTCTCTAGCTATCCAAACAAAATTATTTCTTTCATCTCCATTTGCCCATTTGTCTTTTCTTCATTTTTTAGGGCAAGTGAACACTGGATTTTTCCCCAACAGTAAGCAAGCTTCTAGCATGAGCCTCTTGAGCTCAAGTAAGTTGAAATCCTAAAGGTTAATCCTATATTTAGCATTTTAACTCAAAATGTTACCTGAAAAACCAAAGTTGATCTTATCCGTATAGAGACCTAGGCAAATCTTCAAAGTTTATCCTAATGAACCACATGAATAAATTTAGAAGTCTACAATATACAAACTTTAGGTATGAGCATATTTATTTTTTATTTTTAATGAATTAGAAAAATTAGCCACGATATTTAGGTATGTAGCAACATCCACTTGTATTTTTTATATTTTATTTAATTAGCAACGTCCAATATAGAAACTTTAGGTATGAGTGTATTTATTTTTCATTTTTTTGGGTTGATAATAAAGAAAATTTAAGGGATGGCACCAACAAATACTCATCGGAAGTGGACGTGAAAGCATACAAAAGGCAGCTCCTTTTATCCAGGCCAATTACCGGTAGGAGATGGTGAGGTAATTTATTTGTTGTTGATCGCAAAATCTTGTAGATATTTTGAATTTGCATTTAAAATAATGATATAATTGTAGATGGACAAAAGATGGATGTATAATACGAGCCATGTGAGCGCAGAGTACAAGAATGACGTGGAGGGTTTCCTGGTAGCAGCCGCGGCACAGAAGTCAAATACACAGTCTCAATACATGTGTTGTCCATGAGTCGATTGTGAGAACAAGAAGTAGTTCTCCACCACCCAGCAGATACATTCCTACTTGATGCCAAGGGGTTTTATGTCTGGCTATACCCGTTGGACCGAGCATGGTGAAACTGAGATCGTACAAGAAGGGCAATACATTGGAAGAGAAGACAAAGACATGTGCATCGATATGCCGGTCGACGATGCAATTATACCTCGCTTATGTTATGGAAGCTTCAATTTGTAATTTAAATAAATATGTATTTGGATTTTAGGTTAACATAATATTAATAAATACATATAGTAAAAAATCAATCGAAACATTCGAGTAGCATAGCGGTTTGTTCGGTATTACTTGAAGTAGATCATGGTTTCTAGTCTCAGCGCGCGCGCAGCCAAATCAAATTTTTTTGCTCCCCGCACCTACAGTGAAAGGGGTTTCACTGCCGATGCACATATTCGACCGGCAGTGAAACCACTTATACTGCTAGTGGACTTTAGGCCAGCAATGAAACCCCTTTAACTGTCGGTTGTCCTATTGAGCCTGTAGTGAAGGTCACCTTTCACTACCGATGGACTTCTACAGCCGACAGTGAAAGTCCTCCTCCTATAATGCTGCTCGACGTCTCACGTCCTCTGACACATAGAATTTTTTCCCTTCCTTGTGCCCTCACCGACACCGCTGCCCCCTTCCCGGAGCCCCGATGCCACCATCCCCGTCCTGGAGCCCTGGCCTCCCCGTCTTGGAGCCCTGCTGTCCCCAAAGCCCGTCGTCCTCGTCTCAGAGCCCCGCCGTCCTCTCCTTCTCTGCTTCCAAGGTTAGTGACGACATCCCCCGCCATCCTCCTCCTCTCCTCTCTTCTCCTCTCCTTTCCTCTCCTCTTCTTGTTCATCAGTTTCCCGCGACCTCATACTAATGTAGACCGCAGGCCATTGCTTGTACCGCAGGCCGTTGCTTGTACATATTTTCTGAATGAATGCTTTTGCGCACTTATGCATGTTCGATGGATGTTTTGCCTTAGATAGGAAGATGAAAGTCATCTTCAATAGCACATCGAATTCATGAGTCAACTGTATTTTCTTGCATGTTGGGTGCTAGATGTGTTCATGATATTCAGGGGGTGTTTGGCAGGGATCTAGATCTTGGATTTCTTGGAGCTGGTTATATCCAGCTCCAAGAAATCCAGGATCTGGAACTGTGGATGGATTGAGGGTATTTGGTTAAGAAATCCAAGAAAAAATAAATGTTTAAGCCACTTTATTTTATTATACAAACTTCAGATCCAGCATGGATCTCGGATTTGGAGTTGTGCCAAATAGGCCCTCATTATGTGCATTGGCCTGATGGACAACTATTTGCACTTCGAGTTAGATTTTGCAGCAATTTAAGAAGTAGGTAGAACCATAATTTGTAAAACCAGTCCAATTTCAACTGAACAAATGCATGTGTCCTATTCCAGTGCTCCCCTATTTCTTCATAAGTGGTGAACTTTAGTGTAAGACTATTACAATGTTTAGTCTCCTTTTCAATTTACCCTATATTTATTTTAACGCTCTATCAAACTAAGTCCTGCATGTTAATGTAAAGGATGCATCAGTGAAAAAGAGCTATATGATCCTTTCAGCAATGAGAAAGTAAATATGGGATTACTTGCTTATATTGTTGTATATCCCAAGTTATGCAGTTGCTTAGGACATGACAAGAAGGGAACTTCAATCAACTAGCTGACATGTTTTTTAAGTTCATTCAAAACTCAGCCATTGAAAACTGCACTGTTTTCTTACTTGTTTTAGTTTTTTTGCAAATTTTGAAATTCAAGAACTATTTACCATACATATGACTGCAAAGTTCGACTAGGATGGTTATTACATATGCACCTTGCACGTCTTTTCACTATCCCAGTTGAGCTTGCAGTTATATGTAATTACCTTCATAATCTGATGCGGACCAATCAAATAATAGACTCTTTCTTGGATAGTGGATGCATATGATGCTGGTGACTGTTTTTTGTTTTTGTTTGTTGCTTTTCCTTTTTTTAAATACAATAAAATAGTGGTGATGATGATATGGCTCAAGGCAGTATTTCTTTATTACTTCTAGGACTTTAGTACTGATTACCTGTTTGGAGAGGAAGCATTCTTCTCAAGTTAGCATTTATGTGACAGTCCTACTAGTTCAAGGAGTAGCTTCTCTCAAGATGAGTTGGACGCCCTATCTGAGGTTGACCTCAAGAGTTTTTCTTTTAGCCCAACCTAATAGCACGATGTCGACCTGCTTTCTTCTCGCACGTTGGCCCTTCTCCACGCCGGCCTGAACTACGATCCCTACGTGCCTCATTCGCCCAATCAAATCCGACGGCCCTATGTTTATTTTTTCAGAACAAAATGCGTGAGGCTCCCCTGGAACCCTAACCCTAGCTCACTCTGTCTCCCACTCTAAAAATGTCACGACCAAGAGAGAGGTGAAGAAAAGGCTGATGCAATGGGGGCTTTGATGGCGCAATTCCACCAGTGAGGGAGAGGGGGGAGGAGAAGTGAGCTAAGCGAAGTGAGAGCGGCGCCGATGTGGAGTCACTTGCGTGTGGGGGGGGGGGGCAAAGTGACCTAGGTGAAGTGATAGTGGCACTGTGGAATCACTCGCGTGACGCGCGCATGCAACCATGGTCACGTGTGGCTCAATCAAGCAGTTCCATGGTAGTGCCGATGAAGACCACTGACGAGGTCTTCAACACGTGCACACGAGCTGTGACAACAACACGAACATGTCAGGTGTGATAGATTTGCGCACGACGGACAAGCCGAGGACGGGGTGTACCACCGGAGAAGGAGAAGAACATTGGGCTCCGTCGGCCGCAGTAGCGACGAGATGCACTAGAAAATGTAAGTCTTGGCTCCCCTTCTTAGATTATGGTTCCTGATTTGGGAATTGGTGGGATTAGGGTTCCGGATTGAGGCTAAATTGAGGACTATGGTTTCGGGGATTCAGGAATTGCATTAGGTTTACCCCGAATTGTTGGATCTCCCCTCCTTCTCTATGCTACCTAAGCCCAATTGGCCAATCCAAGCACAAAATCATCCCCAAGCCGAGACATAACGACATGAATATACACATATTAGCTCTAATCCCAACCTAATTGCCCAAAGCTATACATCCGAGCTAAAAACATGAAGGCATATACATAAACACCAAAATACGTCTAACTCATGTATGATCAACACTAATCCGAACCTCAATTAGACTTAAATGCATGTAATTAACATCAATAGGATCTCAATTGGGTTCATGAATGATCACAGATAGCATACACATGAACATACGTGCATAAACAAGAATTAAACATGCTGATCCGAGCATAATTCATATCCATCGGGGCTAATTGGATTCATGTTTAGGCTAGATAGGCTCTTATGCCAAATGTTAGGTCTTATTCTCTCTAACTCATCAATGCCTAGCCTTAAATCATGAACACTAATCGATCTTAGTGGAGGCGTGAGTACATATCCATTGCAGATGAAGACATTGTAGCTCCATTGATGTAAAGCCGTGATAGGGATTAGTACAGGTTGATGATGCACAGTGTCAGAGTAGAGCACGTGGTCACTACCCCAGAGAAGGGTGTAGTGAACATGGCCCTCTTAGTGCATGTATGTGATATTGGTAATTAATGACAACATAGTCAATGGAACTAACATGTTTGTCAAGTATATACTTTAGTAGGTATCATGGATGCAACAGATGAAGAAGCAATCGAAGCCAAATTCAAGAAGTTTAAATTGGATGAGTTCAGAAAAGTTTAAATTGAGATGGTCTGGTCTAGTGTACACTTGAGAAGACATCCAAGCCACCAAAGTGGTAAAACTGATTATCCAAGTTAATTAAACAGAAGATTAGGGAGTGATTAGTACTAATATGCTTAGAGAGAGTCATTGCTAGGTGTTGCTGCCTAGAGAGAGGATCAAGGAGTGATCCTATATTATGTCAAGTGGTACGCCATCACCTTGAAGTCTTGGTAACTTGCCGGCACCGCGAGGCCTTGGCAGCTCATGCTTCTTGACCCTCCTACTTGGTGTGGAGCGATGACAAGATGCTTGTACGGGAATGCAAAGACTATTGCCTTGGTGCCTCAAGCTCCGAAGTGAAGATAACGACAAGTGTCCAGAAGAGAGGCTTGTGGTGAGGCC
This sequence comes from Phragmites australis, assembly GCF_958298935.1. NCBI lineage: Eukaryota > Viridiplantae > Streptophyta > Magnoliopsida > Poales > Poaceae > Phragmites > Phragmites australis. Next base: position 17,866,951 of record NC_084931.1, read on the forward strand.
TTGCCTTGATGGCTTAGTGTCTCAACCAACTTGAGGCCTAGGTGGCTCAAGGGTCGTGGGTGCCGTCTAGGAGCTATAGCCTAGGTAGCTGCTCCAACGTGGACTAGATGTGACGTTTATGTTGTCGATACCATAGGATAAAAATCCCTTATGCCGAGTTTTCTCTCTCTACCCTCTTTACATTTCCGCATTTACATACTTGCAATCTATCTTTGTATGTTTACCTTCATAGAGTAGTTTGCCAAGATTGGCTATATATTACAAACCATTTGAACAGTAGAGTAGACAAACTAGATAAATCAGGACGTATTTAGATAGAAATTGATATAGGTTTATCTTGTAAAGATTTGGGAGCCAGATAGTTTTAAGTGTCATAATTCACCCCCTTCTTAAGATGTCATCGATACTTTCAATTGGAATCTGAGCCAGGGCTCACACCTTTAACAATGATACACCAATTCAAGTGGCGTTTCAACCGTATTCTCATTTTTTGATCAGTTAGGCTTCACCGCCTAGTGAGTTGTGACATCTAGGGTTGGGATGGATACCGGTAGTGCTTCATTCTTTGACGACACTCATTTCTCCCATTGGAAAATTATAATGACTTTTTATTTACAAGCTAAAGGTTTAGATGTTTGGAGAGTCACTGAAGAGGGGATGAAGCAACGTGTCATAAACAAGGAGAGGCAATTCGATGCTTTAGCTAAGCATTGATGCATTTAATCGAGTTTATTCTCTCACCAATGCTCATGATATTTGGACTGGTCTCATTGAAATACATGAAGTCACAAAGGATGTGGGCAATGAGAAATATCATGTGCTAGTCTCTCAACTCAATTAAACTTCCCTATGAATGTGCTAATGACATATAGTCACATTTGAATATTCATGTCAATGAGATTAATGGGCTAAGTTTGATGCCAATTAGAGACGATCAAGTGGTGAGAAGAATACTTCAATCTCTTCTTCCAAAGTATACGTTGATAGTCTCCATCATTTACGATAACAACAATATTAGCAACATGACTCCAAGCTAAGTTCTCGGCAAGATCACCCCCCATGAGATGACTATGAACATAAAGGTTGAAGACTCATCCTCATTCAATACCAAGAACTTTGTCCTGATAAGCAAAAAAGCTCATTGCTTACACATGAAAGAGAAGATGAGAAGGCAAAAGCAAGAGTCGGGCTTAAGCAAAGACGATGGTGATGAAGATGAAGAGATCAATGAAGAAGATGAGAAAAACACCTCAAGTGATAAAGAAATGGATCCCAAGATTGTCAAGCTCATCTCAAGATCGGAGAAGGACCTCAAGAGGATCACACTAAGATTGATCATCCAATCTCCATGAAAAACTCGGTCAACACAATTTATCACATCAAAAGGAGAAGAAGATCAAGAACAACAGGGAGACAAAGGGAAGAGGCAAAGCATTTGCAAGCATAGGAAGATGGGTGAATGAAAATAAAGATTCAAGCTCAAGTGATAAGAGCTTTACCATCCACTCCTCCAAGAGAAGCTCTTCCTTAAAGTCATCATCATGCAAGTCATCATCACACAAGTGTCTTATGACTAAAGGTACGGAAAGCGATGTAAGTGATGATGAATCCAATGAGGATTTGCCCTTTAAGAAGAATTTTTTGAATTGATCAATGAGCAACAAAGGGCCTTAAATAAACAAGCTAAAGAACTTAAGAAATTCAATACCTTTAATGATATTCATACTTATTTTGTTTCCAATTATAAATAATTGTTGAGAAAATTTAATAGCTAAACAAAGAGCATGAAGAATTTAAAGCAAAATTTCAGGACATTGAATCTATACCTAAGGTCCCTTTAAAGCAATCTACCTCTCTCTTTGATTTCAACCATAAGGTAGATGCTTCCACTTCTTGTGATGATTTGATTGACCTGTTTAGCTCACCCCTTTGCAATGAAACATTGCACAAGAGAATGATGAGCTCAATCAAGAAGTGGAGAAGCTTAAGAAGGACTTAGCAAGATTTAAGGGCAAGAATCATATCCAACCTCCCTAAGATAACCGTGATAACATGATGAACAAGCTTGCAGAGGGGTCACCATGACATGTTTCAAGTGTTGTCAAGAAGGTCACAAATCCTTCCAAGGCAAGCAAGTCAAGAAGGAGAAGAAAAAGGTGATGAATCTCTCAAACAGGACCTCCAACATCGACACCAAGCCCAACTACATGATCAAGATTAGGAGCAATCACTAAATGCTCAATAAGAAGGATAATGACAAAGTGGTTGCACACATGGTTTAGAGAAAGGATTGGAGGTAGAACCAACCCATTTGGTGCCCAAGCATGTCCTAACCAACATGAAGGGGGCCCAATTGGTTTGGGTTCCAAAGAAAACTTGAAGTCCACGGGTTGACTCAGGGGATTTGGAGACTTGACTCATAAGATGAAGTGAAGATTCAAGCAAAGAAGTCAAGTGTACAAGATTGGGTGCATTGATGAAAATCTTGATCATCATCTACCCAAATTCCTCATCCAGGGGTAAAATAGGTAATGGGTAGCTAGATTTATGTTCATGTATTTTATTTTGCATCTAGTACATTTGCCATGTCTATGTTTGCATGTGCATATTTCAATTAATTGGAATGCCTAGCGTAGGTTTATCATATGATATGTTGCTTCTGTTTATCTTTATCCCATGAGCAACCTCCATGGTTTATTAGTTGTAAGTTCTTTACATGGTATATTTCTATAATTGGTATACTTTATGTGCCATGAGTCCAATCTATAGGATAAAATCCCTATTGTTATCAATGACAAGTCTATGTCTATGTCTGTCACAAGTATTCGACACTTGTATGCACACATTTAGGGGGAGCATATCATATGGGTTGTGGTTTTGAGACTAACATGAGTTGCAAATGATATGTTTTTTAGTCTCATGAAGTAATTGGTATTATTGTCAAATGGTATATTTCTATAATTGATATTATTGTCAAATTATTTGTACATTTAAGCTACCTCTATGCATAATATGGCTCAAACTTCCTATCATGGTATATTATTTAGTGTGCAAGTATTGTCTCATACCTACAAGTGGTTCATCACAAGTGGGTCTAATCATATTCGCACACATAGGGGGAGTTTAGAGCATATTGTATCATCTTATTGCATCATGATTTATGAAACTCTCTCCCGTTATCTCTAACATTTTTCCTTGAAGTTAACATGTGTTTGTAGAATTTTTGAGATTGTTGATAAAGAGAGAGAATTTTAGCGACCAAAGCAAGTTGGCATAACCAAGGAAAGAACAATCAAGAAAGCAAAATGCCTAGGGACATCAAGGTTGACAAAGGGGGAGAAGAAGATGCAAGAAGCATGCAAGGATTTCAAGGCATCCACACGTGGTATCAAGGCTACAAGTGGTATCAAGAGAACGCAAAGCGAGGAGATCTTGCATAGGTCGGCCAAGGAAGATAGTGGCGATAGGGGAAGAATTTTCTCCATGGTGACCATAACAAAAAGGGGGATAAAAAGAAGGTAAGAACCAGGTATAACAAAGATGGAATCTTTCTCTTATAGTTGCTATTATTTTTTGTTTTTACCATGCATCCAAATAAGTAGGTAAGGCCTTGTACCATTTATATTTGGTTTTCAATTGATATATTTTAGTATTTGCCTCTTTCTTTGGTTGTGTTGTCATCAATCACAAAAATAGGGAGATTGTAGCGAACATGACCCTCTTAGGGCATATATGTGATTTTGATGATTAATTACAATATAGTCAATGAGACTAACATGTTTGTCAAGTATATGATATAGTAGGTCTCATGGATGCAATACATGACGAAGCCACTGAAGTCAAACTCAAGAAAGTTTAAATTGGATGAGTTCAGAAAAGATTGCACTCGCCAGATGGTATGGTGTTCAGGCATTTGTACACACCAAAGTGTTTTTACTCAGAAGATGTATTTCAGCAGAACATACAAGATGGTCCGATGTTAAGGTGATGTGCACACAGAAATGATTTACATGAGAAGTGAAATTTGTAGAAGAATGGGTTTGAACTCACTGGATGGTCTGGTGCTCAGAAGGAGTATACACCCGAGCATTGTCAAGCAGGTGTTTTCAGTGACAGAAAGAGTTTGAATACGAAATGGTTCGATGATGAAGAGAAGTAAACACTAGAGGCTTCACTAGAGTATTTTTCAGGAGATGTTGCAAATTCTAGTTTGGTGTGGTTGTACACACTGGATGGTTTGGGAATCAGAAGTATACACACCGGACAAATGCACAGTGAAGAAGTGGCTCGGCTGGCTCAACTCTACACACCGGATGGTCCGGTGATGAAGTTTAAGGTTACACCAAAATATCCAGTGTTCACAATGATTTTGAGTGGGGTTTCAACAGCTAGTTTTCTACTGCTGTACACACCGAATGGTCCAGTGTTTATACTGTTCTTAACGGTAGCTCATCCGGTGTTCATAGTCTTTTGTGACCATTGGAGCAACGACTAGTGTGTAGGTTTGAGGCTATTTATACCCCCCACTCGGTCATTTGAGTGAGTTGGAATCCAGGGAAGCTCATAGACACTTAAGAAGACATCTAAGCCACTGAAGTGCTAAAAGTAATCATCCAAGACAATTAAGTACAAAATTAAGGAGTAATTAGTGCTAATAGGCTTAGAGAGACTTGTTGCTAGGTATTGATGCTTAGAGAGAGGATAAGGAGTGATCCTATATTGTACCAAGTGGTACACTGTCACCTTGGAGTATTAGTGACTTGCTAGTACCATGAGCCTTGGTGGCTCATGCTTGTTAACCCTCTGACTTAGTGTGGAGCGGTGGCAAGACGCTTATATGGGGATGCGGAGACCCTTGTCTTGATGGCTCAAGCTCCGAAGTGAAGATGCCAGCAAGCGACCGGAAGAGATGCTTGTGGTGAGGCATTGTCTTGGTGCCTTTGACCCCTAAGTGGTTCAAGGGCTATGACCGGGTGCCTTTCAGGAGCTATAGTCTAGGTGACTGCTCTAACATGGACTAGGTGTGGTGTTTATACCATCAACACCACATGATAAAAATTTGGTATACCAAGTTTGCTTTTTCTACCTCCTTTACATTTCTGTATTTACATATTTGCAATCTATCCTTGCATGTTTACTTTCATAGAGTAGTTTGCTAGGATTAGCTATAGGTTGCAAACTTTTTGAACGGTGGAGTAGACACACTAGATAAATCTGGAGCACATTTAGATAGACATTGATATAGGTTTATCTTGTGAAATTTTTGGAGACAAATAGTTTCAAGTGTCCTAATTCGCTTCCCCCCTCCCCTCTTCGGATGTCATCGATCCTTTCAAAGGGCTCGGTGTGGTCAAGGCGACGCTGTGGTGTGGACGACAATGGCAACCTTCAGTCCACCTTAGCATCTAATAGGATCGGTCGCAAGGTTTTAGGATGTAGGGATGGTGTTGGCCTCGTGAGATAGATTCACTACTATAGAAAGGGTCATCCGTGCCCCTCTTCACTATTGATTTGAAAGCTCTAGAAGCACATAAAAAGCCGAGTTATCAAGAATCAACAGTGATAGTGATTAACACTGCTAGTTAGTAACACAAACCAGTACTGATGTTCAAATTATCAATGTTGGTTTTGTAGCTAGAACCAACAATGATAGTAGTTCATCAAAAGACGTATCTTTAATGAACAACAATGATAATAGGTATCACCACTGATAGTATTTAAGAACCGGCAATGGTATACAAAAATCTGTACATCTTCATGCGTGCTCAGCTTCTCCCAGTGACTTTAAATGTTGCTCTCACATTCGATCGATTCTCGCACTCGATAGTATCGCTCTCTTGCTCATTCTCGCTCTCACCCTCTCCCCTTTCATCGCTGCTGCCGTCGTGCGATGGATCCATCGCCACTGACTCCACTGCATCCTTCTCTAGCCATGCCTCTCGCACCCGTGCCTTCGTCCGGGGAGGAGGAGGAGGCCCCACCAACATGGTTGTCGGATGAGGCACCGATGACCTTGGACTCAGATGACTTGGTGGGGTCCCCCTCTGAGGATGAGGTGTGGGACTTCCTCGTCGATGAGCCAAAGGAGAAGAAGCCCCGATCGAGCTCATTGGAGGAGGAGGCCGGCGATGACTTCGATGAAGGCGATGGCGACTACTTCAACGACGGCGACGGTGATGATGACTTCTTCTTTGTTGTCGTGGCCGACAGTCGGTAGTCGTGTGCAGCCGTGCATGATGTTAGCTTTTGTTGTACAATAATGGATTAGTGTTATATAATTTATTTTATCCTATATTGAGTATCACTGCTGGTTCTTAACTGGAATTGGCAGTGATAAATATACAAATCGGCAGAATAAGCTCCAGAACCGGTAGTGATAGCTATCACTACTTGTTCGTATTACGAACCGTCAATGACAAGTAGATAATCATGGATTACCATTGCTAGTTCAAAATCCGGCAGTACCGTAGTTTTTGAACCGGCAATTATGACCTTTTCTATAGTAGTGATTACTCGTGAGGCCCGACGTTCCCCCCTTTATCCCCTTTATATCTGGCACTATATCGGAGCAACTACTAACTAGGCATAGTCCTGTCCAAAAAATGATTTGTTTCCCAAAAAAATTTCTGAGATAGCGGTGATCACTAAGAACACAGGATAAATGAAGATGGAATTCCAGAAAACATCTGAGTTAAGAATTCTGAATGTTAACAATACGACATTTGACCAATGGCCTCAATATTACAATATGTTGCCAAGATAATTGTTCTGGCAATCAATCACTCGAATGTTTTGTAGTGGAATGATAACTAAGGCAGCACTTAAATATTACCTAGGAAATGACTAACACTTAAATATGCTCCGAATTTTATACAGAGAATCTACATTGACTAACATTCATGCACAGTTTTACATGTTATAAGAGCGACCAATTCAGAATGGTTTCACATGATTTATAATCATAAAGTCATTACCACAGAAATAGTAACAATAGATGAAGTGTAATAGACAATTTCTTAGGAACCTTTGTTAAAATATACCAAAAGACGGTTGCTAACATAGACGTGTCTATAACATATTCGACTATCTCGGTGTGCCAGAAATCACAGATGGTTTGTGTCAAAAACTTTTTTGCCTGGATAATAGACACAAACGGTGTATATGAAAACTGTGTGTAATATGTATAAGATATAGACGGGCATTAAGAAAAAACTATATACTGTATCTTTTTTAACCTAGATGCCAATTCACTTGTTCATTCAGAAAAACATATCTCGTGTGCGCTCCTCCTCCTCTACCGCGGCGGTGCTTCGGTCCTCCTCCTCCACTGTGGTGGTGCACCAGCCCTCATCCTCCTCCACTGGGGTGGCGCATTGACCCTCCTCATCCTCCACTATGGCGGTGCTCTGGTCCTCCTCCTCCTCCACTGCGGTGGCACACCGGCCCTACTCCTCCACTGTTGCGGCAACTAACCCTCCTCTCCCTCCACTGCGGCTGTGCTCCGGTCCTTAGACGCCAGTGAGGTATTGAAATCTTCCTTATTCCCTAGGATTTCCATGTAGTGTTCCTGTGTTAGACAATGAGGAACTGGAGAAAAGCAAGAATGTGAGGTCGCAGCTTCTTGTGAGAAGTCAATGACTCAACACCAGGACAATAATTCATCTTGCTGCAGCGCAACCTTCTCTACATTTCTCCTTATATTTTATCCTCTCTCTTTTATTTCTCCTGCTGCCGATCACACGAATGGTCCTCTGAGCAGCAAGCCAGTGAGGAAGGGATACTTTTCTGTAGCCTAAGTGAGGTTCAAGTATGCTTCTTGTAATTGTTGGTGTTGGGGAATGATACCACGTTAGCCCATATTTGTTAATTTCTCGACCATAACAGTTAATCCTGAAGGTAAAGTAGTAAGGTTAACGTCAAGACAGATGTTCTTCCTTTATGCTCTGCAGGGGTTACATCCAAGGATGATCAATGGAAGTGAAGCCAAAAGGGCAAAGCCCAGGCGTGAAGACCGAAGGACGTAAGTAGCAGCAGAGTCTAAAGGACGAGGCCTAGAGGCGAGGACCGAAGGATGAAGGGGTGCGGCGAGCATTACTACAAAAATAATTTTTCGAGACACCCAGGGTACCTTTTCACAGGTAGATCATATGGCAAACCATCTGAACGATTTTTAGAGGCGGTTGACAGAAGAAGCCGTTTATGTAAAGATCATTTTCACAGGCGGTTCACCGTCTGTGTAAAGGACATTTTCACAGGCGGTTCCTTAAGTGAACCGCATGTGGTAATGATCATTTTCACAAACAGTTCCTTATGTGAACCCTTGTAGAAATAAAAGGCTATTTTCATTGGCGGTTCACATAAGAAACCGCCTCTGAAAATGGATGACAGTAAATCTTAAAAACATTATAACTTTTCATACAAACTCAGATGGGGACAAACTTGTATTATAATTGTAGTCCTTGACGAGATCTACAACTTTATAGTTGAAAACTTTTTTATTTAAAGTCATTTAGATATCCAAATAATCAGTCTAATAGTTCAAACAATTATTTGTGTATCTAAATGATTTTAAATGAAAAAGTTTTCAATTGCACAGTTGAAGATCTCATCGAGGGCTATAATTTTTATATAAAGTTTGTCTCCATCCGAGTTCATATGAAAAGTTATGATTTTCTAAAATAAGCTGAAAATGATCCTCAATTTCCATAGCTAGTTCACATAAAGAACCGTCTGTGGTAATAGATGATAGTTTATTTTTAAAAATTTATAACTTGTTCATACAAACTCTGATGGGAAAAATATTTATATGAAATTTGTAGTACTCGATGAGATCTACAACTTTGTAGTTAAAAACTTTTTTATTTAAAATCATTTAGATACCCAAATAATCAGTTAAAGTTTCACACATAAGTTTTGATCACACAAATGGTATTGTTATGAGAACTCCTATTAATGCAAGTAAACTCAGAGAAGAAAAAGAATACTATTAACTTCAACATCTCTAACAAGATCAATAATAAGAAGATCCAAGATCTCCACTATCAACAACAAGATTTAGCTTTCGGAAATACAAGTAATAATATCAATAGTAGATTAAGTGTCATCAAGTGACAACACGGTCACAAATATTTTTAATTTTTATTTTATTTTTCTCTTATTTTTTCTCATCTCAAAAATACTACAATAGGAACCAGTCTAAATTTTTGCTCAAATTTGGTGTAAGGAGTGACGGCTACGAACACAAACGTGTGTTTCGAAAACGATACAGAAACTTTCTAGGGCAAGAACTCAATCTTCCAAGCCATTTTTGGCCTCGAAAAATTTATCGAACCCAACATAGTCGGGGAGAAACAGATGCAAATTTTTTTTAGATATCCGTAGAGTCAAAAAAACGTCCAACTCGGAGTCTGTATGCAAAAATTATACCAGTTTTACCGAAGACGGTTCAGAAACGGACCAATTATCATAGGCGGTTCACTTAAAAAACCGCCGTTTTCACAGGCGGTTCCTTAAGAAAACCGCATGTGAAAACTTTCGGCATAAAAGGTTAAAAGGATAAAACTTCCAGTTTCAATCACAACTACTTGATAGGTGAAGTGGTAAGAGAGTTCACGCGCGAGGGTAGAGGGGAGGGAGGTCACTTGTTCAATTCTCATGGAACGCAAAGACTGAAAATAGTGTGAAAATATAGCGTGGCTTGTGACTAGCAACGACGAGGCTGCCGGGGGGGGGGTTCCTCAGGTAAAAAAATTGTTTTTTTCGGAAAAAAAAAATTCCACATGCGGTTCACTTAAGTAACCGCATGTGTAAATTTGTTTCTACATACGGTTCTCAGGCGGTTCACTTAAGGAACCGCCTATAGAAACCGATTATATAGGCAGATCCTTAAGTAAACCGCATGCGTAAGTCAGTCTACTTTGCGCCTGTGAAAATCATCCATTTTCACAGGCCTTCGATCACAGGCGGGTGCACTAAACGCATGTGAAAACGGGTTACGAACCGCCTCTAAAAATAGTTTCTGTAGTAGTGGAGGCCCGGAGGATGAAGTGGACAACAAAGTCCAGAGGATGAAGATTATATTGAAGCCATGAGGATGAAGGGAGGCAGCGCACAGGCCTTTGACGAGAGAGCGGAAGCTAGTCCTAGAGGGTCCTAAGGGTTAACCAGAATCCGGCCAAAAGGTGACCTGAGGGAGCTCGCCAATAGCCCTAAAGGAGGGCTCAATGTGGGCTCTCGTAGGACACGCGTCAGGATTAGATAGAATGTAACATTATGGGTGTGTAATGACTATAATGCTCCAGAAATATCATGGGATATTCCCTAGTGCTAAAAGTAGCATTCCTATGGATAAGAGGTATAATATAATGATGATAGAGTAGTTGAGATATGATGACTATAAATACCTTCACTTAACTGACATAATAATAGAAGAGAAATAATTGTTATACACACCATTACTAGTACTGTTTATTATGTTGCGATCACGCTCCAACAGTTATTGTTGAGGTGTGTTTTTATGGGTACAGTTATTTAATAGTATGGTAAAAAAAATTTAGTTGTTGAAGTATAGTAACCATTGCAGAGTTTGTGACAAATGTGTTAATGGTTTTGATCATCACTGCAGGGTAATGTACTTCTTAAAAATTATTTTTATATTTTCATTGAGAGTATATAATAATTATAACTCTCCTGTTTTCCTCAATCTCCACAGTGGCTCAACAATTGTATTGGAAAAAGAAACTATTGGGAATTTTTTATTCTTGTGTGTACTGCCCTTTTTTGGTAAGCTCATGTTGTCCTATCATACTCTGCTAGATTGTATTGGTACAGATGCTACAAAATACTTTTACCCTACTACCATTGTGTTAAGCATGTTCCCAGCATCAGCTGCATTCTAGAAACAGTCGCACATATGCATTGGAATTTGTTCTGCAGAAAGCACTTTATTCCTGGTCCTTTTCATCCTAGTTGACCATTGACATGTCTGAATGATGTGCAATTTGGGCCAGCTTATCCTACAATCAACGATCGGAGTATTGGTGCTAGTGCTCTGGTTTCTTGAGCGGACTGAATTCTTGATACAAATTGTCTCAAATCCATAGACACAAACGGTTTTTACTGAAAACCGTTTATAACACTTCATACATAAATGGATTTTGAGTTCGATGGCACGTACATTTTTTAAGAAACGAAATCCAAACCCGTCTATAATAATATTTAATATTCATCTTTATAACCTGTTCTGTTATAGTGAGCCTGTTAATCAGTCATACAACACAGCCATAAAACATATTTTTGATATGTTATAATTATCAAAAGAATTATGTCCACAAATACTGCAATTAATTGATCAATCAAACATAAAGTAATGGTTGGTTGTGAATGGCAAAAAAATACATTTGTAACTTTGACAGGGACTTCTTCGGCTGAAGAGTAACCAACTGCAAATGTGCTGCATTGGCTGGTTCACCAGAATATATATTTTTTAAAATGAGCAGTATTATATTAATTTCACCAATTGTTACAAAGATGGTCCGGATCGCGTCCGGAGTCTCATCATAGCAAACAACTGATAAGCTAGCCTAACTGTGGCAGTCATTCTCAAAACAGGCAAACGGCATCTCCGCGTCACTTCAGTTAAGGTTTGTTTTAAAACATAAATTAGAGAATTTAGCTGACTGAAGGGATGAAAAGATAACACTAACAAGTATGAGGAAAACATTAAACGCTGCAATCCGTCGGAAACTACTGCTCCTCAACATCAGACTCGACAGGTGGAGGAATATGCTGAAATTGATTGCTAGAAGAATCATGTCCATACCAAGATCCCAAAGCACTGCACATGGATACAAACATTCTAACAATCGAACAAAAACATCATCCACATCAACAGGCCTACAAATACTGGAATGAACAAGCAGAGGAACCATATGAACAGCTCCTAAAAAAATGAACCCTAGCAAAGATCCATACTGGGAAAGACATCCTTTGATGCAACAATAGCGATCAGAGCAGACTACGAGGATCCCGCAACAAAGGGTGGACTTTTTATTTGTTAGCCTTTTTTGAAAACATATTTTACAAATAGATCTTTCATGAAACTTCGTTCAGAAATGGACCCTTCGCACGATGCCACGATCTTTGTCTATTGCACGACACCACCATATTTGGTGCCGCGCTATCTCTTGGATGTGCACTGGATCGACTGGCTGACATGGCATAGCATGGCGCCAAAGGACATAGCACGATGTCACAACCCTTGGCGCCATGCTATGGGACCTTAAAGCGGACCCACTTTTTTCCCTACCTTCTCTCTCAGTTTCCCCACCCGATTCAAGAATAGATGCTCCAGCGGGCACCTCTCCTCTCCTTCTCTCCTTCAAATCCATCAAATACGATTCTAGTTTATCTAATTCAAAGTGCTAATTCAAAAAATGAGCTACCAATCCAACATTGCAACAAACCCTAGATTCTAGGTCTCCCTCCCAATCTCACCACAAAGCGAGATTCTATTAGACAGAATTAAGGAAAGGGAGGGGTATTACCTTGCCAAACCTAATCCACCAAAAATTGATGTATGTGTAGAAGCATCTAAGGTTTGTTGCGATGTTGGATTCATAGCTCAGTTTTTTGAATTAGCTCTTTGAATTGGCACATTTGAAGTGATATATCACATGTTGAAATGAAATATATAGTTATTCATTTAGTTGGATATATTCATATCAAATATTCACTCCATCAATTCTACTCTTGCACACCCGTACGGTCCACTGACTATCCCTCCTGCACTAATTACGTAACACCGTTTCTCGTGTGAGTGCACCACACGATATGGCTGGTGGTGCAAAATTGCATACTCCTGCATCCACAACTTCAACGCCTCCATAGTTGGGAAGGTCATCCCCTTATTAATGATATTGGCTGAATCAGCTGGAGGGGCACCATTGTCTCCATGCTCTGCATCAGCCACTCCTCTATGCGCCTGACTACGGTTCCTGAAATCTAGCACGGAGGGTTCCAATCTATGACCAACTTACTCAAGGCTTCAATCTCTCTAGTGAACAATTGCGCCACCAGTCGGTCATCACCTGAGTGAACAACTCTCTAATCCTCGTATGTCTCATTGTCACCAAAGACACCTACATCCACCATGTCGGTTGTTATGCTAACTCCAGCTGAATCATCAGGAGCCACATCAACAATATCATCAGCAATCGGTGGTTCCATCATGTCACCATGAGGAACTTTTGCAGCTTCTGAAACCTCTTGTGCCAACAGACTATGTGCCATTAACTAGCTTCTATAAAAATTGAGTGGACCACCATCATCTTCAACAACTATGTGCCAGTCATCCACGCTTGCTTGTGATTGTAGAGTTACATCAACTTCACATTGTTGCAAAGGATCCCTCATCAACTTCCTGGCCACCAAGTCTAGAATTTTTACTTTTGAGTCCATCACAATTTTAATGTAAGCTTCCCATTTACTCTCTTTATCAATTGAGGCCATCATCTTGATGTGTGGACCATTCGATGAACCCGCATCAATTCTCCCTTCAAACCCAACATCTACCCCTTATGTCCATCCAAATTGTTCTTTCACTCAGGCACACAAGTGTACAATGACGGAGTTTCACCAAAGAGCAATGTCTCCCCTGGCATGTTCACAAATACAACACTATCATTATCTGTTCGAAAGAGATGGTCGCTTCGGCTCCCCTCACTATTTCGGCTCCCTCCGACGCTGCCCATCTCCATAGCCCCACGCCGGTGTTCACTCTGAGCCTGGCAACCACCTCACCCTCCCTCTCCCCTTCCCAGTGCCAACCTCTCCTCTCTCGCTGTTCACCCACCTGTTCACTGCACGAGGCAGCCCGAAGGAACTCAGGTGGCGCGATGGCAGCCCGACCTCCCCAACCTCTAGATGGTCAAAGTAGCGTGTTCCTACTCTGGCATCTTATCAAGAGGTGCTGATGAATCCTGTTGTTCCTGAATCTCATGATCGTGAGGACTCACCCCACATCGCACCGCCCAAGATCGCGTCCAAACCTTCTCGGTGCAAGTCCCTCGCCTGACCCCACTTCATCATGTGCTTTGAGATACACCATGTCTCCAGTGAGGAGTTAGGTCCGGTTGTGGTTCCTCGACCGGCCTGTCAGGTGGCCTTCTCCAAAGTTCACCATGTTTCGGTAGCGAAGCGTGGCACAGACATGGACAGTCGGTCCATTGTGGTCCCTCAGAGTGCTCATAGGAGACGTCTGACCCATTGTGCAAGCCCAGTTCCAGTGGATCTCCAGGGGAAGTGCTTCAACTGCTTCTCCCTAGATCACCGTGCTACTACGTGCCATCAACAATCCCGCTGCTTTGGCTATCACGCTCTGGGCCATAAGGCACTAACATATCACCGGCCGCGTCCCTCGCAGTCCTCCTCAACTGCGGACATGGACATTGTTGCTGCCCACGCTGGTCGCAGCTCTGTGTGGTGCCGCAACTCCGCTGCCCCTTCGTCGGGGTTGGGGTTAGGCTTGTCGCCGTCGTCAGAGGTACTGCTAGGAGTTTTGGCGGTGGAGGATCATGTCAATCACAGTGGACTAGACAGAAGGCCTCACCGACATCCTCATCGTCGGTGCCGATCGTCCACTGCTACAGCTAGTGGGTCCGGTCCCCCACCCACTGGTAGCCAGGGTGGTGCGCGTGATGGAGAGACCTCAACATCGGCAGCTGTAACACCCCAGACACCGCGAAAGCCTAGAATGTTACTACAAACTACTCCACTTGACTTGCCAAAATTATAAAATTTTGGCAGCACCTCCTTTAAAACAAGATAAAGCGGAAGCAACAACATAGATATAGAGTGCATAAAAAAAACCGCACACTAACACATAAGTATCCTAGCAAAACCAATGCATTAAGGCATTAAATTTTTGACCTCCAACAAAGCAAACTAAAACAAGTTTACCAACGCTAAGCAACACTAAGAGCTAAACAACTGCAACACTTGCATTATTATTACAACACCACTACTGCATTAATATATGTGATTATAACATGTAGAAGTGCTGCTACTCCCATCCCATCCAAGCAAGTAAGCATCAAGCACCTGGAAAGGTTATTAAGAGGAGTGAGATATAAAATCTCAGCAAGCAAACTGTTTTAACAAGCTATTTAAAATACAAGTTCATTAGACATCGATTTAAAAGAGAGTAACAATAGCATAAAAACAAACCAAGTTAGACATCCAAGATTATCATAAACCTCATCTAAAAAGATTAAACCACATCCTCATATCTTCTAGAGAGGCATTCGGTTCTCAACATCCACTTCAATAATAGGAAAAAATTCAATTAAATACTGCAAAATGCAAATACAATGCAAATGCATGTCCACTGCCTTTACACCCAACAAGGTGTAAAGCTGCACCGTACCCCTCCTCGGGTAACGTACGGCGCGTACCGGTACAAGTCGCGGCCAGCAAACAGTGATATATTACTTCATATGAGGTGCAATGCAAATGAATACATATGAAACTATAAATACCACATCACCTCATAGCCTTCATCAACCACATATACCACAATAATAACAATCTTCATGGATATGAGAGCATAAGACAGCATAACCACATATAAACAAGTAATCGTGCCTCACTTCATCAAAAACGTCAATTAATCAGTTCATATTAAATGGATCATGGTTCTGAACATATAATTTGGGTGGAGGTAGAATGAATAGCAAGTTAAAGCTAGTAGCAAAGCAACCACTACGTTTACTTGCCTTTTTTCGATACAACCGACAACCTTCAAACACGATCAGGAGCACCACCACCTGATTATGAACCACACATCAGGAAAACATTCATACAAGCATGCACATACAATAGAAAACACGATCCTAACACCCCAAACCGTCACTCAAAAGAGAACCACACAAACAGCATATACATCCTTCTACTGATAAAAGCAGTAGGGCTTCATATTTTCATATACTTTTTTTCTGCAACTGATATCATAGAAAAACAAACACACTTCTGGAAACTACACAACAAAGGCTAAATCTTCCGTGAAGAAACCATATTTTTATCAGGTAAATATGAGCCTCTAATCTGCTGTTGAAAATAGCATTGAAAACTGTCCCGAAAAGTCTGACAGAAACCTTCATATTTTTCCCGTAATTAATACACAAATCCAAAAATTCTAAACTTTTTACAGAAGCTATAAAACTCCATTGTCTACCACTTTCTAGTTATAGCTTTTTGTATTTGAAGCCCCTAAGGTGGCCAAAACATGCTCTGAACATGACTGAACTTTCTGACGATGAAACAACAGCAGCAACTTTTAAGAGGCCATAACTGTAGTTCTACTCATCCTATGATAACGTTCTCTACGCCGTTGGAAAGATTATGAAAAACTGTACAACTTTTAAAAATATTCCAATATGATGGCAAAAAAACTGGTTTGATCTACTACTATCCAGATTCTTGACAGAGAAAATCAGTCAAGTTGAAACGATGATATATCTCAAACTACAGATGTTATGAGGGTAATCTTGGTGCCAAAAGAAAGCTATTGAAGTCTCCTACAACTTTGTCCATGGTGGAAAAAGTTATTTCAGAAGCTAACATGCCCAAAAACGACGTTTAACAAGGACTACACAAAACTGACGGTTTTCAGAACGAGGAGGAAACAGATTTTGACCAAACCTCAACCTAAGCCCCCTCTAAACTCGAGATCTAAACCACAAAAATCAACCCAAAAGGAGGGGATTAGGATGGAGAATCCTCACCTAGGGCAACCACGAGCAACTTGACAAGAGCTCAGGGTTTTCCTCTTTCTTCTCCTCCTTCTCCTTCCCTTCTTCTTCCCTTCTCCCTTTATCCTCTTCCCTTGCTGCTGCACAGACCAGCAGCTCCACAATCCACAAGATGCAGATGAGAGGGGATGGGGAGGAGCTCAGCACAAGAAAAATAGGAGAGAAATTCCTACCTGGGTGAGAGGGGCACTGGCCCCCTTCTTCCTCCTCCTGATCTCCTCCCCCTTCTTTCTTCTTTTCCCCTCTCTTTCTTCCTTCTACGTGCAGTATAGAAAAAGGTAGGGTGGCTGCTGCTGTGGGGAGGGAGAGAGCAGGACTCTAGGGTTAAGAAGAAAAAGATGGTCTCTTTTTTTTCTCTTTGAATCTCAAGCGTCCAATTCGCAGCTTCATGTTCCGAAGTCCGAACATAACATGTGAGTAGTCAAACGGAATCATTTCGATGAGCCCTACGCATCCGTGGTCTCCGATCGTCCATCCGAGTGACGGGTCAAAAGGTCAACCTTTTGCATCCTTTTTAAAAAATCCGATCAACACTTATTTATATGATTTTTGGGGCATTACAGTAGCGTTGGCTTTGGTGGCTCATGCACATGCATCAGCTTGTCCGACGTCCTCGACATTAGACTGGTGCGTGATCAATTGTTCTGATCGCATTGCCTTGGCTGAAGCAGATCTTAGTCGGGCTGTGTTTGTCACGATCATCGGTACCAGACCCGTGGTGATGCCATAGGAGGAGACAGTTGCCATCTCCAATAGGTTCAACGTCAACGTCAACTCGATAGAAATACATCGTTCAAGTCCAGAAGACTTCTTTTGCTATTGCTGAATGAGCCGACAACATAGCAGGTGACCAACTGCGGGCATCCAGTTCACTCCTTGTGCTTCAACATACTAATCAATCCCTGGACTTTGTTGGCCCATGCAACGGGTATCTCGTTGCCCTTGAGGACTGGTTTGTCCCTTGTGGAATTCCTCTGCATGCATGGGATCTCTAGTTGGTGGAGCAGCTGCTAAGCTCGTGTTGTCAGATTCAAACCCTTCACCCTACAACGGTAGATTGTTCTAATTTGTCAGTGTTCAGGCTCAGGTTCTGGGCCTCCGACCTGGAGCGAATTCCCTCACAGAAACAACTTCACATTTTGGAACTAGAGTTTCCAGGGCTCGGTGATGGTCTCCCAGTGACGAAGATGCTGGCATATATCATTGACGTTTCCCAGGACGATGTGATCAATTTCTCCCCTATACGCACCATTGGATCAAAACTAAAAGGTGTCACTAGGTCCCCTACAAAACCCTCTACCGAACTAGGCTCTATTCAGTCTCCAGCCCAGCACGTGGTAGAGCCTGACCATTACAAACCCAAGGAATGCTTTGCGGTGTTCTCTTGGCGGCCCAACAAGCGAATGGAGCTGGTGGCCTTAGTGCCACGAACCCCTTATGATTTTATGGCAAGCCTCTCCAAGCCAGTGGGTACAGTGTTGCCAACCCCCGATGGTTTTCGATGCTTACTTCGTCCCAAGGCATAGCAGTCGCATCGCCAGCATGAACCCGAGCTCTAATACTGATCGGCAAATGACAACTCGTGTAATGAGAAGACTAGGTTTCTTGGAGGAGCATGAACGTCTCAATGACGAGGCTCTTGAGAGATATGCTAGGGTGTTTAGCGCCCTTCTGAGCGGAAAAAATTCTATGCAGCAGTGCTGCAATTTGTTTCCTGTGCAGCACCTCTCGGATCCACGCCACCTGTCCCCCGCCACCGATCTCAAAGCATCTCTGCCTCCCTCCCACGTTTCTGCTCCGCTAGGCTCAACCGGATCCTCCCAAGCGAGCGACTCCTCTCGCTCCCACGATCTCCAGGCAACGAGCAAGACTAAAAAATGGATCGAGCTAGTTCTGTTCATGAACTTTGGCGGCGACGTCGTCCTCCTCCAGGCCGTGCCCCCTCCTGCATGGCTTCCACGGCATGGCTGCAGCTAGAGCAGCTATGCAAGGGAGGATTGTTTAGCCTTAAAAACTGATCAGAAGCATAAACATTCGTTAAAGAAAGAGATAGTATACACACAAGTTGATCCCAGACGGGACTCAAATTCAAGTGGCAGTGACGTTACTGGTTGTCTTCTCCTACTCCCGACGATACCAAAGTCTTACCTTTCAGAATCATAATGATAGAATCATATATACTCAGAAGGTAATGGCAAACAGTGAAATGGATCATGGCAATTGACAAATAGATCACATCATCAGTTCATCACAGAATCATCAATACTCAAAAGCTAATGGCAAACGTCAAACAAATCGAAAAGGTAAACAGATCACATAATCTGATAATCATCTATACACTATACTCAAAAGCTACTTAGTCACGCAAGATCATGGAACATAATGCATAAATATTGCAGGTTGCAGAGTATGCCTAAAACCAACCAAACACATGGCACATCGCGTCAAATCTGATTAATAAAAGGATTGACTTTAATTCTGTTCAGATAATTCTAGCTAGTTCAGTTCTGACATGACCGATGTAGCTTCTAGCTAGTTCAGTTCTGACCTGATAGATTTTCAGGTGGCGGCAGCGGCAAGCGGAGAGCGGCACCGCGGTAGGACTGTGGCCTGCAGGACTTGAGGGCGGAGACCGCAGAGGCGGCAAGCCGGTGGGCGGTGGCTGGCCGGGTGACAGCATGTCTTGCGGCGGCGCTGGCTATATACTTGGAACCGGTCTTGCTGGAACCTGAAGGCTGATTTGGGTTTCAAAGTCGACTTGGCTCGTGAGCCAACCAATCTAGCTCGAGCCAGCAATGAACCCGAGCTGAGCCTGAATTTCAGCTCGATCACCTGACCGAGCCAAGCCGAGCCGAGCCCCCCTAATCAAGCGGCTAATTGCTAACTAGAAAATACTCATTTCCAAGAACTTTGTGTGCACAACAACAAGATTCTAAAAAGTTAGCAATTACTCTGACAACTCACATATCAACCAGATATGATTGATCCATCAATTCCAAGTTTCCAATATTGATCAAGAAAAAAAAACAATTATCCGTCAAGAATCATTCAGGCCGTCAGGCGCCATGGCAAACACGGGGATGTGGTAGGGCACTTGCGGACAGACTCGTGTCACGGTGGAGGTCAACCCAATGATCATGGGCGCTTGCAGACGGAGTCGCCACTCTACCTGGCGGTCAACGCTCTAAGCAATTCACGTGAGATCTGGTGGAGTCGACACTCGATCGGCACTTACGCTCGACAGTTGGACTTGATTGGTTCAAGCTAGCTAATCCTATACCAGAAGCAAGTACCACTAAGGACCTATTTGTGGGCTCAGCAATTTGCTAGAAAGAAAGGATGACATTTGTGATAGATCGAAGCGTATTCGATTGAAAAAAAGACTTAGTTCATCATATTTGGGATAGATTTGGAGTTGGTCAGCTAAATAATTAGCTACTTCTGAGCATCTACTATGTAATTTATGATTCAATTTACTCGAGCAAACATGTTTTCGTTTTTTTTTCACCCCATTCTTGTAATAAAAGTACATGTGTTCCTAGTTCCATTTAGTTTTTTTTTTTAACTCATTGGCAAAGTAGAATCATATTGCTTTTAATTATCTGAATTTGTGGTTCTGAAATCTGAACTAATGCATTTGTTCAACTTAAGCATGCTTGGTTCTGAACTAATGCATGAAAGGCTTGAGTAAAGCCACTACTGAATTTGTGGTTCAGAGTTTGTCTTGCTTTGGTCTATAAGATGGAACTGGTACAATTGATTAATGGGCATGACTTGATTTCCTAAAGATTTTCCATATGAGCTAATTGATGAATAGTAAGAAATGGCAATGTAGTTATAAACCAAATAGAAAGCAAGCATCTTCAATCATTCATGAATCAATCACATGCCACATGAGCTGACCTTGATTTTGCAGCATGGAGCTTGATTCGGCGTGGGGAGGATCTCAAATCATCGGCGTGGAGATTAATTTCGTGGTCGCCTACCGCCAAGCTCGTCCACGTACGCACGATTTCGATATATGTCACTACTGGGTCGGATGGCAACGGATGTGTCACCACTGCCATAGGGACTTCGAGTTCTCGCGCGTGGGCAGCATGCTCTGCTGTGAGCTCTTACTTGTCAGAGGATATTTCTAAGCTACTTCCTCATCCTCATAGGCCCACAACTTGGCGGAGGAGCCGGTGGTCGCCACGGGTACTAGAGCTCGGGTTGGGAATTTACGAGAAGAGGGGAAGCATTGAAGAAGTAAACTGCAGAGAGGATGAGCAGGTCGGTAAAAATGCGCTGGAATTTTCCATGTGTTGTAGCTAAACGAACGTTTAAATAAACTCTTAGCTATTTAAGCATCCCTAAAATAATTATTCCCATTATAGGTTTGAACTCTTGTACAGTTGCATAATGATGCAATATTTTTCTCTCTCTTTAAGAGTTTGTATAAGCGTCTTTATATTGTACGTGCCCTTAGAAACGCTCGGTGAGGAACTGAAGGCCGCCGCCCTGACCGAGGCCACGGACGTACTCCCTGGCCCAGTACGCGTAGCGGGCCAGGCCACCTGGACCGCTGCATCCAGGTTGTTCTCGTTGCCAGCGGGGCCTCTGTTCGTTCCTGCACTGGTTCACACGTTCCTGTACGTGTTCGGTCAATTGGCATAGATCTGACGTTGCCAGATTTGGGATTTTATTTGAGGGGAAAAGAAAGAGCAAAGCTAAAAGAGATACTAGGAAATAATTATTTGAGAGCTGTGTAGTTTCTTGGCAAATGACACATTTCAAATATGGAAAAAAAGATGAACGGCGCACAAAGAAAAACTGCACTGCCAAATGTCCTGAGCCGCGCGAACAAGCTCGGTTGGTAAACTCAAGGGGAGCGAATCAATAAGTCGGGGTTTGATTTTTTAGCTCTCGTAACTTTGTCGGTTATACTTCAAGTGAAACTAGTTTTTATATAGCCTCTAATAAAAATCAGAGTAGTGACAAAAATTAAAACCCCTTTAAAAAATGTCCTGAGCCGTCCCAGTGCCGACCGCTCTCGACCTGCTACTGTAACGGCCGCGTCGTTACTGGCCACGCCCAACCCTGCCACAGGCCCCAACCACTAGCCAGTCAACCAGCACCATCCGTCCGTAACGGTCACAAACCCAAGACCCCTCGCACGGCGCCGCTCGCTCCCTCACCGCCGTAACATTTGCGCCGGGCGTACTTGCCTCACGGTACACGCTGCAACCGCTGCTCGATGTTCACGTTATTTAGCTCATGACGCTACTGATCGGAGTCCAAAAGTGCAGGTGTGCGGCTGCGTCGTGCAGTTGGGACGTTGGGCTCCGCTTTTCTGCCCACCGGCCGGTTTGGTGCCAGGTCGCGCGGGCCGTCGACCCTGAGGCGGGGCGGGCGGAGATACATCGCCACCACATCAGCCGTTCGTTACGCTAACTGCCGCGCGCCTGCCGTCGCCCGTCGGCCGGTCGGTCGCTGCAGTTCGCTGAGCCGTCTCAGCCCAGCCGCCGGTCCGATCGATGTCTCACCCGCACCTGCATGTGTCACGCACGCACTTTCTGTTAGCCCTGCACGGCCAGGTAGATACCTTTCACAGTCACAGGCACAGCACAGGTATGCAGCAGCATGCCACGTAATGTACCGACCGCCGTTTGTAGCCGCAGCTGCGGCCTGCATGCATGACGTGCCTGATGCTTGCGTGTAAGTGATTTCTGCAGGACGAAGCGAGCGACCGAGCTGCTGCGTCCGAGCTAACGACTCGCGTTGATAACAAGACGGCGGCCGGCCGGGTGACTGGCTGACTACTCACCGCACGCTTGACACCAGCACAGACATGACTCATCGATGGCTCATTCGCCTTTTCCCTCGCAGCACTCCTTTTAATTTGGTACTGCTTTTGTTCTCGTTTTCTCTTTTGGTTTGTTTTGTCTGTTTCCGGATGCGTGCATGGGGAGCACGCATGAGTAGGGATTTTATCAATAAGGAGTTTTCGTGTATGAATCTTTTGGCTCGATAAGTCTTGAGTATAGTATCTGTTCTTGCTATTGATTAGGCTAATTGAACAGATAATACAACTCTTTTATCATACACCTTTGTATCTTTCAATTCTTTGTTCTTGTTTAGTAGCTAAGTATTCCTCGTGTTTGCCAAATTGCGACACGTTATCTGCAAGATATTGCTCTCTAGCAGATTAATGGTACCTCGCTCTGATCGCAATGGCAGAGCTTGACTAGCAATCTATAAATGGTAAAACGAAGTGATTTAAGGAATTTGCGGAATGAGGAGGTGTCATGGCCCCTTTGGACCAACTTAAGCCTCGCCACTGTTTGATAGTATAATTTTACTAGATGGGTATCCACAATGCATCGTAGGTTGATTTGTGACCATGATGCCTATGCGCCGCTTCCGCGGTTCCGCCCGTGGGATCTCCTTCTCGTCACCGGCCACAGCACGCCTCTGCCGCTGGCAACTAGCGCACCACGCCGGCCTCCTGCGCCACTGATCATACAACAAATTATTCACGTACATGAGGGCATTCTCGACACCACGCGCGCCAGCTTCCCTGCACTACTGCCTGACGCCACATGCCTCTGTGAGGCCTATCCCAAGCATCTGCGGGATGAAGAGGGTGGTGGCGCAATGCAAGCGCGGCTGTTTGTAACTTCAACTTGCATGATTGGTATGCATGTCGAGACTTGAACGGCAATAGCGCCACCGGTCTTGCTCGGGGTCAGCCACGGCCTGGCTTGAAATGCATTCATGAAATGCATACCCAGGTCTTTTTCGTGGGTTGAATCTGACCCAATTGGTAGTAAGGTTCGGTTTTTTATTTTTAATTGTTTTACTAAAAGGTCTTTCTAAATTGCAGATAAGTTAATCTACCATTCATTTAGACCATGAAATTCGACACAAGTCCATGTTTTGAACGGTTAGGAAAATACTCGGTAGGTTCAGTAGGAAGGCAGTAAGAATAATCTAGAAATTTACAGATAAATATATGTTCAATATTTTAGAACAAAATATGTCATATGTGTGATCTCCTCCTGGCGCAATATTCGGCAAGATATAGGTATTTCCCTTATTGCGCAATATTCGACCCTTATCCTTTTGTATTCTGAAATAATAAATGATTATCATGGCCAATTCATATAAAAAACCACCTGTGTAAAAGGTCATTTTCAGAGATAGTTCCTTACGTGAATCGTCTCTGAAAATGATCAGTCGTTAAAAAAATTATAAATTTTTTTATATGAAGTTGGATGAGAAAAAAACTCTATAAAAAAATTGTAGCTCTTAATGAGATCTACAACTTTATAGTTGAAAACTTTTTCATTAAAGTAATTTAGATGTTCAAATAATTATTTAAAGTTTTAAATAATTATTTAGACATCTAAATGACTTCAAATAAAAAAAATTTAACTACAAAGTTGTACATCTTGTCAAAGGCTACAATTTTAATATAAAGTTTGTCTTCATCCAACTTCATATGAAAAAAATACAATTTTTTTAAGATATACTGTCACTTATTTTTACAGATAGTCCCTTTTACGTGAACTGTCTGTAATAATGAATATTATTTTCAGAGGTGGTTCATTACTGTGAAAATAAGTGACAATTTATCTTAAAAAGTTTATAATTTTTGATACGAAGTCAGATAAGAACAAACTTTATATCAAAATTGTAGCCCTCGACAAGATCTACAACTTTGTAATTGAATGTTTTTTATTTAAAATCATTTAGATATCTAAATAATCGTTTGAAGTTTCAGATAAAAGATATCAAAAGAATTACATATGCTATTTGTATCACTAGTAGTTATATGGTGGGATGTAAGAGGATTCACACGAGCTAAGAGGTATTAGGTTCGAGTACTAAGAACCGCATGCACGCGTATTTTTTATGAAAAATCGTGTGACTTATGATTTACGACGGCGTGACCGCAAGGGATGCTTGGTCAGGGCAACAAAATTCGCTTTTCTTTGTGCCAATAAATATCAATTTGGAAAGCGATTATCACATGCGGTCAGCTTAAAGAACCGTTTGTGAAAATAGGAATTATCATAGGCGATTATAAGCGGTTTCTTAAGGATCCGTCTGTGGTAATCTATTTCTACAAACGGTATATTTTGTGTCTTTAAAAATTATCTATTTATATAAGCCTTTGATTACAGACAGGTGTGCTAAATGTCTATAAAAATAAGTTATTATCTATCTTAAAAATAGTTTTTACAGTAGTGTGTTTTATATTCAAATCTATCACTCTCCAAATGTAGGCTAGGATGTAACATGAGCGGGATCCGACCTGATTGCACCAGTACCTATTATTCCTAGCTAGGTTCACCCATGTATCTTTATACCGTGTTTGATTCACGATTAAGTTAACTACTAGATTTGCAAATCTTAACATAGTTCAACTTAATCCAAAGTATGTCTCCGGCAACCTATGTATTAAGTCCAAAATACTATTTGATTTGATTGCCTGGGCTGGAAGCGCTTAAGAATACATTTGAAGGTTACACTCGTTGTAAGTTTCTTTATTTTTCTGCTGCATTAGTTTAACACATAGCTGTATTTTTTTAGAAATAAGTCTATATGACCTCTCAATTATCAAAAGTTGACTACTTAACTCTCTCACCTATGAAACCAGTATTATAACCACTGAATTATCCAAAACCATCTAAATAACCCGTGGGGCATCCCTAAAAACATTTTTCTCTTTTCTCTGATCCAATGGGCAACCTTACCCAGCTCTAAAATTTTTAGGATGATTTTTGTGGGATACTATAATTCATATGCAACCCATTTTGATTGGTTTGTCCTAAAAAGCCAAAATCAAATTCAAAATAAAATTCTTCACAGTTGCAACCTTTTCTAAATTTCTCTAATTTTTAAGACTTCAAAATAATTCCCTAAAATCTTAGAAAATTCACTAATATTCTTCATAAACTATAAATTAATTTCTGAAATTATTTCAAGTCCTATGTTAGATAAAAAAAATTGTGAGTTCCTTCACAAAGCCTCACTCCTCATTAAAATTAACAATTTTAAATTTAATTGCAAATGTATTAGTTAATTACGCAAAGCTTCAATTATGATGTTAATGATTCTCATGAATGCTTAATACATGTTTAAGAATTTTGGGATGTTACACGTCATGAGGCACCAAATGAAATTATAACATGACATCTTCATAAGCCGCGATTTGAGTAATGTTACATCCCCAAATTCTTAAATATGTCATTAAGCGTTCTTGAGAATAATTAGCATCATAATTGAAGCTTTGAGTAATTAACCAATGCATTGTGTAATTAAATTTAAAATTGTTAAGTTTAATGAGGTGTGATGCCTTATGAAGAAACTCACAAAATTTCTATGTAACCTAGTGCTTAAAATAATTTTAGAACATGGCTTACGAAGAATATTAATGAATTTCTTAGACTTTAGGGAATTATTTTGACACCTTAAAAATTAGAGAATTTTGGAAAATATTGAAAATTTGAAGAATTTTAATTTGAATTTGGCTCAGACTTTTAGGCCAAACCAATCAAAATAGGTTGCATATGAATTATAGTATCTCATAAAAATCATCTTAAAAATTTTAGGACTTAGAAACATCTCTCATTGGATCAGAGAACGAAGAAAGATCTTTTAAAATGCCGGTCACTGTTCATAAGGCAAAACCACCTCTGAAACTCCAGCAGGAGGTTATTCAGGGATAGAATACCTGGTTTGATAGGTGAGGAGTTAAGTAATCAAAATACGTGAGGGGTCATATAGTTTTTTTTTCCTGCGTTAGCTCAATCCCGAGCCGGTTTCGATGGGATCAAGCTCACCCTACCTAACACACGGTTTTCCAGGCAGGCTCCAATCCTAATCTCGACGCGAACGACCGACAGCGAGTCAGGGGCATGCAACAGAACCACACGAGCGTTTGCCAACCAACGACCCTCCCTACGTGACTACGTCACGTCTCGCACGGAGTCGTCGCCTAGCCCTTGAGCTTTTTCCCAGCGGAGAAACGCAAGACGACGGTGAAACCGCAGCGACACCCGCCCGGCGCGCGAAGCCCCCAGCCCAGGGCACACACCGCGCCTCGCCCGCCCGTCCGGGCTGACACACCGGCGCCCTTGAGAGAGAGCGTGCGGGGCATGCATGCGTTGTCCCGCCCGAGAGCAAGCCAAGCCAAGCGGCGGTTCGCGGCTCATGCCGCCCGCACATCCCCACTCCCCCACTACTCAAAAACCCACCGCAAACGGCCGCCCCCGCGCGAGCCCGAAGCCGTCCGTCCACCTAACCCCCCATCGATCACACGAACGAGCGAACCAACTCCAGGAGCAAAGCACCGCGCCGCGCCGCAAACGCACCTCCAACCACAACCCACGCGTCTTTATATACACAGCCCCGCCGACGAGACAAAGGGAGAGGGAGACGCATATAGATCGACCAGCGAGGAAATGGCGGCGCCGAGCGGCGGCGGCGGCGCCGGGGTGGAGGGCGGTGCCGGTTCGGGGCCGGAGTCGGGGGGAGGCAGCAGGATGAAGGGCTCGTGGACGCCGGAGGAGGACGAACTGCTGCGTTGGGCCGTGTCGCGGCATGGGGCGCGCAACTGGAGCGTGATCAGCGGCGAGATCCCGGGCCGGTCGGGCAAGTCGTGCCGGCTGCGGTGGTGCAACCAGCTCAGCCCCGGTGTGGAGCGCCGCGCCTTCACGCCCGAGGAGGATGCCGTCATCGTGGCGGCGCACGCCATGCACGGCAACAAGTGGGCCACCATCGCGCGCCTGCTCCACGGGCGCACCGACAACTCCGTCAAGAACCACTGGAACTCCACACTGCGGCGCCAGCGCAGGGCCGCCGCCGCCGCGGCCAACGCCAACTCCGGCGGGGTCGGCGGGTGCGCGCTGCTGCGGCCCCTCGCGGCCATCCCGCTCCAGCCTCTGGTGGATCTCAAGGGGTCGTCGGTCTCCGTCCCGTTCCACCCTCTGGATCTCAAGGAGGAGGACGGGGATGATGACGAGGACGACGAGGAGGAGGACGGCAGCAGCGAGGACTCGGTGCTGGCGCCGCGGACGAAGAAGCTGCGGCCGTGCGTTGGCATCATAGCCGGCCACCATCTTCCTCCTCTGGCGGTGAAGCCTGAGCTTGTAAAGCCTCAGCCTACGGCGGCCGATCCCCTCACGTTGCTCTCCCTCAGCCTGCCGGGCGGCGGGACCGTCCCGGCGGCCTCAGCACCGCAGGCCGTCGAGGTGGTGGCGAGCGAGGAGGGGAAGGCGAAGGTGAGGGAGAAGCTGGAGAAGGACCCGTGGTTCCTGCCGGTGATGCGAGAGATGGTCGTGGAGGAGGTGAAGCGGGCGATGCAGGGGACGGACGTGGCCTACTCGCCACTGGTGGCGAGCAATGCCAGCGGGGAGGACGGTCGCGCCGCCGCCAACGGCCAGAACTGATCGATCGACCAACGGCATCCGGCTCGTAACTCTAGACGAACGGACGGACGGGCAGCGATCGATTAATCGATCGACCGAGAGACGAACAAGAGACGACTGCAAGTTCCATCATCCAGCTTCTTGCTCTTCGTTTGTTAACCGCAGCATGCAAATGTCCGACCTCAATAGTATCTAGTTATGTAACGTAGCTCATCCATCAATCTACTCTAGCAGTAATCTGCAGGTAACTAGTTACAAGACTGTACCTATCGGATTGATAGATTTAAATCTTCTATTTTCTTTGGAATTAGTTGGTTCGGCTTGATCGATCGATCGGGGCAGTGATGACTGCCGTTGAGGTGTTTGTTCTGTTGGGCGGTTCAGGTGTGGTTGGGATGTCGATCATTGAATGTGTGCTGTGCGTGCCCGCGCTGAGGCGAGGCGAGGCCAGGCGAGTGGGTTGGGTGGCCGCGCGCGGCGTTACCCAACCGAACGAAACCGCCCATACGTGGATGTGGCAGAGGCAGCGCACGCTGCTCGCCATCGTCATTTCCAGTTCCTTCTCCCCATCTAGTAACAGTTCCACTACTGATAGCTCCGTTACAACTTGCAAGTGTAAATTCTCACCAGGTGTGCATTAAATTCTGTAGATTAGCATAATATTGCATTTTTTCAGATCATCACGTCGGGATCACACCAGTACCTAACATAATGGTACTCATAATTTGCAGAATGATGCCAATTCCTTGTCTTTGCGGGCAAAAAAAAAAATCAGATTTTCCACGAAAATTTTGCAGAATAGTCTGAGGGTATAGGGGTCTTTTTTCCCCTCCTTTCTCATCTAGTATCGTGTAGCCAACACCATGATTTGGCAGTGTCCTTCAGCAAATATCGACTATTAACGATGCTCTACATCAAAAGCAATCTTTTATTAGTGTCCTACAGCAAAACACATGAAAGAGAACGTACGTGCCATAACTCATAATAGGGTATGGTGCGCATCCTGATGTGCGAGAAGGATGGTCGTGACCACTGACCACAGGTGCTAGCAGTTTAACAGCAACGGGGTAATTGATAGTTAGATCATTTCAAATCTTAACCACATATTTTTACGAAATTCCGTGGTATCTTGTATGTTAACTTAAAGCTCCAGTGTTTTGATCATCCGATCTCTCACTAAATCTTTCTTAAATGCACCAATTCTCCTAACTCTACCCTTGAAAAAAAATCCTAACTCTAAAAAGAAGGGATTTGCTATATTTTACCTGGATGATTTGAAGCATCTCCACATCTGAATTTTCCTCTTCCTCCTCTTCACCCTCTTCCTCCATCTTTTCTGTCTCCAGCAAGCTCTGGTGAGCTTATGAGAGGTTAAGGTTCACGCGAAGGGCTCCTCCAGCGAACTCTGACGGGTTAGGTCTAGGGATTTGGGGTTCAGGAGTCCCTGGACCTAGAAGGCGTTGCCAAGGGAGGGAGGTTGGCCCAACTGTGAAGGAAGTTGGTGGGCGGTGCCGCAAAGCATGATGGCGCCGCTGGTTAGGGTGGCAAAGGACGGCCGACACAGAGGGTTGGTGGCGGGGGAATCTAAATGATAGGGGAAGGCAGAGAAGGACTCGGTGATGGGGAGATGTGGTAGGAGAGCGTGATCGTGGCGAGCTCGCTGGTGGCAGTAGAGATTGAGACAAGGAAGGGGGCCAGGGAAGGAAGAAGATCTAAGGAAAAAGAAAGCGGTTAGTCGTTGGATTGAGATGGAGTAGGATTTGATGGCCCAAAATTTAGGTGTTTTGGGCCAAGAACACTTTTTTTAGGGCTAGGCCCGGAACATTCGAGTGATAGGAAGACTAAGCCAAAAAGAAAGGGAGATGTTATATTACAATTGCGTAAAAACAACCCAAATTTCAGTTGATGTAACTAGTTGGATCATGATCGCCACTATTGGATCATGATCACTCTCTCTCACACACATAGTGACGATCTATTTCTTTGAGCTCGACGCTGCTCATCGACTGACTACCCAACCCGTCTACCTGCACCCGTCTCCAATGACTCTCCCACCGTTAGATCCACTGCACTAATCAGTCCAATTTTGACGCCCCTACTTTTAATATAAAGAATAAGGGGTCTCCTGTCAGGAGAGCTCACACCGGCATATGTGAAAGTGTATCTAGCCTCTATGTGTGGTTTTGGTAATTAATGACAATACCTATGGACTAAAAATAGTATTGAGTTTGTTAGTAGGATGTTTCATAGGTGATGCATGGATGAGAGATATGCAAGAGCTCTAGGTGAATGGAGATTGAAAATGCATCAAGATGAATGAGCTCTAGGTGATGCTCGGGTAAGTGATGACAATGCCTATGGACTAACAATCATATTGAGAATTGCTATTAGGTTATTCCATAGGAGATGCATAAATGATGAAGCATGGATTCTTTGAGAAATGCCATGAGTTCAAAGAATTACATCAAAAGTCATTGAGATTTTAGTGATGCTCATAAGAAGAAGAAGAAGCTCAATAAGATTAGCAATAAGCTTGAAGGCTAAGTTACTTGTGAAGATCAAGTAACTAAAGGTATGACTTATTAATAGAGTTTTATGGACTAACCTGTGTGCTATGTGTTTAAGAATGAGTGGGGTTAGGTTTTATATGAAGATTAACAATATGCATGAAGGCTAATAAGTTACTTGTGGAGATCAAGTAACTTAAGGTATAAATGTTGTCATTTAGGTTTTATGAACTAACACATGTGCTTTGTGCTTGAGAGTGAGTTGGGGTTAGGATCCATAAGAAGGCATAAGTTGAATTGAAATCATATATGCAAAGAGTGAAGAACAAGAGTGGACTCCATATTTGATAAAATGAATTCCTTAAAGATGTTGAATACAAAGTGGTTTTCTATGGAAAGACAGTGAAGGTCAAACAAGACTCGGCTGCAATAGACCATCTGTGGTGAAGGGCAAGCAAATGGCTTGGCGTCGAAGGACCAAGGTGGTGGTGAAGAGCGAGTGAAGGCTTTGCACCGATGGACCGTGTGAGGCCATGGAAAGCTATGAGTGATTCGCGTAAATCATATGAAGAATCAAGAAAAGATGGAGTTAAGAATATATGAAAGTTGCAACCCTCAAGGTTTGAATGAAAGAAGCGGTTCTTGAAAGTATTCAAATGCTCAAAGTGGTTCAAACGAGTTTTATCTTTGAATTTGAGTATATGTATGACGCACTATTAAGAGGGATGCAACGTGAGTTCATTATCGTGTCTCAGTGCTCAAGAGTTTCTAACCAAACCCAAGTGAGAGTTCTTTTTAGAAATCCCGGTGTGGAAAGTGTGGAAGTGTTTGAATTGGGTTTCGGAGTGTTCCTAATTTGATCAAATATGTTTTAGGTAATGAATTCAGTTGGAATGTGTAGCCCTCTGAATAAGCTTTCCACAGAGTCCAAAATCGTCGAAATCGGACTCCGGGATCAAAAGTTATCCACGTTTTTTCTGGAGGATAGCCAGAGTCTCCGGGTGAGGCTCCGCTAGAGAGTCTCAGGCTGGTCTGTTTTAGTTGACCCGGAGACTCCGGGATACCCCGGATACTCTGAATGAACAGTGTTTTTAGCCTAACGGCTAGTTTTTTTTAGGTGGGCTATTTATAGCCCCTCACCCTCTCCTTTGGTTTTTGCTGGTGCTCCCACGAAATACCTCAAAGCCAAAGCCATTTGTGCTCTCCCACTCCATTCTAGTGTGTGATTTGAGAAGAAAAGTGAGTTGGGTTGAGAGATTGGAAGATTGAGTGCAAGTGAGCCAAAATTCAATCTTGAGCACTTGAGTTCTCGGCAAGAAGTTCGTCGTCGTGTTTGTTAAGCTCCTAGCTGGCTAGGTGCCGCCGGTGAGCTCCCGTGCTTGTGGTGAGCCGCGAGAAAGTTTGTGAAGGTCAATCTCGCCTCCGTAAGGGAAAAGATCAAGAGTGGATCGAGGAAAGTAGTTGAAAGAGACCCGGCTCGTTGGAGCTTCCTCAACGGACATGTAGGATTTACGATGGTGAATCCGAACTTCGGGAAACAAATCTTTATGTCTCATCTCTTGTTCCCTTATTTTTAAGTTCTTGTTCAAATCTTTGTTCATATTTCTCGATCTACTTGTTTGTGTGTATTTGAGTGTAGGTTCTCTGTGGATCTATTTGGAATCATCTCTTGGAACACACGACATCACTTGGTTTGAGCTAGAACTCTTTAGACATCCTTTTATTTCAATTTCGAGCTCTGTTCTGTATAGAATCCGGAGATTCCGGATAGACTCCAGACCTATACAACCCGGAGTATCCGGACTACCCCGGATACTCTAGATGAACAGTGATTTCAGGTGTGTGAACAGTGTTTTCAGCCCCTTTTCAATTTAAGTTTTATTGCATATCTCTCGCTAGATTAGAGTAATTCTTGTCATCCTAGGATTGTAACTTTCACACTTATTTAAGGTGATTGTGCATTAGTTGAGTCTAGCATATTTAGGTTTTTCACTTGTGAAAAATCCATTAGTTTATATTCCGCTGCAAGTTTAGGCCAACGGTAAAAGAGGATGAATTTTTGTAAAAACGTCTATTTACCCCCCCCACTCTAGGTGACATCATTGTCTTTTTAATATGCTAACTGGTAGTTGATATTTTTAAAACCATGCCCCTCCCCCTCCCCCCCCCCGCGCGATCAGGCAGGGCTCGCACGCCTAGTCCTTATGGAAACCCTACGATCAGCCTTTGTTAGTCGCGGGGCAGGTACTCACCTAACTAGTCTAATCACATTTAAAGTCATCCACTCATATGTTTTTCTTTTCCATGCACCCTCTCGACGGGCGAAATCATGGGCCGGCGTAGAAACGGTGTGACCCGTCCTGTAGCATTAATGCTACGGGATGGCCTGGCAGACGAGCGTGACGGGCTTACAGTAGGCGTGACAGTGTTTTGCAAATTGGATAGCGCGTGTAGGACAACTAGGGTGGGCCGAGCATGCCCACCCCTATAATGATGACCTACGAGTAGCTATTTTCATCAGGTATAGCGCAACCATCATATTTGGCATGGCCTACTTGTATGTACATGGTACACCTCGCCTCCTGCTATACAAATGGGAGGACCAGGCATGTAAAAGAAGGATATTCTGGATATGTTCATCTAACTCATAAGAAAATACACAGGACATAGGGCTAGTATCCCAAGGTAGGTCTGAACCTGGATAAACTCTGGTGTTCTTGAGTTCCTTCGACACACATACACCCACCAACAGCCACCAAAAATGTTGATCACGCACCCATCATCAGGCATACCCTGGATACATTGTCAGGGATTAACCCTCGACAGTTAGCGCGCTAGGTAGAGGGAGCGCATTTTCACATTTTAGTAAGTGTTGATACCTCGATTGGGCTATCCATGGTCGAATACATGGCAATCGCTAAGTCCCATTCTGAGGACCCCTATCACCGTGAGGTATTTATCATGGGATACAACCTAGATGAGCCTGGTGAGCTCCATGTTTGGGACATCGAATCGGAGTTCAAAGGCTTTGAGGCTTAACATGAAGTTTGCATGGCAGACCATGCAGCAGGGGGCAACGGAGGCCCTTTTGTCTCGGGCACCAATGGTGAGCCCTAGTCCTTGCGTATAGAGGGAACCTAACCTAGCACTTTGCAGGGAGGTGCTTCGATACATCTCCCACATAGGGCATGGTCCTTGGTACCGTCATCGTCTAAGCCATCACACCACGCGAGCACTGGGGACTCCCCTCTTCATGATATGTCACCGCTCCATGCTCAGTAGCTCGACTACGAGGCCATGATGCCCACGCAGAACCTGCAAACTGTTTGAATGCTTCTCAACCCACTGGTGGATGTCCTAGAGGGTTCTCTAGTAGAACTATGGCTACACGATCTTGCCCTCTTAGTAGAGACTACCCGACACCAAACCGAGGCAGCAAACACCACATCCGTCACAAGGACTTGTGAAGGTTGTGATTGTGAAGAATCGCAGCAGGCCACATGGTAGGAAAGATCTTGTGCTCCCTCCATGACAGGAAGTACTCGGAGACCCCCACCGTGTCGGGACAGGCAACCCACTAACCTGCGTGACTCTCTTCATCAACGCGACCTTTGCGGCGTGATCCAGGATGAGAGGGCCAGCAAGGAGTAGGAAGATCATGCTCTGTGGGAGCATGAACAGGACAAGTAGCCCTACAACTCACCTTCCAATCATAGGGAGTCATCGGACTCCTCCACCCAATTGCCAGGGCCATGAGATCGTTGTATCTCTCCCCGAGCATGTGCCATCACCCATCAGCGAGTAACTCCCTGTTACAGAACGGGGTGCAACACCTTGTCCGCCCGACACAAGAGGTGCACTGGTGGGATAAGTTCCGATCTCTCCTAGCCTAAAAATACGACAACTCAACCAATCTCGAGGAGTTCTTGTAGATTTGCACCATCTTGTACAGACCGCGGGAGGCCATGGTAAAGTCATAGCCAACTATTTCTGAATCACTTTGACCAATTCAGCATGGTCCTAGCTTATGAACCTCCCTTGTGGGTCAGTTCACTCCTAAAAGGACTTATGAGACTATTTTGTTGCCAACTTCCAGAGGACCTACGCCCGACTAGGGGTCAAGGATGACCCTTACCAGGTCAGGCAGCAATAGGATGAGTTACCGCGGGACTACATCTAACATTTCACCGAATGTCGGAATACCATTCTAAGGATCACGGGTAAGTCCATGGTCATAGCATTTCGGAGAGGGTCAGAGACCAGTAGATGGTCGAAAAGGTACCCACCAAGGAAGTCTAAAGTACCACCGAGCTCTTTGAGCTCATGGACAAGTGCGCGCAAGCCACTGAGGCCCGAGATCACCAGAGCGGCCCAAAGCCGCACCCGACTTCCGACCAACCTGCCTCTTTCAAAGGGGTCTACCGGAAGGAGAAAAAGAGCAAACACAAGGCAGGACCATCCGATGTCATGCCGGTCGAGCAAACCGCACTTTCGCTTTGAGAAAAAGGACGGAAAGAAGGGCCGAGGCTACTACTTGATCCACCGCACAGATGCCTACGATCTGACCGAATGCAAGGTCATGCAGGGCATCATCGACAAGAAGCTTGGGGAGTGTAAACCCAAGCATGACGACAATGGTGAGGATGGGGCCGACCCTAACCAATCGACGCTAGGTTTCCAGCAGCCCGATCACACGACCCACCATATCTTTGGGGGCGCTGCAATGTATTACTCAAATAGGAAATACAAGTCAATGGTCTGTGAAGTGTGGGCAATAACGCTGGGTCTGAGCCTGTGTCTGAAGTGGTTGGAGGTACCCCTCACCTTCAGTCAAGCAGACCACCTCGCGTGTGTCAGACGTCTTGATCGCTATCCTATCGTGGTCGAACCCACAGTATAGAACATCCGACTAGGTCACATACTAGTCGATGGAGGGAGTTCCATCAACCTTCTCTTTGCCGACACACTGGACGCCTTGCAGATTTCGAGGAGCGCGTTGAAACCATCTCCTCCCTTCTTTGGAATTACCCCGGAATCATTGGCTAAGCTATTAGGGCAAATCGAGTTACCCGTCACCTTCGGCTCACCGAGTAACTTCATGACCAAAAAGGTCATGTTCGATGTGGTGGACTTCGGGACCACTTACAGCGCAATCCTAGGGTGACCGGTGATAGCCCAATTCATGGTCGTCTCCCACTACGCTTACCAGGCAATCAAGATCCCTGGCTCGACGGGGGCTATAACCATTTTTGGCAACAAAAAGATGGCCCTGCACTGTTATAAGAGGAGCCTCGACATGGTCGAGCTGACTCCCAGGTCGCAGCCTAAGGACATCGGGCCCTATGGCCACCCAGTGAAGGCCCATGTCATTGCCAGTCTAGACAATTGGCTCAAGGTGGTTTGCCTAAATGACTTCGACCCATCCAGGATGGTCCAGATAGGAGCTGGCCTGGACCCTAAATAGAAACTCGTGCTCACCACTTTCTCCGGACGAACGTGGATGTCTTTTGGAGTCCGTCTTATATGCCTGGAGTCCCTAGGGACATGATCGAGCACAAATTATCAGTGCTACTGGATGTGCGACCAATAAAGCAAAAGGCGCATCGGTTCGCGACCGACCGAAAGGAAGCACTTCATGAGGAGATCGATAAGGTCCTGGAAGCAGGCTTCATCCGGGAGGTACAGTACCCAGAGTGGCTAGCTAACCCAGTCATAATTTGTAAACCCAATGGTAAGTGAAGGATATGCGTCGATTTCTCCAACCTCAACAAGACATATCCAAAAGATCTCTCCCTCTCCTCTGGATCAACCAGCTTGTTGACTTAACCACTGGTAGCGATTTGTTAAGCTTCCTAGATGCCTGCTCAAGGTACCATCAGATTAGCATGTGTAGGAAAGATGAAGAGAAGACTGATTTTGTAATGCCTTTCGAGGTCTTTTGTTATGTAAAAATGTCTTTTGGTTTGAAGAGCACTGGTGCCACTTACCAGCGGTTCAGCTTATTCTTCGACCACAGAAACATTGAGGCATATGTTGATGATGTGGTCATGAAGAGTAGGACCAAGGATGACTTGGTCACGGACCTCTAGAAAATGTTCAACAACCTTTGAAAGTACCACATGAAGCTGAACCAAGAGAAATGCACGTTTTGGAAGAAAATATAGTTCTGAATTTGCTTTGTTTTCGGAGTATCATCAAGGAAGTTGCTTGGCTTCCTCATGTCTAGCCGAGGAATAGAAGTGAACCCTGACAAGATCAAGGTTGTTGACCAGATGAGATCCCCGATCAGGTTAAAGGAAGTCCAAAAACTAATAGGATGTGTGACTACTTTGAGTAGGTTTATCTCGAGGCTGTGAGAAAAGGGTTGTCTCTCTTCAAACTTCTGAAAAAAATAACCACTTTCAGTGGACACTGGAGGCGAAGACCACTTTCCAAGATCTCAAAAGGTAGCTCTTGTCGCCTCTGGTGTACTGGTATGTCAGATGTGTTCTCCTCTAGAAGAGGTATAACCAACGCTTGATGAAATCATGGACAACGTCTGATCCCGTCAGCCTGACCTCTCCATGCTGCTTGACTCATTTGGCGAGGGTCATCAGCTCTAAAGTTGTTGCGGGGGTGGGGTGTTCCCCCAGTTCTCGGAGACATGTGTCGATTTGCTCAGCACGCGAATGTTGTCCAAGGAGTCTTCTATCGCGAGGTAGAAACAATCTTCTCTCCAGTCCGACTATGATGACTTGAGGCCCATCTCAAGGTCGAAGCTTGTGACTCCGTCACAGAGACGAAACCCGTAGCTTTCGGTGGTTGGCCCGGTCTGTAACGTGGCCATGTAGTAAAACCTAAAGAGATCGAGGCACGGCTCGACCCTAATGAAATTCTCGCATATGCAGGTAAAGACGCTCAATATGATAATGGAATTGAGGTTGAGGTGGAGGTGGCAGATCTCGTAGAAGGAAATAACGGTGATGAAGAATTCAGAGAAGGGCGACACGAGGCTAGATAAGAAAAAGGAAATGAACATCACGATCTCCTCCTAACGAGGGCTGACATGCTCTCACCGGCATGGTACCCCATGGATAGGTGGAGAGGGAGTTGGTGGTTGTTGCACATTTGCTTCATCCTCATCGCGTTGCACTTGGACTTGGTGAAATTTGGCTCGTTGCTGGTGTGTGGCGCCATTGCGGGTGCAAGAACAGGGATGGAGAAGAAGGGCATGGGGCGCAAAGGTTTGGAGGCTATGGAGGTAGAAGAAGGATTCGTGTGGAACCTTTGGCTTTCCAATTTATAAGGCCGACGCGATATCCTAACCGTCGTGGAGCCCAGCTGGTTCGAAATTCGAAAGGATGCAAGTGGAAAATCGAAATTTCCTCAGGTCCAGCGACAATTAATGTTTCTCTCTCCCACAATCCTCTCCCACTCATATTTTTCTCTCCCCCATGTTCTCTCTCTCTCTGGACATTTAAACCTCCACTCGGGATGAGGTTTCCTCGATCGACCACAAAAGCGGGCTACATCGATGACCACTCCTTGTGCGAACTTATGTTCACACGGGGCGCAAGTGATTCAACCAGGCCGACCATGGCCAAATGGTGTCCAGCGACTTTAGAACCATACGATGAACCACTTACTCCACCCCCATCTGCAATGGAGCTTGGAGGCTACTGTCGATGTAAAAAATAAGGGGGTCCCTTGTCAGGAGAGCCCACACCAACATATGCCAGCTGACAATTGATAGTTTCAAAACCATGCCCCTTACGCGACCAAGCGGGGCTCGCGTGACCACTCCCCTGGTCGCAAATGGAAACACCATGGGGCAAGTACTCACCTAACCAGTCTAATCGCATTTAATGCCATCCACTCATATGTTTTCCTTCCCCATGCACCCTCTAGGCAAGCAAAGTCATGGCCCGTCCCATAGCATTTGATGCTATGGAATGGCCTGACAGGCGAGCGTAACTGCTTGGCAGGCAAGCGTGATGACCTTACAGCGAGCGTGATGACCTTACAGCGAGCGTGACGACGTTTTGCGGATGGAACAAGGCATGCAAGACAACTAGGACGGGGCTGGATGTGCCCATCCCCTGTATTGATGACCTAGAAATAGTTGTTTTTGATAGGTATAGGACAACCATCGTATTTGGTATGGTTTGCTTGTATGTACACAATACACCTCACCTCCTACTAAAGGAAGAGGATTGGGCTTGTAAAAGAACACTCTAGATAAGTTCATCTAACTCATAAGAAAATACACATAACGTAGGACTATCATCTCAAGTGAGACCTAAACCTGAATATACTCTGATGTTCTTAAATTCTTTGGACACACCCACCAACAACCGCCTAAAACGTTGATCACGCACCCATTGTTCGGTATAACATAGATACATTATCAAAGATTAACCTTCAATACCTGTCACCGACCCCTACCCATTTGCCGCCGTGACACCAATGGCACCAGCCCGCATCACCACACCGCCAGTCCAACAGATCTCTCTGACCCGGTAGCTACCGAAAGCATCAAATTCTCTACTCCCGAAGCCTAATCTCTCCACCGGCGTCGTCAACTAAGGGCTTTCTATATTTCAGTCGATTGAAATCTAGAAAATGTGAAGAAAAAAAAACATCTTTAGATACTGGGAAAATATATCGAACTACATCAAAGAGATGAAGAACATGTAACACATTACATGATAAGAGAACACAGTAAGATATTGCTTCTTGGCATGCATGCAAAACGTTCCAAAGTGACACAACAACAATTAGCAAAAATGGTGTTCGCCAGCTGTCCAAACGAGATGCCATCTGAGGAAAGATGTGAGTACAAGCTGTAACTGGCGCTTTATTTCAGCACTACGATC
The DNA here is from genome assembly GCF_958298935.1 of Phragmites australis. Lineage (NCBI taxonomy): Eukaryota > Viridiplantae > Streptophyta > Magnoliopsida > Poales > Poaceae > Phragmites > Phragmites australis. The sequence goes on from NC_084931.1 coordinate 17,906,538, forward strand.
ATGATGATATATATACAACCTTTTGAGTACACCTGGATAAATGAAGCAACTAGCTTCCCTACCTTGTATAATACCAAAATAGATATGTACACGTCTACACGACAGAGTAACATACGGTACAAGGTAGGGAAGTAAATTACACGCTGGTACAGAGAGTGGAATCTGTGGTGGACATTAAGAGGACTCTATAAACTTTATCAAAACTACCTGAAGCCTATCTGGCCTGGTGTTAAACCTGCTGGGTTGGTGGTTACTGTGAGAAAATCACCTGTTACCTGTGCACTATATGGAGCTTTCTATGTGGCCCGTTGAGATGTAATATACGGTTATATCATGAGATTAATTTCGTTGATGTCGTCCATGGGGATCTCGAGGCCCATCAAGTCGAGATCCTGGAGTCCATCGTCATCATCTATATTTAACCAGCCGCCAAAGTCAACGTCCATTCCTGGCAGCTCGAGGTTAGACAAGTCTGGCATTTCAGCATCATTTGAAGCATTTGCCGGCTCATCATGTCTAACAGCAGCAGCAGTGCCGCCCTTGCCATTGTTGGATGGCGTTATTTTGGCTGGTAACTGCGGATCCCTAGGAGTACTGCTCACAGGAGCAGAGATGTTGGCTGTCTTCTGTTTCGGCTTTGTTTTATTCTTCCTTTCTCCTTTCGTATTGGATGACGATGGACGACCAGATCTAGCAACGTCTCGGTTGTGCCCCTTCCCTTCTCTGTCTCTCTCACTTCTCTTTCCTTTTATATTGCTGACAAGGGAAGTATCAAGGCCCGAGGTTTTCAGGGTTCCTCCTGTTATGCTACCTACAACCTCGTCGAGTAACAATTCCCTTTGTTTTACATTATTCGTCCAGGGATCCTCCTTTGCGAATGACAAATCTGACAGGTGACTGCTACCTCGTGAAGCATCTGATGCACTGGCCCTATGGACAGATTTCACCATTGTATTGTTATTATCTGCAAACAAGACAATCAATCAGATCCTTGATGGTGGGTTGACGTGACAAAGAAAACAAGGCAAAACAAAAAACTGCTCTAAACCAAATGCAACCTCATATTTATCAAAAATATATACAGAAAGACTACGATGCTCAACAGTCAATAGTTAACATAAAGTCAAAAATAAAATAAGTACGGTGATGACAATACCTTGTGAAGCAGCATCTGGACCACTTCTGTGAGAAGTCACTGATACGAACATATCCTTGAAAGTGGGCTCATCAAAGCAACTTGTTCCCACCTCCTCATAGTTTTGACAACGTGCTAGTGTTCGTTTAACAAAAATTAGCGCAGCATGTCTGCCAGCTCTATTAACATTTTTGCCGCTAGGCACATTTGGACCATAGAAAGCCTGGAGATTCACAGGAAATGGTTAATCATTTAATGAAATATGTTAAAATCGATAACTTGAGGATCCACAAAGCAACCAACTCCATGGGCTCAGAGCCAACAAATGTCAAAATAATCTACCCTTTCATTTCTTTTTTAATCATGTATTCAGCACAAGAGTATGCTACTTCCAAGTTCTTATGTAACACTAGAACATCAAGTGTCAAACTCAAGGGAAAGTTCCAAATAATGACACATTAGTCAAGCTCAAAATGCTGATGAATGTCACCACCTTCAAAATATGTAAAACTACTACACAGTTAGCATACAATTGAAGCTGTCCGAATTCAGTGGTTTGGGAACAGTACTAGCAAACCAAGTGTTAAATTTAAAAGAAAAACGAAAGCCTTAGATGAGCGTGGCCAAAGTGACCAGTACTCAGGTGCATAGTAGCAACTAGCCCAGAAAGGAGGACAGAACACCACTATACTCACAAGACACTTGTTATGTGCGGGTACTGTTCACACGTGCAGGAATACTGTTCGCGGGTAGGTACTGTTTATGCGCGTGAACAGTACCCCCGTCAGCAGCAAGACTTCAAATTAGGAATTATCTATTCAGTTTGTTAGTTTAAATTAGATCAGAGTTAGTGATAAGTTAGAGTTGGATTTGAATGAGATCTTTATAGGCCTATATAAAGCACACAACTGCCACATTTTGTAATCAAGCAAAGAAGAATTAATCTTGACTCCTCCAATATTATATCTCCCAAATCTATGGTTTAATCCCTCCCCAGGCAACCGACGCCGCCCGGCTATCCTCCCGGTGAATGTTTACCCTAATAACACTTGTCATTTTCTAATGTCAAGTAAATCATCCAAGTAACAGTGTGTACGCCAGGTTAAGCAGGCTAATATACTTTTAAAATGACAGAAAGCTAATAAACATGAATTAGAACTATACCACCTGCATACTTACTTTTTTTGCCTTATAAATTTTATATTTTAGTAGCTTCTGATTTGAATGGAAAGAAATGCAAGATAAGGACAGAACTTTTGAACACATCAACTGAATTTTATATGTTTAGTGTGTAAAAGAAATATTTACAAATACTAAACAAAGATATATTTAAGAAAAAAGATCATGACAAAGGCAATGAATTCATTGAGCAAACAGATTGAGGAGACCTAGCAAGAAACAAAATTAGGTTGATACCCAAATTATATTGGCAATTAGGAAAATACATAGTAGTTCATTTTTTAGATTTGTTGGAGTTACCATATATTTCTCATATGCTCTCAGCAAAAGTCTGTCCATGGCACGCCGTGAAAATTCACTGTTAGAGTGCACCAAGTAAACATAAGAGCTTGCAACATGAGAATTTGTTTCCAATAAAAGGTAAAAAAAGAAAGATCTGAAAGTACCTCTGCTGAGACTCTTTCGCAGTTCTAGCAATCCCATCCAGTTTTAATAGCAAGTTTTTCTTCTCCGCAACCTATCACATCAGTAAAAGTACTACATTAAACATGGAATGTTATATTGAAGACATGGGTCGAGTCGAAGACATTCAAAATAGTGAAACAAATTGACCAAGAAATGATACACACATGCATGGACTTTGTGAATTATAAGTACCTGTTTATGAAGTTGGCCTTCTAATTTACAGATTTCAGCATTAATATCCTCGTCTTCGCTCTGTGCAAGATCAGGCTGAAATGGAAATACAAGCAGTCATAATATTAGAAATGTTTTGATCTGTTATTTGAGTAAACTAAGATGTTAGATAATGGGAATTCAAATTAATTGATCAAACTATGGAATGCGATAAAGTGGAGATTCAAAATTACAATATTTCTAAGAAAAACATGTAACATGTTTCAAGTAAGAAACAATAAAACATTAATATATATCCTGAAGCATTTTGGAGATCTGTCACAGGAAATTACCACTACTAATCAATAACGTCCATGCAATTGTACATGACTCTATGTTCTTTAATCAATTCAAACAAAAGGATAATATTAAATTTTAAAGGAAGGACAATGCAGCTCACTAAGTAGGACATGAGGCTAGAACAAGATAGCAAAATATCCTGTTATAATCCGAGGTCATAACAGTCGGATCATAATGGGGATAAACATCCGCCGGGAGGATAACCGGGTGGTGTCACCTGCTAGGGATGAGATATTATACTCTATATGCGAGAAACTTAGAATATTACAGAAGACTAGATTCATTCTTCTTGCTTGCTTCCCTGAAGGGGGTGTGGCTGCTCTTTATATCTAGAGCTTGGCCGACTCTAAACCTACTATGACTCGAGTCCTAAACATACTCCATTTCAAAGTCCTCCCTGATTACAACCTATCTATTTCCATCTACTTACTCTACTTCTCCTAGACACTAACTCTACTTCTCCTAGATGAGTTCAATTCTGCTAACATATCTAACTCTATCTTCTTAGCCGAACTAACTCTACTAACCTTTCCTAATCCGACTGACCTTCTGATCCTAATCCTAAATTGGCTCATTTAGTGGAATCCGACTACGCTAACTTATCTGGTACTCAGCCACCACTTCTGTTGTTGGCCTCTTTGACCCTTCTCCTGCTATATGTGTTGCCGTACATAACATATCCGGTTCACCCAATGAACAAGCCTAACAGAAGTTATTCACATCTTAACATGACATGTAAACATGGAACTTCAGTTGTAAACATACTCCTATCCTAATAGTTCAACATCCAAATACTTTTCAAATGAATAGAACTACAGATAAAGACTTATATTGCATGCTGAGACAAGTTTACCTAGCTCTTCTATGTAATCGAATATTCGTATTCTTTATATCATGCTATCAAATATACATATGGTTGCAGGTTATCTGGTCTGCTTCCAATCTGCTTAAATAGATCCACAAATTTTCACTTTCCCAACATTCTAACAATAAGGGGAAATGCAGGCGAAGCGATATGAATTTAAAAGGCTAACAACTGGAACGAGTTATTAGTACATGACCTTTGACTGATTTAGATGTTAACAGGATACCGCTGAAGAAAACTCACGGCCAAATAATTAGTTTACAAATTTCTATGTGCCATAAGAATATCATCTATGTCAACCTCAAAGACCAATGCTAATCATCTGATTACCACAAAAGAAACAGACTCAAAAGTAAGACCATTAATGGGAGCAGAAAATGCATAGAAGTGTGTAAAATATAAACATGGCAAGTACTAAAATAACATTAAAAAACTATACCACAATAACTAAGACAAATAGTAGGAAATGTTACAATTCAAGTGGGGGGAAAAACCTACCACGGGTTCAAGAGATACACCAACTTCACTCAGCTCGATGATAATCCTATCATTGAAGCACATCTCACTATATTGGAACTCAGGCCACACCTTGGCTTTCTCCATGACATTACCGCTTTTATGTGACAGTTCATCATTATATTTCCAGTCAGAATCCATCATCAAGCCATTTGGACCCCTCACTGAAGCTTCAAAATTCATAAAAGGCTCTAACTTATAATTATGTGAATGAGACTTCCATCCTCCTTCATCGGATTGAATTTCATGTGTATCAAATGGATACCCCTCACTTATGTAAGTGTTGTTGGCAATACTGTCAACCTTATCTTCATCAATCAAAGCTTGAATAAGTCTTTGGCCAACTGAAGCACCTCCTCGCACCCCAATCCCGTGGACAAGTTGATCCAGGATAGGTTCAATGCAGCTTGTCTCCCAGGCAACCCCTATGCCATTATCCAACTGATTCAAGCCATAACCATTTGGAAGGGCAGTGTGATCATCTTTGTTGCTAGCAGCCGGAGTTGATGGCTGTGAAATGTATTCAAGACCCCCCTGTATAGGGGAAAAATATTAAGCATAATAAACCGGACCTAATTTAGATGTAGTTATAAATGACTTCTACCATTTCTACACATAGTAACTGCTCAGAAATGCATTGCCAACAGGATAATTTTGCTAGTCCTGCAGGAAATGGAGTGAGGCAAAATATAAGGTACCTTATATTTCTGGCTTTCATCTCCTTCCACTGACCTGCTCGAGGTGGAGTCATCCGGCAGATGTATCTAACAAATTCAAGTATTTATCAACAAACAATAAATCAATCTACTGAAGAGCAAACTATACTTCTTTTGATACAATACAAAATTACCACATGTTACCTGTTGACTTAGATAGGCTATGTCTTCTGTGGTCAAAGAAGCAAAGAAAGGTTCAACCTGCCGCCAGAACGGACTTGCACAAGCAGATCCTGCAACGAGCAAAAGTAGTATCATTCAACGGTTCCCAAAAGGAGAAGAAAAAAAGGGAGGAAACAGAATTTCAAAAGTAAAGTCAATACTTAGGGCAGCGTTTGCTGCAGCAAGAAGCTCCTCGTGGTCATCTTCCGATTGCACTGAAAAGTAAACAAGGCAAGTTCAATCGCATGGTCCCATAGAATTGTTGTAATTGCAAAGAACACTATAATCAATAACAAGAGAAGCTGTTGAGCACTTACAAGGAGAGTCTGATTGCACACTGCTACTTATGTGCCTTGGTCGTGCATTGCCTTTGCGCTCAGATATCTTCTTCAACATTGGTCTTCCAGATTTACTACATGGAAAACTCAGAGTTATACTATTGATGAGCTAAATACAACTGCTTATTAGCTGAGGAAGAAATCACCTTTCATTTCTCTCTGAGACTGTCCTCACACTTCTTTGTTTTGTAGTCAGAGAATTTTCAAGCTTGTCAATTGATACAGGAGTGCCAGGCCTGGTAGGAGTAAAACCCCGTCCAGCCCTTCCTTGTCTCCTTGCAGCATCCCCAATATCCTCATCAGCAGACAACTTATTCCATTTGGAAGGATGCCCAAGCATAGCAATCTTCTGAAAACCAGAACCATGCCCGTCATCCAGTTCACCAGCCCTTTTGCTTTTGTCCCTTAACTTTTTCTCAGCAACTACAGGCTCATCACCTTCAGATCCAGTTGAGAGTCCATGATCTCCCCGTTTTGTTTGTTGAAGACCATTTACAGATGCACGCCTTAGTAACCCTGTAGAATCTTCATTGACAGGACTGTCTAGCGAACCTCGTACCAGTGCACTATCAGTACCTGTGATAATAGGGACTAAATTTGACTTCCTTGCAGAACGGGATATCTTCTGAGGCCTCTGCCCACCCCACTGGGTGGGAGGAGATAATGAATGTGTAGACTTCGTACGCTTAGGATTGCCAGATCCACCAGCAGAAATTAACTTATTTGTACCAGAAGGATGTTCCAAATCATCAGAACTAGTTTGTAATCGATGCATGTTTGGAGATGACTTCAATAATGAACCCGAATTCGATCGGGGTCCCCTCGCAGACCCATTCACCTTTGGTAATGATGAGACATTACCTCCACTGTCATCTTCGTTAGGCCTGAAAGTTCAATGTGTCACGCCCAGATTCTATGGGTTTGGTTGTGTAAGTTGGGTTGGTGGTGGAATACTAAGCACAGCTATGAAGAAAAACTAAGCAGAAGATAACTACCTTTACTCTATGCGGTAAATGATGAAGTAGAGAATCGCAGAGTGAAAGAGGTAGAGAAGCATATCTTACTTGTTAATGGTTCTTGGATTGGAGATTTCTTTATCTAAAACAGCTTGACGATCTCTTTTGTTAGTAGGATGGAAACCACTGTCTTGGTCACTCCTATTCAAGGATCGTCCAACTAGGTCATTTTGTGCAGAAAGTAAATCTGCTTTAGTAGTGCCAGATGCAACAGCTCCAGACCTGCACATTCAGTTTCATATAATTGACACCCAGAAGCCAGAAAGGAAAAAGGAATGCACAATAAGCTTTCTGTTGGTTATATAAAAAACTTTATATCAAAGTATAATCAATTTAATCAAATTGCAAAATATTTAGAAAGAAATTTATTAACATGTTTCATGATTGTTAACAGTGAAGTTTCCCATTAAAAAAGATCAAATGGAAAACATTGCAGCATCAATAGAGAATTAGAAGAATGAAAAAACACCAAGCATAACGTGGTAAAATTTCTGACCTGAAACTAGGGGAACTTGCCATTCTTGCCCTACCATCATTACTAAACTTGTGTTGCATGCCTTGTTTTGACTCCCGGTCTACATCAGCAGTCCTTGAAGCACCAGCCAATGACATGTCTGCCTTAATGGCAGAACGCTTTTTCTTCATCTTTGGCTTCTCCCAACCATCAATACTAGTTGCCAAACCTCTGATTTTTTCTTCCGGGATTGCTGAACCGCCATTGGTGGCTTTGCCAGGATCTGAGATTCTATCAACAGGCCCCGGACCCCTTGATGGACCAGCGGTCCTTGCATCCATCTAATAAATCAGAAATATTAGGGAAAAATTAGCAAATGGTACGCAAATCCATAGTAGGTCAAATAAGGCATCAAATGATATGGTCTCTATGCACAGGAAGTATGGAATTATTATCAGATGCAAGTTAACAATGGCAATGGAATACATTGAACATACTAAAAATCAACAATTATGCCACATGACAAAATGGACAAATATGTCAGAATAACACAAGGCTTGTGTTGATATACAGGAAAGTTCACATAGATAAATGACTTCAAAGCAAGCAACATGTTCTCTGCTTATCAGAGAACTCAATTGTAACATTTTAGCCAACGCTATTGCAACTAATTATTTAAGACCATCTTCTAAAAAAACTATTTAAAACCGTTATAGAAGGATAAGAGCAAAAATCAAATGACTAAATGAAGATTTGCAGATGCAAGACACAACCTCCACCATGGATGTCCGTATTCTCCTGTTTTGTCCTATATTCTTTGTCCTTTCTTCTCCTCTCTGAGGTCCAAGTTCTATGTCATCTGCATTTAAATGGCTCTGTGGAACATTTTTAGGGATAACTCCTCCAGACAATAATGCACTAGATCGTTCATTTGATGAGCCATCTCCTCGAGAACGTTTTCGTACAATATTTGGACAAAGTCTCTCAATCTTAATTACAGCACCTCCAAAAGCTCTGGCTCTTTCCCTGCAAAGATACTAAGAAGTGAACAATTCTTGAACAGGACAAGACAATTAGAACCCACATATATATCCCTATGTAGTGGGAAACTTTCCCCATACCCTTAGAAGGCTAAAATCAGCATCATTAAGAAAGGTCTGACACTGATAACAGTTGCCTTTCTTTATCAAATGGAGATTATGTTCAAGTATCTGCTACCCTCTTTCATCTGATAAGTTCATCGCAAGATGACAAAGAGACTAGTGAAATAATACCTGGCCTTGTTTGAGTTATCGTTAAGATTATTCTTCATGCGTCTGATCTCTTCGACAGAATTAGGTAGATTCCTTCCTAGAGGAGTTGATATCGAATCTTCTGGGGAGGTTCCAATAATGGAACTTATTGATTTTTTTAGATCTAACCGAGATGTCTTGTGATCCACAGTTGCAGTTCTTAAGTCCACAGCAAGTGATTGAAGCAGAGTGGCAGAGTCCACTACTGCCGACCTTGATGAACTTGATGCTGGAAATATTGCATAACCATCAACACCTTCCCGAAAGCTTCCTGACCTTTCCAAGGATGCAGCTGCATAGGGTCCGCGTTGTGCATTGAAGTATCCATGCCCATCAGGGCTACCAGACACCAAATCAGATTTTGTACCAGATGCCATTGCACCAGTTCTGGCAATTTTTAAACCACTAACATGTTGAGCATGAACTCAGAACATGATTTTGCAACCATGGAGCTAATGGCAGTATGGAATCTCAAGTCATTGAAATACCTGTAAATACAAACCTCAAAATCATTTTTTTAGTAATTTCTACTTTTTAATTCACAGAGCATATCACATGTCCAAAGTAAGGTGTAAAAGCTAGCTTTTTAGCCTAAAAAATATTTTTTATGGAATTGTACCAACATTCATTTTTTTACATAAATGTATCAGAAGCCATAGCTTATTTTCTTCCTTTTTGTCTACTAGGAAAAAATTGCTTTTCCAATACTGCGCCTTTCCGACTACAAACTATCAATAAATGTCATGTAATCTGCAGAAAGAAATTGAATCCATTCTGATATGCCAACGCCAATTATATACTGAACCTAGTTCCATCAATGCAACAGTACATTACTAAATGAGATCAGCTCTATTCCATAATTACTAACAAATATGACCAGGAGCATGGCGGGAAATTGCGCAAGCATCTTGGCGAGGCACCAACTTAGTAATAACCAATTAAAACCCACCATGATACATCTAAAGTGCCAGGAGCTACCAGTGCACAACCACCCTGATCCATTGCTAATTCCTTCTTCTACACAAATGTAGCAGCTCAAACCGCTATCCTTTAATTCAGAACTGAAATGAACTCGCCACACGTCGCTACCAAAGCCCTGTCGCTAACTGTCACACCGCCGCCACGGGGCACGCAACTATCAGAATCATCGTGCCCCTATCAGAATCCCCTTGCTACTCGCAAAGCAGAGCAAGACACCAAAATTGCCACCACCAAACCCTTGAACACCCAGCTCGATCCACAGGGCTCGACCCACCACCTCGGATCTCAGCAGAGATCCCACAAATCCCAGCAGCACAAATTTCCAACATGGAATGGCTCTAGCTCGCCCGCGAACCCCATCGGCCCACGCGCCGCCGACCGACCGACCCCGGCCGGATCCCGCTCTCCAAACCCTTGCCGCGGATCAAGCTCGCTACCCACCCCAGGTGGACCCCACACGTCGGGCCACGAGCCCCTCAAAAGAACTCTCTGCCCCCAAGCTCCAGGAACTACCCTGACCACTAGCGAACGCCGGAATTGCGCGGAACCGGCGCGATTGCTGGCCGGAGACGGATTGGACACAAGGGGGAATTAGGGCTTACCACGCGCGCGGGGATCCGGATCTCCAATCCGGCGAGGCGGGGGCGGGGGCGGAGGACCCGCGCCGAGCAAGTGAACGCCGGATTTCGCTCAAGGCGGGGTTTCGAAGAGCAAGAGTTCGAGAATGGAGAGGAGAGAGAAAGCTTCGGCGAAGGCGGAGGAAGGAGCGTAGAGAGAGAAGGGGGAAGGTGGGGTCGCCGTCGGTCTGAACAGGGCGAGGGGAACGAGGCGATTAAAGGGGCGGCGGGTATGTGTGGATGACAGGTGGGGTCCGGGCCCACGTGGCATCGGGAGAGAACGGCGGAGCAGGTGATCTGTGAGGCGAGGATTTCTTCTCGATGATGATGATGAATACGTGCTTCTCTTACCTTACCTTGTGTGTGTAACAAAACACAAAAGCTATGGAGTTAGCTTAAGGGTATTTTCTATCATTTGTAGGGCTTGTTTGGATGCCTGAGAGAAAAAATCACATGAAATTAAACCTGAAGGAGATTTTTCTTATGCCACTGACAATTCCCTCCCCGCAAGGGATAAAAACCCCAGCTGCAAAAAAAATTCTCTATTATCATTTGGAGGACATAAGATAAAAATCCTGGCTAATCAATAAAATTCAAAAAATAATTAGGAAAAACAAAAAGCTTAACCCTGTGCAGGAGATTGACATGTCATTAGAAAATACAGCAAAACAGATGTAGATATTATATTATGTGCAACAAAAAGACACGATCTAACTATATTTTTGCAAATAAATGAATGATGACACAAAATAATGAAGTATATGAAGCATAACATGGATTCAAGCTCAAGCACAACAAAGTAGTAGCATTGTTGTTTAGTTCCGGTATCAAGCAAATAAAAACTGCAGTAGAATTTTTGTTAAGCTGCAATATTAGGCAAACAAAAACAACAATAGCATTGATGTTTAGTTTCGGTATCATACAAATAAAAACTACAAAGTGCATACCTTAGGAGCAATTTCACCCTTAACTCACAGTAAACGAACCCTTGGGTTCTTGAAGTTGATGAAAATTTCTCTATTTAGCTCACACTTGAAGATATTTGTTGCCTTTGCCATTTCCTCATCTGAAAGTTCTTCAATTGATTCCAGAACAGCAAGACAGTTTTAGATGGAATAGTTGTCATTTGGCTTTGTTCTTTCATCGAGTTCATCCACAAAAATTTTAGTTTTCTTCTTCTTGAAATCTAGGTAGTCTTATAGAACTCCGGCAACCTAACTTTGCTTCATCTTTTTCCCAGAGCCGTCTACTTTCTATCCAAAACAAGCAAAAGTTGTATGTTCCTCTTCATCGCAGTCCATGTGACCATTTGATTTCTCTTGCCCATCCAGATTTGTAAAGAAATGGTTCAAGTCAATAGCAGAAGCATTATTGTCAATAGGGGATGACATGTTTAGTTCTTGAAGATGACGGTTGTTTAGTTGGCTCAATTGATATGAAATTTAAATCTCCTTTAGCAATACTTCCTGTTTCATAAAGTGAACAAATGCTTAGATTTAGAGGATCACTTTAAAGAAATTGTGCAATCTTAGAGTTTATTCTGAGATAATTATGAACAAATGTGCATGCAGTGTGTTGTGTTCCCTGTGAAGTTAGGCAAGACAAATCCTGGTGTCATTTGATTATTTCCAATTGCCTTGATGATGGTGTGGCAACCAATCCAACTATGGACACATAGTATTTCTAGAAAGAAATTTGGAGCTTTGAGCAAAATTTCCTCACCTTTGGAAAGTCCTATTGAATGCAAAAGAAAACTATTAGTAACATCGAAACACAACTATTAATGAAGGTAGAGTGAAGGTCTTACATCAATAAGTTTTTTTCCATATTTGTGGTTCAACATTGATCATGCACAAAGAGTCATTCCATCCTGTACCACTTTGCTTTCTTGCATCATGAATTGCCTTGTTGTTTCCTTTGAGTTAATTTTCCTTTTCTTGTATCTGCTATTTTTTAACTTAGCTGATGGAAACTTCTCATTGAACAAATTGACAATGCTTCTCCATCCTTCAGTTACTGTTGGGACCAAGATCCCAGATAATATGGACCTTCGGTTACGGGAATGCCGAAGGATTCTCGGGGTGACACGTGTTAGAGGTGGAATAGTTTTTTCGATCCTTTTTCGGGTACAGTATGGCCCTATTTATAGCCCGTACTCGACCACCCCAGGCGTGGTTTACAAATCCTACCCCTTTACCTGCTACATTCTCGGAATATCCAGAGGCATTATGGTACAAGTGAGCATAATTACATAATTACAACCCTGCCCTGAATAACCAAAATGGGCCCACTATCCAGCGGTGATCTTCGTCTCCGAAGATCTGCCGAAGTCTTCTCAACTCAGTCGTCCGTCAGACGGCCTTCGGCCCCAGAGCGAAGGTCGGCTTCTACCTTCAGCTATCGCGATCACTCAGGACCACAGGCACGAGCTTCATCCTTCGATCGAAGGCTCGCCTACGTCTTTGCCGGCACTGGAAATCGAGGATGTGGGCACGCCCACACCCTTCGACCGACAAAGCTTCGCAGTCTTCGTCACCTTCAGATGAAGTCGCTAAAACGAAATTGCAATGACAAGTATGTGATCTTTCCAGTAGACTTCGAGCTAACCTCCGAAGAGGGGGGGGGGGAGATCATCCCCAATAGTAACCCCCTACTGGTAAGATTTATCTTCGATAGGCCGAACCTGTAGTCTGTAAGATGTATCTCAACGCCGTCCCCTTCGGCCTGTCGAAGTCTAATGCGGCAGATGCACTTCGTTGAAATTTTAAAGATTTTTTTTAGCATGGCCAAACGGTCCCTTGGTAACTGTATTGTTGATATGCATTTAATGTCCTTGATGTACACCGAAGCGTAATTTTCCCCACCGGTTCAAGTTCCGATGCACGCAGTTTTAACCGTCGCCCCCCTACGCTATAAATATCACACATCGGTCACTTGTTTTTACCGCGCCTTTGCTGAAGCTGCCGCTCTCATACGAAGCCTCTTATGGTCTTCTGAGACTTTGCCGGACGAAGCCCCCTTTCAGCTCTTCGCGTAATTTGCTGTTTAAGTCATCCCCTTTGAGCCGAATGGCACCGAAGGCCCGGTCTTCTTGCCCGAAGACGTACTGGATTGGGCAATCCAAGGTGGATGACGAAGTGTTAGCCAGCCTCGTGAAGGAGGGGTTGATTAATGATGTTTCAAAAGTTCGGCTCCCCGGCGAGCAGGAGACATTGGAGCCCGCTGATGACGAAGCGATTGTATTTGTTCATTACTTCCGAGCGGGCCTTTGTCTACCATGCGATGATATGGTTATTAAAGTGCTGAAGTTATTCGAAGTATATCTCCACCAGCTGACACCCAATGCGATAGTAAGGATGGGGCTCTTCACCTGGGCCGCTCGATCAGAGTGAGCGAAGGCATTCGCGAGGGCCTTCGCTGCTTCTCATCGCCTTCATCATCAACCTAAACCGGTCTTCGCCCGTGGAGTCCAGAGCAAGGCTCATTACGGTTGTTTGAACTTCGCGTACCGCGCTGGACTAACTATGCCCGTCGTCGTGTACAAGAACAAATGGCCGAGCGACTGGACTCAATGGTGGTTCTACCACAAGGTGGAGGCCGAAGAGTTTCTCGTGTCAAAATGTGAGGAGGTTAGGGGAAAACCGCGCGCCAGACGTGCGATCGAAAGCGTCCCAACAGACAGCTCTCGAGGCCTTTGCCAGGTGCGCGAAATATCTGTCTACCTGCGACCTGGTAGAGCAGTTTATAGCTACTGGGGTTTGGCCCCTCAGCCGGGATTGGATTATCCCGGAATTTGGGGAAAAAGGGCCCGAGGGGCTTTGCCGACCTCACCCTCCCGTGCACGGCTTCATGGGTATGCAATTGCCTGTAAAACATCCATATATAATTATAACTTTGGCCTCATTTGCTTACTCGTATTGATATTTTACAGATTTGTCGGTGTCCGAAGTTGAGGCCAGAGCTATAATGCTTGTCGGCAAGTTTACACCGGGCGAAGCACAGTTATGCGCCGAGCAAGAGCTCGTTCGAAGACTCAATCGAGTCTTGGAAAACCGGGGCCTTTCTTACCGCGAAAGACCGAAGGCCTGCGCCGTGCTGTAGGGTGCCGGAGATGGATCTCCGGTAGCAAATGTCGGCGAAGAGGTTGCCGCTGGTCCTCTAAAAAAAGGAAATAGGCCGAGCGATCACCGCAGGGTGGTCGGAAAAAGAAGGCCCTTGCTCTTCGAAAATGTCTTTGGAGGGTTCGGCCACATCGCGTGACGTGCCCAGGCGAGAAACTCCTGAAGGCACCCAGGAGGCCCGGCCTCCGAAGTCATTGTTCTGTTCGTGCGTGGACCTTCCAACGCTAATTCTGAGTGACGACGAGGAGTTGACAGAGACGTGAACAATCCTCGAGGCTACCACCCAGGAAACCGAAGTCGAAGGAGCCGATAATGTTGAAGTGGTAGCCTATTCTTCGCCGTCGTCGCCTTCGAGTTCCTCTTCCGGGACTAAGGCGTTGACCCCGAGTGCGCTCCACCGTGGTGGAAAAGGGTTGATGGGCCTTGGCGGGCTACTTGACGTGAAGGCCATAGCACCCGAGGCGTTCAAGGCTTCTTCCTTCGAACCAAGTGCCGGGGAGGTCAATGACGCGAAGAAGATTTTTAGTACCTTCGTCCTCCCCGAGCTTGAAATTCTGCTCGGCCAGAAGCCCGTCAATGAGCTCCTTGACGCTTCCGACATGACAATTGTGAAGGTATACCAGCATGTTCTGTTATTATTGTTGTCCTTATGGTAATTGCTCATATCTGTGCGACATCCCAGACTCTGCTTATATCGCGGGCTCAGCGCAAGCAGGCAGAGAAATCTGAAGCCCGCACCCGGAGCGCACATACACAAATTGATATGCTGCAAAAGCACGCCGAGAAAGCCAAAGGCCAGAAACGCGAGTTCTCGTGCCGAGCGAGGGAAGCTGAGTCATGCTTGGAACAGCTTGAGAAGGAACTCAGCGCCCTTCGCTCGGAGAAGCAAGTAGCCGAAGAGGAGGTGAAATGCTTGCGCCAAAACCTGCAATCTTCTGAGGCGCAAGTATGTGACCTGCAGGCGCTTTGCGCCTCGGAGAGTGCTAAGGCACAGCAGCTGGAAGGCGAACTGAGCGAGGCGAAGGCTGTCTCTGAAGATGCTCTGAACGCGCTTGGGGAGCTCGAGCCGAAGGCAATCGCTGCATGCGAAGCTATCAGCAATACCTTCGAAGGTATTGCTGCCTCGGCGATGCCCCTAACAATCCATCTTGTCGGGCTGGGAGGACTTATAGGTTGGATTAGTGAAACCAGCGGAAGCCTTCTCCCGACCGCTTAGCTTTACGGCAACTTTTGCGCGATGGTCGCTGCCTGGAGTCTTGTGCAGTCAATTGAAATGACGGGCTACGACCATCATACCGCTCTTGAAAAACCTACCGTCCAGTATCCGACTGACTTGTCAACTTCGGCCATCACGAGGGTGTCGAAGAGCACCGCTCGATCTCCACCAACTATTGGTGCAAACAGGGTCGCGAGCTCGCCCTCCGAGAGGCAGAGATGAACCGGCAGCGAGTACGTTGCTTGATATTACTTGTTTTGTTGTCTTTTTGGTCGTACCACATATATATATTTTTTTATGAAATACTTCTTTTGCAGGCCAAGGCGAGGGATGATCCCTCATCTAAAGCAACAACCGCAGCGGCCAAAGATACTGGAAAGGTACGATGATTCAGCACGAAGCGTCCTTCTGTTTTTAGTTTTCCTTTTGCGATGGGGCAATGTATTTCACATTGGTGATGTAATATATTTTACATTTGTTACGAAGTGGTTTTAACTTGTTGCGCTCCCTGTGCAGGTCCTCCCTTTGGACACTATGCAGGTAGCCAAAGAGGTTGCCCCCCTTACCATGATAAGGGACAATTTTTTTTGTCTTGGTCTTGCTAGGAGTCTTTTCGCTGTCGTCATCCCGATGTTGAGCTTGAGCGGTATTGGCATGCGAAGTGTAAAGCGTATGATGTTATGAATACTAGGACCAAAGCATTTTGGAAGTCTCTTAGCCCTTCGACGCTAGTTAATCGCTGAGCTGAGCGCGACTTGCGCCGTACCGCGCGGGGAGACATCGAGGGTTCGGCTATGCTCCTTGAGTCGAAGATTGAGCCTGAAGACGATGAGCTTCCACTTCGCCGATTGCAGCTTTGCTATCGCCGCGGCCCTTCTTCGCAACTAGTTGAACACAATGGCGGCGAAGATGATCTTCGAGCGCCTCCGTTGTCTTCGACTCATGTTGGGGCCCCACTGGCCCCAACCATGTGTTTTCATGCAAGTGAAGGCATTACTTTTCAGTTTGCTTTTAGCCGGTGGTATAAGGATTTTATTGATGCTGATGTTGACCGCTTTGCGGGATAAATTTTGCATTTACATTATTAACTGTTTCCTTTTTTGGGCACTTCGGCGGCATCGCGCTTGAAGTGACATTGGCGATTTGCGATGTTTTCGGATGTTAGGAACGCCTTATCGCTTACTCGAGCGGTATTATCTTTGGCGAATGGCATTCTCGATTATTCATGTGGGGCGGCGCTTCGGCAACGATGTACCGAATAACACCGTCCCCCCGATTCTTCGCCGCAAATACCTGCGACTGCACAGAACTAGTTTTTCAGAAACGCCACCCCCCCCCCCATTTTTGGTCGCAGGTAACTTCGACTGATAGAAATTTATGTTGTTGAACGGACGCTTTTAAGTTAGTCGTTTTAGGTTTCTTTTTTCCTTTGGTGCGGGGGCAGGTACTCTTAGCCCCTGCATTAGCACGAAGTGTGTCGCCTTTTCTTAGGTTGATCAACACTTCGGTTTCTCTCCCGAAGGTTTGTTTTTCCCTCGGTGCGGGGGCAGGCACTCTTAGCCCCCGACTTTGGCTCAAAGTGCGTCGCCTTTTCTTAGGTCGAGCAACACTTCAGCTTCTCTTTCGAAGGTTTATTTTTCCTTCGGTGCGGGGGTAGGCACTCTTATCCCCCGACTTTGGCTCGAAGTGCGTCGCCTTTTCTTAGGTCGAGCGATACTTCGGCTTCTCTTCCGAAGGTTTGTTTTTCCTTCAGTGCGGGGGCAGGCACTCTTAGTCCCCGACTTTGGCTCGAAGTGCGTCGCCTTTTCTTAGGTCGAGCGATGCTTTGGTTTCTCTTCTGAAGGTTTTTTTTTCCTTCGGTGCGGGGGCAGACACTCTTAGCCCCCGACTTTGGCACGAAGTGCGTCGCCTTTTCTTAGGTCGAGCGACACTTCGGCTTTTAAAAAAAAATTGTTGTTTTTTTAAGGTCAAAAGTGTACGTCTTTTTTCGTTGACACTTCGCACCTCTATTTGCGCCGTCCACTTGCGGCGCTTCAGTCGTCGATTGGTGCGTCACCCCGCTCTTAGGCTGGTGCACTTTGATGACGAGTTACCAATACTCGAAAGAAGCAGTATTTTCTGGGGGTACTTCTACTATATCGATGTTTACAAGGGTTCCTGCCTCGTTAAAAACCTCACCCCCTAACGAAGCGGTCCCCCTGTGAGGAAAAGAGTGCAGTTCCCGTACAATTTGATTATATGAAAAGAAAAATTGCATAAAGAAAAATTGCACAAGAGCCTTTGTCTTGGTCACCATCGCTGTCAGGCGTAGAACCTACGAAGGTTGTCCGCATTCGAGGTATGTGGAAGCTCTTCACCTTCCATATTAGCCAGATGATATGAGCTGGGTCTTAACGACCTTTTGACTAAGAAAAGACCATCCCATTTGCTATGTAGCTTTCCCACTGATGTTGTATTACCGAATCTTTGCAGCACCAAATCTCCGGGGACGAAGTTCTTTTCGGATATATTCCTGTCTCTCCATTTTCTTGTCTCCTGTTGATACCTGCCCAGATTTTCGGTGGCTCACAATCTCATTTCCTCGAGGACATCCTTTGACGATGACTCTTCGCCTTGGTCTGGTTCATTTCCGACCATAAATGATTTGTTTTTGCATTCCTCTAGTGCCATTTCCTCTTCGCCGAAGAGGAGGCGAAAGGGCGTGAAACCGGTTGGTCTTGCAACCGTTGTTCTTAATTACCATAATACTTTAGGCAACTCTTTGACCCATTTCCCTTTTGGCAGCCCCTGCAGGCACTTCGCGACACCAGCGAAGATGATGTTGTTCACTCTCTCGACGGCCCCATTAGACTGTGGGTGGTATACAGATGCGAAAATCACTTTGATCACCAGACCTTCGCAAAAATGCCTGAAGCCTGCACTATCAAATTGAGTGCCATTGTCTACTGTTACTTCGTTCAAGACTCCGAAGCGGCATATGATATTCTGCCACAGGAATTTCTGTATATTTCTTGATGTTATGCTTACGAGTGGCATGGCCTCCACCCACTTGGAGAAGTACTCGACCGCAACAATGGCATATCACAAATTTCCTGGAGCGAGCGACAGTTGGCCAACAATGTCAACTCCCCACCATCTTAGCGGCCAAACCGGTGGAATTAGCTGTGTCTTCGTCGAAGGTCTGTTTGACCTCTTTGTCCAGAACTGACACTGTTGACAAGTTCGGACCATGTGATCCACATCATTTACCGCCGTCAGCCAATAAAAGCCATGTCTATATACTTTTCCGACTAAAGCCCGTGTACCCATATGGGAACCACACAGCCCACTGTGAATTTCTTTTAGTATATTCTGTCCTTCTTTCTGAGATATGCATCGCAACAATGGTGCACAGACTCCGGCCTTGTACAGATTGTTTCCCACAATTTTGTAGTTTCTAGCTCTCTGGGCCATATGCTTTGCTTCGACATGATCCTCGGGCTTGTCCTGACCACGAAGATTAGCCAATATTGGAGAGCACCAATCTTCGCTTTTGATCATCGCGATGGAAACGTCTTGTCGATTTAGCTTGCTATTACCTTTGAGTCTGTTTTAACCAGCACCCTTCGGGCGCTCAAAGCCTTCGCCTTGCGAAGTCCGAGGAGGACCGCTTCGTACTCCACCGTATTGTTTGTAGAGCGGAACTCTAATCTGGCGGCATATCTCAGCTTTGCGCCCAAAGTTGAGGATAATATCACTGCAACGCCTGCTCCTGTAGCTCCCCAAGCCCCGTCGCAATATGCGGTCCAGACCGATTCTGACGGTTCTTCTTCTGGGGCTTCGGTTAGCAGAGTCCATTCCGCTACGAAGTCTGCTAATGCTTGCGATTTCAACGATGTTCTTGCCACAAAACAACCATGAATGGGGTGACTTCCGCGGTCCACTTTGCCATTCTTCCTATTGTTTCTTTGTTCTCAAACATGTCACGAAGGGGCAAGGAAGTTGGTACTGTAATCTTGTGAGCTGTGAAGTAATGGAAAAGCTTGCGGGATGCCATGACCAGTGCATATGCTACTTTTTCCAGTTCTGTGTACATCTTCTTCGGACCTGCCAGTGCTTCTGATACATAATATATTGGGAACTGGCGTAATTTGTTGTCTTCGTGTCTTTCCTGCACAAGTACAGTGCTAACTGCCGAAGGGGATGCCGCTATGTATAATAACAAATCCGTGCTTGGATCAGGGCTAGAAAGTGCTGTGAGCTTCGTCAGGTAGCTTTTCAATTCATCGAAGGCTTTTTGTTGCTCCACATCCATCTGAATGGGTCGGAGCTTTTTAATACTTTGAAGAAAGGTAGACTTCGCTCTGCAGATTTTGCAATGAACCTGTTTAATGCCGCCAACCTCCCTGCCAAGCGTTGTGCTTGCTTTCTGTTTTGTGGGGGTTTCATATCTATTATCGCCTGTATTTTTTGGGGTTCCACTTCGATGCCTCTCTTCGACACCAAGAACCCTAGTAGCCTTCCGGATTGTACTCCGAAGACGCATTTTTCTGGGTTCAATCTTAGCCCTGCCCTTCGCAAGCTTCCGAAGGTTTTCCGCAGGTCTTCGAGATGTTGGCTCCTTCTGGCGCTCTTGACCACTATATCGTCAACATAAGATAGGACATTTCGCCCTAGTTGTGAACTTTGCACTGTTTGCACCAACCTGGTGAAGGTTGCGCCAGCATTTCGGAGGCCGAAGGGCATCCTCACAAAGTAGTATATGCCGAAGGAGGTTCTGAAACTTGTCTTCTCCTCATCTTCCTTCGCCATCCAGACCTGGTGGTACCCTGAGTATGCATCTAGGATGCTTAACATCTCGCAACCAGCCGCGGAGTCTACCAGCTGATCAATTCTAGGCAATGGGAAGTCATCCTTCAGACAAGCCCTGTTTAAGTCTGTGAAGTCGACGCACATTCTCCATTTTCCATTGCTTTTCTTGACTAACGCTGGGTTAGCTAGCCACTCTGAGTGCAATACTTCACGTATCACTCCAGCATCGAGCAGCTTTTTTACTTCAGCCTTCGCTGCTTCTTCTCTTTCGCTTGAAGCTTTCCTAAGCTTTTGCTTCCTTGGCTTCACCTTGGGATCAACAGTTAAGCTGTCCTGAATGATTTCCCGACTTACTCCTTGCAGGTCCTTCGGGGACCAAGCGAAGACATCGTCATTACTGCGGAGGAACATTATGAGTTGTTGTTGGTCCTCCGCCAGGGCCTCCGCTCCTATGGTGACTTTTTTATCTGGATTTTCTTGATGTAACTGCACTATTCTGGTTGCTCCAGCCTTCGCTGCTTTGTTTATCTTCGGCTGGATGTAACTTTCCTCCCGATTTGCCAAAGGTTCTATCACCATGTGGACATTTCATTTTCCTGGAGTTATTCCCACTTTGATTCGTCTGGCCACTCACTGGTCTCCCAATACCGTTATGATGCCTTCAGGACCAGGCATCTTCATGCACAAGTACGCATGGTGAGGTATTTCTCCAAATGTATTCAGGACTCCCCTACCAAATATCGCATTGTATGGGTAATCAATGTCGACCACATCGAAGGTAATATCTTCCGTGCAGAAATTCGTCCCTTTGCCAAATGACACTGGGATTGTTATCTTTCCCAGAGTGTTGATTGTATTTCCGCTGAAGCCTAGAAATGGTGATCCAGCTTATTCAAGTCGCCTCGACGTAGGCCCATTTTGTCGAAAGCATCAGCGAAGATGATATCCGCTGAGCTTCCTCCATCTATTAAGATCCTATGCACTTCGTTTCCCGAGATGTTTGCTGTGATAACGAAGGCATCTGTGTGTGGGTAGTCTAAGACCCTCATGTCCTCTTGCGAGAATGTAATGGGAACGTTTGACCACCTTGAATGAATGTACGTTGGTCCCACTCCGATATGGTTGACCCTTCGCACGTATTCTTTCCGCTGTCTCTTAGATTCTGTCTGCTGGTTAGATCCCCCTGACATAGCCAACACCACGTTGTATCCACGATTTACCGTGTTCACGGACTTACTGTTCTCTGGTGGTGCTTCGATCGCAGGCCTTGGTGGTGGCGGAGGTAGCTCCCCTTGGAGAGTCATTAGCCTCACTTGATCCAACTGAGCCGAGGCTACAGGTGCATACTGCGGTGCCGGCATCGGTCGCCACTGTTTTGCAAACGCCATGTTCTGATTGTGGTTTTCCCACGCTTTGCTTCTCCCAAAACTTGTTGCATGGTGTATGGTTCTTGCGTGGTCGAGAGATTGCTTCGCCAAGCTCTCTTTCATAGCCACAACCTGCGGGCACTGCTTGGTCCTGTGGCCGACTCCTTTGCCATGCAGCTCGCAATAAAAGATTGTTGGGTCCTGCGGAACCCGTCCTCCTCGGCCTCCGCGGCCTCTTCCTCTACCGGTTCGGCCTCCTCGATTAGCCGCATTGTGAGCTTCGCTTGCCACTTGAGCGACTTCAAACGGGCTGGAGTTAATCTGATTGACTTCTTTTTGCCTTGAATAGTCAGAAACTTCGGGTCTCCTTGGATGGTGCAATCTATCTTTAGGATTGCTATTGCCTTCCTCTCTGGCTGATGCATGTGATTTTACTTTGGAGGCTGCCATTTCATTTTTCCTTCGAAGATGATCGAGCTCAGATCTCGAGTATTCTTCCATCTTGTTAAGTAGCTCTTGTACGCTTCGGGGTCTTTTTCTTGTGAGCTTTCTTGCTAATAGCCCTCCTCTGATGCCCTGTATCGCCGCATCGATGATTGTATCTTCGCTCAGCCCCTTCGCTTGACAACGCATGTGCACGAAGCGGCGCATGTAGCTCTGCAAAGTTTCTGTTGGCTGTTGCTTCAGTGCGAAGAGGTCGCTCATGGTGATTTTATTTGCTCGATTTCCCTGGAAATTGCTGTACAATGCATTACGCAATTGCTCCCATGAGTATATGGATCCCGGGGGCAACGCGGAGTACCAGGATCTTGCTATCCCTTTTATGGCCAATACGAAGGCTTTTGCCAGTGTTGTACCATCCCCTCCAGCAGACTCCACAGTCGCTTCAAAGCTCATTACAAATTCCCTTGGGTCTGACTCTCCGTCAAACATTACCACTCTGGGCATCTTGAAGCCTGGTGGCCACGGCTGGTTCTGCAAATCCATGGCCAACAGGGACTCCGGGTCTCCCGTGGACGACCGCCGCCGAAGATCCTGCGAAGTTCGTGCCATGTCTCCCGGCGGCATCACCTAGCGAGACATTCCTTCCGCCTGGTGTAGCATATCGATTTCCTCTTAGATTTTTTCCAATGTTTTCCTAGCTTCATCTTCCCGTCTGCGATACGCTGCAGCTTTTCGGCTTGTTGCCAGGCTATCTAACATGCGCTTCTTCTGCGCTATCTGCCTTTCCAACTCTTCGGCTTCTTGCCTGCTTTTTCTTTCTTCATTTGTTTCATCTTCATTTTCATATTTTGCGAAGTCATCAAGGTCTTCCCATTCTTCGTCTCGCACCCTTTCGCCTTCTTTTGCCGGAGGCTCGAAGTGTGCGCGATCAATTGGTTCCATGACCCACATCGACTCCGCATTAACTTGGACTGCTTTGCCGTGGCGGCCATCACTGGCTCCTTGTGGCGCTACTTTAACTCTGCAGCATTGCTCTCGTTCGCCCGAAGCTCCACCGGCCGAAGCATTACTTGATCCTGGCAAGGCTTAAGGGGGTCTTTCGGCCGAAGGCCCGGCTGTGGCTGAAGGTTCCGGCAATGCTTCCACTGTTTCGGTTGGCTTCGATTTCTTCTTGGGTGGCATGACGTCGAAGTGTTTGATCCCCGCGGACGGCGCCAATTGTTGGGACCAAGATCCCAGACAATATGGACCTTCGGTTATGGGAATGCCGAAGGATCCTCGGGGTGACACGTGTTAGAGGTGGAATAGTTTTTTTATCCTTCTCTGGGTACAGTATGGCCCTATTTATAGCCCGTACTCGACCACCCCAAGCGTGGTTTACAAATCCTACCCCTTTACCTGCTATATTCTCGGAATATCCAGGGGCATTATGATACAAGTGAGCATAATTACATAATTACAACCCTGCCCTGAACGACCAAAACGGGCCCATTATCCCGCGGTGATCTTCGTCTCTGAAGATCTGCCAAAGTCTTCTCCACTCAGTCGTCCGACAGACAGCCTTCGGCCCCCGAGCGAAGGTCCTCTTCTACCTTCAGCCGTCGCGATCACTCAGGACTGCAGGCACGGGCTTCGTCCTTCGGTCGAAGGCTCGCCTACATTTTCACCGACACGGGAAATCGAGGATGCGGGCGTGCCCACACCCTTCGACCAACAGAGCTTCACAGTCTTCGCCACCTTCAGATGAAGTCTCTGAAACGAAATTGCAATGACAAGTATGCGATCTTTCCAGTAGACTTCGAGCTAACCTCCGAAGAGGGAGGAAGGGAGATCATCCCCAACAGTTACCCAGCCATTTTGGCCCCTAAACTTTTCATGATTATGCTGGTATATCAGCAAGACCTTTCTCATAACTAATGTTCCATGAAGCTCTTGAAGCTTCTCCTTTAGTCATGGCTACACTTAAAAAAAAAAGAACATTCAAATGAACTACATGTATATCAAAACTACAAATACATAAATAGCGCTTCAGAAATAGCACATAAGAAATATCACTTCAGAAATAGCAATTTAGAAATATCATTCCAGATATCACTTAAAAATATCATATTATCCTATAGTATTAGCATCAGAAATATCACTTCAGAAATGTTGACTAATATAAATTGTACAGCAACAAGTTCCACACAATACAAGGTGACTAGCTACTACTTATGCAAAGTACAACTTGTCATGCCTGATTTTGAAAGTATCATTCCCACATCTGCATAGCAATCTGATCTTGAATAACACTTCCATCATGGCCTTGTAAGCTCAATGATTCCACATCATTCTGATAGTTGTCATCTCCCTCTGGCAGATCAACATAATCAATTGGTTGGATATAAGTAGGTTGGTGATCCAATCAATCCTCATCTCCATTTAGGCCTCTAATTATGTTATGATATACGGCTGCTGCTGCTGGATTTTTATCTAAGATTTTGTAGGATAATGTGTACCCACTTTCAGAATTTGAAATCGCTTTGTTAGAACCCGAATAGCTCCTTGTGATCTGCATATTTTCTTCTTCGGGATGAGTTGCCACCTCCTAAACTCACCCAAGTGGTACCGAACTCCACGATATGGCACAAGGAATGATAGTGTGTTTGCATACCCACCATCCACAAGGTAGAACTTGCCCTCTGGCATGTGAAAACCCTTGGTAATAGCTGATCAAAGGACTCCAATGTCTGATGCAGACCCTTCCCACTCGCATGATATAAATGTGAAGCTCAAATTAAAGTTGCATGCTACCATCACATTATGAGATAATACGCCTTTTCTATTCCTATATGGTGGGGCGTTCTCTTCTGAAATTGTGATGGGGAAATTGATTGATCTAGTGTGTATGGCTTACTTTAAAAAATGGCCAAAATCGAGGGTCCGATACAATCTTGGGGTGAGTTTGGTTGGAACTAGAAAGCTTCACGAATTTATAGGTGAGAGTAGGAATTATATCAAAAACCACCTTTATGTGTCTGTGGATCGTTTCACCACTATGTTGGAATGTTTTT
Organism: Phragmites australis; assembly: GCF_958298935.1. Taxonomy (NCBI): domain Eukaryota; kingdom Viridiplantae; phylum Streptophyta; class Magnoliopsida; order Poales; family Poaceae; genus Phragmites; species Phragmites australis. The sequence goes on from NC_084931.1 coordinate 17,931,776, forward strand.
TTTTTCAGTAGTTCAGTGCTAGAATTGTGCGAGATCATGAAGATAAACATTCCCAGCTACTATATGGTAACACCATGTGTGTCATGCAGTAGACCCTCTTGCTTAAGATAATTTGATGTTGCTTTAAACATCTTTGGCTCCATATGAAACTCAATCCTAGACCAACTCTCATGCTCCCTCAAGAATTTCCTTTATCTTTTTAGCACCAGTATATTCTTAACTGGCCTTTTTCATCATTAAGACATTGAAGCATGGTAGGAAGGATTAAAAAAATAGTTCATTGTCATCTTCTTCTTCCATCTGCATGAATTTCCTGATTTCTCCTTCCTAGATTCCTAGAGCCCATTATCTAACATTTATAGATGGAATAAGTCTATTTTACTTCTTCAAACTATCACGTTTGTTCGGATAACCCCTGAACTTTTAAATTGTCCATTTTACTCCCCCGAACTATCAATACCGTCCATTTTACCCCCCGGAGTAGTTTTTCTCGGTGGTTTTGATGACGTGGTGCCACGTGGTAGTCCTAGTCATCAGTGTTGCGCAGTAATTCAATTTTTCTTTAGAAAAATAATTCATGAAAATAGATTATCCCCAAAAATAGGTTTTATGTTTAGAAAAAAAAAATCCAAAAACTATAAAATGATTTAGATAAATGTTTTAATATATTTTTAGCTCTGTTTTTAATTTTGTCAATAATATTTAATATTTTTCTAGTGTAAAAATTATTCCAAAAATGTTAGAATAAATGTTTTAATTTGGAAAATAGTTTTACAAAATATGGATTAATTCTGATAAAGTTTAAAAATATTTTCTTTGATAAAATAAATGCTTTTAATATGTTTTGTTGTATATAAAATTAGTTTTAATTCTAGAAAATTAGGTTTAATTTCAGAAAAATAGTTTTCGTCATTTTTAGCCGTAGTTTTCGCGTCGTTTCTAGCCGTTTAAAATTAGTTTAGCCGTACTTTTTGGACACATTTTGAGCACAGTTGAGCACATTTTGGCACATTTGGACACATTTGGCCATATTTTAGCCACATTTGGGCACATTTTGACACATTTTAGCCACATTTTATTCACATTTGGGTACATTTTGTGCACATTTGGACATATTTTAAACACATTTTGGGCACATTTTTTCTAAATTTGGGTACATTTTGGGCACATTTGGTCATATTTGGGCACATTTTAGGTATATTTGGTCACATTTAGACACATTTTAGTCATATCTGGGCACATTTTGAGCATATTTTTGGTATATTTGGGCACATTTTGAGCATATTTTGGGTATATTTGGACAAAATATGACCAAATGTGTCCAAATATGCCAAAATATACCCAAATATGCTCAAATATGTCTAAAATATGGCCAAATATGCCAAAAATGTGCCCAAATTTAGCAAAAATGTGTTCAAAATGTGTTTAAAATGGGCTCAAATGTGCCCAAAATGTACCCAAATGTGACCAAAATCAAAATGTGGCCAAATGTGCCCCAAATGTGTCCAAATATGGCTAAAATATGGCCAAATGTGTCCAAATGTGCCAAATGTGCTCAACTGTGCCCAAAATATGTCTAAAAAGTACGGCTAAAAACGATGCGAAAACTACGGCTAAAAATGACGAAAAGTATTTTTCTGGAATTAAACCTAATTTTTGTAGATTAAAACTAATTTTATATAAAAAACATATTAAAAGTATTTATTTTATCAAAGAAATATTTTTAAACTTTATCAGAATTAATCTATATTTTCTAAAACTACTTTCCAAATTAAAACATTTATTCTAACATTTTTGGAATAATTTTTACACTAGAAAAACATTAAATATTATTTACAGAAATAAAAACAGAGCTAAAAATATATTAAAACAATTTTCTAAATAATTTTATATTTTTTGGATTGTTCTAAACATAAAACCTATTTTCAGAATAATCTATTTTCATAAATTTTTTTCTAAAGAAAAATCAAATTACTGCGCAACGCTGATGTTAGCATGCTGACTGGACACGCTGACTAGGATTGCGACATGGTGAAACCGTAATCACATCATCAAAACCACCGAGAAAAATCACTCCGTGGGTAAAATAGACGATATTGATAGTTCGGAGGAGTAAAATGGACGGTTTAAAAGTTCTGGATTATCTGGACAAATGTGATAGGTTTAGGGAGTAAAATAGACTTATTCCTTTATAGATAGGACAAACATACATATAGTATCAATGCACTGCTGGTTCAGAAGAAGTAATAAGCTCGGCGAAAAAAAACATTCAACAATTGCACTACCTAAGGAATCAATTGGTAAGTGCCAGAAGAAATGCCTCTAGTGTTATCAGCAAGTACTATATTAAAACTACGTTTGCTTCTGAAGTATCATAACTTAATCCAAAGCTCAGGAAACAACTAATGGGTACACCATATTATAGAACCAAACTACCCAATCAAAATCACGAGTCAAACCACCCAACAAGGGATATCCTACAGATCCAACAAACAACGCATCAATGTGGAGCAGTAACTTTAATCTGAAATTACCTTAACTAACACAGAGGGTTCATTCTACCACTGCGTTTTGGGTGGTAGGGGAAATAAACCATGAATGAATCAGGAGGTAAAAATGGATTTCAAAGGAGCAAATCACTACCAGTGAGAGCTAAAAAATCTACTGGAACCTACATCCACATGCAGCAAGAACTCTACCCAACATTCCACCGCCCAAAGTTCTTGATGAACATTCCACTGGCCCAGATTCTTAGAGAAAAAAGAAATGAGAACATTTCACCCGCCCACAGTTCGCACCAACAGATCAATCCTATGATGAACTCGGATTTGACACAACAAATCGATGACCAACTGGAAGAGAAGCACTAGTCAGTACCTCTCTCTTGATGGGATCAGGGAGGGAGGAGCGAAGGTCGAGGGGATCAGCTTCTTCTTGTACGCCTCCCGCAGCACCGACTTCTGCTTCTGCGAGATCACCATGAGCATGCGAGCGATTGATGTGCGCACCACCTTGCTGCTAACCATGAAATTCACACACAATTAGAGATACGAAAGGAGAGAGGGCATGGCAAGTACATCTTGGAGAGCTTGTTGGGGGCTCTGCCAGTGACCTTGGCGATGCGAAGGAGGGAGTGCTCACTTGATTCGACTCCCAGAGGTGCCGATGCGGGGCGGAGCGGAGCAGATCAGACGACGGGGAAACCCACAGAGCCCCCAGCTGCGATATGGCGCAAGGAGAGGCGATGCGCTCACGGATCCCCTAGCAGCGAACTTGCTTGATTTGACTCCCAAAGGCACCGATGCAGATCCCGTGGCGAAAGGGCACGATAGGGTCACTGGCGGTCGGGGCACCTAGCCGCCAGGTGCAGGTGATGAGTCGAGAGGCTACAAGGACGAAAAATCATGAGTTGTGAGGCACTTTTTTTTTCTCCCTGTGGATCAACAGGGAAAGGGCCGGAATATGCCGAGGTTATTTTGGCCCGTGAGGTACCCAAAATGACATCTAGGTTTGGAAGGGAATTAAACCCATGGGCCAAATTGCTCTCGTGGAATGGGCCAGGATCCTGGGGGGGGGGGATTGGGCCATCCAAACAAGCTCGTATACATGGAGGGAAAATCAGGGAACAAAGCTTCACTTAATGTACTCATTTACCGAAAATAGAATTTGTGGCGGACCCAGAAATTATGATATTTGTTTAAAGGGAAAATGATTAGAGGTATACTTGTATGAAAATACAACTTTATTTGACTATTTCGAAGAAAACATCATCGAAAATAAGGTCATGTTCTCATGTTTTAACTAGCAATAGCATTCATTTTGTCTATACTTTCTCTGGTCCTAAATATAAGTCAACTAAGGTGAGTGGTAAAATAATCATGGTACCCATCGATCATTGTATAAGACCATCTCCAACCATATTCCTTTCTTGATTCTCCTCCCCATTCCCATTCATTTTATTTTTTCTTATCTCCAATAGCTTCCCTTCAAAGGAATTCATAAAGGAAAATAAGAGCGAATCCCGAGGTAGAGGGAATAAGAGAGAGAATTTATTCATGAAGGGAACTATAAAGGGAAACTGTTAAAGCACTAAAGGGATCAAGAATCCCTTCGCGAAGGGAACGAGACTCAGCTAAAGGAATCCATTGGAGATGGTCTAACTAAAGTAGTTGGAATGCTTACTTCATTGGATAGGCATACTTAAATAGGAGGAAAATAGGAAAGAGGGGAAAATGCCTTATAATTGTTGATGGACTTATATTTAGGATCAGAGAAAGTATTTGTTTGTCCATACTTCATGTTAAAGTTGTTAAAAGCATCAATATTGAAATAAGACATCCCACACATCAACAATTAAGAAATGTACCCTGCCAAATAACCCTTTCTATTTGGGTTTTGATCACAACACAGTGAACAGCAGACTCGCAACAGTGAGTGTAATAAATATTCCTCTTTGTTATTACATCAGTCGGGTGGGGGTATTTATAGCCATACCTCAACCACCCTAATCATTATTACATTTGTGTCCCTTAACCATATGAATATTCATTTTAACACAAAGGAATATCCTAGGATATTCGTAGGGCATTATTGTCATTAACATTTACATTGTCCTATCATATCTTGACCTAACACATGTCCCAAGGAGCTCAATCGGATCTCCCTTCGGGGCTACTGACGAGTTCCCTCTAGTCAACTTTTGGCCGTATTCTTGCTAACTCGCATGTTCCTCTGGGGGTAGGCCTTCGTTCTCTTATCAAGGTCCTTACGTTGTATCCCTTCGTCCTCAGAGCTTCGTTGTACTCTTCATCCTCCAAGCTTCACCGCATTCCCTCGTCCTTCGGTCCTCTCATTTGGACTTTGCCTTCCGGACTTCGTTACCACTTCCTCCATTCGATATTCCTTTCTTCATGTGCTCCCTTCAGGATCATCGCTTGCATTCTCGGACCTCCAGTCCTTCGTTGTACACCCTTTGACCCAATCCTTGTAGAGCATAGGGAAAATATCTCTATACTGACGTTAGTCTAGATTCTTTGCCTTTGAGGTTGGCTAATATGGCCGAAGTCAATGAACGGGAGCCAACATGGTACCATTCCCCCAACAGTGGTCTCTTTGCGATTTTGGTCCTAACTTTGAGGGGTTTAAGTCGAGAATCTTTAGACGGTGGGGTGGTACCCTTCTCCCAATCCCCCCCTTTTGGCCAGTCAAAGTCAACCCCCAAAAGGAACCAAGTTAACTTGTGATTTAGAAGAAAAAAGATATATACATTAAACCAGAATATACTCTTCTGTTTATCACATAGTGAGAACAAAATATATCATTTGCATGATCACTAAGTTGTGCAAAACATGCCCTTTGTGTGACCTATACAAAATAGCTATTCGTAACACTTACACCAAGTTATTGCTACCCGCTTGCGAGGTGTACTACTTGACGGTTGGCATAAACCGAGTCCCATTGGGATATTGCGGGAACACTCTTGATGATGGTCGGAGTATTCATTGTGATGTCCCATCACCACATGTAGTACTCAACCCTACCGTGGTGGCCATGCCAACCGAGGAAGTGGATGCAATCCTTGCGAAGGTTTGTGAAGTCTTTATCTCCTGGTAGCACATACCATGTGTCGTCCCAACTTTGAAGGATGACCTTGTCATGAAGCTCTAAGGCCTGGTGCTAGGCCTCGCTCGTTGCGAAGTTGTCAAGCACATAGTGATCCGTGAAATTGTATGATGCTCATGGAGGCAGGACCCATCGGGTGTTCTCAGGAGGTGTAATCCATAGCTTATCGGCACGAAGGATCACATGACCCCCAGCATGAATGACATGCGCATCCTCTTCACCTTCGAGCCATACCTTTGCCCTTAAGTCTTCTATTGGTCTGGAAACCCAGCCACCTATGCTACCAATGTGCTACCACGATGCCTCCATGAAACATTCTCTCGTCTTGAGGTTACGATCACAGTTCATGTAGATGACGATAAAGGTGCATGCTTGAGCCTCTGTTTTTGGGTGCACAAAGAAACCCCTCAGGAGTTCTCTTCGAGCCTAGTCTAGGAGTCTTGGTAGCATGAAGGTCTCTCCCATCAATGGGTTCACGATGATGGCTATGAAGTCGTCACACCAGTCAAATCCTATAAAGTAACTTGCCTCAAAGGTTGTAACCCTCGATTTCCCTCCTGCAAACGTTAGGATGTGCTCGCTAAAGAGTCTGTCTTTGGTCAGCGAGTAGAAGAAGACCTCACCCAATTCATGGACCTTGTCGCTCTTGAGGATCCAGTGGGTGAGCTGCGAAAGTTCTTCACAATGGATATTGTTGCGCCATTGGGTGCAGATCGCTCTAAAGGACATGAAGTCCCTCGGCTCATCGAAGCGATCAGCAATGCTTCGGAGGGTCGACCATGGAAGTCCTACCCAGTCCATGGCTTCCTTTGGTGAAACTTGAGCTAGGTGGACGCCATTAACCAAAGAGTGGAAAGGAGAGCCGATTGAGTTTGAGCTCCTATGAGGTTATGAGGGAATTACGGCGGTAGGTTTCGTTTTTAGAGGTGATGAGTTAAGCCAGTTTTTAGGAGGTGAATAGTTGCATGTCCTTTGGAATTAAGTGGTGATTCTTGATATTTCCGATGGAATGTCAGGAGTCACAGTACCTCCACCACACGCATTTATGAAGCCGTATGGTGGTCGGGGAGGTTTCTAGGCATTACTTGACCCCTGCTCTTTTAGCCATGTATCACTCCCACATCCCACGATTTTTGTCGCCCAAATGTGTTGCTGACGTTACAGGAACTATGCGTCAGGACACGTGTCACCTTACTATTTACCCTATGTGTGATAGTGTGTTCCGGGTTTTCCGCTCATACTATTTGGGTGAGGGGTATATATACATATGACCACATTGTAGTAATACATTCCCCACTCCTTTTTAGTTTTTACTCCTGCCACACCCCTTTCCTTCACCAAGTTCTCTAGGTTGGTCTCGACCCTTTAGGTAGCCAACCCTTCTTTCTTTCTAGTTTTTCCTTCCTTCCCTTCAGAAAGATGACGAAGTTCGCTCTCCAATGCGCTAGTGACAAGGATCCCTCAACACCATACTTTGGGGTCAGCTGGTGCATCGATGAACAGATTGGGTTGTTGGTGGATAAGGACTGGCTTCACAAAACTAGTGATGCACGGGTGCCTTCTCCTGAAGAGTCAACTCCACAGCTACGCAAGGGTGAAGTCGTGGTCTTCATTGAATTCTTTGCAGTTGGCCTTCGCTTCCCATGGATAGCTATGTTGGTCAGTGTCTTAAATTGGTATGTGCTAGAGATTCAGCAGTTGACGCTAAACGCCATATTCCACCTCTTTGCTTTAGTGTGGACCTAGCAATCCCATGGTTATCAACCTAGCTCCGTAGCCTTCACATACCACAACTATGTGCATTGTTAGCCAAAGAAGCTGTAAGTGAATGGGGAGGAGTGTGTCGCCTCGTATGGCAGTCTATCATTCATTCCCCTTGGGAGGGGGGGGGGTGGAGGTGCCTGTTAAGGCTCAACGGAATCGGTGGGGGTAACAACTGGACCGAGTTATGGTTCTACTACCGTGTTTCCAATCGATTAAAGATGTCCTTCAATGACAAAGAAATCCTCTTCTGAAGGAGGATGAAGGTGGAGTTCATGGATGTCGTCAAGGCGAGGGTCTAGGTCATCATGATGATTTCATGATGTCTTGGTTTTTGCAACCTCATCGAGGAATACTGTGTGACCGGTGTTGGGCCGCTCTCCTTCGGTTGGAAGTTTAACGAGCCACATGCGGAGTCCTCAGACGAGCTTCCGTTTTTCAAGATTTATCTTGAAGGGGCGTCGAGTAAGCTTGGGTATACCCTTTGATATAGTTTCTTAGTGAATTGTTTGGATTGCTTATTCTTTGTTTTAGGGAGCGCCAAGGAGGTTAAGGTAGAAGCAGAGATCCTAGTCATGTCGTATGGCTTGACCATGACAAATTAGCTGCGAAGGTAAAGGACCCACAGCTCAATTGTGTTATGGACGCCCACAACCTTGTCTACGGACCCTGTTTTCCACCTCTGGAGGGTACGTGAAGGTGGAAGGTAACAGAGTTGGCCACCAATGATGCCTCTGCATCTGCTGTTGCTCCAAAGGTTCCCCATCGTGGCCTCGGGACTTCGAACAAGCTGGGCCCTAAGAAGCGACGGGGGTGCCCCAGCCACTGAAGGCCATGGTGAAAACCGTGGCATGCCAACGAAACCTAGTAATGATGGTGATGCGGCAACCACCTCATTCTTCCTGAGGCTTTGATGTCCTCTCCAATTGCTATGACACCCTGAACATGTTTTCTCATGCACGCGGAGGCGGCCTTGCTGCTCGAAATGCCTTTCGCCTATTCAACTCGGACTCGGAGGATGACGAGGTAGATGCGGTGAAGCCTCACCTCCCGCTGTGGCCCCTAGAAGGTCTCCCGATGATGGCCTCCATGCCCACTCGGACAGCTCGGCTAGGGAGAAGACTTCGGGTAACTTTCTTCTATTCTTATTTTGGCTCTAGTGCACTTGATCTTATGGTCTGTTTTGTAGTAGAGAGCACATCTCCATGAGACACCCCCCCCCCCGGTGTAACTTGGTTGAGGGAAAGGCAAGTCACTGATGGGGATTCTCGATATCCTGCAACAGAGTGGCATCACTTTGGCATATGAAGGTTTCAACTATGTCGACCTCTTCGGGAGGCCAACTACCCCGAAGTCTCTTCTTGTGTTTGGTGAATCACTGTATTAGACATAGGCCGAGGCCATGGCTACAAACTATACCTCCTCTGTCTTGATGGACCATCGCATTATCGGGCACACAAAGGTAATGCTTCATGTGTTTTGCTTGTAATACTGTTTCATTAGCATTGACTTAATGAATTTATTTTCTAAAAGGGGCCAATTCTAGGGCGGGGGCTCGAAAGGTTGTTGCCAATGCCTGATCTCAACTTGACAAGGCTATATCCAAGCACCTGCATGCCGAGGAGGAGGTCAAGGACCTTCGGGCCAACCTCGAGGAGGAGCACGACCGATGGCTTGCCTCGGAGGAAGCCCTTGAGGAAGAAAAAGAAATGTCAATTCATTTATGATGCTACCATGAGGGGCAAAAGAAGCGAAGGCTCACCTTTGATGCCACCCTTGGGGAAGAAAAGGAAAAGCAGCTCGCCACAGAGGCTATCCTCAAGGAAGAGCAAGAAAAAAGGCTTACTTCAGATGCTGCCCTTGACCGCGAGATAGCGACCCGAGAGGCGTTGGCTACTCTCGTGAAGGATGCTCACTGAAAGTGCATCTAGGCCCCCATGTGGGTTTTGGATGATTAATGACAAACAATTAAAATACTAATAAATTCAATAAGTTGATGAATAGGTAGTAGTCTCATTAGAAGAAAAATGAAATGATGATTTGGCGACCCTCAAAAAGAAGAAAGAAGTGACATATAATTATCCCTAAGTTTTTAAGTTCAAGTTTGAATTTGAATTTGAGTTTAGGGATGACGTACTATCAAGAGGGATGCACTGATGAATTTACTTGACATGTCTCAGTGGTCATAGAATATCTAGGATAATTTGAGAAGACACATATTACCCCACGACCACTGGGAATCTAGAATTTAACTTGGATACTTGAAAGTTCCTATATTGGACCAGAAGCTTCGAGTTAGTTAGTAGGTCTGGGTTTAACCCAAAAGGAAGCAATCAGTTTTAGTTTTCTCATGAAACCAGAAGTTTCAACTTTGGACCAACAGTTCCAAGTTCGATTAACTTTTGAACAGAATAATAGTTATAATGGTAACATTTTGACCTAAAGTTCCGATTTAGGATCCAAAAGTTCCGGGTTAGGACAAAATGCTATGTAACGGCTAGTTTTTTAGGGTTGGATATATGTATCCCCTCACCCCTTTTGAGGGGGCTCCTGCTTTTGCACGAAAGAGACAACCTTTAGAGCCAAAAAGCACTCACTCACACCTTTCTTTAGCTTGAGATTTGCAAAGATTTATGGGTTAGGTTACGAGAGCAAGAGATTAAGTGAGCATAATTCCCATCTTGAGCACTTAAGTTCGTGAGCAAGTCGATTCATCATCGGATTTGTTACTCTTGGAGTTTGGAACTTCTAGACAGTTAGGCGTCGCTTGGGAGCACCCAAGCTTGTGGTGTGCCGCAAGAAAGTTTGTGTAGACCGTGGTTTTTTCTCTGAGAGGGAAGAAATTACATATTGATAACCAAGCTCGATCTTTGTGATTGCTTGGTGAGGCAAAGGATTTAGAGAGACCCGACTCTTTAGAGCCCCTCAACGAAGACGTAGGAACCTCATTGGAGGGGTCCGAACTTTGGTAAACAAATAATTGTCTCCTTCACTTGGTTTGCTTTATGGAGCACTTGTTCCTTTTTGTTCACTTCATTTGATACTCGGTCGATCTCTACATTAGTGAAGCTTTAATTGAAATAGATTGGTTGCATAGGTTGGCAGCTTTCTTGTGAACTCGTTGATATGCATTACAAGTACAAGAATTGAGTAAAGGTGATTAAAGTTAAGATTTCTTTTCTCTTTGTCATTGTAATATCCAAGTTGAACCCAAAAGTTCCTGTTAAGGTTGGAACTTTCAGTTTTACTAATTTCCCATGCAAGTATAAAATTTCAGATAAACGCCTATTCAACCTTCTCTAATCAACATCAAGGGTCTTTCAATTGGTATTAGAGCCCAAACCTCCTACAAGCTTAACCGCTTGGAGAAATTGAAGATATTGACATCCATAGATAAAGATTCGAGAAGCCTGAGGAGTCCTAAGGAGGATCCTTTGAAGTCGGCAACGATAAGAACAAGTGAGTTGAAACCGGTTTCATTTACAATAAGTTGAATGCATCACATTCTTATATTTTTGTGTCATCCAGGCATGCGCCATATTTTGATGACACGTACTATGCCTGCTTGGAGGCACAAGATGAAAATGAATCTAAGTATTTGGAGAATTATTTGCACAGGTTTTGAGGTGCCCGATGAAGACATAGGGCTTACTCTCAAACAAGAGCAAAATTTTCACTGTAATGCACAAGTTGCAAGTGTGTTACTTGGTGCCTTGAGTCTCGAGGAATTCAACAAAGTGAATGGACTTGAGAAAGCAAAAGATATATGGGAAACCTTCCAAGTTGCACAAGGAACATCAAGTGTGAGGGAATCAAAAATAGAATTGCTTGGAGGGTAGTTGGGGAGATTTGTGATGGAAGATGATAAGACACCACAACAAATGTTTGATCGGTTGATGTTGCTAGTGAACAAGATCAAATGTATTGGAAGCAAGGATATGACGGATCACTTTGTGGAAAAGAGAATGTTGAGAACCTTTGCACCAAGAAATCTCACTTTAGTTACTCTCCTTTGCGAGAGAAAAAATTTCAAGAGACTCACACCCAATGATGTGGTTGGAAGGATTTTTGCACATGAGCTCATGGAGGAGGGAGCCAAATAAGTCAAAGATCTTGTTAAGTAAAACTCAAGCTCGAAGAACAAATCCATTGTATTGAAGGCAAGCAAAGAAGCTCAAAAAAAGCTCTAGTGATGATGAAAGCAATGATGGTGAGGAAATATCACTTTTTGTGAAGAAGTTCAAGAAATTCCTCGAAAAAGGTGGCTATAGAAAATACAAGAAGTCTCATGACAAGTTGAAGAGAAGAAATTCAAAGAGAGCTTGGTATGAGTGTGGTGAGGTTTGCCATTTCATTGCTAATTATCCAAAAAGGGGGGCAACGATAATGATGAGAAGAAGAAGGACAAGAGCAAGAAGCACAAGAAGAAGTATCCTGGTTAAGCTCGCATTGGTGAAGAATGGGATTCTAACGACTCCAACTCCGATGGTGAAGGTGTCGCCACAATCGCCATCGGTGCCACTCCAGCAACGAAGTTACCATTTGGTGACTTGACGACGAGGCTCCACTTGTCTTATGGCAAAAGGGAGCAAGGTATCATCAGATCCCAAACTTCTTGATAGTGCTAGTGATAGTAGTGATGATGAGAATGATGTTGATAATGTCTTATTTAATGGCTTGAACAAAACCACCTTGACTAAAATGAGAAAATTGTTGGAAACAATAGAGAGCCAATGGGAGAGTCTCGAGAAGTAAGAAGACTTGCTCATCCTTGAGAAGGAGAGAAATCTTGCTCATCCTTGAGAAGGAGAGAAACCTTGCTCTTAAGAAGCTCCTTGCTAATGAGAAGGGAAAAGTTGAGAAATTAACCAAAGATCTTGATTTGACCAATATCTCAATTGCTAGTCTAGAGGGTAGCAATGCCACACTTCAAGAGAAATTCTTATGTTTCAATGAAACTCACAAAGCTCTTGAAGTAAAATTTGTTTCCCTTAGGAATAACACTTCCTCCTCTGATGATGCAACTTTGCCCTCTAATGTTTCCACTAGTCAAGGTTGCTCTTGTTACTATAATATTGATATTGATGCTTATGCTACTAACTGTCAATCTATGCAAGCATTAAAGAATGAAAATGAGAGACAAAATGTCTTGGTGAAATATGGATGCATCAGGACTTATCAATCCAAATATGCCCTCTACAATACCATTAGTGGTCGAGGAATTAAGAATAAGCAAAGGCTTGGATATGATAAGTGTGAAGGCAAGGAAAATGAATCTGTTGTGGTAAATGGTAAGAAGTGTCCAAAGTTTATCAAGGAAAGTGGCAAACTAAATGCTCCCACAACACAAGTCAAGAAAGTAATAGAGACAAACAAGCATCCTCAAGGCTATTCTCCTCATGCTACATTTTATGCCTCTTATATGCTTAAGAGAAACCACCATGGTAAAGTGGTTTCGCACTATATTTGTATCCGCAACAGTAATGAAGTTGCCAAAAGAAGAGTGTTGGTACCACAGGTGTTAGTTACTAATATTAAAGGATCCAAGAAAATTTGGGTACCTAAACTCAAGGCTTAATTTGTTTTGTAGGTATATTCCTCTGGTGGATCAAGTTAGATGCTATATAGTAGATGCACAAATCATATGACCAGAGAGAAGAAGATGTTCTCATCTTTTGATGAGTGTGGATCATAATATGAAAATATTGTGTTCGGCGACAATGGTAAAGGAGAGGTAATGGATCTCGGTAAAATTGCTATCTCAAATGATCATTCAATTTCCAATATACTTCTTGTTAAGTCTTTGAGCTACAATTTTCTTGTTTGTGTCACAACTTTGTGAAATGTGCTATAATTGTCTCTTTACTAACGAGGGTGTGGCCATCTCTAGAAGGGAGGACTACTTAATAGCTTTCACGGGTCGTTTGATGGGAAAGCTTTATCTTGTAGATTTTTCAACGTATAAAGTGAAGCTTGAGACTTGTTTGATTGCTAAGTCTAGTATAGGTTGGCTATGGCAACGCTGACTAGTCCTTTTTGGAATGAATAATTTGTCTAAACTTTTAAAGAGGGAGCACATCCTTGGACTAACGAATGTTTCTTTTGAGAAAGATAGGATTTGCAATGCATGTCAAGCGGGAAAGTAAGTTGGAGCTCCACACCCCACCAAGACTGTGATGATGACCACAAGACCATTGTAACTCCTCCACATGGATCTATTTGGACCAATTGACTACCTAAGCATTGGTAGTAATAAATATGATTTAGTTATTATTGATGACTATTCTCGTTTCACTTGGGTATTATTTTTGCATGATAAAAGTGAAGTTCAAGCTATAATAAAAAAAATTGCAAGAAGAGCTCAAAATGAGTTTGATGTGAAGATCAAGAAAGTGAGAAGTGACAACAGAACTGAGTTCAAGAACACTCAAGTTGAAGACTTTCTTGATGAAAAAGGCATCAAGCATGAGTTTTTGGCCCCTACTCCCCAAAAAAAATGGAGTGATCGAAAGAAAGAATATGACTCTTATTGAGTCGGTAAGAACCATGCTTGATGCGTACAAGATTTTAGATCAATTTTGAGTGAGTGCCGTTAACACCGCATGCCAAGCTATCAACTGGTTGTACGTTCACAAAATCTTGAAGAAGACCGCTTACGAGCTTCTAACCAGTAACAAGCCAAATGTGCCATATTTTAGAGTTTTTTTATAGTAAGTTTTTCATTCTAAATAAGAAGGCCAAAAGTTCTAAATTTGCACCTAAGGTTGATGAAGGATTTTGCTTAGATATGGGTCAAATGCCTATGAATACCGCAATTTCGAAAAACCACCGGTTGTGTTGAAATTGCGTGTGATATGATATTTTATGAGACTAACGGCTCTCAAGTAGAGCAAGTTGATCATAATATTTTAGGTGATGAAGAAATTCCACGCAAAACAATCAAGAGGATGACAATTGCTGAAATAAAGCCTCAAAAACTACAAGAACAACAAGAGCTCAATAATGGTCAAGATCAACCAAGTCTATCAACTCAAGTGGAGCCATCAGCATAAAGTCAAGATCAAGATGACTCCCAGAATAAGTTGCTTGATGATGATGGAGTTGAAGAAGTAGAAGAAACTCAACCCCAATCCCAAGTGCTACATCTAAGAGTACATCAAAGCATCCAAAGAGACCACCCAGTTAATAACATCCTTGGTGATATACAAAATGAGGTAACCACTCATTCAAGAATTGTAGATATTTGTGAATATTACTCTTTTGTTTGCTCTTTAGAACTTTTGAAGGTAGATGAAGCACTTGGTGATCCGGATTGGATGATGACCATGTAAGAAGAGCTCAACAACTTCAAAAGTAATAAAGTCCAATCCTTGGTGGAAAGGCCAATCAAAATATGGTTGGAACCAAATGGCTCTTCCGCAACAAGAAAGATGAGAATGAGACTGTGACAAGAAACAAGGCATAGTTGGTTACCTAAGGCTCCCAAATAGAAGGTTTAGATTTTGGTGAGACTTATGCTCCCGTAGCTAGCCTTAAGTCAATTCGTATATTACTTACTTACGCTATTCACCATAATTTCAAGCTATATCGAATAGACATGAAGATTGGATTTCTCAATAGCCTAATCTCCGAATTGATATATGTAGAGCAACCATCTGGATTTGAAGATCCCAAGTTCCCTAACCACGTGTACAAACTCCATAAGGCCCTTTATGGGCAAGCAAGCATTTACAGCATGGTATGAATGCTTTAGGATTTTCTCATCAAAAAGGGCTTTGAGATAGGCAAAGACGATACTGATCTCTTCACTAAAAGAGTTGATAATAATTTATTTGTTTACTAAATATATGTCAATGGCATTATATTTGGTTCTACTAATCAATCCTTTTGTGAATAATTTAGCAAGATCATGACAAAGAGGTTTGAGATGTTAATGATGGGGGAGTTGAAGTTCTTTCTAGGATTTCATATAAAGCAACTCAAGGAAGGGATGTTCCTATGTCAAACGAAGTAACTCAAAGACATGCTAAAGAAATTTGATATGGAGAATGCCAAGCCCATCAAGACTCCGATGCAAGCAAATGGATATCTTGATCTCAATGAAGATGGAAAGACCGTGGATCAAAAGGTATATTGCTTAATAATTGGATCCTTGCTTTACCTTTGTTCATCTAGACCCGATATTATAATTAGTGTGTGAAAGATTTCAAGCTGCTCCAAAAGAGTGCCATTTAGTGGGCATCAAGAGAATTATTAGATATTTGGTTCATACCGCAAACCTTGGCTTATGGTATCCCAAATGTCCACCTTTGATTTAATTAGCTATTCGGATACGGATTATGCCAATTGCAAAGTGGATAGGAAGAGCACTTCCAGGACTTGGCAATTCTTAGGTAGGTCCTTGGTTTCTTGGTCATCCAAGAAATAAAATTCCATAGAACTATCCACCACTGAGGCTGAGTATGTTGCAGCGGGAAGTTGTTGCACTCAACTACCAAAAGGCAAACCTTGAAAGATTTTGGCTATATTAGAAACCACATTCCACTAATGTGTGACAATGAGAGTGCCATAAAAATAGCTAGCAATCCCGTGCAACACTCAAGAACAAAACATATTGATATCCGACACTATTTTTTGAGAGACCACTCAACCAAAGGAGATATCTATATTCGCCATTTGAGAACCGTAAAACAACTAGCTGATATCTTCATCAAGCCACTAGATGAAAAATGCTTTTGTGAGTTGACGAATGAGCTAAATATCCTAGACTCTCGAAATGTGGCTTGACTTGTTGCATACATTTGGTTAATAACTAGTCTACATAATTTGAACTAAAAGAATGGAAAATACTTTTATTTTGGCATTTTGTTTTGAAAAGATTAGATTTTTGATCTTATGATCATGTTGATCTACTTGTGATCACATATATGCAATACTTGATTGTTCTCTGATCACCAGTGGAAAGACCTCTCATGTCCAGCTGATCAACATCTCATCGAAATTGGTTCTCCAGATCTTTTCTATGTCCATCTGGTTTCTGCCTGTTCTGGATAACCCAGAACTTCTAGAGTTCCGGGCTGATCCCAGATGTTCCGAGTTACCCGGATATTCTGGATGGAACTCAAAAGGAGGTCCTTAGGTTGCTATTTTGCTCCAATTCCAATGTTTCGAGTTGTAACCAGATATTCCAGTTTGTGGGTATTTTAACCCCAACTTGAAGGAACTTAGGTAGGTCTCTCTCTCTCTCTCTCTCTCTCTCTCTCTCTCTCTCTCTCTCTCTCTCTCTCTCTCTCTCTCCCACGGCACCATCATCGGAGATTGGATGAATCCACCTCAGAAGGTCCATGTTTTCTCCAGAGTGTTCATTCTCGAGGTCGGATTCTCCTACCTGTACGTCCAGATCGACCTCAATCTCATCCTTTCCGCGGGAAAGGTAATCAAACTTGCCTCAACCCGATCTCATCTTATAGAAGATCTTGGTCAAATCCCTTCGGTGGATAGTTTCCTTAGGTGCCATAGAACATCATTCTTGAGTATCATGCGATTCCCTTGGTTATTGGGATCAAACCCTCAAATTAGGTTTTGAATCGTGGAACCCAAAACTACTAGAATTTAACCGAAACATTCGGTTTTACACAGACAAAATCGAATTCAAGTTTTTGATTCCTTTTGACCCAATCTTTTTAAAGTTCTCAATTCCATCATTTCTATCCCTTATAGAGTTGTTCGAGATGGCAGAAAGAAACATCAAGGCTCATTATGAAAAGAAGAAGAAGGCGAGGCAAGAAGATTCTCGAGATGATCCTCAAGAGAAGGAAATGCATGCTCAAGAGTCCCAAGGTCGTGTTTGACGTGCAATACACAAGCAAAGCACATCCAAAGCGCTGGGGATCAATGAGTCCCCACAACTGGCTCAAACTGCTAATGTGGGGACCCTTTGCCACAAAGGAGAGTAGAACACGGTAAAGCTCCCACTTCATCCTTTCATGCTGAAATAGAAGAATCTGAAAGTGAGGAAGAAGAGGAGAAGGGGAGGAAATCGGACCTCTAAGGCTAGATATTCCCTGTTGGAATGAGTATGGAAGACATTCTATCAATTACATGGGAAGGAGTGGAGAAGTGAAAAAGGAAAGAGAAAAGGATCCTCACTTGTATCAGCAGTTATCCAATGACCGTCGTTTCTGGAACTTTTTTCAGCAAGACTTTTACTCTTCGATCATCAATCCAAGAAAAGACCCAGTTTTGCAAATGCAATGGATTAACTAGAAATACACGGAAGAAAAACATGATCCAGTTTTTGATGAGGTGATTGCAGCTTGCGAAGCAAAATGAGTTAAGTAGATCATGGGTTTCATGTATGATTGGTGTGTGGAGATAATTGCCTAATTCTATGCCACCATCTACTTTGAGAAGGATAATGTAAGGACCATTCATTGGATGACCCAGGGCACATGTTATTGTGTGACCTATCGTCAGTTTGCTCGGGCTTGGTCCAAAAGATATCCAAAAGGAAAGCATACTGTCGGAGGATGAACTCCTGTCGCAGGGATCCCGAGAGACCCCTCTTTAGAGATTCGGCCGGGGGGATGATCCTGAACGAACTTGTCTGGGAAATAAACGGGAACGGAAATAAATACAGTGGCTGGTGGGAGATGATCATCCTAGTGCGAGAAAGATGGGTGCACCAGGGTTTAGACAGGTTCGGGCCGCACGGAGGCGTAACACCCTACTCCTGTGTGAGTGCTATATCTATCCTTGAAGGGAATTCTTCAAGGATGTATCTGGTTACAGGGGTGAGCTGTCTACAGAGAGCTTGAGGCTCTCGTGTTCTAGCTTGGCTTGAGCTTGTTTGTGATGTTTTTTTGTCTTTTGATCTGGGCTTCGGGTGCTTCTTGAGGGATTCCGGATCTGAGGCGGGATTCTTCAAGGATGAGCCGTCAGCGTGAGCGTTGTAGGGCTTTTTTCTGTGAGCGTCTGGGTCTCTCTTTTACGTTTTCTCCATCCTTTCCTTTTATAGGTGCGCCGACCTCGACTTATCCTGAATGGGAAAGAGGGGGCGCACGTGCCAAGGTGCCACGGAGAAAGGCGTCATCATTTCGCTTCGGCGAAGTGACAGGGGCGGTGGAAGATTGCGGCGTGTATCCGACCACCCGCCACTGTGGAGGTCCTCCGGCGCCACTCAGGGGGCCCACCGGGCAGCCGTAGAGGTGCCTGGTGTGCCCACCCTGTCTTGTTCTTCTGCCGGGGCAAGGTGGCAGGTGGAGCGCTTCGATTCTGGCAACGTTATCCCGAGGCACCCGGGTGAAACGGGACGGGACCCGTGCATTAAATGGACCCACGCCCCCTGGTCAGAGCATGGCAGGGTCTGACACTGGGGCGTGGGCAGCTGAGAATGTCAGGATGTCAGGATGTCAGGCCGCGTGTGCCTATTAAATGCGGCATTCGCATCTTTGACCGGCTGACACCCCGGCGAGGGGACCCTTTGGGTCGTCGAACGATCTTGCGCGAACCTTCGGGGAACCGAGTCCTCGGGGGCTGCCACGTGCAGCCCCGAGCACTCTCTCCCGAGCACTCTGGTGAGACCTTCGGGGAACCGAGTCCTCGGGGGCTGCCACGTGCCGTCCCGAGCACTCTCTCCCGAGCACTCTGGTGAGACCTTCGGGGAACCGAGTCCTCGGGGGCTGCCACGTGCCGCCCCGAGCACTCTCTCCCGAGCACTCTGGTGAGACCTTCGGGGAACCGAGTCCTCGGGGGCTGCCACGTGCAGCCCCGAGCACTCTAGTGAGACCTTCGGGGAACTGAGTCCTCGGGGGCTGCCACGTGCAGCCCCGAGCACTCTCTCCCTTGCACTCCCTTCCTGGTACTTGGACTCCGTGGATCATCGGGGAACCGGGGTGCTTGGGAACCAGAGGCGGCGGTCCCGAGCACCTTCTCCCGGAACTTAGCTTCTTTTTATCTCGCAGGACGGATCTCGCGGGATGGTGACGCGTGGCGGATGGTCGGCTCGGCCTCGGGACTTAGGGACCCCTGGTTCCTGATACACCGACACATACACTTAGATGAGCAGCTAACATCATCTGAGATGGAGTTCATGTATGCGACCGAGGGTGAGGTTAACCTCGAACACACAGAGGGGCTGCTACCATTCTTCCATTAGCTTAACAGGATATTTCAGGTTATTTTAGCTCCCAAGGGAGGGGATGCATCAAGTATCTTGACCACGTCCCAGAACTTGTTGACATGGTTGGATAGCAATGCCAACTCCTTCAATGTGTTTGACTTCATTTGGGAGGAGATCAGGCTTACATCTATCAATCCTACAAGAGGTTGTGCTTATGCCCCTTATGTGATGTACCAGATTGAGAAGTTGGCAAAGATGAACTTTGTGAAGGAAGCCAAACATGAGCCCCTGAGAGTCAGAATTCTCCCTGGTCAGACTTCTAGGGTAGGACCTAGAAGGGGTGCTTTGAGCTCTCAGTCTCTAGCTACATCATCGTCTGCTCCCTAGTCCTCTTCATCGTCTTCACCCATCCAATCTTTTCTGAAAGCAATATTCAATGTTTGTAAGAGCAACTTTGTAAACATACATAAGCAGCCTCAGAAAATCAACAAGAATACCAGCCGGCTCAAGGAGATTCACCGCCACATGAACATCAAGCCTCCATGTTCTCCGGATGGCTTGGAAATGGAGGAGAGTGAGCCAGAGGTGTTTGAGGATACGTTTGCTATCTATGAGGCTACCCAGCTTGCTGCCACTTCTTGTTCTTGCCGTCCTCACTGTGGAGTTCGTGAGGAGTATGAGGAGTTCGAGGAGGAGGACGAGAC
The DNA here is from genome assembly GCF_958298935.1 of Phragmites australis. Lineage (NCBI taxonomy): Eukaryota > Viridiplantae > Streptophyta > Magnoliopsida > Poales > Poaceae > Phragmites > Phragmites australis. The sequence continues at coordinate 17,951,984 of NC_084931.1, forward strand.
CGATGCCGATGACGATGAGAGCGAGTGATCGTTTTTGTTTGCTTCTTTCTCTCTTTTTGGAGCTTGTTGCGAAAGGGGAAGAAGAAAGCTTAATTCATGTATCGCTCTTTTATCTTTGTTTGGGATGTTGAACTTGAGAACTCTGTTTTGTAATGACTATGTTGGTACTTTGCTATGTTTAGATTTTGTGCTTTATGCTCTAATTTTTGTGAAATGACATGACATATGCATCACAAATTTACTCGTACACTCACATGTGTTGTTACACCCCACGGAGGCTAAGATATAGGGGAATTCTCGTTAAATCTTTTTAAATATGTGTATTTGATCTCAAAATCAAATTTATCCAATGCACACATTTAGGGTGAGTTCACCATATATCTTATAATTTAAAATCTTTTTTTATACATTCATTTGTAAGTTTTAATAGGGTTGTCATCAATCTCCAAAAAGTGGAGATTGAAAGTGCATTTAGACCCCCGTGTGGGTTTTGGATGATTAATGACAAATGATTAATGGACTAATAAGTTCAATAAGTTAATGAACATATAGTAGTCTCATCAGAAGAAACTAAAAGGATGATTTGACGACCCTCAAAAAGAAGAAAGAAGCAGAATATAGTTATCCCTAAGCTTTTAATTTTAAGTTTGAATTTGAATTTGAGTTTAGGGGATGTTGTACTATCAAGAGGGATGCGCTGTTGAATTTACTTGACATATCTCAGTGCTCATAGAATATCTAGGACAATTTGAGAAGACACATATCACCCCACGATCACCGGGAATCTAGAATTTAACTTTGGTACTCTGAACTTCTGGTTTTGGACTGGAAGTGTCGAGTTAGTCAGTAGTTCCGGGTTTAATCTAGAAGAAAGCTATCGATTTTGGTTTTCTCATGAAACTAGAAGTTCCAGCTTTGGACTAGAAGTTCCGAGTTCGATTAACTTTTGAATAGAAGAACAATTATAACAATAACTTTTCAGCCTAAGTCGACTTAGGACCCGAAGGTTCCGGGTTAGACTAGAATGCTCTGTGACGGCTTGTTTTGGGGGGTTAGGTATATATACCCCCTCACCCCTTTTAAGGGGCTGCTACTTTTGCACGAAAGAGACAACCTTTAGAGCCAAAAGCCACTCACTACAACCCTCCTTTAGCTTGAGATTTGCAAACATTTGTGGGTTGGGTTGTGAGAGCAAGAGATTAAGTGAGCATAACTCCCATCTTAAGCATTTGAGTTCATGAGAAAGTTAATTTATTGTCGGCTTTGTTACTTTTGGAGCTCCTAGACGGCTAGGTGTCACTTGTGAGCACCCAAGCTTGTGGTGTGCTGCAAGAAAGTTTGTAAAGGCCAGGATTTCTCCTCCGAAAGGGAAGAAATCACATAGTGACAACCAAGCTCAATCTTTGTGATTGCTTGGTGATGCAAAGGGTTGAGAGAGACCCAGCTCTTTGGAGCCCCTCAATGGAGACATAGGAACCTCACTTGATGGGTCTGAACTTTGGTAAACAAATCGTTGTCTCCTTCACTTGGCTTGCTTTATTGAGCACTTGTTCCTTTTTGTTCACTTGATCTAATACTCGGTCGACCTCTACATTAGTGAAGCTCTAGTTGAAATAGATTAGTTGCATAGGTCGGCAGCTTCCTTGTGAACTCGTGGATATGCATTACAACTACTAGAATTGAGTAGAGGTGGTGAAAGTTAACTTTTCTCTCTCTATCACTGGAATACCCTTGTTGAACCTGGAAGTTCCAGTTAAGGTCAGAACTTCTAGTTTTACTAATTTCCGCTGCAAGTTTAAAATTTTAGATAAATGCCTATTCACACCTCTAGGTGACATCAAGGGTCTTTCACTCATGCTTCCTCTGTCGTGATGTCCACATTACTTCATGAGCTGGATGTGAGTGATTCTCCCCTCTCTTTGGGGCTAAGCCGACCTCTGGGAGTGCCTTCGGGTTGATTCATCGTGCCATTGCTTTCCTTAAGTCTGGCATGCACAACTTCAGTGCCATGGCATCCACCAAAGCCACCTTCACTACTCTGAAGGCTATTGGCTGCTCCCACTTTGAACCCCTTGGTGCATCGAGCTATGAATTCCTAGTTGAAACTGGTGCGAAGGCTGTGAATCATGTGGTGAGGGTGGCCAGTCGTGTCTTCTTCGAGAACTACTGGTACCCTCGTGGCAGGCCGAAGCCTTTGCTGCCGCCCAAAATGTCAGGGCCAATACCTCGGCTTCGTTGGCAGTTGTGCTCGAAGGATCGCATAGCGGGCATAAGACGGAGGGAAGCCAGAGCGGTGGAGTGAACATTGGTAGAGCCCATGTGTGAATCTTTGACCTTGGCTCCCCTAATCCTTCAGTTAGGTTCTAGGATAGGTCATAGGCCAAGGCTTTCACTTCGCTTTTGTAAACACTTCAGTCCTTGTCAAGTTTTTCTAAGGCATGCTTTTGGTAATGAAACAAGCTTTTGTTGGCCATACTTCTGATGCTTTTTCTTCACTCTTTTAGCGTTTCAAATGCACCACCGACCGCGGCCCTTTGCCTATTTTCAGGGGGGAGAAGACCCTGTCATCGGGCCCTAGACCAAAGGATTGTAATAGATGTAATTGTAGGATCGATTACACTATAATAAGACGATCAGAGGGGGTGAATGATTGCAGAAACCAAATTCAAGAATTAATTCACCCAAATCGAAAATCGATTTAAACTCGGTATTCCACTCAAAACAGATTGTACATGCTTTAGTAAAACAATATAGAGAAAGATTCAAAGGTCCGATTGCCCTCAAATCTGGACAGTTGAAACTAGATTATAATATGAAACTGACTCAATAAGATTCGAGTCATTGGATATGTGAATAAAAAATTATGCCTAGTCAAAGTAGACTATATCAACCAGAATCAAGTAGATCAAAACCAAGTCAAGTTGACCAAAAAGCTATTCGAGATCAAACCAAAATTACTTGAAAGTTTCTCAGATCGAACACTAGATATTCTAGAAAGGTTTTGGATGGATTAAACCCAGATGAAACTTGATAGAATGTCACACCCCAAAATTCCTATTTTGGGTCGTGAGCATTTTAAAACAATAAAATAGCATTTTTCCTAGAATTTGAAAGGTTTTCCAAAATTTTGTTTAGAGCTTAAAAATAATTTGTCATGTGTGATGAAAAATGTATTTATAAAATATTATAATAGGTTAAGAAATTTCAAGGTTGGACAAATCCTTGTTCCATTTTCCCCATATTATCCAAAAATCCTCTATTGACAATCTCCTCTCACGTCCTTTTGATCCCACCCAACATGCCCTACCTTTTCTCAATGTATTTCTCTCTAGCCCGTGACTCCAAACCAGCAGCATGCCATCAACCATGCATCATGTCGGATTGCTAGCAGGATGGCCACACCACACCGGAGCGCCGCTGCCGCTGACAATTTTTCGCCACCCAACCTCGGCGCACACGGCCGCCCGGCTAACCATCTCCATGGCACTTGCCCTCCCCTCTCTCCCCCATCATTTCTTCATCAATCCCCTCTTTATTCCCCTCAATTCAAGATCAAAAATTGTTGCTCTAAATGTCTCTAATGGCCATAATGGTAATTGAAGCTGGCTACCAATTACTTCTCGTCGCTAGCCTTGTCTTCTCACAAAGTTTCAGAGTTCAAGACAGATACAAATGCAAATCTTGACAATACCAAAATTGTAGGTCTCATCGATAGCTTCGGTTTGCACCTATGGAAGTCTCCATTTGGATATTATATCTAGGAGTTATTGCCCCCGAGATCAGTGCTGTGGAGTTAAGGCTGAATTCAAATAGGTTTTTTTGTGGCTCAGTTTTGGAACTGAATATGGCATTTCCAGAAATTCCAATGAATACCAAAGTTGTAGATCTTTTAGAGTACTACAAGATAGAGTCCAAAAACGTCCAATTTTGGGTTGTAACGGTGAAGTTATTGTCCTTGAACCAGAGCTGTTTATTTCATCTTCCTGAGCCATTCATTTTGTCTTCCACCTCCAGCCTCTTCCTCTTCCCTTTCGTGTCCAGCATCACCCAGGCCATCAAGAGGAGCTCCACACCCTCCCTTTCCCCTTCCCATTCCTCTCAAATCATATCCACAACTGCTGCCCTACCCATGCATCGCCGCCATCGTCGTTCGCCGTTGTTCTGACATGTCGTCGCCCATGGAGGAGCTGCCCTGTTGCCCCACCACCGTCGACGATGTCTCTGCGCTACATCATATCAACTGATGAGGACATCACTCTTTCGGATACACACACACCGAGTATTCCTCCAACAATAGGTCCATTGACACGAGCTCGTGCACGTCAACTAAATCATGAGGTGAGCTCGTTCCTTAGTGTTCCTTTATATTTTGATAAGGATGGGATGCTACTGAATAATTGTGTTGTATTGTTACTTAGGAACATGGGAGAAGAACAGCAAGGGCGCCCAAGCCAAGGTGGAGGTCCAATCAAGTTCGAGTCCGTTTCGGAGTCCAGGACCAGCCTGCACTAAAATCGTCGTCCAGGACGCATACGGACTCCGTTTTTGACGTTCTACATATGGTTGGAAAGCTAAGGAGATAAGATTTCCAACGGGACTAGTACCATGTCCAAATTCTTTCTGAGTCAACAGAAATTATCGAAACAAGTGGACATCCAGAATCTATCAGGGTGCTGCGCCACCATCTTTTGGGCCGTTGGGTCGTGTAACGTGTTGGAGTCCATTAGGGACACGTCCAGGGGTCCTTGGCCGACCCTAGTATTTTATATACAGTAGCCACCGCCCTAATTAGGGTTGGGTTTTGTTTAGATATTGATCTACACACAGATTGTGAGATTTTCGCTCTTGTTCCGGACCGACTAGGCCGCCGCAAGTGTTTGTGGAACCCCAACTTCGAGTGCTTGAATTCTATTCGCAATATTTCAGATTGCATCTTCTACGTTCTTGCTTGTGTTCTCGGTACGCTTGCAGGGATTGAGCCTTCTTGGTGAGGTCAACCGCGCGACACGGTTGATAACCAACGGAGCTGTGGTGTAGTGATTGCAAGGGAGACGATCTGTTCAGGTCGAAGCCTTTAGATCATCAACGTCGAGTTCTCCACCTACCGACTTATCGCTACCTATCGGAAGATCAGGCCAACATACCTCATCATCAACACTACCGAGGATCCTCTCCGTACCCCTGCTCACTGGACAGCGCCGCCGTGCCGCCGGTGCCACATGCCATCGCCATTGGTGCCATCGTCGTCTCCGTGAATTCTTCTTCACCGATCGTCGCAGCAAGGTGAGGACCCAGACCAGCCCCTTCCCCTCCTCTTTTCCCATATATGTACACCATTTGTGATCCCTAACCGAACCCCGAGCCCGGCCAAAGCCTTCGCTGCGCCGCCACAGCCGTCGCCGTTCCGGATAGCCGCGCGACCGCCAATTGGCATCGACGTTCCCCGGCCGATTTGAGGTCGGATCACCACGCCCTTTGACCAGCACATGCCCATGGATGTCCCACACACTCTCACCAACCCATTTGTCCATTAGAGCCTCGACGCCACCGGGATCACGATCGTCATGCCCTCTACCCAGTCTGGAGTTCTGCACGTGCAGCACGGGTTCAAATTGTGTTCCCCGGTGAACTAGCACTCCAATCCACGAGTCCTTTGGCTGAGACGTGCCCTTGATATTCCTCTACATCCTCCCAAATTGGTTTATCCAAAGCTGCAACAGAGCCCCCATTCTCGACGTCGCAATCCCTACTGCCCAATCCCGTACATGTTTTATGTACCTAGAATGTCAGCCGCGTTCCCCAGCAAACCGGAGCTCCAATCATTGATCCCTTTGATAGAGATGTGTCCTTGGTTATCCTCAACAATCCCTAAAAGTAGTCAGGCTAGAAGAGCACCGATGCCAACGATGTTGTGGTCGCTACGCCGCTGCCCCCATGTGTGTGTGTTCTGCGCATGCACCCAGAATGCATTCACGTTCCCCATCAATCCAGGAGTCATTTGGATGCACCGACCACATCACAGTGTGTCCCATCGCATCTTCTATGCAGCTACGTGAGGGTTCCCTTGCATCTACAGCGACGCCACCAGGAACGTGATCCTAACTTCTAACGTTATTGCGCAATCTCACCAAAGTTCCAACCGATCGATCTCCTTCTCAGGTGAAGCCCTATCCAAACCGTCTATGCAGAACCATGTTCTAGAAAATATGAATAATTATATTCAAACCATTTCTTGAATATCACTGCCAATCTCCGAGAACACACACGTCTTCTTCGTTGTGTCTGTGCGCGATCACCACCGAACCTGGGAGCATTCGTTGCTATTTTGCCGCAACCTCAGAACACCGCTGCCAAGACCAACTATAAAACCAAGCTTGCCTTCTCGCATTCTACACCATGCTATCCTCAATTTGTTGAAACTCACTGCTGCCGACGTCGACGTCAGTGACCGCCACCACCGTCGTCTGTGTCCTCCATAGCCGGCGACGCCGAGAGCCCACTACCAGCCATCGCCTTGTTCCACTCTGTTCCAATTGTTAGTTAGGGTTTTTCTTTGTCAAATAATTGGTCGTGAATATTTTCAGGGAATATTCTGGCTCCTTTTTCTTCAACCCTAATTTAATCTTCTGAGAACCTGTTCTCCTCCGTCTGAACTCTGATTTGAGCGGTTCTTGTTCCCAAATTCTTCTAAAACCGTACCCTATCCAACCATAGTGTTTTTATGATGTGTTGTCTCTGTTTGGTGTATTGTTTCTTAGTTGTTTTGTGCTTTCTCTTTTGTCGGTAGATCTTATGAGAAGAATATGGCGTTTCTAGAGATTCGATGAGCTACAAGGTCGAGACTTCAAGATATGCCAAAACCTAGTTTACGATGGTAACTGAGCAGTAGCCAGGCAAGTGTTCTTGCTCCTTTTGCACCTATTTTAGGATTTATATGTTAGTTGTTTATCCTTCATGCATGCTTGTCTAAAATTTGAAACCTATGATTAGGGTTACTAGTAATTGTCTAATGATCCTTGTCACCGTTGAAAGAATCATGGGAATAAGGGTAGATATGCTAGTCACTGTCACGGTTGATTTACGAGTTTAACTTGATTAATTTCTATGCAACATGATCGGGAGTGGTAATCTTTTGTAGCAACATAGTATAGGGATCCTAAATGGATGGTTGGTTTGAGGTGGTGCTGCATAGCAGGTTTGTGGTTGTTCCTGTGTGGGATCCTAAGGACCTGTTCTTGAACATGTAACCAAGCTAAAACCGCAACCATCCACGAGGCCTATATGGGTATGGCCTGGCCAATTAATTAGCTACCCTCCGGTTCTGTGAGCACCATTTGGACGGTTGAGTGGAACAAGAGGGGGCTTCTGCAGCGATGTAATCGTCTGTTAGCGATGAAACCTCAGTGGGTGCTTACAGGTCGGCGGGAGCTTTGTAAAGGCCTTGTAGTGATCTCCTGGCACACACCTCGGGAGTGTGTAAGTGCCTGATCAACATGGAAACATGGAGATTGTTACCTAGTAATACGGGTGATGAAATCATGACCCGTGGGGAGGGCAAACTCTGCAGAGTATAAATCTGATCGATCGGCCGTGCTCACGATCAAGAGCGTCTTGGACTTATTTTGAATTAGTTGGGATCAGAGTTTTGGTGTGGATGGTCGGGTAGCCAGGCAATAGGATTACCTGGTGAGTTATGGTAGCCGGATATAGAATATCTGGTGAGTTTAAGTTGTGTCTTCACACTTAGTAAATAAGATGCCTGTTGTTGGAGTTGTAGGATGAGGTTGTTTAGTGCAGTTAACCAATGTCTAACCATTTCTTAACTTAAGCCCTCATGTCATACATTCCTACACTTACAGAGTACGATATGTACTTAGACTTGCTATTTCCAATAATAAATGCTACTCAGTGGGAGAAGTCTATGTGTTGATCAAGGAAGCTGAAGGCTATATGAAGACGGAGCGTCCTGGGTCACGTTGCCCCTAGTCGATTGCCTGTGGTGTGCCCTGAAGCTTTCGTCGGAGTTCCCTCTTGTTCTTCCGCTGCTATTTAAAACTCTGGTAATCATTTCAATAAAGTTGTTTTGTTCGATATAGAATTGTATATCACTTATTTGTCACCGCATGTATAATAAAACTGATCCTGGCATACATGTGGATTGCACCTGGTTATTCTTTTGAAAAACCGGATGTGACATAGAAACACAAAATTAATCAAAAACTAAAACCAAGTACGCAGAATATAGAATAGAGAGCAAATTCTAAATCAGCAACTCATCAACTTACGAAACTTGATTTTCATTACATTGATGAGTTTATATGATGCCTCTCCAAAGCATCCAACAAGGATTTCCACAAATCCCAAACCCTACACAGATCTACTCTCTAGATCAAAAATCTAAATCTGATCTCGTTCTTGGCGCTGACACACCTCACCCTCACCCTGACCAAGACCCTCTCAATATATAGTCTCCCAAACTGACCTTGGTTTGGAAACAACTTGGTCGTATCCTACATGGATACAAACCATATCAAAACATGTTCGCCCATAACTAAATCCAATTCATGCTCGAGTAAACTTAGACTAGCACTCAATTCCTTATGGGGCTGGACTCTTCTACCAATCAGACCGCATCCTGATCTTGCCATGTACTTGAATGACTCCATCATCTAAACACACAATCTGGTTGCCCATGACATCGCGTATGTCTGCCCTTCTCTGCAACGCACCTAGTCTCACACATGCAATCTTATCTTCACGTACACTATTCTCTAGCCCGAATATCCAGCATGATATCCTCAATCACTGCGACCTCAATTCCTCCTGAACCTAGTTGCCGAACCTTAGTTCCTCCCTGAACGTAGTTCACCGATTCATCATTGATCAAGTTCGCCTTCGAGCAACACGTGCACATGAATTAAAAAATGAGTACGAGTACAAGTTCTTCCCGACTTGACTCAAGATCAGTTCATGCAACACCGCACAAACTTGAAGCAAAACCAACATGCTAACATAAGCAATCACAACTACTGATAGCGTATTAATCTATCTATGCTATCGAAGCATATCTTAGCATATCATGAGCATCATCCTAATGTCATTATGCTAAATCACTTTGCTTTGCCAATTTCATCATTCAAACCAATTTTTTTATCACATGATTTCACAGTAATGCCTTTCAATATTTCTCCTTTGGCATCCCCATGGGGATTTTGAAGATTATTACCGTCTAGCTTTGTTTCTAATAACAACAGCATTCTCACTTTGTTTACTTTTGAAAACCCATCTAGTACTGACAAATTTATGACCTGGAGGAGGTGCGACTAGCTTCCATACTTTATTGCGTTCAAAAATTTCAAGTTCCTCATGCACGGCATTGATCCAAGATTCGTCAGTTAATGCATGTGAAACATCTTTGGGTTCAAAAGAAGTAACAAAAGCTGAATGAGCATAAGAAATAGAATAAATAAACCTGGTCCGTGTGACTTGTTCGTAAAAATCTCCAATCATCTGATCAGGTGGATTACTCCGCTGAATGTACAAAGAAACATTGACTCCAAAAACAATCTCTTCTTCTCCTTCAACATGCACAGATGATGTAGTAGCTTGAGGATATCCAACTGTGGCCGAAGTAAACGAAGGTACAAAACGATCTTCAATTGATTGTGTCAAAGGAGTTAACATCTCATACTCCTCATCATCATCATCCACAAATATCCCCACAGACTCCCCCTGAGCATGTGTACCTATACCTATATCATTTGGTCTTGTTCCAGGACTAGCCTCATCGAAAGTAACCTCACAAGTTTCAACAATTTTGTTAGTCTTTAAAACAAGTACACGATAGCCACGAGTATGAGCAGGATATCCAAGAAAAATACCATAAGTTAATCTAAACTCAAACTTATCCAAATTTTTAAATTTCAGCACAAAGCACTTACAACCAAAAACTCTAAAGTGAGATACAGTAGGCGTATGTCTAAACCGTAACTCGTAGGAAGTTTTAACCAATTTAGATTTCAAGAAAACGATTTGAAACATAACAAGTAGTAGATATAGCTTCAACCCAAAATTTTCTAGCAGTAGAAAATTTATTTAACATGGTCCTAGCCATCTCAACCAGAGTTCTATTCTTCCTTTCAACTATACCATTTTGTTGAGATACTTTAGGTGATGAAAATTGATGGTTAATACCTTTCTTGGCACAAAAATGATCAAAAGAAGAATTCTTAAATTAAGTTCCATTATCACTTCTAATAGGTCTAAGTAAACCAGGAAGATCAATAGACAATATAAGAAATAGATTCCTAAAATGATCAAAAGCTTCATCCTTAAATGCCATAAAGACAACCCAACTGTATCTAGAGAAATCATTAAAAATAACAAGTACATATCATTTACCTAAAAAACGATTGTACTTTAGAAGGACCAACAGTATCAATGTGCAAAAATTGACAGTGCATTTACCATAACCATGGTAATAGGTGGATGTGAACCTGAATGCATTTTACCATATCTACAAGAAGAGCAAACTAACTTGCTATCACCCTTAAGGTTAGGCAAGCCACGAATAAGATCTAAACCACTAACTCAAGTGACATTATCTAGACCAATATGACCAAGTCTACGATGCCAAAAGAATAGATCTTTAAAATCATTAGCAACAAGACAACTAAGCTTAGAAGAAGTCGATGCATCAAAATCAACTTTAAAAATTCTTCCAAAATGTGAGATACTAAAAACCAGATCACCTAAAGCATCTAATACTTTGCATTCATTTTTCTTAAAGCACACTTCAAGGTCTTCATCAATCATTTATGAGATAGAAAACAAGTTAAATTTCAAGTTCTCAACTAAAGCATCATCCTTGAACATAAACTTGTCATTTACCTGCACTGTACCTTTTGCCACAACAGAAGTAGAAGAAGCATATCCAAATATAACACTTTTAGCACGAGATGCATGTACAAGGGAGGAGAACAAATTCTTATCATTCAATATATGGTGTGAGCATCCGGAATCAATTAACCATATGTTCTCCTTCCTTACTCGAGAACCTACAAAGCAACAAAAGATATTGATGCCTCAATATTGGGGCTAATAATAAAGTATTTAGAGATCTAGTACTAAGCCACTCGACTAGAAATGCGAGTAGGCAAAATACGAGTAACCCGAGTAGACTCAACTCGAGAAGCTCGAGTAGATTCAACTCGAGAAGCACTAGCAGCCCTAGTAGTCTCAACTCGAGAAGCCTGAGTAGGCTCTTGACGAGTTACACGAGCAGTAAAAGGTGATGACTGTTTCACCCGAGGCATAAAGTGAGGTGCCACAACCTTACGACAGATAACACATACATTTCGAAAATTAGACCTAGCCTTAAACTTTTCTTTCCTTTGTTGTTTAGCTACACTAAAGCAAAAACTCTACAAGATATCCATGTCTACCATAATAAGTGCAAGTGTACTTAACCTGATATGTGGAATTAGAAGAAGAAGCTACATTTGCATTCAATATAGAAGATAAAAATCTAGTAGACTTAAAAATAACCTTCTTAGGTTCAGATTTAGCAAGTGTTTCAAATTTATCACTACCAAGAGCTCTCACAACAGTGGGTGCATTTGTCTTAGAACGAGCATAAGGATCAAAACCTAAACCTTGTTTACATGTGCTTGACTTAGATGAATCTAAAATTAGGTTCATATTTTTCCTTTAGAAAAAGGTTCTAAAATTCATGTCAAGTAATCAACCTGTTCAGAAAGAGTTGAGCACTTATTACAAGCAACATTCATCTGTTTCTTTTATTTACAACAATTAGAGCATGAAAGAACCTCATGAGTAATCATGTCATATGCTATTTGAGAAACTCTTGCGTTAGCATCATGCAACGTCAATTCAAGAATTGAGCAATTAGAATATGAAGTTGAATCAAGCAGACGTTGAACAACTAGCATTTTTAACTTGTTTGCAATTTAACACAACAAGTTTCTCATTCTTTTCAATTTCTTCTCTGAGTTTCTGAAGAGTAGAAACATGAACATCTCTAAGAGAATTGAGCTCAGTATAAATTAAGCCACATGACTTGCAAGCATCATCAAGATTTAAAGTCTTAAGTCTTGTAATTTCAGAATTCGGTGATTCAATTAAAACATCATGTTTCTTAATTTTCTTATTACATTTTTCTAAGAGTGTACCAAAACGAACAACAACATTAGATAAATCATTATAAATAGGTAATACCTCGTTATCGTCACTGTTAAGTTCATCCTCGGTTGAGATTTCTTTATTACCTGCCATTAGACACAACCTAGTCAAATTATGCAATATCTTGCTCTTGGATGTTGTGTCATCCTCACTGCTCTCTGAACCAACATCGCTCATGCTGACTTGTTCAAGCACAGAAAGAACTCGATGCACAACCTTACGATCGAGAAAGCTCTTCTTCTTCTTGTCATTGAACAAGCATTTTCTTTTCTCCTTCTCCTCTTTTGATACCTTTTCTGCAAGCTTAGGATAGTTGGAACGAATATAGTTGAGATCACAACATTTATAGCATCTTTGAGGACCTCCACTTCTTCTCTGCTTCATACGTACATTCTGGAGTGCTTTAGAAAAATGAGTAGAGAGTAGTACTAAATCTTCTTTAGGAATCAACTCAAGCTGATCATCAGTTAATGAAGATATAGAAGATAAAGGAAAACTTGATGAAGAAGATTCAACAAGAGACATGCTAGGTTGAGAAATCAAAGCAATTGATTTATTAGTGTTCTTCCTAGCAAGAACATCTAGCTTATGAGTTTTTAATTCAGAATAAAGAACATCTAATGTAAGTATACTCATGACAGTAGTTTCTCTAATAGATGTCACCTTCATCTCCCATACTAACATTTCTAAAGCTACTAGGTTGGTGTGCATTTTCAGCATCAGTATATACAATAATAACAACATACAGATTACTAAGAATCTTATTAAATTGAGCAAAGAAATCATCAAGAGACTCACCGGGTTTTATCTCAAATTTCATATATTCTTTCTTATAAAAATCTTAACATACCTCTTTAATAGTAGATGAACCTTCATGATAATCACAAAATGCTTTTCATACCTCATACGCTAATTTGAGATGTATCACACGGTCAAAGTCGCTTCTTCCCAAGCCTTAGATGATCAAATTCCTTGCCTTGTTGTTCGCCTCAATGGCCGGCATGTTCTGCACCATCACCTCATTGTTCTATAGAACCACGTATGGCTTGTAGACCTTTCTCCAAATTGCAAAGACTTGTGCTTGAATGTAGGCCTCCATCTACGCCTTCCAGAACTGAAAATCAACTCCAAATCATATTTCTAATTACCGATTAAGATCAATTAGAAAAAGAATAAGGCTCTGATACCAATTTTAGGATCAATTACACTCTAATAAGACAATCAGGGGGTGAATGATTGTGAAAACCAAATTCAAGAATTAAACTCAGTATTTTACTAGAAATAGATTGTACATGCTCTAGTAAAAACAATGTAGAGAAAGGTCCGCAGGTCCGATTTCCCTCAAATTTGGATAGCTGAAACTAGATTCAAATATGAAACTAACCCAATAAGAATCGAGTCAATCAGATATGTGGATCAAGATCTATGCCTAGTCGAAGTAGACTGTATCAACCAGAATCGAATAGATCAAAACCTGGTCGAATTAACCAAAAAGCTACTCAAGTTCAAACCAAAATCACTCAAAATTTTCTCAGATCGAACACTAGATATTCTAGCAAGGTTTTGCATAAAGTAAACCAAGATGAAACTTGATAGAAATACAAAATTAATCAAAAACCAAAACTAATGATGCAGAATATAGAACAGAGAGCAAATTCTAAATCAGCAACTCATCAACTTATGACACTTGATTTTCATTGAATAGATGAGTTTACAAGATGCCTATCTAAAGCATCCGACAAGGATTTTCATGAATCCCCCAACCCTAGACAGATCTACTCTCTAGATCAAAAGTCTAAATCCGATCTCGCTCTTGGCATTGACACACCTCGCCCTGACAAAGACCCTCTCAATATATAGCCTCCCAAACTGACTTGGTTTGGAAACAACTTGGTCGTATCCTACGTGGACACAAATCATACCAAAACACGTCCACCCATAACCGAATCCAATTTGTGCTCGAGTCCAACTTAGACTAGCGCTCGATTCCTTATGGAACTAGACTCTTCGACTAAGGAGACTGCAGCCTGACCTTGCCATGTACTCAAACGACTCTATCATCCGAACAGACAATCTAGTTTCCCATGACCTCGTGTACGTCTGCCCTTCTCCGCAATGCACCTAGTCACACATATGAAACCTTATCTTCACGTACACTGTTATCTGGCTCGAATGTCCTGCATGACATCCTCAATCACTACGACATCAGTTCCTCCTGAACCTAGTCGTCAAACCTCAGTTCCTCCCTAAACTTAGTTCGCTGATGAATCATCGACTATGTTCGCCTTCGAGCAACACCTTCACATGAATCAACAAATGAGTATGAGCACAAGTCCTTCCTGACTTGACTCAAGGTTAGTTCATGTAACACCACACAAACTTCAAGAAAAACCAACACGCTAACATAAGCAATCCCAACTACTGATAGCGCATCAAACTATCTATGCTATCAAAGCATATCTAAGCAATATCTTTGCAAGCCATGAACATCATCCTAATGTCATTATTCTAAATCACTTTGCCTTTTCAATATCATCATTCAAACCAATTTTTCATCACATAATCTCCCAGTAATGCCTTGGAAGATTTCTCCTTTGGCATCCCCACAGGGATTTCGAAGATTATTACAGGATGCCTATAACATGGAGGCTCAAGAATTCTGGAAGAATTGTGATAATTTAGCACTAGAAGCCGAAGGTATCGCATGGGTGAACAACATATTTTAGAGGTATAGCTCTTGATTCCTAAGGAGGAGCCTATTGAAGAGGACATGTTAGATGCGCTTGGTGTGTTTGTCGAGGTTTTGTACTCTGAGTCCCTTCGCTCTATGGGTTGGTCTGATAAGGAAATGGACCCTAAAGCTTCTTTTGATGCTAGGCATGGCTTCATTTTCCAACTGGCGTGCACCATAAATATAGCGGGATGTTTTCAGGTGATCGTTCAGGATAAGGAAATGGACACTGAAGCTTCTTTTGTAATATTGTAACATTATTTGTTGTAATAATGTGTTGGCAATTTTCTTCGTGATGTGTCCTGCTTGACTACTGTGTTCGAAATGAAGGTATCCGTGCTTTGATTAGGACCCTTCGTTACTATGGGTGGGTACTTGGATGCCAACTTTCTAGGGCCCTTAGGCTCGCCCGATTTTTGGGGTGTCGAGCCCATACTTTGGGTGATGACCCTCTGTTCAACATGGCCGAGTCCTTAAATGTCGGCCCTTCAGGGCCCTTAGGATCACTCAATGTTTTGAGGTGTCGAGCCCATATGTTAGCGACGAGCCTCCGTTTAACATGGGCGAGTCCTTAGATGTTGGCCCTTTAGGGCCCTTATGCTCGCCTGCTTTTCTAAGGTGTCAAGCTCATATGTGGGTGACAACCATCTGTTTAACATAGTTGAGTCCTTAGACATCAGCCATAGAGGAGCCCTTAGACTACTACCCTCTTTTGTTATAGGTGAGCCATTAGGCATCGACCCTCCAGGGTCCTCAAGCTCGTCTAGTTCTTCAAAGCGACAAGTCCTTGGATGTCAGCCACAGGGGAGTCCTTGGACTACTACCCTTCGTGTGTGAGACAAACCTAGATATTCTTTTTGGGTAATTCATGTTCAATCATTTAGGGATTACACACGGAGGCTACCTTGTTGAAAACCAGTGGATTGTGGGTCATGAACTGGAATTGGGCATGAAGATATACTTCGCGAGGAAGACTTTTTATGAATGTGTGTTTGCAGTGGTGGGTACAGCTGCAACAAGGACACAATGATAGAGGTGTAGATCCTTACAGGACATGGATAGGGATGAAGGTGGTGTTACGAGATCGATATGATCCTCCAATTGAGAAGTCTATCTATGAAAAGAAGACATCAACTACGGGAGGCCAAAATTCTATAGGCCCTAAGGAGGATATGCATTCATCATGGACTGTATCTATTATTGAAGATGTTTGCTTTAATGACCTTGAACAGCAAGGTGCCGCAACCAAACATGAAGTAAAAAAGCATGTTGTCTTGGCTGCAAATTTTGCTCCTCCCAAACAACAAGTTATTGTTCCATCTGGTGAAAGTGTTACTAGAAAAGAGAAGAAGAAGATGGTCACTAAATAAACATTTTCTTCTCCTATACAGCTTATACAAGCAGCTTCTAGTGCCAAGAAAGTGAAAGAACAAACTCCCAAAGATGACTTCAATTCTTTACTCCAGAAGGTTGTGCAAGAGAAGATTGCAAAGTGCTGAAGTTTCTTCTACACCAGGGTTGCATGGTGATGCTCATAATGAACCTAAACCTGATGATGTTGACAATGTTCGAAAGGGCTTATCTTTGATGTCTCAAGAAATGCAGTGTGATGGTACCATTGCTAATGTGAAGAGGCAGTGCTGCAATATTTTCCAAATAGAGTGCAAAATCAAGAAAAGGTATGCAAATTAATTATTGATGGTGACAGTTTTACAAATGCAATTAGTTTAGATTTGATGCATGCATTATCTTTGTCTACGCGAAGGCTTCCTCAACCACGTTATATACAATGGTTGAATGAAACGGGCATACTGAAAATTACACACAAGGTGCGAGTCAATTTTCTGTTGGGAATTATATTGATAAGGTGGACTGTGATGTTGTGCCCACGAATGCATGCCATTTGTTGTTAGGGAGACCATGGCAGTTTGATGTTGATGCAACACATGGAGGTCAATCCAGTAGTTATTCTTTTATGCACAAGGTGTACAACATGTGCTGAAACAGATGATGGATAGTGCTATTAAAGCTGAGGTGTTTCCTGCTATGAGGAAGATGAAAGAGCCGCCGAATGATTTCCCAAAGCCGAGGATGGCTTGGCTTCAAGAGGGAGAGAATGATGTGACCATGCTTGCTCAAATTACTGCAGCTAGTGTATCTAGTGACGCTCTAAAAAATTGATAAAGCTGAAGTTAGTGTTTCTAAAGATGTGCCAGTTATTGTTTCTGAATATCCTTGCATAGTTTCAAAAATTGTAGCTGCTACTGTCACTCAAGATGTTCAAATAGTGGCCTCTACTATTTCTGAAAGTTCTTGTAAGGATCTGAGTAAATTTTCCTTTCAGCTTGGTGCCACCTCTGATTTATTGAAGCAAGAGATGATGAAGGGAGAAAGCATACATACTATAAAGAAGGTTGAGGTCCTCCTTGTAGCAAAGGAGTTGTCCAAGAATACCTCAAAGCCAAGGATGGCTCTGTTTAAAGAAGGGGAGGATGATGAGCCCATGACTCCCCAAAATATTTTGACTAGTATCTCAGTTAATAACTACAAGAGTTCAATTATTTCAGTTGGTAATAATCTGGAAAATCCTTCCTCTATTCTACTTGGTGAATTTTATATTGATGTACAACATGGCAACAAAGTGAAGGAGAAAAGTCTAGCTGCTGCTCCTAGTGTTTTTCCAAGCAAGTTGATATTTAAAGGAATTAATTTGCTCAAGAAAGAAGAGAAGAGGAGACCAATAAAATATATTTGTATTGGCTCCATGCAGGTTGAGGTTAAGGAGGAGGCTTCAAGTTGATGTACTAGGCAGCATGGTACAGAATCTAATCGATTAGGACAATATGTGTTGGGGAAAATTTGCGCAAGAAGGAGAGCCATAAAGATAAGAAACCGAGCCCATATTTGCTTATTGGCAAAACCTGACGTGATTGGCATTATTGCCATAATATTTTAATATTTCCTTATACATGAGTCTTTGCCAGTTTGGATTAGTCTATTTCTTTGTTTAGTCGATCAGGTTAGCTTGTCTCAGTTCGGTCAAGTCCTTTGGTCAAGTCCGATTTCATCGTGCTAGTCGAGTCTGAGCCTGGTTCAGGTCGAGTCTAGGGCCCGCATGCCATATATTCCTAGGACCGGCACCCTTTGTAATAAGATTTTGATCATGATGCGTTTCTTGTCGAGGGTTTCCTCTGAAGAACAGACAAGATGGAAATCCCATCTTGAGTACTCTGTTGATCCTTTATTGGATTGTTTGAGTGCATGATCAGGCTTTTGTGTTCTGGGTGCATTACTTGATTCATGCGGAATCCCATCTCTTTGATCATGGTATCCATTGGTGCACAAGTGGAGAGTTCAATCTAGGGTTTAGACTACAATTCTATAAGCTGATCTCTTCCATATCTTGTTACTTCCAGGTTGGAGATTAATCAATCAGATTTGTCTTGTCCTACCGAGTTATACTACTATTATTGGGCTGCACAAAACACTAGTACTACGTTGGCCGAGATCAATCAACTAGATATCTGTTGTTTTTGTATTTCTTTGATTGAAAATTCAAAACAAAGTTTGTGCTTGCTATTAGTATCGTGAAAGATTGGGACAAAATCCGAGCACAGTAGGCGTTTGCTCATCACCTCCCTTGGTGTCCTTCTTGCGCTTGCTCTGGACCTTGTCGCCGCTGAGCCCGAGCTAAGGACATTTGATGCACTGAGTCTTTTCCTTGACATAGAGAGTGCATATTCGGCCCTCACAGACTTATCGACGATCTGCATGGGCTCTTTAACCATTTTGGGCTCTTTTTGGGCGATGTCTTGAACGCAACACCAGCTCTTAACCCAATGAGTGAACACATGAATGGAATCGTAGTTACTAATTTTGGGGATGGTATTTTAGGTATTACTGAAGCGGCACATGAAGTCGGGCAAGGTTCCATTCTCCATCTACTCGTAATGGTGGAGATCGTTTTTCGTGCTGGGGCGAATGTACGTATAGTGGAAGTTAGCTCAGAAAACGTCACAAAGCTGCTCCACAAGTAGATTGTCTCTGCCGATAGATTGGTCAACCATGTCCTGGCTGCCCCTTCAAGGGTTGTAGGGAGGTAAGTCGCCATTACCTTTTCGTCCCCACCAACCGCTTGGATGGTCGTGGTATAGATCTAGATAAACTCAATAGTGTTTTGCTTCTATTGTATTTCTTGATCATCCCGGGGCGGAACTTTGTTAGCCAGCTTACGTTCTATAGATCATGAGAGAAGGTCAGACATCCGTTGATGGCACCTTCCTTGGTTCTAGCACCCCCGAGAGTCTTTCCCATGTCAATCGGAGATCGGTCCTGATTTGATTAATGTCAGGACATTTACTGATTAGATCGATCAGGGGTAGAAGAAGCCTCCTCAGAAGCCCCTGGGCATTTTTGCCGATCATCGATGATCTGACGCAAGTCATTGATTGTATGACCTTTGTCTGGTGAAGTCGAACGGCAGTTGTTTGCTTGATTGTCATCCAGAGAAGCCTTGTTCCTAGGGTCCAATGCGTCTCTGGGTCTAATGCGTCTCGCGATGGGGGATTGCCTTGTTTGCCCCGATTAGCACTGTTTTTGGCTTAGGCCTTGAGAGAGTTCTCAATCTAGATGATGATCTCCTTTGTTAAGTCGACCGTCGAGTTCATCCAATCCTTACCGGCTGGAGTAGCCAGATCCATGGCCGGAGGGCTTATGAGGGCCTCCTGTAGAAGGAGGATCATCTTAGCAGTTATTGATTTAAAGCGGTCAACCCCCTATTGATAACTGAGAGATTGTATGACCAGAGCCCCAATAAGGACATGAGGTGATGTGTCCATTGTCATGATGACCCAGATCATACCCTTGTCTTTAATAGCAAAAACTTCTCAATGGTAATCTTCGTTAGAGGAGGTGTCTAGATCTATCATGGATGCTTCATCATATTGCTCTGGACTGGTATCTTGACAATTTATGTTATCAGAAATGGTGGGGATTGATCCCTACTTATTGTGAATTGGAGATTTATAGTTGTCTTGGCAGCCAAGTGGTTTGAGCTCAATGTCGCAATCTTTAGCACATTGATCCATTAATTGACTTACCTCATCGCTTGAATCGTCACTAGAAAGTTCATCACCGAAATCCACCCGATAGATCAACGGTTCATCGAGAAGAGAGGTAAGGTTGTTGTACAACCACTCATTCAAAAAATCAGTTTTCGATGAAGCTTTGAGCAATGTCAGTAGCTTCTCATGTTTAGACTCTTGAACGCCTTTTTTCATACTCTCCACGGACAGTGCCAACTGTTGATGAATGATGAATTTCTTATCTAACAAAGTTGTTAAAGAATTGGATGATGCTTTGAGTAGACGAATCGCAAGGGGAATAGATAAGGGTTTTTAGACAGGTTCAGGCCTCCCTCGGGATAATAATCCTACGTCCTATTTTTCTTGTATTAATCTGAGCCTATTACAAGAGGGGTGTAGCAGCCTAGATGGATCTAAATCTAATCGACGACTTCCTCCTTGGCTTCTGTTGGCTTGTCTTGCTTGTGGTTCTCTCTCATCACTTGTCCTCCATAGGGTCCTTTGGCTCCACATATATATGTATGAGCGTGTCATACATCCTATGGATTCCTTTTTGCTATTCTTAGAGATAAATCTTCCCGGTTACAGGGCATCTTAGATGTCTACAGGTGGTTTTCTTTCTTTCAGGGATCCCCTTCCCAAAGATTAAGATATGCACCGAAAATTACGAGAAACTCTGAGAGTACCGGTTATGATAACTATCCATTCATCGTCAAAACTTCATAATAGATTCTTAATACTCGTGCTAATTCATAAACTCAAACCAAGTTAGTGACATGTTGTGAAAATCTCCATATCAAATTAACAAACATTATTTAAAAAACGGCGGCCTAGCCCACCTAGACGATAGGCATTACCGCCCCACCTAGTGTCTAATTGTCGCTAGTGCCTAGGAGGCTGGTAGCACCTAGCAATTTTTAAATCACTGTTAAGAAACACTATCGTAAACCTGAGACATGAATAAATATATATTTCCTTAAAATCATTAGAAGAGAGAGTGCCATTTGCAAAATACGAAGCTAAGCTAAAAAAACTAGAGCCTATGAAGATATTATAAAGATTGCATGCTGCACATTATATAAAAAAATCCATTGAATTTCGATTAGAATATAAGATGCTAAATGCATGAAGTATTAGTTTCAATTCAGAGGGTGCTGCACAACTTGATCCTAACATTGATATCTAAACACTTGGACAGGTCGTGCTAAAAGTCCAGCATCCTGCATGTAAGAAACAAAGAAAAAAAACAACAAAACTTAGACTCTAAGATACACACTTCTTGCTCTGAACCAACACAAGGATTTTGATTTTTATTTGAAATAATATTATTTTAACAGAAATTGCAGAGTAGGAACCAATTTTTGACAAATTGTAAGAAAAGAAGCCTATCGCATTCCAAATGCCATCTAGAGTGGTATTGGCATTCCAAGAACCGATAGGTGGTAATCGGTATTTGGAATACCGACAGTATTAAGCTAGCTATCCATGTTAGATCCACGTACTCCATCAGCTTGCTCTTGGTATTTATTGCCAATTCTTGGCTGAGAAGAGGACATGTAGTCCTATCGGCATATCAAATGCCAATACCAAGTTTCAGCAATTGAAATGTCAACATGTCATCAAGATATATATTATTGCGCAACCACCCTTTCCCCTCCCCATTCCTCATCTTCTTCCTCGTGACGGTCCAAGCTGCACGCGTAGAGACGAGTGAGGGATGGAGGGAGAGGGCTGGAGGGTGGTTGAGGGAGGAGAGGGCGGTGGGGAAAGAGAGGGCAATGTTGCGGGTGCCTGTGTGTGGTGCGCCATTGGGAGAGGCTGCCGGCCAGCTGTCATTACCTTGAAGTTTTTTTTTATTGCAAACGTGAAGTCTAGAAAAAGGATAGCAATTAGATAGTGTTAGGATAGCAATTAGAATAGAGATATGATAGCAATTATAGATATTTTAGGCCTAGGGTTTAGGATACCAATTAGAGTATAATTAGGATTACAATAAACCAGGGTTTGGAAGTGTAGCAATTAGTGTAGAAATAAGATTAGGAATAAACTAGGGTCTAGACGTGTAGCAATTAGTTTTCGTAGTAACATCACCCTACGCGTGATGTACGTTCCCAATTGCAGCTATTCATATTAATGCTGGGTTTCAACTAAGAGATTTGTCTTTATCAATGTTCAAACTTTTTTTGCCGAACCTCATAATTTCTACCATACTTCAATTTATCTCTCATTATTTGACTATAGTTCGAAATTGCAACTTCAAAATGCAGCTACACTTCAAACAAAAAAATATAGTATGTCATTTGAAATTGCGACAGGCCTATTGCATTTATTTTGCCAACTAGTTTATGTGTGCCTCGCTCTGCCAACAATCCACACGGCATTTTCGTGTGGACAAATTTGACTACACCCACCTGTGGTCATCCTAAATGCCAACAAGCCTATTGGCAGCCAAACTCCGACAAGATTTCTGTCAGGGGCCACGTACTTGACACCTAAGTATATCGGCATTCCGATAGTCAATTTCTTCTGGTTGGCATTTGGAATGCTGACATACTTTTATTTTTATAATTCTTTTTAGTTCAGGTTTCTATTTTGCAAATTTCCATTAAAATAATATGATTCTAAAAAATCCTAAGGATTTCCTTCCTCACATGTGAGGTGCTCTTCCATGGAAGATCTTTCTGGAAATGCTTCAGATCCAACAGGACTAACACCAACAAATTCCTCACTTTTTTTTGGCAACTCTCTAACTATTTCATTTGCTGCTTACTTCCTCTTCTTAATTTTATATGCAAAATTTCCTTTATAAAATCCCCCACTATAATCAAGTTCAATTTCAGGCAATAAAAATACATTTAGTGTCCTTTAATAAATGGAGCAATGTGTTTTAGTAGTTTTTGTTTAGATGGAAGGTATTTCCATTAACTAGAGGCCGAGTGGCCGACGCAAAGTCTGCGGCCACAAGAGTGATTACATCGTTAGGGGTTGTATCAAGCCAGAGTAGTACACACCACCGGTCCGACATGAGCACCAATACAAGCTACTTAATGAGCTACGGCATTACAAGAGCGCGGGGTGTGAAGGACCTGGACATCAGCAAAATTTATGGACATCAAGTACTTGATCGGTATCTCTGAACAAATTCCACATTTAAAGGAAACAAATGTGGAGATACCAGGATAGACTATCAGTGTAAAGCCCCTCCCCCCCCCCCCCCCAAGTTAATTTGGAATAGCAGAAAAAAGAGAAAATTAGGAAACGAAACTATGTTAACACAACAAATTCTAACAAAGCACACTCCTGCTGGGTGATGTTATTAAAGATGAATTCTCTTCCTTCCTTACGAGATATCCCGGGATACACTTGCACATGCATGGCAGCAACCCTTTGAAACAGTACCAATCCAAGTTAAAGAGACTGTTGAACGATGACCCAGCAACCAAAACGTGAAGAATCAAAGCACGTCGTCGTTAACCTCACTTCGAGAAATGGTGCAAATACAAATCCAGCAGTTCAAACAACGCCATTCAACTCCAGCATTTCCTTGAACATCTCTAGGGCATCAAGCGGGACGAACCACACCATCACGCTTGACGGTGGCTTGTTAGTGTAGCACGACTCCAGGCAAGAAACAAAGCAGATTGCACGGAACATTCTTTCTGCGACCCTGGTTTCTCGGGGAGTGTGTCATGAAGTAAGGCCCACCTGTCAGCTTGCCAAAGCTATGTGAAACGAACCACCAGTCCATCACCATCACCATTAGATTCTTTTAAGTAGTAGAGATAGGAATTCTCTATTTCGTCGATCCTCCCACCCACTCCCAGGTTCGTCTCATCCAAACCATTATTCCACCGCAAAGGAAAAAGCAACATCACAAGAAAAAAAAGGAAAAAAAACGAACTCATGGAAACAATTCAAGCTTTTTTTTATAAGGAAGCATTCCACAATCATTAGATGTTACCTTTTCTGTCACACAAGTCCGACCATTATCGTGCAAGTATTGGCATCTCCACAATATACACGAGAGATTATCTTACCAATATCTGTGAATAAAGGGATAGCTTCGTTGGTAGAGCTTTCAATTAAGAGACTATACACTGGATTTGAACTCGGCGTCTTCTCCCATGATCTGAGTTATTTTTCTTTACCAATATGTAGCCACTAGTCAGGTCTTAGCTTTTCTTTGGTAAAAACAAGAACCTCCAATACATGGCCAGGTCTTGGCTTTTCTTTCCATTAGTATGCGAGTCCGAACGCTTGGTCTGCTGTGAGGTGTAGGAATTTAATGCATACATTTCTATTTATTTTTGTCCAGACTACCTTCTAGAGTATCCTACTATTTTTAAAGGTACAAACGATTCTTCCGCCAATAGAATACTGCAATTATTTTTTAAATTACAAGTCAAACGCATACACACATATCATATTTATACTCACATCCACCCACATAAATATGTCTTATCACATATCTAAACAGATCGAAATCATGACCTCACGTAGCGTGGGTATATGTTTGACCACTTAACTCACCCATCTATATATATACTATTCTTCTCAGCAATTAATATAATCTCCAAAAAATACAAGCACCCATACCGAGTCTAACTAGCTCTCAAACCTGGGTAAACAAATTTCATGCCCTAATCAACTGAGCTATGTCCGTTCCCTTAAATGTTGCAATTCTTAATGCCCCTGCCCTCACGCTTACAATTTTTCACATACACTTTTGCGTTGTTTTTTCTCATTTTCTTCCTTCTTCTGTTGTTTAGCTTTCACAACAATGTGCGGGGGATTATATTACCAACGAAAAAAAACACAACAAACATAGTGCTAAAAATTCCGATATACTTTGAACACGACAAACATAGTGCAAACAGTTTGATATAAAATAGTACTCCACGGAGTAACTTAGATTCACGGACCCTCTGGATTTTCACCGAGTAAGTCCCTATTCCAGTGAAAAGCCTTGAGATACTGGATCCGCATGGTGGACCATGTGACCTTCGCAGCTACCTTGAACATTTTCCCCAACTCAACTGCTTGCTTGCTACTCTTATATATGCTTCTGCGCCATGAAAGTGAGAAGTTAGCTCGTGGGTGTTCTTCCTGATAGGCCTACCAATCCAACAACCAGATTCATCCACGGTAGCTACATCAAATATCAGCTTTAGCTCGCAGCCCAGCTCTACAGCCACCACTGCAGACACCACGACCACCCACGATGGTGCACCACCATCGTTCTTCGACGCCAATACAGGAACAGCGGACCTATCATAGAACCAATTATTGTCCCTGTATCCACATGTAGACGCTGCAACAACGCCCAGGCTGTAGCCTGCTGCTGCTCTCTTGACCTTAATATTGACAGTAGCAAACCTATAAAGCGCGAAGCGAACGTCAACCGGGCTGAACAACTGCACCCTTTATCATTGGATGTCTGAGTCAATTTCCGACTGCCTCTTTAGTAGCTTGTGGAAGATGGTTTGTAAACAAAAAAGCTGGTCTGAGAGTAGTCAGATTGAGATCCTAAAATAATGCTCTGCTCTTGAAAAATTTGCATAAATTTTTCTCAAAAGCTAAATCTTCCTTGGGTGAAACTGCTGTGAGAAAATTATTATTCAAATGGTCAACTCCTGGTACGAGGAAAAGAGGCTCTTTTTGATAGAGAGATATTATCAAATTAATTGATATCTATAAAGGGATTGCTATTCCCAACTTGAGAAATGGATCCTCAGTTTTCTTTTGGAAGGATATGTGGGATAATGTTGTTCTCAAGCATCAGTTCACTGAGCTTTATTCCTTTGATAAAAATGGGGATATGACAGTTTTAGCTATGGTCCATGTAGGACATCTTCATAATTAGTTTCATTTGCCTCTATCCATCCAAGCCTATGATCAATTTATTCAACTTTAGAGCCTCATAAATAACATTGAGTTAAATGACGCAGATGATGCTTGGTCATATAGTTAGGGTACCATGCAATATACGCCATCTAGAGCCTACAATATCCTTATGGGTATCAAGTTGGTCATCCAATTTTTAATTGAATATGGAAGTCTTCCTATCAGCTAAAGCATAAGGTTTTTTTTGTTACTTCTTAAAGATAGATTGAATACCATGGGTCTTCTCAGGAGAAAAGAAATGGCCTTAGATTCTTACACTTGTGAGCTAAAGCATGTTGGGCCTCTATTGCTTTGCATTTACCAAGTCACCTATAGCCAGCATGTGCTTTCAATTATTTCAAGAACAAATTGAGAGTCCCTTTCTATATGGCATTATTCTCATGTCCTGTAGCATTTGGAAGACGAGGAATGACTAGTTTTTTAATCAAATTGATCCTTGATGGTTGCAAAGAGGGCTTCATATATGAATTCGCCTTGGTTATCCATAGAGCGAAGGCAAAATATTTTCCACACATTAAAACATGGTTAAGTCAGCACAGTTAGTTTTGCATCTCCTGGCCAATCTTAGCTTGTTGTACTTTTGTTTTTTCCCCTTACCTTGTTGTACCTGAACCTTTCTTTTATCTTTTTTAATCCATAATATAATCTGTAGGGGCTCCCACCCCTCCAGTTCCGTCAAAAAAATTTCCGACTACCTGAACTCGAAGCACTAAACTAACCTAGACAACTAGCATAGCTTTGCCTTCTTGTGACTCTCAACTCAAGAACGGGTCTTGTTCCTCTCACTACTACAAATTCAGGCTTATATGTCGGTCCATCATTCGTAAGCCGCGCAGGAAGAATTAGTCACTATGGCTTATAAACCGACAGTGATAAGTGTCATCACTGCCAGTCGATGGATTGAATCGGCAGTGATGCCCTGCTCTCTCATCATTACCTGCTTAATCCACCAACCGGGAGTGATAGCATAGCATCACTGTCGGCTAGTTAAATGAGTCGGCAGTGATGCCCCCCTTCCCCATCTTCTCCAAGCTTGAACTAACAGACAGTTTGACCAGAGCATTCTCTCCCCCTCACAAATTCTCATATGGCAACACCTATTTCATTCCTTCTCCCCCTTTGATTCTCCCACCACTCAAACTCATTTTTGGTCAAGAAGAAGGTCTAGATGAGCTCTCTCTAGCTATCCAAACAAAATCTCTTCTTTCCTCTCCATTTGCTCATTTGTCTTTTCTTCATTTTTTGGCAAGTGAATCCTGGATTTTTTCCAAACAGCAAGCAAGCTTCTAGGAGCCTCTTGAGCTCAAGTAAGTTGAAATCCCTAAGTTAAATCCTATATTTATCATTTTAACTCAAAATGTTACCTTAAAAACCAAATTTGATCTTATCCCCTATTTTGGTTTTTAATAAGTTAGAAAAATTCGCCATGATATTTAGGTATGTAGCAAGATCCAATTGTATTTTTGATATTTTATTTAATTAGCAAGCTCCAATATAGAAACTTTATGTATGAGCATATTTTTTTCATGTTTCCTTAATGAGTCATAGATAAGGGGTAGAATAATAAAGAAAAATTCTAGGGATGACACCAACAAATACTCATCGGAAGCGGGCGTGAAAGCATGCAAAAAGCGGCTCCTCCAACCTAGGCCAATTGCCAATAGGAGATGACAAGGTAATTTATTTGTTCATGATCACAAAATCTTTTATATATTAAGAATTTGGATTTACAATAATGATATAATGTTAGATAGACAGAACATGGATGTACGATACCGTGTGAGCGCAGAGTATAAGAATAGCGTGGATTGTTTCCTGGTACAAGCCGCGGCGCACATGCCAAACACACAGTCTCAATACATGTGTTGTCCATGTGTCAATTGCAAGAACAAGAAGCAGTTTTCCACCACCTAGCAGATACATTCCTACTTGATGCCATAGGGCTTTATGCCTCGCTAGACTCGTTGGACCAAGCACGATGAAGCTGAGATCGTACAGGAAGGCCAATACATTGGCAAAGAAAACGAAGACTTGTGCACCGATATGCCGGCTGACGAATACAACGATATGCCCCCTGCTGGAGATATGTTGGTTGATGATGATCTAGAGGAGATGTTGGCTAAGGCCAACTCCGACACCGACGCCGATGATTTGGAGCAGATGTTGCACAATGGGGAGGAGAACTTCACCAATAAAAGAGAGTTTTAAAAGTTCCAACGTATGGTAGAGGACTCAAAAACACCATTGTTCTTGGGCTGCGAGAAGGAGCACACAAAGCTGCGTACCATGATTTCACTACTACAATTGAAGGCAAGCACCAGGTTGTCTGATACAAGCTTCATAGAGTTGTTACTGTTCCTGCAGAAATTGCTTCCAAAGGAAAATGTGTTGCTAGAAAACACGTACCAGGCCAAGCAGGTTGTGTGCCCATTTAGGTTGGTGCAAAAAATACATTCATATCCAAACGATTGCATGTTGTATCGTGGATAGCATGCAAACTTGGCAGCATGTCTCGTCTGTGGTGCATCACGGTATAAGCGTGATCGTGATGATATCGATGGTGAAGGAAAGAATAAAAGGCCTCCTGTCAAGGTGATGTGGTATTTTCCTATAGTCTCCTATTTGGAGCGTTTATTCACGAACAAAAGACATACCGAACTAATGTGATGGCACGCCGAGGAGCGCAAGGATGATTGAATGCTGAGACATCCCACTGATTCTACACAGTGGAGAAACATCGATAGAAAATATAAGGAGCCCTTTAGAAGATGTGAGGAATATAAGATTTGGGTTGAGTACGGATGGGATGAATCCATCCGGCAACATGAGTAGTAGTCATAGCACTTGGCCTGTGACTCTATGTATCTACAACCTTCTTCCTTGGTTGTGTATGAAGCGGAAGTACATTATGATACCGGTGCTGATACCAGGGCCGAGGCAACCTGACAACAATATCGATGTCTACCTGAAACCATTAATGGAAGATCTTGTAATACTGTGTAACGATGGTGTGCATGTATGGGATGCATACAAACGAGAGAACTTAACCTTACACGCAATGTTGTTCACAACAATCCAGGATTAGCCAGCCCTTGGCAACCTATCGAGCCAAATTGTCAAAGGCTACTGTGCATACATGTATTGTTTGGATAAAACAGGGAGCTTGTTGATGAAGAATAGCCGAAAAATGGTGTACCTAGGTCATCATAAATTTCTTCTCAAGGATCACCCATACCATAGCAATAGGAGAGCTTTTGATGGGAAAGTTGAGACTTGATCACCTCCTAAGTATCGCACTAGGAGACAGGTATATGAGATGGTAAAGGAACTTAGGGTTATCCTTGGAAAGGGACACGAGTGTACACCGGTTCCAAAATCTAATCCTAGAGCTCCTATGTTCAAAGAGAAATTTGTTTTTTATGACTTAGCTTATTGGCCGGATTTGATAGTTCGACACGCAATCGATGTCATGCATATTGAGAAGAATGTGTGTGATAGCTTGATTGGTACGTTACTAGACATACCTGGCAAAACAAATGATACACTCCAAGCACGGAAGGACCTGAAATGTTTAAAACTCAGACAGGATCTACATCTCAAAGATATGGAAGAAAGCAACAAATAACTTGGTCCTGCTAGCTACAGTCTTAGCAAGGAAAAGAAAATTACAATGTGCAAGTGGTTGTATGGAATCCATGTTCCATCTGGTTACTCCGCCAACATAAAGAGACTAGTAAACATGAAAGATTTGAAATTAATTGGCATGAAGTCTTATGATTCTCATGTTATGGTGACACAAATGCTTCCAATTGCAATTAGAGGTATAAGAAAATAGAGTGTGCTCAGTTGACTATGTTGGCTCGCGGACCGTCAACTATAATCCTCACATTCCAAGGATATGATATAAATGGCTATACATTTTATACAAGAGCTCAGGATAATAAGAGCACCAACCAAAATAGCGTTGTCTGTATAAATGCCTACGACTGCAATGGAAATAGGGGGACCTACTATGTATTCATAGAGGAGATCTGTGAGCTTGACTATGGAGTATTAAAGGTTCCCCTTTTTCGATGCCAATGGGTCAGACTCTCAGGGGGTGTGAAGATCGAC
The DNA here is from genome assembly GCF_958298935.1 of Phragmites australis. Taxonomy (NCBI): domain Eukaryota; kingdom Viridiplantae; phylum Streptophyta; class Magnoliopsida; order Poales; family Poaceae; genus Phragmites; species Phragmites australis. The sequence continues at coordinate 17,982,017 of NC_084931.1, forward strand.
GAGTATAGTATGACTACGGTGGATCAAAAACTCGTTGGATATAGAGAAGAACCATTCGTACTTGCGAATGATGTTATGCAAGTCTTTTATGTAAAGGACCCGGACCCGGCTAACTAGGAGGAGTGCCATGTGGTTCTTCAAGGAAAAAGAAGGATTGTCGGAGTGGAGAATGTTGTTAACGAGGAAGACTACAATCAATTCAATGTGTTACCTCCTTTTGGAGAGGATGTTGACCTAGGTCCCATGGAAGACACTGATGAACCTCTATATGTACGTTGTGATCATAATGAAGGTTGAATCGTTAAAACAAAGTAGCTAAATGGTATTAATTACTATGCATGAATTTGTTTTAGATGCAATTATACCTCACTTTTGTTATGAAAGTTTCAATTTGTAGTTTATGGTGGAAGATATCTTTGAGCATATTGATTTTGATTTTTAATAATTACTATGTGTTGGAACAAGAGTTCGTCTTGTCCCAGCAAGTACGACAAGAGTTTCTTCTAAGGAGGAGACTCAAGCTTGGAGATGCAGTTTGAGAGGAAGGAATACCACAAATGTATTGATAGTAAAAATATGGACTGGGCTAGGGGGAGTATCACAGGAAGATTTTGTGATTATGCTGCTCCATGCTATATTGAGCAGGCTCCTTTTGACCTTCTCCTTCCGGGTGACCACGGCCTCCTATTTATAATGTAGTGCGTAGCTTAGTGTACAAGTTATCACGATGTACAAGTATCTAGGGCCTGGCCGAATTACTAGGCCTTATCCTGGATAACTACCTTTTACCCTACAAGAAGACAAATATTTACCGTGGTAACTATCGTGGTACCTGCCCCCTGAGGGGTGAGCCGGTTGCCAATTGTGGCCCGGCGCTGCCCTGCCGGGGGCATCAGGACGACTTGCATCATGCTGGGGTGTTAGGATAAGCACCACATGCACCAGCAATAATTGCCCATCACCTCGCGTCAGGTCGGCTGTAGGGGGTGTCCTTTCTTCCCTGATATTATCTCCAGAGGCCGGCTGCGTCTTTAGGCTTCGAAAGGACGCATGGGCACCGGAGGGGTGGCCCGAAGGGGTCCGCAGCCTCCGGGGTAAGGCCTCCTGCTGAGTCCAGAGGTCGAAGGCTCTGGAGGGACTTGCTATAGCTTCGAGTCTTCGGAAGGTCACGTACGTGCCAAAGAGGTGGCCCAAAGGGGTTCGTAGCCTTTGGGGATAAGGTCTTCTGCTGAGTCTAGAGGCCAAAGGCTCTGGAGGGACCTTTGATAGCGATTGTCAACCATTACCCTCAGGCTGGTCTATTTTCCCCCAACAGTACCCCCTCATTCTCTGGCCTTGACGTTTGGAGGGGTGAGAGGTTGTAAGGGAAAACCAACTCTAGCCTGGGTTTGTAACAAGAATGCCTGAAGGCCATTCCCCGTTCTTGAGGAGTTTTTCAGTGGGAACTGCGGGCGTTGTTGGTGAAGCTCAAGGCTGACAGTGCATTGGTGATGGCGGTACACCCTGGGGTTATGCTAAGGTCAAAGGTGCAGCCGACGTTGAAGTCGGGGTCGAAGAGGAGGTACGTTCCGGAGCCTATTGGAGTGGGAGTATGCAGTATCGGGACCCGAGGCCGCAGGGGTGTCGATGGAGGTGATGCGCTCTGGGGTCCATGCCGAGGCTGATTTAGATTCTTTAAACTTTTTTGGTGATGGTTCTTCTCGCCATTTGAGTTTGTTAGAGTGGGGGATTACGTGTGGGATCAGGAAATCCCCACGTTCGCTAGTTTGAGGACGGTAGGATAGGATGTGTCACTGGAGCATTTCTGACTAGATAATGCGTGGGTTCGTTTAGGGTCTTGTGCCCACGCCCCTAGCATGCACCGAAAGGAGTCTAGGTCATTAACGTGACGGGACGTTCGTGTAAGAAAATGAGGCATTGCCGTGGGATGTTGCCATGTGTCGGTGGAACGACCGTGATATGGCCACAGGCCCCTAGAGATTAATGAGGGAAGCCATGAAGCGACACCGCGTTGGTTCCGCTTCTCTTCCTGGGAATACGTGGTTGCTCGGCCTGGGTATAAAGCTAGGGTCATCCGGCTGGATTTATCACCGACCCACGAGCGAGAACTCAACTTGACTTTGAATATGGCATCGTCTTCCTCCTCATCCTCTCCGGAAACATCGATAATCTCGACTGCTTCTACTAGGGCTGGGCTGTTTTGGCCACCAGCGGTGGCACCAATGGTCGTTTGGCTTCCATCCGTGCGGGGTGGATAGCTGCCTGTCGCCCCTGCCCAACCCCGGTTTGGGAGACCATGCTTGTCGAGATCATCGATATTTCTAATGACGATGAGGAGATCAATTGGGATCTCCTACGGAGGGAGAGTGATGAGGAGGAGCAGGCTTCAGCGGTGAGGGCCGGGAAGAAGCGGCAGGAGGTCCCAACGGTGGCTCCTTCAGTTTCTTCTTTATCTTCTAACAACTCGAGGGTCGGCTACTGCATTAGCTTCCATGGAAGTAGGCTGCGGATGAGGTGCATACGCCGCTCCATGCGCGGCCCCTGCCAGGATCCGTAGGAGGTGAAGGTGGCCTTCAAGGGTGCTTTTTGGACATCCCTGTTTTGCCGTTTGACTACGGCCCTGCCGCAGGCCATAGTTGTCTTTTGCCACCTTGTACTCTTTCTCCCTCTGGTTTGCTCTCTCAGGTTTTGTCTCCTCTGTAGCGGCCTTTGTACTGTTTGCTTCTTTATACGCGTCCTCCAGATGCACGATTTGTTTGATAATATAATTTGGACCATTGGGGGCGATTGTATCTCTTTTTGAGCCAAAGTGTAAGGGGATCCTTCGATCAGGGAACCGCATATCTATGTGCCTTCGTACCTTCGAGTCGCGCTTCTTCATCCCCTATGTAGGCGATGGCTAGTTTTTTGGATGACCGAGGTACCGAGCCGTCGCATAGATCATCGCTAGTTTTGTTCCTTCCGGGGGAAAGGTGGCCTCGGGAATCTAGTGGTGGTAGATACGTAGGGTAACTAAGGAGGGCCGGGTGAAGCAGTGGCGACCTCATCGTTCCCGATTATCGCGTACTCCTCGGGCTCGGCGCCGGTAGGGCCTTCTTCCAAATTTGTTCAAGATTTTTGACCCAACTAAGTCCATCTGGAACCTTTGGAGACAAGCTCCGGAGGTGGTCCTCGACCCTTAAGGTTCTTAGCCACTGCCCGGCTTTGAAGGCGATCTATTTAAAGCCTGGCGACTCGGAGGTGAAGCCGAAGGCTAGATGGGAGAGGTGGTCCTCGACCAACTCGGCCCTTAGCTAATGCCTGGCTCCGATGGTAATCCGCCCGGAGCCTGGTGATGGCGTATCGGAGGCAAAGCTGAAGACTAGGTGGGAGAGGTAGTCCTAGGCCTCCTCGGCCCTTAGCCGCTGCCTGGCTCCAGAGGTAATACGCCCGGAGCTTGGCAATGGTGTGTCAGAGGCAAAGCCGAAGGCTAGGTGGGAGACATGGTCCTTGACCTCCTCGGTCCTTAGCCGCTGCCCAGCTCCAGAGGTAATCCACCTGGAGCTTGGCGACGGCGTGTCGGAGGTGAAGCCGAAGGCTAGGTAGGAGAGGTGGTCCTCGATGTCCTTGGCCCTTAGCCATTGCCCGGCTTCGGAGGTAATCCACCCGGAGCCTAATAACGGCGTGTCGGAGGCGAAGCCGAAGGCTAGGCGGGATAAGTAGTCCTTGACCTCCTCAACCTTTAGCCACTGCCCGGCTCCAAAGGTAATCCGCCCAGAGCCTGGCGATGGCATGTCGGAGGCAAAGACAAAGGCCAGATGGGAGAGGTGGTCCTTGACCTCCTTGGCCCTTAGCCGCTGCCCGGCTCCGGAGGTAATCCGCCCGGAGCTTGGCAATGGCATGTCGGAGGCAAAGCCAAATAGGAGTAGTGGTCCTCGACCCCCTCAACCCTTAGCCGCTGCACGGCTCCTGCAATAACCAGTTGGGATACCATACTATTTCCCGTGCCACGCAGAGTGGGATTTTACTTAATGTTAGCAAGATCTTCATAAACGACGTATGAATCGAGACTTTAGATGAGATTGCAGGGTAATGACTTTACCTGTTACCATACGTGTTTGAGTCATGCAGCCATACCTCTTCCTATGGGGAGGGGGATTTATACCCCTTTGGTCTGTTGGTTGTGCCTGTTGGGGGCTAGTGGGCTTCGCACCCCTCTAGTACGGAGGCGCTTGCCTTTAAGATGCTGGGGGATTTTGTCCGATAGGTTTTTTAGAATCTCTCTGTCTAGCGGAGGTTTTTGGAAGACATTCCCGCTTGCGGGGGTTTTCAGAAGTCTCTCCATCTTGCGGAGGTTTTGTAAGACTCTCTTTTTTGCAGAGGTTTTTGGAGTCACTCCGTTTTGGCAGAGGTTTTGCAAGACTATCTGTTGTTGGCGGAAATTTTTGTAAGACACTCCGCCTCGCAGAGGTTTTCGGAAGTCTCTCCGTTTTTGCCGGAGGTTTTGTAAGTTTCTTCATTTTTGCCGGAGCTTTCGCAGGGCTCTCCTTTTTTGTCAGAGGTTTTGTAGGACTCTCCGTTTTTGCAGGAGGTTTTGTAAGTTTCTCCGTTTTTGTCGGAGGTTTTGCAGGACTCTCCGTTTTCGCTAGAGGTTTTGCTCCATTTTTGCCGGAGGTTTTGGAGGACTCTCCATTTTTGTTAGAGGTTTAGTAAGCTTCTCCATTTTTGCCAGAGGTTTTTTAGGACTCTCCATTTTTGCTGTAGGTTTGTAAGCTTCTCTGTTTTTGCCGGAGGTTTTGTAGGACTCTCCGTTTTTGCTGGAGGTTTTGTATCCCCTTCGGCATGTATTAACACCGAAGGCTCTACACACTATTGGAGCTACGCAATACCTTCCAGGAAACCTAGGCAGTCTTTGCTTCCAGGTGACCCAGGCATGCTACGCCCGCGGTGTGTAGGCTTGTCGTGCTCCCGAGGAAATGCCCCGGGTGCACCGCAACACTGTGGACCAAGGGTGTACCCTAGCGCGTGGCATTTATATGACCGAAGCTATGCAATACCTTCCAGGAAACCTAGGCTTGATGCCCTCGCGGTGACCTAGACATGTTGCGCTCGCGGTATATAAGCATTCCATGCAATGAGGATTCCTTGTGACAGCATTCCTCAGAGCACCGCATCACCGCCCCCGAGGACATCCCTCGGGGTGTGGCTTTGACACTGGCGAGGCTACGCCATGCCTTCGAGGACACCCTAGCAAAATCTTCCCTCTGGGTGACCTAGGCATGCGGCGCAACTGCAAGTGTGGGTTTTGCATGGTTAAGTACTAGTTAAGTTTTGCAGTCTACTGTTGGCAATAAGCAGCTAATTGCAGTATAAGAAATAGCTAGGTCATACGACTATTCATAACTCATGTCAGATGAAGATGTAACTTAAGTTCTACTACTTACTGCTAAACAGGGATGTAATCTAGATTTACTATTTCTACCTAATGGTTGTAAAAACTTCTAGTAGTAAGGTTGGAGGCCTCCAACATATTTTTATCGTACTGTATGAAAGATAGACCAGCTAGGTAAACTAACTATAGGTAATAGTGGATGTAGCTTTACCAGAATAAGGCCTCTATTATGAGGCTTGAAGGCCTCGAAGCCTACGGCTAGGTCGGGAGAGGTGGTCCTCGACCCTCTTGGCCCTTAGCCATTGCCCGGCTCCAGAGATAATCTGCCCAGAGCCTGGTGACAATGTTCTCCAACTCAGTCCTCGCCACTGGGATATTGCACTGTCGGTAGCGGAGTTGGTGGCGACAGAGCAGGATCGGAGGGCCAAGGATCTGCCCAGGAGTTTTCCCCAGGCTTCCGACCCCTGTGCCGTCCTTCACCAGTTCCCTCTATGGCCAGGTATTCTACTTGTCTTTCGAGATACTCCTCCCGTCGGTAGTCATTGGTGTTGTGACCGCGCCCTAGTCCATGCAGGATACACTCATATGCCTTCGGGGGGTACCGGAGTTTGTGGTTAATGTTGAGGTCGCTGCCAGGGGCCGCGTGCCCCGGAGCCTGTGGTTTCCCCAAGGCCTCCTTTCATTTGGGGAGACCATCGGGGTCGTGTGGTGAACTGGTTTTCGGAGCCAGAGTGGCTCCGACTGCACCTCCCTGGACGAGGTGGACTTGGGGTTCCTCGTGGGAGGTTGGCATCACGAGGACTGCGTCGGAGGTGCTGGCGGGGTCTGTGCACTCTGGAGCATTGCACCTCTTCGAAACCTTCTTTCGTTGGAGGGGCCCGAGGAGGACGCTGGGTGGATAGATTCTCCGAAGGTGTTGGTTCGACCGGGGCGTCCCAAGTGCTGTCAAAGGAGACAACTTGGGACCAAGTCCAGGCGGGAACATTCCACGGTTCAACTGCCCAGAACCACTAGAAGGCGGCTTGCTTGGCTGTGACCTTGGTCGCAACCTCTTCTGGTGCAGCGAGGTCTTCACCATGTAGAGGCTGGAAGGGCTCCGTGCAGTCTGGAGTTTCCGTACCGACCCAAGGTTCCGTGTCGGTCAAGGCCGGAGGAATGCCGTCCCATACGGCAGCGGGGCTGGAGGATATACGTGATGTGCACGACTGAGGCAACCACGCATATGGTTGCCTGGTTGCAATGGTGGATATGTCGGCTAATACGTTGGTGATTTTTCTGGTGGATTTCTACCTCTCTTTGGCACTTCTGTGTTCGGCTCCCCACGGATGGCGCCACTGTTGGAACAAGAGTTCGTCTTCTCCCATCAAGTATGGTGAGAGTTTCTTCTAAGGAGCAAACTCAAGCTTGGAGATGAAGTTTGAGAGGAAGGAACACCACAAATGTATTGATAGTAAAAATATGGACTGAGCTAGGAGGAGTATCACAGGAAAATTTTGTGATTATGCTCCTCCGTGCTGTGTTGAGCAGGCTCCTTCTGACCTTCTCCTTTCGGGTGACCACAGCCCCCTATTTATAAGGTAGTACGTAGCTTAGTGTCTAAGTTATCACGATGTACAAATATCTAGGGCCTGGCTAAATTACTGGGCCTTATCCTGGATAACTATATTTTACCCTACATAAAAGATAAATATCTACCGTGGTAACTATCGTGGTGCCTACCCCCTAAGGGGTGAGCCGGTTGCCAATTGCGGCCCGGAGCCACCCTGTCGGGGGTGTCAGGATGACTTGCATCATGCTGGGGTGTCAGGATAAGCACCACTTGCACCGGCATTAATTGCCCATCACCTCACGTCAGGTCGGTTGCAAGGGGTGTTCTTTCTTCCCTGATATTATCTCCGGAGGCCGGCTACGTCTTTAGGCTTCGGAAGGCCGCATGGGCACCGGTGGGGTGGCCCAAAGGGGTCCACAGCCTCCCGGGATAAGGCCTCCTGCTGTATCTGGAGGCAGAAGGCTCTGGAGGGACTTGCTGTAGCTTCAAGTCTTCGGAAGGCCACATACGTGCCGGGGAGGTGGCCCGAAGGGGTTCGTAGCCTCTGGGGATAAGGCCTTCTGCTGAGTCTGGAGGCTAAAGGCTCTGAAGGGACCTTTGATAGCGATCGTCAACCATTATCCTCAGGCTGGTCTATTTTCCCCCAACACTATGAATTACTATTTTTTATTTTTAATTAATTACGTATAGTTATGAGAAAATTTATTTTAAATTTTTAATGATTTAAAATATTTATCAATGAAAGTAAGATATATAGGAAGCTCTAATTATATTTTTTAATTAATTAACAAGCCCCAATATAGAAACTTAGGTATGAATATATTTATTTTAATTTTTTATTGAATAAGAAAATTGAACCAAGAAATTTTGGTATATACAAAACTTAATTTTGGTATATAGAAAGTTGAAATTTAAATAAATATGTATTAGGATTTTAGGTCAACAGAATGTTAATAAATATAGGTGTTACAAACTCAATCAAAATCACTTGAGTAGCACAGCGGTTTGTTCGGTCTAACTTGGTGTAGGTCGTGGATTCGAGTCTCTGCGTGCGTGCACAAAGCTAAAATATTTTTTTGCACCCATGATACCAACAGTGAAAAGGGTTTCACTGCTGGTGGACATATTGGGCCAGTAGTGAAACTACTTTCACTATCAGTGGACTTATTGGGCCAGCAACGAAAGTAGTTTCACTATCATAGTCCTCTTGAACCGGTAGTGAAGGTACCATTTCACTGCCGGTGGTTATATTGAGCCAATAGTGAAAGTCCTTCCCTATAAAATAGCTCGACACCCTGTGCCCTTAGACGCTTGAATTTTTTTCTCCTTCCCTGTGCCCTCCACCAAAATGCCTCCCGACGCCGAGGAGCCCACACCGCTGGAGGACCACGAGCCCGCACCGATGAGCCCATGCCTGCTATCCCTGTCCTCCTCGATGTTGTTGTCCTACTCCCCAACGCCATCGCCGTCCTCCTCCCAAGCGCCATTCTCGTCCTCCTCGACGCCCAACTCGCACACCTCGCCGCCCAGACCCTTGTTGTCCTATAGGTACCCGGCTGTTCTGAGCTTTAATTGTGTGCTGCATTTGATCGCTTTGACTTCCGAAGGGATTCAAGTGGTGATTGTTGTGGTAACTGGTCGATCATGAGAACCACATTAGCTTCGAATGTTGGATTAGATGAGGAGAGGGGCTTCTAGTGGTGATTATTGGGGTAACTTAATCATCTTTCTTATTTTCAAGTTTGTTGATGTGCTATGAAATGGTATAGCATTGGTACATCATTGACATATTCGAAGAGAGAAATAATGTGTGGATATTGCGCTGGACAGAGAGATTGGTTTATTTAGTTGTAAAGAGAGTTTATATGTTTAATATAATCAATCATATGACAATGTAAATTGATATTGCAATATAATTACACATTAATATTACTAATGCAATATATTGGTTGATTTAGTCCAAAAGAGAGTTTAGCATGTATGAATATAGCCAACTTAAAAGAATTTGTTTTTAATATAGACTCCTAGTTGTCTGCATTGTTTCAAGGTTGTTTTAGAATTAGAATTTCTGGTTCATGAATTCAGTATGCATGGTTTTTGTTTCACAGTGGTAATACTGCATGCTGCCACAGTACGTAGATTTTGATGATTTATTTTCTAGTAGATTGATCTTTTCTGTATTTTTTTAATATAATAGCACTTTGATGTAAATTCGAGTTGAGAACATTTATTATGATTATTGTCTAGTCATTTTAAACCCATTAAGCCGCTCTAAGATTGACGCCAATATCGACCGTCACATGAGTTACCTAGGTAAACATCGAAGTTTTGGACCAAAGTTTTTCTCTGACATTGATTGGTTTTCCTAATTCCCGAAAATTCTGATGCTAATGCGCATCTGTCAAGCCTAAACATCCATATGAACTTTGTATAGCAAAGTTACGATGGATTAAATGTTTCATTTCTCTTCCCTCCCATAATTCCATAGACTTTACGGGTACTATCAGAAGCCTCCTTTCTATTTGTTAAGATATGGATATTCCTGTATAGATAGCAACAGCTGATTGCATTCCATGTTCATAGCATCGGTTGATTGCCTTGTACTTCAAGATGTAATCTTCTGTAAAATAAGAAGAGAAGGCCATCCCTGGAGGTGCTCACGACATTAACAAACATAGATCATTTCTTCTACATGGTATCAAGAGCCTGCCTTCGATAGAACATCCACGATGTCCAATCCTGGCAGCGGCGTTGTTTTAAGGTTGTTTTAGAATTAGAATTTCTGGCTCATGAATTCTGTATGCATGGTTTTCGTTTCACAATGGTAATATTGTATGCTGCCACAATATGTAGATTTTGATTATTCATTTTCTAGTAGATTGATCTTTTATGTAGTTTTTTAATGTAATAGAACTTTGATGCCTATTCGAGCTGAGAACATTGGGCCATGTATAAGGGCGATTATGATCCTACTGCTGGAGCCTATTCTATAGATTTTTTGTTTGTTTCTATTGTTCGTTGTTAAATGAGCAAATGATGAAAGAAGATAATTATCTCCATAATCTGATGTAAATACTGCTAGGTTTCTAGATTTTACATTAATATTGAGTTGTTATACACCGTTTTTAGATAAATGTTTTCTACGAAGAAGTAAACATTTCTTTTGAAATACAATAACCGATGATGATATAGACCAAGGCCGTATTTCTTTTTTACTTCTAGGACTTTAGTACTAATTACCTGTTTGGAGAGGAAGCATTCTTCTCAAATCTAGCTTGTCTTGAGAGAAGCTGCTCTCCGAACTAGTAGGATTGGCACATAAATGTTGACTTGAGAAGATTGCTTTGTCTCTGAACAGGTAACCAGTACTGAAGTCCTAATAAGGCCATTTGCTAGAGCCACTATACCTAATAGTTTCTTTGCAAGAATATTCTTTGGTGTTGGTGTGGTTTGTAGTATATCATTTTTGCATATTCTCTAAAATTTAAGACTGCTATGACATGGTATGCGATTCATTGTGGTCAGCAAAGTGAGTGTTCTCCAATTGGGAGGAATACCACGCACAAGTTAATGTATTCAAATGAGCATGTTACAAAGGATACAAGTCCAAACATGAAGCTGTTGCGGCAAACAACAGTCAAGTCATCCAAACCGAGCTAAAATTGGATAACTTCAAAAATAAGAAGAATTGTGATTTCACGTGTAAAGATGTCATAATCCTAGTTCTAGTTGTAATCATCATTATTTTGCTATGTAAGATGATGCGACTTGTAAGATCAATGTGTCAACTGTCAGTACCTTTATGCCTATTTTGCTATGTAAGATGTGACTTTCTTGTTAAATATAGTCGTAACGTACTCATTTACAATATTATATGTGTATGCCTACCAGCTGTGCACTATAGAGGAGTAAGAAGCAGCGTTCCGTCCCCAGGAGGAGGAGGACGAGAGGGTGGCTCATTAGTATGCTGCATAGGAGGCCAAAGGCTCAAACCGTAGAGGCGTTCAGGCATCAGACTTCGATGTTTTTGACATACCGGCGAGCCTGGAGCATAGGCGATGCTGTGTTCGATCAGGTGTGGCCGGGTCCTTCGCTCCGCCACTATCGGCCCCCATGCGTCCTCGGACATACACACGCCATTAGTCATCAATGCGGAGATGCGGTCCTCATTGCGGGAGAGGTAGAGGGATACTGGACTGTCTCAACTCGATCGACTTTTTTGGGGTGACCTGTGAGAACTATTATGTATATATGTGTGTTTGTCGATGCCTGACTTGTAATATGTGTTCATTACTATGTATTAATGAAGGTATTTTTTTTATTGATTTACAGCAAATATATGTATCATTATATGCATATATTGAGAGAGAGACATAGAGATCGACAGAGAGGGAGTATAGAGAGGACAGAGAGAGAAAGGACTGGGAGGGAGGAGAGGGAAAATACTACCGGCTGAAACCTTCAGCCAGCAGTGATTCCAGCGAATCACTGCTAGCCAAAGGCTTCAGCTGGTAGTGATACCTTAGGTATCACTGCTGGCCAAATCTTTCAGCCGGTAATGATAACCCCCTTCACTGCCGGTCCACCAAGTTAGCAGTGATAGTCCTCGACTATCACTACCCGTTGCCCACTACCGGCTCCAAAACTAGCAGTGAAGGGGGCTTTCAAGCCGATAGTGAAGGGGGTTTCTGCAGTAGTGTCTTCAGATCTTTTTTTCCAGTACGCCTATATTTATAGAGTAGGATCTGAGAACTTGCCCCTCCCTAAAGGTTTTGGAGGGACAAGTGTTGCCAATCAGCAATAACTCTCCAGGTTGCCTTTGTTGCTAAGTCTTCCTGAGATCGGTTTGTGGGTCTCTTAGAAGGTGTCTTTGACTTTCATGTGGGTCTTCTCGCTCAGATATTTCCTCACTTGAATTAGAGATAGGATCACATTTCTGGCATTCTGCAAATTTCCATAACTAAATATTGACCAATCTTATCAATGGATTCTTGAAGATTCTGAACTACTCAGTCGTGAAGCAGCATAGGAAATCGATATGGTCCTTTGGAGGCACATCTAGGGACCTTGCCGATCGGCACAAGAACTACATCACCTAGCAAAGGTGGGCCATAGGTGTCGTGGCCTTTTGTGGATCTCCTGATTGTGCAATATTCACTATTACAAAAGCACCCTAAATTGTTGGCTCCAAAACCCCTTCACTGCTAGTTTTGGAGCTGATAGTGATAGTCTGTCAGCTCTAAAACTAGCAGTGAAGGGGGTTATCACTGCCGGCTCAAGGGTCGAGCCGGCAGTGATGCCCTGGTATCACTACCGGCTAGTGGTTTCAATCGGCAGTGTTTTGTCTCTCCTCTCTCTCATATGTCTCTCTCTCCTCTTTGTCCTCTCCTCTCTCTCGTCTCTATCCTCTCCTCTCTCCGTCTCTCTCTCTCCCTCTCAATAGATGCATACAATGAAACAAATTTAATGTAAATCAATAATAAAGACACCTTCATAAATACATAGTAATTCATGTCCTTCATTAATATGCAAATAAAGCTACTTAATCTGGCTTAATGACATATACGTAGTCAAGCCTCTTGGTAGACTTCTTCCTTATCGCATACTCTATACTAGAAGGTATGGTGTCATCTGAAGGTCCCTTATGCGTTGATGACACAATTAGTTCATGAAACTCGCTATTTGGGTTGATAACATGTCCGATGAAGAAGCCGACAATCTGTTCTTGAATGGCACGTGTATCCACAAGGAGTATCGCACTTGTGCATTATTTGAAGCGTTATGTTTGAAGAATCAAAATAATTAGTCCTTGAACATGTATAGAAATTGAAAAGAAGACATCGATATGTAATTTCATACATCAACATCATTAAACATGACAACGTCTCTGTCTCCGCTGAATGCGTGTATGAAAGTAAGAACATAGTACCAACAAAGATTGTTGCCAGGTAGCTGCCTCATACACTTCAAGAGGAAAGGATTCATCGGTGGAATAAGTTGAACCTTTTTATTTAGTAGGAAATGCAAGGCTTGAATATTCCCTACATACCAAAAAGTCAGTTTTACATCATACTACTTCATATATGGACGGTAGACAACACTCTTTTTGTAGTATCTTGTGGACACCTTGTACGTGAACATGAATACCAATTAAACTTAGATTCAATCGACAAGAAGATTAAATGATCGGGTTGTAGGACCGAGATTGGCAACTAGAGGGGGTGATAGGCGCCTATACAAATTTCTTATGAAATTGATGGCATTCTCCTAGTGTTAAACCCAACACACCTCAAAACCACATGTGGAAGCAAAAGAGACAAAAACAAATTGCAATACTTTCAAAACAAATGCTCCCCTTTGATGGATGAGAACTCTAGGTTCCATTTAAGGTCATATCAAGAGTCATAGCACAAGAAAGCAATCAACTTGAAGAAAAACTCATGAACACAAGAGAACTAGACACCGGAAGAAGAGATTCTCCAAGTTGATGGATTCAGAGGGTTGGAATGGTTCAAGACCAACTCATATGAGAAGATTAACCCTCTAGTAACAATAACAACACTTTTACAAGACCCAAAAGAAGCAGCTCTAAAGGAAAACGAAAATCAACAAGAAGACAATAAAAACTTGCACCAAAACAAGATAACCATAAGAAGCAGACTAGAAGGAGATGAACTCAACCATATGCAAAAACCACTTTCTTAATTAAGCCCAGAGGAATGTCCTATTTTGACAGATTATAAAATATTTTTCTCACAAAAACTCTCACCTAAACATAGGCTAAGCACCCCTCTCTCCCTCTCCGCACAACACAAGTGGAAGGATCACAAAACTCACCAAATTCTCTCAAAGGCTCTATAAATTCGACCAGTCATACCCCTCTATTTATAGGTCAAGGTGGCTTCTTTAACTCTTAAGCAATCCTCTCCCTAAACTAACCTTCACTTACAATGCACTCCCACCAACCACCGGGGGTAATTTCGTCCGAATTTTTCTCCATCCATCGGATGGCTATGGCGCCTTCATGACTTAGCTTTGCCATGATGCAAGCTTCACGATAATGCCACATGCACTCCATTCTCTCGTCGTTTCTATGGCCAAGCCGGGAAACCACCTTGCACGCTTCTCAAAGTGTTACTCACAACCATTTGCTTACACATTAAGCAATCCGGATCCCTTGGGCCGCCTTGTCACTTGCACCGGTATCCCTTTTGCTTGACTTTGTCAACATGTCATCTTCATACTACATCTCATGCTTTCCTTGACCTCTATGCATACAGCCAGGATCACCCTCAACTCCACCCAGCTCCCTCAATCGTACGACACCAAGCTTCCCATTTAGCCCCGATCTTTCCGCCGTCGGGCAACAAGTTGCATCCACCACCTACACATCATGAGACAGGCAAACATGTACTCCAAATACCATTTAACTCCATCTCAAGTTAATCAAAATCATAATCCCTCCAGAAATGACACATCTGAAAAATCATGATCGGTGTTCACTCCTCCTGAGCGCCGGACCATCTGGTGTGTTCAACTCAGCAGACCAAGCCACCTGAAACCCACTTTGCAAGAAATAGTTCGGTGTGTATTCATGCGCATCACCAGACCATCCAGCGTATCTATTTTTGCTGGAATCAGTTTTACCCCCTCTCTGGAAAAATTACTCTAGCAAAGCATTCGGCGTACACATTGCCAAGCACTGGACCATCAGGTGTATGTAAGTCCGTCAGAGCCAGTTTGCAACCTCTATGCAAGAAAAGTTCTGGCGTTCACTGATACCCAACGTTAGACCATCCGGCGTGTACTTCAATTTTTGCTTTATTATTGAATTGCTTCAACATGTACTGCATATGAACATCAGATCATCCGGTAAGTGGATTTTTTTTAGCGTCGGATCATCCGGCGTGTATAATTTTTCTGGACTTAGTCACAAACACGCAAACTCCATTTTCTCTGTAACTTTGGTTAGTTATTATCATAATTTTAATACATAACCATGCTCATGCAATCCCAAAATCATCAAACCAAATTAACACAATTGTCAATCACTCATCACATATGCACCAAGGCATATATTCAACTTGGTTTCTAAATCTTCTTCTTGATGAGTGCATTGACAACTTCACAAAGCACAAAGAATTGGTTTGAAAGAAACTCAAGAAATTCATCCAACTGACCAAGAACTCAATAAAGAGCAAAAAAAGATGTCACTTTGCATAAGAAGATTGCAAAAACCCGAATATCGCAAACTTAAATACTTCCCCTTTATGATTGCGTAGGATCATTATAGCATATTTTCTCATTTTTTATTTATGCAAGATTCTTTGTGTGTATTTTCTCCCCCTTTTGAAATGCAAACATCAAGGACAAAAATACCATGCAATGCATGAACATGCAGTCCTAATGAACTTTCACAAGTATACCACAAAGCATTTTGCAAGAGCTAGAAATTTTAAAGGGCTATGAAGAGAGGAATGAGGAGCTCCCAATTGCACAAATGCTTGAAAAGATACTGTTACATAAGAACATGAAGGTACAGAAGCTAAACTGAAAAATTGTTGGCTCTTTTAGGTTCACATAGTCGAATCATGTTAAATGAGATCACCACATAAGCATTCACTTGTGCTGATGCAATACAAGTTACGAACTAGCCAACGTCAATCTCAAACTAGGCAAACATGCATTCAGGACAAAAGACTTTGCAAACGCTCACATATAAAACCAACACTTAGTTAGATTAAGTAATTAAAACAGAATTGATCATTGTTGAAATTTTTCTGTTTATTTTTATTTTTATCCTTAAGTTGCCTCTTATACAAGTGAAGTGTCATGTGACTGGGTACAACAACCACCTCGAGGCTTCAAGACAACCGTATTGGATCACATTTGGGCACATGAAGCTTGATTGTACAAGAATTTTCAATTTTTCACAAGTTATCGGATTTTTAGAAGATCAAGCCAAGTAGTGTCTTTGCGACACAAGGAACACATGTTCCCCCAAGGTTCTATCATGAACTAAATATTTGACAAAAATAGAAAATGTAGTGCAATGTTCTCCAATCCACTGTCTTGAACCAAGAAGCCTAGAGCAAGATATTCATTAAACTTGCCTTAAAATGAACATTGACTAAGACAAAGCAATAACATACACAGTGATCAAGATTGAAGCATTTCATAGTCTACATGATTCATAAAATTGCTAAATATCACCTTTAGAAAAGTTAGCTTGCTTGAAATGTTTTCATGTCAAGGCATCAAGAGGAGTCTAAGATTAAAAGGTTGCTCCGCACAACTACTCAACTTAGTCTAAATTCAAGTCTAATAACTGAAAATGCTAAAGACATACAAGTAAATGCTCAACTATAATGTTTATCTTACAAAATAAGATGCAATGCAAATACAACAAATGAAAGATACAGTATGTATTGTTGCTACTACCCCTCACACAATGCCATAGGTATGGCAAACTCCAAGCTCTCCCCTCAGAAAAAAAAAATCTGGAAGCATCTAGAGGCTTGATGAAGATATCAGCAAGCTGGTTTTGGGTATCTATGTATTTCAGCCCAATGTCTCCCTTCTCATTGTAGTCTCTCAAAAAGTGGAATCTCACATCTATGTGTTTAGTTCTAGAATGCTGGATTGGGTTATTGGCTAGGCTTATGGCACTAGTGTTGTCACATAGGAGTGGCACACTATTAAAGTTTAATCCAAAGTCTCTCAAAGTAGAAACCATCCATAAAATCTAAGAACAACAGCTAGCGGTAGCAACATATTCAGCTTCACGCAACACTAGACTCTTTGCGAGAATACTAGCATAAAAGAGAAGTACCCAAGAAATAACAAGCACCGGAGGTACTCTTCCTGACAATTCTACAACCAGAAAAATCCGCATCCGAAAAACCTCGAAGAGAAAGTGAAAAGGATGTAGAGAAATAAAGACTATACTTAAGGGTGTGCTTGAGGTACCTGAGTATACGCTTCACCGCTTGGCGGTGAGACGTCCTTGGTGAAGCTTGGAAGCATGCACATGAGCAGATGATGAAGTGGATGTTGGCTCTTGTCACCGTTAGGTATGGGAGGAATCCAATCATGCTCCTGTACTCTCGCCAGTATACCTCGTTGCCATCTTCATCCGGATCAAGCATAGTCGAGGTAGCCACCAATGTCGCCAGGGGTTTTATATCGCTCATGTCGAACTTCTTTAGCAAATCTGGTATACTTCGTCTGGTAGATGAATGTACCTTTCTTGCAATGCTTGATTTGTAGCCCAAGGAAGAAGTTGAGCTTGCTCATCATCGACATTTCAAATTCTCCACTCATAGCATCTGCAAACTTGGCCACGAATGCATAATAAGAACCACAAAAATGATATCATCCACATATATCTGAACAAGTAGGAAATCATTGCCATACCTAAAGGTAAACAAAGTTTTATCCACAGACCCCATCACATACCCTTACTCTAGCAAAAAAGACTTAAGCCTATCATACAAAGCTCTAAGCGCCTGCTTAAGCTCATACAAAGTTTTCTGAAGCTTGTATACTCTATGTGGTATTTGGGGTGCTCAAAACTTGTGGGTTGCTTAACATAAACCTCTTCCTTTATGAAACCATTTGGGAAAGAACTTTTCACATCCATTTGGGATGCCACAAATGCTATGATGATCACAATGGCTTCTAGTCTAGCTATCGACACAAAGGCCTCTCCAAAGTCTATCTCCGCTATTTGAGTAAAACCTTGAGCCACAAGTTTAGTCTTGTTTCTCACTACAGACACGTTCTCCCCTTGTTTGTTTTTTAAAAGCCATTTGGTGCTATGGTATGAACATTTGGGCGTGGCTCTACAAGGATCCAATCTTAGTTTCTCTCAAAGTTTTCTAGTTTTTCATGCATGGTATTGACCCAATTTAAATCAGAAAGAGCATGTCCAATATCATGGGTCTCATAAGAAGCAACGAATGCAGAATTAGTAAAATGAGCATGATGAGTAGATTTGGATCTTGTTACCCTCTCACCAAGGTCACCGATCATCTGTTGAGGAGGATGTATCTGCTAAATATGCCGAGGAGGCTCGTGTTGTGAGACCACCTCCCCCTCAAATGTAGCTGGTGCAGACTCAAAAGCAGCTAAAGGGGAAGTAGAGGCTGCATGACCCTCTCCTGGTGTAGAAGAAGCAGGAGCTAGCTCGGGAGCAGGTGTGATGGAAGGAAGTAGTGGATCATCCTCATCATCACTGAGAGCTGGAAGGTCGCCATCTACAAATATACTTTTGCCAATCTCTTTGCCACCTACACACTCAAAAGTACAACTAGCACTATAATAGAAATAGTCATCCATGCCACCCCATTAGTGCTAGTTAGGATAGAACTAGCACTGATAAAGTATCAGTGCAGGTTCATAACTTCTCGCGCTCTATCAACAATCGAGCCAGGTTAAACCGGCACTGATACTCAGTATCAGTGTCGACTCTTGGATCAAACTGGCACTAATACTTCAGTGTTGACTGGTAACTATGAGCCAGCACTGATAGTGAGTATCAGTGCCTATTCGTATTATAGGTCGGCACTAATAAATCTACAGCCTAAAAGCAGCGCCTTCTTCTCCCCCTAACTCGTCATCCCCAACTACAGCGCCCCTTTCCGCCACCTCATTGTTGCGTTGTTACTTTCGACCTCCTCCTCTATGACCAAACCCAAGGTGAGATTGCTCGAGTCGCTCTCTTCCTTTAGTGCACATCGCTTTCTTGTTTGCCCGAAGACGATGCGGGTCTCCGTGTTGGTCGTTCCACTGCCAACCTTTTGTGCTTGCCCCCGATTGAGCCACTGTCGGGCCTGTCAGCCAATAGACATGCCATTGAGATCGCACGCTCGCATAGATGCTCTAGGTGTTCTCAGTAGCTCACCGCTGGCATGTTTCTCACTGCCTGTTGAGCCACCGTCGCCGTTGGCCACCTTCCAACCATTGCTGTTGACCACCTATGCCGCAGGCTAGTTCACAGGAGTGTGTTGGTGTTGCTGGTGCCACTCACTAGCCGAGCCACGTCACCGTTCACCGTTGGTGAGCTCGCAAGTGCCATCTGGCACTGTGCTCCTCTAGGCACAGATCAAATTTGACTCGAGTCAGTGCAGCCTGGCCCCATGGTTAGTGACGGTGGCTAGCTAGCCCCTGGTGAAAAAGGAATTAGAGCCTTTTTAATAATCAGTTGTTGAGGGGAAATACCCTAGCCCATAAATATCACTAATAGGTCACCACCAGGAGCTCCATTGGAACCCTTGGGTTTCAACTCCATAGAAGAAAGCTCGGCTTTCGGAGACCATGGGTCCCTCCGGAAGCTATCCCCAAGACGAAAGAAGAAGCCATTCTCTAGGGGAGGGTAGGGGTCGTCTCTAGGGACCCTCAACACCCTCAAAGACACCGCCTCCCGGAGCCCTCGATGCCCCCGGAGCAACAGCCTCCCGGAGCCCCTGTCTCCCAAAGCTCTCGACACCCATGAAGCCACGACCTTCTGGAGCCCGTATCTCCCGGAGCCCTCAATGCCTCCGGAGCCACAACCTCTTGAAGCCCCTATCTCCCGGAGCCCTCAATGCCCCCGAAGCTACAGCCTCCCGAAGCCCTAGTCTCCCGGAGCTCCTATCTCCTGGAGCCCTTGACACCCCTGAAGCCACGGCCTTCTGGAGCCCCTGTCTCCCGAAGCTTGGGTAGGCTCCCCTAGAACCTGGAGGGAGGGGTCATCTGATATTGGAGAAAGATCAATAAGAGGGGGCCCACTAGTTGTCCTCCTCCGACAAGGAAGTGACCAACATTCAATGCGATGCATGTGGGAGCTGTCTTGACAGCCCAAGTGCAAGTGGGGGCTGGACTAACACCTTAATCAGTGCGGCACCGCAATAGGTGACCTACTGGGCACCACGTCCCTAGGGCCACTTGCCCCCACTTTCCCTAGGGCCACTTGCACTACTGCATTTCCATGGTAGATAATATCTTTTGGTTAGTGGTAAAAATACATCCTACCTAAACCCATGCCGAGTGATTCGACCGGTCCAAGGTCCCTATAGGATAGAGATGGTTTGTATCGCTATCTCTGTCAAGGTATATTTGTACATTTACACCTTGCATGGTACTATAAATACAGACCCTTCGCCATCAGACCAAGGGACCAATCCTTTTTTACCATCACATATCTCGTGTTCCTCCCTCTCCACTTCTTCTCCAAGCTTGAGCACACTCCTGTGAATGTACTCCCACCGCACTTGTTCATGCAAGACATATTCTTGCGCTAACAGCGCACCGTCCATGGGGAGTTTGAACATAGAAGTACTAGAGGACGTAGGACACCACCAAAAAACACCAAGGCGCTAACCATAGTGGTTGTTCTTCACCGCCGCACCCATGCAAAAATATGCATGACAACTACGACTGTCAGAGGATTAACTCCAGTCGCAGGGATCCCGAGAGACCCCTTTTTAGAGATTCGGCCGGGGGGATGATCCTGAATACGTTCGTCGGAGAAATAAATGGGAATGAATGCAACGGCCGGTGGTGGGGGTATTGACCTAGTGCAAAAAGAAGTAAATGCACCGGAATTTAGACAGGTTCAGGCCGCACGGGGGCGTAATACCCTACTCCTGTATGGATACTATAACTGTCCTGAGGAAGTCCCTCAAGGATGTTGCTGGTTACAAGAATCTTGATCTATCTAAGAGCCTGGGGCTCCTTGTTCTTCAGCCTGGGACTGGGCTCAGCCGCGTTTCTATTGCGCTGTGTTCTTGTCTATTCGTTGCCTTTCAACCGTCATCTTCAGCTATGCTCTCTCTTGTGCTATATTCTCTCTTCAGCTATGCATACCGTTCTCTCTCTCTTGTGCCGCCGGCTGCTTTAAGTACTCGCCGGCCGCAACATGCCCCGAACGGAAGGGGGGGCACGAGTTCCGAGACACCATAAATGGAAAGGGTGTCATCATTTCCTCTGGGCGAGGTGACCGAGGGTGGAAAATGCGTCGCACGTCCGGCCATCCGTCACAATAAATGCCCTAGCAACGGGCACTGTGGAGAGGGCCCACCGAGCAGCCGCAGAGCAGCCCGGCGTGCCCGCCCTGTCTTGTTCCCCTGCCACAGCAGCGCGGCAGATGGAACACCTTGGTCCTTATGACGTTATCGTGAGACAGGCCGGATGGCATGGGACGGGACCCGTGCAATTAATAACCCCACGCCTCTCTGCCAGAACGTGGCAGGAACTGACAATTTGAGCGCAGCGGGAGCAGTTGGAGGTGACAGGCCATGCACGCTCATTAAATGTGGCCTTGGGCCTTTGACTGGTTGATACCTCATCGGTGGGCCCCTCGGGGGCCTTTTTGGGTCGTCGGGGTACCGAGTGCTCGGAGGTACTGTTCACCTCCATGAGCACTCTCTCCCGAGAATGCCTTTTCCTTGTCCTCAGGGAATCGAGTGCTCGGGGGTACTGTTCACCTCCCCCGAGCACTCTCTCTCGGGCACACTTGTACAGATCCTCAGGGAACCGAGTGCTCGGGGGTTGCCGCACGCAGTCCCGAGCACTCTCTCCCGGAACTTAACTCTCCTGGTCATCGGGGGACTAGAGTGCTCGGGGGTGACCGTACACTTCCCCGAGCACTTTCTTCCCGGTACTTGGATTCCGTGGATCATCGGGCAACTGGGGTACTCGGGAGCCACCGACTGTGGCCCCGAGCGCCTTCTCCCGGGACTCGCTCTTTCTCACCTCGCGGGAGAGACTCCGCGGGATGGCGCCATGTGGTGGGCTGCTGGCCTGGCCTCAGGATTCGGGGACCCCCGGTTCCTGATACACCGACAGTACCCCCGGGCCCATTGGCAGGCAATGGCCCAGAGACTGCGGATGGGCCCTTCGTCGCGAATGAGGCCGAAGCCGGCACGGACGCCACGTGGCGAGCTTTCAGAAGGTGGTCCCTCCGGTCCGGGCCTTTGGTACGGCCCAACGGGGAGCCGAATGGACACGCGTCCACACAACTCCCGAAGGGTGTGACAATGGGACGGGCGGCGTGTGATGACGGAGCAGGCGGTACACGTGGCAGCCGCGCAAATCGAGGAAAATACGCCTGGCAACCGCTGACACTGCACGACCCGTGGGAGACTCGCCTGGTGGTTGCGTCGATCGAGGAAACCGTCCCACCGAGTATGCTGTGGCAGGTGACGTTTGAATTTCCCTGGGGTATAAAAGTAGGAGGGGAGCGAACCGCCCCCCTCTTTATGCCATCTCGTGATCCAGCCCGTGCTTTCTTTACGCTCTTGAGCCCTTAGACTCTCCTTAGGCGATCAGAGCACCTTCCCTTCTCCACCGTCCAGATCATCTCCCACCCCGATGAAATGCCAAGAGCAGGAGGAAGCCGCCACGACAGGACTCCCGACGGCGTGCTACCGGAGTCCCGCCTGTCGAACGAGGAGGCGGCGGGGAAGATTCGGAAGTTGTTGGTCCCCGAGGGCCAGCAAGGGGCCCTGGTGGTGACGCCGACGAGCTTCCCGCCGGCGACCAACCGCCCGGGGCGCATCGTCCGCTTCACCTCTTTCGTGGCGGCCGGGCTGGTGCCACCGTTCTCAATGTTCTTCCTCCAAATCCTCGACACCTACGGGATCCAGTTGGTGCACCTCAGCCCCAACTCGGTTGTCATCCTAGCGGTCTTGGCCCACTTCTGCGAGATATTCGTGGGGGTGCCGCCGTCGGTGACGCTTTTCCGACACTTCTTCGCGCTGCCAGAGTTCGACGCCCAGGGGTTGGTCGACCGGCCGAGGCGCCAGAGTCCCGAGGCCACCGAGACCCCCGGGGTAGACGAGGTGGCCGGCGAGGAGGCCGCAAGCGGTCCGGCGCAGACTGGTGGCCCGGGCGCCACAAGCGGCGAGCCGCAGGCCAGCAGTAGGGCTGCTGCGGGCAGCAGCCGCAGCACCGGAGGAGGAAGCACCGCTGGCAGCGGGGCGGCGACAGCGTCGGAGGACCGGGGGAAGCGCCCCCGGCTCTTTATTCCTGTGCCGGAATCCCCACCGTCGCCGTTGCCAGGCGAGAGGGGAAGCCGGGACGGCCAGCCATCCAGCACGGGGCCATCGGCGGGGGCGGCATCTGCGGTTCTGGAACCGTACCTTGGTCTGCTTGCGCCCGATTCAGTGCCCGGAGACCAAGCGGCGGCCCCATAGAACCCCCGGTGGAAGAGAAGGAGGGAGGACTCCGGGCCAACGCCGTCGAGCCCGGAGTTCAGGATCCCAGCAGCAAGGTGGCAGTACCGAAGAGCCACAACCACGTAAGTTTCGTCCTCCATTCTTTCCTGGGCGTGCTTTGCCCGGACTAAATCCTGAGTTTTGATCCCTTTCTTTTCCTGCAGGCCGCCTATGGGCTCCGCTGAGGCCAACGCCAGCCCCCGAGCCGAGCGCGCCCGAGCTGAGTGCACCGGCGGAGCCAGGGCTGGCAAGCGCGGGGGCGGAGCCGGGGCCAGCGGATGCGGCGGCGGAGCCGGGGCCGACGAAAGCGGCGGCGGTGCCGGGGCCGGCGGACGCAGCGGCCGAGACAGAGACGCAGCCGCCGCCCGAGCGTTTGGCGCCGTCCGAGCCCGCCCCGAGCGCGCTGAGCGCAGGGCGGGTGACCGCGTGGCAGTTTTCGGGGACCCCGAGCCCCCCGGGGGAGGCTCACAGGGGACCGAGCGCCCAGCCGCCGCCCAGCCAACCCGCCAACCCTCTCCCGATCGTGCTTGGGAGCACCCGGCAGGTGATCGGGCGGCTGGAGGCGGCCGTAGCGGAGGAGATGGCGCAGCGAGAGGCGGAGCACGCTCCTCTGGCCACGGAGAGAGCGCAGCTTACCGTGGATTGGCGCGTCTTCAACTCCCGCCTTGACGCGGCGCGCGCCACCAACAAGGACGAGCAGCGTGCTATGGAGGAGGGTCGGAAGGCCTTGGAGGAGGCCCGCGCGGAGGTCGCGCGGGAGCGGAAGACTCTGGAAGACACTCGCGTGGAGGTTGCGCAGGAGCGGGAAGACGCCGCACGCCTGGCCGAGGCATCGCGGCAGCAAGCTGCCGAGGCCCTTGCCAGGGAGAGGCAGGAGTAGGAGCGGGAGGAGGTGGCGGTCAACCGTGAGAGCGCAGCAGAGGCCTTCCAGGCCGACCTAGCTCGCCAGAAAGGTGAGGTCGACTGGACCCGCGCCGAGCTCCAATACTGGGCGGAGGAACTCCAGCACGTTGAGGGGGAGCTCCAACGCCGGGAGGAGGACGCCGCGATCCGGGAGACCGACGCCGAGATGATGGCGGCAGACTTGGGTGCCTGGAAGGATCTGCTGGCCCACCGGGAGGCGGTGGCGGCCATTGCTGCTAGGGAGGAGCGGGCTGCCAAGTCCGAGGCGGAGCTGGCTGCCCGCGAGCAGGCCCTGTCCGTCCTGGCGGGGCAGGTGAAGCTGGCTGCGGGCCAGGCACCCGGCGCTGGCTCTGCCGGTGCGGCCGGGGGCCAGGGGCTCGAGGAGCGGCTGTGGACCGCGACGGAGGAGCTCGAGGCCACCTCGGTCGAACGGGCCAGCCTGCAACTGATGCTAGAGGACACCCTCCGGTGGATGCAGCAGTCCATGATGGCGGCCGGGCTCGGGCAAATCCTCGTGGAGGAGAAGGGGGCGGGCCCCGGCCGGTTCGCCCTAGGCTTCCGGAAGGTCTGCGAGCACCTCGAGGCACTGCCCTGGGCCGTCTAGGAACTCGCCGCCCGGGAGGGGCGTGGCTTGGCCTAAGCAGTGGCCGAACACGTCCTGGCTTGCTACCGGAGCAGGGACCCGAACTTACCGCTGGAGCCAGCTCAGAAAGGGGTGGTTAAAGCCGAGGAGGAGGCCGCCCGGGAGGCAGTTCAGAGCACCGCCGCTGCGGTGGCGGTCGGCTTCAAGTGGGAGGCACCGCCGCCCCCAGTCCCGAGGAGCGGCAATGAAAGCTCTGACTCCGACTAGGCTTTTTTGTAGTAGTCTTTTCTTCTTCTTTTCTTTTTGACTTGATGTAAATATGGGAGTGATCCCTCAGAAATGCTGTCCCTCTTTTGTGAATATAATGGAGGCATTTCTTTGGGATTGCAACTCCAGTATTCTTCTGAGTGCTTGATGTAGTTTCTGCTGTTTTCACTTGATGCCCCGAGGAGTACTCAGTCGGACCGACCCCAACCTTTCCTTCCCCGAGAACGAAATCGTCCCGACCATCCTTCTCGGTGCGTTCAGCCCCCGAGCCCTCGCGAGTCCGCAATGGCTAAGTCAAGAGACAAAGGCACGAACTTCCTTGTTCGGGAGATAGATTGATCCAGCACGGAGCACACCATGACCGGTGAACACTTTTCCACCTTGCGACTACTCAACCTGCAAACTGGAGACACGTGCGGGCAGGAATGCGATCAAGAGTCCCCACGGTTCGGTGGTGCCCGGGCTTAGGACGGACCGGACCGAGCACCGACAGCCCGTCCCTGGGGCCTAGGCTCCGGACTACTTGAGCGGCTCGAGTGATAGGATTACCCGAGGCGCTCAGGGACTCGGTAGTGCTCGGGGCCCTATAAGCGGACCGAACACCACGACCACCATGAAAGACTTCGATCGGACATTACCGCACATACGGTACACCTTTCTACGGACCGTTCTGTCGTTCTAGGAAAAAGTGGACACGCGGTAGGGTTTTGTGCGCGAGGAGACCATCTCACCGAGCAGATTAGAGTACGAGGGTCCCCGAGGACGACTCGGGAACAAGATATTATTGAATGTAAATTTGTCTGAATTTAACCACTCACCGGACAGCTGTCGGCCTTTCGGCCAACCGATCCAGGAGGGGCACGCGCTCCGAGCTTGGGGTGCCCGGGGACTTGGTTCCCACGGCCAGGGCGCATGAGGAGCCCAGGGTCAGGCGATCCCGACCACTCACGCTTGAGCGGTAGGACCACCCGAGGACCCTTAGGGCCGAGCAGCGACCTAGGCACTGAAGCCCTCGCGGTCGAGCTACTTTTGCTTTTGATTGTCGATCTGTGACTTGAGAAAAAATGGAGAAATTCTTTGCTTGGTGCGCTCTGTTAGTGCGGTACTCATTATAGACTACTCTCGTTTTCGACCCGAGACCTCTCGAATACCCAGACCGGTGGACAAGAGCAGGCAGAGGCATAACCCAGAGGTCCTATGGTTCGGTGGCGCCCGGGTATGACAGACTAGATCGAGCACCGACAGCCCGCCCCTAGGGCCTAGGCTCCGAACTACTCGAGTGGCTCGAGCGATAAGATTACCCGAGAACCCTAGGAGCTCGGTAGTGCCTGGGAGCCTGCCACGACACCGAACACCACAGCCTACCACATCAGACGTAAGTCAGCAGCAACTGCCCGCGCGTATACCGATCGGGATTCTTTTATCAGCGGGGAAAAAGAGAGAGCGAACTTTTCTCGCACAATCGAGCATCTCACCAGACAGATTAAACATATGAAATCCAGAAAAATGAAATTTACATATGATTGCAAATTGATACACATACTGTATTGACAATTTTTTTTTTACAAGGTTGGGTGACTTACCCAGTTAGTGGTAGCCCCCGGTCAACTTGGGCGAGGGGGAAGCCCCCGGCCTGGTTGACTTGAGCCGCAAGCATAGCCATCTACGGGTAGAACTTGCGCAGGTGCTCGATGTTCCACGGGTTGGGGAGCGGCTGCCCATCTTTTGCTGCCAACCGGAAAGAGCCTTCTCATGGGACACCAATCACGGTGAAGGGGCCTTCCCACATAGGGGACAGCTTATTCCTTCCTTCGCGCGACTTGACGCGTCGGAGAACTAGATCCCCCACCTCGAGAGACCGGGCCCGGACGTGGTGCTGATGGTAGCACCACAGGCTTTGCTGGTAGCGGGCTGCTCGGACGGTGGCACACTGCCGGCGCTCTTCCAAATAGTCAACGTCGTCGCGCCTCTGCTGCTCCTGCTCGCCTTCGGAGTAGGCATGCACCCAAGGGGAGCCTAGAGTGAGCTCAGAGGGGAGGACCACCTCAGCGCCGTACACGAGGAAGAAAGGAGTCTCCCCGGTAGCGCGGCTTGGCGTGGTCTAGTTGGCCCATAGCACGGCACGCAGCTCGTTGACCCAACCCTTCCCGTGCTTTGCGAGCACGTTGTAGGTCCGGGTTTTGAGCCCCTTCAGTATCTCCGCGTTGCCGCGCTCGACCTGCCCATTGCTCCGAGGATGAGCGACGGAGGCGAAGCAGAGCTTGATGCCGAGGTCTTCGCAGTAGTCCCCGAATAGGGCACTTGTGAACTGAGTGCCGTTGTCGGTGATGATCCGATTCGGGACACCGAATCGACTGGTGATGCCATAGATGAACTGGAGTGCCGTGTTCTTAGTCACCTTGATGACTGGGACCGCCTCCGGCCACTTGGTAAACTTATCGATGGCGACGTAGAGGTACTCATAGCCCCCGATTGCCGGGGGGAATGGACCCAGAATGTCCAGCCCCCAGACCGCAAAAGGCCATGACAGGGGGATGGTGTGAAGAGCCTAAGCTGGCTGGTGAATCTGCTTTGCGTGGAACTGGCATGCTCTGCAGCGCCGAACCAGCTCGAAAGCATCCTGGAGAGCTGTAGGCCAGTAGAAACCTTGCCGGAAGGCCTTCCCGACCAGCGTGCGAAATGATGCATGGCCACCGCACTCGCCCTCGTGGATCTCAGCGAGAAGCCCGCCGCCTTCTGCCCGGGTGATGCATTTCAGGAGAATACCGCCTGCGCTACGCTGGTAGAGATCCCCATCTACTATGGCATAGCGTTTGGACTGCCGAGCAACTCTTTCGGCAGACGCCTCATCCCCGGGGAGGAACTTTTCCTTCAAGTACCCTCGGATGTCGTCCATCCACGAGGTATCTTGAGAACAATCATTAAGCGCAGCGCACTCACCGGACGGCGGCACCCTGACGGGGCTTCCCACTGAGGGTGCCGCCGGGGTCCCCTGAATTGAGTTCGAGGTTTCCCCTTCGCCCTGTTCGGCAGGCAGGACAGAAGGTCGTGTGAGTCTTTCTTCAAAGACTCCGGTAGGGACGCACGCACGGGAGGAGGCCAGGTAGGAGAGGTCGTTGGCCAGAGCGTTGTCGCGGCGCGGGATGTACCGCAGCTCCAAGCCGTCGAAGCGCTTCTCGAGCTTCCTGACTGCCGCCACGTACGCCGCCATTTGAGGATTCGTGCACTGGTACTCTTTAGATACCTGGTTGACCACCAGCTGGGAGTCTCCCTTGACCAGGAAGCGACGAATCCCGAGGCCCACCGCGGCTCGGAGGCCAGCGATGAGGCCCTCATATTCCGCCATGTTATTGGATGCGCGGAACTGTAGCTACATGACGTACCGGAGTTTTTCACCCGTTGGGGAGGTGAGAACCACTCCGGCCCCTGCGCCTTTCAGCGAGAGGGAACCGTCGAAATGCATGATCCAGTACCCGGGCGCATCGTGCCCGAGATATGTAGAGATCTCTTCTGGGACGACCTCAGGGACGTGCGTCCACTCCGCCACGAAGTCAGAGAGTGCCTGGCTTTTGATCGCCTGGCGACTGACGAAATGTAGGTCGAACTCCGCCAGTTCCACTGCCCACTTGACTACATGCCCAGTGCCTTCTCGGTTCCGGAGGATGGGTCCCAGTGGGTACGTGGTAACCACCGAGACCTTGTGCGCTTGGAAGTAGTGGTGCAGCTTCCGGGAAGTGATGAGCACGGCGTAGAGCAGCTTCTGAGCCTGGGGGTACCTTGTTTTTGCCTCCCGGAGGACTTCACTGACGAAGTACACCGGTCGCTGTACCCGGCGGGCCTGGGTTGCGGCCTCACCCGAGGGCCTGCTACAGCCCTCAGGCTTAGCGACGTGGTCGGGGCTGACCGGGTGCTCGAGCTCTACCCCCGGGTCGGGAAGAGCCAAGTGCTCGGGCTCGACTCCTTGCTCGGGAGGAGCCAAGTGCCCGGGCTCGACCCCCTGCTCGGGGGGAGCCGCGAGGACGGGGGAGTGCCCGGGGGCGGCCGGGAGCTGGGACCCAGCACCTGACCCCGTGCACTCATCGTGCTCCACCACCAGCACCATGCTTACGACCTGAGGGGTGGCCGATACGTAGAGTAGCAGTGGCACATTTTCGGACGGGGCCACCAGCACGGGTGGTGAGGTGAGATACTTCTTCAGATCACGGAAGGCCTGCTCGGCCTCCGGCGTCCAGTCGAAACGACCAGTCTTCTTCAGAAGCTTGAAGAGGGGGAGCCCCCACTCCCCAAGTTTGGAGATGAAGCGCCCGAGAGCCTCCATGCAGCCGGCGAGACGCTGAACCTCCTTGAGTCGAGCCGGGGGTCGCATCTGCTCGATGACCCGGATCTTCTCTAGATTGGCCTCGATCCCTCGGCTGGAAACCAAGAAACCGAGGAGGTTGCCCGCAGGTACCCCAAAGACACACTTCTCGGGGTTGAGCTTCGGGCGGGTAGTGCGGAGACTGTTGAAAGTCTCGGCAAGGTCTTCGAGCAGGGTGGCGCGATCTCGGGACTTGACCACAAGATCATCGATGTAGGCCTCGACGTTGCGGCCAACCTGCGAATCAAGAGTGATGCGGATAGCATGCTGGAAAGAAGACCTAGCGTTGCCTAAACCAAAAGGCATCGACGTATAGCAATAAGTCCCCCACCGGAGTGGTGAAAGTAGTTTTTTCTTCATCCTCTACGGTCATGCGAATCTGGTGATAACCAGAGTTTGCATCTAAAAAACACAAAAGATCACATCCTGCGGTTGCATCTACGATTTGATCTATGCGGGGCAAAGGAAAGGGATCTTTGGGGCAAGCCTTGTTTAGATCGGTGTAGTCCACGCACATGCGGAGCTTGCCGTTGGCCTTCGGGACGATAACTGGGTTCGCTAGCCACTCGGGGTGGAGGACTTCTCGGATAAATCCGGAGTCCAGGAGCTTGCTGACCTGCTCCCGGATGAACTCCTGGCGCTCAGGCGCCTGCCGCCGGACCTTCTGCTTCATCGGGCGTGCGTCCGGACTCACAGCCAAGTGGTGCTCGATCACCTCCCTAGGGATCCCGGGCATGTCGGACGGCTGCCATGCAAACATGTCGGCGTTAGCCTAGAGGAAGGTGACGAGCGCGCTTTCCTATTTTCCGTCCAAGTCACCGCCGATTCGGATGACCTGGGAGGCGTCTTCGCCCACCACGACCTCCTTCGTAGGAACGGAGGCGTCAGCGGCGAGTCGGGGTTTGGTGAAGAGGGTCCCGGGGCCCCTGGACAGCCTTCGACCTTGGCCTGAGCTGAGACCAAGGCCAAGTATGACTGCTCGACGCAGGAGACGGCACCGCCAGCGTCGGCGGTCACGGAGATGGGGCCTGCTGGGCCCGGCATCTTGACCGTGAGGTACGTATAGTGCGTAGCCATCATGAACTTAGCGAGCGCCGGACGCCCGAGGATGGCATTGTAGGGGAGGGGGAGCTCCACGACGTCGAAGACGACGCCCTCCGTGCGGAAGTTATCCCGACTCCCGAAAGTCACGGGCAGCTCGACCTGCCCAAGGGGCAGGGAGTGCCCGGGTGTCACCCCGCAGAACGTAAGCGACGGCTTTAGGCGCCTGGAGGGCACCTGGAGCTTCTCGAAGGTCTCCTTGGAGAGGAGGTTGAGGCCTGCGCCCCCGTCGATCAGCACCCTGCCGACCCTTACATTGCAGATGGTGGGGGACACTACCAAAGGTAGTCACCCCATGCCTGCAGTACTGGCGGGGTGATCGGCTATACTGAACATGATCGGGGCATCCGACCATCTCAGGGGCCTTGTGGCCTCTTCGCTCGGGGTTGCTGAGCATACCTCGCGCCGCATGATCTTGACGCCGCACCGTGAGGAAGGCGTATAGGTGCCTCCGTCGATGAAGGCGACGGTGTGCTCGGGCTCCTGAAAGCCGAGCTCTGTGTTGTTGGGGCGGCTTCAGCATTGCCTCCCCCGCGGGACTCGTCGCGCTCCCTTTGGCGCTGCTCGATGAGGCCCTTGACCATACGGCACTCCGTGAGGTCATGCCATCTGGTCTGGTGGATTGGGCACCATTTGCCTAGCTTGAGCCCCGCAGGAGCGGGGACCCTTGCTGGAGCGGGAGCCCGGGCAGGGGCCAGAGCCCTGGCGGGAGTCGGAGCCCTCGGAGGGGCCCGGGCCGGGGCTCTCGCGAGCGCAGGCCGTTTGTCGGCGGCCACCCGGCGTTCTTGCTGGCGGTCGGGCTCTTGGGCCGGCCTATGGGCGGGGCCCTGGGCCGGCTCGACGGGGATGGCCTCATGCCTGCTTCTCTTTTTCTTTTCCCGCCTGTCGGAACGGGAAGAACTTGGTTGATCGGCGGCGGGGTGCTCGGGGCGCGGAGCGTGCCAAGCCCGAGTCTCCGCCGCCTTGGCGCACTTGTCGGCCAGCGCAAAAAGTTTTGTAGTGGTCTCGACCTCATGCGTACCTAGCTTCTCGAGCATCCGCTCGTCGCAGACGCCCTGCCGGAAAGCAACGATGACAGCGTGGGGGGTTATTCACAGAATAGTGTTGCGGACCTGGCTGAAGCGCTGAATAAAGCATCGCAGCGTCTCCCCCTCCTGCTGCTTGACGGCGTGGAGGTCGCACTCCAGGCCGGGGCGCGTGAACGTGCCCTGAAAATTAGCCACGAACTGGTGGCAAAGATCATCCCAGGAGCTAATAGACCCTAGGGGTAAGTTCATGAGCCAAGAACGGGCAGAGCCCCTCAAGGCAACATGAAAGTAGTTAGCCATCACCTTTTCGCTGCCACCAGCCGCTTGGATGGTAGTAGTGTATATCTGGAGGAACTCAACGGGGTCGATGGACCCGTCGTACTTCTCCGACAGCTCGGGGCGGAACTTGGAGGGCCATTTGACCCGGCGGAGCTCACTAGTGAAGGCACGGCAGCCGGTGCGGTACCCTGTGGCGTGGGTGGCGTTCTTGGGCGGTGAACGCCAGCGAGCCGGGGAGCCCTGGCGATCATAGGCCGGCAAAGAGGAAGCCTGGTCCTCAGCTTCGACCTCTTGCCGGGTCTCCCGCTGGCGCTCGAGAGTGACACGCGCGTCTTTGAGGCCCCTCCGCTCATTGAGACGCAAGCGGAGGTCCTAG
Organism: Phragmites australis; assembly: GCF_958298935.1. NCBI lineage: Eukaryota > Viridiplantae > Streptophyta > Magnoliopsida > Poales > Poaceae > Phragmites > Phragmites australis. The sequence goes on from NC_084931.1 coordinate 18,014,030, forward strand.
GCTCCGGACGCGGCCAAGGGGGCGGCGCTCCGCCTGGAGACCCCCCGGCCAGTGCGAACGTTACCCGACGATGGGCCGGTTCTGGCGGCGCCACGCTGGGTGGTGGCGCAGGAGCTCTCGGCCAACACCTGGCGGCGAGTGGTGCCGACCAGGGCTGCAACCTCTTGGAGCCAGCGGCCCTCCGGGGTTTCCCTGGTCGCCTGGACTGGCGGATGCCTGAGGAGAGCGTGCACTGCAAGCAGCGCGCTCCCGAGGCTGGCCTCGCCGAAGGCGAGCCTACGCCGGAGAGGCGCCCGGCGCTGTCCAGATGCGGACCTGGCAGCCGGAGTTTCGACCACCAGCTGGGGGTCAGATGGTGCACCGGCGATGGCGGCGGCGGCCCTGCTGGGCCCAGCGCCCTGGTCCCCTTGGGAGGGGAACGCCGCGCGTGCAGATCGCGGCTGCTGCTGGGACGCAGTAGCGGCTAGAGCCTCCTATGCGAGGGGTTGCATTTCCCCGCTGGAACTGGAGCCGAAACGCAGGAGGCGATGATCGCCGGCCATTTTTTCTGTGGAAGAAAATAAACAAACAGATTCAGGGATACTTCCCCCCTACCTGGCGCGCCAGCTGTTGGAGGATTAACTCCAGTCATAGGGATCCCGAGAGACCCCTTTTTAGAGATTCGGCCGGAGGGATGATCCTGAATACGTTCGTCGGAGAAATAAATGGGAATGAATGCAACGGCCGATGGTGGGGGTATTGACCTAGTACAAAAAGAAGTAAATGCACCGGAATTTAGACAGGTTCGGGCCGCACGGGGGCGTAATACCCTACTCCTGTATGGATACTATAACTGTCCTGAGGAAGTCCCTCAAGGATGTTGCTGGTTACAAGAATCTTGATCTATCTAAGAGCCTGGGGCTCCTTGTTCTTCAGCTTGGGACTGGGCTCAGCCGCGTTTCTCTTGCGCTGTGTTCTTGTCTATTCGTTGCCTTTCAACCGTCGTCTTCAGCTATGCTCTCTCTTGTGCTATATTCTCTCTTCAACTATGCATACCGTTCTCTCTCTCTTGTGCCGCCGGCTGCTTTAAGTACCCGCTGGCCGCAACATGCCCCAAACGGAAGGGGGGCACGAGTTCCGAGACACCATAAATGGAAAGGGCATCATCATTTCCTCTGGGCGAGGTGACCGAGGGTGGAAAATGCGTCGCACGCCCGGTCATCCGTCACAATAAATGCCCTGGCAACGGGTGCCGTGGAGATGGCCCACCGGGCAGCCGTAGAGCAGCCCGGCGTGCCCGCCCTGTCTTGTTCCCCTTCTATAGTAGCGCGGCAGACGGAATGCCTTGGTCCTTAGGACGTTATCCTCAGCAGGCCGGATGGCACGGGACGGGACCCGTGCAATTAATAACCCCACGCCTCTCTGCCAGAACGTGGCAGGAACTGACGCTGAGCGCGGTGGGAGTAGTTGGAGGTGACAGGCCACGCACGCTCATTAAATGCGGCATCGGGCCTTTGACTGGTTGACACCTCATCAGTGGGCCCCTCGGGGGCCTTTCTAGGTCGTCGGGGTACCGAGTGCTCGGGGGTACTGTTCACCTGCCCGAGCACTCTCTCTCGATAATGCCTTTCCTTGTCCTCGGGGAACCGAGTGCTCGGGGGTACTGTTCACCTCCCTCGAGCACTCTCTCCCGGGCACACTTGTACGGATCCTCGGGGAACCGAGTGCTCGGGGGTTGCCGCACGCAGCCCCGAGCAGTCTCTTCCGGAACTTAGCTCTCCTGGTCGGCGAGGGACTAAGGTGCTCGGGGGTGACCGTACACTTCCCTGAGTACTTTCTTCCTGGTACTTGGATTACGTGGATCATCGGGAAACTGGGGTACTCGGGGGCCACCGACTGTGGCCTCGAGCGCCTTCTCCCGGGACTCGCTCTTTCTCACCTCGCGGGAGAGACTCCGCGGGATGGCGCCATGTGGCGGATGGCTGACCTAGCCTCGGGATTCAGGGACCCCCGGTTCCTGATACACCGACAACAACCATGCATACTATGTGGCCCCACCAGCTTCGCAGCCAGGCAGAACATTAACTCTTCGGACAACACCGACCTAATAGCTTGGGTTGGCATGGAGCTCTAGGCCGATGCCGAGGTCTTCTAGCAATAGCACGGTGAGGACCTCGCTGCACCCTAGGGGGTTACGCTCGAGTCCACAACCAGGCAGGATGCCCTCAAATGGTTCTAGGCGCTCGAGCCCAGGGGCACCCATGCCTGGGCCCAGCCCCAAGGCAACTCCTATGATGATGCCCAAAGCACCTTTGTCAAGCCAACATCTTCAGAGAGTCAGGTCGCCCGACAGCCTCCTCAGCCCCCTCTAACGGAACGAGGCTCCGAGGAGGCTCAAGATCCTGGGGTGCACAAACCCCACCTACGCTATCGACACAGTGGTCGCAACATTGACCGCGTGCAAGGGGCTCTGAATCTGCCACGGTCTCGAAGGCATAGCCTGGACCTCTCTGACTCTGGGGGCTTGGTCGCCAGGCAGCCGCATCAGCCTCCCCTAGTGGAAAAGGGACATGGGATACCACGGGCTCCGGTATGCACATCCGCCGCTAGTGCCCACGGGGCCAACCGTAGGCTCTAGCACCACCATAGGGGTACCAGTGCATTTTGCACGGGGCCAGACGTAGCCACAACATAGATTGTTGCTGAACCCTCACAACTTTCGGGGAGGGATATCTCGGAAGATAGACATGACACTTGATGGGGGGGAAAAGCAGGTAACGGGCGACCCAGTGGTCGTGAAACAAGAGTAGGCAACAAGTTAGGTCTTCGGGCCTCCTTGAGTCCCCCTTGGCCAGCTATGCCACTATCAGCTCCACCGTTGATATAATACCCCAGCGATGAGAACTGAGTCACACCAACGGCCTGGCCTCAGTGGAGCCTGACGGGTCTCCCACATGGGGGGCCCCACCCTCGGTGATCCTTCCCATGTTAGGGTCAGCGAGGGTAGAATCGGTCATGGTAAAAGGATGATGGGCCCTAGCAGGAGGGTCTGGGGTGCTCTAGAGGTCTGCATGCCCAAATCTTCTGGGGGCTGACCCAGGCCTTCGGAGCCTAATGGGTTCTGGAGGCTTCATAGGCCGGAAGGATCAGCCCTTCCCCCACTAGAGCTATGAGGGCCTTCGGGCCTTTGAATCCACCAATGAGGCCTCATTTCAGCAAAGGTACGCCTATAACCCCCTAGTAATAGCTTGCCTAGCTGACTAATCTTTCATACAGTAAGATTAGCACACATAGAAGGTACAAAGCCTAGTTATTGAAAGCCCTTACAACCGATAACTACCAGGTGAAACCCATAGACAGTAAAACCTAAGTTATGTCAAAGTTCAATAGTAGTGTACTAAACTTTGGTTGAATTGTGTCCTTGCTCCCAAATGCCATGTAGCACATAGCCAACAAGGCCCTCTGACAAGTCGAAGGCATAAGCCTCGATGTCAGAGGTACATAAACTTAACTTAAAGATATATCTCTAATCAACATTACACAACAAGACTTAAGTTATATCTTAGTTTAGCATGTGCCAGGAATAGCCGTCCGACCTAGCTATAACTTATGTTGTAACTAGCTTTTCACTAACAACAGCAGACTGTCAAATTTAAGCTACATCCTTACTCAAATAGTACACAACATTGGAGATGCCCATGTACCCTATATATATTAGACTTAGCGGCAACCTCTCTACTGCTCCCTTGCACGCCTACCTACTCCACTGCCTCCTTGATGCCACTATCTTGTCCCCGACGCTACCATCCCCAGAGCCCTTTGTCCCAATCCTCATCCCCAGAACCCCTCCATCCCAGGAGCCCCGCCATCCGTGACGTTGCCATCCCTGGAACCTTGCCGTCCAAGACGCCGCTGTCCCCAGAGCCCTTCGTCCAGGTCCCCATCCATGGAAGCCCACCGTCCCCAATGCCTCCATCCCCAGAGCCCCACCGTCCACGATGCCACCATCCTCGGAACCCCGATGTCGCCATCCCCGAAGCCCCATTGTTCGCGATGCCGCCATCCTCAAAACCCCAATGCCGTCGTCCCCGGGGCCCCGCCGTCTCCCCAATGCCGCAGATCCATCAAGAAGGTCGTCTCCTCTGTCCTCTGTCCGCAGGTCATCGCCCTCCTCCTAGCCCAAAATTTTTAAGGTCTTGGTTGATGAGATTTTTCAACGGGAGGGCCGAAGGAGGATAATCTTGCAATTGCTTTAGTGTTGCTTATTTATGATGGGTTGTTTGAGTGATAGAACATATTATTCTCTAGTTAGAAGCTGGAATTGGCAATGAACTGGTTTGTTTAGAGTTAGTAGCAGCTGCGTTGTTAATGTTGGTGATAATGGGAAGTGAAGTTGTTCTTTGTGCTAGGTTGTTCTGCTCAGTAGCATGTAGATTCACCTCTTAACTTGCTTATTGGAACATGCAATCATCATGTATGCTCTATGTGTTAGTGCGGTTTGATGCGTGCTTTTCTGCTGTTGGCTGATGAAAGTTTGCAAAACTTGCTCATTGTGTTTAGCTGTTACCTGTTGTCAGCTCAATGGTTTTGTAAAACACAGCATTGTATCCTATTATCTCTTTACCATACATTTGGGGTTGTATTATGTACCAAACTATACCAAATGAAATCCCTTCCATTTGTACTTCCTCTAGCACTGTAGGTGTTCAAAGTAACTGTTGGCCATTTTACTTTCTGTGCAAAATAAGAGAGTGCACTCATTTTATTTTCTCCTGTGAATCTCAACAGAAGGGTGTTTCTTTGAGTAAACATTGAAGCACTTATATGCCTTTCAACTATCTTGATAATACTAGTGTTACTGGTATCCTTTCGTAAGTAGTCATTTCTCTCCTTTGCCTTGAAGGAAGAATTATTCTTCTATGTCTTTTGTAATCTACTGAAGTTTGCATGATCTTTTGTAATCTGCTGAAGTGTGCATATTTAAGTACTTTTATGCCTTTCAACTTTCATGATAACGCATATGTAAATTAGTAATGGAATATGGTTCCATTCATGAGTTACTACTTAATGTTTACTCAAGGTTCAAGTTTGAGCAAAATATTAGTACCAAATTTCAAGATTAAGGGAGATATTTAAAGCTCACTACTACAGAACACCACATATATAGCGTCTCATAAGTGCCAGTTCAACAGTAATCGGTATCGAAGACGTATCAGTGCTGGTTATTAAACTCACACGCGCGAACAACAACTGAAAAGAAAAAACCAGCACTGATAGTGGCTGGAACCAGCACTGATAGTGACTATATCACTACCGATTCTAGCTACGAACCAGTACTAATAATCAGTATCAGTATCGGTTCTAGCTATGAACCAGCACTAAAGATTACTACTCTTACATCTCATCTTAAAAAATTCATAACTTTTTCACACAAAGTCGGATTGGGGAAAACTTTTATATAAAAATTATAGCTCTATATGAGATCTACAACTTTGTAATTAAAAACTTTTTAATTTTGGGTCATTTAAATGCCCAAATAATTATAATAAAATTGCAGCAGTGGTCGATGACAACTCATATTAAAAAATTCATAACTTTTTCAGACGAAGTTGGATGGGGAAAACTTTATATGAAAAATATAGAACTCGACGAAATGTACAACTTTGTAGTTGACAACTGTTTCATTTGAGGTCATTTAGATTTTCAAATAGTCATTCAAACATTCGGTTAGAAGATGTCAAATGGATTTATCGTGCTACTATTCTCACGAACGGACAAGAGCTAAGATGTTTAGAGGGGTCACGCATGCGCCAGGTTATAAGGTCTTCAGTTTGAGTCTTGGTTGCCACATGCGAGTGAATATCGCGTGACTTGCGAATGTTGGGCGCGTTCGAGTGGGCATCCTCTGGTCGGTGCCTTGATCGCGAAAAAAAAATTAAGCTTTTTTTACAAAAAAAAGTTAAATCGAGACTGAGACTATCGGTGCCGGTTGGAGCCACCAACCGACACTGATAGTGATTTTTAGTATCGGTTCTATATTCGAGACTGATAGTCAGTGACTATCAGTACTGAGTAATCAGTGCGGTTCAAAACCCACCAGATAAGGATTTTTCAATAGTGGCTGTACTAATTATCATAAAATTAAGTTGATAAGTCATACAATAAAATTATTGGAGAGAGTAGAATGATCAAAGCGTACAAGGCGTGTGCTCGATCATGTGTATATTCATATTAATTGTAATGCATGACCAAACCTAAACGGTAGAGTGCATGCAACACGAGATACAAGCACAACATAACATACGGTGTCCACAAATAGCCAGCTCGGTTCATTTCGGCTCGTTCCTTTTGCAAGCTGAGGCGAAACAATTTTGACATCTAAAAAAAAAAAGCATGAAACAATGCGTCGTTTTATCTGTGGTGCAGGGCAGTGTCAGTTATTTTACTCATTGGTTCCAATCAACCATTTACCAATGGTTGGTTCCATCCAGTTCATGCATGCATGCATGACAGATCTAGGTAGCTGTAAAAATTAGAGTCCAGCTATACATAGAAGCTCTTCTAGAGTCTGGGATGACACACGCGCACCGCAAAGTCTAGATTCATTGCCATGAAATATATTAACTGTACCACCAAAGTCTAGATTCATATCCATGAAATATATTAACTGTACCACCAAGACACCATTGAAATATTCAACTCATAAATTTATGGACTTAATAAGTGTCTTATATGTATAATTTATAGTATATATTCTTGTATCATTAAATTGGCTATCTTAACTTCTTCTGTATATAGAATGAAGATATATACATGCAGTCAAAAGGATATTGCTGAAATAGGATTTCTCGACCCAATGAAAATAAACTAGATGATGGTCACCACCTAGCCACAGAGAACCGAGGACTATGCACTTGATTTATTCAAACGTACCAATTAAAGAGATACATACTTTTACTTTATAACTTTGGGTATGTGTTTCCTTCTATGTTTGTACTACTCTTTTTTAGCATCACAACGTTAGCACTTAGGACTAATTACCTACAGTGACATATACGCAAATTTTATCATACCCTCTTTGTCATCCAGACTAACTATAACGGTATCGTTGTCCTCAATGGTGAAAGAAATTCAGTAGCCGAATACCAACCCATCATAAACTTGCTGCAAAGGTGAACTAATTATTTCATTAACCCTTTAGTAAACTTCAAATTGATTGAATCTAAGTCTAGCTACAGTCAATAATCACACACGTATAGGGTGTACGTGCGCTATGTCAAGAGGAAAGTATGTCACTTTCCGTTCGAGAAGGAATGGAAAATTGTAATAGACTTTCCATGTAGGCTCAACAATTTATGTGGCTATTATGTATGTGACTTTGTGCAGGGATGGACTAAAAATAACTATAGTACCATTAGCAAAACTGAGGTAAGTGGTATACATAACCTGCTTGGCCTGGTATGTGTTTTTTGGCAGCATATTTTCCTTTAGAAGTAATTTCTTCAAGAACAGTAACAACTCTATGAAGATTGTATCAGACCACCTGTTACTTGCCTTCAATTCCAGTAGTGAAAGCATGGTATGTAACTTTATATGCTCCTTCTCGTAGCCTGGGAACAACGCTATTTTAAAGTCCTCTACCACTTTTGAAACTCTCTTTCAATGGTGAAGTTCCCCTCCCCATTGCGCAACATCTACTCTAGATCATCGACGTCGGCGTCGGCCAACATCTCCTCCATCCAGATCAACATCGACCAACATATCTCTGGCAGACGGCATATCGATGTATTCGTCGACCATCATATCGGTGCACATGTCTTCATCTTCTCTTCCAATGTATTACCCTTCCTGTACGATCTCAGCTTCACCGTACTCAGTTCAACGGGTATAGCCAGGCATAAAGCCCCTTGGCATCAAGTGGGAATATATCTACTGGGTAGTGGAGAACTGCTTCTAGTTCTCGCAATCGATGCATAGACAGCACATGTATTGAGACTATGTATTTGACTTGTGCACCGCAACTGTTACGAGGAAATCCTCCACACCATTCTTATACTCTATGCTCACACGGCTCGCATCGTACATCCACCTTCTGTCCATCTACAATTATATCATTATTGTAAATCTAAATTCAAAATATCTAGAAGATTTTGCAATCACCAACAAATAAATTACCTTGCCATCTCCTACCGGCAATTAGTTTGGGTGGAGGAGCCGTCTTTGTATGCTTTCACATCTGCTTCTGATGAGTACTTGTTGGTGTCATCCTTATCACTACCGGTTCATAAGTCACGATGGTTGATTCTTCCCGCATAGCTAATGAACCGACAGTGATAGGTCGACATATAAGCCCAGTTATGTAGTAGTAATATCTCATAAATAGGAAAGTTTATCTTCAAAAATGATAAGGAGCAAAGGAACCCTGTGGAGGACAAGTCCATTGAAGTCAGCCAAGCCTGTAGGAGCTCTAAAGCCCCAAGACTTCTATAGTTTAGATCTGTATTAACAACTCTCCTCAACTACCCAAAGGGTGCCCTCCGATTAGGTTTAGATCCATCTAGGCTAACCATGAACCTGTATAAAACTTTGTGTGTGTGTGTGTGTTATTCTTCTATTGGAAGCATCCACTACTCTTTCTATAAGTTTGTGAGATCGATAGTTCATCAGTCATCGATAAGAGTATTTTTGCACATGTGGGCAATGATAGTTGGATTATTACTATCGATTATTGGCTTAAACCACTGCTGATTCATAGGCCGGCTATGATAATTTATGGTTATCACTGACACTAATTCACTATTGATTCTAAAACCGGCAGTGATGATAGTTTTGGACCAATGATGATAGCATGTTCTGTGGTAGTATAAAAACTTTCGTTCAAGGCCTTCATGGCTATGAAGTTTTTTTCTCTTTTTATTTTTATTTTTGCATACAAACATGCATGGGTGGATGCAGGAAAGAATACAGATTGTTTGTCAGTAACTATGCATGTACATGTATCTATGAATAGCTTGATATATTATCTCTGGTCAAGCTTCCATCGTCCTGTCATCACCAGATGAAGAAGACTAAATTGCACACGAAGCATCCTGGGAATACTTGGAGTACATCCAGGACGTTGACTGGGAATACAGATAAGGTGTCCGAATCCAACAGAAATTTTGTTGGTAAGCCTCGACTGTAAACTTGGTCCATGAATTAGAACATGCTTCATAAGCTCTCCACTTAATCTATGGTTTTAAGCACGGTGTGTTCCTCTTCTTCAACAAATAAAAGATAAGAAGAAAATGTTTATGTCATTTATGAATGACCACAGGATTGCTTGCTCTATCCTTTGGTTTTGTGTCTTGTAGACGGAAAGGTTCGGCTAAGTATGATGTTAGGTTGCAATTTTATATGAGTACCTGGTTTCACAGGGCCATTCACTGTCTCTAAAACACCGATACTTCTAAATACCCATATATCTATATCGGATACCGTATTCGATACCGATACATATCGGATACTCAGCGGATACGTATCTATCAAGTATCCAAATAAAAATAAATATTAAATTTAGATACTCCTAGGATACATTATTTAGGATACGGCATAGTTGCATCTCCCAGGCGTATAACCTAATAATATTGCATCTCCTAAACGCATCTCTCACTCCCAGTTGCATCTTCCACCACTCCCTCTTGCCTGTCGCCACCACGCCCGCAGCAGCGGCGGCGACGCCCTCCACCAGCTTCCAGCGGTGAGTTCCTCTCCTCCCTAGCTCCCCCTATTCCTCCTCCTTTCTTCCCATCCCTATTCTTTTGAATTTTTACCATTAGTGACCAAGTGACCATGTGCGAGTGGCGGCTGCAGGCAGCACTATGGGGGCAGTGGCTGCAAGATGAAGTTTGGGGCTATGGTTGTCGTCGAAACAACCTCCCTCGTCGGCTTGCCCAACCCTAATGGCATGAGGACGATGGTGAAGCCTGGACCGCCACCGAGTGCCAATCTATTAGATATTATTTAGTGGTCACGCCTAGCCGGATACAAGTTGGACACTTAGAGTAGAACATGAGCGTAACTTATTACTGTTTTTTTAAAATATAAAATGTATCTGCATATTAGGTTTCCTGAGAAAAATGATATATCCTTGTATCCATATCGGTCTGATACCGATAGACATATATGTATCAGTGATGCTTAGTTCACTGTGAATTTATTTTGAACGTGTACCGATGACATATTCTGTCATCACCATTGTTATTCTCTCTTATCCCAAATATAAGTTCATTTAGGTTTGTTCTAAGTTAAAATTTTAATATTTTAATTATTAATAGCTAAAAAGTCATATAGATTGACAACCTAAGATTGATATTACTATATTCATCATAAAAATAATATATAACTCGTTCTATTTAACATAATATAGTTTTATAGATATTAATAGTCAAAGCCTCATATTAGAGACCATGTTAATATCCTAATAAACTTGTATTTGGGATCTCATGGAGTATATAGCAATGGGGAAGTGATGGCTGAAACCCCTTATCCTTCTGTTTTCTCATGCATTGGTCTAGCTTGTGTAGTATTATTGAACTTAGCGGGGTCAGTTTTGGTAATAGGCAACAAATGCTGTATGACTAGCATGAACATTCAATGGGTTATTTTGTTCCTTGTGCATCTTGTTTGCACCTATCAACTCTAATTCGAGATTTCTCTTCCTTCAGAGGATGCTTTGAAGAATAAAGCCAAATATCAGAAGGATACCGATGCTCACCTTGGAAAAAGTTGAAGAATTGAATGATACACACAATGACATGGAGGACGATTTTGATTACGCCCTGACCCATCCGCGTTCTCCTTCCCCGATGTGCTTTTATGGGTGGCACTGGATGTTTCGAATGACAAACACTAACCATCGTAATGCTTCGTAGCTCTATCTTCTCTCTTTACTCTATTTCTGAAGTATTTTAATACCCTTATGCTCAGTAAAGCGCTTGCTCGATCAACTACCGAATTATATCTTCAACCGAACACGGGGGCATGCCCAGGAGATTACTCTGGTCTGTTAATTTGATCTAGTTTGGAAGTTTTTGAATTATCAAATAGTTATATATTTTCATTTCTACTTGCATTAATTGTTATTGTTCTCATTTGTCGTCTCGTCAAAACTCGGATTTAAACCTCCAGCTCTGAAAACATATTAAGTTACATGCATTTATCACTTCACTTAAAACTCTAAGTTGATGAGAAAATATAAGCAATTTACTTAGGGTGTGTTTATTTTCTCAGATGAAGTTTTATAGAGCTTTATCGTATAGTCTGCCTGAGCAGAAATAGACTAAACAGAGTCATATTATTAAAAAATAAGAGTATTTAGTTGGTTGTATCTGACTGAACAAGCTGAGTTGAGTTTTTGTTTAGTTGATTGAATATGAGACCGTGTGAGCGGATGCAAGAGTTGATATTGTGGTTGATTACTCGTATGAAGATGATTTTATGATACTAACAATAAGTCCGTTTACATGAGCGAATGCAGTTTGATATTATAATTAGTTGCTCACACTACTAGTGAGTCATCATGTATGAACGAATGCAATAGGCTGTATCTGCCAGGTCACACTACGGAGTAAAGTTCGAATCGAGCTTCACTTCCGAACTAGACTAAAGACGTATATTTACATCTGTCAAAGACTAAAACAGTAAACTTAGATAATAAAACATATTTTTTCTTAAAATTATACACATTCACTATATCAGCTCTTATACTTAAACACACCCTTATACTTCAACAGAATAGTCTCAAAGTTAAAAGCAACGGTAGTGATGCTTCCGACAAGGATGACGAGCTGATCGACGGGTGCATTGAATTCAGTGAGTCTCCATTGGCCAGAGACATCCAGCTGCAAAAGATGCGGCTGTTCGGCCCACTTGGTCCTCTCGACGTCCGTTTCGCCCTCAAGTTCGCAGTGGAGGCGACCGTCAGGAGGGTTTATTGGCGGAGCTAGGATTTTTACCATAGGTTGACAATTCGATTTTTATAAGACTACAAAATCAATATATAAATAAAAAATTGTAAAAACATAATAAAATTGTATTAGAAAAGATCATAATATCGTAAATTTAACAAATAAGTTTAAATTTTATGAAAATAAAAAATTATAATATAAATTATTCAAATATGAAGTAAGATCTTACGTAAATAGGAGATTACAATAATACTCTAAATTTTTTACTTTGCGTTTTCTCATAGTCATAAAAATCTCAATTATATCATTCTCACTTACTTTAAAGAAAATATTCAACTCAATAAATATGATTAAGTCATATAATAGTTCAAAGTTTGGCACAAATCACACAAGCTAATTTGTAAAATTTGCTAATTAAGTATCATGTGCTTAATCTGAATAATAAAGAAAAACAATAACATTAGTATCTGTCAAATTAATATTGAAACAACTAACAAAATCGATCAATCCCAACAACAATAATAACAAGAACAACTAGTACTCTATCGTGCAATGTATCTACTTCAGCTGATAATTGGTGCTACTTACCCCTCTCTTTTCTCTTTTACTAGATAAGGAACAAATTCAGTACTTAATTTTTTAACAAGAATAAAACAATTGGTAACTTACTTGTTATTAAACTCTTACTAAATTTTATCAATAACATCAAAATACATTCTCTTATATAATGATCATCAACTGCTTATACTGGATAAATTGAAGTTCACGGCATTGCAGATTTGAAAATTACAATCAACATTGAATATAAAAATTATAAGATCAATTGAAACTCCCGATATTATAATATTGAACCTCAAACATCTATACTAACTGAGTAACTATATTCTATCCTCACAATCTCACGTTCCTAGCCTCTGCACATACTTGCAAAAAATAAGTCCGATCCCCAGGTAGTTCTAACCCTACCTAAACTACCCACTAGATCCACGTATGATGAGGACCATACCAGGCTACAACGTAAGCGCAGTTACGGCGGCGTCTACGTGTGGATACTTGGATGAGATTATGTTGTATGACAGTCCCACTGCTTCTCCCACGGCTGCGTCAGAGGACGGGGGCTCCTCGTCGTCGGTGATGGCCGTGGCGTCGCGATGGTGGTCGTGGAGCTGGGCTGCCATGAAGCTGAGATTTGATGTTGCTATCGAGGAATCTGGGTGTGAGCTCGATAGGCATGTCATGAATTGCTCGCATGAGCTCTTCTTCACCGCGCGGAAGCACAGGAGTAGCAAGGGAGCAATCGTCATCGGCGGGATGTTCAAGGTCGCTGCGACGGTCACCTGGTCCACCATGGGGAAACGTTTTCTCCCGGCTTTTCATACGAATAGGAACTTGCTAGGTGAAAATCCAGATGGTCAGTTTTCTTACGAATAGGAGCTTGCTGGAATGGTCAGCTTGTTGCTAATTCGAAAAGGAAAAGAAGCCACAAAAATAATGGGGTTGCTCTATTTTATTTGTTGAACGTTTTATAGATAATAGTCTAGCGAGCACCCCTTCAAAATCTCTGACAGCCAACCAATTATTTTTTTAAATTGTTTTAACAATATTGAAATATCTCGCAACACTTCTTTAAAATCTAGTTCAACGCTTTGTGAACCTGTCATCAATGTTTTAGTCTCAAACTTTTTAATAACTTTTGAAAACCTGGAAACAATTTTCAAACCTACTTCAGAAAAAAAATGAGACAAGGCAACAACTTTTTACGAGATCAATAAATGTTGAAAACCTACCAATAATTTCCTGGTGAGTGTTTAAATGTTCTCTAGTTAGCAATGTTAGCGAGGCACGCGAAGATGTTTTTGTATAAGAACAGAATGTCAGCGTGAGGCACGCGAAGACACCCGAGAAGGCATCGTTACGGAGCATGAGTGCATGACGGAGAAAATTAAAGGTGCTCATACCTGCCAAATTCTATGCTTAGATAGGTATACAAATCACCATTTGCAGATTAGTAGAGTGGGCAGGAACTGAGTTTTGTAACGATTTTCAGTCAGACGTTGCCGCCACATATCTGCATTTTACCCAGGTCTTTCTAATGTCCTGGTTTGGATGTTCTACAGAGAGAAGAGGACATGAACGGAAGGTGATCTGGACAAATAATTTCCGCACATCAAGCATGCAAAAATAATTAAGACGTGTATTTTATATGAATATAAAGCAATCCACGACGACACATGCATCAAATACTCGCAGTGTACAACCCAATCGTTCCAACTCATACAGATGGACTGCAATTTGAGTTTCTAACAAAATCACGCCCAGACCATACTAGATCCAAATGCCAACCTTGAACACCGAAGAGTGATCTTATATAACAAACAAGTTATTCCAGACACAACCGCCCAACGGAAGACTCGACTCTGCTCTGACTCGCCCCAAGAATTGGCAGCATATTTCATGGCTAACGGGTACCAACTTCCACCGTAGTGGTAGTGTATCACGGGTGCTCTAAGCCACTACTCCGATGGGGTTGCCTCGGCTTTGGTTTCTGCCTCCTTGACAGATTCAGTTGATTCCGCCTTTGCACTTTCCTCAGATTTGCTCTCGCTTACGGTGAGTTTCTCCATCAATCCAGCAGTGGACGAACCTTCTTCACTTTCTTCGTCCTTGTTCTTTGCAAGCGATTCAGCAATCTCTTCAACAAAGTCCTTGAACTTCTTGCAGTCTATAAATAGATCAAAAGATAATTGTTGTCAGCAAAAATTCAGCAAATTTTGAGAATGCCCAAATGACAAAATTCGTGCAGCAAATGGAACAAAAAGAAAAATGGTATCTCATTGTCATAGACAACAGACAATCATGGAGATATATGCTATCCTAATGTTTTGCTATTTTTCTAAAGAGCATTCCATTCAACAAGTAAAATGGTATCTTGTCATAGATGAATAGATGATGACTGCACATAGAACATCAATATGCACATCTTTCTACACAGTAGTTTGGCAAGATGGCAAAACAATGCATAGTCTCAAGAGCACACAGTCATGGAGATATATGCTCTCCTAATGTTTTGCAATTTGCTAGACAGATGTTCTAGTAAAGGCTTTGAACACCAATTAAAAGAGGAATTAGAAAGTGTGAAAGCAGCAACCAAAGGAAAAACACACAATAGAACACAGAATAGACCAAAATAGTCAAGGTTATAGCACCAAGCCTTCCCGCAGCAATAGCTAAGTCATGTACCAATAAGCAATCACTATTCGCTAACTATATCACATTATGAAAACTAATAACACTGGTCAAGGTCGGATGTTCCTTTATTAGACCAAGCAAGTTAGGAAGTTTAAAACAATATTTGCCTAATTTGCACTTTACAGAATCACTGCCAACTGTAGCCGACACTGAGCACACATAATCTAAAATTTCCTTATTCCTGGGGAGAACTTTGAGAAACCAAAAGTAATGCCAATGACTTCTTACATGGGCTTACAAGGTATTTAAGAAAGCATGCACCAAAAAGAAGGCACAGAGAAAGTTTATAAAAGCCAATATATTAAGTGAAGAAAAAGGAATGTAAGACCATAATGGCTTATATTGAGTTAGACATCATATCGACAAACAATTACTCATAAGAAATCTGGCCATGCCACCAGGGACAAAAAACTTATGCTCTGCTATAACAACCTGAGTTTGATAACTGTGACAACTGAAAAAACACATAACATGACAGAAACCTATCGCACTACAGGTTCACAACAGGTAACCAGTAGACCTTGATGGTTATCTGTACAGTGATATGTACACCTGAAATACAAATACAACATATCTACTCTTACTACTTCAGAGATAGCATAGGCTGTTATGTTCTAGTTCCCATATAAAAACTCGAATTTATATACAACTATATGGCTACTCTATTTCACACTCTAGATGTCACATCCAGTTTGGACATTTCCCACGTGACCACTCAGGCACTCACAAATCAAGGCCAACGTTTTACTCAGACGGGAGAGCAGCAGCAATACAGAGGTCCCCAGCATAGTACTAGGGGACTAGACTAGAAGCTAAATATCAAGGCTTGTTAAAACAGACTTTGAATAACAGAAATTTCAGAAACATAAAAGGGGTAACGAGACACTACTCAGATATGCTGCTCATGCTCTGGAGTAGAAGCTAAGCAAACAATTACAAGACAACTACAACAGGTTGTGGTCATATCACCTGGTCCAGCAACCCATGCGTCCCTAAGTGCAGATTCTTTAAAAGACAGGATATTGTTAAGGTACATCATAAATATAATGTTGTACAACTAACAGGCCACAGAACTATGGGATTTCGATATTCTAAAGATCAGTATCCAGTGGTCACAAACACTACCTTGTGCCAAACTGCAACGTATGAGTAGGTCGCCCTTTGTATAAGGTTTAACTGTTACAATATACTATTAAACTCATACCATTCATGCAACAGTAAAACAAAGATTGAATACATCTTATCTATGCATAAAGGCCAGGAAGTTAAGCAATTGTTCTCCACAACAATTAGTGCTGCAAAACCAAACAATGGACCAGAAAAGGAAGTCATATAGATGGCGATTTGGTCCATTACTTCTTTAGCATCAATCGATAAATAGCCTTGAATTTTCTTTTAAAAAGATGTTTTATCAACCTAAAAAAGGAGAAAGAAATACTGGAACTCTGAATTTTACAAAACCTCTTATTGAAATATTCCGAAGATCAGAATTGGATTAGTTGGGTAAATTCAAAAGGTTAATCAATTAATTTCGTTATCTACTAATTAGCTAAAGAAAGATAAACCTTTTCCTCACGCAAACCTATTATTTTGATCATATTGCAATAAGAGGAGAGGAGAGGGCATCTAGTGCTTGCAAGCAACTTAATCCATGGTTTTAGAACACTGAGATTTGCACGGACAAAAATCACATGCTTCAGGCACAACACATGGTCAGCTGAAGAAGTCCAACCAACGTGTGTCAAACAAGCGCATTGCAACGATACAATATTTTAAAACAAGAAAGAACCTGGTGCAAGAGGGAGGAGAACTCACTCTCGACGGAGCCAAACCGGATGGCGAACATCTCCTCCTTGAGCTCACCGTCGGCGAAGTCCGCGGCGTGCCACACGCAGGACTTGTCGCTGCCTGCGTGCTCCTGCATCTTCGTGGTCGAGATCACTGCACAGCGCGCAACATAAAAACCCAGGCATCCCGATAAGTACTAGCAAGCAAGCAACAATTGGGCATGAATCCTGAAAGAAAAACGGAACAGCGGATTTCGAGTGGAGAGAACGGGGGTACCGATGTGGTTGGCGCAGATCTTGAGGGTCTTTGCCTGGCGCATGACGAGGCGGACCTTGCCGCTTTCCTTGTGCTTGAGCAGCTTGACGGTGCCTGTGCCCCGCTCCTTCCACTGGTTCCCGTCCTTGTCGAACCTGTACAGCTTCGCCTTCCTGCAAACAAGCCCGCACACCAAAATCAGCAATTCAGCATCGAATCGAGCCGAGGCAGGCACAGGAGCTAGGATAGGATGAAGAAAGGGGAAGGAGGCGGCGCCTTACATGTCGAGGAGGACGTCCTCGTCCTCCTCCCCGGTGGTGACGGCGACCTCCTCGAGCCGCACGATGGGAGCCACCGGGGCGCCCGTGTCCTCCTCCTCACCCGCGGCGGCGGAGGCGTCCTCCTCCGCCGCCGCCTCGGGTCGCTCCACGACGGGCTCCTTGTCCGCCATGGATGGGACTGCTGATAGGCGCTCCTGGATTCCTTCGGTCCGATGCGAGGAGGAGAGCGAGGCTACTCGACGGCGAGACGGGAGATGTCTCTAGAAGTTCCTGTGGGGAGGGTGCGACAGCGCGCTAGGGCTTCTTTGTGCGCGACGGGGTGGCGCCGCCAGCGGAGGTGGACCCAAGCACGCGGGTTGTCAAACAGCGCCGGGTCTTCTAGCGCTGCGCTGGTTTAGGGCCGGTAACGGGGCGGGCCGGGTTGGATCCTGTGGGTTTTACACTTGGCTTGGCGAGGGTGGATTTGAGTTTTCGCTCGTGGGGTCATGGGTTGGGGCCTCCATTGCGGATCGGGCTGGAGGTGGTGTTAATTTTCGCTCACAGGCTTTCGGTGGCGCTCGACTTTTGGCTGTTGTTACCTGCCTGGTCGCGCTCGCCCACCTCAGGCTCCCAGCCACCGTCACACCCACGGGTCCTCATGCGCATTTTGGATCCTCACTGGGTTCGGGCTAGAGGTATATTTTCACTCATTAAACGAATCAGGTATAGCCGTATAGGTCGGGTTTTACTATTTAAATTTCAAGTTAGGTACGTTCTTACTACATCCGACTCTGACATGACGCGTTGTTAAGCCTACATTGGTTTGCCAAAAGCTCAATGACTTGTTTAGCACAATTTTTTAAGAAACTTTTCTAATAAGCTGGTTGTCCTAAGAATCTTTTGCTTGAAGAAGCAAACCGTTTAGCCATCCTATTTTTTTTATATAACTGATTGTCTATCCTTAAGTGTAAAAAGACTAAAACGTTCTGAGAAGTATGACGATTGATTTGTTGCAGACCTAATAGAGACATGATTGTCTTATTACTTTTTTGATATTTTTTGAAAGAAAATTTTGGTGACAATATTAATACTTAAGTCTAAGTACAAATGACCATCATAATTTGAGTTACAAAACATTTCTTGAAACGAATTAAGTGCCAAAAAAGCATTTCTGCTTCAAAACTTGTGCAAATCATAAAGGGGTAGATCATGGAGTAGATGCACTGCACCTCCCAGTTTCTACCTGCTGACCGCCGGATGCAGCCTTGAACATCACACACCGCTAGTGTGATCTTACCATCTAAAACACGGCTGCAACGACTACACAAAAACTAGTAGAGCACTTTGCGCATATTACCACCGAAACATATATTACAGCTCGAAACAGCATAATTCCAGCATGCGCAACAGATCAGAACTCAATTACACAAACACAGATTCTCTGGTGTATTACCGACTGGATCAAGCAAAATAGCTGATGCAAACAAAAACTTTGGTACATTACTATTCCATAGATAGTCGCACCTGATGCATCTCAAGAGAAAAACAAGGTAAACATTCTTAATAATAACTTTTGACAGACAATGGAGCCTATCATCAGATTCGAAGAGAGAGTTCCCTTGCCCTTCTCGTCACCACCGATTTCAATGTGCTTGCACCTCTGACGTTGCAATTGAAGCGTCGGATGCCTCTGGAACACTAAACACGCAAGAAAGATGAAAAAACAACAACAAAACTGAGACAAAAATACCTTGATAACGTGCTGAGAGTAGTGCTTGCAGCTCTGGCACTGCAGCTTCAGCTCTTACCATCAAGACTCAACAAATGAAAAGACGAAATCATTGTCCAGTTCATTTTTCATTCTCTCTGAATTTTTTTGAATACATGGCCTTTCATCTCCACGCACCATGCTTGCATGTAGTAGAACACTTCCGTCGCCACAAACCCTGAGTAAGGCATAGAAGAACAGATTGAAAAGTGTTGATGTGAAAAAATATCATGTCAAACACTAAGCATTTTATGTGCAATATCTGTCAAGCAGCATCCAGGATATCCCATCATAACACTGCATCGTTGTACCTTTGTCATCACCTACGCTCAGAAGGGACCTCTCAGTGCGTGGATGGCCGACGACTTGTCCTTGGTTATTAGGATCAAAAATAAATAGCAATATAGATTGAAAAAGAGAACGAGACTATAAAAACTAGGCAAAAGACGAAAGGTAAAGTAGATTGATTTGATCGATTGGTTGATTATTCTTTAATCGGCCATAACACTCTCATATTTAAAGGGTGGCAGATCTTGACCATACAAGATCAGAACTCCTAATTCAAACTAAACATAACTTACAAATATGATTTAATTTAACTTTCGATCTCCAAACTTTTCATAACTAACATATCTTTCCTAGTTAACCACGTGAACTCCTATATATCTACTAGAGTATTCTTTATTATAGTTTGTCCTTCACAGTTCACTTGTCACAGAAACTGTTCTCGGTCGCAAGTACTATTCTACTGTTCATCTGATCAAAGTTACTATTCATCTAGTCATAGTTACTGTGCACTGGTCACAGGTACTTTTCATCTGGTTGGAGTTAATGCACACTACTCGTAGGTACTGTTCACTGGTCAACCAAGAAGTTTTCAAAACCGAAATTCTTTACAATATGCCAATTTTGGTCATCAATACATGCCCCCTATTTTTTGGTAAAACTTGCGTGCCAAAAAAACATATCTTCACTACTTCTACGTTTCGTAGGGCAATGATCAAGACATCGGCTATGAATACCTTAGGATAATGGTAACTAATACATCGTCCTTACGTCTTTACTTATTGATTCACTATACCATTTAATCAAAACTCTAAAGGTAACATAAAAATCATATTAATGTCCATACTTCGGTTGGTGAAGCATCATTAGCATGCACTGGCGACTCTCCATAATCAAGTAATTCTTCATCTTCTTTGTCATCTTGCATAGGCGCCGGCGTTGTTGTTGGTGAAGGGGCTATTGTAGGGTTGTTATAACATATAGCTTTGATCTCCATATTTGTTTCACGAGTTGCATTGGCTCTCATTGAAAGTAGCATCCATAACTTTTCAGCTAGTTGCTCCATTAATTCTTGCTTGCGTAGCCGTTGCAATCTTTATTTCTTAGTGTAAGATAAGCTTAAGGAACACCATCTCAGCTGTAGATACTTAGAAAGCAATTTGCTGCTACTTGCTTCATAATTATTAGCCATTGGAACAACTCGGATAGCAATAGATACGTGTTTAGAGTTGACCAATTTGGATTCGCACCACCGCCACCAAAACCCCAACAACCCCCCCCCCCCCAACTGATCTAATTTCTTTGTGGTTGTTGTGCCCCTATATAAGTCTGCCCCTCGCCTTGTTTTCCCATCTAGCCACCACCATTTTTCACCTGTGCCCAAAACCCTAGCTCTATCTCGTCACCCTAGCTCTATCCCATCACCATTACTGCCTTAGTCATGCTCCTGTTGGCCGAAATTCACTGTGCATTGCCCCATCTGAGCCGCTCGTGAGCTTTGTCGTTGTCCGCTGAGTGCGTGGGTGCGCTCACCTTCACGTCCTGACCACCGAAGTTGCCTCCCCGACACGCTCCCATACGTCATCATCGACCTTCTTCCCACGCTGCGTCACCCAAGGTAAGCCTTCAAACGGATTCGCGTGCCCCCCAGCATTGTTTCCGGCCACTCACCATCGTTCCCCGTGCATGGCGATGAGGCCTTCGCCCTCCCTGGCGATTCTATCACCACTTGTTTCCCCCATCCGCCACCGTGCCGAAGCCCCTCCGTCGTCGGCCGGTTCCAAAGCACCGCTCCTCTCCCTTGACCATTAGATCTGAGATGGATGGCTGAGATTAGATTGGTTCATACCCCTTCACCATCCAATCATGCGATGCCACGTGGCTACATAAACCCAATCAGCGCCATCGCCATGCTATCGCGCCATATCATCGCCCCATCAGTTAGTGCGTTGACGTGTTAGGCTCAGTCAGCAGCCACATCAGCAGAGCCATTACCCAATCAGCCAGAATTATTTTT
Source organism: Phragmites australis (assembly GCF_958298935.1). Lineage (NCBI taxonomy): Eukaryota > Viridiplantae > Streptophyta > Magnoliopsida > Poales > Poaceae > Phragmites > Phragmites australis. Next base: position 18,035,579 of record NC_084931.1, read on the forward strand.
AATTCAGGAAAATTGATAATTTTGCACATAAGCCCCTAAATTTTTCTATATTTACAAAAACATGTCATTTTACAATTTAATTCCTAAACTTTTCCATAAGTACAAAATGATCCCTCTATTTTTACAAGAGCCCCTAACCTTTTTTTATTCAAAATAGGTCATTTTCTTTTTCAAATTTAACCCTAAACTTGTTTTTAGCGTAATTTTCTAGTTCTAGCTCCGATTTAGATGATTTTTGCGTTCTCATGTTCATAGTAGCGTACACTATCTTTTAGTACTTTTTTCATAGATGTTAGCTATTGTTTGGTGTATTGTTTTTAGATAGTTTTATTGTATTTTTCTTGTGTGTATTGAGAGCAGACGAGGAGCAATTCGAGAATCTCCAAGATCAAGTCTTTAAAAAATCTGAGCAACAAGTTGGAAGAAGCAAATATCCTTAAACATTCTGATCATAGTTTTTCAAATATGTTATTTATTTCAAATATGCATGCTATTCATTTTGAATCTCATTTACTTATATTACACATTTCCATATATCTCGTGTTGCCCTAGTTATTAATAGTGGTTATGTTGGGTAGTTTATGCTTAGCTTGTTACAAGGGTATGGTTGAGTTTTTGGTTAATTATGACTAATGGTCTATGCAACTACAAGATGAGAATATTGGTAATTGTTGTAGCAACATGAAACATAGTGATGTTGAGTAGAAGGTTAGATTAGAATGGTGCGGGAATGTACAGGTGCAGGGAAATACTATGGTTGGCAATAGTGTTTGCTCGGTATTCTAAGGACCGATTCATGGAATGGGTAACCCTGATTAACAGTTCAGCCATGAGGCTTATATGGGTACAGCCTGACCAATTAATTAACAGATCCTTAACGTAGTATAAGCCAATGGTGGTGTAGGAAGAAAAGAGTGATTCTTTCTAGAACTATAAGGCACAAGAGGAGACTTTTGGTGGTGCGATGCCACTTTGATGATGGTGAAATCTCAGCGGGTTTATTCTTGTTGGGAGGATATTTTATAACATCTTTGTAGTGAAACTTAGCCACACTACTTGGAAGTGTGTAAGTGTTGTGATGGTACGGGTATACGGGAATCACGGCCCCTGGGTAAAGTTAGACGATCTTTGTAGAGTGCAAAACTGATATATCAGTTATGCTCATGGTTAAGAGTGGCGTGGTCCCTTCACATGATTAGTTGGTTTGGTTGATGGTTAGTTACCTATAATGGGTAGCTGTTGGATAGTTGGTTACCTATGATGGGTAATAGTGGATGATTCTTGGTTACCTGTGATGGTATCAAGTTGGTTCGTTTGGGAGCGTAATTTGGATTTCAGGTGGTTAGAAAACAAGTGAAAATGTTTCTAGAAGTGGAAGTTTAATGATAATTCATCTAGTTAAATAGGATATTTTTATAACTTCTGCATTAGCATAATTGAAATTTATACAAATTACTTATATGTCATTTATTTTCCACACTTGCGAAGACGATAGATACTCACACGTGCTATTTTCATACAAATATACTTCAAAATACTGCTCAGACAATGAAGAAGAACCATATTACTTCATGGATGAAGATGAAGACTGCTAGACTGATGGACCCCCGGTCGATTGCTAGTGGAAGATGAGAGCTTCACTATATTTTGCTAGTGTATTTTGGTTAAAATCTTGATGTCCTTTCTATTTATGCAAGTTAAACATTGTAATATAATATTATGTGTGATACACCGATAAAGTCTCTCTATATATAAAATTTAATTCTAGTATACATATAATTTACATCTAATTTTGTCTTTATAGAACTAGGTGTAATATCAACCAACTTCCAAGCAGACAGCCTGGCCAAAATACGCAGAAACTATCGTAATTACAAGATTTTCAGATAGTGTTGGGCTGAGTTAATGAAACAAAGGGGAAACAGAAATGGGTCATCTGATTTCAATCCTACGGTCGAAAATCTGACAGATTTTTGGCCCAGTGATGTCTACAGTTGGATAGACAGGGTTTAAAAAAATGGGACTGGCTCAACCGCATCCCCTAGCCAAATATCCCATTGGGGTCAACACGTGTGACATCCCACTAACAAAAAACAGTACTCTCTAATGATCCTGCATCTCACTTCCTTACTCCATTCATTGAACAGACTTCCTTACTCCATTCATTGAACAGACTGCAACTTCATATTCACATGCTAAACAAAGAGTTGAACAACAAGAGAATAAAAACCAGGGCTCACAAGTGGACGCGTATATTAAGCTTGCTAAAATCTTCTCTTTTTTACAAAGAACATAAGTCGCGTAACGCTAGCATATGAATACTGAACGTTTGTCGATCGGGTACTGTCAGTATCTGACATTTCAAAATTCCACCACAAAGCAGCCGCCATCGAATGCTAAAATTTTCTTGCAGAGAGCAGTCCAAAAATTCCCCTAAGAAACTTTGAATTAAGCAAACATATAGATAACACTTGACATGCCTTATGGATAAGTATCTTTGTCATTTGATGCGATAGTGTGCAGCGGATGAGTAATTTTTCAGACGCCTCCAAAAGTACTCAAATTTCCACAACTGAATATAACATAATCAGATGCAGCAAAGAAACAAGAACAAAACTAGAGGTAGCAATTTCGAAAATCAGAATTATTCTTGGCTTGGAGCACAGCTTGTTGCCTCCATAGGCTCTGCCTCTGCTGCATCCCCTTTCTTGCCTGTAGTGATGAAAAAACACACTTGAATAAGTTGACTGAATTGTAACATACATATGAAAAGGTACCCTAGTAAGTTGCAGGACAAATCAAGTGTCCAAATCAAATTAGTGCGTGTAAGCAGTTATAAAAAAACAGCCTCAGTGTGTAACTCAAGATCTACCAAAATAATTAGCTTCATGCTTGCAGGACAAACCTTTCTTCTTCTTTCCACCACCCTTTTTCTTTGTTTTCGTCCCCAAAGCAAGCCATGTCTTTATCTCAACATTGTCTTCAATAGATTTTGTGGGCTTTAGCTCCTGTAGTGGATGTGATGTAATCCTGTCTGATCCATTTGGCATCAACAACACAGTGAACTTTATGTGCGCAACAAGGTCGCCTGCATGAAGCAACCACTATTACTACTGTTACAGCAAACCGCTAGAAACGCTAACAACTGAAGCTTGAAGAAATTACAAATGAGCACACAAAACAATCCACATCATAAGTCCACAAGCTATTTCCAGCATTTTGCAGTAGTTCAAATCACATGGGAATGTATTTCTCTACCTGGCTTCTCGTGAAGTACAGGGTATGGCTGCAATAGCTCATGATTCATGCATTCCACTAAGCCTAAACGCGCACGCTTTTCTTCCAGTGCCCTGTGACCATTCACAAACTCATGTTTTAATAGACTGAACCAAAATCAAACGCATAAGGACTCAAAGGTCAATGTGAAGGACCAAACCTAGCAGTAAAAGGCATGATTGGGAACTTCTGGCTGATCTCACTGAAAATAAACCTCGATGCTTTCATCTTCAAGTGATAATTCTTGTCAACAGCCCTTTTATAAATGGTGGTCTGCTTCTCATCCAACAACTTAGGCTGCCACAAATATTCAACAAAAAACAAAAATGTAAGTGTGCTAAAGGAAATAGGAGCCTCATGCAAATAACAGCAATTCTCACCTTTCCCTCCCCAGTGCTGGTGACAATATCAATTGCATATACTTCATTTTCTTCAAATTCAGCATCATCCACCTTTGTATCAGCATTGGAGGCACTAAGCACGACTTTGTTACCATCAATGACAAATTGTTTCAGCTGATGGCTAAGAACACCTTCGACAATTTTGCAATCATAAGCAGCAGCAACTTTCTGAATTGCTTCAGTAACATCCTTGTTCTACATAAGACATAGGCAGGCGATTAATAGTGAAACCAACAAATTAGGACATCCACAAAGGGTACTGAGTATATTCAATCAAGACAAGAAAGTGCACTGATCAGGTGACCACTTTAACATTTCTTCAGATACTAGGACAAATATTAAATCACAAACAGAGAAAGGATAACATATATGCCTAAGGAGAAGACAACAGTGATTTAACGCTAGAAAAAAGATAACTTGTGAAAGACAAAATATCAAGAAAAATGTTGCATTGTAAAAGATGTACCTTCTTCCCAGGTCTAACAAGCCTCATTGCGACTTCTGCTGCTGTGTTGGCAGCAGAAAGAACATCAGATGCTCTTCCGGTGACTGGCCCATTTGTAATTACATGTGTATGAGCCACCACAGCAATAAAACCATCAATATGACAGCCCATATCTCTGTCAAAAGAGAACACAATAGTTGAGGTTCACGGTAAAGTTTTCCTCAAATAATGAACATGAGAAATAGTTGCAGCAAGACAATACATTTTAACCATATCATTTTCTTCCAGGACTGCCTCATCAGTGGCAAGTGGAGAGAAGTGGCAGACTGTGTTGTTGACGGATAAGCAGGTTGGGAAAGCAATGCCCCTTTCAATCTTCCTCTTTGCATTCTTGTAGACATTCCCAGTTTGCCTATCCCCCACAAAGAATCCCAAGTAAGGATGCAAATCAAGAAGAAAGTAGCAATCAAGGGAAATAAGACAGAAAAATTTATTACTCTATTATGAAAGAGTCACCCTTCTCACAAAGGTCAACAATCTTGGCTTTCGGCTTGCAATCTGACACAACTAGCTTCAGAGCGTCTTCACCACAGAGAAAACTTTATTTCAGATATACATTTCTGATATTAAATATGCATCATCATGCTAAAGGAAAGACAACCGCCCATATCCATACTCAATGCCACAACTTTGAGGAGCTAACATTAGCATCAGCAAACTTTGTCAACAAACACACTTCACGAGTTAAACATGCATATAAAAATAGAGCATGGTGCAAAACTTCTAATGAAAGTGGAGCAAACCATTAGTGCTAATATCCCAGGCAGAAGCCTCCTCTGCAACCCACTACTGACAAGGTTATACAGTAACACAAGAATCTTTTAAAAGGAGTATGAATATGGCAACACACATTCTAGATTTCATTGATTGATTGAGCCAAATAATATAGCAGTACAGGAGCAATGTGAATCCTAAACTACCCCTGATTACATGCCAAATCTGTTACAACTGAATATAAAAATATCAACGGTGATTGGAGGATCTGCATGTGCATAGCTGCGCCGGACTCCATGAGGTGCATGCCAATCTGTCACCGAACTGTGCAGGGGAGCGTGACAAGACATGTCGTCTAACAATCCTAACCACACCAATTCCAATTTCTCAAAAACTACCATCACGGTCAACAACCCACTATTAACACCACAAAAATATATTTACACCTACCTAGCACAACAAACAGCTAAATACAGCTACGACTAAGCATTCTCAACATAACCAGCGACAACCAGCCCTGAAAAAACAATAAAAAAAAAACCGCCATTCTCTCGGCGAACCATCATCCAATCCCAAGGCACACGGCAGTAACAAGCAGCGAGTCAACCGCAGAAATGACAACGTTAGAGGAAGATAAGAGAGGATGCGATGTTACTGTTGAGGATTTCGGCGGCGGCCTTGTACTTGGTGACGACGTCGTTGGAGGAGAGGTCGAGCTCCTTCTCCTCCCTGACATCATCGTCCGACGACATCTGCAGTACACATCACCAACCAAAAACGATCAGAGATGGCGAGAAAATTTGCAGAAAAAACCAATTGAAACGGCCCGAATCGAGCCCGGATAACCGGGGAGGGGGCGATGAATCCTCACTGCTTCGGTCCGAGTCGGGGGCGGCGGAGGCTGGGAGGGGAGTCGATGCGGCTGCAGCGGCGGCGGCGGCGGCAGGAGGTGAGAGGTTTAGGCTTAGGGTTTGGGCTTTGGGAGGGGTGGGGGGAATGGAGGCGAGGCAGTCGAGTGGGGTGAGGAGGCGGCGTCTGGCTAGGGCTTAGAGGGGAGGTCCGGTGGGCGGTCTAATGTCGCTGACGAGTGGGCTCAGAGGGCGGACGGTGTGGGGAAAGGCTCGCTGACTGGTGGGGTAGGGTGCAACCATCCTGGCTGGGCCGTGCCGTGCCGCGTGTGGGGTTTGGATATAAGGCTTACATGTGGGCCGCGGGGAAGGAGCCACGTGTCGGGACCGCGCCGACTGGTCGGAACGTGTAATAACGGGGTAAGTGTGCAAGGGCATACCACTTGGGGCAAAGTAAACTATACGGTACCCATTAGACATCTCCAACTACTTTCTTTCAAGTTCCGTTACTTTTATAAAAAGATTCTTATTTTTTTAATATTCTAAAAGCTTCAATTTACAAAGAGATTTTCTTATTTATTCTGAGATTCTCATTCCTTTATTTTTGCAAATTCCTTCAAAAGAAAGTTATTAAAGATAAAAAAATAAAAATATAGAAACGAAAAGATGAATTAGAAAGTTAACAAAATAAAAGTAATATGATCGAAGGTAGCTTAACTAAGCAACGAAAACATAAATATAGTAAACAATAATATAAGTACAAACTTAAGATACGTAAGTATAAATATGTCATGAAAGTAAATACATTAGAAGCAATATCATAGTTTAATTTTAAATATAATTAAAAAAATTATCTACTAATTTTTTTATTTATTTTATTAATAAAATAAGTCATATATCTCTAATCAGTAAAAAAAACTAAAGAAGCAGGATAGATAGCATATAGAATATGGATATAGAATATAGAGGTTGATCTTGTTAACAGCTTTAAGAGGAAAGCGTCCTAAGGCTGAGCCCAACAAATTTTCTCCGGGGACAAAAATTTTATCGTAAAGGGATTTTCGTTCCTTTCATAGTTCCTTGTACGATGGGATTATCAGAGTCATTCTCTTCAGGACGGAATTTTCTTAAAGGAAAATTATTAGAAATGAGAGAAAATAAAGGAAATGAGAACGAAAAAAAATTAAAAAAAGAATGAAATGAAGGGAATATTGTTGGGATGATCTAACTAGCGTTGAAATAGAAAGCGAACACCCCGCTGGAGTCTGGACGCACGCCATCCTTTCTTTCTTGGGCCTCCACGTGACATTTCCCGATCAGGCTTGGGCCTCCAGCTTGTCTTGTCATTTTGTGCAGGCTTTTCGGATAGGTCTTCCCGATAAGGTAGTAGCCCATGTCTGAAACGGGCCAAGCTACAAATGCTGATTTCCTATTTTGTCTTTTTGCGTGGGTTAGAAAGGACGTTTCTTTCGTAAAGGCACGTTTCTTTCCGACCGTGAATGTATTCATCCATCGGCACGTTGTAGGATCTAAGTAGACCGAATAGAGAAGGTAAAGATGTGATTTTAAAAATTATCTATCAATTTAATCGATAAAGATGAGAAATTAAAATGATCAATTACGATACATATAAAACTTCTAAACCCTATATCTTAACAAAATGATCAATTCTGTGTCTATATCAAAGTTTACAATATAAAGTTACATATAAACAATTATGACTCTAAAAATATAAATTGCATATAAGCAATTATAATTCTAAGAATATAAATGGCATAAGATAAATTGTATGTGAATAAATATCATAACATAGAAGTAAATAGCACGAGAGATAACACCCGAAGTTTATCCCGTGGTATCGGTGATTTACTGATCGCCCCTAATCCATGTTGAGGTGGGTTCAAGCCTTTAATCGCTTCTCTATGTAGTATGCAATTCTCATCACGAGAAGAGACTCTCCACAAGCAATTTGATCTTGAACTGATTAATCCAATAAATCACTCACTACCTCGATTCCACTTGAGTTGCACTCTACCTCTCTAGCAAGACGTGCATAAAGCCTCTCACAATCACCACCGTGGCTCCTTCACAAGATTCTTTGAAGAACTCAACGGTGCAATCACCTCTAAGCTATCTAGGAGGTGGCAACCTCCAAAAATGACAAGCCAAAACGAACTCGACTCTCACCAAATGCCTAAAGCTCAATCACTAATGTAAATGCACTTGATTCTTACCTCACAACCCTCTCTATATGCAACACATGCACAAATATATAGAAAGGACTTCTCTTAGCTCAAGTACGCTCAATGGGGGTAGCAACTCTTACCAAAGCTGTTGAACACGGGGTATTTATAGGTCACAACCCGAAATGTAGTCGTTGTCCAAAGCCTGACTTCTTTGCGCATCTAGCGGTCAGACTACAGTACAACTAGCAGTCAGATCACCACTGAACAAACAACTCTGAAACTAGTTGTTATTGACTTTTCAGGCCTCTAGTGGTCAGACCGGCCCTCATGGGCGTCAGACCGTGAGCTTCGAACAGAGGTCCGAAACACTCTGTTCTCTGGTGTTCAAACCGGCAACACTTGGCAATCAGACCGGCCACCTTAGCGGTCAGACCGCCATCCGTTCTAGACAGATGAAAGTTCCCTGCAAGTTCTAGGAGTCTAGCCTCCCCGGTCATACCATCACCCTGGCGGCCAGACTGCCACTCTGTGACCAACACAACTGACACTCAGAGAAACGGCAATAACTTTCTAACCCGATGTCCGATTTATGTGATCTTAGACTCTACGGAAAGGTTATTCAGATGACTACATATCCCAACTAATTGCTTGATCTCAAACATATTGGATCAAACCTAAAACATAGTCCAAACTACCGCAATGAAAACTACATGAACCTTAAACTTTTGCAAAACAAATTCACAATCTAAAGGTTCCATGCAACCAAGAGTTAATACATTCACTATGTCAACTTGCAAATCACTTTTGCAAACTATAGCACCCTACCAAAGCGAGTATGCACATGCAAGATTAAGCTTATCAACACATGGTAAAACTCAAGTAATCGTCAAGACCCCTCTTAATAGTACAATATTTATCATATTAATCCGATCATTTCTCTTCTATAATCACCATTGACCAGCAAAAGAAAATACCCCATATTTTATAGCTTTGCCTTGAGCTAGCCATCTCGCTAGACTTGATGAACACATCATCCGTGTCCTGATGCTTCTTCTAGGCTTGTTATCAACTCTTCACTTGAGCTTAATGATGATGTTGATCATCGCTTCCCATCTCAATCATCTATTGATCAAGCTCGATGAAGTTTACTTGATTGCTTCCATACACCTATTATGGAAGATTTGTCTTTTCACATCATCTTCATCTGGTTCACCACCAAGGTATGAACTACAAGCATCAAGCACACAAGTTGTTCACTAAGATTATCTTGATCTTGCTCTTCCAACGCGGCATATTGAATATCTCAACTCAGCCTTCGATGAAACCTAACCCTAGCTTACTCTCAAGCAAATAACATATGTGTTAGTTCATAAAACTCAATTGAAAATTTTATACCTTCAGTTACGTCATCTCCACAAGTAACTTTGATCTTCATGCTTATTGCCAATATTCTTAAGAGCATACTCAAACTCCGAGGTCTCTTCCTCTCTAGCTTCTTCTTCTTCACATGAGCATCACTTAGAGCTCAATGACCTCGATGCATATCTTTTGATCTCATACCATTCCTTAATGAATCCATACTTTATCACTTATACATCTCCTATGGAATATATTACAAACAATTTTTAACATAATTGTTAGTCCATATGTATTATCATAACTTACCCAAGTATTACCTAAAGCTCATTCATCTTGACGCATTTCTCTTGATCACATGACATTCCTCAATGAATCCATACTCAATCCTCCATGCATCAGCTATAGAAATAACCTACTAACAATTCTCAACACAATTGTTAGTTCATAGGTATTATTATTAATTACTAAAACCACACTTAAAGGCTAGATGCACCTTCACAAGCAAGCAGCGACAGCCGCCCGATGCAAATCCTGTGCCCTGAAGAAACCAGTAATCAGCAAAAGTTACTCTCACTGCAGGGCCCATGTTGGAACTTTTTTCACCGTTGCTTTGTGATACACAATGTCACAGGGCCCATGTGTCATTGGTGTATGACGATTTTTCGAAAATGACGAGGCGGGGTGAGGCTTATGGACAGTGCTGTTCAAACATCAGGAGGCACGCCTGTTCATTTCGACTCGACCTCTTCCCTCTCTAGGTTCCTCTCTCTCTCTCTCTCTCTCTCTCGTCGGTGATCCAGTAGGTGGACGGGAATCAGAAGTGTGGATTGGGACACACAATCTTTTTTTGATGCATTGGTGTTTTGATTCCTCGGACTGCTTTTTTGTAATCGATTTTGTTCCCCTTCCCAAAATCGATTTAGGTTTGGAGGTTGATGTGGTAATGTTTTGATGCAGCGGATTGGAGGGGATCGGGCTGCAGTGAGTTTTTCATGTATGAGGGTGAGCACATCTGAAGTTTTTTTGCGTACGAGGGTGAGTGCATCTAGTTTTGATGCATATTTTTTTGACTGCTAATCGATTTTTCTTTTCTCACTGTTTGCTTTTGGAGCCAATTCAGTGCTATTAAATCTTCAATTTGAGGGTTGATTTGATTCAGAGAGGCAAATTTGGGCGACGATCAGTAAGGTGAGTGTGTTGATTTTCGTCCCTGCCCTTAGTTGATTTTTGCGTACTTATGTGGATTTTATCATCCCGGAATTTCATGTTTTAAGTCTCTGCGGATGATTTTGTGTGATTTTTTTTATATTTGTATTGTTTTGCTTTGTGAAATGTTTGGAATGCATATATGTATATCTGATAGGATAATGAGAGGAAATCATATGCATACATGATTCTAGTTTGGTGGTTCGAATTGTTGATTGGTGTGGTGATATGTGGGTATTGGGAGAGGCATGTGTGCACGTTGATTTTTGAGGTTTGGGTGTTGTTTCATGGTGCTAGATTAATATGTTGTGTGGATGGTTGATTCAACTAACATGAATCTATTTTTTCTGTTTCATGGCGCTGAACTAATCTACTCTAACACGATGCTCATGTTTTTTGGTGAATATGCGCATGCTCCTTAGCTTGCTAAATAGGGTCTGATTTGATTCATAAGGCCATGGAGTGCTTCTAATGTGGTAGTTGTGTGCCTGAGAATAATTTTTTGCTAGCTTTGTTATGCTTTTATATTTTTTTACAGAATGATTGATGATGATTTTGAATCTCACATGTTCTATTTTTTGAGGATCAACTGATGTTTTTACTGCTTAATAGTCGAACACCATACCTATATTTTTTGGTTATGTGATGTGCATAATGTGATGAATTCATATATGATGTATTTGATAGTTCCTTGCACATGTGAAATGAATTCATATATGATGTATCTGATAGTTCCCTGCACATGTGAAATGAATTCATATATGGCATATCTCAAAGTTCCTTGTCTCTATTTCCTTCTTTTTTTAGTTAATGGCGAGAGCAATTAAGAAAAACGATGTTGCATCTACGTCACATAGCAATCGTTGTGGAAAGCGGAAGCATGGGGTATGCACGATTAATTCTTTGATTCATCTTAGCATTATCTATATCTATAGGAATTTTTAGATATGTATTATACACAAACACATGTATATATAACTGAGTCTGTGTTTTTAGGGGGTGGTTGGGATCAGGATCTTTGTGTCATCAAATTGAAATGAGACAACAAATAAACTAGACCTTATTTTATTTTCAATTATTGGACTTAAAAGATTGCAAATTTGTACATATTAGCTTGTTGTAATATGCTTTCTAGCCACTACTATTTTAGAAGTGTCCGACACAATGCCTATGGAGAAATCAACAATTATAGTCATCAGATGAATCGCCTGATAATTTTGTTAATCTTCTAGATGTCCAGTTACTCTGCATGTTAGCTTGCATATGCAGTAGGAATGGAGCATATTTTTCTTTTTTGCTTTTGATCACTCATTTGTGCATGCTTGTTATCCAAAATATAGGCCAGGTGATTAGTAGCTGCTCTGTTATTTTTTGGCAAGTAGTAAAAGTAGTTATGATCATAGTATGGCGCATTTTTTTGAAAATATAAAAGCAAAACCTATGAAATCTGGAAGCAATTCTTTCATAATAATCCATTATGCAACTTTACTTACCAAGCATTAATGCATGCACACTGATTATGTAGTTTTTTTACTCATATATTTTATACATGCACACTGATTATGTACATATTGATTATGTAGTTTAGTAACCGAAAAATAGTTTTTGATTTATTTTTTACTCTCTTATTTTAATTTAGGGTACTAGAAATAGAGCTTCACCAGCAAGGCTTGTTAAATTGTACAAAAATATGTCATTTGATCAGCGAAACATGATAGAAAGTGTTGGGTTTGGTGGGTTCCTTAATATCACAACCAACTGTTGATCTCACCAATCTTGTGTAAGGAAACAATTCATAAGATTTTGGGCTTGCCAAGGGAAGGGAATAAGGTGATCTATGACTTCGAAGTTAAACCCATCAATTTCATTCATGAGGAATACCAAATTGATGATGGGGTGACACCTCATATCAAAACAATTGTGAAAAATACTTCAAGACAATAAGAATACGGATGAGGATTACCTTAGGTCTTGGCTTATGTTGGGTGTTTCCACATTCTTGTGCCCAACCACTTGCATGTTCATCAACCCAAAGTGTTATCCTGCATTGCGCAAGTTATCAAAAGTCAAGGAGCTCAATTGGCGTTAGTTTGTGGTAGATTCGCTAAAAACATCTGTACATGAAATGCAGACCAAGAATTATGTCAAGGGTTGCCTCTTCTTTCCTATGGTAAGCCTGTCTTAACTGTAGAAGCATTGTCATTTAGTATATTTTTTCTCTTTTTTTCTAAGAATATTTTTTTAATGAATGTATGTTTTTTTATTCGTCTTTACAGGTATTGTATCTTGACTCATTGAATGTTCTAAATGTTCAAATTCCTGGTGGCCTGCCAAGAGTTGCAGCTTGGAAGAGGGCACTAATTGATGAAGTTATCAAGCTTGATACTAATATAGATGTCACCTTCGGGAAACTAAAAGTACGTGAGCCTTTTTTCCTGCATTTACATTTTGTTTGCAAATTAAGTTTAACAATAGTTTGAGGCTTTTTTATTCAATAGGGGGGACTGATTTTTTTTTTGTTCTTGTTCACTATTTCTATTTCAGATTAAGCAAGGGGATCACTCTATTGTTTAGGAATAATTACTTGGACAGATGGAAGACATTGAGAGATTTGATGCATCAAAGGTCAAACCAAGTTTATCATCTCAGGTTTGTAAAATATTGTTTGTAGACTTTTCTGTTATGGTAGTATTCCTACATTGTGGCAGTATTCTCTAGAAATTAAAGTAGTACAAACTGATATTAGTAACTTAACTGGTTTCTATTATTCATTTGAAGCTTAACTAGCTTAACTGATATTTGTTATACATTTAGAAGTAGTACAGACTGATACTAGTATCAAGCTGAAAATTTGTAGCAAGCATTGCTACAAATGGCTATCAACTCTGAAGCATGCAACTTTTAGATCTAGTTGTCGCATGCTACAATGGTCCTTGCCTTGGTTTTGTTTTTTTAGTGCTTTCATGCTTGCTTGCAGTTTTCTAGTTGTGGGGGGGGGGGGGTAATTTTTAGAATGAGTCATAGTGCAGGACAATATAGAGATCAATCTACTTTTGATACTAAGTTCTTATCAGAATTAGATGAACTGAAATGACACCTGAAGAAAGGAGAACACATATTCATTTTCTGTTATTTTGTTCAAAAGCAATTCATTATAAATGACAAACCTTTTTATGAATCACATAAGCAATTCATTTATAAATATCAGAATTGGATGGACTAAAATGACATCTGAAGAAAGGGGAACATATATTCATTTTCTGTTCTTTTTTTCAAAAGCAACTCATTTATAAATGATATGCCTTTTTTTATAAATCTCATAAGTATATCTTACTTTTCTATTATTTAGTTTGACTTTTTTCTTCAAGTTGTACAATTTGTTGAAATATTTTCTTTCTTCCTTTTTCAGAAAAAAAGGATGCTATCTCATACTATCAGCAAAGTTTGTATTGGTATCACAGAGCTTGTCGGCAACTTCTTAGGATAGGTCTATGAAATTATTGAAGGAGAAAATCCCATGGATAAAGCTAAAAAAATATTTAGAAGATCTAAGTGGATAAAAATTAGCGAAGAAGACAAAGATCATGATGATGAAACAACTTTGGATTTTGATTATCAAGAGGAAGAAGAAGGTGATGATGAAGATTATGAATCAAGCTAAGACAATGTGAGTGATGAGGAGGAACATGATTCAGGTGCAGATAAAGATAGAGAAGTAGAAAATAAAGAATTGGGTTAGGAGGAGGGAAACCCAGCTAATGATGATGGAGGAAAAGGGCCAGATGACAGTGAAGGTAATAAAGAGATTGAAGTTTCGCTTGTCCGACGATCAAAGAAGAGCAAGGTTTTGGAATCGGGGCACAATGAGCCTAGCAAGGAGCATATAGGGGGTGACAGTGTCCATGTTCAAATGGAGCCAAGCCTTGGGTCACGTGGCATCAACAATATTGTTGAAATATGTCCTCAACCTTTAGCTGTCATCCCTAATCAAAATGCAACCAAAGAGGATGAGAGAGTTGATCACCAAGATAAAGGAGTTGCAAAGAGTAGGTGGCCAAAAGTTGAAGTTGCCTAATACAATTGGAACTTCATCAAACATTGGTACAAGCAATGCATGGGATTTCTCGCCCTTCGATTGCAACATCATGAAGTTCATTGATAGTGACTCACAACAAGGTGAAGTTGCAGATCAGTTTACAGAGAAAGGTAGCATGGTAGATTGTACTAAGGAAGTTCCTACAGCAAAAGATCTTCCACTTGAACAAGACTTGTCTACACATAGCTGGTTGGATGATTTATCTTCTGAGGATCTAGACAAGCTTTTAGAAGAAGCTAAAAGGGAGAGGCAAGTTTGCATTGATGAGTCTTCTTCAAGGGCCATGAACATAGATGATAAATCTGGAGCAAGCATCCAAAGAAGCATTGAAGTGTCACTAATTGAAGACCTTCAAGACATAACCCCAACACCAAGTATTTGTGAACCTCCTAGTGGTGCAAGCACATCTGGTACAACTAATTTTGAACTTCAGCCAAAGAGGACATACAAGGTCAGTTGCATTGTGGTCTCCTTATATCGATTACAACAACAAGAATACTTTCAAGTGTAGTAAGGAAATATGCATGGTATACAATGTTACGTGTTGAGCCAGTGGAAGGTCTACAAGATCCAGCCAAAGTTCTAGCCCAAAAAATTATGTCATCTTCTTTTTCATTTACCATATTCAACAATATAGTTGTCATATTTTTACAATCATTTATACAGTTTTACTTATGCATAAATAGCTTGGTTCATGTTACTTTTGTGTTCTTATTGTTTTGTGCAACCTTATTATCATCAACTACCTCGCATTCTTTGCTAGTTTAGCTCATCTTTCAAAGGTTGTTAGTCCAACGGGAAGCTACTGAACACTATTGCCGAAATCGGATATATGCACTAAATAATTTTGAGGGTAGGTCCCGGATAAAATGAATACTGCCATTAAGAGTTGTTGTATTCTTTTTTGGTTTCTTCTTGAAATTATTGTAATTTTGTTTTGCCTAAAATATCATGACATGATTTTTCCTTCTTTTGTTCATTCTACTTTTTCCAATCATTTCAAACAATGTAGTTTGCATTTGCTCTGTATTTCTTTTTGCTAGACTTACCTTGAAGATGGTCAGCTGGACCACGCTGTAGTTAAAAGGGCAGTCCACAAATGTATAGAACATCTGGATCATTTTCAAATGGTTCATTCTATCTTGCCTTCATTTTTTTCTATTTAATTATTAAGTACAAGCAGTATGTTACCAAGATATGTTACTTATCATTTTGAAAAACAATATAGGTATTGTTCTCTGTCCTTCAAACATGGACACCAAAAGGGATGGATGAAAAAGTTGAGCACTACTTCCTTTTGGTTTTGAACTTACGGAAAAAGCGTTTTGAGGTGCTTGACTTCATGAGGTCTCTAAATGATGAAAAGCTAGTAATTATTGTGCTACCCTTTACCACAAACCAAGGAGTGTTGGAAAATATTCTACCCTGACACAAAGAAAAAAAATAGACTCCTATGAACTGATAGACATTCAGTTATCTTTGCAGACCAATAAGTAAGTTGATACTATCACTTATGTTTGCATCTTCTTTTTATTTTACTCTTCTCTATTCAAATTGTGAATTCATGTGTTTTGTTTTCAGCCAAGATTATGGTTTCACATGCTTATGCATTGTGAACATTGGGACGGTTGAATTCTACATACATTCAAGGAAGAGGATATGCCAAACATTTGTAAGTTGCTGACATATAAATAGCTCAACCACCCCGAAAATAATGTGAATTGGAAAAATAGAATAGGTATTAGCTACAATATCTTAGTTTATATTGTATACTATTGTCAAAGTATTATTTCATTCAATTCGGTGTGCAAGCATTTTTATGAGTTGCATAAGTATATATGCAACGAACAAGAAGCAATTTTTTGTTGTTGTCTAGTATGTATTGTTGCATTTTCGCTCATTGATTAATGATGATGAGATCTTGGATGTTCTGCCATATGTAATAGAAGCATATTTTCAAAAGGCAGAAGCAGAATGTAATAGTACGTAGAAGCATATTTTCAAGAATAGAGAAGCAACCTGACATAGATAGCCTTTTTGACTTTTTTGTCCTTTGACAACTAATCTTGGAGGATTCTTCACTTTTCTTGAAGTACTAGGAATAAAAGCATCTTGTAGATTTGTGCCAATAGTCCCAAGTTCAGTAGGACTAGACATAGCAGTTGTAGGTGTAGTAACTGAAGTTGCAGTAGTTAAAGCTACAACAGCTACAGTAATATGTGCATTTGTAGCATTAGGAGTGTTGCGGTTATTGAGAGCACCAGCAATAGTATTAGCTGATGTCTCGTTCCACTGTGTCCTTTTCTTCTTCTTTTTTAGATCTTCAAGTTCAGATTGCTTCATTCCAATATGCTTTATAACAATTTCATAAGCATCTTCTGAATTCGAACCCTCATGAGCAAACTTTGTGAGCGTGGAGGCGAGATTGCTAAATCTTGTTGTCCTTTAGTTTTGCAAAGGCATACAACTAGTACCAACGTCAGTTTGAAGATTTGTATTAGCATTTCTGCCAATTGGCATTTCCTACTGCTTCCACCTTTCCAATATGTATGAGTCAGGCACCTTCTTGAGACCAAGTATGCTCATAACCTTGATGATGCGACAACAAATTATGCCATCCCTTCAAACTTGCTACACTCGCAATAGTAACTTTCTTCTTCTTCAATTGCTGTCACATCATATGACCTAGTGCCACAGCCATCTACAAACTTATCATTCGGGACAAGCCAAAACTGGTAGTCACCTATAGGCTGCACAAAATACTCTTCGATCTTTTCAAATTCTTTTGAGAATCTGTAGAATATGTTCTTCGTGTACACAGTTGAGGCATGCTTCTCAATAGGGTTCTTTGATCATGTGTTTCGAGTCTTATTTCTGAAGTCCTGCCCATCTTGAGTAATCTAATTCTAGGACTTAACTTCAGCATTTGCATTCTTGTAATTTCATTTATTATGGTTGTTTTGTTAGAATAGGGACAATGTTTAACTGAGCTAGCATGTTTATCACCTAAAAACTAGTGCACATATACCATTCTTGCAATAGTTTTTAGTGGCCCAAAAGTTTTAGAACCCAATTCACCCTTTCTTGCATCTTGATCCCGCAAATACAAATATGCTTCTTTCTCCTATTTTTGACCAAATTATCACAATAAATTATTTACATATTAACACCTTCATTTCAGGTTATAACAAAAGTGAACAAGCATGAACTAGGTACAGGACACACATTTGAATGTGTGAATATTTTTAAAGGAAAAAAATGCCTGCAGGAGATCGCTGCGTCACAACCTTATAATGTACAGGTTCAACAGTAACAACTAACAAATGCTGCCTTTCAAGATCTACATTTCCAAAAATTTAGAAAGCTGCTATCATTTGTTCATTTTAAGAAGCGGTACATCAGTGGTCAGTGATCACCATTCCTTTTCAATACTCAGAACTCGCCTCTTTGTTTATCTTACTTGTTGGTGCCTTAAAATAAAAGAAAATATTACTAAGCACGGCTTTCAGAAATAGCAGATATCTAAATAGCAGCTTCGTCCTTTGCAGTTTAACAAACCACAATTTTCATAAGAAATATGGTTCTAGGTTCTAACAAGCGATAGACTATGGATGTTTACCTAAAGGATTTACCTAAAAGATTCTTCGGAGCGAAGATGCAGTCAAATGAGCCATCAAGAGCTAGGTCAGACCATAGTCACCGGATACGGGGTTGACCATGCGTTCCCTAACCTTGGGACACCTTCCGAAACCAAGGGTTGTGGATGTACGAGGTCGACATCCCCATTCTGATAGGGTCGTCGCTGAGGGCAAGGGTAGCTGCACAAAATCCGTGAACGCTAGGATGGATCCCACACATGAAGCAAGCGGATAGAAATGGAATCAAATGGAATTGTGAGCTAGATGATGAGGATGGGTACTCATTGGGCTTCTCTTGATCGCCACCCGCACCTGGTCATCGCGTCCACTCTTCCTGTGCCACCATCAATGGATGGAGATGGAGCCAAAGATGGAGGGGAGGGCTGCGGAAAGGGATAGAGAGAGGGGTATTATGGGGTCAATGGGCTAAACTCATTTGGAACTGCACATCCAAATACCATGTCGCGAATTATTGCTAAAGTATCTTTTTTGTGGACACACCAAAAATAAAAGCATCAGTTGAGAAAATTCTGCAGAGTTCAAGTAGATAGCAATTTTTTTGCAATGCCAGTAAACTGCAAGTTATTATGGCCAGAACTATTTAAATATACTGTAATGAGCCGTAATTTATGGAATGGTTCCATACCTATAGCAAACTTCAGTACACTTGCATTCTGGATTGACATTTGTACGCTGAGCCAAGGTATCTTTATCCAGAGCGGCATGCCTTCCATGAAGTATACCGTCATCCTTGATTATACTTAACTGTCTCTCCACCTAAAAAAACTACTAAAGAATAGAGCTTCACCATCGGCTGGTAAACCACATTCACTGCTGGTTTTCCACTTTCACCTTCACTGTTGGAGACTATCACTACCGGCCTCGAAACAGACAGTGAAGGTGGTATCATTGCTAGCTGGTGGTTTTAGCCGGCAGTGTTGCTATTTTTCAGAAAAAAGAAAAGAAAAATCCACCTGAAACGACCACGGGACCATGCACGAGCACTGGGCCGACCACGAACGGCCCCTTGATCGACCATAGGACCACACACTTGATGCGATTTTTCATTCAAAATACATGTGCAAGCAGGTCATGACACTCAAACTCGGGATCTCTCAGCTCACGTGATCCGTCCTTGCCATCTCACCACATAGGTGCTAGTGATGACAATAGAATATGCTTTCCTTTTTATCCTTATTTCCTGAAAATTGTTATGATTATTTGGGCATCTATATGGCTTTAAATAAAAAAAGTTATCAACTACAAAGTTGTACATATCGTCGAGTTTTACAATGTCCATATAAAGTTTGTATCCATCCGACTCTGTATGAAAAAACTTATGTCCAATCTGTGCAGTGTTAAGTAAAACGGCCATACTTTTCCATACAGAGTCAATATCACTACCAGTTCTTTTCGGATGGACTTTTACTACCGGTCCTTGATACGAACTGGCAATGGTACTCCATTACTGCCGTAAGTGATCACCATTGAAGGTTTACTCCCCGCTCATATTTTTTCTGATTCTTTTGCAATACATCATAGATCAATATTTTTTTCTATAAAAAACAACATTCATTTTGTTTGTCTTCTAATCATATGTCCGTGTCTATTGTGGTTGTGTTGCCAACCATATATGGAATGGAACATAAAAACTGGCAATGTCTAATTAAGCAGAATATGACCTTCATAATATTGCAGTATGTTAAGTTAATCGATCCATTCCTTTGAATGTTCTTTCACTGCAACAAAAACTTCTATATATGCCGCTCCATTACTGGAATAAATCGATTAATCTTAACATACTGCAATCTTATGAAGGTCATATTCTGCTTGATTAGACGGTGCCAGTTTTTATGTTCCATTCCATATATGGTTGGCACCACACCCACAATAGACATGGACATATGATTAGAAGACAAACAAAATGAATGTGGTTTTTTATAGAAAAAAATATTGATCTATGATGTATTGCAAAAGAATCAGAAAAAATATGAGCAGAGAGTAAACCTTCAATGGTGATCACTTGGTGAGCTACAGACTGCAGCCAGGAGACTTCGTGACTTTCCTCTCTGACATGATCTTCCTCACCCTCTCACCCTCATCCCACATCCCAGCAGCAGCGTATATGCAGGACAACACCACATAAACCCCATCATTCCATGGCTCAGCCTCAACCAACCTTTCTGCTGCCCACTCCCCGGCACTCACATTCCCGTGCTTCTCGCATGCACCAATCAGTGCTCCCCATATCACCATATTTGCCTCCATTGGCATCCTCAGCCCCACCAAAGTGCGTGCCTCATCCACCCAGCCAACTCTACCGAGCATATCCACCACACACCCATAGTGTTCAACAGTTATCACTACCTTGATGTCCCCATCTTCCATTTGCTTTAGTAAAGCCATGCCTTCATTAACCAGACCTCTGTGCGTGCAAGCAGAGAGCACCGCCAACATCATCACTCTTGGAAAACGTTGGCTTTAGTCCACCAGTATATCCGTCGGTTAGTGTCATTATAGTATATAAAATGCATGTTTCATTGCTGGGATTTTAGCGTGCCTAACTATTTTAATTTTCTTCTAGATACATATAAATTTTCTACAAATACGCTCAATATTGATGCGATCACAAGTGTTTAAAGACTCCTCATTCATTTCATACTTGGTGGGATCTTAAAGGAGACCAACGAATTTCATGATCATGACACACTAAATCATTTCTCCATTTTTTCTTAGTTTGATTATCTTACATTTCTTAGTTTGGTTATCATAGTTTTGCTTCCATACTTGCAGGTCTTGGAACAACTGAGTAAATTGAGTGGACAAACAACTGGACTTCTATGTCGTCCTTGATCGTGTTGGACATCTTATAGACTTGTATGTCATCTATTTGACTTGTGGACATGTTATGCACTGGTTGTAGGTGACTTCTTTGCCTGGTGATCAAAATCATGACTTTGTGACATCGATCTTTGTATGAACTCTTGAATAAAGATGTTTGATCTATTGTATGACTTCTATATGTGCTAGATTGCTTAACAATGAAGATGTTTGATCTGTTATTTGCGTACGATTGTGTAAATTTAGTACTTCATAAATGATAATTACAGATGGCTCTAGACTACAATCGTCCATACTAATCTCGTAGCACATACGGTTCTAGTATGAAACCATCTATATTATCTCATAGCACAGACAGCTCTAATATGAAACCATCTGTACTAATCCAATAGTCCAGATGTTGTCAGACTGGTGCCATCTGTGATAATAGAATAGTCGAGACAACTCCAGTCATGAGCCATCTGTACACATTGATAAGTACAGACAGTTTCAAATTGGAGCCGTCTATGCTTATCGATTAATACAAATGGGTCTAGTCTGGAGCCATCTATATAAATTATTTGTACATACAATCTTTAAATCATCTATACAAATATAACTTTTAACTACATAACGGTTCGAAAAAGCATCCCGCACAGGGTTTCCAAATCATTTGTACAAGTGTTTCCGTAGTAGTGAAGAGCCTCGAGGCCCAACAGCACCTCACCAAAGGTAAGTACGTAGCTGCTGGCAGTTTGGATGATCATATTTTCTGTCTGTCCTACTGCGGCGTTAATGGCCAAGAGCTCAACTGTGTTGCTTCGTGTATGCATGCAGGGCGCAACCACAGTGGGTAGACTCAGAAGGAGCAGGTCGGGGAGGAGGGGTAAAGCGAGATGGGTAGCAAAGGAGGGGAGTGTCAGACTGGTGGTGAACTAGCACATGAATCAGAAGAGGTGTTGGGTGCGTTGGAGGCTGAGATGATTCAAAAGGAGACGTTGTCATGTTGTGAGTGCATGAGCTATGTGAGTGGGGCCTAGAGGGTAGTGTGAGTGGTTGTGGGGTTTATAACCCAGCCATGTATTCCATGAGAACTAAGAAAGAAAAATAGAAACCAAATTGCTCTCGAATTCTTCTCCTCCCTCAAGTTTCTTCCATTTCTCTGAGTTCTATCTAGCTCATGTCACGGCGAGCCTCGCCGGCGGCTATGGGTGTTACATGTGGTATTAGATTCAGTGATCCTTGGCATATGCTTTGTTGTGGTTCACGGTAATCCTTCAGCTCATGCGGTAATTCTATAGTGGTGGTTGAGATTGAGTTTCATCTGATCACGATCCCTATGAATTCAACATCCCATAAATCCTCTCCAATTCGTCGGGTTTGAGGCATGATCATCATGGCGCCACCAAAACCATCTCCACAGATGATTGGAGGTGATGGAGGTGGCAGAGAAGAAGAAAAATGAGAGATGGGATTGCATTCTAGAGAGCTTGGAGTTGTTGTTTGTGAAGGTGGGTGATCAAGGATGCTCAACAACAGATGCCACTACTACAGAAAATATCATCACTATCAGTTCAAAAATATCATTATTGCTGGTTTTAGAACTGGTAGTGAATAAACGACAGTGATAATCCACTGCTGGTTATAGAATCGGTAATGATTGTACATATCACTGTCGGTTCATATAAGTAACTAATAGTGATTGTTACATTATCATTGTTGGTCCATTACATAAATCGACAGTGATAACCCCCACCCCCACCTATTGTTAGCAACAACATATTCAAGAAACAACACATATACATACACAATTCATCACATATAGGTTCAACAGATTTCATTCACAAATCACATATATACATACACAATTAACATACCATTCACAAATGTTCTTGGTTGGACATTTCATTCACAAATCATATACACGATTAACATGTGAAATCACATTTCATTCACGAATAACTCTCTAACTCACATTTTATTTTAGAAATCTCACGGTTCACTTGAAATATTCATGCAAGGGAAACAAATAAGTGGTTCAATATTTCTTGCTACCCGAAGTTGTCAAACTCTGCAAGTCCCGAGTGCTCAATGAAGGAACCGCTTTATATGCCGGCTCACAAAAGTCGCCTTTTGGACTTATCACTTCATCATTAATGAACCCGATAAGTTGTTCTTGAATGGCAACGAGTTGATGTTGCAAAAGTTACTTGTGTTCAACTTGATTACCTGTCATTAGAAGAATTGAAGAAATCAATCCTACAGAACACGTGTAGAAATTGAGAAGCTCACATCAATATGTATTTACATACCTCTGCATCATCTTGGAGTACCATGTCACAGGTGAATGTGTGCATGAACTCACATACATAGAAGTCACATAAATTGTTGTCTTGTTCCTGCCTGTTACACTAAAAAAAAGATATGAAACAAGTAGCATGCAAGTAGTCATTTAGTAGGAATTTGAGACATGAATATTACATATGTACCGAAAAGTTGGTTCTGATAATGAAGGTCTTCTGGTATGGATGGAATCAAACACTATCCTGACAGTATCTTGTGAATACCCTATGCATGATTATGAATAATATTACTAGACTTAGATTCAATCGAATAGAAGATTACTAGAGCGAATAATGAAATGATTGACTTAACCTATTTAGCAAGTCTATTACAGGTTGAAACTGTGTTTGTGGTCTCCTTTGTGAGTCAAACACAATGATCTTACTCACGTTAGTTCTAACATCAAGTTGCGTTGCGTGTAAATGAAAGTGCATCTAGGCCCCCTAAGTGGGTTTTGCTGATTAATGACAAACGATTAAGAGACTAATGAGTTTATTGATATTATGAATAGGGTTTAGTCCCATTTGTGAATTTAATGGACGTTGGCATCCCTCAAAAAGAAAAGAGAAGCGGATTGTAGTTGCTCAATAAGTTTTAATTAATTTTATCTTTTCAATTTGAGTTTAGAAATATCGTATTATCAAGAGGGATTCATTTGATAGTCTCTATGGTGTGTCAGTGCTCAAAGTGTCCTTTTGGAACCAAAAGACAAGAGACACAATCACCCATGGACACTGGGAAAAAGGGCTGAGTTGCCTGAGTCTGGAGTCTCTGGGCTGGGCTGGATACTCCAGGGTCAGGCATTTTGGCCGGAGTCTCCAGGTGAGACTCCGCTAGAGAGTCTCGGTTAGTCTTTAAATGTTTCAGGTCGAAGTCTCCAGGTGGTACCGGATACTCCGGGGTTTGGCATTTTGGCCGGACCCTCCGGGCGAGATTCCGCCAGAGAGTCTTGGTTAGTCCTTAAAATGTTTCAGGTCGGAGTCTCCGGGTTGGGCCAGAAACTCCAAGGTCTGGTGTTTTAGCCGGAGTCTCTGAGTGAGACTCCACTAGAGCCTCTCTGTTTGGGCTTAATTGTTTCAGTTCGGAGTCTCCGGGCAAACTCGAAGTCTCCGTGTCAGTTCAAATTTCGCTGTAACACCGAGTTTCTGACAACGTTCTGTGCTCGAGTTCCTGTGCTAGCTAGAGTCTCTGGGTGAGTCCGAATACTCCAATAAAAGTCAACCAGCATAGTAACGGCTAGTTTTTGGAGAAGGGTATAAATACCTCTTCTCCCCCTCCAATTGAATGCTGATGTTTCTGCTGAACAACTTGTGGACAAATACTTTCAAAGCATTCAAGAGCCCTCCCGAACACCATCTAGAGCCTTGTTTCTTGCTAGATTTGAAATTTAGGGTTTGGTGAGTGAGATTAAGAGCTTGAGAGCAAAAAGCAAAACTTTGAGCATTCGAGTCATCGTTAAACTTTTGATTCGCAATCTTTTACTCTTGGAGCTTCGTGCTCCTAGACAGCGAGGCGTCACCCGTAGAGAACCTAAGATTTATAGAGTACCACGGGAAGTTTGTAATTCACTATCAAGTTGAGTAAGAATCCTAGCTTGATCTTTGTGGTCGCTAGGAGAGGATAGGGTTGAAAGAGATCCGGCTCTTTGTGAGCTCCTCAACGGAGACGTAGGCACTTATTGTGGAGTGGCCGAACATCGGGATATATTCTTTGTCTCCTTTACATTCTTGCAAAGTTACTTTGTTCTAGTTGATTTTGGGGATTTTTCCGATCTTTGTGCTTTTGAGTCTCTAGCTGCAGGTTCCTGTTGAAAAGAAGCTCATACACCTGGTAGGACCTGTGGTGATCTTTAGATCATATAAAACTTCTTTCAACTTACTTTGATTTCGTGCTCCTGTGTAGGTCGGATAATCCGGGTTAGATCGGATACTCCGGACCTCAGAGTATCAGGACTCAATCGGAGTATCCGGGTCTGTTTTAATCCGCTGTGAAGTTTTAAATTTCAGGAACGCCTATTCACCCCCCCCCTCTAGGCGATATCAAGTACATTCAATTGGTATCAAAGCCTAACCTCCTACAAGGTTTCACCGCTTGGAGGAATTCAAGATGTTGGCATCCGGGGCGAGAGTCCGAAAGAAGGTGGAAGCCCGAAGTCTTCAAAAGATGATCCTTCGAAGTCGGGTGAAGGTAGTGGTAATGGTAGAGGCAAGGGAGCTGCATTTGAATTTCATTATGATAAATTGAATGCCTCTAATTCTTATGTTTCCGTGCCTTCCGGGTGTGCACCATATTTTGATGGTACACATTATGCCGTTTCGAAGCACAAGATGAAATTGCATTTAATATCTCTTCATCCAAGTATTTGGAAGATTGTTTATACATGTTGTGATTTGTTGGATGAAGACCTAGAGCTCACTCCCAATCAAGAGCAAAACTTACACCACAATGCATAAGCCGCAAGTGTATTGCTTGGTGCCTTGAGCCCCGAGGAAGTCAACAAGGTTGATGGGCTTGAGGAAGCCAAAATGATATGGGACACACTCCAAGTCACATATGAAGGCACCGCAAGTGTAAGAGAGTCAAAGATCTGAGTTGCTTGAAGGCAAATTAGGAAGATTTATCATGGAGGATGATGAGACCCCCCAAGCAATGTATGATCAGATTATGGTGTTGGTAAACAGGATAAGAGGGCTTGAAAGTGAAGAGCTAGATGATCATAAGGTGGTGAGAAGATTGCTTAGAGCCTTCGTACCAAGAAACCCCACCTTGATCACACTTATTCGAGAGAGAAGAGATTACAAAAGGCTCACCCCAAGTGATGTGCTTGGAAGGATACTTGCTCATGAGCTCATGGAGGAGGAAGCCAATGAAGTGAAGAATCTTAGCAAGCAAAGCTCCACCTTCAAGAACAAGGAAGTCGCATTCAAGGCAAGTAAGAGCAAGCAAATTGAAGAATCGAGTTCAAGTGAAGATGAGAGCTCGGATGATGAAGAAATAGCCTTCTTTGTGAGAAAATTCAAAAAATTCATGAAGAAAGGAGGCTATAGCAAGTACAAGAGAGATATGCCCAAGAAAAGGCCATCCAAGAGGGCATGCTATGAGGGCGACGAGGTTGGCCATTTCATAGCTGATTGTCCCAATAAGAAGAAGGGCAAAGACAAAGATGAGAAGAAGAATAAGCCATTCAAGAAGGACAAATACAAGACCCACAAGAAGAAGTTTTCGAGTCAAGCTCATATTGGAGAGGAGTGAGATTCTAACTCTAACTCCGACTCCGATGATGAAGAAGTTGTCTCCATCGCCATTCGCAAGTCTACACCAACAAAAATACTCTTTGGCGAAATGAGTGACGATGACTCCCCCAAGTGCCTTATGGCTAAAGGCCACAAGGTAAAATCACAATCCATGCTCCTAGATAGCGATAGTGATGGTGATTGTGAAATGAAAATGCTAATAGAAACAATAGAGAGTCACGAGGAGACCCTTGAGAAACAAGAGGACTTGCTCATTCTTGAAAAGGAGAGAAACCTTGAACTCAAGGATCTCCTTGCTAAAGAAAAGGAGAAAGTTGAGAAATTGACTAAAGATCTAAATTTGGCCAATAGCTCAATTGCTAGTCTTAAGAGTAGCAATGTTACATTTCAAGAGAAATTTTCATGTTTAGAGGAAACTCATAAAACTCTTGAAATACAAATTGACACTCTCAAGAATAGCTCATCCACCTCTAATGATGCAATCTTGCTCTCTAATGCTTCCACTAGCAATGGTTGCTCTCGTTGCTTTAATATTGATATAAATGCTTGTGCTACTAATGTTGAATCTATGCAAGCATTGCAAAAATAGAATGAGAGGCTTAATGCTTAGGTTAAGTATGGGTGCATCAAGATATACAAATCCAAAGATGCACTCTACAAGACCATTCAAGCCAAAGACAACAAGCAAAAGAGAGGGTTTGGATTTGACATGCACACGAGCAAGCCAAATGGGCGTGTGATGATAAATGGTAAGGAGTGTCTCAAGTTCGTCAAAGGAGGCAAACAAGATGATCACACCGCTCGAGTCAAGCAATCAAAGGGCCTTGCTTCTGAATCCACATTTTATGCCTCTTATATGCTCAAGAGAAACCACTGTGGTAAAGTAGTTGCTCTTTATGTTGGTCCCCGCGCAAAGGATAGAGTTGTGAAAAGGAGTATGTGGGTACCAAAAATTCTTGTGACTAACATGAAAGGACCCAAACAAATTTGAGTACCTAAAACAAAGGATTAAGTTTTGTTTTGTAGGCATAATCCTCCGGTGAATCAAGTTGGGTGATCGATAGTGGATGCACAAATCACATGATCGGAGAGAAGAGTATGTTCTCATCTTTTAAAGAAAATGGAGGATCACATGAAAACATCGTTTTTGGTGATGATGAAAAAGGTGAGGTAATGGGTCTAGGTAAGATTGCCATCTCAAATGATCATTCTTTCTCTAGTGTTTTGTTAGTTAAATCACTTAGTTACAATTTGTTATCCATATCACAATGATGTGAGATGTGTTATAATTGTCTTTTTACAAATGAGGGTGTGACCGTCTCTAGAAGGGAGGACGTCTCAACAGCCTTCACCGGTAAGTTAAAGGGTAAACTTTATCTTGTTGATTTTTCAATGGATGAAGTGAAGCCTAAAACTTGTTTGATGGCTAAGTCTAGCATGGGTTTGCTATGGCATCGCCGACTAGCCCATGTTGGCATGAGAAATTTGTCTAAACTACTAAAGGGGGAGAACATCCTAGGACTAACAAATGTTTCTTTTGAGAAGGATAGAATTTGTAGTGCTTGTCAAGCGGGAAAGCAAATTGGAGATCCTCACCCTACCAAGAATGTGATGACGACCACAAGGCCATTGGAGCTTCTTCATATGAATTTATTTGGACCAATCGCCTACATAAGTATTGGCGGTAACAAATATGGCTTAGTAATTGTTGATAATTATTCTCGTTTCACTTGGGTATTCTTTTTGCATGACAAAAGTGAAACACAAACCATATTCAAGAAGTTTGTGAGGAGAGTTCAAAATGAATTCAATGTGAAGATCAAGAGAGTGAGAAATGACAATGGAAGCAAATTCAAGAACACTCAAATTGAAGAATTTCTCGATGAAGAAGGAATTAAGCATGAGTTCTCACACCCTACTCCTCTCAACAAAATGGGGTTGTCGAGAGGAAGAATAGGACTCTCATAGAGTCAGAAAGAACCATGCTTGATGAATACAAGATATCATATCAATTTTGGGCGGAGGCCGTCAACACCGCTTGCCATGCAATCAACCGTTTATATCTTCACAAGATCTTGAAGAAGACTGCCTACAAACTCCTAACCAGTAACAAACCAAATGTATCCTACTTTAGAGTCTTTGGTAGCAAATGTTTTATTCTTAACAAGAAGGCAAAAAGTTCTAAATTTGCTCCTAAAGTAGATGAAGGTTTTATGCTTGGTTATGGATCAAATGCCTGCGCCTATCATGTTTTCAACAAAACCTCTGGTTGTGTTGAAATTGCATGGGACATAATATTTGATGAATCTAATGGCTCCCAAGTTGAGTAAATTGATCATAATGTTCTAGGTGATAAAGAAATTTTAAGTGAAGCAATTAAAAAGATGGCAATTGGAGAAATCAAGCATCAAGAATCACAAGAGCAAAACTTAGCAAATAAAGACTCAAGTCAACCATCTTCATCAATTCAAGTAGAGCCATCAACATCAACTCCTATGCAAGATCAAAATCAAGAACAAGATCAAGATCAAGCAAATGATGATTACAACAAGTTTCTTGATGATGAAGGAGAAGATATTCAACCCCAATCTCTAGTGCCACACCTAAGAGTTCATCAAAGCGTCCAAGGAGATCACCCTGTGGACAACATCCTTGGTGATATACAAAAGGGGTAACCACTCGTTCTAGAATTGCAAATTTTTGTGAATGTTACTCTTTTGTCTCCTCTTTGGAACCATTGAAGGTGGAAGACACACTTGGAGATCTGGATTGGGTGATGGCTATGCAAGAAGAGTTGAACAATTTTAAGAGGAATGAAGTTTAGACGTTGGTGGAAAAACCTAACCAAAATGTGATTGGCAGCAAATGGATCTTTCGCAACAACAAGATGAGAATGGGATCGTTACAAGAAACAAAGCAAGGTTGGTTGCTTAAGGCTTCGCGCAAATAGAAGGTTTGGATTTTGGTGAGACTTATTCTCCCACAGCTAGGCTTGAATCAATTCGTATATTATTTGCCTATGCTACTCAC
The DNA here is from genome assembly GCF_958298935.1 of Phragmites australis. Lineage (NCBI taxonomy): Eukaryota > Viridiplantae > Streptophyta > Magnoliopsida > Poales > Poaceae > Phragmites > Phragmites australis. The sequence continues at coordinate 18,065,255 of NC_084931.1, forward strand.
CATGATTTCAAGCTATATCAAATGGACATGAAGAGCTCTTTCCTAAATGGACCAATCTTCGTATTGGTGTACGTAGAGCAACCTCCCGGATTTGAAAATGCCAAATGCCCTCATCATGTGTACAAACTCCATAAGGCGCTCTATGGGCTTCCTAGAGCATGGTATGAATGCCTTAGGGATTTTCTCATTAAGAAGAGCTTTGAAATAGACAAAGCTGATTCTACTCTTTTTACTAAGAATGTTGATAATAATTTATTTATTTACCAAATATATGTCGATGACATTATATTTGATTCCACTAACAAAATATTTTGTGAAGAGTTTAGTAGGATCATGATCAAGAGATTCGAGATGTCAATGATGGGTGAATTAAAGTTCTTCCTAGGATTTCAAATCAAGCAACTCAAGGAAGGAACCTTCATTTGCCAAACGAAGTACATCAAAGATATGCTTAAGAAGTTTGACAAGGAGAATGTAAAGCCCATTAAGACTCCAATGCAATCAAATGGACATCTCGACCTAAATGAAGAAGACAAGTCCGTGGATCAAAAGGTATATTGTTCTATGATCGGTTCTTTACTTTACCTTTGTGCATCTAGGCCTGATATTATGCTTAGTGTGTGCATGTGTGCAAGATTTCAAGCTGCTCCTAAGAAGTGCCATTTAATGGCCGTTAAGAGAGTTCTTAGATATTTAGTTCATACTCCATATCTTGGCTTGTGGTATCCCAAAGGTTAATCTTTCAAACTTATCGGCTATTTAGACTCCGACTATGCCGATTGCAAAGTGGATAGGAAGAGTACATCCGGGACTTGCTAATTCTTGGGTAGGTCCTTGGTGTCTTGGTCATCCAAGAGACAAAATTCCGCAGCCCTATCCACCGTCAAAGCTGAGTATGTTGCAGTATGAGCTTGTTGTGCTCAACTACTTTGGATGAGACAAACATTGAGAGATTACGGCTATAATATGATCAAAGTTCCACTTTTGTGTGACAATGAGAGTACCGTCAAGATAGCCAATAATCCTGTACAACACTCAAGAACCAAACATATTGATATACGTCACCACTTCTTGAGAGACCACTCTACAAAAGTTGAGATGTGAGCTAAATATCCTAGATTCTCGCAACGTGGCTTGAATTGTTGTATACAATTGATTGTTTTAGCTTTATAGCTTTGGTAGCTAGAAGTTTGCGAAATCTTTGGTGTGCTATTTCTAAAAAATTATTTTATTGTTTGATCTTCAAATCATATTTTGCTACTTACGATCATTGTTATGTAATATTGTTTGTTAGCTGATCACAAGTAGTAAAAGTGTCTTATATGTCTAACAATCATTCTCCAAAATCCCCCTGTTGAATCTCAGCTCAATCTGTGCTTTTCTGTCCAGTTCCAGGACCGGAGTATCTGGCACCTGGTAACCCCAGAGTCTCCGGGTCACCCAGTCTTTAACTCCTCCCCGAGCAGTTTCCTCCTCTTTCTATTCCTTTCAACTCTTTCTTCCTCCTCCCACCGTGCTCCTCCTCCTTAGGCGATTTCAAGCTTTGGCCAAGGATTCCCGGAGTTCTTCTTCAACTCTCCATCAACTCTTAGCTGGATTCTCTGACCAACACTCCAGATCTTCCCTCGGTGGATTGTTTGCCCTAAAAAGGTAAATCTCACACAATTCACCCGATCTATCAATGCTATGATCTAGAGTCGTTTTCCCTTGGTCAAGATGCTTCATACCCGTCCTAGAACACATTCCTTAAAGTGTTTTTGATATGCCTTGGACAAATCATCGAACCCTAAAGAGATTGCCCAGGGTCAAGCTATCTGAAGTATCCGGACTGGCTCGGATACTCCGGGGTATGTCCTGTCAGACAGTTTGCCTTTGTTCTTCAAGATCAATTCCTTTGCAATAAACTTCCATCTCAAGTATGTATTTCTTATGTATCTCAGGAGTGTTTGAGATGGAGGGAGACAAATTTCACAAAGGTCATGCCTATGAAAGGAAGAAAAAGCAAAGGAGTGATCCGTAGGCTCAAGATCTTCCTCAACGATATGAGTCCAGTGGCAGTAGTGGAGGGCCTGAGCGCTCTCGCTCAGTTGTGAGGAAAGTCAAGGGACCCCCTAGAGGTGACATTCGACTTGATGAGGGGGTGGTTGTTGAAGGGATACCAAGTGCAAATGTGGCTCGTGGGAGAACCAAGAATCAAGTCGTGAGAGGGAGGGGAACAGGAAGGGGAAAGGGAACAACCCATGTTATAGCAGGAAGAGGTAGAGGAACCTTGCCTACAAGAGAAGCGAGAGGCAAGGGTAAAGCTATTGGCACTAGTTCTGGTACTCTTGGGGATGATATTGAGGAAGAGCAAGAAGAGAGTCTTGCTTTAAGGCTCCATAGGCCTCTCAGGTTGACAAACACCATGGACATGCCTAAGCAGATGGTGAATTACATGAAGAAGGCAAGTCAAGTAAAAAAGTTGAGGTATGAGGATCCTTTCATTTATGTGAAAAATATCACTGATCACCGCTTTTGGAGTGATTTCCAAGTGGACTTCTATGAATCTGTAATCCTTACCAAGAAGAAGCCCATAACTCCTATGCAATGGATAGATTGGGATTACATGGAGAAGAAAAATGATCTCATCAATGAAGTGATTTCAGCCTGTGAAGCAAAAAGAGTCAAACATATCATGGGACTGAAATGTGATTGGAGTGAAGAAGTGATAGCTCAGTTCTATGCCACTCTTTGGTATGATCGAGAAGAAAATCAAACTATGCATTGGATGATTGAGGGAGAGCAATACAAAGTGTCCTATCAAACTTTTGCTCACATTTTCAGATTTGATGTCCACGAAATGCAAAAGGACAAAATTCATAATGAAATCCCACTCTCCTTGGAAGAAATGGATTTTATGTACATGGATGAAGGAAAGGTGACCCATGGCATGCTTACGGGCATGAGGCTGTTCTACAAATGTTTAAACTCTTTGTTCCACCTCACTTTGGCCCCCAAGAGTGGAGATGCTACTTCAGTGCTAAGCATATCAAGAAATCTTCTCGCCGCTATGTCAAATGAGCATGCACCTTTTAGTGTTGTGGATTTTCTTTGAGAAGAAATCCACGTCACCTCTTACTCCCCAACCAAGAGTTGTTCTTATGCTCCTTACATCATGTATTTGGTTGAGAGGGTTACCAAGAAGAGTTTTGTGAAAGAAATCAACCATGAGCCTTATAGAATGAGGCCCGTAAGTACAAGGGCAGCTCATCCTCCACCTTCTCCTCCACCCGGTGCTCCTAGTGCTAGAAGGACAGCTCCAAAGCATGCTCCTCCAAGGTCATCTCAGTCTTTCTAAAAGAGTGCTCTCAAGGCTATCTTTCACGTCTGTACTCACAATGCAACCAAGATCAAAGAGCAAAATACAAGGTTGAAGAAAATGGAGAAGAGGCAAAAGGCAATTTATGCAAATTTTAACATTGAGCCTCCCTATTCTCCAATTGCTTCTGACGAAGAAGAGAGTGAGAAAATTGAGTTTGAGAATCCGTGGGCCTGGTATCAGGGGATGTCTCGTGCTCAAAATGTTGATGAAGTGGAGACAGAAGAAGAAGAGGAGGAGGCCGAGGCTGGTTCATCCACCAATGATGATGATGGCAACGGGGACAATGATGGTGGGGACGAAGAATATGATGTGAGCAGTGAGTAGTTCTTCATCGTGCTTCTCTTTCCTTTTTGGTGCTTAATGCCAAAGGGGGAGAGAATTTCCTGTGTTCGTCTATATCATTTCGTTTCCGTTGGACATTAAGATCTATGTAATAATTATGATGAACTATGTGTGGTGTGCTAGTGGTAACTTTTAATTTTGTAAGTCAACTTTTGTGTTAATGTGATGATATGTCATGTTTGGTATATAATGTTTGTTTCTCTCTTTCTTAGATTCTGTGATATATCTCGTCATATGCATCACGTGCTTTCATGTTCACTCACATTTGCACCCCACGGACGCTACGATATAGGGAGAGCTCTTGCAAAAAAAATTTCTTTTAAATATGTGCATTTGATTTCCAAATTAAATTTTAATCAATACACACATTTAGGGGGGGCTCACCGTATATCTTAGATTTCAAATCTTTCAATTCATTTATCTTTTGTAAGCCTTAATCGTGTTGTCATCAATCACCAAAAAGGGGGAGATTGAAAGTACATCTAGGCCTCCTAAGTGAGTTTTGTTGATTAATTACAAACGATTAAGGGATTAATGCGTTTATTTAGGTTATGAACAGGGTTTAGTCCCATTGGTGAATTTAATGGACGTTGGCATTCCTCAAAAAGAAAACAGAAGCGGATTGTAGTTGCTCAATAGGTTTTAATTAATTTTATCTTTTCAATTTGAGTTTAGAAATGTCGTACTATCAAGAGGGATTCATTTGATAGTCTTGATGGTGTCTCAATGCTCAAAGTGTCTTTTTAGAACCAAAAGATGAAAGACACAATCACCCACGGATACCGGGAAAAATGGCTGAGTTGCTTGAGTCTGGAGTCTTCGGGTTGGACCGGATACTCCGGGGTCTGGCATTTTGGCTGGAGTCTCCGGGTGAGACTCCACCAGAGAGTCTCATTTAGTCTTTAAATGTTTTAGGTCGGAGTCTCCGGGTGGTAGATGAGCACAGTGTCTTCTATTTGACTTAGGTTGATGTTCTCTCCAAAAGGAGGGAGGTCATCAAATTTATTGTAGTCTTGCTCGTGGACGACATTTTCAACTCCGACAATCCTTGTTTTTCCTTGAAGAACCATGTGGCATTGCTTGTTAACCGAGTTCTTTACATAAAAGACTTGTGTAACATCATCGATAAGTATAAATGGTTCTTCTCTGTAACCGACGAGCTTGAAGTCCACGGTAGTCATGCCATACTAGTCGATGTTCACTCCTCCTAGGAGTCTGACCCATTGGCACCGATAAAGAGGGACATTCAACGGTCCATACTGGAGTTTCCAAATCTCCTCTATGAATCCATAGTAGATCTTCCTATTGCCATTGCTGTCGTAGGCCTCGATACGTACATTGCTATTTTGGTTGGTGCTCTTGTCATCCTATGCTCTCGTATAAAATGTATATCTATTGATATCATATCCTTGGAATGTCATAATTATAGAGGACAATCCATGAGCAAGCAGCTTCAACTTTGCATCCTTACCCATCATGTGTCTACATAACTAATCATCGAAATAATCTATGTTCTCTCTCACGATCCAATCTCTAACTTTGTTGGGTTTTTGGTGTGTATCATGTTCACATGCACATTGACATATAGGTCCACTAAACTAATTGTTGCAGAACTATGAAGTGTGCTTGAGTGAAGGAAACACAATCAGTTGTACGGACTGATTTCGCACCTATCGTCCCTATCCCCTGTAGCCTCCCCTTATGTGTGATATAGGCACACCAATCGGTTTGAGATCCATGTAGTCGATGCAAAACTCAACGACCTCCTCGGTTCCCCATCATGTGGCAATGCAACCTTCTGGTCAACCTCAGTTACAAACATATTTCTTCAGAACCCCCATCAATCTCTCAAAAGGGTACATCTGATGAAGAAACACGGGGCTAAGGATATTTATCTCTCTTACTATATGAACCACAAGATGGGTCATGATATCAAAAAAGATTGAGGGAAACACATCTCAAGCCAGCATATAGTATGGACCAAGTTTTCCTATAACTTTTCTAGTTTTAATGAATCGATGATCTTTTTTAAGATCGTGTTGAAGAACGAACAAAACTTCAGACTTTCTCTGGTAGAACATCCCTTATTGCAACTGCAAGCAACTGTGTCATTATCAAGTGACAACTATGAGACTTCATACCAACTAATTCCAAATCTTTCATTGATACTAGTCTCTTTATGTTGGTGGAGTATCCGGATGGAACTTTGACTTCATGTAAGCAACATCACAAGTTGTGTTTCTCTTCCTTGCTCAGAGTGTAGCAAGTCGTAGGAAGCCGCTTTCTCCCATTGTCCAGTTCTTCAGGATGTAGGCCCTTCCTAAGTTTCATATCTTTCAGGTTCATTCGTGTTTGGAGTGTATCTTTTGTTTTTCCTAGTATATCTAGTAAGATACCAATCAAGCTATCAAACAAGTTCTTCTCTATGTGCATGACGTCAAGTGCATATCGAACCTCCAGGCCCTTCTAATCAAGTAGGTCCCAAAATATTGATCTCTTTTTCCACATCTGAGCCGCTTTTCCACTCAAGGATTTTATATTGTCTCACTCCTTTCTAAGGATAACTCTAGTATTCCTTACCATCTCATATACCTATTTTCATGTGTGAATCTTCGGAGCTTGACTAGTCTACTTTGTCCCATCAAAAGCCCTTGCCTTTATGCGGTATGGGTGATCTAGGTGAAGGAACCTACAGTGATGCATGTAAACCATTTTTTGAGAGTTCTTCAGCCACTGACATATTGTATCTTCCAAGCTGAACACATCCATTTCATCCTTTATATTGACTGTCTCGATAGGTTACCAGGAGTGGGCCAATCTTGGATTATTATGAACAATATTGTGCGTAGGGTGAAGTTCTCACATTTGTACTCATCCCATACTCATACACCATTGTCCCACATTATAAGAAGATCTTCAACCAATAGTTTTAGGTACACATGCATTGATATCGTTACTAGTTTCACTCGGCCCTTCGATCAGCAATTGCATCATAAGGTATTCCGCTTAATCCATATATAAGGTGGAAGGTTGTAGATACATAGAGTCACAGGCCAAGTACTATGACTACTACTCATGTTGTTGAAAGGATTTATCACATCTGTACTCAACCTGAACCTTATATTCCTCCTATACCTGATGGCGACAAGACTAGACATCTATTTTCTCGTATGCTTGCGTGCTCGCTTCCAAGCATCACCAATGACATCTCATTGCAAAGCGGTGAAGCGCATATTGAGATATCTCAAACACACACTTGAGTATGGTCTTTGGTTTTCTGCATCTTTTCTCTCTCTCTTCATGGTTTTTCGGATACGAATTTTGCTGGTTGTAGAATTAATAGGAAGAATACCTCTTGTACTTGTCATTTCTTGGATATTTCTCTTGTGTGTTGGATTTCTTGCAAACAAATTTCTTGCAAACAATCTAGTATTGCATAATCAACTGCTGAAGTTGAATATGTGTGGCCACTAGCTGTTATTCTTTGATTTTGTGGATGATTGTTACCTTGAGCAATTTTGGGTTAGATTTCAAGAGTGTGCCACTTTTGTTTGACAACACCAGTGCCATTAGTTTAGCCAATAACCTAGTCCAACACTTCAGAACCAAACAAATAGATGTGAGATACTACTTTTTGCGAGACCACAATAGAAGGAAGACATTGATTTGAGATACATAGATACCCAACGCCAGCTTGTCGACATCTTCATCAAGCCTCTTGGTTCAATAAGATTTGCCTATTTGAGGATAGAGCTTAGAGTGTGCCATCCCTATAGTATTGCATGAGGGGGAGTTGCAGCTGTACATACTCTATCTTACTCTTATTGCATTTGCATTGCATCTTATCTTGTAAGACAATCATTGTAGTTGAGCTTTGACTTGTATGTCATTAGCATTTTCAGTTGCTAGACTTGAATTTGAACTAAGGTTAGTAGTTGTGAGGAGCAATCTTTTAAATTTAGGCTCCTCTTGATACCTTGACATGAATCATTTCAAGCAAGCTAGCTTTCCTAAAGATGAAACTTTATAATTTTATGAATCATGTAGACTATGAAATGCTACCTTCTTGATCACCATGTTTGTATTTGCTTTGGCTTAGTCAATGCATGTGTTAAGTCTAGTTTGATGAATATCTTGTTTTAGGCTTCTTAGTTTAAGATAGTAGATTGGAGAATATTGCACTGTATTTTCTGTCTTTGTCAAATGTTTAGCTCATGATAGAACCTTGGGAGAACATATGTTCCTTATGTCACAAAGACACTACTTAGCTTGATCTAATTGAAAACTTGATAATTTGTGTAATTTGAATTCTTTTGAGCAATCAAGTTTCTACTGCTAAAATATGATCCAATATGGTGGCTTGATGCTTCATTTGGTTTGCCAAAGAAGTGAACCCATGGTTATTGAATGTCTACTTGAGGTTAAAATGAAATACAAAAAAATGTGACTAAATGATCAATTTTGTTTTAATCACTTGATCTAACTAAGTTTTAGTTTCATATATGAGCATTCACAAATCCTACTGTCATGAATACTTGCTTGCCTAGTTTGAGATTAAAGTTTACTAGTTCTTAATGCTTGTATTACCTCGCCTTGAGTGGATACTTATGTGATGATCGCTTTTAACATGATTCAGCTCCTTGAACTTAAATGCGCCAAAAATTCTTCAGGATTAGTTTATCAAAGCTTAATGTTCTTATGTTACTGTCTCTTTTTTTGAGCTCCATGTTCTACTCTCCATAGATATTTAATGTTTCTAGCTTGTGCAAATACTTTATGATATACTTGAAAAAGCTCATTAGGTTTGCATATTCATGCATTTCATGGAGTTCTATCCTTGATGTTTGCATTGCCAAAGGGGGAGAAAATGTGCACTAAATCACAAAGAAGAAGCTTTTGGATTTGGCTTGTCTATGCCTCTCTTCGAGCTTTTGCAATGCTTCTAATGCCAAGTGACATCTTTTGCTCCGTCTTGAGTTTTTTTGTCACTTGGATGAGCTTCTCTTGTTGAAAGTTTTCAAACCAAAATCTTTGTACGTTGTGTATTGTCAATGCACTCATCAAGGGTAGATTAAGAAACCAAGTTGAAATATACCTTGGTTTATACGCGAAGAGTGATTGACAATGTTGTTATTTTGGTTTGTTGATTTGTAGATGGCATGAGCATGTATATGTGTTGCAGTTATGATCATGGCTAACCAAAGTTGCAGAGAGAAATGGAGTTGGCGTGTTTTTCTTTGAGTCCAGGAAAATTGTACACGCTGGATGATTTGGCACTTGGGATTTTGTACACACCGAATGGTCCGGCGTTCAGATGAGGTTCACGTCGGAGTTTTTCATCTCATAGGTAGAAATTGAAGTACACGCCAGATGGTCTGGTGATGGGCAGCAATATACGCCGGAGCATTTCCTATAGAGAGGTTGCAAACTGACTCTGGTGGACTTATATACGCTGGATTATCCGGTGCTTAAGCTGAATGATGGATGCTTTGCTAGAGCAATTCTTGCAGAGAGGTTGCAAGATAGCTGGTTTGGAGAAGATGTACACACTGGATGATCCGGCAATGAGATGATGGATACACCAGAGCTTTTCTTACAGAGAGGTTGTTAAAGGGATGATCTAAGGAATTGAACACGTCGGATGGTATGATGTTTAGCAAGAGTGAATACCGAATCATCCGGCATTCACGTTTTCTATGCTATGTCTCTTTCAACAGAGATTTTTATTTTAACTAACTAGAGATGGTTTGGAGATGCATCTTTCAGCATGTGAGGATGCAGATCGGGCCCAAGCGGGGTGCTTGGTGTCGGATGATCGAGAAGGCTGGGAGGAGTCAAGGGTGATCCTAGCTATGCACATGGATATCAAGCAAAGCATGAAAAGAAGGATGAAAATGGTGTGTTGACAAAGTCAAACAAAAGGGACGCCGGTACAAGTGACAAGGCAGCTCAAGGGGATGTTGGTGCAAGTACCTGATGGCGATAAGACTAGACATCTATTTGTTCGTATTCTTGTGTGCCCATTTCCAAGAATCACCAAGGACATCTCACCGCCAAGTGATTAAGCGCATATTGAGATATCTCAAACACACACTCGCACGCGGTAGTTTAAGAACTGGCACTAATACGTTAACAGTACCGGTTACAATTGAACCGGCACTGATGAACCGACATATATGTGGTGTTCTGTAGTAGTGCGTGTTGCTAGAGAGGGCATCGAGATCGACGAGTCCAAGTTCAAGACCAAGTCCTAAATGCGCGTGTGGGTACGTGCTTTGTTCCGCATGCACATGTGTAGGTCGAGATCAACCAGGGTCGTCCTAGCTTTTAGGTTCTTGTATTGTAGCAACATGCACTTGCTCCGTCGGTGAGAGGTAGGCGTGTGCACTGAATAACGTAGGGAGTGAGTCACAATGCACATGTAGGTAGGTGATCATGTGTATGGTCAGGCGTGCTTTGCTTTAGTAGTCAGGTGTTAATCATCGATGTCAAATTAGGTGTCCGTGTGAATGTGCCTCTATACTCTGTCGAGGCAGCCCCGCTTCAGCTCTTGGCTTTAGGGCCTGTTTGTTTGGGCTTCTGCTTCTAGAGAAGCTTGCTTCTAGCTTCTGTGCTGGAGGGGCTGCTTCTCCAGAAGCTGCTTGTAGAAGCAATGACCTGTTTGGCAACCCCGCTTTTGGATGCTGTGGATGATAGCTTTTGAGCTAAAATGTCTCTTATGCCCCTGAATGTTTGGAGTGGATTTGTTTAGGTTTTGTAAACTGTTATTAGGATGCAATTGGCATTCGTGGATGCCTTGCTGGTGTGTGCTGTGTCTTTTTGAGGTTGATTACTTTGGATGGTGTATTTCTTAAATTTATCTATCTACCACCATGGAAACCTCGGCTTTCAGAATGCACTACTGAACTAGAGCTATAAATAACACTTCACAAAAAAGAACGAGGGCTAAACAGACAGCTCAAGAGGCAGAAACCAAGAGACAGCCAGTTACATGCAGCTGAAACGGTTAGTGATATGAACCTGTAGTTTGTAGTTAGGATTATTTTAATAATATTAAAATTTTCCTTTATATTGTTGCTTTTTGTATGTAGAATTTTTACTGGAACACTCGGATGCGGATGGATCATAGCTTGACTTCAATCTTATGTCTTCTTGCCCAGCAGTGTGGATACGCATTACTTGATCCTCAATACAAGAAGGTCCGAGAAGGAAAGTATCAGTCACCTTAAGTTTCAGTGTGATAGTAACAGTTTCGTTATTTACGGAAGTCAATAAAACTTTCATTTGAAGCAACAGCTAATACGCTTATTTATGCATTGAATCATTTTGATGTAATATTTGGAGTTAAAATTTTAGATATCAACTATGCATGTAATGGTATTTGATATAATTTTAGAAATACATGTAGTTTGAATTGATGTATTAAGTGTTTATCGTGACCTAAACATTAGAAGAATGAATGCATATGCATGTGATGCATTTTGGATTGTGCAGTTCTTTTAGCTACTTAATATCTATCAGTATTGATTCTATTCTAGAACCGGCACTGATAGTTAGAGTCACTGATACGCTAACTATCAATACCAAGTAATTAGCATCGATTCAAAACCTATTACTAATAATAATTTTAAACTAATACTGATGAGGTATTCTACGATAGTGGTTGCTAGCTGATGCATCAGGGCACGTCTGTGTCCAATGTTCGTATCCTCACTAGCTTGTTCAGTAATAAAATTGTTGGTCGTTTGTTGGTCGGACGCTCTCTGAGTTTTTCTTCGGCTCGTTTGTTGTTGCTTGTTGGTTTGAATCCTGCATTCTTGCTTCTATCTTTATACGTACGCACACGGCGAAATCCTACCAACCTATCAGCACGGCAAAAGCCATCTACAGCACTGTCCTTTATAATCTCGAGGTTACAGGTGACTTGGTAGATCAGATTTGCCGTATACCTCACTATATATATATACACAATGAATCTATCATATATCTACACGTACTACAGTTTACTATTATATTATTCTTTAGTTACAATTTAAATAACTATCAGTAAAAATTCACTACATAAACTAATTACAACCGCACGTCTAGTATTATACATCATTAGATAAGAAATTCGTTAAAAGTTATATTTATCTATAATGTAATTACAACTTAATATTTTTTTATTTATATTTAGTTATAACTTGCTATCTTACAGATATATATAATTACAACACGAGATACTAAAGAATTACGTTTTAGATTATACTATAATTATAATCGTGTAGAAATTATGTTCACCCATAACACAATTGCAACTTAATTTTTTTTATTTATATCTTAATTATAACTCTCTGTCTCGTATTATAACTCTACTATTTTTTAATTATAACGGAAGATAATACAACAGTAACTGAGTTAAATATAAACACATAATACATACACACCTGGCCACTCGCAGCACATACATATTTCTAGAAACAGCCTTGCAAAAAAAATCATTCACAATTGGGATTTCTACCAAGTGGAATCGGACATAGGTCTTATGGAATGAACGAGGTACAGTGGGATCTTCTGTATGTTTCAAGTTTCGGGCCAGAGGACGTGGAGGACGATAGCATGGGCACAAAATTCATTCTGATCCAGACACTCACCTCCAGTGTCAGAAGAGCTCTCCTGAAACCAGCCTTAGATCGAGTCATGTAGATTAGAGTTACATGATTTCGCAGAAAGAAACCACACTACATTAAAACCCAAGGGAATACAGCTTGCTCCTGTTTTTACAGGGTTAAATCAGCTTCAACCTCCCAAGGGAATACAGCAGCACGGCATTCGAAGCACCTATATTTCAGTCACAAAACAGTAAGCTCAAAGCAGTGCGAAGTTACAGCCGACTGAGGCTGACTGAGAGCACAACAGTCTAGCGTGCATCTACTGACCTCTACTGCTACAAACGCTAGCCCTTTTTCTGCATCACCTGCATCACGTAACCCAAAATTCCATCCGCATTCTAGGAACCAAGGAGACTATCCTACCTTGCCCACAGGCAGCTAACCCATGTAGGCAATAGGTAGCCGCTGAAACCTTATTTCACCAACACTAGCACAACCTGTCTCCTCTGCAGAAGCCTTACGGTTTCAGTTCAGGTCGTGGATGCTTTCATCAGTGGCTGGTCGCCAGGGCGGTCACGAGCAGGCCCAAGACAAAGAACGGTTGCGCACTTGCCTGCGTTCAACAAAGTAAGATATCTGAAAGCAGTTTGCCTCACTTACAGTTTTGGAACATGAAAGAAATGTGGAAGTAAAAACACGGAGAACCAACCGAGCGCACCTGGTATTTGACATCATACTTCACAGGGTCCTTCAGGAAGTACTGGAACTGCACCCGATAATCAGGGAGGATTAAAATGCAGACAACAAAAGTGGAGCTGCTAATTTAAGCAGGAAAATTTTTCTCTTCCAGGGTTTGCAGTTCCTTTTCATGTTTTAGTCATGAAGAGAGTGTGTATGAAATGGTCTTATCAGCAATGTCTTATACAGCGCTGTAATGGAGCTATGTAATACTATGCTCTGGTCTCTGGAGATGACCAAAAGAACTAAAGCGCAGTTTTGGTAGCCCTTACAAATAAAGCCATTGTTCAGAAGTTAAAGCAATTTGACTTTCTAAACATGTGTTGATATATACAGATTTTGAACCACGAAAAGCATCTGGAAAGCCCCTCAAAGAAAAAGCAAGGGAGTATCTAGAACGGTCAGCTACCTGAAAGACCACCTGAGGAATTGTTAGTCCAAGCAGCGCCAGGGCATAATACAGCTTGCCAGTGCTCAGTAGATAGCCTGAAAAAGTGTCAAATGGAACTTTTATGTTAGAATAAATTCCTACAGAAATTCAGCATAGATGGTAAATCAAACATATTTTGCTGTGTCCCCTATCTTCTACTGGTAGAATATGTCAACATAGACACTCCATTCCAGTAAAGACTCGAAGAGAATATAGCTATAACTGTTGAACTTCATGCATAGTTTGCTGACATGTGAAATTTTCGGAAGTTACGGTGAACAAAAATTTCACTAAGCACATCCTGTGTTCAAAGCAACTACCCTCTAAAGTTCCTTTAAAGGTTCCATCAATGGATGGGAACATAAAATATGATGTAGTATCATGACAAATGCAAGGGATTATGGTTCATTAAACAGCAGCATGAAGCCATGTACCACATAACAACCTGAATGTGTTAGGCAAATGAAACTAATACAGTATGCCTCGAAGGTAAATTATATGAAAAGAAAAGGAGAAAGCAACAGATAAAAAATTTCTTTAGTACCTGCAACAGATAATTGAGTGATGTCAATTGCTCCAACGCATATCCATTTTGCAGTTTCCATCCCAAAAGCAACAGGAAGTGACTACAGAAAAAAAAAATGTAAACTGATATGGAGACGTACTTTGACGACAAACTTTTTATGCAAAAAGGAGAATAACCTGAAGCCCCAGAGTTCTATCTCCTTCAATGCTTTTAAAATCATTCACAATAGCAATCCCTAGCTGCAGAATCAAGAAAACAGTCAATCATCATGGCAGATATGAATGATCAAAGAAAAGTGAACAGGAAATGGAGAAGAAATACCCCAGCTATGCTGTACAAAGTAGTCAGAACAACAATATCAGGAGTAAGAGTGCCAAATAATGCCTGGCCAGCCCACCTGCAAAAACATTTATAGCTGTTGGCAACATCGAAGAAAACACTATTTGCTCAATATGACCAGAACATCAACAGTGTTTCATCATACCAGGGCAAGCTAATGTAACTCGCACCCAGAGCGAAGTTCCCAATCCATCCATTCTGCTTGAGCTGAAATTTATGAGTATCTTTCAATCAAACACGCATGTTGAATGCCGATAATTCTTTTTTTTAAGAGAGAGAGAGAGAGAGAGAGAGAGAGAGAGAGAATTGTATAAAGAAGAAATACTCAAGTACCTTGAGAGGTGGTGCTGAATATATGTAAGAAAGTAAGGAGCCACCCACAGCAAGATAAAAAATAATAGGAAAATCATGCCCTGCCTGAAATGAAGCAAAACAGAAGAAAATATGAGAACATTTTGTCAACCTGTTGGTACAAAAAAGCAGTTCCTTAAGGACTTACCCATATATCCAACAAAGCACCCAATCCAAGCCCTGCTAATAATAGCACCCAGATCTGAGTTATTACCTGAAGAAAATCATTGTCATCAGTACGACATGTCAATTTTTTTGCAATGACTTGCTTAGTCATTAGGAGCTGGCAAAACCTCTGTAAATGACATCAGATGATCAATCGTCGAGGGAAAGTTTCATTTCAAATGTTTACACAGAAGTAAATAGCATTACATGTGTCTCAAGGGAAAACAGATCCACTCAGATATTAAGACCAATTTGAAAGAGGAGATTTGCAAATAGCAACAGCGCTACAACACCATGAAAAATATCACATATATATGAAAGTGGATATAACAACAACAAAAGACTACCAGTATAAACCAAGCAAAGATTCAATGAAAAGCAAAAATGAACAGATAATCTGGAAAGGTGCACTATGTAGATTTTATGTTTTGAACAAATATGGTAAATAACTCGAAAGATGATAAAATTGCCAAGATTGTAGTTTGTTTCATCTATCACTGAATACATGTACCAGGTGGATACTTTTGGTGCAATGATAACATGATGATTCAATTTTAAACAAAATAAGCTTCTGGATAGAAAAGGAAGTAATGATGGTGCATTGATGAAAAAGCAGTAACTGGTATATGAATGGTTTTCTTTTGGTGTATGTGCGTATGTGGGGGGAGGGGGGGCTAGCATCACACAAAATGACAAGTTTGTGACACATATATGTACAGAGTGGCTAATGATGTAAATAAACATACATATAACTACATATGCCACAAAAGAAAAGTCCCTATCTGAAACACAGATATACCTCATTTTCTGATATAGCACCCGAAGGAATAGGACGATAAGGCTCATTAATTGCATCAATGTCTCGATCGTACCAGTCGTTAATTGTCTACAAGCAAGAATGTTTGGAGCTGACATGCTTATTAATACAAATAGTCTCCCTTGCAGCATATGTGAGGTCATAAACAAAAGACAACACATAGAATCCAAAAGTAAACCTGTGTGTATCCTGTAAGGCATGGACCAGACATTATCATGCATACTATAGATTTTGCGACATCTTCAACTGTCCAGTGGAAATTTCCTGAAAATGATAGATCAGGGGAAAAAGAACATAAGCATAATAGTTGTACACCAACAGGAACAGCATTTATAAGCACAAGAATCAGCCACTGTACTCTGGTGCCTCCATCCTAAATCCAAGAGATTCTGGGCAAAAGAATTCTCCATGTGTTGTGAAAGTTGCTGTCCTCACTAGTTTAATTAAAGAAAAAGAAGGATGACCTACACAACTTCTTGGCTATATTGCTTGCCTAAATGTCAGTCGGTAAATACTTCATTATAAGGATTAAGATTGAAGAACACTTTTACAGTGTTGATTAGCAAAGTAACAAGTCATTAGGAAGGTGGACAACGTAAGGACAGTGCACCACATGATGTAACTACACAGGAAATAGACAGCTGTGAAAACCCACATGTTGGATTTTTTTATGAAATAGAAGCACAAAGTATTCAAGGAACAGATATAAGCATGAAATAGGCAGCAAAGCATACCAGAAGCAGCTGCTCCACAGAGAACTCCCCATACAAGTGGAGGCCACGTCACTGGCTTAGTAAGTTGAAGACGGATCTTCCATATGTCCTGTACGCTCCATGTTAAAGAGGGAACTGATGAATATTACATCATTTCCAGTTTCTAGGCACAAATGGCTAGATTGCAAAAGGGTAAAAAGGTGTACATGTTATTAACTTCTAAAGACTATAGAATTGCACATGTCTGGAGAATGATATGCTCGAAAAAGTTCAAAAAAAAAACGTTCATTTGAAACCTTTTTTTCTAACAATCTTGTCGTTTGAACCTTATGTTGCAAGAATAACTATTACTCAACTTTTGCACTCTATGAAAAACCTGGCAAAGTACAGGATGATACCATTTACCAGATATAGGGCAAAATATATCAAGCAATTCAACACAAAAAAAGTAACATGTGCAACTTGGTTAAATACTTAGCTGTT
Organism: Phragmites australis; assembly: GCF_958298935.1. Taxonomy (NCBI): domain Eukaryota; kingdom Viridiplantae; phylum Streptophyta; class Magnoliopsida; order Poales; family Poaceae; genus Phragmites; species Phragmites australis. Next base: position 18,082,111 of record NC_084931.1, read on the forward strand.
ACATAGAAGTAACATGACTGATATAATAAAAGCACCCTTTTTGGGTAGCTAAGGTAGAGCACACACAATTGCCGCATGCTATCATAAGACATCCTGGAAAAGTGACTCAACGGTCCTGTGAAAGGTGAAAGTATAATTTCCGACATCCAAAACCACATCTCTATTTGACAAAGCACCATAGTAGTTGTCTGTGTACCACATTCACTGGCTAGCAAAGCCATTGCCCAGCTGACAACATAAAGCATAAGAGAAAGACGAAAACCCGCACTTCGTGCCATATTAACTTGGACTACTGGAAATAGCAAGTGCACAACTGCACAAAAAGCTGCCAAATTGGCCTATTTCTTGCGCATACCAATTGAAGTATTTTGAGTACCAAATGTAATTTTTTTTTCAATTGTAAGGGGATTTTCGAGTATTTATCTAAAGGAAAGAACAAATGAGGATAAGAGAAGAATTCTTCTAATTTGTTTTGTCCAAGTGAGATATGTGGCATGATATTCTTCCTTTTTGCAAACTGACACAGCATTTTTCACGACTTCATCACTTTGAAGGACAATGCGTGGCACTGTGGCAAAATGGAAACCGATGGGGAGCACGTTTTGCGCTTAATCCCCAATTCAGCACGCAACCCAACCAAAAGCATCCATTGCAATATATATCCAGTGCACGAGGAACAGATGGATGACTCACGCTCTCCTGCTTGGCGCCCTTGATGCCGAGCAGCTGGTTGAAGCTCGATCCGGAGGCCGCCGGCGCCTTCTCCGGGGCATTGGGCTTCGCTGCGCAAACCGACCCATCAAACCAAGCAGACATCAGAGTCAGAGGTAGACTGAAAACGCATAATGAAACAGTAGAACCACACGACCGATTCGACTGGACGGAGCGGAGCTACGCACCATCTTTGGCATCGGTCTCGGCCGCGCGGACCGCCGAGAACGGCCGCCTCCCTGCGAATAGAGCCGACACGAATCAGTCAGACTGCTCTCAGCAACGCAGTACATACATAAAAAGCAATAGAGAGGGAGGAGGTGTAAGCGGGCCGTACGGTTGAGCCGGAGAGCAGGAGGGGCCTGTCGCGAGAGGCAGCGGAGAGGAGGTCGGAAGGCGGTGGAGGAGGAGGCGGCGGCGGCGGCGGCGGCAGCGAGGAGGTGGGCGGCGGTCATGGGGACTAGCTGGGGAGTGAGAACGGAGGATAACCGATAACGCCTGGCGTCAAGGTTTAGACTTAACTTCGTGGCTGGTTACCGCTCCCGATCCGTAACCGAAAATGTGCTGTTATTGTGGTAACTGTTTAAAATTTAATTAAAATTTGTATAAAATTTATTTACTAAAATATAAAATTTGATTAAAAATTTATCAGAATCGTCTCTTGGTACCGAGCGGTTTTGATGACTAACCGAACGGTTTACACGATTATCAAGACTAATTAACTGAGCGAATTTGATCGAAAACCGAACGATTTGAAGCGGTAACCGACCTGATGAACTCTTAATCAATGATTTTTAGGAAAATAAAAAACACAAAAATCACCTAAAAAATCAGAAAAATAGTAACAAATATGACATGAGATTTGCTATGTTTTTTTTAATCATGAAAATTTTTGACATGACCTTTACTATATTTTGAAAGTTTTCAAAGCAACAAATAGATACCAGTAGCAATATGAGTATGAACATATAATTGTTTCATCGAATATATGCATACATTACATACGTAGTGCCTCAAATTAATAAATATGTCGAATTGTTCGTACTAAAGCTAAAAATACAATCACATGCCATACATTAGTACTTATCAAAGTAATGATCAATGCTTAAAATATAGTTTACATAGTATTCACACCACATGCAACCTACAAGATGAAAAAAATTAGTATAATACCATGGTATGGAAATAAAGTAGTTGCAAAAAGTAAATTTTTATCACCTTTAGAACCACCAGCTTGGGGGTGATTAAATTCGGCTGTATTGTACTCTTCGGTGGACTTGAGCATTATCCATCGTGTAGATAACAAATCTACCTTAAACTCTGCCCAAGTTTGCCCCATCCATGCAGAAGTGTTGACCATTGTCCTTACAATATGGCATAAAATTCAGAGTCTTACCACTCATATACCCACTGAATAGGAGGCTCTAACTGAGCATCGGAGACAGGATAGTGGTACGGATACGATTCAGAACTACTCTCCATGCCATAGTTGCTAGAATAGCTCCTGGTATCTTGTAGTCCATTGTGACCACTTTGTATGATATGCCTTTGTGAGGATGAGGCACCATGGTCCTAGTCCTGTGTGATATGCGAAAACTGACTCTCACCAGTGAATTGCATGGGAGCAACAACAGAGGATGGGCATGGAGGAACATCGCCGCCCTGACCATCATCGTCACTGCTATCTGTCTTTGAGCTGCTGTCATTCGATTCTTGGTAAGTTGGGCTTTTTGGGTCAGTATCTATGCTCCCATCGCTTTGCACTTGTATTTTGCTCTTACCCTTAATCTTCTTGCTCTTCTTTGTATGCGCTATTTTCTTCTTCCTCTTTCTCGTGTGTATATCATCTACCACTTTAGCAGTCCACTACTGTAAATCTTGTATGTTCATTGTGTCTGTCATCAGGTGAGTTGACAGACGTATGTCATTGTCTGTGTCCTCCTTATCAAGCTCAGGGGTAGCGTTTGATCTACCGGTCTCCATCCAGTCCCGGAGCGGATTGTTCTCCTCGTTCAATGTGAGCTCCATAAGCCACTGAAATAGATCATCATCAACAGTCGACCAGATGCCTACATCCAAATTGTTCTGTATTCTCAAGTTGTAGTTGACATATACCAACTTATGAAGCATCTTGTAGCTTAAGCGGCTACGAACTTTCGTGTGGATAAATGCAAATGACTCCAGTTCCTCTTACACCCACTAGATGAAGTGCACTGAGACACTAGGTGTCTGGCAAGCATTGTTAGTGTAGGTGTAGACGAACTAAACATAGACCATTATTGCGCTGCAAGTAGGTAAAGTGATATAAGGGTTGAAAAAGTAGATAAAGTGATGCAACGGTTAGATATGTCAACACAATTCGTACCAGGTTGAGTCGTGCCGTCACAAGCCATCCGTGAAGTGAGCAGACCTACGAACGACAGAGACTTTCGATATATTTCAACATTAATAAGTGCTTCCGCAGGAGTACTAATATCGGTCATCCTCTCGAATGCCGCGCGGAGATCTTTGAACAAGTTTGGACCCGTACCATACGCATAGTGCGTGCAGGGGTTCAATACGGCTGCTGCAAGTTGATGATCGAAGCATTAGTATCATAAACATTAGAACCATAAACATTAGTACAATAAGAATGCAAGTGATAGGAGTGTATCACTGGCATTTATGTAGGTCCCATGCACTAGATCATGCATTCTGCGATCGATAATTGTCATGTACTTTTCAAAAGAATCCCTATCATTGCGATACAACAAATCGTACTCCTGGTTGACAACGGTGTATCTCAGAAGCACCTCACTCAATGTTGGCACCTTGTCTTGATCAACAAATCGGAGGAATGCATATAATGACTGAATGGAATCGACAACCATTTTAAAATTATCCCACCATGATAAGCTGGATAGACAACTATGTGCATATCTCCCAATATCAGAACTAATATAGCGAGACTGCTGGAGCTCACTAGATGCCATCCATTATATGAATTTATCCTTTCAGCGTAGAAAGCTATCAAGAAATAGATAGTTTGTGCCAAATCCCGTGGCATTCCACCTCACCAACTCTCCACCAATCGCGGCATTCATCATTTCATGTAGCTTTGAATGATTGTACAGCCATCGCGATATGGACCTTGCACTTTGAATGATCATGTTGTGTTCTCTAAATTCACCAACTGATTTCAACATTAAATTTATCGTCTGAGCCACACAAGGCTGCCACGCGATAGCAAGATATTCCCTTTTAAGAATCTGACAGACCTTCTTATAGTTGGACCCGTTATCAGTCACGATCTGCGCAAGTCCCTAAGCGTAGTCGTGTCAACTACACCACCGTCGAAGAAGCTCAAGAGGGTGCAAATGTGTTGATAGGTACGTTGCTTGTGAATTTTAATTTTGTCGTCGCTCATGTAGTCTTTTTGATTATAGAACTTCTCACTCATTCTTAACAACGAGTTGTACTCAGCTTCACAAGTTGAAAGTTAGCACCACCTCAACACCTTATCTCATAGACGCACCCAGAGCCAACATTCTTGTTAATCAATGGGTGACTAAAGTGTTGGTTATTATTAATGACATGTCCTTTGGTGCAATTTATTCGTAATTGACTACAAAGGGATAGATATCATTTTGGGAATGAATTGACTACCAAGAATAAGGTTATCATTAATTGTGCTCAGCGGACCATCACCCTTAATGATCTATCTGATGCCCAGATTTGTGTGAAGCTCAGTGACGTAAATCCTTGTCTTTATGCCCTAAAGGTTGTCACAGCCATAGAATTTCTGATTATTCCAGTCATGTGTGAATTTCCTGATGTCTTTCCAGAAGAATTGCCAGGAATGCCACCTGACTGAACCATGGAGTTCTCCATTGAGCTATTGCCCGATACGGCCCCAATTTTAAAGAGGTCCTATTGGATGCCACCAAATGAGTTAGCGGAATTGAAAAAACAAATTCAGGAATTGCTTGCGAAGGGTTTCATTTGTTCGAGCTCCTCACCATGGGGATGTCCGACACTCTTTGTCAAGAAGAAGGATGGTACTCTGCAGATATGTGTTGATTACCGTTCGTTCAATGCCGTCACAATCAAGAATAAATATTCACTCCCTCAGATTGATATCCTATTTGATCAATTTACGGTGCCCGGGTTTTCTCTAATATTGACTTGAGGCTGGGTTACCACCAAATCAAGATCCGACTGGAGGATATTTTGAATATGGCTTTCTTGACTCGTTACGGGCTTTATGAGTTTACCGTCATATATTTCGACTTGATTAATGCACCAGCCTTCTTTATATATCTGATGAACACGATCTTTGTGAAGGAACTTGACAAGTTTGTTGTGGTTTTCATCGACAACAATCTTATATACTCTAAGACGGAGGAAGAGCATGCAGAGCACCTCCGTGTTGTTCTTGGCCGCCTTCGAGATCACTAGCTCTATGCCAAGTTCAGCAAGTGTGAGTTCTAGCTAACATAAGTCACTTTTCTAGGTTATGTATTGTTTGAAAAATGGTGTTGCAATTGACCCGAGCAAGGTATAGAGTGTGCTTAATTGGGTGCAGCCCAACAATGTCCGACAGTCAGAGTTTTCACACACTTGCGCGTTATTACTGTCGGTTGATCGAGAATTTCTCCAAAATTGCCAAGCCCATGATTGAGCTGTTGAAGCAAGAAAGTGTGTTTGAGTGGTCGAGTAAATGTGAGTCAGCTTTCCAAATCTTGAAGAAACTGCTCACGACTGCTCCCGTTCTCGCTCAGCCTAAGTGGACAAGGGTTTCGACGTCCATTGCGATGCTTCCATCATAGGCCTCAGATGTTTCTTTATGCAAGATGGCAGAGTTGTAGCTTATGCCTCACGTCACTTAAAGCGTCATGAAGAGAACTACCCAACCCATGACTTAGAACTTGTGGCAGTTGTGCACGCCTTGAAGATCTAGCGTCACTATCTGCTTGGAAATTTGAGCCGTATCTATACGGATCATAAAAGTCTCAAATACATCTTCAATCAAGCCGATTTGAATATGAGACAACGAAGATGGCTCGAGTTGATCAAGGGTTATGAGTTGGAAGTGCACTATCATCTCGGCAAGGCGAATGTGGTCGCCGATGCACTAAATCGAAAGGCTCGATGCAATTGTCTTATGGTCTCGCCTAAGCATTCCACCCTTTGTGATAATTTCAGGAGGCTTGAACTTGAGATGGTCTCGGAGGGATTTCTTGCTAACCTAGAAATCAAATCTACCCTCCTCGACCAAATTAAGGGAGCTCAGGAGAAAGACAAAGGCATGGAAAGGATTCGTGATAAACTCAAAGAGGGACAAGCCAAGTGCTTTACTCAAGATGATGAGGGTACTCTGTGGTTCGGGAAGAGACTAGTGGTCTCCAAAGTTCCGAAGTTGAGGAAGAAGAGTCTAGATAAAGCCCATGATTCATTACTATCTATCCCCCGGGGGAGTACCAAAATGTATCAAGAATTGAAGCAGAGGTTCTGGTGGATTCGCATGAAACGGGAAATTGCCTGTTATGTCTCTTAATGTGATGTCTGTCGAAGAGTGAAGGTTGAACATCTCAAGCCGACCGGTACACTTCAACCCTTGCCTATTCCCTCATGGAAGTGGGAGGAGATCGATATGGACTTCATCACTGGATTGCCGTGGACTTCTCAAGGCTATGACTCGAATGGGTCATTGTGGATCGATTGATGAAATCTACTCATTTTTTGCCCGTCAAGACCACGTATTTGGTCAAGCAATATGCGGAGCTATATCTCACTTAAATTGTTTGCCTTCATGGGATTCTAAAGAAGATCATCTCTGATCGAGGCACTCAGTTCACCTCTCATTTCTGGAGGAGCCTTCATGAAGCTGTGGGAACCGAGCTCTTCCATAGTACTGCTTATCATCCTCAAACCGATGGTCAAACTGAGAGAGTGAGTTAGATTCTGAAGGACATGTTGCGGGCTTGTGTCCTTACATATGGGAAGAAGTGGGAGATTTGTTTATCATTTGCAGAATTCTCCTACAATAACAGTTATCTCAGTTGAGCAATAAGATGTCGCCATTCAGGGCTCTCTACTGCCGAAGATGTTGAACGCCGTTGAATTGATCCGAGTTCGGCGAAAGAGCTTTTCTAGGCCCGAATTTAGTAAAAGAGGCAGAAGAGCGTGTCCTAACCATTTGTCGGCATCTCCTCACAGCTCAGTCTCGTCAGAAAAGCTATGTCGATCATCGTCGGTGTGAGCTAGAGTTCAAAATTGGAGATTTTGTCTATCTTAACGTCTCTCCTCTCCGAGGAACGCAACGCTTCCAGATGAAGGGAAAATTAGCGCCCTGTTATGTTGGCCCTTTTCTGATTATTGGCCAACATGGTGGCTTATCAGCTGGAGCTACTCCATCCCACTCCGCCATGCACAACGCCTTCCATGTCTCCTAATTGAAGAAATACCTTCGAGTTCCAACCGAAGTCATTGAAGTGACGGTTCAAAAATTGTAACCGGATCTATCTTATTGCGAGCATCCAATTCGCATTCTTGATGAGGCTGAACGAAAGACGCACTGTCAACAATTAAATTCCTCAATGTTCAGTGAAGTAATCACTCCGAGGATGAAGCGACATGCGAATGTGAAGATCGGCTTCGTGCTGATTATCCTAAGTTTTTCTCCAACCTGTGATTGTTACCTTAGTATTATTCCTCACAACATGGCCTAATTGACATCATTCGCATCTTTCTGTTACCGCTCAACCATGAAGTTTCTAGAGTTACCGTACTCTCCTCGACTCGTACTGAATCTTAGGACGAGAGGACAAGATTTTTTTAATGGGGGAGGTTTGTCACGTCTCAAATCTGTAATCACTTAATTAAACATAATCATGCTTCTTAAGCATTATATTTAATTTTGTGTAATTTTATTTTGGAATGCTAGTGCAATTCGTTTAAAGTCAATTAGATGAGAAAAAAGAATAAAAATCGCAGTTAAAACGGACCATTTTCTCTAGCATCTAGGCCCACCTAGCCAGCCCCACCACCTCTCCCTTCACTTGAGTAGCACCCACCTACTCTCTCTCTCTCTCTCTCTCTCTCTCTCTCTCTCTCTCTCTCTCTCTCTCTCACTCACTCACTCACTCACTCACTCGAGCAAACAGCAGGGCTGCTGCCCTCTTCCCCTCTCTCTCAAGATCTCTCACTCCTTCACCCAAAATCTCCCTCAATCACTTGAAAGCAAGGTATGCATGTGTTGCCATGGTGTTCACCACCTCTCTATCTTTCCATCCATCCAAGAACCACTCACATGCATGAAGATTTGAATGATTTGCAAAGAAATTTCGTCACACTTGTTTTTCTGAAATTTCAGCAGTTCTTCATCTTTTCTCCAAGCCTTGTTCCCTCTGTTTCCTCCATCTCCCGATGTTCACCAACCTCCACAAGCACCGTGGGTAAGTACCTTAGGCTTTCCCTGGCGTGAATGCGTGATTTGGTTGGTCAATTTCAAGTTGGAACAGAGTTCTTGAGTTTTGGAGCTAAAATAAAGATTTGAGTGAGATTTGAGTTAGGAATCAAGTTGCTAGGCTGATGAGTGAGTTCTTAACTCTATAAACTCTCCTAAACATGTTCCCATTTGGTTTGGAGAGGCTCACAATCAAACCGGCCGAGATTCCCTCTTGAAGCAGCCTCTTTGGACAACCCATACAATCCTGATTGACCCGGATAGTTCGGGTAAATCTGGAGAAACCCCATTGAATTATCTTTAGAAATTGTTAGGGTTTAAGGTGCAATTTAAGTCTAGAACCCTTTGGATAGGGCATATACATATTGATGTAGCATAGATTTAGAATGCGAGTTTAATCGACCGGAGAAAACACTTTAGAACTCAACTCGACCAGAACTCGGGTAGTCCGGATTAACCCAAAGGGTCCGGATAAATTCAATTTAGATTTAGATGAGAGCCCTCACCTGGAGGTTCCGAAACCCGAATACTCCGAGTTCAACCCAGAGTGTTCGGCCTAATCCGGAGTATCCAAACTCGACCCAAAGGTTTTGAGTTATTTCAAAAATAGCTAACCAAGAGCCCTCACTCGGAGGTTCACCCGAAGATTCCGGAACCTAGATACTCCCAGTTCAACCCAGAGTCTCCGACCTCCTGTTACTTTTCTGGCAATGTTTAGATCGTAAGTTTCATTATTCCTCCGTATGTCTTACACCTTTAGCTTGTTCTTATGCATATTGTAGCATACATTGTGTACTTCATTCATACACATCATTGTACATATTCTTCTTTAGTGAACGAAGAACCGGAGTATGTCGTGACCGTGGTTGAAGGAGATGCCAATCTACCCGAGTTTGCGAGTGTTGCGCGGGTAGCATAAGGCAAGCATCTAAGCATACTTCTCCCATTAATTTGGATCATATGTGTCTAATGTGATAAATATGTTTTATGTACATTATGCATGCATCCGAGTCGATGTCGGATTTATGATAGGTAGAACCTATGTTGATGTACTAATTCTCCTATTATGAATAATTATTGATCCATATCCTTGTAGCCTAGGTTTAATATGATGTTGTCTAACTTAAAATGTTGTTCATAATGCTTAGCAAGTGCTCAGGTCCTCGGTAGAAGTCGAGCAGTGAAATGTTTCATCGTTCTTGAGCATAGGCTTTAATTACTTATACAATGATCATAATGATGGGTTGATGATGTTGGTTGGATGAGTGGTGAGGATGAGACAAGATATGAGTGGTGCTAGAGGTGTTTCTCCTGCCCGGATATTGAGTTTCCCTAGGCAGGTCGGAAGAGGAATCCGGACACCGTAGACCTTTTGCGTCGCTTAAGCACCGATTGTTGTTACAATTGGCTCTAGTACTTACCGTACTTACCACATATCAATCTAATGGTAAGACAAGACTAATACCTCTGTAGCTGTGATTATTTGAGCTTGAACATCGATGGTGTGAGCGGATAGGCTTGTAGAGTCACTTGTGGTTGCTCCAGGAGTTAACCAAAGTAGACTTCGCACTGAGCGATGCACAATTCAAATGGTTGGAGTTTATTGGAAAAGGTTGACTTGAGTACCCCTTGAATGAGCTTGTGTGGTCATACAAGTCGCATGGTTCTTAAATCTTGTGGGTAAAGTTATTTGTGACAATACTTATGTTTACAGAATACATATGATCTATTTAAAGGTGTACTAGCTATAAATTATACTTGAAAAAAAACTAGAGTAGATAGAAATCTAGAGCAAGAAATAAGATAAAAATAAAAAACATAAAAGTATTTAAACACACCTGTCAGACTACACAAGTATTTAGACACACATGTCATATGCTTGAAGCGAGTACAATGGACAAAACGAGTGTGTATAAGCTTTTTTTAATACCACATATGTATGTCTATTAGGCTTAGATATAAATCCACACCTAGATACAAAGACATATAAGACAACTAAAATCTACTAAGAGGAACCTCATGTCACATTTTGATTGTATAGTAGCGCCAACGAGGAAAGGGCCAACGAGTAGCGCCCGAAATCCCACCACGGCCCATTAGCATCTAGCCCTATTCCGCCCACGCGGCCTCCACGGTCGACACTCCTTCCCTCAGCTCCCGTCCTCCGTCTCACAGTCCAACACCCACGCAGCCACGCACGTCTCTCTCTGTCTACTCTAGGGTTTGCTTCCTCCTCCCTTGCCTCCCGCCGCAACAGCACTACCGTTCCTTCCTCGCCACGCCCTCCACAGGCGTGTGGCGGGGATCCGTCCGTGCTCGGATCGATTTCTTCCCTAGGTGGTAAGGAACCCTAACCCAGCTCTCTTGGATAGGTTGCTCGTATTGTTCCGCAGGATCCTTTCTTTGCCGTCTGCGCTCGAATACAAATCTTTGGTCCTCTCTGTTCTTTCTAGTGTGTCGCAGATTTGTTCTCTGCGTGGTGTGGTACTGGTGGCAGTTTATTTATTTTTCCGAAAAGTTTTTCTGGGGTTCAGTTGGCTGGAAAGATTCTCCAGAGTCTGAAAGTCTTACCTTTGGATGGACTACTCTTTTGCTCTCCTTTTATTTAGCAGGTTGATGTATTCGTTTTGTGTTCGTTTAGCCGTCACCAGATTTGTAGGTTAGTCCCAGTGGTACTAGCGTGCCATCCAGGAAGCCATTCAGTAGTTGAGGGCACGATTGGCCGATTGGGTGTAATAACTGAGATAATTTCCGTTTGTTTTGAGCTTGCACGTCTATGGAGCATATTCATGTGGCTAGTCTTGTAGTTCTGTTTTGTAGACCAAGCAGAACAAAGAAAAATTTAGTAGGCTCTATGCGGGTATCTTTACTACCCGGACTGAATTTTGAACATGTCTCTTCTTTTTTAGGGTAAATTTGTAGGACACGTATAATGGATCTACTGTTCTTAGATCTCAGCACAGATTGTACATCATTTCATCATATTTATTGAGTTGGCCGGAATGTTTTTAGTCCATTCCCATGATTTGTTAGTGTTGTGCCGACATGATTTTTGTTTTTGAAGGTAGCACATAACTCATCATTTTATACACTATGTTAAACGACAGATTCTTTTTCCTATAAAGTTTTTGCGCTTATAGATGCCAGACGAATTTGGAAAAGATGTCATCGTGTTTATTTGACTTAGGTACAGGTGCAAAGTTCCATGTCACTTTGTCGTACAGGTGCAAAGTTCCATGTCACTTTGTCTATAACACATGATATGGGTGTCATGCGATCTTGTTCGCTGAGAGATGCAAAAGTAAAACTACGCATCAGAGTTCACAATTATATTGCACCATGATCACACAGTATTGTTCAACATCAGCATCTCTTTGTTTCTAATGTATAGGGAGGCCTTTCAAGTTTTCTTTTTTTTTTCTTATGTTTTCTTCTGTAGATAGGTTGATGGTTTCTAAAAAGATCTTGCATATTAACATGTAAATGCATAAAGTTTTTTTGCTGTTTATGTGTCACTAGGGAACAGCTAAGCTATTGCTGTTGTAATTCTACACATCCAATTCCAAATTATGTTCCTCTGCTGCTCTCTGATGATTGCATGGCAGCTTGTGAACTGTTTATTACTGTTTTCTTAGTTTGTTCTTTTGTTTGAATTTCCAGGTACTGCCAACTTGGAAGATGGCTGATGAGGAACATGCTCCAAGCTCTAGGAAGAGGGTTGCAGGTACCCAAATCAACAAGGATAATCCTGAGCCTGATGAGGACGGACCAGAGCAAGAGATGGGGACGTTTAAGAAAGCCAGTGAGGAAGTGATGGCAACCCGGAGAGTTCTAAAGGTTCGGCGCCAGCAGCCTTCATCATCTCCATCTTCAAATCCTTTCTCTGCAATCAGATTTACCCCCAGTGATTCTAGTGTTCAAACAAGTGCCCCTGCCCCACCGCCTCAACCTTCAGATGTCAAAGCTGATGAGGGCAGCAACGGTAGTGGGAAAGATGCTGTGTCTGTGTCAGTGTCAGTGTCGGATAAGAATGTGGGTTCTGGTGAGGTACCTGAGATTCAGAGGGATGAATTGGCTCAAAAAGAATCAGCTGCAACTGCAAAAACCGACTTTGATGGCACAGCTGAAGTGCCGCCTCAACCTGTCAAAACCAGTGACAAGGCAGAAGACACAGAGGATGGATCTGGTGAAGACAAAGTAGTTGTTGGAGAACCAATGGAAGGTAACAGAATGTCATCTGAAGTCGAGGGCAAAACAAAAGAGGAGGTTGCTGAAGAAAAGAAAGAGGTAGATGAAGCGGGCAATGAAGATAAAATTAGCAAGGATGATACTGAGAATAAAGAAGATGATAAATCAGAGACCAAGGATGAATTGTCTGAAGAGCAGAAGGATGTTGATAACAAAGGGCAGTCATCATCAGCAACACCCCTTTTCTCTTTTAAGAATCTGTCAAGCGGTCAAAATGCCTTCACAGGTCTGGCTGGAACTGGATTTTCAAGCTCATCATTCTCATTTGGCTCAGGCTCTAAAGATGGCTCAAGTGCTGAACCCGTATTTGGGCTAAAGAGTGATGGTTCTTCATTCCCTTCTTTTAACTTTGGTGCTGCCAACAACGGGAGTTCCTCCCCAGCGCTTGCTACTTCAGCAGAAGCACCCAAGAAATTTGCTATGCCAGAGGGCCCTGTTGAAACTGGTGAAGAAAATGAGAGGGCACTATTTACTGCTGATTCTGCATTGTATGAGTACTTGGATGGGGGTTGGAAGGAAAGAGGAAAAGGGGAACTGAAGTTGAACGTCCCTGTATCTGGTGGTGAGAGAGCTCGGCTCGTCATGAGGGCCAAGGGCAACTACCGACTGGTCCTGAATGCTAGCCTTTACGACGACATGTCACTGAAGGACATGGATAAGAAGGGTGTGACATTTGCTTGTGTGAACAGCATCGGCGAGTCAAACAGTGGCCTCACTACATTTGCTCTGAAGTTCAAGGACGCTGTCACCAGGGAGGATTTCAAGGTTGCGGTGGAGACACACAAGGTAAGGAAGGCAACCGATTCTCTGAAGACACCGGAGAACTCCCCGAAGGCAACTGATGTATGAAACCACTCGGTTACGCATCTTATGTGTGTCCAGGAAGGAGCTGCGGCAGCTGAGAGATACAGTTGTTCCTGAGTTTTAAGTAACATATCGTGTCCTGCATGTCCTGAGTCACGATTGCGTACGGTTTCCTGATGCTGTTTTTGGAACTGTGGGTAGCCTGTTGAACTTTAATTAAAGTCATAATCTTAATGTGGGGAGATGAGACTCTTTTGGTCTATAGCTTTTGCAGCGTGCTCCTTATGCTGTGGTTGAAGCTATGCGCTGTGTTATTCAGTAATGTCTTACTAGAATGAGATGTCTCACTAGTGTATGCATGACCTGCATTTTGCGCGTGTGCAGCTTATTTTTACTGGTATAGGGGCCGGGTTATAATATTGCATCAAGCAAGACGGCAAGTTCTCTTTTGTTCTCTTGGATTAGCCGGGCCGGGCCGGGCCGGGCCTGCCGCCAGGTACATTGTATCGTTTTAGCTGCAAAGCTGAAAAAAGTCAAGTTTTTTTTATTAAATATTTAAATAAATAGATTTTTGAGAGTAAGATTTGCGAAAATAGATGTCTACCGCTCTTCGGAAGAGTTGCACCGTCATCTCTTACCGCTATCTCAGAGGGCGGATAGGGCCCACCTCGACGCTTGTCACCCTAACTATCCTTTTGGAGGGTGGGTAAGGACCTCCCTGTGTTCATCACTTTTACCGTTTTCTGAGAGTGGTTAGCTCTCTTACCGTCCACTCAGGGAGCAGTTTGGGGCCGTCTCCGCCCCTTCCATCCCTGTATAAAGGCTAAAATTCAGGGGAAGTTTCATTTTAATCTCGAAAAAAAAAGAAAGGAAGAGGAGAGGAGAGAAGAGAAGAGGAAAGGGAGGCAGCGCGGCAGAACCCTACTGTTTTTGATATGCGGATTTTGGATCTCGCTTTTCCAGTAATTTTTCTATACTTATGTTTTTATTAATAATTAAGGTACCACTAGATCTAGGGTTTAGCGGTATAATAGTAATTATATTAGATAGACCTAGGGTTTAGAAATGTAGGATGTATTATATTTTGTAGTATATTGTAAATATTAATTACGACATTGTAGGATAGCTACCAGATACATAGTAGTATTTAGAGTATGGTAGTTTTGAATATCTAGATTTTACAGAATAATGATGTAAGTAATAATTATAGCTAATTAGAAATTTTATTAGATAGACAGAGGGTTAATTAGTTTAATTTGGTTAGCTTGCTTAGGGGCAATATTAAATAAACCTATTGTTAGGTGATCATCGGTGTCGGTAATTTTGTTAGAGTTCTGATAATTAGAAATATAGTTTTCCGGTATTAACATTGGATATATTTTCGGATGTTTCTAGAGATGTCAGATAAATTATATCTTCAGATATATTATGGTCAAGGCCAAATTAGTTATGTCCTAGTGGTGTAGATCTCTCTGGATTTCAGCATGTCGTTAAGGGACTTAATAGAGCCAATGAGAGGACCATAGTGGGTGTGTGCAAGTGTCTGATGCACCATTTTCAACTGGATCCCCGTCAATATGAGCTTAAGCTGAGAGCTGTGCTAAGCCATGCTAATCAGTGGTACTTTGGGGAGCTCATCCCGATCAATACGATATCTACTTAGAGATAGTATGTAGATATATCATGTGATCGTGATCTCCCTTTTGTGCTGTTAGCTGAGGCGTACCAGAAGGATCTAACAAAGATAAACTCTGCGGAAGCAGTAGCGGGAACAAGTCGGGTAGTGGTGGATGAAGCAGACCCGGCAAATATCGGGGACGAGCAAGATGTTGGAGATGTGCGTGAGATGCAACCGAGGGGTGTAACCGATGGGGGAGCACATCCCTAGCATAATTGAAGAGATAGAGATTGAGGATCAAAAGCTAGAGGAAGCCATTGCCGATGATGATTCATCCGACGAGGAGGGAAATGCTCTTGTTTCTGCAGAGTGGAGAAATCAGAAATTTTCGAAGCTACTGGTCAGTGAGGCTCATCTGACACCATGGGAATACCATAAGAATGAGGTGTCCTAGGGTGCTATATACCATAGTAAGGAGACTGTTATTGATGCAATTAAATTCTGGTCGCTGTTTCTTCAGAGACAGTTCAAGGTTGTGAAGTCAAGTAAAAGTGAGTACAACGTCAAGTGTTTGGTGCATGATTGTCCTTGGTGGGTGCACGCATTCAGGGAGAAGTGGGTTGACTACTGGGAGTGCTCAATAGTTATGGATCATAATTGTCATATTGAGAAAATAGAGTTTTCCTACCGAAACCTGTTATCTGTTTTTGTTGCCAATATTATGCATAGGGAGATTGTGGACAACCTGAATGAAGTATGAGCCATAATCAATAATCCGTGCTATTGAGAAAAGGTTCCAGTACACAATAAACTACGCTAAGGCATAGAGGGCGAAACAGAAGGCTATTGAGATGAGGTTTGGGACATACGAAGATCCATATGATAATCTATCGCGTCAATTAGCCACAATATGTGCAAGAAACCCTGGAAGTTACTATAACATCAAGCATTACCCCTCGACCGATGTGAAGTATAGCGGGAAGCGAGTATTGCAGCGTGTTTTTTTTCTTTGCGGCAACCATCAAAATATTTAGGCATTGTCGATCTATCATTTGCTTCGACAGGACATTCTTCACTAGGAAGTATAAAGGACATATATTGTCTGCAATTGAGGTAGACGGGAATAACCAAGTCCTGGCACTAGGGTTTGCCTTCGTGGAGAGTGAGAACAAGGACAACTGGTAGTGGTTCCTTGAGCGGGTGAAGCATGCTATTGCTTTGGGCCGGCCTAGTATATGTTTGATTCATGATAGACATACAGGGCTGTTGCAGGCTTTGCTGGATATGCAATATAATTGTGTTCAACGGTGTGTTGCAGCAAAGTGGCCCGACTTGAAGAGCAGGTGGTGCATGAGTCATATGGGTGCAAACTTTTACAGACAAATTAAAAATAAGGACTTGATGAATCTTTTCAAGAAATTGTGCAGCCAAAACCAGCAGAGAAATTTCAATAACCTATGGGCAAGACTAGATGAACTAGCCATGAAGCAGACAACTGAACTAGAAGCCACGGGAGATAAACCGATTGCTTTTGGACCACTCCCAACAGATACTCCTCAGATAGTAAGGAGGTTAGGGTCAACCGTTAGGAACTTTTCTCAGTGGATACAAAATGAGCCAAGAGAGAAATGGGCTTTGATGTATGACATCGGAGGGGCAAGGTATGGGATAATGACAACTAATTTTGTTGAGATCTACAACTGGGTCATGCAGGGTATGATGTCCCTCCCACTTGTTGGAATTGTAGAAGGTACTATGCATGAGACTTGTAAATATTTTATTGATCGCTACGCAGCTGCTTTGAAGGCAATGGAAGATAACCGTATGCTGTATGAATCGATACTATATGAGTACATAGAGAAGGCCACAAACAAGGCACATATGCACCGTGCCAATCAAGAGGGAATTGCGGAGCACATGTTCAGTGTCTTGTGCCGTGATAAGGGTCGTAGGGGTGGCAGACGTGAGCACCATGTGCAAGAGTGCGTGCTTAGAATTGGAGCATGCATCTATACGCGCCAGAAGCCACAATTGCTACGCAGGCAGTGTACACACGTCATAGCTGCATGTGGGGATCACAATATGCTACCTAGACAATATGTTTCTAAGTACTTTATGAAGGATCAGATAATGAACATATGGAACCATGAGCTATATGGCTACGACATTGTTGATACATTTACAAGTAATCCAGATCCCTCACGAATCTATGTGCTAGATTTTGAGAGGATGAAGAACACACCAAGACGTCGAAAAACTCGGCGGATTCAAAATGATATGGATGAATACGAGGTGGGTCCAAGGGTGAAACGATGCAGCAAGTGCAATGAAACAGGTCACACATACAAGTACTGTCCGAAAAATATACCTGTTGTGTAGGTGGGGTCATGACGGCGTCTAAGTGTGAATGTATTTAGCATATCTTGATGTTATATTTGTAAGGTATTCGCCTTATTTATCTACGTTGCATTTGGACCTTACATTTGTATCTGATTGTGTACCTACATGTTGTAATATATTCATATAACTTTGTGTACGTGTATGTTATATACTATTTATGTAACTATATGTATATTTTCATGTAACCGATTGTTTCTATTATTTATGTATATTTGGTTTCAATGTATATTATTCTTGTCTACATGCTGTAATATATTCATGTATATTTGGTTTTAATGCAGATATGGCGCATCCACTAACCTCGAGCTTCTTGACCTTACAGTGGATAAGAAGCACCGCAGCTTCTTGTCTGCTGTTCACCAGACGGAGTTAGGGGTTTTCCGACCACGTGGTACTAGGGAGCTACTTACGATCGACGATCGTTGGAAGCACCGGTATATCGCTAATTAGCTACGTATGTGCCAGTTTTTTTATTTATTGCATGCCCTACATTCACCTTTATATTCCAAATGGTGCATGTTGGCAGCATCTGGACTCCTACTGCTATATCGTTTGGTGGAAACCCGAGCGACAGAGAACCCTGAGGTAGCAGTGAGGCGATTCTATTTTGACTGCTCGCTGATCGTTGCACTGGTTGACCGGTGGAGCAACAGATATTTTACTCATCATCATTTGCATTACTTGTAGCCTGCATACATGGACCCGGAGGTTGGCTTGTACTCGGTCTCGAGGCACTTGGAGGCCTACATGCTTTGGTTGTTCGGTTAGGTTATGTTCACCAGCGGCCAAGGCCACCTGGTGTCGAGGACCCTTCTTCCGTAAGTGAGGTGGATCGCAGATGCGGAGCCCGATGATGTCCCTCAGTTGAGCTAGGCCTCTACTATCCTTTCAGCGACGTATCAGGCCTTGTGCGATGTGTGCACGAAGAAGGAGCCACTAGCCACATTTGCTGGGTGCCCACTACTGCTGCAGCTGTGGTCTTACGAGGGGTTCGCGATAGGCCGGCGCATTGTGGACAAGTTCCCGTACCCTGAGAAATGGTACGGTGAACCCGAGGAGGACGGGCCCAGTATGGGCTCACTATGGTGTCGACACCAGGTACGTATGAAATATAGTTATGCTTCACTTGCCACATATTTTAGTTTTGGTTTCTTACTATGTTTCTCCATAGCCGCACTGGGCGCACGAGCAGACCCATAGCGCGTACGAGCTTTTTAGGTCGCAATTCGACCATCTGCGTCTAGACAATGTGGTCTGGACCCCCTACAACCACTTATTCATCCAAGCCCGTGCGCCTTTTGGTCTGTCTCTGTTGTGTAGCTGCGATGAGGAATATTGGCTTATGAAGAAGCCGCTCGTCTTCGACATCTACGTCGAGGAGTACTAACCCAACCGCGTGATGAGACAGTTCGGACGCTTGTAGGCTTTCCCCCTCGTCAACGTTCGCATGGTTCCAGGCCACGTTCATAGGTAACTAAAATCAAATAAATCCATAGCATTCATCTCATTGACAGTCTATTTAATGTGGTTGACTTGCAGGTATACACGAAAGGGACATCCGGGTGGCAACCTCTGGGCAGATCACTTGGCACCATACGTCTTGGCATGGTCCTATGCCCTTGAGGATGTCGTCGAGGAGCCTCATCCTTTTGCCGAGCCAAGCTTCGAGGAGTACCTACGGTGGTATGTCCCGTGTACACATAGACGGGTCACCTACACCCCAGATACTGTTCAGCACCACGTTGCGTCGACTACAGAGGTCTACCCGGGCCATTGGGATGAGGACGCTGTATTAGTGGTATGTGTAATTAACATCTTGTTTATTTATCATATAATCTCATAAGAATGACTATAAATTGAAATTCTCATTTCATGTTTGTTTCAATAGGCCGATATCGCCGGTGCTCCTGCCAGGTCGAGTGGGGTCCACGTAGAGTCGTCCAAGAGGTCTGATGTGCAACGCCGTCCACCGGGACCGACAACCACACGGCCACCTGGACCACGCCCTACATGCTTCGACACAATAGATACGCATATTTCATATGCACAGAGGTTAGAGATATTCTTTTTGTTACTGATGCATTAATTTCAAGAAAATATTAGGTGCATCTCCATACGTCTTGACGCTGCCACCTAGACCATGCCCAGTGCCGACACCCTCACCGCTTGTAGGCCTCTCAGGTAATGGGCGACAATAAATTGCCGTATTCAATATATTCAATAGTATATCTAATATATTCTGCAGGTTACTACGGTGATGAAGCCGGGCCGTCTTCATCCGCACCTCGACCGGTCGCACATCCACTGTTCGGAGCTCCACCGTTCACATCCTACTACAGCACTCAAGCCTGGCCATCTACTGCTGCACCTGCATACCATACAGGTAAAACATTACATTTTATACAAATACTTTCATTTGCACATTTACCATATCTAATAAATTTATCTGTTCGTAGGCCTATCATGTGAGTACACATGGACGACGGTGGAACCTTCGCAGACATCATACCCGAGTCATGAGGATGAGCCTGAGCCAGACCCCCCGTTTGACCTCGTGAGGAACTTCTTCAGGGCCACACCAGACTACAACATTGTCGCGTAGTTCCAACTGCCCAGTGCTCCACTTCGGACGCAGCACACCCAGGAGGAGGTTTCGACACCTTTGATCCCTACTAGGCCGACCAGGCAGGTTGGTCCATCGGATGCCCTGACCTACTCTAGGGGACACGTGAGGGCGAACCAGCAGTAGCGGATCCGGGACCATGATGGTGGGAATGACTGACGACAATGGGGGAGACAGCAATAGGATTGCATCTTTTCTTTTGTAACTTATATATCTGTTTCATGATGCATATTTGATTAGCGAGCTAGTCTTACATATTCAAATGTGTCTACTTTCTATGGTCTACATACCATGTCATAACTACATTTTTTAATCCAACATGACCGCATGCTAGTTACATTTCTTAATCCAATGTGACCACATGCTACTTTCTATCGACCTCAGCTTTGTATGAACCGTTCACGACAGAGCTAGAAAAGCATTTCTTACAAAGCTACTTATACACGAAGTGACCATATGACACCTTTGTCGGGAGTCTAGCTTTAGACACAAAGTAACCACACGACTCAGCTTTAACCATAAAATAACAACACCTCTATCCCAACGTAATCTGTAAACATGAAGTGACCACACGACTCAACTTTAACTATGAAATGACAACACCTTTGTCCTGACATAGGTTGTAGACAAGAAGTAACCACACGGGAGAGCTTTAACCATAAATTAAATGATAACACATCTATCTTGACACATGGAACCTCTGCCCAGCATCAATGTCATAGCTTTTTCATTCTTTAATAGGGAATCCAATGCTCCAGCCTCCGCTAAGCCCATGCACTCAGTCCATACACAAGCCCTCAACCACCATAAATAATCCCACCTTCATCTATAGATAGACCACTCATTTCTCAGCTCTCTCAACTGCTATGGCTTCTTCAGCTCCACCAAGCCCACCTAAGAAATATTGGGGGATTTTCATCCCCTAGAGGGTCGAACCACTGATGTGTTTCTGTGACGACCTTTGTAGGCTTCGCGAGTCCCATGACATCTCCTACACATATGGCCTACGCTTCTTCATGTGTGTCAACTACCAATACGACAAGTCTCAACATGGACCGTATGAGTACCTACTAGTATAACAATATATATCAGTCATGTGGCACTTTCCACATCTTGTTCCCGATTTCACGCACTGTTTTACTAATCTCACATCTTATTTTATTTGTCTAGTCTCCTCCACCTATCTATGACTTCATTGAATGGCTCGATATGGAGCAAAATGAAGACCAGAAGCGGTGGGTCGACACGAGCATGCGGTGGAGGAGGGAAGCATACGTATGCCAGGAGTACGAGCAACAACAGAAGGAACTACGACTGAAGCGGCAGAAAGAGGAGCGCATGAGGAAGACAGCGCAGGACCATACCGCGGCTCAATCCCGTGAAGCTGAGAGGGCAAGGAAGCAGGAGAGGGCCCGTTGAGCTAAGGCGGTTGGCCCCAATGCCTTGAGAAAGAGCAAATATTCTAGATGCACCCAGTAGAGAGTATCTAATGTATCCCGGCATATTTTCACTCCCTAAGGCATGTTAGGATTAACAGCGGTATACTATTAGGTTAGTCTTTAGGCGTACCGTACATGTCACTATTTTTTGTCGTCGTGTCTTTATGGTTAGGGTCCCATATAATGTTTATCACTGTATATCCCATGTAATATTTGTCATCGTATGTAACTTTCGTGTCGGGTAATATGCTAAGAGTGCTTCACATTTACAATTGTTAAAAAATTAGATTTTGTATCCTCCCAACAGTACATCACTAAAAAATTACTAATACAATTTTACATCAAATACATAAACAAATATCGATAAATTTACAGCGATCCACAATTTCTAAAAAGTAACTACTCTGTGATGCCGTTTTGGCCACTTTTCGACCGTTTCGGTCCAAAATTTTTAAAATATCAACAACTAATATTTTTCACCAGAATGTGCACTATTTTTCAAATTAACGTATACAAACGTTAAATTAAAAAAATAAATTTCACCAATGGACGGTTAGGGCTACCTGCCCTCTCAGTGGGTAGACAGGGGCTGCTCACCCTTCAGAGGGCGGTTATGCCCTACCTATCCTCTCAGAGGGTGGTAAGTTATGGTGATACCACCGTGGCATCCTTACCATCGTTTAAAAGGGCTACAAGAGTTCTCTTTCAGAGGATGATAGGCGTCTATTTCTGCTAATCTTGCCATTAAAAACCTATTTATATAAATATTTAATAGAAAATATATAAAAATAAAAAAACTCGAAACAAGTCTATATTTCAGTTCAGGACAGCCGAGTCCGAGGACCTGTTTGGATCATAGGTATCTTGAAAAGTATTCATTATGTCCATCTTGGACATGTAAAGTGTTTTGCTTGAAACACCAACTATTCGAATTCACCATCGTTGATCCACACCCCCGTCGTCGATCTGCACCGTCAAAGAACTCAAACAATTTCTCGGTCAGTTCTTCAGTATAGTCAGCAATATTAGCAAGATGAAGATAGTAATTTTTAACTCATGGACTAATAAGGTTTACCAGCAATGACGAGGGCGTCTATTTTTTTATTGTCCATTTGTTTATTCCTGGCTATGAAGATTGGCCTCAAAAGCGATGGCGAGTGCGACGTCGACCCCAGCTAGGCAGCACAGACACGGATGCACTGACGTAGACGTCCACTGACACAGAGTCCGTATCCGCATATCAGCCGAAGTCGGAGCATACCATCCCACATGCACATGGCTTTTATTTCTTTTAGTATATTTCTTAAAAGATTTTATTCCTAATGTTTTATAGCTTATAATATTTAGAGCTTTATCTTATTTTTTCTTTTTTAAGAGCTAGCTCTCTAATATTTTTGTCTACATGAGTAAAATTTCTTTTCATATCAATTTCATCTTTACTCTTATTTACTTCTCTTCTATGTACATATCATAATAACAAGAGTTAGCTGTTATATACCACGGTAGAGTTGCCGAGGGGACGGATCAAAAAGATGGCCCAGCGCTCGCCGCACCAGCAGTAGCGCGCAATAATTGCGATTCCTCTGCTCTACACGTCGCATTCACGTGCTGCGGCGTTTGCATTTTGTTTTCCTCAGGCGAATCAATCGCCGGGCTATAAAACTGCGGCGGTTGTTGGGCTATAGCATATAGGTTTCGCTCTTGTGTAACATTTGCAACATCATGCTCATGCACGGCTTGTCATTTTATTATCTTTTTTTTCTTTGATCGGCATGACTTGTCTAAAAAAAACTCAAATAGGAGAACTGCATGTCACTGTACTAAGAGAAGAGATCATTTTTCGGCTTACTAAACAAGCTATTGTATATTTTACACTCACTTGCAAGAGAAATACAGTACATCCAAAAGGTACTTTTCCATACACTCGCTAATTTTCTTGATCCCCCTTGATCGGAACTTGGAGGGAAAATGAAAGCAGAAATTACCGCCGCAAACCCAATGGGACTAGATCAAACGCTCGTCCATCCGAACGAGGTATAAGCAACTGTGAATCCAACTAATGGGAAGCGCTACCTGACAGTCGGCTGATATGTTGAATGTAGAATAAATTGGACATGACTAATCCTGGAGCTTGCCAGAAACAAATGAATATAGAACACGTTGCAATACCAACATGCATCCAACATTTATTGTCTTTAATTTATAAACAAGAAAAAAAGAATTCAAACAAGGAATTAGCCACAATTGGTACCAAGAAGAGAATAATCCACAACTCATCATAGCTCTTTATTCTGTGTAGGTTTTCTTTCTTTCTTATTTTCTTTGGAGCTAGGAATGTTTTGGATCACTACTTAGTTTATTTGTATCATTGTTTCACATGGCAGGAGTGCATCTCTAGTTCAATTGAGTGGGTACATATTGGGTCGATCTAATTGCTGGATAAAACATGCACCATCAGATTTAATTTAATTTCTAAATATAACATGAATATGAACAGATCAACTAGCATTATCATACAACATGAATCTATTCTAGACATATATCTATGTAATATATTATAGAATAAAAGCAAAAGGAAAATATGCATAACCGACATGATGGATCACAATAAACGTACCTGTCGATAGCTTGAGATGCAAACGCCCCCTTGATAGTGATGCAACAGTAGACGACGAAGAGGACATAGAGAAGCAGACCGCGATGATGTAGAGGGAGTAGATTATGCAGAGCGCTTCCAAAAAACCTTATTTACCCTCTCACATGCAGGATCACAAGGACAACAGGTTTCGGAGACCTGCTCTCCCGATCACCAATGCATACCGATGGAGCGGGACTAAGCGGACTACGTATGACGACGTAGCAGAGAGAGAGAGAGAGAGAGAGAGAGAGAGAGAGAGAGAGAGAGAGAGAGAGAGGAGGGGCAAACTCAGCGATCGACAGATATATAGAGAAAATTACATGGTTGAGACGTGCCACAATCGGATTCTTAACTGGCATGATTTTCATATATATTTGTTTGCCCATGTAGCAAAAAAATTTGCAAAAGGATGTTGCACTTGCGCATGCTACTGGACCCGATTTCGACGGACATTCACACGAGTGCCGTGCGCCCGCGCCCTTTGCCCTGGCCTCGGCCTGGCCCAACGAGGCGACGGAGCAAGCACATTCTCATGGTCTTCATATCCACACATGCTAAATGAGTGAAGGAGATAATTTCTTTTAAGTTGATATCCCTCCACCTCCACTAATAAGGTAAGACTAAAAGATAGACCCCACATCCTCTTAAAAAAAGATACACTCCACCTCTATTTAGTTGAGTTTTTGAGATTTATTTGGAATTCTTCTTAAATATATTGGGCTAGTCCCATATATCTAACACTAATGACCCCAAAAAAACTTAATTACATCCCTACTTGGAGCAAATTATCTGAAACATTGCTATCATTATTCACTATGTGAAAAGCAGATAAAGTAGACACGAAATTAGTGACGGGTTATGGGGATCTGTCACAAAAGACCCAATAGTGACATATCCCACTACGACCCGTCACTAATGTACCATCTGATCGGGACCTGATATAAGCCCGTCACTAATGTACCATCTAATTGAGACCCAACATAGACCCGTCACTAATGATAATAATGATAGGTTAAATTATAACCTGTTCCTAATGATCAACTCATCAGTGATGAGTCGTCTTAGGCCAGTCATTAGTGATGGGTCAAGTTATGACCCGTCACTAATTTTGATATTTTTCTTTTATTTTCTATTATTTTTTTCTCACCTGAGCAACACTAAATTAAAAATGAAACAAGGTTGTGAGAAAAAAGAAAAAAAATCTAGAGTTGTATATTGTACGTTGTACTCGTAACACCTAGCATTTATCAAACAAGTAATATACTCATTGTTGTTAATTTTGATTAATTGGATTGGAGTTGATTATTTATTTTATCCTAGTTTTTAATTGATTGGATTGGATTCATTGTTGTTCCCTTTGATTAATCAAGACTACCTATTGAAGAAAGAAAGTAAGACTAGTTGGATTTACATAGCCTTTCATTTTAGAATAGATGAAATGTAATAGGCTATTTACAAATATTTTTTATTTTCTTATTTTTCTCTTATTTTTCTCTTATTTTTCTCACCTCAGCAGCATCATAATAGGAATCATTGAACATTTCTGTTGAAGTTTGATGTAAAAAATAACGGCTATGAATGCAAATACGTGTTCCGAAAATGGTAAAAAACTTTAGGGGGCGAGATAACTCAATCTTTCGAGCCGAATTTGGCCTCAAAATATTTTCCTAACCCGACGTAATAGGGGAGAAATTGATATAACTTTTATGTAGATGTCCGTAGAATAAAAAACATCAAAATCGAGGCCCGTATGCAAATGTTATGTCTGTTTTAATGAAGGTACTCTAGGTCACCTATCAAATTGCGATCGCTTGCATGAGATATACAAAAATTTATTAATACAAATTTAGATGAAGAAAAAATTTATATGTAAAATTATAACCCTCGATGAAATTTGGCAAAATCATTACTGATGGGTCAAAATTACGATTCGTCACTAATGTTCAGTCATTAGTGATGGGTCATGATTCTGACCAATTACTATTATGTCATTGGTGACAGGTCACGATTCTAACATATCACTAATGACCTTCAGCAAAGAAGGTTAAAAGGATAAAACGTCCGATTTCTTTCACAAGTACATGATAGGAGAGGTGGTAAGGAGTTATGTGCACGAACATGAGGTTACCGGTTCGATTCTCACGGAATGCAGACCGAAAACAGTGTGAAAAATAATATGACTTGTGGGGTGCATAGATGAGTCTATGTTAAGATAGCTCAGGTGAAAAAATATTTTTTGATTTTTTCTATAAAAAAACAGAAAAAAACGTTCGTTAATCATTAGTGATAGATCAAAATTATGATATGTTACTAATATTTAGTCATTAGTAACTTGTCACTAATAATTTTTCACTAGTGACGTGTTTAGAATGATAGGTATGAGACCTATCACTAATAACGATTATCATTTGTCACTAAAGATTTTTTTTTCACACAGTGCTTGTGCAACTCTACAGGCATCACTTTCCGAATCGAACAAGAACAAGTAGACTTAATTCTCCACCAGCATTAAGTGGCAAGCATGGATACCTGCAAAAGATAGGCTCCCCATGTAGTTACATATCGGCTATCGCTTTCTCTCATCCTCATGAGGTCCCACTCGTGCCAATGAGGTTATTTGCACGGCAAGAGGTAGAGAAAGTATAGGATGCCAAATATGCGCGAATGGCTGGACGTTTCAGATTAGAAACAACCGCGCTCCAACCCAATTCCATTCTTCCCGTTACCAGCGCAGGAATAATTCCATAGAACACAGTCTAAAAAATAGTGCCTTTGGGAATGAGATTTAATTCTCACAAGTGTTTAGTGTATGCATGCGCTGCCTACTAGCTAGTGAGAATCACTAGTGTTCAGTGGTTCTCATGGTATGTGGCGAATTGAATTATTGGGAACGGAAGGAACAGTCACTGAAACGAAAGCACACAGCCGGGAGAATCGACGCATGCAGCTGATCGTCGAGTAGGCAAGGCTATGCATTTCAGGCGGGTCGGCACGGGTTGTCGTTTCTTGGTACAGTGATGTTAGGATCGGTCTTATTGTCGGTAGAGAGTCGAATGGTAGTTTTATGTAACAGCGCTCTTGTTTAGATCATAAACCTTTATGCTCTCTTTTTTAGAAACACAAGTACCTTTATGCTCTTGAGATAGCGCCGAGTCAAATTCTAGGTTGTGTGTAAAATTAAGTTCTTTCACGTTTCCCGACTAAAGAAAAAAGGGCCGGCCGTATTGTGCTGCACCCTGCAAATCGTTGGCCTCTCTTTCGATTGATCAGCTCCCTTTCTTTAATGATTAATGAAATATTTTCCTCAAGAAACAAAGGCAGGAATTTCGTACAACAAAGTCTAATAATGCACGCAGGGATCGGGAGATATTTTCTTGTTCCAAACAAAGACGTCCTTTCACCGGCCGGCAGCTTGATCATGCACCGGCCAGCTATCTAGGGCCTAGGAGGCAGGCATCTTCTACACATGCCACTGATGAAAAGAGGTACAGTGGTTGGATTGCAGCTCATGCATGCTTACTGTTTTGTGGTGCTGATTTCTGGGCTTAGTGGAGGGACCTAATTACCAAATCCAACAAGAGTGGCATGCCAACTGATTGATCTGCTGCTGCTGCAATCAGGTGAGTGGTGCTGGCATGCAACATCCGTTCTCAGCTTGAACAAGGAAAGTCCTGATTGGAAGGGAAAAGTAGCCGAGGGAAATGAGTTCTTTTAAGGGAAAAAATAATATGGGAAAGGTAGCTGCAAGATGTTGATGGCAAAGCTTCCATTATATAAAACGATCTACGGAAATGTAAGGGGGCGGACAAGGGATTCTTTAGTTAAGACGCTCGTGTAGCCTCATATAAATAGAGTAATGGCATTGGGATGTGGCCCTACTTTTGTACGCCTGCAGCACTGCTAAAGGTAAGGAACTGACTCCACGGACCCACCCAACTCCGTTTTGAGTTTTAGACTCTGTTTGTTTTTTTTTATTTTGATTAGAGATTCTAACTCTTAAAGTAAAAATAAAAAATAATCATCATAATTTAAAAATTGATTCTCACAATTAACAATCTATATTATACTACGAAATCCCATATGTTACAATGTGGTGGGAATGAGCTTCTCACTAGATTTGTCGTAACAAAATTCACTTCATGTTTGGTATTAGTTTCCTTCTTCAGTAGAACTAGCACAGATTAGTGGTACGTTTTTTATTCCTAATGAGAACTATCGCTACTGGTTCGTTGCCCTGCATAGTTTGATAGGAGTATTTCACTAAAGATATTGCGGAAACATATGAAATGTGAAGGTTTAACCTCCAGGGAAAAGGAAAAAGGTGTGCTATATTAAATAGATAATGATGTGCGGAATGTTAAATAGCATACTGAGCATCTGCGACGGACTAGATGCCCTGAGTGAGATGCCTGAGCAAAAATGGTGCTTGATCAGGCATGGTGTAGTTTTGATGTTTGGATGCTACCATGTTCCTGAGCAAAAACGCAATATCAAATAGTACATTCTAACACATAAAACGTAAAAGCAATAGTGCGCCTCCACCCGTGGCGGCAGGCCAATCTATGGAGCTCGCCGGCAGTGAGGCTCCAGGGGTGCCGCCGTGACGGAGACCACTAAAATGTAACAAGGCCCCTCTCCCCCTTCTCCTCCACTCTCCTGCGAATTGTATACCAGTCAATTCTCTCTACCTTCGCGTCCCTTCCAATCCCCTCTGTTGGCCGCATCCTTGTCAATCCTCTCCGTCTCTACCACGCCCCCGCCCCCCCGGCAGTCCTCCTCGTCGGGTCAGTGTCACCACCCTCTCTCACCACCTCCCTTGCTAGGTCGGTATCACCGAGGGCACACCGCCAACACTATCGTTTCCCTAGAGGCCTAGATCATGATGAGGATCTCCTCGTGTTGGTCCTGTTGGGCCAGATCTACGGGGACATGCAGAGGCAGAAGAAGCACGGAGAAGGAGGAGGCATGGGCAACACGACAGCAACGACGGACGGGATGGGAGAGATGAGAGAGCTAGTCATGAAGCACTCAGAGATGCGTGAGCTTAGACACTCGATTTTGGACACCTGATCCTTACGGAGTTGCGTGAGTAAGGTAACTACCCAAGGTAGCAACAATCATGTATGCTCAGACACAGATTAATCTCACTTAGAGCAACAACCAAACAAGCTCTAGATTTCTATTCTACAACTATGGAGATGATGCTTACCATACTACTCACTTTGATCATAAATACATGTTGTTTTAAAAAAGATCTGATCAAACTTTTAAAACTTTGACAAATAATAGTTTTCAAAATATTTAGTTTGAAAACCTTAAAATCATATGTGTAAATTTTTCTTTAAAAATTCTTTCATAATATCACACATTCAATAAATTTTATAAATATAATATAATAGAAAATATTAGACAAAGCTAACCGTGTCTTTCTAAAATAAACTATATGTATTTATGATCGGAGTAAGTATTACGAATAACCTTTTGAGCCCACTATTTCTCCTGTGTTCAGCAACAGGGCAAAATGATCCCGTGTGCCCACATGTATGTGCCGTTTGGAATCAAAGAATTTAGAACAAAAAAAGTGCAACAACTAGACAACATGCAAAAGAGTTATGAGCTACCTTTTCGGCTATTCCTGGGAGTCAGTTCTGCCAAAGAAATAAAACCTTTTGCCTTGGGATATGCTTCATGATCTTACGCTCGTATATATGAATGCTAATGATTCTCTTAAGAAAGGCGCGCATGGCTTACTATTGTGAGCAAGTGTTATTATCATGAAACTAATAGATAATTTAGTGGAATATATAAGTACGTATAGTGAAAAGGGAACTAAACTACGCTCTATATATGAATGGTATGAGTGTTATTTTGGAACAAATGAGTTGGTGAATGTTGGATTGTTGGTTGAGGCTAGGGTCTTGCTTTTCTTTTAGACGATGGATCTTTCGTTAATCCTGCATAATCTCGAGTGTTATTAGTTCCAGGTACGTAGACCAAATAATACAATGCAAGCAAAAGTTCCTAGATTTATGGAGATATAGAACAACATATAATTAAGTTATCATGCTTGCATATCCATTATTTGAGTCTCCAATAATTATTCTAATAATTACATATCCGATTTGCCGTATGGACGAATATGCAAGCATAAGTTTCATGCTTGTTTGTGTAATAGCAAGGAGATCCCCCAATATCATGCTAAGAATAGTTAGGATTTCGAGAAAAAAAATACCATTCATTTCATGAGAAATAAAAAGGCGAAGGTTCAGGCCTGGGCCCTGAGTTGTTGGAACAGTGAAAAAGGAGAAGATTTATTATTCCATCTCCACTAACCATACATGTCTATAAGGGAACATATATGCAAGAGTCGAGAGAGAGGGAGAAGGGTAGCAAAACTGCACACGACAAACAAAGGCTGCAGTGTGCAATATATATATATATATATATATATATATATATATATATTATATATATATATATTATATATCATCAAGGGATTAGTTCCAAAATATACAAGATTGCAACAAATTACATAGCTGTTAATGTGGACAATTAAAAGAAGGAATCCTAGCTAACCATATAAAGATAAGCAGTTAAGGAAACCTATTCTAACTACCAATATACAATACACTAACCCCCCGGGGCAGCGGGAGGCTCCTGGACGTCAAGACTAGACCAGAAATCAACCATTTAGTCATAATATCGGTGAGCTACTGGATGGCACATGAAGGACATGCATATGACCAAGGGAAACCTTTTCCCGAATGAAGTGGATGTCAATATCAATGTGTTTGGTACGCCAATGTTGAACAGGGTTGGCTAATGCAGCTTTGTGACGTGTCCTTGTTATACGCAGTTGTTCTACCAATATCACTACGAAGAATGTGTAACACGAAATCCCTAAAGTGACCCTAGGTATAAATATTGATCCCTTAGGGAGGCAGTTAATCTGCCAAACTTGTACTATAATCTAACCATGTAATCACTAAATCCTTTGGTTGCAATGTAGTGTATTAAAAATACATGTAAATATAAAATTCTAAATAATAATTCTACTATTAATTGTGAGAAATAAATAATGTTGAAATTAATAAGAATGGCAACAATGATTAAAAATAGGGTAGAGGACACTCCAGAATTATGTAGTTAGTTAGTCACGCAGATCAAGAAATGATATACAAGTTAGAGAATAAACAAAATAAAGATTAGCCATATGAATTAAATATGCTTGTTACATGGGTGGCACACCCTAATCTCCTCTTGCCCGCTGGTCTCTTGTGAGCCATTGGAAAAGAAAAACCATCCTTCAATGCACACAATACCATCATCATACACATCTATTAAGGGATGGATCCCAAAATAATGCCTTATGTACCATAGGTGTACCATTGATCCCCTGTGAAACTTCTTCACGGTAGCTGGGTGTAGTCTCTGTCACAAAGCCCCAATCTACAACTTGGTCATCCACACATTCGTTGTCTCCCTCAAAATCCAATCCTCATATTTGTGGCCAAACAAACCTAGGAACAGTGAGAGACAAATAAAAATATTTGCATAGAAAACTAATATGTTAAGATTACTCCCGACCTATATTAATGGTGCACTATATGGCACCTAAGAGACCTCTATCCCTAAGGGGGCTACTCACTCATCGCAATAGAAATGAAACTCATAATAATAATAGGGAAGATCATCATCAAATAAATGAAGAACATAATTAAAGGCAAAGATGAATAACTTTCTTGATACGATAAATGTTTACACCGAAAAAAGATGGAGGAGACCTAATTCAATGGATTTAATGGAGGTGAAGTGGATGAGCTATAGTGGTAATGGTGGTGGCTAGGTCTCCAGTCGGCCTATCGGTGTCTTGAGATGGTTCTGCGGTCTCCTTTGATGTGGATCGACGCCGTATTTAAATAACTACTAGGATAGGATTTTGCACCACCTCTTGAAGTATTTCGACCCCACTGCGTTCACCAAAGTTGCTTGGTTTGATGAGATGTACCTGAAGGAGATGGTATGGTCAAATGATACATTCACTCCTGACCGTATCACACCCCTCCAAATCTTCTAGAGTGTCCAATCGAGGCGCGACTGGTACAATTGGCTTCTTTTTCGCAAGATCTTTGCATCTATCTACTTGAATTGTGCGCAATCTTCCCTTTTCCCGTGGGTTTAACAAAAAGGAACATATTGTTGGCGCAAGAAGATATCTTGCATAAACAAGTGCAACGAGGGCTCACTCACAGGAGTGGCTCAAGCTTGGAGAAGACGTGGAGAGGGAGGAACACCAAATATGTTGTTGGTAAAAAGGATCGGTCCTTGGCTTGATGGTCAGAGGTTTGTATTTATAGTACCAGCAGAGTTTGAAATGTACAAGTATGCCCCTGTAGAGATGGCAATATTTGTATCGTCATATCGCATAGGTATAGAACCAGTTGAATCACATAGCATGGGTCTAGGTGGGATGCACTTACTCATAATCGAAAGATATTCTTCTATTACGGTAACACAGTGGTGCAAGTGGCCGAGACGTGGTGCATAGCCGGTCGCCTATTGTGGCGCCGCATTGCCAAGATGTCAGGACGGCCTCCACTTCCGTGAGGAATGTCAGGATGGCCTCCACTTGTATTGCATTAAATGTAGGTCACTTCCTTGTAGGTGGAGGATGGCTGGTGGGCCCTCTCTGGTTGATCTTTCCCCAAGGTCTGATGACTCACCCTCGGGACTTCAGAAATCCTGTTTAGACTTCGGAGGGCAAGGGCTCCAGAGACTGGGGCTCTGAAAGGCTAGGGCCCTGGAGGGTTCTGGAGCCTGGTGATTCGTAAGGCCTCCGAGGACCTGTTTGTCCGCAAGCACAGGTTGGTGGGGCCAGGAGTGTCGAGGGTCCTTAATGACTACCCCTAATAGTAGTCCCTCACGAGGATGACCAGTGAAGTGGTCAGCTCCATAGTTTTTTGTGAGCAGAAATCCTGGTGGTCCATGGCTCTACCGTCAATGGCCTGTGGCTCTTTGTCTTCGTGCAAATTGTTTGAAACATCCCACCCAACTAGTTTGGAATTTGACTGCCCAATGACACATGTGAAAGGGGTATTAAATGTGACCTACGGTTAGTAGGCGGTGGCGCTTTGTCAGGTGATGGGGATGCACATGGTGCCTCGTCATAGGAGGGTCGTGGGGAGTGGTTCCGCTCCTACATGATTGCGGCCTTGTGGGTGAAAGGACAGGATGTGCGCGGGTCTCCCCTGGAGTAAATAACTCCCCCTTATCTTTATAAGGAGAGGGTATCGTCTGAGTGACGGTTTTGCTTAGCACCTTGTTCTTATCTTCGTCTGCCTCCACGTCCACCCATCTGCTCTATCGCAGCGCTTACAGCCTCCACCGTCGTTCAACGTTTCTCGCCACCTCCTTGGGGCCCTCATGGCTAGTTCCAGTGCTTAAAGCAGGGCTGACATGTCATGATGAGCGGGGCCGACAAGGCGCACAGGGAGGTTGGTACTTAGGCGGCATCGATTCCTCCGCCACTACCTGGGTCATCGTTGGGCATGGAGCTCCATCATGCCAGCAAGAAGTATCCCCAGCAGACCAGCGTGCTAGGGGAATTCATTATTGACGACAGCGTGCTTGATCAGATGGTCAAGGAGGGGAAGATCCCTTATAGATACATCATCCGGGATCCAGGGGGAGAGGATATTCTGGAGCCCTGGGGTCATGAGACTGTGGTGTTTGAGGCTTTCCTCGACGTGGGTCTTCGTTTTTTGGCCATGCCGCTTCTTGATGGGGCCTTCGCTATTTCTTTGTGAAGCTCCTGCAACTACATGCCAACGCCATCACTCACCTGTCCATCTTTGAGTGGGCCACGCGAGCAGAGGGGTGCGAAGGAAGAGCGGACCTCTTTGCCGCCATCCATTATGTGAGCTATCAACCGAAGATGCAGTTGGAGGACGAGGTGAGATCATCAAAAAGGTCCACCCGGTCGATCGTCGGCTTGTCATTGGTCAAGAGGGTAAAGTTGTCGTATAACCACTCGTCTGAGAAGTTGGTCCTTGGTGCAGACTTGTGTGAAGCCAATGGCACGTTGTGTGTTGGAGATTCAATATCTTTGGTCATACTCACCATGAACGGCGATAGTTGTTAATTATTTGTAAACTACCAATCTTACAAACTTGTAGATTAAGTAGGGGTTCTCCCTGTAGACGTATCACACAGCACACATAGAAGTTTATACAGGTTCAGGCCTCTCTTAAGATAGTAGCCCTACGTCCTATTTGTCTTATATTAATCTCTGAGACTAATTACAAGGGGGGTCTTGGCTAGCCTAGATGCATCCAAACCTAGTCGATAGGCTCCCTTGTGCGTACTCGAGGAGGGCTACTAATGTAGATCTAAAGTACAGAAGGTTTGAGGGTTCATAGTTCCTGTAGACTTGAATGGACGCGTGTTGGCTTCAATGGACATGTCCTTTGCAGGGTCCATTGGCTCCGTATATATAGGGGGTCATCGTACGACCTTTGGAGTCTTTCCTTATCATTCTTAAAGATAAACTTTCATGTTTACGAGATATCCTGAATACATGTGGGCAGTTTCCATTCATCCGGGATTCCTTTCCCAGGGATAGAGATATTCCACGATAATATAAGAAACCCTTAGGTATCCAAATATGATAGTTTTATACTACCCATTGTCAACTATCCTAGCTTATAATAAAGTGGCCAATAACATGCGATAGGGTGCACGTTGAACTTAGTGCATGACCGCTTGCCCCTTTCCTTTTCCACCATCTAACCAACTCATGTTGTCCCTTTCCCTCTATGCTTTGTGTGCTCATCACTCGCTGTGGACAGAGGAACAACAACACGACAAAACTTTAGCCTAGATTCCTGAGGGTTTGCACTCTGATAACGCTCATTATACATACCTATTAGCATCATATTATCTTAATATATTAATGATTATTCATAATTATTATTAATTATTAATTCTAACCTTGACGATATTCGTGCATAGTGTTGTTTTGTTATGACTTGCAGAAATTAGTAGAAAAATGATGAAATTAGACACAAATGGACCCTACAAAAAGACATACATCGATCCATTAGGAAGTGGGCTTAGGGCCCAAACTTGGTGATGCCACACATCATGGTCCAAAAGTGTCAAATGTGAAAACCAAATCGTCAAAGATTTGAACTTATCTTTATAAGTCCATCTCCAAAAATCTACGCGTATTGGGGCTACATGGAAGTCCCTAGATATCTTCTAGAAGGAGGACGAACCAACCTATGAGTTGACTTGGTCGACACGGTAAAGGATCCCTAGTACCGCACGGCACCCTTTCCTTGTGTCGCGCGGTAACCACGGGGATTGACTCATTTTGCGACCGCCAACTCCTAGCACTATATATAGATGACCCTCTCGACGCTTTCGACATCGAAGATCCTAAGAATAGAGCCAATCTCGGTGAAAGGTTTTCAACTTTAGATTTAGTTATCTAGACTAGTTTAGGCTACTTTAGATGAGCGAATTACATCACGAGGCTCTAATTAGATTGGGGTTTAGAGCTAGAACTACCACCATCAAAGTATGCTATGATGGTGATTGTATCTTATGCTTTATGAAGTATCAATAGCTTCTATATTAAAGATTTGCGATCCTATATTCCTTTTTAGTCTCAATATCGTATGTATTCTTTATCCTTCATCTAGTTCACGATTAGACGACTAGCTGGTAGATATAATCATGGTGATTAGATCTATTAGTCGAAATTAGCACGGTAGTTAAGGTATGAGCTGAGCTAGGTAAACTGACCACATATTGATCTTTCTCAAGCTCATATTCAATGAACAGTTGAGGGTGTGCATACATTTCCTATGTGACACTCTAGGGAGCCGAACCACGAGGGCATAGTAAGTGATAATCGAAGTGAATTAACAGGTTTAAAGAAGTTGATCATATATTATGCATTGATATCTTTATGCTATGAATCATAACTATTTGCTACTGATAAAGTACTTATGGTATATTTAGCTAAGGCTTGTAGACATATTTGTTCTTTAATCTTTACGTTTAAATACCATCATAACCATTAATAGCCTTAACCTTCTACATAATTACTTTCATGAATAGAATTAGTTTGTTAGTTTAAAGTAAGCCCATCTCTAGTTTGCTTGTTGATCTCTGTGGATACGATAGTCTTGGGATACTCCTAATAAAAGTGTTGTAATTGACCCACGTGCTTGTAGTATTTTTATTGTGCGCGTAACTAGCGTCAACACAAGTACACTGATCCATGTTGAAAGGATGCACGAGGAACACGAATCCATTTGAATTATCCAAGTAGAAAAAGAACATGTCAAAAATAAAGAAAAAGGGCAAAATCATTTTTTAAGAACTCACATTTGTTTTAAGAACAACTAGTTTTTTAGATAAAGGAACAAAGTTTCGGCCTTTTGCATCAACCGATGCATACAACATGTGTTCATTATTACAACATTCATAATGAAGAAAACCAGGAAAATAAGTGAAAAAAAGCCTTAACAACATAGCCTATGGTTGTACGCCACCTATTCTTGATGAAGATTTGCATGCCACCATCTCTAAACAGTGACATGCCTTCAAGATATCTTCCCTTTCTGTTTCCTTTTGTAGCAACCTCTAGATCGCAACCAATAGGTTCCCCTGAAAATTGCCTATATCAAAGACCTATTAGATTTTTATTAAAAATAATATCATTACGGCAGAGCCATATAGACCAAAAAATGGTAGTTACCCCTACTAGATACCGAGATTTAGTAGTAGCTCCCCTATATGGCTCATACAGCTATGTTTCTGGATTTTCAAGGCAATAGTGATTATGTGCCAAATGGACCTAGCAAGATGAAATTCAAAGAATAAATGATGTATGATTTTATTGTGGTTGCAGAAACTACATTTTAAACTACCATTCTAATTTCTTTTGGCCAAATTATCCTTGGTAAAAATCACTCCTCTACATAAATACCACAAGAAAACCTTGATCTTGAGTGGGAGCTTAAGCTTCCATAGACCTTTTGCTGAGACAAATCTGGCTTGTGTGATCATTTGATTGTACATGGAATGAACAGAAAATTTAGCATTTGCATGCAAACCCCAATTAAAGGTGTCTCGGCCATTGCATAAATTAACATGCACAAGTTTAGTCACCATATTATGCCAAGCAATTTGTTTATCCCCAATAATTGGTCTATGGAACAGGAGGTTTAACGGTATGGAATTCCTGACTTCAGCTACCGTGGATTGTTTCCTTCTAACCACATTATACATCAAAGGGTACTGTTCACTTAAAGGGTTATTACCCAGCCAAGTATCATTCTTAAGAAAAACTAGTGCAAGTTCAATTCACAAAAGACAAAAATAGCATAAGCAACATATAGGTTGGCAACTCCAATTGAAGTCTAGAGTGACCTAGAAGCTTGAAACGAAAATCTCCAGTGGAGTATGCTGAGCAAGTTCGATAAAAATCTGAGTGTAACTCACACCTTCAAAAGGACCAATTAGGCAACTCTAGTGAAGAATTGGTTAAAAGCTGAATGCTATTAAAAAAAATACAAGTAGCAATCTCTAGTTAATTTTGGTAATGACTCACCCATAGAGAAATTAAGAAACCAAGTGGAGAAGTGTCTTGCTTTATTCGTGTGATGAGTCATTGATAATGCTCAAGTTGAGTTGAACTTGATAAGCACGTGTTTTTAGATGCTTGTTCTTATTCATGACTAACTTGAGTTGGCGGAGAATGGAATTGGCGAGTTCTTCTCTGTCTGCAAGAAATTTCAACACACCGAAAGTTCTGGTGTCAACACCGGATGTTCCAGTGTTTGCCAGAAGTTCCGGTGTTGGGCATTTGTGCACACCGATCTATTTTTTCCAAAGAGCAAATTTTTGGAGGAAACCAGAGTTTAACTCATTGGAAGGTTTGGTGATGGACATGGTAACACTGGAGGCTTGCGCCGGAGAATTTCTTGCAGAGAGAAATTTTTTGGACAAAAATTTGAGTTTTGTACACTGGAAGTTCCGGTGAGGAACACCAGAAGTTCCGGTGCCTGGTTCGGACAGTGCACCAGAAGCTCCAGTGAGCGATCTTTCTGGCTAAGAAGAGTGTACACACCGGATGTTTTGGTGTCCAGACTGGAACATCAAGTATTCACAAATTGCTATGATGTGCTCTGATTTCATTGATGGATTTTTGTATTGAACTAACATGTGATGCAGGTTGGAGAAACATGTTTGCTTATCTCATGGTGTGTGTAAGCGATGGATACAACTTGGCGGTCGACAGCGGGATGGTCAGGCCAAGTGGGTGCTTGGTGCCTGACGATCAAGGAGGCCAGGCAGAGTTGAGGGTGATCCTAGTGGTACACGTAGGGGTTAAGTGAAGCATGAGGTGATTGATGGAGACGACGTGTTGACAAAGTCAAGCAAAGGGGATACCAGTGTCAGTGATAAGGCGGCCTGAGGGATCAGGAGTGAGAGAGACTTGCCGGTGGTCATGATCGCTAGACAAAGGACACGTGTCAACATCGGAGCGTTTACTTTAGGTGGAAGCAAGTGGCGACTAGTCACACTTTGAGAAGCGTGCTAGGGTTTCACGGTTTGGCCTCAAAACCGTGGGACGACTGGAGAGTCACGTGGCATCATCGCGAAGCTTGCGTCGAGGCAAAGCTAAGTCATAAAGAAGTCGTGGTTGTTTGATCGACGAAGAAAAAAAGGACAAAAATGCCCTGGAGGTAAGTAGGAGTACACTACCGGTGAGGGGTATTTCAGGAACAAGAAAACTTAAGGGTCAAGCCACCTTCGTAGACCTATAAATAGAGAGGTAGGGCTGTAGAGCCTAGTGGCATAAATGTTCATATACTCGTGTATTTGAGAGGGTCTTGAATCCCCTTGCATCTAGACCATTAACTTGGAGAATTGATTCTGTCGGTGACTGTCTTTTTGCTTTGTTTTTTGTTCAAGTTTCAAGCTTTTCTGCATAAAGATATATGAAATGGTCTTGAATAGAACCTATGGTTCATATTCCATCCATAGTATCATGTTTCCTTGGAACCTTCTTTCACGCTTTGTATCTCTAAAGTTTATGTTTCCTTTGTGCATTTTTGAGGAGTGTTGAGTGAATAAGGAGGAGGCCATTTATTTCGCAAGAAATTTATAAGGCACCTATTCACGCCCTCCTCTAGTCGTCTATCTCGGTCCTACAATTGGTATCAGAGCCAGTTTGATCACTACTTGTCCTTAATCGGCTTTGTGATCTGTAGGCAACATGCAGAGAAGTGGAAAGATTCTATTATTCGATGGACGAGACTTTTTATAGTGAAAGGTGCGCATG
Organism: Phragmites australis; assembly: GCF_958298935.1. Lineage (NCBI taxonomy): Eukaryota > Viridiplantae > Streptophyta > Magnoliopsida > Poales > Poaceae > Phragmites > Phragmites australis. The sequence continues at coordinate 18,121,400 of NC_084931.1, forward strand.
GAGGCTTATCTTCTGAGCCAAGAAAGTGCAATATGGGAAGTAGTTGATTCCAACTACAAGATCCCTGTTACTCGCACGACTTAGGTTCAAATCGAATAGTATGAAGCCAACAATAATGCCAGTAATATTTTGTTCACAAGCCTGAGTCGGAATGAATTTGACAGGGTCCAGCACCTCCAAACTACTCGTAAGATCTGGACTACTCTGAGTGTATTTCGTAAAGACACTAATCAGATTAAGGCTAGACGTCAAAGCACATACAATCAAGAACATCAAATGTTTGTGCAAAGGGCCTAGTGAATCCTTGGATTCTATGTTTGCTCGTTTTGATGAAATTGTGAGCAACCTTAGATCCACAGGTATTTTGTCCTACTCTGACTATGAGAGGGCGGTCAAGTTTCTCTATGCTCTTGACCGAAGTATATGGGAAGTGAAGATCTCAATAATTGAAGAGTCATCAAGTTATGGCATGTTGACTTGTGATGAACTCTTCAGTAAGCTCAAGTCCACCCAGATAGTCAAGGCGGCTCGGATTGGTCTTGGAAACCCCCTGTCTCAGAACATGGCATTGGTTTCCGAATCTAATGGTGGAAATCAAGTTGGAACTAGCTTCTCTTATGCTAACACTTCACCAGGTGGATTTGCTATGTCTACTCTTGTTTCTATCCCAGAGGAGTAGGTGGAGGTCCTTGACGATGAGGATCTGACTCTCATTGTAAACAAGTTCACCCACTTCTATAACAACCGCGAAGACCAGATGAGGAGCGGTTATCAAGCCTACTTTAAGTGTGGTGACACCACCCACTTCAAGATGGGCTGTCCCAAGCTCAAGAATAGGGAGGACAACGTCCATGACTACAACAAGCACAAGAAGAAGAACAAGAAACCATTCTTCAAGAAGAACTGCGACAAGATGGCCAAAAAGGCGGCCAAGACGGCTTCTAGCGACGTCAACACCTCTTCTAGCGAGGAAGAGAGCTCAGAGGAGGAGGAATCGTAAGTGAAAAATAAGAAAAAGACTAAGGACTTCACTGGCCTCTGCTTCATGGCAGATGACAACAACGACAGCGACCCCGAGCTTGATCCCTCCGAGGTATTGTCTTCCTACGACCAGCTTTTCATTCAAGTTGATACCTCAAATGATGCTCTTGTTAGCCAGGATAGGTTACTTAAGATAGTTATGCGTGAGTTGAAGGAGCTTAGGACAAAGTATGAACCTGTTTATTTTGAGCTTGAGTTGCTTAGGTCTAGGGCTAAGGTTGAGGATGAGGATTGTGAGAGTTGCTTGATTGTCATGAGTGAGCTTGTTATGGATCCCTTTGTTATGGTCAGAACGTAGGTATGGAGTCTTCTTCTTCTGCGCAACTTGTGGCATAATTGCAGTAGCAAAAGGGGAGATTTCATCAAATTGATTGTACTCGTCCTCATCAACCATGTTTTCAACTCTGACAATCTATCTTTTCCCGGTGAGAACCACATGAAGCTTCTTATCTGCTATGTCAGTCACATAAAACACCTAGGCAACTTGTTTAGCGAGGACGAAAGGTTCATCCTTATATCTGACAAGTTTGAGATTAACACTAGTGAATCTGTACTTGTTTTTCGTAACACCCTTTGTCCCATGTACCCAACGGCACCGAAGCAGGAGTATCTTGAACCCCAAGTAATCCAATTCCCAGATGTCCTTTATCTGACCGTAGTATGTGCTCATGTGCATGTTGTTATCATAAGCATCTATATGGACACCGTTATTCTGGTATGTGCTTTTCTGATCTTGGGCAACCGTGTAAAATGTGTAACCATTTATATCGTACCCTTGATATGTTGTAATTGTGTATATAGGGTCTGCTGCTAGTTTTCTGATCAAATCACTTGTAGGAGTACTCGATTGATTGATTCAATCTCGAAACCAAGTGTTGAACCTTTGCATATGTTGCTTTGCAAGCCAAGCTTCGGTCCTTCCTGGATTCTCCTGAAGAAGCAACTGCTTGTGCTTGTTGATATATATGGACACTTCGCTCATTTGTTGCAACACGAGAAAATGAGCTTAGTCGTATGCCTTCGGCTCAGAAGTAATTGCATGTTTCCCCAGAATTCCTTGCCCTGCGAGCCTACCCTCGTGCCGAGAATGAGGCACACCAATTGGGTTATCTAGGTCCGTCTAATTAACGCACCACTCCACTACCTCATCTGTAGAGTAACCCTGCGCGATGCACCCCTCAGGAAAAGCTCGATTCCTGACATACAACTTGAGAACGCCCATGAATCACTCATATGGATACATCTGATGCAGGAACACAGGGCCAAGAAAATAAATCTCCTTCATAAGGTGAGCTGTGAGATGGACCATGATATCAAAAAAGGATGGTAAGAAATACATCTCGAGAAGGCATAGAGTCTCGATGTGTCTTTTTCTAGCTCGCTTAGCGCTTCCAGATCGAGTACCTTCTGACCAATTGCATTGAAAAAAAGCACATGCTCATGATAGCCTCTTGAACACTAATTGGCAACATATTTCTAATTCCAACAGCAATCATATGCATCAACATCACATGACAATCATGAGTTTTCATGCCAGCAACCATTTTTAGCTCTTTCACCAAAACAAGTCTTCTAATGTTAGACGAGTAACCGGGGGGAACTTTCACACTGTGCAAGAACTCGCGAAATTCTTTTTTCTCCTTCTTGGATAGGGTGATGCAAGATGGGGGGTAGGAATTTCCCTTTATCCGTATCCTTGACATGAAGCTCCGGCCTTAAGCCCATATCTTCAAGGTCAGCTCTTGCATTTTAATGATCTTTTATTTTCCCCTTCATATTGAGCATTGTACAGAGGAGACTATCGTAAATATTCTTCTCTACGTGCATGAGGTCAATACAGTGACGAACGTTTAAGTATTTCCAATAATCAAACTCCTAAAGAATTAATTTCTTGTTCCACATTCCATTTTCATCACTCGTGGAGGATCGCTTTCACTTGCCAAGGACAACATTGATATCTTTAACCTTATCATAGACATCTTGCCCGCTGAAATGCTTTGGAGGTGACGCTTTCTCCCTTGTGCTGTCAAACTGAGACTTCATTTTTCGGTACTGGTGGTTCCTTGCAAGGAAACGTCGATGCTTCATGTACACTATTTTCTTTGACTCGTTCAACCACATACTCTCAGTGTCATCTAAGTATTAGGGGCAAACTTCACCTTTTCTTTTACTCTACCCTGATAAGTTACGAAGTGTTGGCAGATCATTGATGGTGACGAACAACATGGCATGTAGGGTGAAGTATTCTCGCTTGTGCTGATCCCAAACCTCAACATCTTCAGACCAGAGTGCTTTAAGATCATCCACCAAAGGCCTGAGGTACACATCGATGTCGCTACCAGGTTGCCTCGAACCAGGAATTAAGGTTGACAACATAATGTATTTTCACTTTTTACAAAGCCAAGGTGGAAGGTTGTAGATAGATAGTACAATAGGCCAGGTGCTATGTGAGATACTCATGTTACCGAATGGATTCATGCCATCTGTGCTCATAGCAAACCTAATATTTCTTAATTCTTCAGTGAACCACCCAAATGTGGAATTAATGGTTCGTCAGTGAGCTGAATCTACGAGATATTGCATCATTGCGTCGTTCTTACGACCCTCCTTGTGCCACCGCAACAATTGAGACTCCTTTTTGTTCTAGAACAAACGCTTCAAACGGGGAATTAAAGGAAAATACCACATCACCTTTCTAGGAGACCCTTTTCTCTTGATGCCTTCCTCCACGTCACAACCGTCATTTCTACACTTGTATCAATGGGTTTCACAAATAGGACATTGATCTAGGTCTGCATACTCTCCACAAAACAGGACACAATCCTCCTTACATGCATGTATTTTTTTTCTACCTCCAATCCCAAAGGACAAACTATCTTCTTCACATCGTAGATGGTCGTGGGCACCTTGTTCCCCTCTGGTAGCATGTCATTTAGCAGATGCAACAATGCTTTGAAACTTCTATCAGACCAATGATGGGTTTCCTTCAATTGCAGAAGCGTAAGCACCGCAAACATTGCTCCTTACAGCCAGGATAAAATGGTGTCTTCGAGTCTCGCACCAGTTCCTAGAATTTGGCAAACTCACCATCACTATACTTGTCATGCCCCTCAGCATCATGCACCATTCGGTCCACATTCTCCACGAAATTCACGTAGTTATCATTGAATAATAATATGTTTGTGTCCCTGAGATAATCATCCATATCATTGGCTGGCGGGAGTCCTTGATCCGCACTGTCGTCCGGGAGGACCTGATCCATTTCCCCTTCATTAAGGCCTTCCTCGCCGTGTTTGTTCCAAACGTGACATCTCTCTTTGAATCCACGCCTTAACAAGTGATCGTACACATTGTCAGGTTTTGGGAACTTTTTCTCATTCTTGCAATCACAGCATGGACACCAAATTGCCGTTGTACCCTGACCTTCCATATCTGCCACCGCGACAATCAAGAAAGACTTCACCCCGCTTATGTACTCGTTACAAGTACGGCAATCAAGGTACATCCAACTTCGATCCACCATATACAAATTGAAAAAATATTAATTCTAAATAGAAACGATAAAGAAGATAGAATAAGTATAAAAATCCTAACTCAATTTAACTAAATTAACTGTGTACATGTGTTCTAGTGATATTCAAGACAAAAATTAACATCCAAATATGATACATGTTATCTATGGCGAAGGATCCTAGCTAATTTCTAATAGGCAAAGATAGGTCCTAATCCCATTCAAGGATATGTGATCCGACCAGGTTTCCATGCTCTTGTATGGTTCTGGAGAAAATTTTGGTAGCACCTCCCAACTGTTCTCAAAATACACGTCTCGACAACGAGCCGAGAGGGTGTGTATCCGGAGAACAACAGGGAGATACCACCGAAATTCTCTCTAGAACCAGACAAGAGCACATAAACCTACTACTCAGGCCACATATCCTCGAACTGTCCAAAGTACGTGGAAAATTTGGGAGCATCTTCTTATAAATATGACAAGTTGCCAAGTCATATTTATAATCAAACACTCCCGAACAGGAGACGTAGGTTACGCATGTACACTAATTAAGGGGGACAATCCACATATATCAAGATTTGGGAGAAGGAGCAAAATTGTTGATTCCAACTCAAACCCTATAATCCACCATGCATATATGTGCAAGAGGAGGAGGAGGCAAATCTTCAAAGGCTGGGGACAGACACCAACTTCAAATCACTAAGATTTGATTTGGCCTCAATAGAATCGCCAAAAAAATCGCCGCTTTACCGAGCAACCGTGGCGGATAGACACTGTCTGGTCGTGCTACTCAGTGAATAAAATAACAGTAAACATCACTCATTAGTGACGGGTTATAAGGACATCTGTCACTAATGAGTGAGCCATTAGTGACTGGTCTCATAACAACCCGTCACTAATGAGTTGCCTCGGCTGGGATGCTACATTTAGTGACGAGTTATAAAGACACCTGTCACTAATTTTTTAACATTAATGATGGGTGATAAGGATACCCATCACTAATGACACATCAGTGACGCGTGAAAACTAAAACCTGTCACTTATGACTTCTACAAGAAGAGATCGACTTTCAGAACAGAGGCATTCATGCAAACAGAGAGTACTTCAAACATCCCATTCAACAGAACTGAACTGAACTTCGATGGACGACATCCTAAAGCAATGTCAGGATTTCTCTTCACATTCAAGAACACAGATATACATCCAAAAACTTGAATTTAACTCAAGGCAGTCATACAATATAATTATGCATACATTACGTACTTATGCAAATATCCATGCATCATTACACTTGAGCATTTGCCGGAGCACATAACATCTGATATTTAATATAGTTGAAATCTACAATAATGTATCCTAGTACTTCATCGATATACATTAGCGCATGAATTAGTGCACTCTCTTTCGCTTGATATGGACGACCTGATGCTTTACCATAGACAGTAAATAATGTCTTATTAGCTGATTCATTTCTACTTAAATGAAACTTTATATCAACCTGGAAGTTGCTTTCAGTAGTGAAGTCCACTCCGAGGCTATAAAATATTAACCCAAGATGCTCCATGGATTGATCTAAGATAGCATGAAAGCTAATTGCCACAAAGGTGTCACCAAAAATATCTTACAAACAAAGAAAATAAAATTATGAAAATAAAACACACTAACAGTCATGTAATTTAAAACAATCGGATTACATATTACTGTACCATATCATATTCATCGAACTGAGCAAGCCTCTCACTGATCAGAGCCAAATCCTCTTCACCCTCCTGAAGCGCTTTTATTCAAAAATAGTTGTATTCAGGCAAAAAGAACACATGCTCCTCAAGCACTTTCACGCACCCTTCAATGGCGGTTTTTTCATAATGTAACAAAATCGGTGATGCCTTGCCACATGCCCTAATAGTGATATCCCCACTACTTTCTCCTCTTGAACGTATGTCAAAAGAGATATATAGCTTTATAAAATTCCTTCCATCTAGAGTGCATTGCATCAAAGGTACAGTACCACCTATCGCAAGGATTACCTCTTTAAGCCATAGGATCGGTTTCAACACCTACATGATAGGATGATATGAATTGAGCCTAATGTACTATAAACTCAATTAAATTGTTGTGTCCTAATGAGTGTTACTATGAGCCTAACAATGAGGGAGAAAAAGAAAAGAGGTTACTATTATCGGTCTCGATTGTGGCCAGGGGGGAACGCCTGGTGCATGAGCCGATGGAGGAGTTGTCGGGATCCATCCAAGTCCGCCACGGTGACGACAACGGCTCTCGCAACTACATTGATCCATTGCCCTAACCCTAGCGGGTAGAGGGGGCGGCGGCGTACGTCAGGCTGTGGTGGAGGGGGAGGATGGCGGCAGTGTCGGTGGCGAGGTGTGAACGGCAGCGGCGGCGGGAGGAGGAGGCGAGCGTACATGAGAGGAGATGAGAGTGGTTGAGATAGAGAAATGGGCGGATAATAGTGGTCGAGCAGATAAGAGTGGCAGAAATTAGTGACGGGTGATCAGGACACCTGTCACTAACGAGTCAGTCATTAGTGACAGTAACAACTATGATCTGTCACTAATTACTTTAATATTAGTGACAGATCTCATAACGACCTGTCACTAATGAGTAGGCTACATTTAGTGATGTGTGCCCCATATACCCGTCACTAATGACCGAAATATTAGTGACGGGTTGTTCCCTCACCATTAGTATCATTAGTGATGGGTCACACTGGACCCGTCACTAATAGTGTATTAGTGACATGTACTGAGAGGCCGTCACTAAGGACATATCTCCTTTGATGCTTTCTTACGTGATGCATCAATGTAGATGGCGACCTTCCAACTCTCGGTGATAACAAGGATGATCCAATACTTCCCTCGACCACACCTACTCCAGAGCTGGCTCCTGCTTCTACTCTAACAGAGGGTCCTGCAGCCTCTACATCTACTTCAGCTATTCTAGAGCCTGCACCAGCTGTGTTTGAAAGGGAGGTTCTCTCACGACGTGAGGCCCCTCAACGTATTTAGTGGCAACACCCGCCACACATGATGATCGGAGATTTTAGTGAGAGGGTAGCTAGGTTCAAGTATGCTTCTCATACTCATTTTATTGATTCTATATGTGTTGCTTCTTTTGAGCCTTATGATGTTGGACATGCTCTATCTGATTCAAATTGGGTCAATTCCATGCATGAAGAGTTACAAAACTTTGAGAGAAACCAAGTTTGGGTCCTTGTAGAGCCACCTCCCAATGTTCACTATAGGCACAAAACGGGTTTTCAAAAATAAATAAGGGGAAGATGGGTCTGTAGTGAGAAACAAAGCTAGATTTGTAGCACAGGGTTTTACTCAAATTGAGGGGATAGACTTTGGAGAAACCTTTGCACCGGTAGCTAGGCTAGAAGCCATTAGGATACTCTTAGTGTTTGCAGCATCCCAGGGTTTCAAGTTGTATCAAATGGATGTCAAGAGTGCTTTCCTAAATGGTTTCATAGAGGAAGATGTCTATGTCAAGCAATCCCTAGGCTTTAAGCACCCTAGAAACCCTCATAGAGTTTATAAGCTTCAGAAAGCTTTGTATGGGCTCAAGAAGGCACCTAGGGCTTGGTAGGATAGGCTTAGGTCCTTCTTGCTAGAGCATGGGTATGCGATTTGGGTCGGTCTATAAAACTTTGTTGATTCTCAGGCATGGAAAAGATTTTCTAATTGTTCAGATTTACATGAATGATATCATCTTTGGTGGCTCTTCTCATACACTTGTAGCCAAGCTTGTAGAAACTATAAGCAGAGAGCTCGAGATGTCGATGATGGGTGAACTCAACTTCTTCCTTGAACTTCAAATCAATCAATGAAAGCAAGGTACCTTTGACCACCAGACGAAGTACACCAAGTAGTTGTTGAAGAAGTTTTACATGAACGACGTGAAGCCCTTGGTGACCCCAATGGCTACATCAATGATGCTTGATCCAGATGAAGATGGCGAGGCGATGGACTAGCAGGAGTTCAGAGCATGATCGGCTCCCTCCTGTACCTGATGGCGACCAGAACGGACATCCACTTCGCTGTATGCCTCTATGCTTAGTTTCAGGCTTCACCAAGGACGTCTCACCGCTAAGCGGTGAAACGCATTTCGAGATACCTCAAGCACACTCTCGAGTATGGACTTTGGTCTTTTGCTTCCTCTTCACTTTCTCTTCGAGGTTTTTCCGACACGGATTTTGTTGGGTGTAGAATTGACAAGAAGAGTACTTCTGATACTTGTTATTTCTTAGGTACTTCTCTTCTGTGTTGGCCCTCTCGCAAGCAGTCTAGTGTTGCACAGTCTACTACTGAAGCTGAATATGTAACTACCGCTAGCTGTTGCTCACAGATTTTGTGGATGGTTGCTACCATTAGGAACTTTGGGTTAGATTTCAAGAGTGTGCCACTTTTGTGTGATAACACCAGTGCCTTAAGTCGAACCAATAATCCAGTCTAGCACTCTAAAACCAAAAACATAGATATAAGATTCCACTTTCTGAGAGACCATAATGAAAAGAGGGACATAGACTTGAAATACATTGATACCCAACACCAGCTAGACGACATCTTCACCAAGCCTCTAGATGCTACTAGATTTACCTATTTGAGGGGAGAGTTTGGTGTGTGCTATCCCTATGACATTGTGTGAGGGGGAGTCTTTTATGTACATAATCTATCTTATTTTTGTTGCATTTGCATCACATAACATCTTGTAAGATAAACATACTAAATGAGCTTCATTTATATGTTCATTGCATTTTCTTGTACTAGTTATGAATTTGTGCTAGGTGTAGTGAATGCATAACAAATTGTGCAAGCTTAGGCTCATACTGAGACATGATATGAAATCTGTTGAGCACGCTTGTCGTTTATAAGAATGAACTTGAATTGCTAAACTTAATCACTTATCACCCTTGAGTGTTTGCTTTATCTTGATCAATGCTTATATTATGGCTATTTCTATGAAAAGCTTGTGCTAGGCCGTTTTGTTCCATTCAGTGGATTGGGGGTCTTTGACATTTGTCTATGTAGATGTTTAGCCCATGATTAACCCTTGGGAGTGCATGTGCTCTTTTGTGTTGCAAAGGCATAACTTGTCTTAGCTTTGTGAAAAATTACATCTCTTGAATCCTATGCTAAGTTAATCAAATGAATGATCAAATTTTGAGCTAAAATTGAATCAAATACAGTGGCTTGATACTTCATGTGATTTGCTAAAGAAGTGAACCCATGGTTGCTAAAGTTCACTTAAGGATAAGAAAATGATCAAATGATAAATTTAACTTGTGCTTTTGTAATGTGCTAAGAATAATGTTCTTTTTCATCTTGTCAAATTAAGGCTTTGATTGATATGTGGGTGTTTGCATAGTCCATCAGCTTGAACTTGGTTGCCTAGTTTGAATTTGACATAGCACTAGTTTCCCTAATCTTTGCACTAATCATGAAATTGTGGATGCTTTTGAGGTGACATCTTTTTGATAATTGAACAACATGATCAAAACTTGCTATACTCCTGGTGCTTGTGACATGGAATCACATTGAGACTTTATGCACCTTTGAGTTATATTATTTACTCCTCATAGTGCTTTGACATCTCTAGTTCTTATAAGTGCTTTGTGATCTATATGTGAAGCTTTGTAGGTCTGCATCTTATTTGCACATCTTTTGCAATGCCAAAGGGGGAGAAATTGTCTCAAAGGGGGAGTAACAAGGGGAAATTACATAAGAAAGGGGGAGTTTTTGCATTCATGTGCACCTTTTTGCATTCATGATAATCCATTGTCAACAAGGGGGAGAAATTGGTGCTCAAAGGAAGAATTTTGAAAATTCATTTTTGGTTTCTGGCTTTTTGCAATTCCATTTTATGCTAAGTGATCATGTTCTTACTTTTCTTTGGCTTTGGATCATTTTGATGTGCTAATTGGTTCTCATATTTCAACTCTTTCTTTGATCTTCATATATGTTGTCAATTGACTTATCAAGGGGGAGATTGAGAAACCAAGTGGAAAAGTGCCTTAGTTTATTTGTGTGATGAGTCATTAACAATGCTCAAGTTGAGTTAAACTTGGTTAGCATGTGTTTGTTGATGCTTGCTCTTATTTGTCACGCCCTAAATTCCATAATAACATAATTAAGCATAATTATGCTTCTTAAGTATTATGTTTAATTTTGTGTAATTCATTTTGTGACTCTAGAGCGATTTGTTTAAAGTCATTCGGATGAGAGAAAGAAATTCGGGAGAGAAATAAATTAAAGTCGCAGTTAAAACAGACCTCTTTCTCTCTAATATGTGGGACCCACCTGGCCCCACACCTTCTCCACTCCAAAAGGAGCAGCTCACCTGCTCCCTCTCTCTCCTCCCTCACTCCCACACGTGCAGCAGCAGCTGGGAGCTCTCCCTCTCCCTCTCTCTCTCTCTCAAGCCCTCTCTCCATTTCTTCTCAAATCCGAGCTCTAGAGAAGGATTGAAGGTATGCATGTTGTACCATTGCATTCTAGAGCTCATAAGCTACTCATCCATCCAATTCATTTTTGTTTTCTCGAAAGATCCAAACCGGATTTGATGTCTTTTGGTGTTCTTGGTTGAAGCACAAGGAACACCGGAGTTCTTCGATTTCCCTCCATTTACTCCACTTCCCAGCGGTCACCCAACTCCACAAGCATCTTTAGTAAGTCTCTTAGGCTCCCCACGGCAAGAATTCGTGGTTTGGTTGGTCGATTTTGAGTTTTAGCAAAGTTCATGAGTTTTTGAGGTTTTGGATCAAAATGAGGATTTAGATGAGATTTGATTTAGGAATTGAGTTGCTAGGTGATTAGTTAGGTTCTACATTCTCTAAACTCTCCCAAACATATTCCCTTTGGAGTGGAAAAGATCGCACTTTCGGCAACTTTTCAAATTGGTTTAAATCCTAATTTTGTTCTAGCTCACATGTTTGCATTTTTAACATGTTTTGCATCTTATGGCATGCATTGTTGCATTTCATCCATACTCATGGCATTGCACGCGTTATTCTTTTTAGAGAACGCCGATCTGACGATCCCGACATGCGAGGGCGGTCCGGAGGCACCCCACCTTTTTTATCCAGGGCAGCAAGGCAAGCAACTAAGCATATTGATCCCTCTTGTGTAATTGGATAATTATAAAATTGATGAAATTATGCTTATGTATGTATACATGTTTAGTGAGTCAGTGTCGGGTACCAATGGGTAGAACCTATGCCGATTGCATTCTTCTACTTTGAATACTTCTGTATTTACATTTCTTGTAGCCTTGAGGTGTTGTCAATGTCTAGGTATGAGTTCAACTTATATGCTTAGCCATGCTTAGGTCATTCTGTAGAAGTTGAACGACGGCGCATCCCGTTGTTCGCGAGCATAGGACCTTCTTATGATTACATACACTTGTTGAGATTGAGATGGTTGTATGAGTGGTGAGTATGAGATGAGATGTGGGTGGTGCTAGGATGGTGTTTTGTCCTGCTCGGATGTGGAGTTCCCCTGGGTAGGTCGGTAGAGGAAAACCGGACACCGTAGGCTGCTTGCATCGTTTAAGGCCGATTGTCAGGGTAATTGGCTTTAGCACTTACTTACTCACCACATGCCGATCTAATGGTAAGGCGAGTCGAATACCTTCGCAGCTGTGGCTTTGTGGGCGTGGATATCAACGGTGTGAACGGGCGGGCTTGTAAGCGATACTAGTTTGCTCCGGGAGTAGTTCTAGTATCGCCACGCCGAGCGATGCATGCCCCACACGGTTGGGGCTGGTTGGGAAAGGTTGTCACGAGTACCCCCTTATGTGCACTTTAGCGAGTGGCACAAGCCGCATGGTCCTTGCGTCGTGTAGGTCCAGGAGTATCCCCTGCAGAGTGTATAAACAGTTCGAACTGCCGCACTTTCAGTCATGAGCATGCTATTATTTCATTTGCACCTGGTCGTAGAGTTTCGAATATGGTTTGTGGTTCGGTATGTGGGAGATGGTGATGTGGGCACTTGTTACTTATTGATATACATGTTGTTACAGTTACACTTGTTCAGTTGTTAGATGCAGGGTAGTTTTCATATGTTTTGGTAAAGTTTCAATCACTCGCACATATGTCTATGATGCTTAGTGCATATGTTTTACTTAACCTGTGGTTCATCCTTGATAATGACCAATGCATAATCCTTGGAGTCGAGCTATGTATGTGTGCTCTATATGGTTTAAGTCTTGCGAGTACCTTCGTACTCATGCCTGCGCTTTTAGGTACTCCTGTTGCTGAGGGAGAGGTGGTGCTTGGCTATTTCGTGCCCGCCGATGCAGGTGGTGAGCAAGAGTAGTGCATCCTACTATGGGTGGTCGTGCTTTTGTGATGGAGCCTAAGGGCATATGGCTCCATCCCCCTTTTGTTGTATAGCTTTTGGTCTTCCGCTGTTTAGTTCTTTTGCTGGTTAGAAGTTGAGTAGGTTTTAGTCTCCTCCTAGCTTTCTTTTGCTGTAAATTTTGATAACTTGTTGCATGCTTAAGAACTTGTAATATAATATTAATTACTCGCTCTTTCTTAAGCTTTGTTGTGGTACATGTTGGAAAGGCATGTGTTCCGATCTTGGGCACAAAATACGTGCCGGGACTACCGAGATGATATTCTGGTTAATCATCAAGGTTATGATTATGAATAATGATCCTCCTAGTGATTAATTAGAATATTATTTGGACAGTTCCTCACAGCATGGTATCAGAGCTTGGTTTAATTAAGTAGCCTAAACATAATTTAGAACGTTGTTTAGTAAGTGGTCAACTTCACCTAAACAACTCATTAAGTTTTGTTTATGCCTCTTCATGATCAATATGTATGAAAATGCAATATTATGCCCCTAAGTATAACTGCTTGTGAGTTTTGATGTTTGTTGCGGAGAGAAGTGCTCGAGAAAGAACGGTAGCTAGGTTTCGAGCATACCGTCATTTCATGTTGCATTCATGCATGTATGATCTATATACGGTATTATGGGATTCTAGCAATATATCCGGCGAATGCAGTTTTGCTGTGTCGGAGTTTGACGTTTCCCTTTTCTTATATCGTTACAGAATGGTTAGGACTCGTTGTGACTTGGATGCCCCCGAGGGCTCGAATGAGAATAACCATCCTCCACCGCCAACAATGGCGGAGGTGCTCATGCAGACTGAGCAGAACCGCCAGACTAATCAGGCGCTTCTGGAGGCTCTCGTGCGCAACACAGATCCTCATGGAGGGGGTGGGGCCGGGCGCTGAGATGATTTCTCAGATTTTCTGAGGAGCCAGCCGCCGGTTTTCTCGCGGGCTGAGGATTCTCTAGATGCCGATGACTGGCTCCGAACGATTAAGCAGAAACTTGCTCTCCTCAGATGCGAGGATCACGAGAAGGCGCTCTACGCCGCCCACCAACTTTAGGGCCTGGCGGGCGCATGGTGGTCCAACTAACTTAGCCATGCACCCTGCCAATCACCGGGTGTCCTGGGCGGAGTTCCGCCAAGCCTTCCGTTCTTTCCATATCCCAAGCGGCCTCATAGAGATCAAGAGGTAGGAGTTTGAGGACCTCAAGCAAGAAGGTCGGTCCGTGATGGAGTACGTGTAGGTGTTCAACCACCTTGCACAGTACGCTCCCGAGGAGGTCAGCAACAACGAGCGGAAGCAACACCGCTTTGTCAATGGCCTCAACTCGAAGATGCAGGACCGGCTTTCTGCACACGAGTTCACCGACTTCAACTAGTTGGTGAGCACATCTCTCTCGGTGGAGTTCAAATACAAGAACCACCAGGAGGAGAAGAAGCGCAAGAGGGGTTCCTCGCTTTCCATGGGCGGGAGCTCGCAGCGCGCCCGCACGGAGAGTCTACCTCCACCATCTCGCGTACCGGCGTCGGGTGCTCCGTATCCATGGTGGCTCGTGCAACGGTCGGCTTTCTCCACTCCACAGGGATAGCCTCCACGACCGGCCGGTTTGCAAAGCAGTGTGACCGGTGGCCCCGACGGCCCTTGTTACAACTGCGGCCGTGTCGGCCACTACGTGTGGGATTGCCCGTATCCTAGGCCAAGAGCCACGGTGGTGGCCGCTTCCAGGCCACCACCAGCTCAGTCGGCGCTTCAGTCCTCCCAGGCGACCCACGTCCCCAAGCGTGGTCGAGCACGCCACACCACCGTCGAGGACGTTCAGGAGGGTGACACCATCTTAATGGGTATGTTGCATATGCGTTCTAACTCTATCGTTGCACCTGCAGTTATTCTTTTCGATTCTGAAGCTTCTCATTGCTTCATTGTGGCAAGTTATGTTTAGCATCATGGGTTGACAGTTAGCACCATCCCCACACCTTACCTCATAGATGCACTGGAGCCAAGGTCCTTGTTAAGCAATGCGTGTCCAACGCATCAGTGATCATCAATGAGATATCTTTTGGGGCAAATTTGCTAGTGATGAACTCGAAGGGAATAGATATTATATTGGGGATGAACTGGCTCTCCAAGAACAAGACCGTGTTAGATTGTGCCCAGTGGACAGTTACTCTAAATGGTCCATCCGGCATCCGAGTTGAAGCTAGAGGGTGTCAAAACTTGTCTCTTCGCCTTGAAGGTTGTCCCCACTGGAGACATGATAAATATTCCCGTGGTGTGGGAATTCCCGGATGTCTTTCCGGATGAATTGCTAGGAATGCCGCCTGACCGAACAATTGAGTTCTCTATTGATCTCATGGCCGAAACGGCGCCAGTCTCGAAGAGGTCGTATCGGATGCCACCTAATGAATTAGCGGAACTGAAGAAGCAGTTGAAGGAGTTGCTGGAGAAGGGGTTCATTCGTCCGAGCTCCTCGCCTTGGGGATGCTCGGCGCTCTTTGTGAAGAAGAAGGATGGTACCCTGCGGATGTGTGTGGATTACCGCCCGTTGAATGAGATCACTATCAAGAACAAATATCGTCTCCCTAGGATTGATATTATGTTTGACGGCTAGTCATGCTTTGAGAAACGTGCTAGGGTTTTTAGGTTTGGTCTCAAAACCATGGAAGGACTGATGGGTCACATGGCATCATCGCTAAGCTTGCATCAAGGCAAAGCTAAGTCATCAAGAAGTTGTGGATGTTCGATGGACGGAGAAAAAATAGATCAAAATACACTGGTGGTAGGTAAGAGTGTATTACCGGAGAGGTATTTTAGGAACAAGAAAATTTAAAGATCAAGGCACATCCCTAGGCCTATAAATAAAGGGGTACGACTGCAGAGAGAAGTTGAGCTAGTCATTTGAGAGCCTAGTGATAGCTTTGAAGGAGAGGAGAGGATATGCTTAGCATTTGTAATAGTCTAGAGATTTTGTGGGAGAAACAATTTTGTAATCTACCAAAAATAAGGCCGACCTCTATACTAAATGAAGTTTATTTTCTCGTATGAGTTTATGTTCATCTCCTTTTGGTTCCTTGCCTTCGGTGCAAGTTTTTCAATTTTCTTGTTGATTTTCGTTTTTACCTTTGAGCTATGATATTTTCAACCTTGGAAAATTGTTCTTGTTGCTAAAGGCATAAACGTTCATATACTCATTTATTTGAGATGGTCTAGATCGTCAACTTGGAGAATTGCTTCTTTCGGTGACTATCTTTTTTCTTTATTCTTCATTCAAATTTCAAATTTTTGTGCACAAAGATATATGGAATGATCTTGAATAGAACTTATAGTTAATATTCTATCCATAGTGTCATGTTGCCTTAGAATCTTCTTTCTCGTTTTATCTCTCTAAAATTTATGCTTTCAGTTGTGCATTTTTTAAGCGTTGGATGAACGAGTAAACCATCTATTTCACAAGAAATTTGTAAGACACGTATTCACTTCTTTTAGTCGCCTACTCACAACTTTATAGCTCCACAGAGAAACTCAAAACTTTAGAAAAGCAACTCACACTGTCGAAGAAACAAAAGTGGAAATTAGGGAGCAACTCACACCTTTAAAGAAAAATAAACAAATGACAACATCGGTGAAAGTTGGCTACCAACTGAGTACCGCATAGAGTAACCCATGAAACATCAGAGAGCAATAACACCTTCGAGGGAAAAAAACTAGGTAACACCTCTAACGAAAAGTAGGTTCTACTCACGCATTTTATGGGCAATTCTATTGAAATTCAAGTAGAAACTTGTTCCATCAAGGGGGCAACTCCGATGCAAAAGCTTTGAGGGGAGAGAAATGTTGCATGACATGTTTAGGGATAGCAACAGGCTTATTGGCGATAAGATCCAGTAGCGTACGTGGCTCACCGAGATGACGCCATCATGAACAAGGTCACCATCCTAAGTACATGCTCGTAGCTACTGAGTTGGCACTTGATTGTCATCTGCTGCAGGTAAAATCGACTCAAGCTAGCTCAAAGCATTTCGTTGCGCCTCTCTTTGTTGGCTCACGCAATGCATATACTGATCGACCCACTTCCTTGTGCTTCTGGGTTGCCCACAATCATGGTTCATTTACTCTCGCATCATGCTGCCATTAATGAACGAACAGGTAATATGTGCTTGTGAGAGAAGAAGGAAGAAGAGAAAAAAAAAGAGAAGAAGAAAAAGGGAAGCGAAGAAGGGATGGAGATGGACGGAGGAATAGAAGAAAATAATAGTAGGGAGAGAAATAATAGTTTAGTTGGTTAGCATGTGAGTTAAGTTGGGTTGGACTTATCTTTTGTTTTAGTTGTCAATTATTATAGGCGTCATTTTGTTTTAAATTGAGGTTGTAATGTCGTCTCGTGATTGTTTACCGGTTCTTTTTAACCGTGCAATTAAGAGATTTTCAAACCTGATTTCTCTTATAAACTAAATCAATTCTCCCTTTCTATAAAAAAATTTGACAATACTCTTACCATGATTTCGAAAAGGAAAAAAAGTTGCCCTTGCAGCCTCACCTGCATTATATTATGGGATGATACTCAAGGAGTCTGCGTTCGTTTTGTGATAACACGCATTGTGTTACCAAGTCAAAATCAAATACCATGGTTGCTTTCCTATTTTCCTTTAATGAAAATATTATGCCTCCATAGGTGAAAGTTTTCTATAAATCATCCCAACAACGTTGAAGTAACATGGCTTCTCCTCTCGGATTACCTCTACATTCTAATCTTGCCCTGTTTTTTAACATCAACATCGAGGCTTGAAATGTTGAAAATATGGAATAGTTTTACGTTGCTTTCTTCAAGTAGAAATATATTGATATAATAATGCAAAATTATTGCACTAACAATTAATTATTGTGCTAGGTGCAGTTTTTACTGGGTTCACAAACATGAGTCAGCAATTTGTCCATATCCAAATCCCTACCCTCCTTCGGACGTAGTTTTAAGTGTGTTCAACAAATATGAGTCAGCTATTTGTATATATATGACTAATTACTTTACATTTTCTTTTCTTGGAAGGTGACTACAAAATGTTTGTTTCGTATCCCACCTGGAATCGTCCTTCGCAAGGTCTCCTTATCATACAAAGTCCCACAAGCATCTCTTACTCGAGTGTATCAATGACAACCTCATTTATGTTGTAACCTCAACACCATACTAATCCTTATATTTCGTAAAAGCTTTTCGTTTAACTTCCATTTTGTTTTATTTTTCGGATCGTGTACTCTATGCTAATACAGCCCCACAACTCTGTTAAATGATTGAAGCAATCGACACAGTACTTAGTTCTGATAACTAAAGATAACCTAGTTAAGAGAGCTTGGTTTCTGCGGGGATGCCCTCTTTTACGTGCTCTCAAGCCGACTGCACTGTTCTTCTGATTTGCCAATGATAACTGGGTTTCTTTCAAATACTCCATGATGGTACGGCAAAGACTCATAAGAATGAAGCTGTGACTGCTCTGATTTGCATCAAGAAAGGAACCTTCTGGCAGATCTAATTAAATCTGAATTGGCACGGCTGATTCCTATCAAATGGTAGTGGATGGTACAAGAGCATGGTAACAAGCATATATTGTTTCTTTTCCTTGTCATGTCGAGTTGCAGCATTTGGTGGGCATCAAGGAGATCAGGACTATCAATGCGGATGGGGTCATGATAATTGAAAAATGGAACCAGAAATTTGAACCATATCAATATATGCAGCATGCGTGGGTCAATGTGTATGGAGTTCCATATGAGATACGGTCTTATTTGCCGCTCTGGGCTATGGGCTCGATTCTCGAAGCAACCCAGAAGGTAGACATGGTCCACCTTAAAAAGACAGGAGCCGTTTGTATTTGTGTGGCAGTGACTGATGTCAACAAGATTCCAGATGCCACTGATATTACTGTTGATGATGTCGTATATGAAATTTTCTTTAAGGTATATAAGGTTCTGCCAACTGCTAAGTCTGGTGCTATTTCTGAGAATGGACATGACAATGAGGGAGATGCTCAACCATATGAGGAGGACAATTTTGACCGGGAGAACAAGAGACCCAAGAGTAAGAAAAATCTAGGAAGCTCATCCAGTGCTTCATCCAATGTTCAACCTTGTGGAGACAGTGACATGCAGGAGGAATTGCCCAATAAGGAGGATACGAATATGAAATATAAGTCCATGACTGACGGTATTCTGGACAAGGTTGTGGACGATCTCCTTGTGTATCTAGCTGATAAAGTGATTGCTGAAGATTCTAAAATCACAATTAATGACTCTCGCAACTCAGCTCTTGTCGAGGATATCATTGATGTGTCGGCGGAGGAAGCTGTCTTGGTGGCTCTTTCACCTGTGGTGACGCCGGAGGGGCCTTCTGGTGCTGCAGGTGAGGGTGCTAATGGTCTTGGCATGGTGCTGCCGGAACCTTTGTCACCATGCGCGGTAGCTCGATGGCCACGTATGGTGTTGCAGGAGATCATCGACTGAAAGGTTGCCGCTGAGGCGAGTAAATGCCTGGGCACCAGGCCACGCGGTAGCTCGATGGCCACCTATGGTGTTGCAGGAGATCATTGACTGAAAGGTTGCCGCTAAGGCGAGTAAATGCCTGGGCACCGGGCCACTGCCCCTTGTTTTGTGCTCTCCGAAAATGGCGCTTCATGCCTCCTGGCCGCCAAATCTGCTATCTGATATTTGCGGTCGTTCGGTGGAGCGGTGCTCGGCTCTCATGCTGGAGGAAAAATCTTCTGAGACAATGGCGTTTCATACCTTGAGCTAGGATAATACTTTGCAGTCAGCCTTGGCTTTTGGAACGACAAATGTTGCCAGTGCTAATTTGTGCTTGCCGGTGTGTGACACGGAAGATATGGCTCAACAGCTGCACCTGTTGATCAAGTGCCCAGATGATGCAGTGGTGGAGACCACCAGAAAGTGGTTAGTTCAAGCATCCTCTTTGATGGTGGCAGATGAACCATCTCTAGCACTGATTTGCTTTGCAAGGCAGCAGCTACTGGAATCTCACAAAGTTCAGAGCCTCTCTCATCTACAAGGCAACAGAGGTTAGTGAAGGTTGATGAGCAGTCCAACCGTGTTAATAATTCAAGTGTTTTTCATGGGTTTCCAAGGCATGTGTTACAAAATCTCTCCAAACAGAATGGTATTCGTGCCAATATGTCGAATATGGCAATGGCGGAGGCATTGCAGGCTCTTGATTCCTTGGTGGGCATTGATATGTTATCTGAAATGAAGAACAAGGAAAAGGTGCAATGTGGGATTTCCTTGGGGTTGATAATCTTGCAACTATCCATGTTAGTGGTTTATTAGGCAAAAGGACTAGCAAGCGGACAGCAGCAATGGGAGATGCGCATATGCTGGAAAAGGCAAAGATTTTGGCGGCAAAGAGGAACCTCGATGATGGTATGTCTTATAACTCTTTTGTTTCAATGCCTTTACACAGTATTAGATCCAATATAACAAATTTAGGTGTGTCTATGGTTAGAAATAATAGTGATATCATGAATTCTGTTATTGCTATTAGAAATATAGAAGTAGATCACCTAATAGTTGTTGCTAAAAAACTAGTCCTATAGGTAATAATCTTGCTACTAAGATTCACATTTCCTCTGTTTATGGTGAGCTTGACGATGATATGGATGGTCTTGATGTGCACCTCAGTCACATATATGGTGATTTAACTGAGGTCCTCAATGAGGAGGGTTTGGATCAAATATGCTATGATCTAAACGTGGTAAAAAAAAAAGACCAATTCTTCAAAACTTAAGGGCAAAATAAACCACCCTTCCAAGAAACCAAACACCCTATCAAAATTAGTTCTCTTATGAAAGGAATATTTTAGAATAACAGAGGTCTTGGTGACTTGGCTAAACACAAGTTCCTTTCAAATACCGTTAAAGAACAACACATAGATTTTCTTGCCATTATGCAGATAGGTAGAAGTGATTTTCATGCTTCAACCCTCAGACACCTATGTGTTGGTCTTAGTACCTGTGGCATATGTGGTGGTCTTAGTACCTGTGGCATATTCTGCCCCCCCCCCAAGAGGCAGATCTGGTGGTATGCTCGTTGGAGTCAATACAACAATATTTGATGTTGGCTCCATTGTAGAAGGTGATTTTTATACTAAGCTCCTTCTAAAGAACAAAGAGGATGATTTCATATGGGTTTTATTAGCTGTCTATGGAATGGCACAAGATGGCCTTAAGTCTGCATTCCTAACAGAAATGACTTACGTTTGTAGTGTTGAAAGCCACCCAATACTAATGGGGGGTTCAACATTATGCAAAAATCGGAGGACAAGAATAATGATAATTACGATCCACACTGGCCCCGTTTATTTAATATTGTAATTGAAATAGTTGATCTACAACAGATCATAATGACAAGACGCCAGTATACATGGGCAAATGACCTTGACCCTCCAACATATGAAAAACTTGATAGGATTCTCATGAGTACGGAATGGGAAACAGAATACCCGAAGGTCTCAGTCGAAGCGTTGGATATAGCAAGATTGGACCATACTCCGCTATTGCTCAATACAGGTGTTGCCTTACATTACGGAAAACAATCCCATTCAAATTTAAATTGGGATGGTTAATCCGTGATGGTTTCTATGAGATGGTTGCTAACATATGGCTAAGCGAACATCAAGGAACTAACGCCATTGAAAATGGCAAAATAAATTTGATCCCTTAAACAATATTTGAGGGGTTGGGCCAAGCATACCGCGGGAATTTTAAAGAAAAAAAGAAATAGTTGGCTAATAAAATAGATGATCTTGACAAAAAGGCAGAAATAATCCATTAACACAAAATGAGGTGGCCTTTAAGCATTACCTCAATGAGAGACTCAGCACATTTACTGCAAGAAGAAGAGCTTAAATGGTACTAGCGTGCCAATGTGAAAGAGCTGCTAGAGGGTGATAATAATACTAAATACTTCCAACTAGTAGCTAATGGTAAACACCGAAAGCAACAGGTGTACAAATTAGAAGATGAGAATAGAAACTATATAAGGGAACTTGATCTCAAAAGGTATATCATGAAATATTACAAGGGGTTATTTGGCAAGTCAAAGCATAATAATTTTACGACGGACGAGTCATGCATAAATGATATACCCCAAGTAAGTGAAGAAAAAAATGACATCCTTACAGCACCTTTTGATGAAAAAGAGGTTAGGGATGTGATTTTTCAGATGGAGCATAATAAAAGCCCCAGGTCCTGATAGCTTCCCTGCTGAGTTTTATTAGGTATTTTAGGAAGTAATAAAAGATGACCTTATGACATTGTTCTCTTATTTCCACCAGGGACAACTAGACATTTTTAGCCTTAATTTTGGAGTCATAACTTTTGTCCCAAAAATAAAGGAGGCTTTGAAGATTAAAGAGTACCACCCTATATGTTTGCTAAATTTCTCCTTTAAAATATTCACCAAAGTGGGCACAAACAGGATTGGTACCATGGCGGAAATGATAATAAAACCTTCACAAACCGCCTTCATGCCAGGACAAAACATCATGGAGGGTGTAATAATCTTACATGAAATCATCCATGAATTACATAGGAAGAAACAAAATGGAGTGATATTGAAACTTGATTTTGAGAAGGCCTATGATAAAGTGAATTGGTCCTTTTTACAACAAACTCTGCGAATGAAAGGTTTCTCCACACAATAGTGTGAGTGGATACAAAGCTTTGTGTCGAGAGGACATATAGGAATTAAGGTCAACGATGAGATTGGCCCCTATTTTCAAACACACAAAGGATTAAAGCAGGGTGACCCCCTATCATCCATCTTTTTTAATATTGTAGCAGATATGCTTGCAATATTAATATCAAGAGCTAAAAGGGATGGTCAAATAACAGGTTTGGCTCCACATTTGGTAGATGATGGTCTGTCTATTTTGCAATATGTTGATTACACCATCATTTTCATGGACCACAACCTGGAATAGGCTAAGAATATGAAATTCATTCTTAGTGTGTTCGAGCAGCTCTCGAGGTTGAAAATAAACTTCCACAAAAGCGAGCTGTTCTGCTATGAGCAGGCAAAGGAATGCGAGGACAACATACTCATTTATTTGGGTGTAATACTAATACATACCCTTTTAAATACCTTGGTATTCCAATGCATCACCGAAAATTGAGAAATATTGATTGGAAGAGGGTTGAAGATAGATTCGAACTGAAATTAAGCAGTTGGAAAGGAAAGATGATATCTGGTGGAGGCCCATTAGTGCTACTTAATTTGGTTCTCAGTAGTTCCTATTTTCATGATGTCTTTTTTTTAGATCCCACAAGGAGTCCACAAATGGTTGGATTATCTATGATCCAATTTTTTTGGTAAGGAGAAAATCACAAGAAGAAGTATAGACTGGCACGTTGGGACATCCTTTGCCTACTAAAGGACCAAGGAGGTTTGAGAATTACCATCTTTGGGTCTAAAATATTTGTCTTCTACGCAAATTGTGTTTTAAGCTGCTTAATGAGGATGTAGTTTGACAACAGATGCTTAGGAACAAGTATTTTGGCTCCAAAGAACTCACATAAATCTAAGGATAGTTAGGAGATTCGCATTTCTGGACTGGTCTTATGAAAATTAAAAATGAATTCCTCAAATGGAGGTCTTTTCAAGTACAGAATAAGAAGCAAACTCACTTCTGGAATGATGTTTAGTTGGATAAATGCCCACTAAGCCAAATTTATCCCTTGTTGTACCAGGTGGTAAGACATAAACAAACCACAATAGCAGGAGTAATGAAAAGTATACCTCTTAAATTATCTTTCCACCGACCGATCACTAGGAACAAACTAATAGAATGGCAACAATTGACGTTTTAATTTGTTCATATTCAGCTCTATTTTGATAGAGATATTTATAAATGGGATCTGGATGGGAAAGAGCAATTTACTGTCCAGTCGATGTACAAACAAATGCTAATCCAACCCATTAGCATCCCAAACAAGTGGCTTTTACAACTCAAGCTCCCGTTAAAAATAAAAGTTTTCTTATGGTACATAGGAAGTGGGGTAATTTTAACTAAAGATAACCTGACCAAAAGAAATTGGAAGGGCGGTCTCAAGTGTTCCTTTTGTAATCATAATGAAACTATCCAGCACCTTTTCTTTGATTGTTTATTAACTAAGACTATCTGGCATATTATCAGAATAGCCTTAGGAATTAAGAAACCGAGGAATATGCTACATATGATCGAAAATTGGTTAAGGGAGATAGGAGCTAAGAAAAAGAATAGAACCTTAGTCGGATATCGGCTATGTTTTGGTCGATTTGGCTATGTCGTAATGATACTGTGTTTCATAAAAAACAAATATGTCATTCATGCAGGCACTTTTCAGAGATACTTACTGGCTAAGGTTCTAGATGCTTCTACACAGGGAGAATCAAAAGGAAGAGTTTCTGAAGGTTTGTCATTTGTTGTAGGTGGTGGCAATGGATCTCTTCGCCAAGTGTGGGTGGTCATGTAGTTATAGATTGCAAGCTTTATGACTCTTTATCCTTATACTTCGTTTTTCCTCTCTGTGCGATGTTGTCGGCATATGCTGTAATTTTGTAATAATCAACTATTGACTGTATGCATCTTGTGATGCAAAAAGCCAGATGCTTATCCATTTTCAAAACAAAGAGAAGATGGTAACATAGTCAGAAGTGTTATTTTTGTTAAAAAGAGATAATTAAGTATCTCTTTTTTTATTGCTAATTCACCTATTTTGTATGGTTCATCATCCAGGTGGCTACGTACCTTTATCCGGCCAAAACATATCTCATATGATAGGAAATTGGCTTACATGACTTAGTAAAAGATTATAAGCTTATATATTGGTTGGAGCGGCAGTGTTATACTGGTTGCTATGACTATACATAAATGGTATTATTTTTAACAAGAGAAAATATTCATCTTCTTTACAGGTTATATATATGTATACACACTGGTTTCGTACTTGATCTGTGATTCAGTAGTCAGACTCTCAAGGGTAAATAAGAAATAAGCGACATTATGGTGAAGGATCCATAATCCGTAGCTTAGAACCCCATCCATATTTGAGAAGATCGCTCTGGCCGTCTACTGCAGTCGGGTGCATGATGCTACTACAATCCCTTAAGAACCACCTGGATGATTGCCACCTCTGCATTCTAATCTTGCCGTGTTTTTCATATCAACATCGAGGCTTGAAATGTTGAAAATATAGAGTATTTTTACATTGCTTTCTTCAAGTAGAAATATATTGATATAATAATACAAAATTATTGCACTCTCCCTAACAATTAATTAATTGTGCTAGCTAGGTGGCAATCTTTTACTGGATTCACAAACATGAGTCAGCAATTTATCCACATCCAAATCCCTACCCTCCTCCTTCGGATGGTTCATCGAATATGAGTCAGTTATTTGTCTACATATGACCAACTACTTTACCTTTTCTTTTCTTGGAAGGTTACTACAAAATGTTTGTTTCGTATCCCACCTGGAATCCTTCGCAAGGTCACCTTAACACCATACTAATCCTTATACTCCTCCTTAAAAGCTTTCCGTTTGACTTCCATTTTGTTTTATTTTTTTCGATCGTGCACCCTAGGCTAATACAGCCCCACAACTCTGTTAAATGATTGAAGCAATCGACACAATACGAGTTCAAAAAGTCCTACACAAAAGTGAGAAAAAGGCCCTAAACTAATCACACAAAAGCACAACAAACCGACAGTGATCACACTACCCAGCTTAAACAAAACTACCCACCACGAAATCAAAGCCCCCGGGCGGGGCCCACCAGCGTGTCCGCGTCACCATCCGCACGGGTCCCTATAAATACGCCCCACCGCTGCCCCTCCTCCGGCCCTCGTGCTATTCCTAATCACCCTCCCATTTCCCTACTATAATCCCACCCCTAGCAAAGTAACCACTCCCTTAAACCCAAGCCCCGCCTCGCCCATGGACTCCTCCGGGTCCGCCTCCGCGTACAAGCTGCAGCTCGCCTTCGCGGCGCTGGTGGGCGCCTCCGCGGCGGCGGCCGCCGCCTACTACCTGCACTGCCGCGCCGTCGCGCAGGTCGGCGGCGACCTCGCCCGCTCCGCCTCCGCCCGCCTCCGCCGGCCCCGCGCCGCTGCAGGCGGCGGCGGGAAGCCCCCTCCCCCGCGCCGCGCTGCTGCGGGCTACGCATCGCTCCCCGACCTCTCCGCGTTCTACGGCGGCGGCCCCGCGGCCGTTGGGTACCTCGTTGAGGAGGAGGAGGAGGAGGAGGAAGGGGCAGTGGGGCCGCACGCGAACGGTGGCGCGCTTGATACCGCCGCCTTCCTGCAGATCCCCCAGGGGTTGCCGAGGCTGCACGTGGGCCCCGACGGTATGTTTGTTCGCATTTATGAACACGTGTGGGTGTGTGCGGCTGGCTGGGTGCGGAGTAGTGTAGTGGAGTGGATAGGATTGCGGGAGTTGGCTTGGAGATAGGTGAACGTGGTAGTGAAATGGCTTCCGATCGGGACCTTGAGGTTCCATACAGGACATGGTAACAACTGGAAAAATAAATAACAATCCGATAAATATAATGCTACGAATCTTGCTTTCAGCGCTTAATGCTGCAAATTATACATTCTTTACTCAAAGTAAGCGAAGATAGTATGGTACAAGAGTTACAAGACATGATAGGAACTTACGAGTAAGTTTTAGATGAAGCATGTGTATGTTGAATTTAAGCTTTATGCGCCGTGAAAGTTGTGCGAAGAAAAACTTTGCAATTATGTAAAAAAGCGAAGGACAAAGGAATGGTAGTGTCTATGAAGTGATTGGATGCAGGGGTTAAACGATTGTATACACAACAGATGCATTAACATCTTTCTTGTATGTAGCGGCAAAAGTCTGAGACCAATACTTAGCATTTCTATTTCAAATGCATGTATTGCTCTCGGTTATTCATAATAAGTTTTAGTTATTGTTAATAACCACTAAAGGAGTATGTAGAAGGTCATAAATTCTACGGGCAAATTGCTCAGATTTTCTATTCAGAAAATAACTTCCTTATTTGATTGACAAAGTGCCCCAGGCCCAACCGCTAACTTCACATCGTATCTTGCTTTTCAATCTGCATATCTTTGCAATGCTATTGAGCTAATTTTCCCTAAATTATAACCAGTGGAAATGTGGAATGAACAAAGAGGTAGCTTAGTTAAACAATCGATTATGCCCGTAAGCTGTACGCTTGAGCAAGCGTTTCATTCTTTATTGATGTTTTGACTAATGTGTTAATTAGTCTAGCCAGTTTTGCTGGTCCTCTGCAGATTGTTCTATAATCAATTATGGGAGTCTAAATAAAAAAATTTAACTCCTTGCAAACAAAGTTTTGTCAGCTCCATATTCTATATCTAGAGTGCAAATGCTGTTTGTTATTAAGAAGTATGCTTAATCAACACGAGATATACCTATAAGGCTTCAACTTTAATGATACATTTTCATCATTTTTTGGCTATGCAAGGCAGTAAAATTTAATTTTCTCTTTTCTTGTTATAGTGCTGGATAACAACGGATGGTTATTGCAGGCAATAGACAACTTGTCCGCTCAGGTTCAAACAGACGGGTTGGAATAATTAGACCAAATTCACCCAAGTCCCCTATAGCTAGTGCAAGTGCTTTTGAGAGTGCAGATGGATCAGATGAGGATGATGCTACACAGAATGGTGGTAAACTTGACAATGGCTACTTGAACACAAATGGGAACCTTGTAAGTTTTTCTCATCTACTTGTCATGCATTACTATTTTCTTGTTATTATTGTTTGCCTTTCATTTCGGCCCTCGGCTTTATTTTTTATGTTAAAGTCGACCTTGGCATGAATTTTCATACCAGGCACCGCGAGATGACGAACATTTGTTTTGATAGGATAGAGCATAGACATAATGGCCATGATGTAAGTTGAATTGATGACTGACATCTTTTGGGAACTATTGAGCATTAGGTCTTCCGTTGTATCTGTCTTGTTTCTAGTATTTTATCTTCTGCACCTATAAAATTTACCTTAAATAGACACAATATTTAACATGCGATCATATACAGAATTGATTTGTTTTTGAAAAAGGTTAATCATCATCACTTGGATTCTACTAGTCTCTAGAGAAGTTATCATGGGTCAACAAATAAGGTTTCATAAGAATTACGGGCCTATGACTTGTGACATTACACCCCTCCAGCCTCTCAGCAAAACAGCTTGTCTTTGCAACGAAATGTAAAGGTGATAAACTCCTTTATTGGAAGCAATGGAGGTGCTTGCTCGGTGCTAGGGTTGAAATTATAGGTGTCCCTAACATGACAGCATGCACTAACCTGCCCCCAGGGTAGGCTTCTGAGGCCAAAGAATGATGTAGTTTCTTTGGTACGGGTTCACACAAGGAGTTGGGATGGTTTTTGCCAAAGCCGACATGAAATGAGGCTTTCTCTATTGTGACTGTTGCATGCTATGCAAATGATCAACAGCAAATGCTTTTCATCATGTTCTAGCATAAATAACCTTCGTGATGGGTGTCAGTCAATACCTTCTGCTCTTGCTCCTCCTGCTTCTTGCTAACTGGCTGATTGCCTCCTACCTTTGGAAAAATTTCTTCGGCTCAGTGGAAACTCCCTCATGAGATTTTGGAAGAATGATTGTGTAGTATCGGAGACAGAATTCAATAAAAGATAGGCTGAACTTCTATTTGGTATGATAACTAAAAATTCTGTGTAAAAATGTAACTGCCCATGTCTTTTAGTTGATTCGAAATACTAGTGAATACTAGACCAATCGATACAAGCTTCTTCTCTTAACCTTTATTCGCCTGGTGAGGTTAAGAAATTTTTGCATAGACCGAACTTCTATTAGTACATGAGTATGATATGATCACGGCAGGGTTGGCCCCTCCCCTGTCATCAAGATGGAGAACTTGGCATTGAAAGCTATGGATAAATTGGCATCAAAAGCCATGGTGCTGACCCCATTACCAAATGCTACGATCCTCCATTATGGTCTTCTGGATCATAGGTAGATGGGAATGTGGAGTAGGCCTATAAGAGATAATGGGTTACTTTTTGTTTATTCACCTCCTTAAAAGCTTGCAATTCCTTTGTATTGAAGAATTACTGTGGGCTTCAAGCCAGCCTATCTGGAATTTCAATGAATGATGTCAACCAACTTTACGTAGAAAAGGAATGTACATCATCCTAAACCTAAGTCCTCTACTGCTTCCATTGCCCCTCTGTACGACTTATAATGGGGTTAAGCCTGGAACAAGTATGGTCTGTTATGGGCAGGAAAGCCAGAGCTGAATCGTGCTTGCCATTTAATTAGGAGATAAGTTTGGTAGGAGTTGGATTTTATTTGGTTAGGAGATAAGTTTGATTTGGTTTCCTATTCAGTAGGAGATAAGTTTGATAAGTTAGGATTTGGAGTCGGTTCAAGATTGTAATCACCCTCCCTATATAACGAGAGGCAATACTCAGAATAAAGGCAAGCGATGAGAATTAATCTAAGTCTCCCGAATCTATGGTCTAATCCCTCTCCTAGCAGACGACGCGCTCGGCTATCCTCCTGGCGGATGTTTATCCCCCTTATGATCTTAGGATCATAGCATGGTCATTAAAAATAATATGTATTTGCTGCAAAAATGTCCTATAATAATGCCTGAATGTTTGATAGTACTCAAAGGTACCACATACTGAATACACAATAAAAATATCGGTTTTTTTTTCCTTTAATTCGTGAATACATTTTAAACAGGAAGGAGAGCACAAAGGAAATGAAATTGTGGAAAAAGTGGCTGCAACGCCATTGGCTGCAGCAAACATGATACGATCTCATAGTATATCCAATGATCTTCATGCAGTTCAACCTGATCCAGTTGCTGCAGATATTCTTCGAAAAGAACCTGAGCAAGAATCATTTATCAAGCTGTTAACTGCTCCAAAGGGTATGTCATTTGAATTCTCATAATAGTTCTCAATGCTGTTTGAAGGGGCGAAAGAGTGGCCTTTCATTTCAATCTTTGACACAGCTAGAAGGCAATGCTGATATTTCAATTGCTTCCTATGCTTTGGTTATATCTCCAGGCTTGACCAGTGCTATTTTTATTTCTTAAGCACACTCTTCTGACCGAGTATTTAGATGCTAATACTCCTATATGGATTTATGTGATTTCTCAATTTCTTCTGAATATTAGTTGTAAGTCAAGAACCAGAAATTGAAATTTGTGGTAAAAATTTAGCACAACTAGTATTGTTGGGTTGTGCGCTGGCCAAATTCTTATTTCTCTTGTTGATTAGTTTGTGACCGTTTTGTCATGCAATGTGCAGAATATAAGGCCCCGTTTGGTAGAGCTCTGGGAGCTGATTCCGCTCCGGAATCACTCCCAGCGCTGCCAAATGGGCTGGTCGGGGAGTGATTCCGCTCAGGAATCACTTACCGTTTTGTATAGCGAGGTGGGAGCTGAAAAAACTAGCTTCCACCTGATTCCCGACTGATTCTCCTCGATTTCAACACAATATCCTCTCAGGAATCACTTCCACCACTAGCATACCAAACGATTTTACAAACAGAATCACTTCCACCACAGAATCACTCCCACTCTACTTCCACTACAGAATCACTCTCACCACAGAATCAGAGCTTTACCAAACGGCCCCTAACTCAGATACATTGATTTTTTTTTCTTTATTTGCAAGTAAATGTTTTAAAACTGGGGGGTTGCCTTGTTGTCTTCATCTGAAGAGAATCTGAGCACTGAGTTAATTTTCTATACCACATGGATGGAAGTTTATCATATGGTATTTTTCTATTTATGGCAGAGATTCCAACTCCTGATGAAATTGAGGTCTTCAAAATCCTTCAGAAGTGTCTTCAGTTAAGAGAGTGTTATCTATTTAGAGAAGAGGTTGCTCCATGGGAGAAGGAAGTCATAAATGATCCCTGTACTCCAAAACCTAACCCCAATCCATTCACTTATGTGCCGGAACCAAAGTCAGAGGTAGCTTAGTTCTGCTTGTTGCAGTGTTTCAATATCTTCCTTTTTCCGTTCTTCAGATTTAAACCATTGATTTTGGTTTCAGCATGTTTTCCGAATGGTTGATGGCGTTGTCCATGTGTATGCGGATAAAGACTGTAAGGGCTCCTGCTGGTGTACTCCACGTACTTAACCAGATGATTTCCTGTGACTCATCTATTTCACCTTTTTTTTTGCCTCAGATATGGAGAGAATTTATCCTGTGGCTGATGCCACAACCTTCTTCACTGACTTGCATTATATTCTCCGGGTGACTGCTGCAGGAAACACAAGAACCGTCTGCCATAATCGGTTGAATCTTCTAGAGCATGTGATCATATTGTCAAATCTTTTACCTCCTTCATAAATTGATGAAAAATATTTGAATGCTGTCCTACAGTTTTTTGGGTGTGATGTGTTTCTTATTTCCTTTCAGAAGTTCAAATTCCATCTGATGTTAAATGCGGATAGGGAGTTTCTTGCCCAAAAGACTGCACCACATCGTGACTTTTACAATGTCAGGAAAGTTGACACTCATGTTCACCACTCAGCATGCATGAATCAGAAACATTTGTTGAGGTTCATAAAGTCCAAACTCAGAAAAGAACCTGATGAGGTATATCCATTTATGAATCGGTGATATGACTTTCCCAGCTTCTATATTGATACTTGATGCGGCTGTCACCTTATAATTATTATTGTGTATGGTTTCTTTTAGGTTGTCATTTTCAGAGACGGTACTTATATGACTTTGAAGGAGGTTTTTGAGAGCTTGGACTTAACTGGGTACGTTTTGGATTTATCCTTTGTACATATGATGCTGACACCACAATTGGTTAATAATTCTTCTTATTTTTTCCAGGTATGACTTGAATGTTGATTTGCTAGATGTCCATGCGGACAAAAGTACGTTTCACCGTTTTGACAAATTCAACCTTAAATACAATCCATGTGGCCAAAGTAGGCTCAGAGAGATTTTCCTTAAACAAGATAATCTCATTCAAGGTATTGGTTGTTCTAAAATTCTATTTTTCCCAAAGGCTTATTCTGTTATTGGGGTTTTTTGTGTGGCTTCCATTTTTCATTGCAAAATGTCATACTCACAGCTCTATATTACTATTATAGTTTCTCCTAAACCTTTTTCCCTTGAGTCCTATAGGTTTATTGTGTATGAATTTGGGAACACTTGGGCTTTACATGGTCTAGTCTTGGAAAATCAAGATGACCAGATTAGGATGTCAGAATCCTCCATAGCAAATCTGGTATAGTATGATTATATATTAATTGATCATGGAAGGATGCTCAATAGGAAATTTGTCGGAGTATTGAGTAAAGGGCATCCTGGTTAACAGGCCTCACGAGGGATATGACAACCGGTGGGGGATATTTCCTGAATCCTAGCCCATCGCGCGACCAACCCTTGGTTCGTATGATCAGCGTGAGGCTTACGCGACTAGCCTCCTTGCGATATAATGTGATCCCACGACCAGCAAAGGCTAGTCGCGGGACACCTATACCTAATATGTCTAATCACATTTATTGATGTCTACTTAAGTGTTTTCCTTGCCGAAGCACCTCCTCCAGCGAACAAAGTCGTGACCGGCGCAGATGGGCAATGCCCAGTCCCGTAGCATTAATTGCTATGGAGTGGGATGTTACGCAACAGATGAGACAGGGTCTGCAGAACGATCAGGCAAGTGGATGAATTTGCAGCGGACTCACGGAAGGCTGGGACGAAACGGATTGGCAGATTAGCTTGCGGTGGCAGATTAGCTTGCGGTGCACAGCGAGGGAACAAGCAGGGCTACCGAGGTAAGGTAAGAGTGGAGGAGTCCAACAGGATGGGACGGGCTCCGCAGTACCACCGGCGCAAGGTGCGGTGCGCACGCTCTGCGGGATGATGGCCTAAGAAAAGTATATCTAGCTAAGTATGGGTCAGCGGAAAAGGAGCCCACTTATAAATTCTCTTTCTCTTGTATATAAAGAGTAGAACGGGTCTAGCATTGAGAAGGACTGATCTGTAACTAGTTCACAAACACTGATAACAAAATACACAGAACGTAGGATTGTTATCTTCGGGAGGTCTGAACCTGGATAACCCTGTGTTCTTGAGTTCATCACAAACACACGCACACCACAAGCGCTATTCACGCGCCCATCGACCAATACATCCTGGAATCATTATCAGTGACTAACCCTCGACAAAACTTCTTTGTGAAAACATATGCAGTGAATAGCTGCCAAAGAAAGCTTAAATTTGTACAGAAGTACCTATTATATTATACTATGTTGACCACAGCAGTTTTCGCAGCAAATGTCAGCTGCTATAGCCCTGCTTTGCCATCACAGTGGTATAGTACAGTACTTCAAACACTGGACAAAGCACTTATGCTTCATGCTTGAAGGTTCAAACTTATTCGGTGTAAGCTTACCTTATTGATTCACTGTTCATTTGTGATCATATGGTTCATTTTTTTCCTGTGAACCAGTTACTAAG
This sequence comes from Phragmites australis, assembly GCF_958298935.1. Classification (NCBI taxonomy): domain Eukaryota; kingdom Viridiplantae; phylum Streptophyta; class Magnoliopsida; order Poales; family Poaceae; genus Phragmites; species Phragmites australis. The sequence continues at coordinate 18,154,846 of NC_084931.1, forward strand.
GTCGCTAAGGGTCTCCTTGGACTATATTAGGATGATTTCTTGTGTTAATAAGGTAGCTTCTAATACAATCCCAAGGGAAATCTCATAAAACGAGCTTACGAGCTCCTGAGCTCAAAAACTTGTAAGCCACCACCTTTATCTTCATAATTTCTTTGGAGGATGAGAATAGGCTTCTACATATATGTACGCTGAACGATAAAGCTGGTTGTTTGGTACTGTTTTTTGGCTTATTTTGACGGTATGCTAAAATTTTGTTTGTTAAACAGGCCCAGCACTTACCATTTAAAAGATGTGGTTACTGTATACTATGTTCCATATTTATTCTTTTGGTTTTTAGGGGAATGGTCATCAGATCTATTGATAATTATATTCACTTCTGACCAATATTTACTGTTTTTAAGAAAGATATCATTGTGCCTTTTTTATACACTTTTATTGGTGTTTGATTTAATCTAGGACGTTTTCTTGCTGAGCTGACAAAGCAAGTTTTCTCTGACCTTTCTGCTAGCAAATATCAGGTAAAATGCCAATTGAATAATTTGTTTTTTGTTTCTTTATTCAGATGTACTTATTTGGCATCATTATACTTATTCTGCTCTAATTTACTTTGCCAGATGGCAGAATACAGGATTTCAATCTATGGGAGGAAGCAAAGTGAGTGGGATCAACTTGCGAGTTGGATAGTGAACAATGAATTGTGTAGTGAAAATGTTGTCTGGTTGGTTCAGGTATCCTTTCTCTATGTTTCTTGGTACTTATCAGTTATCACACCTGACAGTTTTTATAATTTTCTTGCACGTAGTTGAACTAATTGCTAGTATGTTATACTGGATAGTTCCATGAGACCGTGACTTCTGTCTGCTGTGTTCACCTCGTCCGATTGTATACTGGTAGTCTGTCATGGCCATGTAGTAAATCCTTGGCTTGTAATTATTGTAGAGATGGGCAAATTGCCTCACTCCCTTTGGGCGTGGGCTGCTGTCCATTAAATAGCCGAATGGCAGTAATACAAGATTACATTCCTCAATAGAGGAGCTAAACTAGGCAGGCAATAATAATAGATGGAAAGCCTATACTAGGTAAGAGTAAAATAGGAAAGGCTATTATACACAATATCTCTAATACCCACCCGCAGTCGCAGCGGGAGGAGAACGAACGCAAAGACTGGTCCGGAACTCCTGGAACAATTGGATCGGAAGACCCTTGGTCATGATATCGGCGAACTGATGAGAGGAAGGCACGTGCAGGACGCGAACTTCGCCGATGGATACTTTCTCCCGGACGAAATGAATGTCGATCTCGATGTGCTTCGTCCGTCGGTGTTGTACTTGATTGGTGGACATGTAGATGGCACTGACGTTGTCACAGTACACTACTGTGGCCGAAGCAAGAGGAACATGGAGTTCCTGAAGAAGCTGCCGGAGCCAACAACACTCGGCCACGGCATGGGCAACCGCGCGATACTCAGCTTCTGCGCTCGAGCGAGACACTGTGGTCTGGCGTTTGGAGGACTAAGACACAATGTTGTCGCCGAGGAAAACACAGTAGCCTGAGGTAGAGCGCCGGGAGTCTGGGCAGCCGGCCCAGTCAGCGTCAGAGTAGGCGGTGATGGATGTCACCGATGATGTGCCGATGTGCAAGCCAGCGTCGAGAGTACCTTTGACGTATCTCAGGATGCGCTTGATCAGCGCGAGGTGTGGTTCCCGTGGATCGTGCATGAAGAGACACACCTGCTGAACAACGTATGCCAAGTCCGGACGAGTGAGCGTCAAGTACTGTAAGGCACCTGCAAGGCTCCGGTATTCGGATGAGTTGGCAACAGGGGCACCGTCCAAGCCAGAGAGCTTAGCATGAGTGTCCACCGGCGTGGAGGTGGGGTGGCACTCAGCCATGCCCGCGTGACGGAGAAGGTCGACGGCGTACTGTCTCTGAGACAGGAACAAGCCGTCGGAGGATCGCGTGACGGAGATGCCGAGGAAGAAGTGTAGCTCACCGAGGTCGGTCATGGCAAACTCCGAGCGAAGCTGGCTGGTAAGGCGCTGTAGTAGTGATGTAGAGGAAGCGGTGAAGACGATGTCGTCGACGTACAGCAGCAGATAGGCCATGTCGGTCCCCTGGTGGAGGACAAACAGGGACGTGTCGGAGGAGGACGCGACGAAGCCCACCTGACGAATGTAGCTGGCGAACCGTTGGTACCACGCCCGAGGTGCCTGCTTTAAGCCATAGAGGGACTTCTGAAGAAGGCACACATGATCAGGATGAGCAGGATCCACGAATCCGGAGGGTTGCTGGCAATACACCGTCTCGTCGAGGGTGCCGTGAAGGAAGGCGTTCTTGACGTCAAGTTGATGAATTGGCCAAGAGCGTGACGTGGCAATGGAGAGGACAGTGCGGATGGTCGCCGGCTTGACCACGGGACTGAAGGTCTCGGCGTAGTCAATGCCATGTTGTTGGGAGAAACCCCGAACAACCCAACGTGCCTTGTATCGAGCCAGGCGACCGTCGGAGTGAAACTTGTGCTTGAAGATCCACTTGCCGGAGATGATGTTGGCGTCGTGTGGATGAGGGACGAGCTGCCAGGTACGGTTGTCCATAAGGGCCTTGTACTCGTTGTCCATAGCCGCGCGCCAATTTGGATCGGCGAGGGCGCTGCGGTAGTTGGTCGGGACGGCAGAGGTAGGCGCGTCCTGAGCCATCAAGGAGATGAACTGCACGGAGGGATCCCTGGCTGCACGGGAACGTGTCACCATCTGATGAGATGCCGAGGTTGAGACTGGAGAGGCCGGTGCCGGGTCTGGGGAGACCGATTGGACCGGCGCAGGGTCCAGCTGGGCAGGCGGCCGCACAGGGACTGGAGGAGTCGGCTGGAGAGCCGGTGCTGGTGCGGGTGGCCGCTGCACAGCCGGTGGGAGGGCCGGCGCTGGTGCGGCCGGCTGTTGAGAGGCAGTCGTCGAAGCAGGCGGTCGTCGGGTGTAGAGCAGGTGAACCGGCGGGCGTGCTGGTAAAGTAGTGGGCGGGGGCTGCACAGCCGGTGGGGGAGACGGTGCTGATGTGGCCGGCTGCACATCCGGCAGGGAGACTGGATGTGGTCGCCGCGCGTAGACCACAGACACAGGTGGTAAATCTGGCGCATCAGAGAGGATGCCGGAGGAGGCGGAGGTTCGTGGCAGCGATCGCTCAACACCCGAGGCTGGAGCAGTCACCGGAGAGACCTGCAAGGGTGCCATGGCAGCAGTGCAAGGCACCGGCATGGTAGGATCATCGACTAGGAAGTCCAAGTCGGTGTTAGTGGTAGGAGATGAAACAGATAGGCTACTAGTGCTAGCAAATGGAAAAATGCTCTCATCAAATACAACATGGCGAGAGGTGATCACCCGGTTTGTGGTAATGTGAAGGCAACGGTATCCTTTATGTTGAGGAGGATAACCGAGGAAAACACAAGCCGCAGACCGAGGAGCAAGTTTGTTAGCAGCAGTAGCGGATAAGTTTGGAAAGCAAAGGCAACCAAAAACCCGAAGATGACTGTATTGTGGTGGCTTTTGGTGAAGGAGAGTGTAAGGTATGGCACCGTTGGTGGAGGAGGAGGGGCATCGGTTGCGGAGATAAGTGGCGGTGGCTAGGGCTTCAGCCCAAAACCTAGGCGGCATATGGGCGTGAAGGAGGAGCGTGCGAACAACATTGTTGAGAGTGCGGAGCATCCGCTCGGCTTTGCCATTTTGTGGGGATGTGTGAGGGCAAGAGAGACGCAAGATGATGCCGCGGGAAGTGAAGAATGATGTGTTGGCGCGGTTGACAAATTCGCGGCCGTTGTCAGCTTGAACAGCCTTTAGGTGGAGGCCGAACTGAGTGCTGGCGAGAGCAGCGAGGTTGACTATGTGTTGGTGAACGTCGGACTTCTTTTTGAGCGGAAAGGTCCAGCAAAAATGAGAGAAGTCATCAACAATGACCAAGTAGTATAGCGAACCAGATATGCTAGCCACAGGAGAGGTCCACACATCACAATGGACAAGCTCAAAAGGTGCAAGAGTACGTGAAGTAGATGTAGCAAAAGGTAGACGCGCGTGTTTGCCTAGTTGACAGGATTGGTATAGCGAACGATCTATATTATTACATGCAATGAGCGAATTTTTATTCAAGCTAGCAAGAGAAGCAACCCCCGGATGACCAAGACGCTGGTGCCATAGCTGGGAGGAGGTGGCGAGGTGGGCGTTGGCAGTGGCAGGAGGATCGACAGCAGGGATGGTGTAGAGGTCGCCTGCACTATTGCAGCGCAGCATCACTCGTTGTGTCTGGAGATCCTTAACAGAAAAACCGAAAGCGTCAAACTCGAGAGAGCAATTATTGTCACGAGTAAACTTTCGAACAGATAGAAGGTTGCGAACTAAATGGGGGACTACAAGAACATCGCAAAGAGAAAAATTTGTGGTAGGTGTGTGAAGGAGGGTGTGGCCGCTAGAGGTGATGGATAGACGAGAACCGTTGCCAACAGTGACAGCCGTGTTAGGTGGGGGAAGAGAGGTGAGGAGAATACCGCCGTCGGACGCCATGTGGGAGGTGGCGCCGCTGTCGACAACCCAGCCGCCGTGTCCCTGGACAGCGAGCTGGTTCAGGGCGGTGATGAGCCCTTGTTGGTCCCATGTTGGTGCAGGGGAGGGCTGAGGAGGCGCAAAGGCGGTGTGCGCCTGTGGAGAAGCGCCGAGGAGATCCGGGGTCGGCGACGGGCGCCACTGGCCGCCATGAGAGGGCCACTGACCGCCGGCACCAGAGGCGGTCCATGGATTGAAGTAGAACCACGGACCGGCCGGTGGAGTGGTGCGAACGCCCGGGTGAGCACCATTGCCGCCGCTGTTCTTGCCGCGGCTGTTACGGCCGCCGCGACGGACATTGCCGTTGTTGAAGCCAGAGGAGGTGGCAGGAGCAGGCGTCGGGGTGGAGCGGTAGCCGGACTGGCGGCAGGAAGAGCCACCGGCGACCAAGGCTGTCTCGTTGGCGAGACGAGTCTCCTTGAGAACGAGCATAGAGCGCGCCCGAGCGAAGGAGGGGAACGGCGTCGAGTTGGCGATGTCGTCGGCGGTGTCGGAGTAGCGGGGGTTGAGGCCGCGCAGCAAGTTGAGGACGAGCTGCGAGTCGGAGACGGGGTGGCCGACGTCACGGAGGGCATCGGCTAAGGTCTTGACGCGTTGGCTGTAATCAGCGATGGGTTGATCGCCCTGAAGAAGGGAATGGAATTGGCTGCTGAGGAAGACGGCACGTGACTCCTTGTTGTCGCGAAAGAGAGCTTCGATCGCAACCCAAAGGTCGCGAGCCGTCTCATCGTCGGCCATTGCGGTGTCCAGGATGTCGTCGGCGACGGAGCCGTACAACCAGCTTAGGACAGCGGAGTCCGCGAGGATCCAAGCGGGATCGTCGGGGTGCGCGACATCAGACCCGTCGATGTGGGAGAGAAGGCTGAACTTCGTGCACATGGTCCGGAAGAATTTGGACCAGCGAGAGTAACTCGGCGTCTTCATGTCGAGGGTCGTCGGCACGTGAGACTTGATGACGATGGTGCAGTATGGGTTGAGGACGACCGGTGGTGCAACATGCGCACGGTGGCGCTGTTGTCGGAGGCCGAGGCCGCGACGGCTGTTGTAGCAACGGCGGCGGCGGCGGCAGCCGCAGCGGTTGCGGCGTCCGTGAGGGTGGTTGGTGGCGCCGACATGGCTGTTCGTGATGGAGAGGAGCAGCGGCAGGTGGCTGCTTCCGTGAAGAACAGCGGCCGGCGTTCGTGAGGAACAAAGGGAGCAGCGGAGCGGTCTCAGGAAGGAAAGAAGGATCCTGATACCATGTAGAGATGGGCAAATTGCCTCACTCCCTTTGGGCGTGGGCTGCTGTCCATTAAATAGCCGAATGGCAGTAATACAAGATTACATTCCTCAATAGAGGAGCTAAACTAGGCAGGCAATAATAATAGATGGAAAGCCTATATTAGGTAAGAGTAAAATAGGAAAGGCTATTATACACAATATCTCTAATAATTATGTATGCTGTTTTCTTTACCTGTATCTGTATAACTATTGATTTGCCCCACCAAATATTTGTAATTTTGTTTTCTTTTTTTGCAGTCCATTAATTATTTAATCAATAACCCAGTTTGTGATTCCATGAATACCGGACAAAAATCACATTCGACCACAGCCTAGCTTGCAAAATGAGGACTTAGCCTAAGACGCAGTTCTTATCCATGGAACCTGTTATTGAATCCATAAACTAAAGGATTCCTTCCATTGAAACTAAATCTTCAAAATAACATGAATGATTATTGGCGCAAAGTTGGTACATGATTCTGTTCTGATATATTTTGTGGATGTATGGTATGCAGTATCCCATGAAGATAACTGTTTAGTTTTCTATATTCTGTAGACTGTAGCTTTATTGAACATAAAACTGAAGGTAAAGCTTAACCTTCTTTGCACTGTTTTGCAGATTCCACGCTTATATAATGTGTACAAGGAAATGGGTATTGTTACATCATTTCAGAATCTTCTTGACAACATTTTCCTTCCTCTGTTTGAGGTTACCATCGATCCAGCTTCACACCCGCAGCTCCATGTCTTCCTAAAGCAGGTTGAGAAATTGCACTCGTTTGTAAATTCTATTTTGGATTTCTACTGTAGTTGTGCCTTGTCTTGTATCCACAATTCAGACATTTACATGTAATATTCACTTATTGCTGTTTCTTTATAGTTTCTTTTGTAAATAAAACTTTGTTATGGTTATGAGTCATTGATACGGCACAACCACAAAAGTCTGTCATGGTGAATTTTCCCTTAAATAACATGATGAAAGGTCAAAGAGATGGATGAGTCACCAAAAACAGCTGGCCCCGGTTTATATTTAAAGTAACTATAACCTATGACATGCCTAGACAAATCTTGTTTGTCCAAAGCATGTATTTCACTTGGAACATGAGATCATCTGTTCTGGCATCACTTAAAACTGTTTGATTATCTTGTTTTTCCTGCACAACATTCACAGATCAAAGGTGTTCTTTCATGTAGATTGTATGTTAGATTAGGGGTCAGTTTACAGTTGATATCCTGTGCAGTGCTTATTTAGTTATTTTTAAAATCGCTGTGAAGAATCCATTCTGACAATTTAGTATTTTGTCTGGTAAATCATATTAAAGCTAGAGAAATTCTGTTATCCATGTTTTTTCCTCTTATGTTTCCATGAATCTATTTAGAATACTACTGTAATATCTCATTTTGCAACTTGGTTTTGAAAAAAGCACGAAATGAGACTATCTAAAAACAGTTGTACTGAGCGAGATTATTATAATCTACCTCAATGTCAAATGGAGCCTAGGTCATAATAGTCATCCATATCTTGTTTCCAGCTTTTGTGTGAACTATAAACTTCAAACATCGCTGGTCACTCAAACAACTGGGTGTTGAGATTGAGCTAGGGAAGGACTGAGGAGCTATCCAATTCTCACCATTAGTTTAATTCAAATTGGGTGAATATGCTCAAATGAAATACTTCTCAGGCAGGAAAGTTTAGGTTTGACTGATTTTTCCACCTTGCAGGTTGTAGGGTTGGATTTGGTTGATGATGAAAGTAAACCTGAAAGGCGCCCAACAAAGCACATGCCGACACCTGAACAATGGACCAATGTGTTCAACCCTGCATTTTCATATTATGCATACTACTGCTATGCTAACTTATACACACTGAACAAGGTGATCATATCGTCCTTCTTCCTCTAATTTTCTCCATGTTTCTGGGAAAGTAACGCTTCTGTTCAATTTTCAGCTGCGTGAGTCAAAGGGGATGACCACTATCAAATTTCGTCCACATGCTGGCGAGGTAAAATCTGTTCCATACTTCTATGTTCCTCTCTTAAAGTCTGGTATCATATTCTCTCTAAATGGTCATGCAGGCTGGAGACATTGATCACTTGGCTGCGACATTTCTTTTTTGTCACAACATATCACATGGAATCAATTTAAGGAAATCTCCTGTGCTGCAGTACTTATACTATCTTGGTCAGGTAATGTTGTTAAGTCCCATAATCCAGCATGATTTGGTGCTCTTCTGTGGTTGAATTCTATAACATTTACTTCTCCAGTACTAATATACTCCAACCAGTAAAAAAATAGTGAGCTTTTGGGATGGATGGAGTAGAACTTCTCAATCTTTGGCTGTAGATATCTTTATGAATATTGATATTAACATATGAAAAGCATATCTGTCGAGTAGTACTTCCATAAATCATAATATTTTTAATTTTAGTAGGTTTTACAAGTAGAAATTAGTGGCCAAATATTAGTTTTGGGAATTGCGTCAATATCCAAAATGACTCTTTTTTAGTGGCTGGAGGGGATATCAATATAAGGCATGAAAGACTTGACAGATAGTGTGAACTTTTCAGTTTCTTATTTTTGAACGACGATGTCCTTGTTTATTAACCTGTTGCTTTCAATTTTATCAGATTGGTCTGGCAATGTCTCCATTAAGCAACAACTCTTTGTTTCTTGATTACCATCGCAATCCTTTTCCGATGTTTTTCCAACGAGGTCTGAACGTCTCACTGTCAACGGATGATCCATTGCAAATTCACCTGACAAAAGAACCTTTGGTGGAAGAATACAGCATCGCTGCTTCGGTACTCCCTCTTTCCCTCTCCCTCTTCTTCTCCTGCAAACCTCCATGCACAAATGCGGCTTGATGAGTGTGCACATGTGTATGTGCATATATGTGATGTGGCTGGGAATTGCAGGGAAGATTAAGCAAAGGCAGGGGCTAACTCACCCTCCTTGAGGAGGCTCTGAGCAGCAATTAGGGATTAACCTTTGCTTAATCTCAAAGGGATGCACCTAGTCTATTTATAGAGCCGGCCCTAACAATCTTAGCTAACACCAAACAAACTGCTAACAACTGAATCTTATCTCCTAACAACCGAAGCTAACTTGATGCTTAAGCAAAAGATCTAAACAAATGATCTAACTAACTGAAGATATCTGGGAGGCTTATCGCTAAGCCTCGGCTGGAGTTGTGGGCATCTGGGTGGGTTCGGCCTGGTGCTGGCCACGCCATTTGCACCGATAGGTCCGGCCCACAAAGGCGTCCACAACATATGCAATACAGACGCACATGGACACAGAATATGCTGGGTACCACTGCACCGCACAAAAAGCATGAGGGAACTCACTACATTTTGATGTTGTTTCAGCTGTGGAAGCTCAGTTCCTGTGACTTATGTGAAATTGCGAGAAACTCTGTTTATCAATCAGGGTTTTCACATGCTCTCAAGGTGAGTGAACAATCTTTTGTTGCTTCTTTGAACATTTTTTAGTGTTTTTTCTGAGCATGTTTCAGTAGTGAAGTGACGGCTTCGAATCTGACCCTAAACATGCACAGCACCCGGCAAATAATTGTGTGATCTCTTGCAGGCACACTGGATTGGCAAGAGCTACTTCAAAAGAGGCCATTCTGGAAATGATATTCACAAAACAAATGTGCCAAACATCAGGGTTGAGTTCAGGGACATGGTACAAGCATTGTTTTCTCTCCCGGCATTGTTACTTCTTTTGTCAAACGTATGTAAAATCTGACTCATAAAATGTTCTGATTTTCAGATCTGGAGAAATGAAATGAAGCTGGTTTACCTAAACAACGTCATCCTACCTGGAGAGCTGGACCCGTAAAACGTCCCCTATATCCTGTAGTCGCCATGGCAAGCATACTTTGTTTGAGTATACGTTATTCCTCTTTCTCTGCCAGATTCAACTTTGAAGTTTACTCTTCTCAGTTAGTTTCTCTTCTTTGATTGATTTCCACTCGAGCCAAAAGTTTTCTATGTTGCCTGTATGGACAGATAATGTGGAAAATCAACTCTAACATATGCTTTCTTTGAATCACGCAGTCGCTGGAAGTCAGGTTGAGAAGTGATGCGATGGACAGTGTTTCCAAGTTCCACTGGGCAGAACTTCCAAAACGAATAGTGCCGGGAGCACACCAAATGATACAAAACCTAAAGAATAATGCGGTGAAGCGAAGCGGCTCACAGGTGTGCTAGGTTTGTGTTACAAGGAGGCAAGTAATACATGGCAAGATGTAATTGACCTCCCCCCCTCTCCCCCCTCATCTGTAAAGGACGTGCGAATAAAGTGATGCCGCTTGTTTTGCTTCCAAGGAAAGATGTGTAACACCAAAAATAGATATGATATGTTGCTTAGGGTGCATTTGGTTGAAGGGTAAGATTGGGTGGGATATGGTCATCTATGTTGGGTATCTAATTTTTTGTTTGGTAGCATAGATTTGTTGATCTAATTTCTTATTTGGGTGGATAGAATTTGGATTGAGTTAGCTAAAATTTTATGTGATCCGTTTGTCATATATTTAGTTTTTTATTAAAATATAATCATACAAGATCTTGTTTCGTTGATTTAATTATAATAAATATAATGATACAATCTGATCATAAATATAAGGAGATAATATTATTTAACGCATGTAATATTATTTAATGATGACATCGTGCGTCCACAAGCTCTCTCGACATCCGCCACATCATCAAACGGACTTGCCATCACTCATACCCACTCATCGCGACTTTTGGACCATGCATCGCCGTTTTCTCCCTCTGATGAAGCGTCGTCGCGGAGCCATCGCTGTTGACTTCGAGCTACATTGGATTGAAGGTAGATGACCCCTCCACTGTCTGATCGTGTGTAGTCAGTGAAGATTGGATTACTTTCGTACCGGTTTGTATATTCGATCTCGACCACCCAATCTAAAACGTGTATTAGATTTAAATAGAAGTGTGTCGAGTCAGTCTAGCCACGTATGTAGTTTTGTCCGACGTGGCTGCCTAATTAGTGTGACCTTGCCTCATCAGCATCCACATCGAAGCGATGATGACAGTCGACGCAATAAATAGTTTTTTCTTTAGAAAAATAATTTATAGAAATTCTAAAATCACAAAATAGGTTTTATTTATTAGAAAAACTTATGTAAATTAGATAAATGTTTACAAATAATTTTTATAAGTATAATAAATTTCATTAATATGTTTTAATGTGTTTTTAATTCTATTAATATATTTTATTTCGCTTTAAAGTTATTTAATATCATTTTAGTGTTAAAAACATGTAAAATAAGTTTAAAATAAATGTTTTAATAATTTTAGAAAATTAGAATAATTCTATCAAGGTTTAAAATAGGTTTTATTTAGGAAAATAAATACTTATAACCTGTTTTAATTCAAATAAAAATTGTTTAAAATCTTTTTAATTCTTAAAAATGTAATAAATTTCTATAAAAATTTCTGTTAGTCTTTTAATTAGTTTTATGTTACAAAATAATTCTATAAAATTATAAATAGATGTTTTAACCTATAATAAATCCAAATAATTTAGTTTAAATCACAATATTATAATGTTAACCTTTTTAGCCCTTTTAATATTCAAATAGCTACACTTTTCGTGTTGTAGCTCTGATTTGGGCGATTCTCGCGCCTAATTTTTTTTTTCTAAAATCATACCATATGTAGTGTTTGTATGTGTGTTAGCATTGTTTGGTGTCTATTCTTAGTGTTGTTTGTTATTCTCCGCGTTAGTTTCGGAGCCATTCAAGAGCATCTAGGATCAGGACTTCGAGGATTCCATACAACAACCTGGAAAAGGAAATTACCCTTGAATATCTTGGACCTAATGTTTGTAAAGTTTTTGTTTTACAAAATGCATGCTTATCAAATGTGATGACATATTGTAGCGAAAAAGGTTATATTAGGCCATGATTGTGATTTTGGTGATTAATGACAACATAGTCAATAGGACTTACATGTTTGTCAAGAATATATATTAGTAAGTCTCATGGATACAATATTTGAAGAAGCCACTGAAGCCGGGATAAAATTTGATTGAATTGAAAAAAGTCCTAGGAAAAATAACTACACAGGATGATCCGGTGTTCACATAGCTAAACACATCGGAGCATTGTGTCCAGAGGCATTTGACCTCACCGGAAAGTCCGGTGCCAAGTGTTTGCTAAACACCGGAGTATTTCTTAGTGACACGTGGGCAAAATGGACACCATTGTTACGCCAGATGATCTGGTGCTACGGAAGTGCACACACCAGACAATGAATAGTGCAAATATGAAGAAGAAACAGAAGACCCCACCGGATAGTCCGGTGATTGATTTGAACACACCAGAGGAAAGCACTGGAGCATTATTGACAAAGGGGAGAATGCAGTGACCTCACCGGAAGGTCTGGTGCTTTGAAGATGTGTACACCGGAACATATTTTCCAGAGAGGGTTGCATTGGCTCGGCTGGCTGAGGATAATTCACCGGATGGTTCGGTGATGAAGTGATGCGCACTAGGAATACACTGGAGCAATTTTCACAGAGAAGAAGTTAGCTCGGATGGTTAAGGTATATTCACCGGAATATCCAGTGATGATGTTGCAGTATACACCAGAGTATACGGTGTTCACAGAGATTTGAGTGGGGTTCCAACGGCTAGTTTGTGAGAGTGTACTCACAGGATAATCCGGTGTTAGTACTACTGTTCTCACCGGATCATACAGTGTTAACAGCTTTTAGAGCCGTTGGATTAACGGCTAATACGCGAGTTTGAGGCTATAAATACCCCTCCACTCAGTCTTTTGAGTATGCTGGAGTCGAGAGAAGTTCATATACACCTGAGAAGACATCCAAGCCACCAAAATGCTTAAAGTGATCATCCAAGACGATTAAGCATACAATTAGTGAGTGATTAGTGCTTATAGGCCTAGAGAGTGAGTTGCTGGGTGTTTGCTGCCTAGAGAGTGGATCAATGAGTGATCCAACAACGTACTTCTTGGTATGTCGGCACCTTGGAGTCTTGGTGACTCGCCGGCAAGCTTGTTGACCCTCCGACTTGGTGTGGAGCGGCGGCAAGGCGATTGTGCGGGGACGCGGAGACCCTTGCCTTTGTGGCTTAAGCTCCGAAGTGATCACGGTGGTGAGGAACCAGAAGAGAGACTAGTGGTGAGATCTTGCCTTGGTGACTTGGTGGCTCATCTAGGTGGAGGCCTTGTCTTTGTGTCTTGGTGGCTCAAAGGCCGTGACCGGGTACCGACCGGGAGCATATCCTTTGTGGAGCTCCAAGGTGGACTAGGGGTGGCATTCATGCCATCGATACCACGAGAAAAAAAATCCTTGTGCCGAGTTTGCTCTCTCTCCACCTTATTTACGTTTCCGCATTTATTTACTTGCAATTTACCTTCTCAGATAGGTTGCAAGCGCTTTGATCGGTAGAGTGGACACACTAGATAAACCTAGAGCATATTTAGATAGAAATTATATAAGTTTATCTTGTGTTATTTTTGGAGCCAAAATAGTTTTAAGTGTCCTAATTCACCCCCTCTTAGGACGCCACCGATCCTTACACATATGGTTAGGGTTTATTATTTTTTCCCAAACTTCCTTGTAGCATTAGTGTTGTTTCCATATTATGAGTAGAACATGCTTAGTTATGCTTGCTTCTAGGTAGTGTAGGTTGTAGCAAAAATAGCCCTATTAGGTCATGATTGTGACTTTGGTGATTAATGACAACGTAGTCAATGTGATTAACATGTTTGTCAAGAATATATGTTAGTAGGTCTTATGGATGCAATACATGAAGAAGCCACCGCAGCTAGGATAAAGTTGGACTGGATTGGAGAAATGTCAGGAAGATTTACCTCACTGGATGGTCCGGTGCTCTCGGTGTTGAACTCACTGGAGTATATTTGACAAAGGGGAGAGAGGCCTGAAGACCTCACCGGAAGGTCTGGTGATAAGAGAAGGTACACATCAGAGCATTTTGTCTAGAGAAGCTTGTAACTATTGAAGTTGAAGATCAAAGCACCGGATGGTCCAGTGATCAATGTGTTGCACACATCGGACAATGAACAGTACAAAGAGACAGAACGAAGTTCAATGCATCGGATGGTTTGGTGATAATGGTTGTGCATACTGGAGCATTATTTCTAAAGAGGGTGGCATTGGCTCGGTTGGTTGAAGTCAACTTACCGAATAGTCCAGTGATGAAGTGATGTGCACTGGATGTTTTAACCGGAGCAATCTGCACATAGAAGAAAGAAAGGCTTGGATGGCTCAGGATAGTTCACCAGATAGTCTGGTGATAGAGATGAAGTATGCACTGAAGTGTTAAATGTTCACAGAGGCTTGAGTGGGGTTTCAACGACTAGTTTATGAGAGTATACTCACCAGATGATCCGGTGTTAGTACTATTATTTTCACCAGATCATCCGATTTAACAACTTTTCTAAGTCGTTGGGTTAACAGTTAGTGTGCGGGTTTAAGGCTACAAATACCCCTTCACTTAGTTATTTGAAGGTGTGGCATGCTGTTAGAGTCTAGAGGAAGCTCATACACACTTGAGAAGATATCCAAGCAACAAAAGTGCTTAAAGTGATTATCAAAGGAGATTAAGCACAAGATTAGACAGTGTTTAGAGCTTATAGGCCTAGAGAGAGTGTTGCTAGGTGATTACGGCCTAGAGAGTGGATTAAGGAGTGATCCAACCTTGTACCAAGTAGTACACCAGCACCTTGGAGTCTTGGTGACTTGCCGACAAGCTTGTTGACCCTCCAACTTGGTGTGGAGTGGGGACGAGAAGCGTGTACGGGGACGCGGAAACCCTTACCTTGATGGCTCAAGCTCCGAAGTGATCATGGCGACAAGGAACCAGAAGAGAGGCTAGTAGTGAGACTTTACCTTGGTGGCTTGGTGGCTCATGTGGGTGGATGCCTTGTCTTTGTGACTTAGTGGCTCAAGAGCCGTGACCGGGTGCCGACCGGGAGCATATCCTTTGTAGAGCTCCAACGTTGACTAGGAGTGGTATTCATGCTATCGATACCATGGGAAGAATCCTTGTGCCGAGTTTGCTCTCTCTACCTTATTTACATTTCCACATTTATATTCTTGTAATTTACCTTCTTAGATAGGTTGCAAGAACTTTGATCGGTAGAGTTGACACACTAGATAAACCTAGAGCACATCTAGATAGAATTTGATATATGTTTATCTTGTGTTGTTTTTAGAGCTAAAATAGTTCTAAGTGTCCCAATTCACCCTCCCTCTTAGGACATCACTGATCCCTTCAATTGGTATCAGAGCTAGGGCTCACATCTAGCTCTACAATTTGTGTTAGAGCTTTACACATTTCATAAGGTTTCGTTAATTCAAGTGGCATTTGAGTCTTAGTCTTATTGTGATCAGTTAGGCTTTACCACCTAGTGAGTTGTTGTATGATCGAGGAGGCTGACTAGAGGGGGTGAATAGGTAGTTCTAAAAACTATCTGTTAATTTAACCGATAAAGATGCAGAATTAAAATGATCGGTTACAACACATATAAAACCCCCAAACTATATGTCTGAACAAAATGACAAATTCTATGTCTATGTCAAGGTTTGCGACCTAGGGTGACACGTAAGTAATTATGATTTTAGAAATATAAATTGCACAAGGTAAATTGCATGAAAGTAAATATCACAACATAGAAGTAAATAGCATGAGAGATGACACCCGAAGTTTATCCTGTAGTATCGGTGATTTGCCGATCACCCCTAATCCACGTTGAGGTGGGTTCAAGCCTTTAACCTCTTCCCTATCCAGTATGCAATTCTCACTACGAGAAGAGGCTCTCCACGAGCAACTTGATCTTGAGCCGGTTAATCCAATGAACCACTCACTACCTCAATTACACTAAAGTTGCACTTTACCTCTCTCGCAAGGCATGCACAAAGCCTCTCACAATCACCACCGTGGCTCCTTCACAAGCTTCTTGAAGGGCTCAACGGCGCAACCACCTCCAAGCCGTCTAGGAGGCGGCAACCTCCAAGAGTAACAAGCCAAGATGAACTCGACTCTCACCAAGTGCCTAAATCTCAATCACTAATGCAAATGCACTTGATTCTTGCCTCACAACCTCTCTATGTGCAACACATACACAAATGTGTGGGGAAGACTTTTCTTAGCTCAAGTATGCTCAATGGGGGCATCTAGCGGTCAGACCGTAGTTGACCTGGCGATTGGACCGCCACTGGACCAATGAATCTAAAACTAGCCGTTACAGAATTTTCACCTTTCCTGCGATCCGACCGACCCTCTTGGCGGTCAGACCGCCACATTGGCGGTCAGACCACCATCCTCTCTAGGAAAACAGAGGTTCTCTGCAAGCTCCGTCGATCAAACTAGCCTCCTTTGCGGTCGGACAACCACTCGATCCAGAGGGATGAGAGTTCTTTGTTAGTTCTGAGAGTCAGACCGCCCATCTTGGTGGTCAGATCACCACCCTGGCGGTCAGACTGGAATTCTTGGTGGTTGGATCGCCACTCCCAGAACAACATTACCGACATTCAGTGAAACGGCGATAACTTTTGAACCCGATGTCCGATTTAGGTGATCTTGTACTTTACATAATTATTCAGAGGGCTACACATCCCAACTGATTGTTTGACCTCAAACCCATTGGATCAAATCTAAAATATAGTCGAAAGATCCACCACAATGAAAACTACATGAACCTTAAACTTTTGCAAAACAAATTTGCAACCTAAAGGTTCCATCTGACAAAGGGTTAATGCATTCAATATGTCAACTTGCAAACCACCTTTGCAAACTTAGTGACATGTCACACGGAGTAGGAACATGAACTTGAGCTATTTTCAAAACTCATTTGCAAACAATAGCATCCTACCAAAGAGAGTATGCACATGCAAGATTGAGTTTATCAACACATGGTAAAACTCAAGTAATCGTAAATACCCCTCTTAATAGTATGTCATTTATCCTATCAATGGTCATTCCTCTTCTCAATCACCATTGACCGGTAAAAGAAAATGCTATACATTTTATACCTTTGCCTTGAGCTAGCCATCATGTTGGACTTGATGAACACATCATCCGAGTTCCGATGTTTTTTCTTGGTTGTCATCAACTCTTCACTTGAGCTTGATGATGATGTTCATCCTCACTTCCCATCTCGATCATCTCTTGATATTCCGAAAGCTTGATGAAGTTCAATTGATTGCTTCCTATGAACCAAGCACGGAAGACTTTTCTTTTCACATCACTTTCATCTGGTTCACCATTGAGGTATGAACCGCAAGCATCAAGCACACAAGTTGTCCACTAAGCTTGTCTTGACCTTGCTCTTCTAACTCGGCACATTGAATATCTCTATTCAATATTTGCCTTCATGTGGAACCTAACCCCAACTTACTCTCAATCACATATCACATGGGTTAGTCCATAAAACTCAATTGACAATTTCATATTTTTAGTTACTTGATCTCCACAAGCAACTTTGGTCTTCACACTTATTGTCAATATTCTTAAGACCATCCTCAAACTCCGAGGTCTCTTTCTCTCTAGCTTCTTCTTCTTCACATGAGCTTCACTTAGAGGTCAATGACATTGATGCATATCTTTTGATCTCATGGCATTCCTCAACGAATCCATGCTTTATCACTTTATGTATATCCTATGGAATATCCTACAAGCAATTTTCAACATAACTGTTAGTTCATGGATATTGTCATTAATTATCAAAACCACATTTAGGGGCTAGATGCACCTTTAATCTCCCCCATTTTGGTAATTGATGATAATCTCACTAGATGGTTATATTTGAAAGATGAAGGTCTTAGTATACATATAATTCGAAGGTACAATATATATTAAGATCAAGTTTTGGTAGCATCAATCACCACTACGTTGTTTGAGATTACCAAAACCTCCTTTACTAGCATCAAACATCACTAAGATTTTGATGTTAGCAAAACTAAACTTATGTATAGAGCAAACTCTCCCATAATCTTTGCATGTGTGAATGAATATTGAATATCATTGCATATATTGTCTATCTCAAATTTTAGATAGAGTTTTCTTTACACACAAGAACCATTAAAGCATGCTTATGCATATTACAAGTAAATATGCATGCAAGTTAACAATTCAACACATGCATGAAAAAACATTTCCTCTTTAAAGATATAACTTTCAAAACTCCTCCATTAGCAAAGGTCTTTAGAAAATATAACATCTATAAATTCTCCCCCGATTGGCATCAATGCCAAAATATAAGAACTTTGGAGAACTTGCCAAATAAAGAGAGCTTGCCCAAAAAGAAATTCTCCCCAAAGCACATTAGCCTTATACCAGAAAGGAATCATCAACAGCTAATGCACTACCACTTATAGTATGAGCTCTCCCAAAAAGTGTGCATTTCTCATAGATTGAGTGAAATCAATTGTACTTATCCAATTACGAACAATTTAGGAGATCACACCATACAATGGATCAAAAAGGGTGAAAAGAGATTCCAAATGAAAATCCAAGCCGTACTAATTGAAAGAGCTGTCAATTAAAACATTAATTTGAAAGCAACTCAAGCATGAGTTCAAAAATAATATCCAAAACACAAAAGCAATGTATTAGGCTTAAATTGAATATAGCAAAATTGTTGACATTATAACAAGTATTTTGTTTATCACAAAGTGTCAACATATTATAAGCTTATATGTTCAATAAGGCCATTCAAAATGGACTAGGATTAAAGAGATCAACAAAACCTGACTTAAAAAGCAAACGTTGAGATGTTTCTAACCAAAGCCAATAAACCTTAAGCAAACGGATAAATTTTGCAATCTACATCAATATTGCATATAAGAGGAACTAAAGCATTTGATATGAATTCTTTTGCATATTTAGGATTGGATGAATCATAAAGATTATTATAGAGTTCCCACAAAAATATGCTACTTCAAATTGCTCATATTTGCAATAAAGAAGTTTTATGCACTTGCAAGAAAAACAAATTTTCACAAGTTACTTTCATGCTATGATGTAACCTACACAAGGTTGAATCTTCAACATTCGATGCATGAATTAAGAACAAGTTACCTAAAAACATTGGATTGATGTAGTAAGTTATTGCTCATTCTTGCTTGGCTTTATTTGATATGGTACTTCTTTTTGAATTCCAATTGAAAAGATCTTCCTTTTGAAAAGACATTGTCTATGAATGAGTCAAGCATCCAATGCATCTCTGTTGTACCTAAAATTTATTCAAGTACAATTTGATCCCAAACTCATTGGATCCATAAAGGTTAGCAAAAACCTCAACACATATAGTAAACTCTATCATAAACGGTGCATATAAATGTGAATTAGATACCAATTGAAGTCAATATGCAACTTTTATCCACTAAGAGCTTTTGAGAGAGGTTTACTCTATATGTTGGATCAAAGAAAGCAAGCATGCTATAGATATTAAATTTAAACAAGCATGCACATCACTTCTAAGATCCAACAAAGATATAATTTGGACAAAATGGCATATAAATAATGAAAAAATTATCCAAAAATACATCTAAGACACAAGATAAACAAATGATCACAAATGATCATTCATAAAGTTCAACAATTGAACTAAGCAATAGGGTTGAGCATATAATAAAAATGAAAGAAACACATTCATGCTCAAAAGCTTATCTCCATAGTATATTGAAAAATGATACACGCGATGAGATAGAAAAACCTTAGCTTCTATAAACAAAAGCAACCAACTATTAGAAGAACAAGGTTGAAAGGAAGATGATCAACAAATATTGCCACTTTTATAATTACCAAATGTAAGTAAATACAATGGTATATTGAGATATCTCAAAATGGTAATTGCAAGATAACATAGATCAACTTTCTTTCAAAGAAACATATGATGAAAGTTTAGAATTAAGCATCATGCTTCATGTCACATTCTTCACAAGATCAACTAGCATAAGTAAATTTTCATAAGGCTATTAGTTGATTTGATCTGAATAAGAAAATGATTCCAATTAAAATTTTGAGACAAAAAATAAGCATAAAACATAATGAAGATCTCAAGTTTCAATTAAAACCATATAAGGATCAATTAATGGATATATTGAGATATTGAGTCTTAAATGAGCTTGACATACCACATAGACACTATATAAACAATAATATTAATTCTAAGTGGTATTCCTTAATTATTCATGATTCGTGACTAAGTAATATGCATAAAGTGTAATACTCCCCCATGATGTGATAATCCATTAATTTCTCGAAAGAGCAAAATAGAATTCAAATAAAGACAAGTAATATCAAATGAGGCTCTGGCGGTTAGACCAGGGAAAGACACAGTCAAACTGCTAGAAGTCGACGACTCAGAAACCTCTATGTATAACTCTGGCAGTCGGACCGATTTTTCAGAACTTGAACATAACTTGAGATAAATTCAGATATAAAAAAATTCTAATAGGATGATTTTTGACAACTCCACTAGTAACTCAAATTAAACATAACAATAGACGGAGTGTCTCAATTCGAAAGTTTGCATCAACTTGTCATGATTATGAGAATAGCATATAAAAATATGAGCATGTAAATCATGATGCGATTCTAAATAAGCAAAAAACATAAGCTCTTATTCATGCATGGATACAAAACCTACACATGCAAAGGGATAGGAACCTTCAAAACTTTCTTGGACCATCGGATATTCTAATTTTTTTCAATCATAAGTTCCGATATGTTGAAAGTTCCAGAAATCCTATTGGACTATGTATCTATCACAAAGATGGAAATATGAATTTCAAAACACTTATCTCTTCGAAGATATTATGATAGAGTGTTACCCATGGAGTGACATTGAATAGATGATAATTGTTTTTCTCCACATGATTTGTCACTTTTGGCAATATAATAAATTTTCAAACAATTAGCCAAGTCTCCAATACCTTCCTTTTCGCCCTGGCGACATGATGAAGATAAATGTTCATTCTTGCGGCATGTATAATATATTTTGCCACCAAGGCCCTTCACTTGAGGTTTCTCACCTTAATAACCATTTGATTTACCCCTTATCATATATGTTCTTAACTTGACTTGAGGTCTCTTTTTTTGTTATTTGTCATCTTGATCTTTTCCTAGGTGGAGCCTTTTTCTTGAATTCATTTGTGGCTTCTCCACATAAGCTTTGGCTTTCATCTGTTTCTATTTCCTTCAAAAGGTTAGTCTCATGAGTTCTAATGTAAATAGAGATATCACTAGAGAAATTAACCATATCATTATAATAAATAGACAATTTGATACTTGATGATATGCAAGGGTTGACAACATAATTAGATAAGGAAATTCCATTGCAAGTGTTGTTGAAGGTGTCCAATGGAAGATATTGACACTCAGGAATCCTACTCGCTATGTGCATACAAGATCAAGATCATATAATTGAGTAACAGATATTGAATGAAATTAAGGGATTCAAATAGCAAAACATTTGAGTGTTTTGAACCAAAACAAATATGATCCAAAAGCTAAATCATAACATGATGCATAAGAAAGAAACAAACAATAATATTATGCACAACTAAATAATGTAACCTATTCAAGGCTAGAGACTAGATACTTCAATGTAAATACTTGATACCGAGATGACATTGGTTCATAATGTAGATAGTTCATCATCATACTTGACTCTATTTTGGCATAAAGTGTGAAATTACTTGTTCACAAACAAGTCAAGCCTCCAATGCCTCTTCAAGTACCTATTAAATAATTCAAGTACTTGGTGGTACCCAAACCATGTTGAGTCCTTAAATGTTAGTCACAAGAGATTTAGCCACCCAAATGGCCTTTGCATGAACTTTATATGAACTAACAAACTTAGCAATTGGTACCATTTCTAGCCTTTCTAAGCAAATTATGATTATTGAAAAGAATAGGCTCAGGAGTGTCACCATTTGAGCAATTCTTACCTATATGCCATTTCTCTCGGCAATTATAACAAGTCATATTTTTACTTCTAGTCACATTGCCGTGCTTATTGCCGGTTTGCCTCTTTGATGTCTTTGGCTTCTCATCAAGCTTGTTAGGACAACTTGAGGCAAAGTGTCCCATTTTTTTGCAACTAAAGCACAAGATGTGAGCAAGACCTTTCTTGTCTTTCTTCTTGCTCATCTTCTTTGTATCTTGATATTTCTTTTGATGCCTTCTATTATGCCTTGTTCGGTTGTCCTCCTTTTTCTTGGCGTGAAAACCAAGTCCACTGTTATCATGTATGCTTCTTTGGTAATTCAAAATATCACCAAGAGTAGTCTTCGAGTTGTAGCATCCTTCTAGTTTGTTATCATGTATGCTTCTTTACTTTCATAATATCCTATTTTAGCTCTTTGTTCTCCTCAACAAGGTTAATATCAACAAGCATAGAGGAAGAACTAGCATCCAAATTTGAGCTACAAGGTATATCTAGTAATTCGTCACAAGAAGTGGACATGTCAACTTTAGATGCAATGAATGAACTCGATACACATGGCATGTTATCAATTAACTTACATGATATGCTTATGTCCATTTTAGCATTTTTGGATACATTGTTAACAAGAGAATTATAAGCTTCTTTGAGCTTCTAATGAGTTTCACTAATAATCTCACGAGACATTTCTAGCTTCTCATGAGATTCCTTGAGATCCTCATGAGACCACTTTAGCTCCTCACATAAGTCTTTCAAAGAAGCATTTTCTTTCTTAAATTTATTATTTTAGATTTCTCTTTCCCAATATATTCGTCCATTCCTTCTAACATCTCTACAAGATCATCATAAGAATATTCATGATCATTATCATCATCATCACTTTTTACCTTCTTGTTACCTTTGGCCATAAAACAATATGGTGGTGTAGATGGAGTTGAAAGCTCATCAACATATGCACATGAAGAAAAATCATCTTCATCATTAGAGCTTGAGATAGAAGAATCATCCACAATTACCAACTCATCGATGCAATCATCATTTGTCATGTTGGATTCATCATATTTTTCTTGCAATTCGATCCACATGTTATGAGCACTCTTTAAATTGCATATCTCATAGAACACATCTACACTCAAAGCACTAAATAAAAGCATTAGTAGTTATGGCATCGAGATGTAGGCATTTCTTTTGCCCTTATGTTGGAACATGATCATCCATAGCATAAGAAAAGCCCACATCTACGATCCACCATATTTTCAGACTCATAGATTTAATATAAGAAATTATGTCTGTTCTCCAATGAGCATAATTCGTGCCATCAAATAAAGGTACCTCATCGGAGTGTTCTATACAACTAGTCATCATCCTTTTCTCTTGGGACGGTTAAGTCTACTAAAAAGAGAGACCAAACTCTGATACCACTTGTAGGATCAAAGAGGCCAACTAGAGGAGGGGTGAATAGGCGGTTCTAAAAACTATCTATTAATTTAACTGATAAAGATGAGGAATTAAAATGATCGGTTACAACGCATATAAAACCCCCAAACTCTATGTCTCCACAAAGTGATAAATTCTATATCTATGTCAAGGTTTGCAACCTAGGGTGACATGTAAGAAATTATGATTTTAAAAATATAAATTGCATAAGGTAAATTGCATGAAAGTAAATATCACAACATAGAAGTAAATAGCATGAGTGATGACACCCGAAGTTTATCCTGTGGTATTGGTGATTTGTCGATCACCCCAAATCCAAGTTGAGGTGGGTTCAAGCCTTTAACCGCTCCTCTATCTAGTATGCAATTCTCACCATGAGAAGAGGCTCTCCACGAGCAACTTGATCTTGAGCTGATTAATCAAATGAACCACTCACTACCTCAATTCTACTAGAGTTGCACTTTACCTCTCCGGCAAGGCGTGCACAAAACCTCTCACAATCACCACCATGACTCCTTCACAAGCTTATTTGAAGGGCTCAACGGGCAACCACCTCCAAGCCGTTTAGGAGGTGGCAACCTCCAAGAGTAACAAGCCAAGATGAACTCGACTCTCACCAAGTGCCTAAAGCTCAATCACTAATGCAAATGCACTTGATTCTTGCCTCACAACTCTCTATATGTGCAACACACCCACAAATGTGTGGGAAGGACTTTTCTTAGCTCAAGTATGCTCAATGGGGGAAGAAGAAGTCCTACAAGCCGCTGGACATGGAGTATATGTAGGACACAACCCGAAATGTAGTTGTTGCCCAAAGGCTGACTTCTCTGTGCATCTAGCGATCAGACCGCAGTTCACCTGGTGATCGGACCGCCACTGGACCAACGAATCTAAAACTAGTTGTTACAGCATTTTCACCTTTCCAGCAATGAGATCGACCCTCTTGATGGTCAGACCGCCACATTGGTGGTCGGACTGCCACCCGATCTAGAGAGATGAGAGTTCTCTGTTAGTTCCAGGAGTCAGACCATCCATCTTGGCGGTCAGACCGGAATTCTTGGCAGTCGGACCGCCACTCTCAGAACAACACTGCCGACACCCAGAGAAATGACAACAACTTTTGAACCAGATGTCCGATTTAGGTGATCTTAGACTCTATGGAAAGCTTATTCAGAGGGCTACACATCCCAACTAATTGTTTGACCTCAAACCCATTGGATCAAATCTAAAACATAGTACAAAGATCCACCACAACGAAAACTACATGAACTTTAAACTTTTGCAAAACAAATTTGCAACCTAAAGGTTCCCTGCGACCAAGGGTTAATGCATTCACTATGACAACTTGCAAACCACCTTTGTAAACTTAGTGACATGCCACATAGAGTAGGAATATGAACTTGAGCTATTTTCAAAACTCATTTGCAAATAATAGCATCCTACCAAAGAGAGTATGCACATGCAAGATTGAACTTATCAACACATGGTAAAACTCAAGCAATGGTTAATACCCCTCTTAATAGTACGGTATTTATCCTATCAATCCGGTCGTTCCTATTCTCTAATCACCATTGACCGGTAAAAGAAAATGCCCTACATTTTATACCTTTGCCTTGAGCTAGTCATCCCGTTGGATTTGATGAACACATCATCCGAGTCCCGATGTTTTTTTCTAGGTTATCATCAACTCTTGACTTGAGCTTGATGACGATGTTCATCCTCACTTTCCATCTCAATCATCTCTTGATCTTCCGGAAGCTTGATGAAGTTCACTTGATTGTTTCCTATGAACCAAGCATGGAAGAATTTTCTTTTCACATCCTCTTCATCCAGTTCAGCACCGAGGTATGAACCGCAAGCATCAAGCACCGAGGTATGCACTGCAAGCATGAATATGGGGGTGGAAGCTTCTTTCTCATCCAACACCAAGAACCTTGCTCTCATAAGCAAGCAAGCTCAATGCCAACACATGAAGGCAAGGATGAGGAGACAAGAGCAAGAATCAAGCTCAAGTGAAGATGATGGAGATGAAGATGAAGAGAGCTATGATGAAGATGAGCAAAGTATCTCAAGCGATGAAGAGATGGATCCTGAAGTCGCCAAGCTCATCTCACAAGTGGAGAGGAACATCAAGAAGATCAATGCCAAGATTGATCACCCAATCTCTATGAAGGACTTAGTAAAAACAATTGATCATATCAAGAAGGAGAAGAAGAAGATCAAGAACAAGAGGGAGACAAGGGGAAGAGCCAAGGCATTTGCTAGCATAGGAAGATGGGTGAGTGATGATGAAGATTCAAGCTTAAGTGATGAGAGCATCACCATTCATTCCTCCAAGAGAAGCTCTTCCTCAAGGTCGTTATCGCGTAAGTCATCACACAAGTGCCTCATGGCCAAAGGTATGGATAGCGATGTACGTGATGATGAATCCTATGAGAATTCTCCCTCCTATGATGAACTCCTTTATTTGATCAATGAGCAATAAAGAGCCCTTAAAAAACAATCTAAAGAGCTTAAGAAATTCAATGCACTTAATGATATTCATGCTACCTTTGTTTCTAATTATGAACAATTCTTGTGCAAATTTGTTTTGCTAAACAAAGAGCATGAAGAGCTTAAAGCTAAATTTGAGTGTATTGAATATCAAACTAAGACCCCTTTGAAGCAATCTACCTCTCTATTTAATTTCAATTCTAAGGTAGATGCTTCTACTTCTTGCAATGATTTAATTGATATATCATGCCCACCCCTTTGTAATGAGAAATGCATCGAGAATGTTTTTGTAGAACAATCTAATAACCTCATTGCGCAAGAAAATGATGAGCTCAAGCAAGAAGTCAAGAACCTCAAGAAGGACTTGGCAAAAATAAAGGGCAAGCATCATGTCTAACCTCCTCAAGATAACCGTGCAACCATGGTGAACAAGCTTGTGGAGGGGTCCACTGTGACATGCTTCAAATGCCATCAAGAATGCTACAAGTCTTTCCAATGCAAACAAGTGAAGGAGACCAAGTATAAGAAGAAGATAGCGAACCTCTCCAACAAGACCTCCAACCTCTACACCAAGCCCAACTACAAGATCAAGACTAAGAATAACCACTACAAGCTCAAGAAAAAGGATAATAGCAAGGTAGTTGCACACAAGGTTGGGAGAAAGGATTGAATGTGAAACCAACCCATTTGGGTGCCCAAGAAAGTCATCACCAACATGAA
Source organism: Phragmites australis (assembly GCF_958298935.1). NCBI lineage: Eukaryota > Viridiplantae > Streptophyta > Magnoliopsida > Poales > Poaceae > Phragmites > Phragmites australis. The sequence goes on from NC_084931.1 coordinate 18,181,313, forward strand.
GGGGCCTCAATCGGTTTGGGTTCCAAAGAATACTTGAAGTCTGAAGCGGCTATGGGGATTTAGAGACTTGGCTCAGAAGATGAAGTGAAGGTTCAAGCAAAGAAGTCAAATATACAAGTTTGGGCGCTTTGATGGAAATCATGATCATCGTATACCAAAATCCCCATCCAAAGGTAAAAGAGGTAAATAGTAGCTAGACTTATGTTCATGCATTTTATTTTTTTCTTCTAGCTTATTTGCCTCGTTTAGGATTGCATATGCTTATTTAAATTTATTGCAATGCCTAGTGTAGATTTTCATATCGTAAGTTGTTGCTTATCTCTAACCCATGAGCAACCTATATGTTTTATTAGTTGTAGATTCTTTACATGGCACTAGTTTTTACAATTGCTATCTTTCATGTGTCATGATCCAATCTATAGGATAAATCCCTATTGTTATCAATAAAAAGTGCATATATGTCACAAGTATTCAACACTTGTATGCACACTTTTAGGAAGAGTATATCCTATAGGTTTTGATTTTGATACTAACATGTGTTGCAAGTTGTATCTCTTATAGTCTCATAGAGCAATCAACATGTCCCTGGAGGTATGCAATGCTTAAATGTTTCAATTGGTATCATTGTCAAATCTTTTATTCATAAGCTACCTCCATGCATAATATAGCTTAAACTTCCTATCTTGACATATTGTTTAGTTGTGCATATGTTTTTTCCTTATTGTATGTATGCACACATATAGGGGGAGTTTAGACTAAATTATGTGAGTTTCATAAATTATGATCCATATGCTTTCATAGCCTACAATTAGTATCACATTTGTAGTGATATCCATACAATTGGTATCCTTTTATTGGATCATAATTTGGGAAGCTCTCTCCCGTGTTCTCTAATGTTTTTTCCTTAAGTTCAACATGTGTTTATAGACTTTTTTGGGAGATTATTGACAAAGGTGGAGAAGTTTGACGACCAAAGTAAGATGAAAGCAAGATGAACAATGTGAGGAGATTATAGTAACAAGCAAGATATCTAGGAATGCCAAAGTTGACAAAGGGAGAGAAGAAAAGATGCTAGGCATCTAGATTGACAAAAGAGAAGCTCTTACATAAGTTGTTCAAGGGAGATAGTGGCAATAGAGAAATAGAGAGCCACAACAAAGGGATACTAAGTGGTAAGAATATGCATCCAAGCAATGTGGTAAGACTTTGTGCTCGTTTATGATCTTTACATTTGGTATCATTTATTATTTACCACTTACTTTGATTGTATTGTCATCAATCACCAAAAGGGGGGGATTGTAGCAAAAATGGCCCTATTAGATAATGATTGTGATTTTGGTGATTAATGACAACATAGTCAATGTGACTAACATGTTTATCAAGAATATATGTTAGTAGGTCTCATGGATGCAATACATGAAGAAGCCACTGCAGCCGGGACAAAGTTGGACTGAATTGGAGAAATCCCAGGAAGATTTACCTCACCGGATGGTCCGGTGCTTTGGGTGTTAAACTCACCGGAGCATATTTGAAAAAGAGGAGAGAGGCTTGAAGGCCTCACCGGAAGGTCCGGTGATCAGAGAAGATACACACTGGAGTATTTTGTCCAGAGAAGATTGCAGCCAATGAAGTTAAAGACCAAAGCACCGGATGATCCAGTGATCAATGTGTTGCACACACCGGATAATGAACAGTGCAAAGAGGCAGAATAAAGTTCAACACACCGGATGGTCCAGTGATAAAGGCTATGCAGATCGGAGCATTATTTCCAGAGAGGGCTGCATTGACTTAGTTGCCTGAAAGTCAACTCATCGGATAGTCCGATGATGAAGTGATGTGCACCGGATGCTTTCACCGGAGCAATTTACACAGAGAAAAAGGAAAGGCTCGTATGGCTCAGGATAATTCACCAGATAGTTCGGTGATAGAGATGAAGTATATACTGGAGTGTTCGATGTTCACAGAGGCTTGAGTGAGGTTCCAATGGCTAGTTTGTGAGAGTGTAGTCATCGGATGATCCGGTTTAGTACTGTTGTTCTCACCGAATCATCCGGTGTTAACAACTTTCTTGAGTCGTTGGGTTAACAGTTAGTGCGTGGGTTTGAGGCTATGAATACCCCTCCACTCAGTCATTTAAAGGTGTGGTATACTGCTGGAGTCTAGATGAAGCTCATACACACTTGAGAAGACATTCAAGGCACCAAAGTGGTTAAAGCGATTATCCAAGGCGATTAAGCACAAGATTAGAGAGTGTTTAGTGCTTATAGATCTAGAGAGAGTGTTGCTAGGTGATTGCTGCCTAGAGAGTGGATCAATGAATGATCCAACCATGTACTAAGTGGTACACTGGCACCTTAGAGTCTTGGTGATTCGTCGACAAGCTTATTGACCCTCGAACTTAGTGTGGAGCGGCGACGAGAAGCATGTACAGGGAGACAGAGACCCTTGCCTTGGTGGCTCAAGTTCCGAAGTGATCACGGCAATAAGGAACCGGAAGAGAGGCTAGTGGTGAGAACTTGCCTTGGTGGCTCATCTAGGTGGATGTCTTGTCTTTTTGACTTGGTAGCTCAAGAGCCGTGACCGGGTGCCGACCGGGAGTATATTCTTTGTGGAGCTCTAACGTGTTCTAGGGATGGCATTCATGCCATCGATACCACAGGAAAAAATCATTGTGCCGAGTTTGCTCTCTCTACTTTATTTATGTTTTTGTATTTACGTTGTTGCAATTTACCTTCTTAGATAGGTTGCAAGCGCTTTGATCGGTAGAGTAGACACACTAGATAAACCTAGAGCACATCTAGATAGAATTTGATATAGATTTATCTCGTGTTATTTTTGGAGCCAAAATAGTTGTAAGTGTCCTAATTCACCCCCCTCTTAGGATGTTACCGATCCCTTCATAGGTGATAATAATTTTGACTAAATGATATATGGAACATGAAGATAATTCTAGTAAAATGCTTAGACACATGGAACTTAGGCTTTGGGGAAGTGTTAGCATGATGGTTGGCCTATGGATATGATACATGCATTGTGGGCTTTGATGAACAATGATGATTACCCTATTGTTTAGATGACGGTGGTCTTTTCCAAACCATTTTAAGAACTGGTTTGTGGAGCGACCACCCATAGTGTCTGGTATGGGATAGGCCTAATCGATTAATTGGCTAAACTCTTGGCATGGTTGTAGATCATTTGGTGGTACGAGGAATGGAAGGGTGTACTTCTTGAGATCTGTAAGGCACAAGAGGGGGCTTTCAGAGTGGAGAGTGTACTCCCACAGTGGTGAAACCTCAGTGAGTAGACTCATGTTGAGAGAGGCTTTTGCAGTGGATTCCAGCCACACACCTTAGAAGTGTGTAAGAGTTATCCGTCAGTCAATAGGTACTCAGCAAAACAGGAAGATACGTCTTGTGGGTAAAGTGTATAACCTCTGCAGAGTGAAAACTAATATACCAGTCGTGCTTATAGTCATGAGCGACATGAACCCTCACATGATTAGTTATTTGGTTTCGGGTTGGTTTTTGGTTGGTTCTGATGGAATCGAAAACGATGGGAGTTGCAGTTTGGCTTTGGTTCAGTTAGTTAGAGGTGGATAGAACCTCAGATGTGGAGCAAGGTGTATGGAACCTTGGCTCGAGTTTTAGAGTTTTCTTTTGCATAGTAAATGGGTTGCTTTTTATAACTATTTGACTACTAAAATGACATTTATGCAAAGAAACCCCCCGAGTTAAGCCATTCTTGATTTGGCCCACATGTCATACTTTCCTACACTTGCTAAGTATTCCATGTACTCAAGTTTGCTCTCTCCCCTAAACATGTTGCTATTCAAAAGGCAAAGTTTTCTAGGAGTGTCCAGAGGATGATGCTGAGCTCTAGACGTGCGAGCTTTTCGATCGATTGCCTATGGAACATTGGCACCTCGCGATTCTATCGCTACTGCTGTGTGTTTCTTTTAGACCCTTGAGGTCATTGATGTGATAAGTTAAACATTGTAATAAAGGATATTGTTCTATTATTTCACTTATGATGTCACTCTATGTATATAACTTGATCCTGGGATACATATAGCTACATTCGGTTTGGTCATAAAACCGGGTGTGCAAGACCTTTGGCTCTATCCCGAGCATTAACTTCAGTTAATAATTTTTCAAGACCCATATTTCTAGTCTTTGGGCCCTTGTTGGTTGTTTTTGGAGCTCAGAGGTGGTGAATGAATTGATGGATAATGGAATTAGATTCTTGACAAATGTGTCCATTTATTCATGTTACTACATGAAGCTTTCCATGTTGCTTTTGGGCTAGATCTCTACGTGAAAATGATTCAGCAGTTCCATGCATTGGAACGATGATATGTCCAGCCATTCAGGTTGTTGCATCTTGCTTATGGATAAAATATGATGGCCTAATCAGTGAATGATTTTTAGCAACCAATGATGGCAATCCCTGGGGTGTAATCGAGTAATATATATCACCCAAAACAATATAACAGTGGCATAAATGCATAGGCCCCTCGTCTCTTTTTTTTCACTTGGGAGGGGATGAAGGTGCATCATCTTCTAAAAAGGTGTTCAAATTTGCTAATTTGCGGGCAATTATTATTAGAAGTTGATCGCGTGCTTGTTTGCATCCACTTGAATTGCGTAGGAGCTCTACCTTATGACTCTCATAGGAGCTCATGGCAACCATCAAATGGCAAGAAACCATTCCTAAAAACATCCTCCCTATCACCTCTTTTCCCCCTTTCACTCAATGCTCCACTTTTTTGTTGTCCCCTCTCCCTCCTTGCAATGGCCCCTTCGTCCTTGACTCCTCCGATTGACTGTGGTGCCTCACCAGCCTGCATTGTTGATTCTAGATTCTTTCTCCATGTGCTAATGGAGCCTCCTTTCTCTTCTTGCCCCTGTATAGAAATCCTAACTATTGTTGCTCATATCCCAACCACCTTCGCCTTTTTGGCATCTCTTGCATGTGCTGGCATCGACTTGCTTGTGTTCCTTTCTCATCGGTGATTGCCCTGCACTTCTCACCCTATCTTTTGGGGCATTAGGGAGGGGTAGAGGGCTTGCCAACCTGATCCCAATATGTACCTAGGTCCCCAATGCTTTGGGTTGCTTTTCCACACATAGCACTAGCAACCCATCTAGGTTCACCCACGACATTTGGCGATTTAGGAGAAAATTTCATCGTCAAAAATTTGGATCAGTGTTTGGAGGGGTAGAGGGCTTTGTTGTTGTAGTCCTTAAATTTTGTAAATGGAAGTTCTCTTCTAGATGAAAGCTAATTTTAGGGTCAATATCCCAGTTGATGCTAGCTCAAAGTACCGGGATATCTCGTCGTGCTAGCAGCTAGCACGTGACCCCCATGTCCTTCCTTTTTTTTAGGAAAAAAGCAATGCTTCCTTTTTCGTACCGTCCTGCCTCCGTGCCACCACCTTGTCCTACTTCCTCATGCACCATCGCTGCAGTCCTCCCCATGAGCACCCCAGCAACCCATCACGCCGCCATTGTGCTACGATGTCATCCTTCTCGCTACCTCACCTTGAAAAGGCTATTGTGGAGGAGAAGATGGGGATCAAGAGAAGATGAGCAAGAGAGAGGAAGGAGGAGAGAGAAGGGAGGCTACCTCCTTCCATGAGAGGAAGGAGAAGATTATGCCCACAGGTCAGGAGAGAGTAAGGATGGTAGTGGGCTGGGTTGGGTTAGGGCCCTGTGGGTTTCATACCCGGCAGGGGCAGGTTCGGGTGTAAAAATCATCCCATGAGGTCATCAGGTTGGGGCCCTGATTCGAGTTGGGTTCTGGTCCGGGTCGAAATTTGCACCCACGGTGCCCTACGGGCCCAAAATCCCAATTAACACCTTGGCCCATTCCCTCCCCCCTCAACTCCCTAGTCTTATCGGCCAACTGCCCCCTCCCCCAGCCATCGGCTGTTGCCCCCATCCCCCTCCTACCAGCCATCGGACAAAGGAAATAGATGAAATGTCGGGTTTCGGGTCCCCGCTCGAGGTCGGGGGTGGTTTTACAACCAATATTGATTTCGGGGTTGGGTTGAGTTTGAGGCTTCGGGTTTCGGATCAGGTGCATTCTTGCTCCACCCAGCCTCCCGACCCCTTGCCACCCCTAGGAGAGAGGGAGGACATGTAGGAGAGAGTATGTGACTCGTATAGGAAGAAGAGCAGTAGTTTTTTTCCCGACTTTCTAGTATAATAGCTTCAATGAAAATTAAGTAAAGACTTCTACAAAACCAGGGTAAGAACTTGAATGAAAGTTTGCTAACAACTCCGTAACTTATGTGAAATAGGGTAGCCTTTTCTATGAAAACAGGGTAGCAACTTTGGTAAAATAAGGTAGTTATTTCACTAAAAATATTTGTAGCTAGTTAAGTAAATATTTGTAACAACTTATAGACTGTAGCAACTTCAGATGATGTATCAACTTATGTATTATGTAGCAATTCAATAAATATTTGTCTTTGAGCTAGTAAGTGAATATTTGTATTAACTTATGTAGAGACTCCGTAATAACTTTGCGTTAGGTAGCAACTTCAATAAATATTATGTAGCAACTTACGTGGAGACTTCATAACCTATTTTTACACATAGCTTGTTAGTGCACATATTTGTCTTTGAGCCATATGCAATATGAATCTAGTTTTATAGATCTCAATGCAAGGAACACAACCGTACAAACGGAATTGAAAAAATGCTTGTAGATAAGAGAGTCTAGTACACCAAACCCAATTAGCTTCTGGCTTGAGCATCCATGCTACTGCCCAAAGCCACCCGCGCATGATACACCTCCACCTTGGCTCATATGATGACAAAAAGAAGGAAAAAGTCCATCTGGCCTCCTAAAGTTTGATGGTGTGGCTACATAACCCTCTGAGGAAGCAAAAGGTCTATCCAAACATCCCATTGTTACAAAACCGGGTAAATACATCCCCTATGGTGATTTTGAAGGTGGTTTCTCCATTGTGGCAGTTGACATGGCTGTCACATTATGATGAACAAAATAAATAGTGGGAGGTTTGTTTTATGTTAATGACTATGAGAAAAAATACAAAGGAGAAGAAAAAGGTAACGAAAAAATATACTTCCCACTGGCATCCACATCAGTTGCCATGGTGGCAAAACCACCTTCAACACCACTATATGGGGTTGATTGACCTGGTTTTGCAAGGTGAGGGGTTGAATAGACTTCAGGGTTTAAATGGACTTTTTCCAAAAAAAAAAACAAAAGCATTGCCACCCACGACTGTGACAAGCCAACCCATAGGTGTGTGGTCGCGCAATCCATTCGGAGTGCGACCCATCGCCTAATAGACTTTCCATAGCTCAAAAAATGCACTAGAATGTAACAAGAGCTTCTGGGAGCGGCAACTGAAAGGTTGTAGTTCATGTCGTCCAAAGCACATGATTTTTTATTTTTAAATAAAAATTGGAAATATATGTGTCCGTTTTGAAAAATTACAAATCTACACTCATGTTGCTCGTTGGAAGGGCGGCAGGGACCTGCTGTTTGTTCAATGGGCGTACCTATTTTTCCAAAGAAATTAGGACTGATTTTAAAATAGAAAATTCTGATTTTTTAGAATTGATTGTTTTTGAGATATTTGACATCGCAATGCTGACGGAATGGTTGCTTGGAGTCCTATGTTGCGATGCTGATGGAGGAATGAAGCTGGAAAAATGAACCGGATGTAGGTACTAACATACTAGAATAGCATATGCATAATATATGATACAAGCAAAATAGTCCCTAAACTATTTTCTAAAGGAAAAATTGGATTCTTGACACCCAATGTTCCTCGTTTTAGAAATATACCACCGAAATGTCTCAGTTTATTTATGTACCATCGAAAGATTGCACTATTTAGAAAATTATCAATCTGTTCATTTTGAGAGTTAACAACATCTACTTTGACCTTTTTACCCCCGCTCTCTTCCATCAAAATGAAAAAGGCACGGACGCATGGGGAGATTTATCCTAGCTTTATCCTCTTTGGTTTTGTCCACCATGGCCACCGCCTAAGCCCACCGCCGCCTATCCGACTTCCAACCCCGTCAGCACGTCATCCTCTGCCGCCATGGCCACCGCCTAAGCCCCACCGTTGCCCTTCTAGCTTCCACCCCTGTCAGCCTGTCATCCTCCTTCGCCGCCATTGCCACCACCTAAGCCTCACCGCTGCCCTTCCGGCTTCCACCCCCGTCAGCTAGTCATTCTCCTTTGTCGCTGCCGCGCACCGCCTAAGCCCCACTGCTGCACTTTACGTCATCCTCCTTCGCCGCCGCTGCGTAGCTCCTACAACCCACCCAGACACCATGGCAGCTAGGTCAGTGACTTCATCTTCGATTGGGATTGATGGCTTTCTCCCTCTAGTGCAATGCCCGGATTGCCATTGAAATATCTACAGAGGGATTTGCAACAACGAAAGGAATCAGGGTAGAGTCTACTACAAATGCCTAAATTATGATGGGGTATTGATTTTGATCCCAATTTGAGTCTTTTATTGGTTTGATTGAGCTCTAATTTTCTTGTTCCGGGTGGTATAGGTTAATGGTGTTTGCAAATTCTTCAAGTGGGAGGAGTAGTATTGGAAATTCCTTTGAGCTATGAATGTACTGGTAGGTGGCGCCCCACTAACTGAAGCCAAGAATGGAAGCATGGATATGGAGGAGGATAAGAACAGAAACTTGTGTGTTGCGATGACCAAATTGGTTGATGTTCTGGAGAGGGTGAACATTCTGCTTACTGGAGTGGTTGTTATGCTATCATTGCAATTAACTATGAAGTATTTTCAGTGAGCATGTATGTGTGTAGAGTTGTTGTGATGTAGTTGTTGAAATGTCTCCATATGGTTGTTCTGCGTGTACGACAACATAATGAGATGTATGCATATGTTAAGTGCTTTTGTTGTAAAAATTGATACCTCATGTACTTGGACAAATATCCTGAATGCAGTATCATTGTGTCCAATTCATGGTCTTCTGAATTCTTCATGCAATATGTCTGAAAACATCTCCATGATGCACTCCTAGGGCAACGATGACCATGGCAAAAACAATTCAAGAGCAAGATTTTTGTCAGGTACACTGCATGATAGCTTAGCTGGTACTAATATAGAAAGCAATGTGGGAAAGCAAAACATGCACTACATGTCTGGACATAGGAATCTTACAGGTTCAACATAGGAAGCTTACAGGTACACTGCACTACATGCTAGCTGCAGCCAGTTCGACATATGAAGCTTACAGGTTCAACATAGGAAGCTTACAAGTACACTGCACTGCATGCTAGCTCCAGCCAGTTCAACATAGGAAGCTTACGGGTTCAAGCATAACTGAATACATGGTTCAAACTGATAGGAAGCTTATAGGTTCAAGCATAACTGAATTGCAGTTTCACATAGACATGATGCTACATCACCCCATTAACTAAAAGCAAAAGGACTTAAACTACATCAGAATGCTAAGTTTCTTCTTGTTACGTAAGGGTGTTCCATCTTGGATTATTGCTGAAGGTGTGCTAGTACTTGGACTCATCGCAGCCGTTCTCCTAGTAACTGGACCAAGACTTGATGGTGATGATGGAGTAGCATCTGGTCCCTTCTTGTTCCTGCAAAGTTAGGAATTGAAACATGTAAAATCTTTATTTTGCAGGCCAAAGCTAAAGTAGAAGTGACATATATTTCTGGAATTCCTATATGTATTACCTACTTTTCTTTGTTGGAAGTGCTTCTTCTTGTGTTACACTGCCTCCTCTCTTCTTCTTCCTAGTAGGTAGTTGTGGTAGGTCTTCATCAGGTTCTAATACAACATTTTTGCAGCCCTTCTCAATATGTCTAAATTTGAAGCACCTTTTGCATTGATATAGCCCCCTCTTTCTTGACTCTCCACTATTCTTAATCCTTTTCTTCTTTGGCCTACCTGCAGATCACTCAAGTTTTGGTGGCCTCATCTCAAACCCTGGGTCCAATGTAGGCCATTGTGACTTGTCACCCATTGCGCTGACCTCAAACCGATAAGTGTCTTTGAACCTTTGCACTGAGTAATATTCGTCCACATATGACTCTATTTTCAAGCCTCGCAAGGAGCATATGTATGCTATGACATGAGTACAAGGTTTTCTAGATACATCCCATTGACCACATGAGCATGTACGAGAAAGAATGTTAATTGCATACCGCCAAGACGAGACCTCTCTACTCAGTAGAGAAACTTCAGCCTTCATGAAACCAACCTTGGTAATGTTGTAATGAAGGTTCCTGCTCTTCAAGTTCAGCTCATTAGCAACACTCTGTAGGATGTGGCCACTCATCCTATTGGCAATTAGCTATTGTGTAGCAATTTTTTTTGATTATTTTGACCCTTATCGTATCCATGAGATCTACTACTGGAAAATCTTTAAAATCCTTGATCCAATTGTTGAAACGTTCTGAAATATTGTTATTAACATAATCCACCTTGCAAATCTTGGAGAATTGAGCTCTTGACCATAAGTGATTATGGAATGATCAGAGATAGGTGATAGCCTTTGGACATGATTCTGCAATTTTATCCATTATTTTTCTGATATCTTTCATATGTGCAAGACCACACATAAGGCCACATGTATCTCAACACTTCTCCTCTGAATCGCTTTCTGAAATTTATCATTAGGTGTTTGAAACACTCCTTGTCTTCAGCCGATGCACCAAACACATTGGCCACAACATAATCAAGCCCCTTGCAAGCATCTATATGTATTGTCAGTCCTGGGGGTGCCAATTGCCCTTTTCAAATGTGTCATGAACCATCTCCAATTAGCATTGGTTTCCTTGTCAAAAATGGCATATGCCATAGGGTACATCCAGTTATGCCCATCGATGGCCGTTGCTGCAGCTAATTGTCCATTGTACTTTCCAGTCAAGTGAGCGGAGTCTACACCAAGATATGGACGACATCCCACTAAAAAGCCATCCACACAAGCTCGTATGGCCACAAACATCTTGGAAAAATACATGTTGCCCTTTACCTTCTTGCAATCAATTTCGATGATGCTCCCTGGGCACTTAGCTTCAATGGCTGCTTTGAAATTCCATAGCATCTTGAATTTGTCCTCCCAAGTACCATTGAGCTCCTTTAGTGCACACCTCCTCCCTTCCCACACCTTGTTGTATGATAACTCAATTGTAAATTGAGTTTGCAGCCTGTCCTGCAATTCTTTGGCACCAAGTGTTGGGTCTGTTACTAACATCCCTTTTACTCTATCACAAATCCAAGATGCAGAAGCCTCTTTCCCTATCACCTTGCTAGTGCTAGCACAAGTATGGTCAGTACCAATGCTCACCACCTGCAAAATGCAATGCAACATGTCAGTGTCATGTATATATTTTGAATGTAAACAAATGAAAGGTTCTACTGCAGCTTATATATACCAGGAATGTTTCACAACCAAGTAATTTCTTTGCATACACTCTCCACTTGCACCTAGGATCTATACATTTTGACCTATCTAGATCATTGTGTTTAAGTTTTGACACAAACTCCCTTTATATTGCATACTGCTTAATAGCCAAGATGAATGCATCTTTGTCAACAAATGTGGACCCTTTCTGAATGTTTGGGTTATCCCTGTCATAGGTGGTTATAGTTGCGCATGACGAACCAATAACAACAGCCTCATAATCTGGCACCCATTCAGAGTCATGATCTTAAATATTATCAAGCAATTGGCATACTTGATCAGCATGCACGTAATGTCCTTCCTTATCCGACACATTCTCATTGCCCTTCTTCTTCTTCTTCTTCTTCTTCTTCTTCTTCTTCTTCTTCTTCTTCTTCTTGAAGTACCTCCATTCTTCATCAGCTCTAGGAGGTTCATCTCCTTCTGGATCCACACCATGTATAATATAGCGTTCGGTTTCAGCCTCTTGTGCTCTAGCCAATCCTACTATAGTCTCCCCAAAAAGGGGTTCATCAGCCCACTCAGGGCCTCGGTCACCTTGATCATTACCAACAACATTCTATTCTTGTACATATTCAAATTAGATTGGGCTATCACATGATGCTTTAGTATGTAACACAACTTTCCTATCATTACTAGGTTGCTCTCCGACATCCCCGAGTTGCTCTCCAACATCCACATGATGCTCTCCAATATTCTCTTTAGATGTTATAGCTATCATGTGAAATTTCACTTTTCTAGAAGCTCGAAACAGGCTAAGTAGTTTAACATCAATGCACAACTTCACTGTTTGGTTATCTTTGCCAACATACCATAATTCCACCTCCTGATAATCTTCCCACTTATAGTGAACTTTGATATCATTCACCAATTCAATAATGGCGTACTCTTCCGAGGCCACCATCCAACCAACATTAGTGCCTTTCTTGTACTCCCTACTGCCATCAATCGTGCTGAGGTATGAGTGCATTGTAACCTCTATTCTACATTCTGTCATAGGATCCACCCTGAAAATAATAGGGTTACAGAGTTAATTAAGGGGCCAACCTCTTTTTCAATTCTAAACAACAACATTCCCAAATTTGAAAACTTCAATGGCTACTTCTATCTCAACACAAGCCACTCCCAACGGGAAAAAATGAGACCAAAAACAAAGGAATTCTAGAAACAAAAACAATAGGGGGTCTAATTCTTACCCTTCTTGACACTCAAGAAGTTCCATTTCAGCAACCAAACTTCAGATCCACAACAGCTTACATCAACTGCATCTCCATCCACAACTCCTAGGGTTATACAATGGGGAATATATAAGTAGGATGGGAAATTTCAGCTTGTACGGAGCAGGACAGCGGCATTAGCTTACCCGATGAAGCCGATTTGGAGAATCTGCAGTCAAATTTCAGCTTGCAGGGAGCAGGAAGCAGCAAGATGAGGAAGCTGCAGTGGTGGTGGCAAGAGCCAAGAATTTGGCCTGCTCAAGAAGAACTGGTCTGGTTCAGTGAATCAATGTCTGGTCTGGTTCATTTGGTGCAGTTAGTTCAGAACATACAGTGGTAAAAATGACATTCCACCTTCCTCATCTCATTAGAAATATCAAAAAATGAAGAAAACAGTAACGACATTCAACAAGTGATAATTTTCTAAACGGTGCAATCTTTCAATAGTATATAAAGAAACCGACACATTTCAGTGGTATATTTCTAAAACGGGGAACTTTGGGTGTCAAGAATCCAATTTTTCCTTTTCTAAACGTGTCTCCGCTTCGCAACGATCTCCCTATGCTCATAAGGTCTTGACGCTCTGCAGCCCCATGCTCTCACGTGGTCCGTTGAGTATCTGAGTGGGGTCTGGTGGGATGATTGTCTGCGGAGGCTGGCCTCTAGGAGCTAGCATCATGTAATCCTCTTGGGTCGGCTGCATGCCTATGGGAGGTGCGCCGCCTAGCTGGGAGGCCTAATCTCATCCTGCATATGACTCATGCCAGGTAAGGTGTCAAAGTCAGTTGAGATGTCTGTGGTACCCTCCTTGATGACTTGCTCTAGGTACTCTGACATCACTTGTACGTCATTGAAATCCTTGATCTCTGCATGTGGTTTATGGAGCAAAAAAAGTTATCACCAATTGCGAATGTCAAATTAATGAAGTACATAATGTATTCTTGATAGAGGTACCTAGCACCTTGGCATTAGTGTAAGACGACCCGGAGGAGCTACCACGTAGTGCTCAGCCTATGTCGAACATAGTGGCGGGTGAGGCCTATCCGTGAACATCGCTGAGGGGTGTGGAATTGGAGCAGCGGTCATCGTCATCGCGGAGGGGCGAGGGGGCCGAATAGGAGGCGTCTAAGCCGGTCGAGCGGTGGGGGGTCAATAAGCAACGTCTGCAATGGACCTACAAGTGAGCATCTTCATGATCTTCTACGTCTTCTCATTGATCCTGTGGAACACCACACGTATGTTAGAGACATGGACATCTATCCCATTGTCTAGCTACTCGACGTTAGTACTGTTCTCCACCCCTATCGAGGGCATGAGGTCCCTCTATGAACAAATGTTATGTAGGTTGACACAAGTTTTTTGCAAGTTAAATTTAGGGTGCAACTATTGTTGGTGTTGAAGAAACATACCTCCAATGATCGAGCCTGGTCCCTGTGGTCCGAGTAAGTGTCCCACACTTGCACCACATGAGTCTACACCTCGGACATTGTGTACTTCTCTCGAGTCCATGTATGAGGTAAAAACCAGGCTAGGTACTCTGTGAATGTCTCCTCAAAGTGCAGCCAATCTTCGTCAACCATGTCCTCCACCGTGTCATCCTAGTGTGCTATCCATCATTGAATACGTGGTGCCCATAGGGTATTTGCCGATGTACCCTTCCATGAAATCATGCAAGGTGAGTTAATACATGAGTTAAGGTGCATGATTGAAGATTAAAAACAATGAATCATAAAATTTACCTATTCACATTAGCAGGCACGATCTGGACAAGGGGTAAGGGAAATGTTGGTATCGACCAAACTGACACATCACCTGATGTGGCGTGTAGTCCTCGACAAAAATGTTGAAGACGATGGCCTTCCTCATCACTCCCTGTTCCGTTTGCACAACGAAGACAATCCCAAGGGGCAATTTGACTAGATCCTTGTAGGAGTGTGGGGTCCACCTCACGTCATCAACCATGAGGTCATCGAATTGGGCTATGAAGTCTATGTATGCCCTATGCGTCTGGGTGCTGGCCCACAACGGTTGCATAGGGAAGACTTGTTAGATAAACAAACTAATAGATTCAACATCAGGAAGATGTGAGATCTAAAGAGATCTTACTAGTCTTTGGCACCACAATGAACCCATGGTGGGTTTGAACTCGCTGTCTGACATCGTGTCGTAAAGGGTGTGGTCTAATACCGGTCGGCCAATGGTGAACCGCTTGTACAACCACATTTGGAGAAGAAGTGGGCAGCCGGAGAAGATGGCACCTGAATCCTCCTTCGTGCAGGCCTCACCTAGACCCTTGTAGGTCACATCTAGCACAGAGGAATCCCAACTATACTAAGGGACCTCTCCCAGTCTAGCGTTAGCTATCTCCATGGCATACGGGATCAAGCTCTGACCGAGTTGACATGGATCCACTCAAACATCTACAGCAAGTAGGCTTCCAAGTGCTTATAAACGTCGTCGTCACCCGTTGTCGGGTGGATGTAATCCGCCTGTCAGTTAGAAAATGAAAACATTAAGCACATAGAGGCAGAACATTAAGCACATGAAGGAACGTTAGATAAGTAACATACCATGAACTAGGGTAGCCACCTCTTGGTAGGTCCAGGCATCTCAGTCCCATATATCGTCTTGTACGGGGGGGGGGGGGCACCGTCCATCCAGAAAACAACACTAAACAATGCTAAGATGTTGTCGTGCTAGGTGGGACCTACATCCCTTGCACCCACAGCTTAGCCCACGCAGGGTAGGCCAATCAGGAGTGAGACGTTCTCAAGTGTATGTGCCATCTCCCCACACAGGAGATGGAACATGTGCATCTCTGGCCACCACCTATCCACAAGCGCAGCGAGCAGTGCCCGATCAAAACTGAACCACCGCGCGGACTCTACTCACCTGAGCCCCGCGTCACACCTTGACAAGCTTACAGAGAGAGGCTTAGCCCCACACAACCTACAAACAAAATATAATGTAAGTCGAAGTACCTCACAAGCAACATAAGTATGAGAAGCGAATAAACCTAGGGATCCAACACTCGTCTAGAATCCGTGGTTGAAGTACCAGGAGCTCTGCTGCCTTAACAGCGATCAGGTAGGAGCGGTGCCTTTCATCCACACGTGAGTCAACCAGCTCCAAGTGGTCGGCAGCCATACCTACCTATGATCGACAAAAAACTAAATTTAATAACAATACAACTATCCCTAAAAAATTAGGTCTAATAATTACAACTATTTCTATTAAATCTAGGTCTAACAGTTGTTCTACCTTACTCTAAAAACCTAGATATTATAATAATACAACTATCTGTAAAAAAAAAACTAGATCTAACATTTACTCTACGTTGTTGTAAAAATCTATATCTAATAACAGTATAACTATCTCTAAAAAATATAGGTCTAACAATTACAAATATCCTAAAAACCTAGGTCTAATAGTTACTCTACCTTACTTTAAAACCCTAGATCTACTAATAATATAACTATTTGTAAAAGAAACCCTAGGTCTAACATTTACTCTACGTTACTGTAAAAACCTATATCTAATAACAGTACAACTATCTAAAAACCTAGATCTAACAATTACAAATATCCCTAAAAAAACCTAGGTTAACAGTTGTTCTACGTTGTTATAAAATACTAGATCTAATAACAGTATAACTAACAGTAAAAAACCCTAGGTTTAATAGTTCCTTTACGTTACTGTAAAACCTATATATAATAATAGTATAACTATTAAAAAATATAGGTCTAAACAGTTACAACAATTCCTAAAAAAATATAGGACTAACAGTACTCCACATTTCTGTAAAAACATATATCTAAAACCTACGCCTAATGGTTACAGCTATCAAAAAACCTGATCTAAAATCACTAAATCCGAAATCTGATGTCTAACTTAGGACAACAACTAAATCTAATGGCTAACCTAATTGATTTGTAATAAAAATTACTATACTTACAATATTTACCTCAAATATCGAAGGATTCTGGCAAGCCTTCACCGCTCTCCTCGCCCTCCCCTCTTCTCCTCTCTCTCTACAGTGAAAGCAACCGATGAGCATAGTGGTGTGGGGAGGTTAGATTCAATCTTTTATAGACAAACCTATCACCCTTTCAAATGGCGATATGTGGGTGGCATCTAATGTAGATATTATTGTAGCCTTATCAACCGTTGGATGGCAACTAACATTACTTATCGTATGTTAGAAGGGCGACAGACTACGCGATAGGAGTCTACATTTGTAATTTTTCAAAAACAGGTGAATGCATTTGCAATTTTTTATTTAAAAAATATAAAATAAAAAATCCCAATGCATATACTCCGTACAAGCCCATTTAACAAATGGGCCGAGCCCCACACAAAACCCGCCGCGCGCAAAATTTCCCCGTCGTTAGGGTTTCTCCTCCACCACGGCAAACAGTTTCGAAGCGCCCCTGAGGAAGCGGGAAGCGGGCTTTTGCCTCACTCGGCTGCCTCCACACTCCACACTCCACGCCACCACACCACGCTCTGCTCCCCGTCTCGTTCCCTCCTCCCCACCGCCGCCGGCAGCGGGATCATGGCGTCGGCGATCGGGTCGCGGCGGCTCACGGTGCTGCGGGAATTCCTCCCGCACGGGCTCGAGGTAGAGGAGGCCGACGGCGAGGGGACCCGCGGGGCGCGGCCGCCGCATGACCAGGACTACGACTACTTCCTCTTCGACCCCGCCCTCGCCGCCTCCCCCGCCCCCGCCGCCGGCGACGAGGCCGAGGCCTCATCCTCCGGCGCCGACGGCGACCACGAGCTCTTCATCCGCGGCAATCGGTGCGCCTCGCTCTCTTCACTCTCTGTCTCTGACCGTGCTTTGTGGTGGCATGAGGAATACGAGGCAGCTAGGGCTAAATTTCTTATCGCAGTGGGAGTGACTTTCGAGAGACTGCTTTCGAATTCCGTTGCTCGGTTTCAATCTCTAGTTACTCCTGAATCTGATTCTTTTACCTTTTAAATGTTGCTCTTACGGTGAATTACAGTGATCAAGTGCATGAGCAAAGATAGGCCATCACTGTTACAGGTTTCTTGCTGTAAATTTTTACCTCATTTTTCGATTCAATACTTATCAACAATCTTGTATCAAGTAATTGTTATATTTCTTTTCCAGGTCTATGTCAGTTTTTACACAATAATTGAGTCAATGTGGGAGCATTTGAAGATTGGACATTTTCCTTTCTATGATTCTCTTTTCGTTCCCAACTTGAAGGTTTGTACGGAGTTCTCTATATATGACTTGTTGATCTTCATTACCAGTTTCGGTTACTCCCAGTTTTCAGGGTTCTATAAACTGTTTCCAGCAAAGGTACCAGACCCACTGCTAGAAACCAACTAGTTTCTGGTTTTCATTGTTTGGCTTGCCATATCTGCTCTTGTATTTTTCTTTGGTGTTTTGTGAAGTTTCCATCTCTACATGTTATGTGAATAGGGCTTCCATTCAATCAAAACTAACATCGGTACATCTATTCCGACTGGTTCTATAAATCCTGGTGTAGGTCAGCATTGTGAGAAACCGGTTCATGGCATGATTTGGAACCTTGGTTATTATCAATATGTTCAGTGCTGTTCCTATCCCCAAGGAATTCAGCATCACATGGCTACCAACTTACAGTATCATATCAGCTTCATATTCATCTGTTCTGATGATGCTGCACCTTTTATTATTGATGCCTTTCAAGCTTTCAGAAACTGCCCAACTTTTGGTTATGTATTGCCATTCTTCTTTCCAATATGCTGGTCGCTCTGGCCTACAATGAAGCATTAGTTGATGGTAGAATTACAAATGCAGGCATTATTCAGTCCAAGTTCTTGGAATCACTCATGAAACGCGTGGAAGATATCTTCGCGGAATTGCCGAACCTCAAGGACAAATGCCACAGTTACTTGAGCACCGGCAAATGGCCTGACACCCAAAATGACGCGGTGCTCCTCTCTTGTATCTCCATTGGTACAGCATCCCACCTCCCCATGTTGTGGCATCTGCAGTTGAGAAGGTTAAACCCAATGCTCCCGCCGGTGTCTCCATGCTCCCGCTGCTTCACCTCCTGCTGCCGACCACGCACCTTTTGGGACTGATGGAGATTGAGAAGCTTCACATCGCCATGAAACCCTAAAGCCGTCCGTCGAAAATGCGAGGATCATTGGGCCTTTTGCATACAGGTTCTTAAATGCAAACACCAAATCATGGATCGATACCAGCAACTGCAGATAGTGCCAAGCGCAATTTATGACCATGGAGAGGAAGTCAGCGGTTGAAGCTGCACTTAATTTATTTAGGTAGTGAGAAGCAAATTTGTACAGCTTGTGTTGATGTCTCGAGTTAACTAGAAGTTTAGCGCGGCATTGCCGCGCCCGATGGCTCGTGGTCACGCCTGGTGCCCTGCAATTGCCGTGTTCCGTTGATATTAGTCGAACCACTGAGGTCTCGAATCCACACGTTGGGTCTTCCTTGGTGATTTCAATATTAGTTCATTGACCAGGTCTTGCCGAGGTCTCGAATCCACGTGTTGGGTCTTCCTTGGTGATTTTGGATCTGGTATTTTGGTTGAGATAAACTTATCTATTAGTTCATTGGTGATTTCAATATTATTTTTAGATAGACATACTAAAATATGAATATGAGGTAGACCTTGTTTCTAGAACTCTATTGAATATAAGATTGCACATATGGAACCAAATACTATACCAGATTCTATATCATTTAATAGTTCTTTTAATTTCATATGGAAAATATGAATGTGATATCTAAAGTAATATTGCATGGTTACCTTATTTCGTTTGTGGGTCGTATATTTGTCTGGATCATAATAATACATACAAAGTTGATATCCTCTTTCGCCATATGAAAATAATAAAGGATATTTCAAAGCCATAAATGCTGGGTGCAATATCAAAACTTCTCTTAGAGCTTCATCTTGACTTCGTACTATGATGTCGTGCTTATAATTTTCTAGTGATATGTCGCCTACTATTAACAATGCCAAATCATCAGTACCTTCTTGATGTAAAGCATGAATTCTATTTGCTAATTCATTTTTTGTATCATAAATATATAATTCAACAAATTTAGGGTTCTTATTAGGTTTAGGTAACAAAGATCCTATACGATGGAGTATTTGACCGTTAATATAAAATACATAGGGTCCATTACCTTCATATATTGTCTTGTCTATATTAGCACCCATAGAAGTGAAAGCAAATAAACTATTATATTGTCTTATCTGTCGTAGAAATTTTTTGCATCAGCTATCACCATTGTAATTAAGTAAGCTTTTAAGAAAACATGGTGGATCTTTATATCAAGGTATACAGATTTTGTCATCCTTACACATAGGTTGTATACAGCATTTTTTTCTCTACTTGTAGATTCACGTTTATTTCGTGCTTCGTACCAAAATATAGCATTGCAATGTCGACATGTATAGTTTGGTATACCATAGTATGATCGTCTGGTATAAGAATTTTTTAAGTGCTCAATGTAATCTCAAGAGAAGTGTATCATTCCCACAGGTATAGTAAGATGCATTTTTTTGTTGTTGTTTTAAATATCTTCATTTTATTTGATTTTCTCCCTTAGTATCGGTTGGTATCTCTATATTGTTTCTATTCTCTAATTGTAAACATGATCTATCACATTTTTCACTTTGTTGGTTTATCATTTTTTATTATGTTACGTCGTTTTATTCTATTTTCTCTCTTGATATCACATGATAGGTTTGAATTATTATTATTATGCAATTCTATACATGATTAATTTTTTTTGGTATTTTGGTTTGCCATTACTATATATTGACATAATTTTTTGGTCAATATATAGTTTTAAATAAATAGAGAATAGAACAGTGCAACAAATATGAGAAGTTGACAAATTGAGGCAAGGAATACTAAAATTTAGTTATAAATATTGTGTTTTCCTTGCGAAGCAATGTTCTACAAAAATTAAGTGTACGAGTTCTCACATTTAATATTAAATAGGTAATGGAACCTATATTATAATAAGAACAAAGAAGATATTTTTTATAATTAGATGAAACGAATTGTACCTTCTTCTTGCTTCCTTTGTTGTGTCAATATATTCAATGCGGTTACCTACATTTAAAAAAATACAAATTTGTAAATCTTTTCTTTTTGAGCACGTATCAAACCTAGATCAAGTGGCAGGTTTGAAAGTAAAGCAAATGACGGTTCTACAGCTAAAAGATGTTGACTGTTTTGAATAACTGGTAATCATTCTATTCACCACATACATACATACATAGATATATATATATATATATATATATATATATATATATATATATATATATATGTATATATATGTATATATACATATATATATATATATATGTATATGTATATATATATATATATATATATATATATATATATATATACATGTAGTATTACTTTGGGAATTGAATACGCATTTCTTGATTGATCTTATATTCTCACTTCTTAATAAAAGTCATAATCATAGTCCATCTTTCAAAGGAAAGCATACAGGAATCAGAAAAGCTTTCTTGAGCATTTACTGTAGCTTAAGAATTACAGTATGACCAGTGAAGCATGCATGCAGAATATGGTGTCACAGTTGATAGCTTAGCTAGTTTGTCCGATAGCATATCAAGGTACAATTAAATCCTAATTTGTTTGGAACCTGACTCTAATTTAACATCTCGCCAGGTTCCCAGGAACTCAGATTTTTTTCAATCAGGTCAGAAATATATTTGATCAGATGAAGAACGATTCAAGGGATCATTCAATGTAGTATGCACAAAAAGATGCTCTTGCATATGGTCAGCAATCTATCCTCTCTTCCTTGAGATCTATGAATAACATTCTTGTACACAACAAGGTCAACCCATTGCAAAGTGTGAAGCTTAAGTAGAATATAGAGAGAGCAGAATCTTTAAGGAGTTCACAGCCATGGTTAATTGAAGGAGCTGTGCCCACTGTGTCTGGGCCAGCGGCAGGGGCCAATGACGTGCCAAGGAAAACGCAGCTGCCGAGCATGGACCCGAAGTCAGCCTTCCACTTGAGCATTACGCCATCGCCCATGCTGAGCTCGCCCACCGGTAGCTCGATGCGCAAGTGGTGGAGCACCTCCGAGGGCGCGCATGGACGGGCTCCACGATGCCGCCAAGCATAATACGCGCGATCTGTGAGAAGACCTGGGGGAGTGCACAGAGGTCGTAGGAGATCACGGCGCCGCTGAGGGCGAGAAGGAGGAGGTGGGGGCTGTCGGGCATCACGCAGTCGATGCAGACGAAGTGGGACTGCTAATTTTATTTCAGTTCATAGCAGTGTGTTGACATTCACAATGCATGACATCGATGCACAAACTTGAAACAATTAAAGAAGAAAACGTATACTACGATGTGAAGAAGGGCAACTTACTTTTATATGTGTCAATATCGTGAAGTATATTGTTGGTGAAAGCTTCTTCAGATAGGGATATTAAGCTACCATTGTTTAGGTTCTTTCACCCACAAGACCTCTTATCTTTAATTAGAGCAACAATCTCAAAAAAAGTGAAACAGATAGAGAAATGCTTCCAACACAGAAACAGGAGGTTATAACCTGTAAAAATAATTCAAGATTGTAAAGAATGGTACAACAGTTTGCTGTCGATTTTGCAAAAGAAACGATCTAGATGTAAGACAACTTGTTAACTCATAGTAATCTCACACCTTAGGAGTAAACCAATGTCTCTGCAGACACCTCACAATAGAAAGGGCACGGCGCAGCAGAAAAATACATGCTACTTTGCAGCTACAGACATGCAAAGATCCCTGAATAAAAACATTATTTACATTATGGGATGCATATACTGCTTTGGTGTACCAAATTGGAAATTATCAGCGCAAAGACATACAAAAAAGCTATCACGTGATTGCCATTTGCCAATGCACATATGTTAAAATAAAATGCAGCACTACACTCATCCATCGACCCTTAGTTCATTAACTGTAAATAAAATACAGGTCGAAGTTGTTAAAATCTGCAGGAGTAAATTAGTGTTCATGGATCGATCACTAATCTATATTTCCAGAGAAAGCTTTGTTAACAATAATCTGCAGCACTCCATGAGGAACTCATAAAACTACCCTCGTTTTTTCTCTATCCTAATTCCCTCGTTAAAAAAACAATCCATCAGTGTAAGCATTCAACCACTACTGTGAAGTCATAGAATTCGTCTCGCTAAATCAAATCTCTGTTACTGAAGTTTATCAGATCATAAATTTCCCAACCTAAATGAGTAACAATTAGTGAACTGTTGATTACAAAACATAATAGCAGGAACCAGTGAATCAACATTTTATGGTTTTTCCATAGGTGAAGCTTTTTTTCCCATTATGTATCCGTAGAAACTGCAATTAGTGAGCCACGGAAGAATATCACTGAAGCATATCATGTACACACTAAAACCAACATATCTACTACCTACTCAGCGTCACTGAAGCATTCCGTCGAACAGTTGGTGAGCACAGGCAAGCAACCGAGCTAGCCGAGCAAAGGATCTGATCCTTCCATGGAGACAAAGAATGCCCCCAACTAGTGCAGCAGTAGGGCAGCGGCACCTTTGGGTCCTGTCCAGCTACCAACGCCAACCCCCCTGTGGCGCATGCGCCGGTGGAGGCCGCGGTGCTGCAGATGGCGGCGGACGGCGAGCTGAGGCGTCTGTTCGAGAATCCCATAGATCCGGGCGTCTTTGACTGAGATCTTCGGCGAGCTCCACTTCCAAAAGAAGCAGCCCAACCGCCATAGTGGCGCAGCCGCCTCCGCCCTGGATCAATGGCTCTGGCGGGTTCGTGGCTCCATTGCCACCTTGCATTGCCGCGTGTGACGAGAGAGGGGGAGGGAGGAAGCAACGCACCGTCGCAGCCACAGATCAGGCGGTTGGGCTTGGGCTCGCCGGTGGGAGAGGAGAGAGAAAAGGGGGTAGCACGGAGGAGGAGGTGGCCTCACCGAGGGGCGTGGGGATGGAGTCCGGGCACGGCGACGGCGTTGAGCACGGGAGACGGGGGAAAAGCTCGAGTTGTCGAAAGCTCGACCGTCCAGCGCAGCGATCCGACGACCAGAATTTTTAGGTGACGTGGTTCAACGCCTGTTGAGAGAATGGATGCACTTTACTATATATAGATTTGTTATTAGGGCTGTTGCATGTGTCATTTAGCAGAATTAATTTTGGAACAGATATTCCACCCAGCCAGGGATCAAGTTTATCTATAAGGACTGCAACAGCATTTCCCCACGGGATAGCAAGTAGCAAGTAGCAAGTTCCATATTATGCGCACAAGTTTCCGGTTCGAAATTTTCTAGTCAATTGAGTTTTGAGGCATGTGTCAAAGTTAACGTGAGTTTCGAGTTAGAAGCCAAATTCAATCGGTCCGCAATTTTGAGTTGCAATTTTCAGGCTCAGGCTTCTTATATGCTTCAGATTTCAAACATGTTTAGAACGGCAGGACAATGCCTGAGCCTTTCTGCCAGACGGGCCCTCTGCGCCGGCCCGGAGCAGCCCATTTTCATCAATTCAAATACGACCGTTGGAGTAGATGTGTAAACCGTTTCCGAGTAAAGTTAATCCCAAAAAAAAATGCAGTCACAACATGTAGAAGACTTGGATTCAATTTCGTGTGCACGCTGCTTCTCAAGTTTTTCTGTCAAGCCTTGATCATTGAACCTACAAAATCCCTCCGTGTTAGATCTAACAAAATCTGAATATTGTAGACATTCCCTCATTTCCATTCTGGATCATCTTAAGATTAAGTTTCCTATTTATCAAAGAAAAATTATACTATCAACTCACTCTTCATCAATCCCTACAGATAAATCTAGCTATCATGGAATCAATATTCTTGTTGGGGGAATGGAGGTATGGAGCTGTTTCGTAGGTATGAAGCTGAAGTGACAACTAATACAGAACGAGGAGCCCGAAGGCCAAGGCCCCGATCTTGAGGAGCTAGGGTCGCCGAAGGCATCGGTGAGGCCTGATGAGCCACTTGGGGCAGAGCGAAGGGCCCAAAGGCCAAAGCCCTGACCATGAGGATGAAGGTTGCCGAAGGCGTCGATGAAGGACGATGGGCCACCAGATGCGAGACGAAGGGCTCGGAGGAACAAAGCCAAAGGAAGTTCAGGAGGCAGCCGCCCAAGCCGCCGAGGGGCTGACTGGCAAGTGTATTGTCCTATAATGGTACAACCTATAATAGTGTAATAACTATAATACCCCTAGAATGTTCTTATGAACAGGAGCACTAGTATAATGTGAACATGGGTGGTTGGAGTATGGCTATAAATGCCCAATCTATTGATGTGATGGCATAAACATCCCAAAAAATACATGTTCATTGTGTTGTGATTTAGATCCTAACATTTGGTGTCATCTGTGGAGATTGAACCCACGATCACGTGGTGAGAGAGGGAAGTCACAAGTCATGCCACCAAAGACTCGAAAAGGAAAGGAAAAGAAGATGGGAGATTTCGAAGATGGTCCGACAAGCCAAGAGTAGCTGACGAAGGAATGAGGGCGGAGGAGGTCCATTGCAAAGCTGAAGCCCAAGCATGAAGCCGAATCCCATGATAACAGCGAAGCTCGATACAAACATCAGGTAGACAAGGCAGCGAAGTAGGTACGAGAGCTCCTGGAAGAATTTAGGCCCCTTCTCCAGTCCACGACCTCTTAGCAGGGACCATCGGGGGGCATATCGGAGACCTAAACCTGAAAGTGATGCCCAGGCAGGCTTCGGAGGAGCCCGTTTGACTGCGAGCAATAGACCCTAACTACCCACAATCTCCTGTTTTACAGACACGATCGTGGCCTCCAGGATTCAAGGTGCCGCGCCTCCACCTATATAATGGTGAGACCAACCCCAAGGAGTTTGTGATGAGCTTTGAGGCCGAAGTAGAGTCGGCAGGGGGGATGAAACCACTATGGCCAATGCCTTCATCCTGGCTATTAAAGGGATATCCCTCTCCTGATACACCTCATTACCTCCGGGATGAATTTACTCCTGGGAGCAGCTTCGCGAAGCTCTCTTCTCACATTTTCAAGGAAACTATGTTGCTCCAGTCGTCGTGGGAAATTTGTTTGCGGTAAGGCAAAAGGAGAGTGAGAACTTAAAGGAGTACATCCGAAGCTTCGTGCGAGTGAAGTGCCAAGGGTCTGAGTGATGATACAATGATTGATGCGGCTCGGCAAGGGCTTCGGTCAAGTGCATTGGCCTCGCGTCTTTCTCAAAATCCAATCAAGAGTGTGAACGAGTTGTTTGCTAAGATGGAGGAGTACTCCAGGGTGGAAGAAGATGATTTGTAGAGACACTCTAACCAACAACCTTGAGAGCCTCGGAGCCATCAACCTAAGAATAACAATAAATCTCAAAAGAGAGAGGGGGAGAGGACCGATCGAAGGGGCACCATCAATCCCCAAAAGGGCAGAGAACGCGTTAACACTTTCTCACTCGAGAGGTTAGAAGAGAAATGTTTCCCACATTGGCGATGGGCAAGATAGAGGCCCACCGAGAGACAGAGGTGGAGCCAGGGGCAGGGGCGTGGAGGGGGCCGAAGATGGTGGTCATACCACCAAAATGCGTTCACACGTCATGATGTTGAGGGAAGGCCTACATAGGCAAGTTGTGGGGTCGTCTGAATCAAACTTGGCTCTCGAGCCTCGGATAGTGTATCATGCGGAACCCTTACAAGCTAGCGGCGAGTCATAGTACCGAAGAGCTTTTGATGCCTCGCCTCCAACCCCCTCCCCCTCCGACATATAAATTGCATCCTTCATAATGGGCAAGAAATTACCAGCTGTAGTATCCCCCACCGACTGAATTGCTGCCTCCGCTGCCTCGCATGACCATTGAGGCCTCATCAGATGGGACCTGCTCAGTGCAGAGCATCAGAGGAACCTAGAATGTGGTGCTGGCTATCTCCCGAGGCTCAAACCACGACTTCAATTTGAAGAGATAGTGAAGAGAATATGTGCAGAGGGTGAATCACATTGGAACCAACCCTCCCTTCATGAAGTATCGATGGTCTCATGTCCGCATCACCTTCGCCCAGGAAGATATGCGAGCTTTGGACTACCCATATATGGATGCCTTCATCATCACTACAAACGTCTCAGGGTCCAAAGTGCACCGAGTGTTGATAGATGGTGAAAGTTTAGCAGATTTGCTTTTCATCGAGGCATTCGATCGTATGGGACTAGACATACGTCATCTTCGGCTCGTCAGAACTCTGATCTTGGGCTTCGAAGGCTGGCCAGTCAAAGCTCTCGGACGAATTTCAGTCCCAGTTACCTTTAAAGACAGGAGGAAAGTATGAACAAAAGAGAAAATTTTGATGTTGTGGATGTCTCGTACCAGTACAATGCAATATTTGAAAGGGGAGTTATGGTAGGCTTTAGCGCTATCATCCACCACGATTATCTATGCATGAAGATTCCTAGCTCAGAGGGGGTTATCATAATCTGGGGGGACCAATGACCGGCCCAAAGGATTGAGCTAGGACTAATTCCAGGGCAACTCAATGTTCCCATTTTATCGAAAGTTGACTATAAGGAACCGTGTCACCAGGTACCAAAGGCGAAGCTGGAAGGTGACACTAAGCGAGTCCTGCTACACCTGGGGAACCCAGAGAGGTGCGTTCATGTTAGTGCAAAGTTGTCTTCGGGGCCCGAAGCTAACTTGCTGGCCACCCTTCACGCAAACGAGGATATCTCGCTTGGTCACCCCGAGACCTACCGGGAGTTAGCCGTGAATTAATCGAGCATCACCTCAACATCACATCCAGAGCGTAGCCCTAGAAGTAGAAGCTCTAAAAGATGTTCCTAGAGTGCCAAGAAGCTACTAAGATTGAGGTGCAAAACTTCCTTGAGGCTAGAGTGATATGCGAACTCATGCACCCGGAGTTGCTAGCGAACCCGGTGTTGGTCAAGAATAGCAATGAGAAGCACATGCGTGTCGACTTCACAGATTTTAACAAGGCATGTCCAAAGGATGATTTCCCCTTGGCCCGAATAGGCCAACTGGTTGATGCAACCACAGGTTCAAAAATGATGAGCTTTCTCGATGCATACTCCGAGTACCACTAGGTGTGGATGGCTAAGGAAGACGAAGAAAAGACAAGCTTTATCACACCCTCTAGGACCTACTGCTATGTACGGATGCCTTTTGACCTTTGTAATGCTGGTGCAACATTCACGCGTCTTGTGAGTAAAGTTCTGAAGACCCAGCTAGATCATAATGTTGTAGCCTATGCCAATGATATTATCGTCCAATGTCAGCATGAGGGAGATCATTTGGCGGACCTAGAGGAGACTTTCCCCAACCTTCAAGCAGCAGGGCTACACTTGAATCCAGAGTAGTGTGTCTTTAGAGTCTGTTCTGGCCGGTTGCTACGATTTCTGTTACCCCGAAGGGGAATCAAAGCTAACCTAGAGAAAATGCTAGCCATCATGAACATGACACCCCCCATGTCAATCAGGGATACACAAAATCTAAAAGGGAATATAACTTCATTGAATCATTTCATTACTCGATCAGTAGAGAAGAGTCTACCTTCCCTTCGGGTCCTTCAGGGCTCAGATCCATTCCGATGGATCGATGAATAGCAAACAACATTCGAAGCCCTGAAAGAACATTTGATTACTCTCACCACCTTAGCTAATCCAGAGCCTGGTGCTACCTTGTTCTTATATGTCACAGCCTCCCCTTTGACAATCAGTGCAGTGCTGATTCAAGAGAAGAAAGATGAGAATGGCCTTCGGCAGCTTCCGGTTTACTATGTTTTAGAGGCCTTGAGTGGTGCCAAGGAGCGATATACTATGCTTGAGAGGATGACATACGCCACGGTCATGGCATCTAGAAAGTTGAAGCACTACTTCACAGCACATCATATCATGGTCCTGACCTCCTACCCACTAAAGGGCATCTTTGTAAACCGTGAAGCCATGGGGCACATCGGGAAGTGGGTGGATGAATTCTCTCATTTGTGCGTTACCTTCTTCATGCACAATGCTATCAGGTCTCAGGTCCTAGTGGAATTCATTACTGATTGGACACCTCTCACCGAAGCACCACCCGAACCAGAGCTTGATCCTGTACGGTCCATATATACAGACAGAGCCTGGGGGGTTTGGGTGCAGGCATGGCGGTAGTGGTGATCTTTCTGAGTGGATCGAATCTATATTACAGCGTGAGATTACATTTTCATACAACAAACAAGACAGCAGAGTATGAGACATTGTTGTTGGGCCTTCGTAAAGTAAGAGCCCTAGGGGTTAGGCACGCTTTGGTGATGATAGATTCGTAGCTCATTGCAGACCAAGTTGACAAGTCGTTCCAAGCCTAAGACCCAAAATTGGTCAAATATTTCCAATTGGGTCTAAGAATGCAAAAAAACACTTCTTGGGTTTCACATTTAAGGCCATTCTGAGAGGCAAAAATCAAGAATCCAACACGGTAGTGAAGGCCGCGACCCAACACACCCCACTACCCCTGGAGGTGTTCTTCGAAGACCTTAAGGCTCTGGTGGTGGCTTGCGAAGAACCCTTGGTGCACATAGCAGTACTTACAAAGGTGGATTGCCATCCCTGTTGCTAGCCCATCTGCAGGGTCAAAGCACCACCAAAGATGAATTCAAAGCCAAAAAAATAGCCTACAAAGCGACGAATTACCAAATCATCAAATGCATCAGGGGTTCTATCGATCTCACATTGGCCCTAGGGTTCTGGTGTCAAAGGCACTCCGGCATGTCTTCTATTAGCCCACGGTGGTATCAAATGCGAAGTCTACAGTTCGCACTTGTCCAAGGTGCCAATAGATGGGGATGCAATCACACCTTTGCTCAAACCCTCTATAGCCAATCCCTCTTATATGCCCCCTAGCACGCTGGGGAATAGATATCGTCGGCCCCTTCCCTCGCACCCTAGGGGACCTCAAATACGCAATGGTTGGGGTGAAATACTTTTCCAACTGGATCGAGGCCACACCTCTTGCATGCATCATAGCGAAGAACATACAAGGCTTCTTTGGCAGTTAGTGGTATGTCACTTTGGAGTGACCCATGAAGTCACATTGGACAATGGCACGCAATTTGATTCTTCGTTGTTTCAGAGGTCTACAAGGACATCGGAGTGAAGCTATGTTTCGTGTTGTTGGTCATCCCAGTACAATGGAGCGGTTGAGAAAACCAACAGAAGTGTGTCTGCAGCATTTGCTAAATGGTTAGTCAGACCGCCGAAGGGCAAATGGGTCAACGAACTACCAAAGGTCTTATGGTCTATTCGCACAATTGCCATTCGACCGACGAGATTCACTCCATTTGCTTATTGTTCGGTGACAAAGCTGTTAACCCAGAAGAACTAGAGGCATGGTCACTGCGAATGCTCTCTACTGCCCCAAGCAAAGAGTCCCTCTTGAAGGATCTAGTGGAGGAAACTTGTCTGCTGGCAGTAGTGAACCTCACCAAGTATCAACAAGAAACTAAGCAATCGACAGACAAGAAAATCATAGCCAAGGCATACCAACTCGGAGACCTCGTCCTTCATCACTGTCGGTGAATCAGGAACCAGGGGTCCCCGAATCCCGAGGCCAGGCCAGCAATTTGCCACGTGGCACCTTCCCGTGGGGTTCGTCTTCGCGAGGTACGAAAAGACTAAGTCCCGGGAGAGGGCGCTCGGGGCCATAAACAGTGGTCCCCGAGTACCCGGGTTCCCCGATGATCTGCGAAGACTAAGTGGCCGGGAAGAGAGTGCTCGGGGAGGTGAATAGTGACCCCCCGAGCACCTAAGTCCCCCAACGACCAGAAGAGCCGAGTACTGGGAAGGGTGTGCCCAGGGCTGCGAACAGTGGCCCCCGGGCACCTGAGTACCACGAGGACCCAAGGAAGGTAGTTCCGGGAGAGAGTGATCGGGGCTGCGAACAGCGGCCCCCGAGGATCCGAACAGTCAATTTCGGGAGAGAGTGCTCAGGTCCGTGAACAGTGGCCCCCGAGCACTCGGTTCCCCGAGGACCAAGAGAAGGCATTTCCGAGAGAGAGTGCTCGGGGAGGTGAACAGTGACCCCTGAGCACTCGGTTCCCCGATGGCCCAAGAAGTCCTTCGTCGGTGGCCCCCACAGAGGTCCAGCGATGAGGTGTCAGCCTGTGAAAGGCCCGATGCCGCATTTAAAGAGCGTGCATGGCCTGTCACCTCCAACTGCTCCGGCCACGCTCGGTGTCAGTCCCTGCCACATTCTGGCAGAAGGGCGTGGGGACATTTAATGCGCGGGTCCCATCCCGCGTCATCCGTGTCGCCTCGGGATAGCTTCGCAAGGCCCAAGGCACCCCATCTGCCGCCTTGCTGTGGCAGGCGTACAAGACCGAACGGGCACGCCGGGCCGCTCTGTGGCTGCCCGGTGGGCCCTCTCCACGGCTCCCGTGGCCAGCGCCATTATGGCGACCGAAGACTGGGCGGGGGGGGGGGGGGGGGGGGGGCGTTTTCAACCCCCCGTCACTTCGTGCAGAGGCCATGATGACTCCCTTTCCATTTATGGCGTCTTGGAACTCGTGCCCTCCCTTTCGGGGCACGCTACCGCCGGCGGATATTTAAGGGAGCCGGCAGGCACGGACAAAGACAATCCAAGGTGAATTGAAGGACAACGCTCGAACTCTCAGAGACCGATGAACATCTTCGTACAAGCATAGAAGCTGAGACCACCAAAGAACAAGGAGCCCAAAGCTCTAGGATAGACAGACATTCTTGTAACCAGCACATTTTTTAGAGACATTCTCAGGGCATTTATAGCATCTACACAGGTGTAGGGTATTACGCTCAGTGTGGCCCGAACCTGTCTAAAAATACCTCCAATGCATTTACTACGCTCTGCCTTAGATCATTCCACCCCACCTGCCATTGCATTTATATCCATTTATTTCTCCAGCAAACATATTCAGAATCATCTCCCCGGCCGAATCTCAAAAAGGGGTCCCTCAGGATCCCTGCGATAGGAGTTAACCCTCCGACAGCTGGCGCGCCAGGTAGGGGGGTTGCATCCCTGAATTTGTTTGTTTGTTTTTTCCTGCAGAAAAAATGGCTGGTGGCCATCGTCTCCGGCGAACCGGCTCCAGCTCTAGTGAGGAAATGGAGCCCCTCGCGCAGGAGGCCCCAGTCGCTGCTTCTTCCCAGCAGCAGCCACGGTCCACACGCACAGCGTTCCCCTCTCACGGGGACCATGGTGTTGGGCCCAGCAGGGCCGCCGCCACCGTCGCTGGCGCACCGCCTAACCCTCAGCAGGCCGCGGAAACTCCTGCCGCCAGATCCACGTCTGGACAGCGTCGAACGGCGTTGCGGTGTAGGCTCGCCTTCGGCGAGGCCAGTCCTGAGAGTGCGCTGCTTGCGGCGCAAGCTCTCCTCAGGCACCCGCCAATCCAGGCGACGGGGGAAACCCCAGAAGGCCGCTGGCTCCAGGAGGTGGCCGCCTTGGTTGGCACGGCTCACCGCAAAGTGCTGGCCGAGAGCTCTCGCGCTACCTCCCACCGCGGCGTAGATAAAACCAGCCCATCGTCAAGTGGCGGTCGCACTGGTCGGGGGGCCTCCAAGCGGAGTGCTGCCCCCCTGGCCACTACCAGAGCTCAAGACCTCCGCTTGCACCTCAACGAGCGGAGGGCCGTCGAAGACGCACGCGTTACCCTCGACCGCCAGCGGGAGACCCGGCATGAGGCCGAGGTCGAGGACCAGGCCTCCTCCTTGCCGGCCCATGACCGCCGAGGCTCCTTGGCTCGCCGGCGTTCACCGCCCAAGGGCACCGCCCGCGCAGCAGGGTACGGCACAGGCTGCTGTGCCTTCACCAGCGAGCTCTGTCGGGTCAAATGGCCCACCAAGTTCCGGCCAGAACTACCGAAGAAGTACGACCGCTGTCGAGTTCCTCCAAATCTACACCACCGCTGTCCAAGCGGCCGGCGGTAGTGAAAAGGTGATGGCCAACTATT
This sequence comes from Phragmites australis, assembly GCF_958298935.1. Taxonomy (NCBI): domain Eukaryota; kingdom Viridiplantae; phylum Streptophyta; class Magnoliopsida; order Poales; family Poaceae; genus Phragmites; species Phragmites australis. Next base: position 18,213,967 of record NC_084931.1, read on the forward strand.
TCCATGTTGCCTCGAGGGGCTCTGCCCGCTCTTGGCTTATGAACTTACCCCCAGGATCCATCGGCTCCTGGGATGATCTCTGCCACCAGTTTGTGGCGAACTTTCAGGGCACATTCACGCGTTCCGGCCTAGAGTGCGACCTCCACGCCGTCAAGCAGCAGGAGGGGGAGACGTTGCGGCGCTTCATACAACGCTTCAGCTAGGTCCGCAATACCATCCCGTGGATAACCCCCCAAGCTATCATTGTCGCGTTCCGGCAGGGTGTCCGCGACGAAAGGATGCTCGAGAAGCTGGGCACTCACGAGGTCGAAACCATCGCAGAACTTTTCACGCTGGCCGACAAGTGCGCCAAGGCTGTGGAGGCTCGGGCATGGCACGTTCCGCGCCCTGAGCATCCCACCGCCGATCAGCCAGGTCATTCCCGCTCCGACAGGCGGGAAAAGAAAAGGAGAAGGAGCCGCGAGGCTGTCCCCGTCGAGCCAGCCCAGGGCCCCGCCCATGGGCCGGCCTAGGAACCCGACCGTTGGCCAGCATGCCGGGCGGCCGCCGACAAACGGCCCGTGCCCGCGAGGGCTCCGGCCCAAGCCCCTCCTAGGGCTCCAGCTCCCGCAAGGGCTCCCGCTCTTGCAAGGGCCCCCGCTCCCGCGAGGCCCGAGCCGGGGAAGTGCTGCCAGATCCACCAGACCAGGTGGCATGACCTCACGGAGTGCCGCACAGTGTAGCATCTAGGCCCCTAGGTAAGCGGTAAGAGTTTCGGTGGTTAATGACAACCGTATCATTGTGACTAACATATGTGTTTTGAACGGTATCAAAGAAAAAGAAAAACTTAGTTCACAATGATGCTTTGATACTCTTGGTCCTTTAAGCGCTTATATGGACGATCAAAGGACATGTGCATGAAGATTAAGGATCTTCTAGTTCTAAGTGTCACAAGGAGATGAAGGACATTTAGAGTAGTATAGGTTCTATTTCTTTTTAGTCTTTTGACCGTACTATAAAGGGGGTTAAGAGTTGTAGCTTGACCTAGGTGAATCTAGACATAGTTGATGCACACTTGTGAAGTTCTAGAGCTAGGTAGCTCATACAAGCTTTTGGTTGAGTGTCCAAGAAGTTAGAACTCAAGATTGTTTGAATTGGATGAATTCAGTGAAAATTCAACACACCAGATGATCCTCTGTATGAAGAGTGTACTCACCGGAGTTTATTTTGGTCGAGGACAACAAAGTTCTTTAGCTTGATCAGGTTGGTCCGGCGGCAAAATTGTTGTCAGCACCGGAGTAATTTCCTAAGAGTTCTGAGTTGAAAAATTGTTGAAGTCCACGCCGGATGGTCCGGCGTTCGAGTGGTGAGATCGCCAGAGCAATCTTTGCAGTGCAGTCTCGGCGTGATTCTACACGCCAAATGGTCCGGCGTACTGAAGAGTATTCGCTGGAGTTTCTTTTACACAGAGAGAGTCGGCGTATATGCACCGGATGGTCCGGCATATGGTCGGATAAACGCCGGATGATTTTATACAGAAAGGTTGCAAACGATCATCTGGCCGATTTCAATACACTGGATGATCCGACGTTAGTGCGGATGAAACGCCGGAGCTTTAACGGCTAATGGAACAGTTAACGGCTATTCTGTCAGGGGTATTAGCACCGGATATTCCGGTGTGGAGAGAGTTATTCACACCGGACCTTCCGGCGTTAAGAAAAATTCTGGGTTGTTAGGCAACGGCTAATTCTTGATCCTTAGCCTATAAATACCCACTCATTTGGTCTTTGTCAAGTGAAGCTTGAAGCTTGTTACTCTTGGTGGTTGGCAACACCTAGACGGTCTTGGTGATCGAAGGTGTTCTCGGTGAGCTCTTGGAGGACTTGTGGGAGCCCCGGAAAGAGATGATGTACTTGGTTTGATGCCCGTCAATCCGGAGATGGAGAAAGGGCAATCAAGAGGGAGCACTTGAGTCTTGGTGACTCAAGGGGGAGCTACATCCTTGGTGGATGCTCCAACGAGAACTAGGGGGAAGTGCCAACTTCTCGAAACCTCGAAAAAAAAATTGGTGTTCTCTTCTCCAACTATTTATATTCCCACAATTTACTTTGAGTATCTTTGTTCTTGCAAGTCTTTCTTTACCGCTCTCTCTCTCTCTTAGTTATCTTGCTTGTTTAGTTGCCTTGTCCCAGTTTAAATCACGTAGTTGCATTTCCTTTTATATAGGCTAAGGTTGTTATTTGTTTTAAGAAAGTGGTAGAAGTTTTAATTAGCGCCCAATTCACCCCCCCTCTTGGGCCATTCGGTCCTTTCAATTGGTATCAGAGCCTCGTGCTCTTGATAGGCTTAAAATCCTAGAGAAATGGCCCCGGGGAGTGGAAGTAGCGTGCCAAGGTTCGAGGGAAAGAATTTTGCCTATTGAAAAGTTCACATGGCGAGCTATCTTGAGGCTATTTCTCCCGAGTGTTGGCAAGCCACCTCTATTGGGTTTGATCAACCTTATACCGAACAAGAAGTTAGGTGGAATGCTAAGGCAAAGAATGCTATATTTGAGGGAATTAGTAAAGAAGTTTTCTCTAGAGTTAGAAGCAAAGAATTCGCTCATGACATTTGGACCGCTCTTTGTGAAATTCATGAGGGTTCTAGGAGAATTCATGAGGAAAGATATCATGTGCTTATGAATGCTCTTAATCAATTCAAGATGTTTCCAAATGAATTATGCAATGACATGTATTCTCGTATGAATATGCTTGTGGAAGAAATAAATTCCCTTGAACTCACCCAATTGTCCGATGGAGACATTATTCATAGGATCTTGATGGTGCTTCCCAAGCCGCAATACAACATTGTCATTTCTCTTCTTCATGAAAGGGATATCAATGACATGACCATCACCGATGCCGTGGGAAAGATATGTGCTCATGAGATGTTCTTGTTTGGAGATCATGAGTCTTCATCCAAGAAAAAGCTTGCTCTCAAAGCAAAGATGGTTGACAACAAGAAGAAGAAGATGAAGCTTCCATCATCAAGTGAAAGCGATGAAGATGATGATAATGATGAAGATGATGATGATGACTCCGACACCGAGCTTGCTCTTCTCATGAGAAGAACCACAAGGATGATCTTTAAGTTTCAAAAGAAGGGCTACAACTATGATCCCAAGAAGAACAAATTTCGCTCAAAGAAATTTGACAAGTTTGGTGGTGGAGATAAGAAGAAGTGCTACAATTGTGGTAACCTTGGCCACATATCATATGATTGCCCTCATCCCGACAAGAGAAACAAGAACAAGTCCAAGAAGTTTGATGCAATTGAGGATGAGGACAAGCACAAGAAGAAGGATCAAGACAAGAGGAAGAAGAAGCTCTTCAACAAGAAGGGTGGAGGACGCAAGGCCTACATTGTTGGTGAATGGGTCTCCGGTGAAAGCTCAAGTGATAATTCAAGTGATGATGAAGACAACAACTTCGCGGGCCTCGCCATCGTCAATGATGATCCACCTCTACCTCCACCACCTATGTGCCTCATAGAAAAAGGTAACAACAAGGTGAGTAGTGAGGAAGATGATAGTAGTGATGATGATGGTCTTTCTCCTAATGATCTATCTAAGCTAATGAATGACTATGCTACTATTATCAAAAGGCAAAAGGCTAAAATCAAGTCTCTTGAAAATGCTAATTCTATGCTTAGTTCTAGTCATGATGAGTTGCTTGCTAAATACAATAATGTGCTTAAGAAACATGATGAAGTAGTTGCATCTAGCAAGTCTCTTGAGGCTAGTAACTACAAGCTAAAACTTGAGCATAATGGCTTGATATAGAAACACCAAGAACTTGAGTATGCTTATGATGCCATTGATCGTAGCTTGAATGAATTGGTTGATATTGATGTTGTTAAGGTCAATGCATCTACCTCTTTTGATGACCTTCTTGATATACCATGCTCCTGTTCATGTGATGTTACATCATCCTCTAAGACTAACCATGGAAGGGAGCAAGAGCTTGAGAGTGAGGTTGCAAGTCTCAAGTCTTGTGTGGCCCGGTTGACTAAGGGGGAGTACAAGTACAAGGAAATTCTCATGAAAAATGCTTTATACTACAACAAGAAAGGACTTGGATGCTTCCCTAACCCGGTAAAAAGGGGAATGAAGACACCGAAGATCAAGAATTGTTTCATTAAGGAAGTTGGTTCATATTGCCAACACTGTCAAGTCACCGGACACCACACGAGGGAGTGTCCAATTCCTACTAAACCCCTTCCTATTTTGCCTTCTAAATACAAGTCCACGTTTAATGATCATTATTTTCTATTGCATAAGCTTAAAAGTGGTAAAATCATGGCAAAATTCATTGGAAGTCAAACTAAGGGCAAACTTCCTAGGCAACTTTGGGTGCCTAAATCTCTTGTGTCTCACATGAAAGGTACCAAACTTGGTTGGGTACCTAAACAAAAAGCTTGATCCCATATGTGTAGGTGAACTACAAAGCCGGTGGAAAACATTGAGTGCTTGATAGCCGATGTACACAACATATGACCGGTAATGTAACGATGTTCACCTCTCTAGAAGATGAAGTGGGTGATCATGATAAAGTCACCTTTGGTGATAACTCTAAGGCAAATGTGGTAGGTTTGGGTAAGGTGGCTATCTCAAATGATCTCTCTATTTCTAATGTTCTTTTAGTAGAGTCGCTTAGCTTCAATTTGCTTTTCGTAGCTCAACTATGTGATCTAGGCTTCACATGCTTATTTAGTGATGTTGATGTTATCATAACTAGTAAGAAGCATAATGATCTAATATTTAAAGGTTTTAGACATAGGCATATCTATCTTGTGGATTTTTCCTCTAATGAAGCTAGCTTGACTACGTGCCTCTTCACCAAGACATCTATGGGTTGGCTTTGGCATCGTCGACTTGCACACATTGGGATGAGCCAACTCAAGAAGGTATTCAAGAATGGAATGATGGTTGGTTTGAAGGACGTGGTTTTCGAAAAAGACAAGTTTTGTAGTGCTTGCCAAGTGGGAAAACAAGTTGCAAGTTCTCATCCATACAAGTCCATGATGTCTACATCAAGACCCTTGGAGCTTCTACACATGGACCTCTTCGGACCAACTACCTACAAAAGTCTTGGTGGTAATCTATATTGTCTTGTCATTGTTGATGATTATACAAGATACATTTGGACTTTCTTTCTAGATGACAAGGGCAAGACTGTTGGGATCTTCAAGAAGTTCGCAAACAGGGCTCAAAATGAGTTTGAGTCCACACTTGTGAAGATCCGGAGTGACAATGGCACGGAGTCCATCTAGGGGAGTACAAACTTGCTCTCGTCAGTGTGCTTCATTTTGTGAACATTACTCGTTTGTCTCTTGTTCGGAACCCACACATGTAGATTAGGCTCTCAAGGATCCGGATTGGGTGTTGGCAATGCAAGAAGAACTTAACAACTTCACCCGCAATGAGGTATGGATACTTGAAGAGAGACCTCAAGACAAGAATGTGATTGGAACCAAGTGGGTCTTCCGCAACAAGCAAGATGAACATGGTGTGGTGGTACGCAACAAGGCAAGACTTGTCGCACAAGGTTTTGCACAAGTTGAAGGTTTGGATTTTGACGAAACATTCGCTCCCGTGGCAAGGCTTGAAGCCATCCGTATCCTTCTTGCATTTGCTTCACATCATAACATTAAGCTTTATCAAATGGATGTGAAGAGTGCATTCTTAAATGGCTTTATTAATGAACTCGTTTATGTTGAACAACCCCCTGGTTTCGAAGATTCTAGATATCCTAATCATGTTTATAGGTTGGTCAAGGCGCTTTATGGACTCAAGCAAGCCCCATGAGCTTGGTATGAACGCCTACGTGACTTCCTCATCAACCAAGGATTCAAGATCGGGAGGGTGGACAACACATTGTTCACAAAGATCATCGACAATGAGCTTTTCTTGTGTCAAATTTATGTTGATGATATAATATTTGGTTCAACTAACAAAGAGTTTTGCAAGGAATTTGGTGACATGATGTCTAGGGAGTTCGAGATGTTGATGATTGGCGAGCTAAACTACTTCCTTGGATTTCAAATCAAGCAATTGAAGGAAGGGACATTCATCCATCAAGAGAAGTACACAAGGGACATCCTCAAGAAGTTTAAGATGGATGATTGCAAGCCAATCAAGACCCCCATGCCTACAAATGGACATCTCGACATGGATGATATGGGTAAATCGATTGACCAAAAACTTTATCGTTCTATGATTGGGTCACTCCTTTACCTTACCGCATCTAGGCCTGATATTATGTTTAGTGTATGCATGTGCGCTCGCTTTCTAGCTAATCCTAAGGAATCACATCTTAGCGCGGTAAAAAGAATCCTTAGATACCTAAAGCATACACCTAGCATAGGCTTGTGGTACCCGAAAGGCGCTAGTTTCCTACTCCTTGGATACTCGGATTCGGACTTTGCCGGATGCCGTGTGGATCGCAAGAGTACTTCGGGTGGGTGCCACTTGCTAGGGCGATCCCTAGTCTCTTGGAGTTCTAAGAAGCAAAACTCGGTAGCCTTGTCCACAGCGGAAGCAGAATACATTACCGCTGGAGCATGTTGTGCTCAAATCCTCTATATGAAGCAAACCTTGTTAGACTTTGGTGTTCGTCTAGAGAAGGTTCCACTCCTTTGTGATAATGAGAGTGCCGTAAAAATTGCTAACAATCCCGTTCAACACTCTCGCACAAAGCACATTGATATCCGTCATTACTTCCTAAGAGACCATGTGGCTAATAATGATATCTCTCTTAGTAGTGTTCGATCGGAAGATTAATTGGCGGATATCTTCACTAAACCTCTAGATGAAGCCACTTTTAGTAGATTGCGAAATGAACTAAATGCGATCGATGCTTCTAATGTCATGTGATGCCTTGTCATGTAGATGCATTCATGATTGGAGCTTGTCTGACCTTCTCAAGATAGTGGTGAACGCGGGTTTTGCTTGAGATGGTGGTTCTCTAGTTTTTCTCAAGCATGTTGTAGGGTTCACCATGAAGAAGCTTGAGAAGGGAAGTAATATGACAAGATAGATTAATTTTATGCCTCGCATTCACATGTCATATAATATGCACTCATGTTTACTTTCATGCATATGTCTTGCATTGCATAAGCATTGGCGGTAGAGAGATCACAAAGGAGAATATCACTCTTTGAGTTTGTTGTTCGTTCTTGATGTGAACACACAACTCTATAAGTGTGCTTAAATTGATATGAGTGCTTAATGCCTATTGAGTCATGACCTAACGAATTTAAAGCCTTAATCTTTAAGTTCATAGGTAATGTGACTCAAACATTTCCTTTGGAATTTTCTCCCTCTTTCTTTGGTCTTTAGTTGCCTATTTCGAAAAATTATATATCGTAAAGCCTTTTGGCATATATTTGCAAATGAGTGTTTGAGAGGGTAAAGATTTCACTCAAACTGGTCCAAATATGTGTTTTTGTTGAGTGGTTATTTAAAATTTGGACGCAGTGAGAGATTTTAGTTCAGCTCAGTTTTTTTTTATCACCGAACGATCCGGCGTCTGCTCGAAGTCATCACCGGACCTTCCGGCCAGTTTAATGAAAACGAGCTCAAAAGGTCCGGCGTTCAGTACATGCCTCAGAGGAACTTCCGGCGTGCAGAAGATGTTTTTGGGCAGTATGGAGTGCTCTTTGGAAAGTTTGTTCTGGCGTTTATCCGGTGTTCAGTGCCCTCGTCACCGGACTATCCGGCGTTCACGACCTGGGTTGGATGCTCTCGGGAATTTTTGATCCGGTGTCTTTCCGGCGTTCAGTTCCTAAATCAGCGTACCTTCCAGCGTTCACAAATTTGAGCGGGCCCCGCCTGTCATATGAGCGTTCGATCGGCCGGCTCTCCTCTGTTTTCTCCCTCGCTGCCGCTCATACTCGCCGACTCGCCGTCGAGCTGAGCTCCCACACCGTCCTGAGCACCACCACCACCTCTCGTCGCCGATCACCACCGCAACCCGTCGCCCTAGCGTCGTCGCCGCCTTCCTCTCTGCGCCACCATGCTCCAGCACCGCCGGCCATCGTCTCCGATGAGCTTCTCCCTCACCGCCGGCTTCTACATCTATTAATCAGTGGTGAGCACAAATTTCAATCAAAATTTCAAAAATGTGCAAAACCCTAGATCAATTCAATGCAAATTTGTCTAAATTTGTTCAAATTTCTTTCAAATCTTGATCAATCTGAGGCAAACTTTGTATTATTGGCTTCTATTCCCACTTACTGTCATGAATTGAGTACATGTTCATCGATTTGTGCTAAATTTGGTCAAATTCATGCAAATCCAAGCAAATTCATGCAAATCTCATCCATATTCATGCAAATCCGAGTCAAATTCTTGCAATTTGTGACAATTGACTTTCAATTATCATAAATTGAGGATATGTTCATAATTGTTGAGCTTCAATTGCTAAATTCGTCAAGTTCATCCAATATTGCCTTAAATTCATGCCTTTTTGATCAATTTGCTCAAATTCGGCTCAAATACTCTGCAAATTGATCAATTGCCTTGTGTCGTAATCCTAATCCTAGCATGTTTGTTGATTTTCACATCTTTTACATGCTTAGGGTAAGTTTGGGTTTCTTTTCTTGAAAATTTCATAAACCCAATGCGTTCGCTCATCTCATCATTATCTTTCATCTATTCAGATGGGTCGTGAGCGCACTGACAAGGGCAAGGGCAAGGTTGTTGAGAAGGCTAAGAGGACTCCGACTGAGAAGGAGTGGGAGAGAGCAAATGCAGCAGTGGATGCCTACAATAGGCAGCAGCAGGGGCAGGGGTTTGAGATCAGAGACACCGCTACTCCTGTGCATCAATCCACCAGCTCCCGTTCCGCTAGAGGGGTGAGCTTGACGCCTTCCAGCCAGTCAGGCAGCCGGAAGAGGGCTCGTCAGGAGCCGGAGCCCGAGGAGGAGCAGCAGTCAGGGGAGCCTCAGCCACGGGCAGAGATACGTTTGCGTGACTTGACCTCCTACAAGTCACCAAAGGTCAAGAAGCTGCGGTTTGTACCTATTGATGAGTGGTTTCCTGAGGAGAGAGAAGAGGGAGTAGACCCGAGGTTCCATACTCTTCTACAGGAGAGCTTCTTTGTTTCGTATCAGAAGCTGAAGGTCAACTTGAGCGTTCACAAGACACTCAATTGGAGGTATATGGGGGTAGCCGCAGGGGGAGCAGATGTGAGGCGCCACTTTGACTCGATTCCAGGCCTTAAAGATTTGCTGACAGATGTAGACCACTATGTTGAGGATTGGGTGAGAGTCTTCTATGCTACAGCTTGGATCGCAGAGGACAGATCCTTTATGCAGTTCATGTTCCAGGGTGAGTTTCAGAGGCTGTACAGGAGCAACATTCTCGAGGCTTTGAGGCTGCAGGAGTCTGACAGAAGTTTGCATGAGATTGTCTATCCAGGCGCCAGCGCCCCTCGCCGTGGTCTGACTGGAGGGATCTTCCGGACGGATGACCTGATCCGACCTCTTTTCAGGCCACCGTTCCCTCCCGGTTCTCAGATACTGCCAGATATGCTGATACCGGAGGTGCGAGTCATTCACAATGCTCTGAGGCATAGCTTGCTACCGAGGATCGGGAATGCAGAGTCGATCACCAGTCTTCAGCAGTGGCTGATCCTATCCATCTTCACTCACCAGCCGTTTGATATTGTGGACTTCATTCTTTGTGAGATCGAGGATGTGATCGCCGATGGGATGACGATGGTCAGACAGCAGCCATATGCTCATATCATATCTTTCTTGCTTGCTCAAACCACCAGACCCCCAGAGTTCTTTGAAACTTACGAGTCCTCTCGGTCTTTTAAGGTATATGCTCCAGCTCCTCCTACTGACAGGCGTCGTGGTCAGCGAGCGATGTCTCACTCTCAGGAGCAGATCCCACCTGAGGATAGAGAGAGAGTGGCTACTGAGGATGAGGCCCTTGCAGAGGCCGAGGCTGAGTTACCACTGGCGTTCCTCGACATAGCCTCTGACAATGACTCAGACTCTGTGGACCAGGAGTTCTTACCGCCTCTCCCACGTCGTCACGATCACGAGGCAGGCGGGTCTACTCAGGGTGCACTACCTTCAGCCTCTTTTCCTTCAGCACCTGAGACGACCCCCCCAGTGCCACCACCTGCTGCACAGTCTTTAGAGTGTTCTTAGTTTTTGCAGCAGATGCAGCAGCAGCAGCAGATGATGCAGCAGCAGCAGCAGCAGATGTTGGTGCAGCAGCAGCAGATGATCATACATCAGCAGACAGCCCAGGAGGAGAGGCAGTTGAAGTATCAGGCTGATTCCGTTCGCCAGCAGGAGCAGCAGACACTGATTATCCAGTCTCTCCAGCAGCAGCAGCAGCAGGCCATGTTTGCAGCCCTTCAACAGCAGCAGCAGGCTCTGTTGGCTGACAGGGAGAACAACACTCGGTTATTCTCATTCTTGCTCCAGCAGCCAGGGCAGCAGTTGCCAGCACCAGTTTCAGCACCAGCTCCAGCCCCCAGTCCCCTCCCTGGAAGTAGCACTAGTCTGCTCAGTACTCCGGAGTCCAGCTTTCCACTCTCAGCTCTTTTGGCCACCGGAGTTCTCTCACAGCCTGTCGGGACGTCTCAGAGGCCAGTGTTACCGTCATTGACTTCACCTCTGCCCACTGGTCCTCTGTGCTTGTGAGGAACCATCCAAATAGTATTCTAATTAATCATCAGGAGGATCATTATTCACAATCACAACCTCGACGATTAACCAGAATACCATTCCGGTAGTCCCGGCACGTGTTTTGTGCCCAGGATCGGAACACATGCCTTCCAACTCAAATATCACAACACAGTTTAACAGAGAGCAAGTAATTAAAATGTATTACAATACTTAAACATGCAACTGCTTCTACAATTTACAACAAAAGAGGAACAACAACAACTACGCAGTGGAAGATAAACCTATACAACAAAAGAGTATGGAGCCGGATGCCCTTAGGCTCCATACCAAAAGCGCCGGAGTTTGGAGTAGAAGGTGCTACTCCTGCCCGCCACCCTGATCGGCAGGCACAAAGTAGCCGAACACTGCCTCTTCCTAGCCAACCTGCGAACCTGAAAGCAACTTAAGGGCAGCACCCCTTAGTACGAAGGTACTAGCAAGTCTTACACAGTATGAGTATATATATTCTCGACTCCAAGGATCATGCATTTAAAGCTGTAGCAAGGATTAAGACATGTTTAAGTTCATTAAGCGGTAAGCAACCTAGACTCTAGGTGTAAGCGACCGACTTAACCAACCACCGACTCAAACTCTGCCAACCAACTGACCATAACAGATATGTAAACAACAAGTGTATAAAAGTAAACCATTACCACCAAACCACCCAAACCAACCATGCCACAACCCACATCGAAACTCTACGACCAAAACATGGTCGCTCAGTGGAGATAAGCGATAGCAATGCTCATGACCGAGAGCGCGACAGTTCGAACTGATTATACACCCTGCAGGGGGATACTCCTGGACCCACACGACACAGGGACCATACGTCTTGTGCCACCCGCTAAGATGCACACAAGGGGGTACCCGTGACAACCTTTTCCATCCAGGCCCAACCATGTGGATCAACCATAGATTGGCGCGGCGGTATTAGAACTACTCCCCGAGCAAACTAATACCGCTAAAAGCCCGGACTCAAACTGGACTCACATGTCTATGACGAGGCCCACATGACCACGTCTGCGAAGGTAATCAGCTCGCCTACCATTATATCAGCATGTGGTGAGTAAGGTAAGTGCTAAAGCCGACTACACCGACGGTCGGTGCTTAACCGGTGCAAGCGGTCTACGGTGTCCGGGTTCCCTCCCCGAACTGCCTGAGGACTCCTCGTGAGCAGATGACACCCCTAACACCGCCCACACCTCGTCTCAACTCACCACTCACCAAACCGACTCATCATCAACACAACCACAAGTGTGAACAAGTAATAAGCCCTAGGGTCGCGACAATGGTGGACGTCGTCGTCGACTTCTGCCGGAAAGCCTAAGTACCACTAAGCATAGCGAACTATAATTAGACCTCAACGACACCACTAGGCTCCAAGGAATAACACATGACACGTGACCGAAATGGGAGAATGCATCGGCATAGGTTCTACCCAACTCGGTACCCGACACATGCAATGTATACGTAAGCGTAGATAACATATTAGATTTTCAAGTAGACACGGTGCAATATGAACGATGCTTGCCTTGCTCCCCTGACTACTGCCCGACACTACCCGAGTCACGACCACCACTGCGGGAACCTCCGGGGACAGCCGCGTTCGCCTCGTTCGTGGGGTCGATGTTATCTATAAGAATAACGCGTGCAATGTAATGAATGTTATGAAAAGAATGATGCTTCATAGTATGCGATAACAGTGCAAATTGTCAGGGCACGAGTTCTAAAGCATCGAAGGTTTTTCTTAAATGGGATTACTATTAAACGTTTGAACACTTCTAGGATTAATTAAGCTTAACCCTATATAGAATTGTAACAACATCTAACATGTGGGTGATTATTTTTGCTGAACAGGGGGTATTAAAAAAAGAATAACAAAATTGGATTCATCAATTTTGGAAATACCAAACTTTAACTATGAATTATCAAAGCCTAGACATATTTCATTAATTCAACAATTCACAGCAGACATTTCATGGCCACTGGTATTTTTAATGGATATATCATATCATAATAAAGCCAACAAAATTGGTTTCATGAATTTTGGAGCTCTACATAATTTCCTATGCATTTTTCAAGATTTCAGCCGATTTATCAACTCAACAGATATTCATTTCGCAATTTCTGATTTCCTCTAATATTAAAATGGGCCCATGCCTTTTTCTACCAGTGCCCAACTAGCCACAGGCACAGACAGTGGGGCCGGGCCCATTTTTACTGGGGTCAAAATTGAACCCCGCGCAGCACACAGCGCAGAGCGGTCGGCCGGTGGCTCGGGTAGTGCCCGCCGGCGGCGAGCGGCGCAGTCCAGGCGGTCGGGAAGGGCAGCTGCGGCTCCAGCATGCGCGCGTGGACCCATCCGAGTCATACGTGGTCGCCGGCGACGGTCGGAGAATGGCCAGCGGCGGCGGACGGCGGAAACTACACGGCGGCGGCACGGTTTTGACGCGCCGACGGTGAACAGCGACGCAACAGACTTGGACGAGGGCGGCTATAGCTTTTACGAGGATGTGCGGACCCAACAGCATGGCCGAACACTAAGGAGCTCGGCGGTGGCTCGGCCGACGGCGTGCGCCGTAGGCGGCGGCGCACGGCTGCACGGCGGAAGGCGCGCCGGCGACGGGCTAAGCCCCAATGGACACGCGCACTAGACTCAGTGGGGGACGGTGATGCTTACGGTGAGTTCAGTCGCCGGGGAAAGGTAGCGGTTCGCCTGTTCAACGGAGAAGGGTGGAGACGGCTGCCGCCGTTGGGGAAGAAGACGCGGCTGGCTCAACCCGTGCGGAAAACGGCCGGGGGAGGAGGGGAAATGGCGGAGGAGCTTGGGACGCTCCTCCCTGCGGCTCCACTGGGCTCGGGCTCGACGGAAACCGTCGGCGCCACGGTGATTCTTGCCGGCGGCTGGTGCTGTGCAGCTTGCTCTGCTCGTGTGCCTCCCGCGTGAGATAGCGAGCAGAGGGAGAGAAAGGGAGAGAGCCAGGCGAGAGGGCAGGGGGGGGGGGAAGGATAAGGCGCCTGGGCTGAGATCTTTTGGCCGGCAATTGTGGCTTGGCCACCGAAGTCAAGGATAGCTGCTGCCACTTGCTTGCTGAGAGAGCAGGAGAAGGGGGAGCAGAGCTGTGTGTGTGCGAAGGGGATGACGGGTGGGGCCGTGAACAGTGCTGGCAGTGCAATATCCCACTCCTCTGATCTTAAGCCAAAAGGAAGCCTTCCCATTGCCTAAAATCTGTGAAACAAATTTTGTGCCAAACTATAATTCGTGTGCAAACCGTTTCAACTTGTTCGACCTAAAAAGCTCACGCCAAACTCTAACTAAAATTCGTCAAAATTGCAACGTTTTCAGACTTGCTGTAATTTTCATGCCCTCTAAACAACCCTCAAAAATCTGGTAAAAATCATTTATATTATTCACGTGACATGTACTAATTTCTAAAATTGTTTCCCACCCCATGCTGTTCAGAAATTCTGTGAGCTTCTTCACAACGCAACATTAACATCGATTTCAATCAATTATGTTTGAATCATATCGCATGTCAAACTTGCTCAAAACAAGATTAGATGATGCCAACGATACTCATTAACGCTCAACTTCGCGTTTAGAGATTTTGGGCCGTGACACCACCGCTGCGATATTTCACCCAGGCGGGTTGCTTCTTCTTGCGCGGCGACGGCCACCTCGCGCACTTTGTCCAGGGTCTCCCGCTCTGCGTCCATCATGCGCTGCTCCCTCTCATGGGCGGAGCAGGCCGCGGCGATGCGGGCCTCCAAAAGGCGGCCGACCTCCGCCAGCCGCTCCCTCTCCTCAAGCTACTCCCGCTCCCCCACCACAGCCTCCTCAAGCCACTGGATCACCTCCCGGGCGCTTCCTAGCACGTCTGGGAGGGGTTCTGCGGCCCGGTGGACGACAGCCGGGCGCTGGGTCCCCAGCGAGCCCTCTCTGCCGAGGTGCTCGGGGTCCCCGAATGCTGCCACTTCGGCACTACCCTCAACGAGGCCGTCCGCCCTGCACTCGAAGTGCTCGGGGCGGGCTCGGCCGGCGCCGGCTGCTCGGGCGCGGCCTCTGCCCTCGGCTCGGGGCAGGGCGGCGCCTGCGGCTCCGGTTCAGTCTACGCGCTCTGCGGCTCCGGCTTGACCGGCGCGCTCGGCTCGGGGGTTGGAGCCGGCCTCGGTGCCTACGACCGTCCTTGGTCTCCGGCGGCGTCCTTAGGCTGCCTGAAAGCAAAAATAGGTCAGTCTCCTAATCCACTTCGGGCGAAGCATGCTCGGAGAAAAGAAGAAACTTACGCAGTTTTCAGTCTTCGGTATAGCCATCGCAATTCCGGGATCTTGAAGTCCGGGCCTGACGGCTTCGGCCCATAATCTTCCTTCCTCCTCTTCGGCGGGGGCCTCTGCGGGGCCGCCGCAGAGTCTTTCTCTAGCGGCGGGCCAGCTTGGGCGGTCGTGGTAGACGCGCTCCCGTGCCAGCCTTGGTCTCTGGGCTCCGGCGCCCGGGGCATCATCTCCGCCGAGGTGCCCATCACCGGCGGTGGCCCTGCTTGGGCACTCGCTGTAGACCCGCTCGACCACCGGCCTTGGTCTCCGGGTTCCAGAGCCCCGGACCTCGCCTCCGTCGCCGATCTCGCACCGGACGACTGGCCGCCCCGGCCTCCCTCCTTTGCGCCGCCCGCCGACGGCCGCTGCCGTGGAGGCAACAGCGACGACGAGGATGTCGGCGTAGGCACGAACACCCGGGGGCGCTTTCCTTTGTCCCCCAGCGCCACCGCCGCCCCACTGCTGGCGGTGCTTCCATCGCCGGCCTCGTGGTTGCTGCCCGCGGTAGCCCCACGTCCAGCCTACGGCCTGCTGCCCACGGCGCCCGCGCCGTTGGTCTGCGCCCGGCCACCCGCGGCCCCCCTGGCACTCGCCTGTGGCCTGCTACTGGTGGCGTCCCCGCCGGAGGGCTCACAGCGCAGCCGGTCGCCTCATCCACCACGGGAATCTGGATAGTCCCGGGGTTCCAACGCCCTGGCCTGTCGACCAGGCCCTGGGAGTCGAAATCGGGCAGCGTCGCTTGCAGCGCCACCTGGTTCGGGTCGGCGCAGAGCGCCAGCTGTTCCCGGGGGAGCACTGCCTGGGTCAGGTCCTCCACGCCGGTCACCACCCGGAGCAGGCCCGCCAGCGCCGTCTCGTCCAGGTCCCAATCCTCGCCGATTTGGGTCCTGGTGATGTCCTAGGAGCCCGTGTACATCCAGCAGGGGCGGCCTGCTCCCGCAAAGGCGCCAGGCGGCAGCGCAGGTAGTCCGCCACCACCATCACCGACGTAAGGCCGGCCTGGCGCATGTCGTCGATGCGGTCTAGGACCGGCTGCATCCGCTTGTCCTCCGGCGGCGGCGCCTCCCAGATTGACCTCTGGGATTCCGCCACCACCTCCGGTAGCGTAAGGCGGTCGTGGGGGCTGACGTCGATGTAGACCCAGTCACGCCGCCAGTCGTCCCACTTGCTCCGCAGCAATTGCGGGATGTACAGCTCCGCTAAGCCGTCCCGCAGCCGGAAGTTGCAGCAGCCGGCGACGTCCGCGGTGGAGTAGCCCCTCTTCTTCCCGGCCGACCGCAACACGAAAAAGTGCCAGAACAGCGACACTAACGGCGGCACCCCGACGAACATCTCATAGAAGTCTGCGAAGATCGCCAAGATGATGACCGAGTTCGGGTTGAGGCGCGCTAGTTGGATCCCGAACATGTCGAGGATCTGGGGGAAGAAGGTGGAGAACGGCGGCACCAGCCCGGCCGCCACGAATGAGACGAAGATGATGATCCGCTCCGGTCGGTTCGTCTCCGGAGGGTAGCTCGCAGGCCTCACCACCGAGGCCTCCCACTGGCCCTCGGGCACCATCATCTTCCGCACTCTGTCCGCTGCCTCCTAGTTGACAAACCGGTACTCCGGCAGCACACTGTCGGGTGTCTTGTCGTGGCGGCTACCTCCCGCTCTCGGCATTGTGTCGGGGTGGGGGATGTGTTGGGACGGAGGGGGAAGAAAGGTGTGCTGATCGCCTAAGGGAGGGTGAGAGCTCAGGTGCGCAATGAAGAAGAAGAAGGAGAAGACTTGATCGCAAAGATGGCGTAAAGAGGGGGGCAGTTCGCTCCCCTCCCCCTTTTATACCCCAGGGAATTCAAACATCGCCTACCGCGGCGTGCTCGGCGAGACAACTTCCTCGACCGGTGCAACCGCCAGGCGAATCTCCCTCGGGCCACGCGATTGTCAGCGGTTGCCACGTGTACTATCCTCGATCTGTGCAGTTGCCACACGCGCCGCCTGCCTCGTTATCATGTGCCGCCCACCTCATTATCACGGGCCTCGGGAGTCGGCTGGACACACGTCCGTTCGGCTCCCCGTTGCGCCGTACCAGAAACCTGGGCCGGAGAGGCCCGCGCCTAGAAGCACGCCACGTGTGAAAGGATCTAATGGCCCAAGAGGGGGGGGGTGAATTGGGCGCTAATTAAAACTTAACAACCTTAGCCTAGATAAAGGAGAATGCAACTACGTGATTTAAACTAGGACAAGGCAACTAAACAAGCAAGATAACTAAGAGGGAAAAACGATAAAAAGAAAGACTTGCAAGAACCAAGATACTCAAAGTAAAATGCGGGAATGTAAATAGTTGGAGAAGAGAATACCAATTTTTTCCCGATATTTCGAGAAGTTGGCACTTCCCCCTAGTCCTCGTTGGAGCATCCACCAAGGATGTAGCTCCCCCTTGAGGCACCAAGACTCTAGTGCTCCCTCTTGATTGCCCCTTCTCCATCTCCGGATTGGCGGGCATCAAACCAAGTACATCATCTCTTCCCGGGGCTCCCACAAGTCCTCCAAGAGCTTACCGAGAACACCTTCGATCACCAAGACCGTCTAGGTGTTGCCAACCACCAAGAGTAACAAGCTTCAAGCTTCACTTGACAAAGACAAGGCCTAGACAACAACTAGATGCACACTTGTTACTCTCCAAGCACTAAAGATGTCCTTAATCTTCAACTAAGAACTTGAGATTAAACACAAGTGCTCTCTCTTGCTTCTAAATGACACACCAAGTGTATGAGCTGCTACAGGGTCGTAAGAGCCACTGAGAAGTCCAAATGAGTGGGTATTTATAGGCTAAGAATCAAGAATTAGCCGTTGCCTAACAACCCAGAACTTTTCTTAACGCCGGAAGGTCCGGTGTGAATAACTCTCTTCACATCGGACTATCCGGTGCTAATACCCCTGACAGAATAGCCGTTAACCATTTCATTAGCCGTTAAAGCTCCAGCGTTTCATCCAGACTAACGCCGGATCATCCGGCGCATGGAAACCGGCCAGATGATAGTTTGCAACCTCTCTGTATAAATTCATCCGGTGATTACTCTTTTCTACACCGGACCATCCGGCGCATTGAAACCGGCCAGACGATAGTTTGCAACCTCTCTGTATAAATTCATCCGGCGTTTACTCTTCACAACACCGGACCATCCGGCGTGGTCTTCAACAATTTTACAACTCAGAACTCTTAGGAAATTGCTCCGGTGAGTACACTCTTTATACAGAGGATCATCCGGTGAGTTGAATTTTCGCTGAATTTATCTAATTCAAACAATCTTGAGTTCTAACTTCTTGGATATGAACCAAAAGCTTGTATGACCAACCTAGCTATAGAACTCCACAAGTGTGCATCAACTATGTCTAGACTTACCTAGGTCAAGCTACAACTCTTAACCCCTCTTTATAGTACGGTCATAAGACTAAAAAGAAATAGAGCCTATACTACTCTAAGTGTCCTTCATCTCCTTGTGACACTTAGAACTAGAAGATCCTTAACCTTCATGTACCGGTCCTTTGATCGTCCATATAAGCGCTTAAAGGGCAAGAGTATCAAGACATCATTGTCAATTAAGTTTTTCTTTTTCTTTGATACTGTTCAAAACGTATACATTAGTCACAATGATACGGTTGTCATTAATCACTGAAACTCTTACCTCTTACCTAGGGGCCTAGATGCTACAATCTCCCCCTTTTTGGTGATTGATGACAACACATACTAGAAGTAAAGATGTGAAATTGAAGAGCAACCTACCAAACTATGCAATCATCGGCATATATCAATTAAGCAAGAGAAAATGATAGAATAGATAAGAATTATGCGCGCATGAAAGTAAACAGAATGTAATGACAAGCGAAACACATCCATATAGAGAACCAAATAGCCTGTCATTACATCAAAAACCATAAGATCCAACAATCCGAGCTAAAACTACCCAAAAACCTAAGTTCCCCCTGAATCAAAAACCCACTAGACTCTCCAGGTACTCTCTATCTACCAACTCCGCCTATCACTAGACTCTCCCCCTTTGGTATCGAAGCACCAAAAAGAGGAAACTAGGACACGACTAAGCATCCGGAGCTGGAGGAGACTGAGGATCTGACACTGCCGAAGAAGGGGCCACGACGAACTGAGAGCCGTCGATCTCGGAGTCTGAGCTGGACGGACTGTGCCCCGCAGCTACTGTCACTTCATCAATCTGATGCTACACTGACTGAAGGGTAGCATCTGGCTCATCAAGTGCAGGCTCAGTGACTGGTGGAGGCACGACTGGCTGCTGCTACTCAGGAACTGTCGGCTGTGGAGTATCCTCGAATCGAAGAGGACCAGTGGGCAGAGGTGAAGTCAATGACGGTAACACTGGCCTCTGAGATGTCCCGACAAGCTCTGAGAGAACTCCGGTGGCCAAAAGAGCGGACAGTGGAAAGCTAGACTCCAGAGTACTGAGCAGACTAGTGCTGCCGCCAGGGAGGGGGCTGGGGACTGGAGCTGGTGCTGGCAACTGCTGCCCTGGCTGCTGGAGCAAAAATGAGAATAACCGAGTGTTGTTCTCCCTGTCGGCCATCAGAGCCTGCTGCTGCTGCTGAAGGGCTGCAAGCATGGCCTGCTGCTGCTGCTGGAGAGACTGGATAATCAGTGCCTGTTGCTCCTGCTGGCGAACAAATCAGCCTGATACTTCAACTGCCTCTCCTCCTGGGCTGCCTGCTGCACCATCATCTGCTGCTACTGCTGCATCATCTGCTGCTGCTGCTGCATCTGCTGCAGGAACTGAGAAAAATCTGAAGACGGTGCAGCAGGAGGTGGCACTGGGGGGGTCGTCTCAGGTGCTGAAGGAAAAGAGGCTGAAGGTAGTGCACCCTGAGTAGACCTGCCTGCCTCGTGATCGTGACGACGTGGGAGAGGCAGTAAGAACTCCTGGTCCGCAGAGTCTGAGTCATTGTCAGAGGCTATGTCGAGGAACGCCAGTGGTAACTCAGCCTCGGCCTCTGCAAGGGCCTCATCCTCAGTAGCCACTCTCTCTCTATCCTCAGGTGGGATCTGCTCCTAAGAGTGAGACATCGCTCGCTGACCACGACGCCTGTCAGTAGGAGGAGCTGGAGCATATACCTTAAAAGACCGAGAGGACTCATAAGTTTAAAGAACTCTGGGGGTCTGGTGGTTTGAGCAAGCAAGAAAGATATGATATGAGCATATGGCTGCTGTCTGACCATCGTCATCCCATCGGCAATCACATCCTTGATCTCACATAGAATGAAGTCCACAATATCAAACGGTTGGTGAGTGAAGATGGATAGAATCAGCCACTGCTGAAGGCTGGTGATCGACTCTGCGTTCCCAATCCTCGGTAGCAAGCTATGCCTCAGAGCATTATGAATGACTCGCACCTCCGGGATCAGCATATCTGGCAGTCTCTGAGAACCGGGAGGGAACGGTGGCCTGAACAGAGGTCGGATCTGGTCATCAGTCAGGAAAATCCCTCCAGTCAGATCACGGCGAGGAGCGCTGGCTCCTGGATAGACAATCTCATGCAAACTCCTGTCAAACTCCTGCAGTCTCAAAGCCTCGAGAATGTCGGTCCTGTACAGCCTCTGAAACTCTCCCTGGAACATGAACTGCACAAAAGATCTATCCTCTGTGATCCAGGCTGTAGCATAGAATACTCTCACCCAGTCCTCAACATAGTGGTCTACATCTGTCAGCAAATCAGTAAGGACTGGGATCGAATCAAAATGGCACCTCACATCTGCTCCCCCTGCGGCTATCCCCATATATCTCCAGTTGAGCGTCTTGTGAACGCTCAAACTGACGTTCAGCTTCTGATATGAAACATAGAAGCTCTCCTGCAAAAGGGTATGGAACCTCGGGTCTGCTCCCTCTTCTCTCTCCTCAGGAAACCACTCGTCAATAGGTACAAATCGCAGCTTCTTGACCTTTGGTGACTTGTAAGAAGTCAAGTCACGCAAACGTCTCTCTGCCTGTTGCTGAGGCTCCCCTGACTGCTGCTGCTACTGCTCCTCCTCGGGCTCTGGCTCCTGACGAGCCCTCTTCCGGCTGTTTGATTAGCCAGAAGGCATCGAGCTCACTCCTCTAGTAGAACGGGAGCGGGTAGATCGACGTACAGGGGTAGCAGTGTCTCTGATCTGAAACCCCTGCCCCTGCTGCTGCCTATTGTAGGCATCCACTACTGCATTAGCTCTCTCCCATTCCTTCTCAGATGGAGTCCTCTTAGCCTTCTGAACCATCTTTCCCTTGCCCTTGTCAGTGCACTCACGACCCATCTGAATGGATGAAAGATAATGCCGAGATGAGCGAACACATTGAGTTTATGAGATTTTCAAGAAAAGAACCCTAAACGAACCCTAAGCATGTAAAAGATGGGAAAATCAACGAACATGCTAGGATTTGGATTATGATACAGGAGAATGGATCAATTTGCAGAGTGTTTGAGTCTAATTTGAACAATTCGATGAAAAACAAGAAACTAAGGCAATATTGGATAATCTTTGACGAATTTAACAATTGAAGCTCAAAAATGATGAACATGTACTCAATTTATGATAATTGAAAGTCAATTGTCACAAATTTCAAGAATTTGACTCAGATTTGCATGAATTTGGATGAAATTTGCTTCAATTTGCTTGGATTTGCATGAATTTGACCAAAATTAGCACAAATCGATGAACATGTACTCAATTCATGGAAATGAGTGGGAATTCAAGATAATGAAACAAAGTTTGCCTCAAATTTGATCAAGATTTGAAACAAATTTGAATGAATTTCATTGAATTTGGTCTAGGGTTTGGCATTGTTTAAAATTTGAGTTGAAATTGTTGCTCACCACTCCTTAATGGGTGTAGAGGCCAGCGGTGAGGGAGGAGTGTGAGGGAGACCGGCCGGCGACGGTGGATTGCGGCGGCGCGGAGGGGAGTCACCGGCGCAGAGGAAGAAGGCTGCGCCGGGGACTCAGGCGGCGCGGCGACGGTGGCTCTCAGGGCGGCGGTGTTCAGGGCAGTGGTGCTCGGAGCGGAGACGGCGAGGTCGGTCGGCGACGAGGGAGAGGAGAGTATGAGCGGCGACAGGAAAGATTGAAGACGGGCGCCCGACGAATCGTTTATATGACAGGCGAGGCCCGCTCAAATTTGTGAACGCCGGAAGATCCGCTGACATAGGATTTTAATGCCGAAAAGACACCGGATCAAAATTCCCGCGGCATATTCGACCTAGTTTGTGAACACCGGATAGTTCGGTGATTTGGGCACTGAACAGCGGATAAATGCCGGAACAAATTATCCAGAGAGCACTTTAAACTGCCCAAAAACATCTTCTGCACGCCGGACGTTCCTCTGGGGCATGTGCTGAACGCCGGACCTTCCGGTGCATATCCTTTTGATAATCCGGTGATAACTTTGAGCAGACGCCGGATCATTCGGTGATAAAAAAAATGCGCTGAACTAAAATCTCTCACTGAGTCCAAATTTCAAACAACCACTCAACTAAAACACATATTTAGACCAGTTTGAGTGAAATCTTTACCCTATCAAACACTCATTTGTAAATATTCGCCAAAAGACTTTACCATATATAATTTTTGAAATAGGCAACTAAGAACCAGAGAAAGAGGGAGAAAATTCCAAAAGAAATGTTTGAGTCACATTTCCATGAACTTAAAGATTAAGGCTTTAAATTCGATAGGGCATGACTCAATTGGCATTAAGCACTTATATGAATTTAAGCACACTTATAGAGTTGTATGTTCACATCAAGAATGAACAACCATCTCAAAAAGTGATATTCTCCTTTGTGATCTCTCTACCGCCAATGCTTATGTAATGCAAGATACATGCATGAAAGTGAACATGAGTGCATATTGTATGACATGTGAATGCGAAGCATAAAATTAATCTATCTTGTCATATTACTTCCCTTCTCAAGCTTCTTCATGGTGAACCCAACAACATGCCTTGAGAAAAACTAGACACCCCCCCATCTCAAGCAAAACCCGTGTTCACCACTATCTTGAGAAGGTTAGACAAGCTCCTATTATGAATGCATCTATATGACAAGGCATCACATGACATTAGAAGAATCGATCACATTTAGTTCATTTCGCAATCTACTAAAAGTAGCTTCATCTAGAGGTTTAGTGAAGATATCCGCCAGTTGATCTTCCGATCGAACACTACTAAGAGAGATATCATTATTAGCCACATGGTCTCTTAGGAAGTGATGACGGATATCAATGTGCTTTGTGCGAGAGTGTTGAACGGGATTGTTAGCAATTTTTACAGCACTCTCATTATCACAAAGGAGTGGAATCTTCTCTAGATGAACACCAAAGTCTAACAAGGTTTGCTTCATATAGAGGATTTGAGCACAACATGCTCCGACAGCAATGTATTCCGCTTCCGCTGTGGACAAGGCTACTAAGTTTTGCTTCTTAGAACTCCAAGAGACTAGGGATCGCCCTAGCAAGTGGCACCCACCCGAAGTACTCTTGCGATCCACACGGCATCCGGCAAAGTCCGAATCCGAGTATCCCAGGAGTACGAAACTAGCGCCTTTCGAATACCACAAGCCTATGCTAGGTGTATGCTTTAGGTATCTAAGGATTCTTTTTACCGCGCTAAGATGTGATTCTTAGGATTAGCTTGAAAATGAGCACACATGCATACACTAAACATAATATCGGGCCTAGATGCGGTAAGGTAAAGGAGTGACCCAATCATAGAGCGATAGAGTTTTTGGTCAATTGATTTACCCGTTTCATCCAAGTCGAGATGTCCATTTGTAGGCATAGGGGTCTTGATTGGCTTGCACTCATCCATCTTAAACTTCTTGAGGATATCCCTTCCTTCAATTGCTTGATTTGGAATCCAAGAAATTAGTTTAGCTTGCCAATCATTGACATCTCGAACTCCCTAGACATCATGTCACCAAATTTCTTGCAAAACTCTTTTTTAGTTGAACCAAGTATTATATCATCAACATAAATTTGACACAAGAAAACCTCATTGTCGATGATCTTTATGAACAAAGTGGTGTCCACCCTCCCGATCTTGAATCCTTGGTTGATGAGGAAGTCACGTAGGCGTTCATACCAAGCTTGTGGGGCTTGCTTGAGTCCATAAAGCGCCTTGACCAACCTATAAACATGATTAGGATATCTAGGATCTTCAAAACCGGGGGGTTGTTCAACATATACGAGTTCATTAATAAGGCCATTTAAGAATGCACTTTTCACATCCATTTGATAAAGTTTAATGTTATGATGTGAAGTCAATGCAAGAAGGATACGGATGGCTTCAAGCCTTGCCACGGGAGCGAATATTTCGCCAAAATCCAAACCTTCAACTTGTGCAAAACCTTGTGCGACAAGTCTTGCCTTGTTGCGTACCACCACACCATGTTCATCTTGCTTGTTGCGGAAGACCCACTTGGTTCCAATCACATTCTTGTCTTGAGGTCTCTCTTCAAGTATCCATACCTCATTGCGGGTGAAGTTGTTATGTTCTTCTTGCATTGTTAACACCCAATCCGGATCCTTGAGAGCCTCATCTACATGTGTGGGTTCTAAACAAGAGACAAACGAGTAATGTTCACAAAATGAAGCACACTGACGAGAGCGAGTTTGTACTCCCCTAGATGGACTCCAAATGATCAAGTCAATCGGGTGATCCTTGGAAATGTGTGTATGCTTCACTTGTGGTTGTTGAGGTGTATCTTGTGGTGGTCCAACATCTTGAGCTTGAGCTTGAGCTTTCTCTTGAGAGATATAGACGTCATGTGAAGGAAGTGGTTGATCATCCTTGTCTTCATCTTTATCAACTTGGGGTGCCATTGAGGTGTGCGGAATTGAAGTAGAGGGTACATCTTCACCATCCTCCTTAGGCTTGATATCCCCAATTGCTATATTCTTCATTGCATCTCTCAAGGGTTCATCACCTACATCATCACAAGAAATATCTTCTCCTTGGGAGCCATTAGATTCATCAAACTCTACATCACAAGTTTCTTCAACAAAACCGGTGGCATTGTTGAATACTCAATATGCTTTGGAGTTTGATGCATAGCCAACAAGAAAACCAACATCACAACATTTTTCAAACTTGCCTAGGCGTTCCTTTTTCTTGTAGATGAAGTACTTACACCCGAACACCCGGAAGTAGGAGACATTGGGTTTTCTCCCAATGAGTAGCTCGTATGGCGTCTCTTTCAATAGTCGGTGAAGGTAGACTCGATTAGATGCATGACACGCCGTATTGATTGCTTCTGCCCAAAACTTCTCCGGCGTTCCATACTCATCCAACATTGCTCTTGCAAGCGTGATCAAGGTCTTGTTCTTCCTCTCCACTACGCCATTTTGTTGAGGAGTGTAGGTGGATGAAAACTCATGCTGGATGCCTCTATCATCACAAAAATCTTCAATTTGAGTGTTCTTGAACTCCGTGCCATTGTCACTCCGGATCTTCACAAGTGTGGACTCAAACTCATTTTGAGCCCTCTTTGCGAACTTCTTGAAGATCCCAATGGTCTTGCCCTTGTCATCTAAAAAGAAAGTCCAAGTGTATCTTGTATAATCATCAACAATGACAAAACAATATAGATTACCACCAAGACTTTTATAGGTAGTTGGTCCGAAGAGGTCCATGTGTAGAAGTTCCAAGGGTCTTGATGTAGACATCATGGACTTGTATGGATGAGAACTTGCAACTTGTTTTCCCGCTTGGCAAGCACTACAAAACTTGTCTTTTTCGAAAACCACGTCCTTCAAACCAACCACCATTCCATTCTTGAATACCTTCTTGAGTTGGCTCATCCCAATGTGTGCAAACCGACGATGCCAAAGCCAACCCATAGATGTCTTGGTGAAGAGGCACGTAGTCAAGCTAGCTTCATTAGAGGAAAAATCCACAAAATAGATATGCCCATGTCTAAAACCTTTGAATATTAGGTCATTACGCTTCTTGCTAGTTATGACAACATCAACATCACTAAATAAGCATGTGAAGCCTAAATCAGATAGTTGAGCTACGAAAAGCAAATTGAAGCTAAGTGACTCTACTAAAAGAACATTAGAAATAGAGAGATCTTTTGAGATAGCCACCTTACCCAAACCTACCACATTTGCCTTAGAGTTATCACCAAAGGTGACTTTATCATGATCACCCACTTCATCTTCTAGAGAGGTGAACATCGTTACATTGCTCTTCTTTTGAAACTTAGAGATCATCCTTGTGGTTCTTCTCATGAGAAGAACAAGCTCGGTGTCGGAGTCATCATCATCATCTTCATCATTATCATCATCTTCATCGCTTTCACTTGATGATGGAAGCTTCATCTTCTTCTTCTTCTTGTCAACCATCTTTGCTTTGAGAGCAAGCTTTTTCTTGGATGAAGACTCATGATCTCCAAACAAGAACATCTCATGAGCACATATCTTTCCCACGGCATCGGTGATGGTCATGTCATTGATGTCCCTTTCATGAAGAAGAGAGATGACAATGTTGTATTGTGGCTTGGGAAGCACCATCAAGATCCTACGAATAATGTCTCTATCGGACAATTGGGTGAGTTCAAGGGAATTGATTTCTTCCACAAGCATGTTCATACGAGAATACATGTCATTGCATAATTCATTTGGAAACATCTTGAATTGATTAAGAGCATTCATAAGCACATGATATCTTTCCTCACGAATTCTCCTAGAACCCTCATAAATTTCACAAAGAGCGGTCCAAATGTCATTAGCGAATTCTTTGCTTCTAACTCTAGAGAAAACTTCTTCACTAATTCCTTCAAATATAGCATTCTTTGCCTTAGCATTCCACCTAACTTCTTGTTTGGTAAAAGGTTGATCAAACCCAACAGAGGTGGCTTGCCAACACTCGGGGGAAATAGCCTTAAGATAGCTCGCCATGCGAACTTTCCAATAGGCAAAGTTCTTTCCCTCGAATCTTGGCACGCTACTTTCGCTCCCCGGGGCCATTTCTCTAGGATTTTAAGCCTATCAAGAGCACGAGGCTCTGATACCAATTGAAAGGATCGAATGGCCTAAGAGGGGGGGTGAATTGGGCGCTAATTAAAACTTCTACCGCTTTCTAAAATAAATAACAACCTTAGCCTAGATAAAAGAGAATGCAACTACGTGATTTAAACTAGGACAAGGCAACTAAACAAGCAAGATAACTAAGAGGGAGAAATGATAAAAAGAAAGACTTGCAAGAACCAAGATACTCAAAGTAAAATGCGGGAATGTAAATAGTTGGAGAAGAGAACACCAATTTTTTCCTGAGGTTTCGAGAAGTTGTCACTTCCCCCTAGTCCTCGTTGGAGCATCCACCAAGGATGTAGCTCCCCCTTGAGTCTTGACTCAAGTGCTCCCTCTTGATTGCCCCTTCTCCATCTCCGGATTGGCGGGCATCAAACCAAGTGCATCATCTCTTCCCGGGGCTCCCACAAGTCCTCCAAGAGCTCACCGAGAACACCTTCGATCACCAAGACCGTCTAGGTGTTGCCAACCACCAAGAGTAACAAGCTTCAAGCTTCACTTGACAAAGACAAGGCCTAGACAACAGCTAGATGCACACTTGTTACTCTCCAAGCACTAAAGATGTCCTTAATCTTCAACTAAGAACTTGAGATTAAACACAAATGCTCTCTCTTGCTTCTAAATGACACACCAAGTGTATGAGCTGCTACAGGGTCGCAAGAGCCACTGAGAAGTCCAAATGAGTGGGTATTTATAGGCTAAGGATCAAGAATTAGCCGTTGCCTAACAACCCAAAACTTTTCTTAACGCCGGAAGGTCCGGTGTGAATAACTCTCTTCACATCGGACTATCCGGTGCTAATACCCCTGACAGAATAGCCGTTAACTGTTTCATTAGCCGTTAAAGCTCTGGCGTTTCATCCGGACTAACGCCGGATCATCCGGCGTATGGAAACCGGCCAGATGATAGTTTGCAACCTCTATGTATAAATTCATACGGTGATTACTCTTTTCTACACCGGACCATCTGGCGCATTGAAACCGGCCAGATGATAGTTTGCAACCTCTCTGTATAAATTCATCCGGCATTTACTCTTCACAACGTCGGACCATCCGGCGTGGTCTTCAACAATTTTACAACTCAGAACTCTTAGGAAATTGCTCCGGTGAGTACACTCTTTATACAGAGGATCATCCGGTGAGTTGAATTTTCGCTGAATTTATCTAATTCAAACAATCTTGAGTTCTAACTTCTTGGATATGAACCAAAAGCTTGTATGACCAACCTAGCTATAGAACTCCACAAGTGTGCATCAACTATGTCTAGACTTACCTAGGTCAAGCTACAACTCTTAACCCCTCTTTATAGTACGGTCAAAAGACTAAAAAGAAATAGAGCCTATACTACTCTAAGTGTACTTCATCTCCTTGTGACGCTTAGAACTAGAAGATCCTTAACCTTCATGTACCGGTCATTTGATCGTCCATATAAGCGCTTAAAGGGCAAGAGTATCAACACATCATTGTCAATTAAGTTTTTCTTTTTCTTTGATACTGTTCAAAACGTATACATTAGTCACAATGATACGGTTGTCATTAATCACTGAAACTCTTACCTCTTACCTAGGGGCCTAGATGCTACAACGTGGCGTCAGTGCTAGGTTCGGCCTCGATGACGACGAAGGCCCCATCCGCAGTCTCTGGGCCATCGCCTGCCAATGGGCCCGGGGGCTGCTGTCGATGAATCAGGAACCAGGGGTCCCCAAATCCCGAGGCCAGGCCAGCAATCCGCCATGTGGCACCTTCCCGCGGGGTTCATCTCCGCGAGGTACGAAAAGACTAAGTCCCCAAGTACCCGGGTTCCCCGATGATCTGCGAAGACTAAGTGGCCGGGAAGAGAGTGCTCAGGGAGGTGAACAGTGACCCCCGAGCACCTAAGTCCCCCGACGACCAGAAGAGTCGAGTACCAGGAAGGGTGTGCCCGGGGCTGCGAACAGTGGCCCCCGGGCACCCGAGTACCCCGAGGACCCAAGGAAAGTAGTTCCGGGAGAGAGTGCTCGGGGCTGCGAATAGTGGCCCCTGAGCACTGGGTTCCCCGAGGATCCGAACAGTTAATTCCGGGAGAGAGTGCTCGGGGCCGTGAACAGTGGCCCCCGAGCACTCGGTTCCCCGAGGACCAAGAGAGGGTGTTTCCGAGAGAGAGTGCTCGGGGAGGTGAACAGTTACCCCCGAGCACTCGGTTCCCTGATGGCCCAAGAAGTCCTTCGTCGGTGGCCCCCATAGAGGTCTAGCGATAAGGTGTCAGCCTGTGAAAGGCCCGATGCCGCATTTAAAGAGCGCGCGTGGCCTGTCACCTCCAACTGCTCCTACCACGCTCGGTGTCAGTCCCTGCCACGTTCTGGCAGAAGGGCGTGAGGACATTTAATGCGCGGGTCCCATCCCGCGTCATCCATTTCGCCTCGGGATAGCTTCGCAAGGCCCGAGGCACCCCGTCTGCCACCCTGCTGTGGCAGGTGTACAGGACTAAACGGGCACGCCGGGCTACTCTGCGGCTGCCCGGTGGGCCCTCTCCACGGCGCCCGTGGCCAGCGCCATTATGGCGACCGAAGACCGGGCGGGGGCACGTTTTCAACCCCCCGTTACTTCGTGCAGAGGCCATGATGACTCCCTTTCCATTTATGGCGCCTTGGAACACGTGCCCTCCCTTTCGGGGCACGCTACCGCCGACGGGTATTTAAGGGAGCCGGCGGGCACGGACAAAGACGATCCAAGGTGAATTGAAGGACAACGCTTGAACTCTCAGAGACCGAAGAACATCTTCGTACAAGCATAAAAGCTGAGACCACTAAAGAACAAGGAGCCCAAAGCTCTAGGATAGACAGACATTCTTGTAACCAGCACATTCTTGAGAGACATTCTTAGGGCATTTATAGTATCCACACAGGAGTAGGGTATTACACTCAGTGCGGCCCGAACCTATCTAAAAATCCCTCCAGTGCATTTACTACGCTCTACCTTAGATAATTCCACCCCACCTGTCATTGCATTTATATCTATTTATTTCTCCAGCAAACATATTCAGAATCATCCCCCCCCCCCTCCGAATCTTAAAATGGGGTCCCTCAGGATCCCTGCGATAGGAGTTAACCCTCCGACAATCACCGACTCAACCATAGAACCGTTGGAAAGCTACATGCCAAATGGGGCGGCCCATTCCTCATAACGGAGTCCCAAAGACCAGGATCCTACCATTTAGCCACGTTGGATGGTGAAGGGCTCTCCCACACTTGGAATATGGACGTGCTTCGCAAGTTTTAGGTCTAGCAGTGGTAGTTCTTAGTCATTTAGAAAATGTAGATAGAATTTCTGCTTACTTTTGTTCTTTTCTTCAGCATTGCACTCTTATTAACCCTTCGGAGCTATAATCTTCTCTTTGCAAGGGAAACCCCACTTCAGGGAGCAAGGTTTTTAATGAGGCAGTCTCCTTGTGTAACCTCTTAT
Organism: Phragmites australis; assembly: GCF_958298935.1. Lineage (NCBI taxonomy): Eukaryota > Viridiplantae > Streptophyta > Magnoliopsida > Poales > Poaceae > Phragmites > Phragmites australis. The sequence continues at coordinate 18,244,493 of NC_084931.1, forward strand.
GAATAAAATATGTATTCCCTGACGAGATGCATTGTGTGATAGGGGAGAGGTCTAAGGACCCCTCCCCCATGTGGCCGAAGTTTGAGGACTCGCCACTCCGAAGATGGGAAAAAGCCTAAGGGCTCTCGAAGGCTGACGTTTAAGGACTCACCTACGACAAAGAGGGGTCACATCCAAGGACTCCCCCATGGCCAAAGTTTGAGGACTCGTCACTCCAAAGACGGGAAAAAGCCTAAGGGCTCCTGAAGGCTGATGTCTAAGGACTCACCTACGACGAAAGAGGGGTGTCGTCTGAGGACTCCCCCATGGCTGAAGTCTGAGGACTCACCACTTTGGAAGTGGGAAAAAGTCTAAAGGCTCCTGAAGGCTAATGTTTAAAGACTCACCTACAGTGAAAAATTCTAAGGACCCCCCCCCCTCCCGTGACCGAAGTCTAATGACTCATTACTCATGTAGTGGTAATAAGTCTAAGGACTCCACAAAACCCACATCTAAGAATTTGACTCGTCACTCTAAAGCCATGATTTGAGAACTCGCAATGAATAACAATGTAACACCCAAAAATTCAATTCTTGCAATAATTTAAAATTTTGCTAGAAATTTAATCAAGTGTTGCAACTTAGTTCAATAGGAAATTAATTTCTAAATTTAACCTAGCCTAAGATAAATTGTTTGATTGCATTCATGCCGTTATAGATGAAATAAGGTTTTATTGGGTGGAAAAAGTTTGCAAATTTCGCTAGATTTCGTCGCTTTAATACCTCTTTTGAAATATGTTGAAAATTCAAATTGGAAAAAGAATTTCTAAAACAAGAATGCTCTCGGGCCGAATTCTCCTTTTCCTTGGCCCAACCCCCCCCCCCCCTCCTCCCCTCTTCTTTCCCTCCCTCGTGGGCTGCCGGCCTCCTTTTCCACGTGCTGGCCCGCAGGCCGAGCCGACCTGCTGGAGTTCTCGAGCCGTCACCCCGCTCTCGCTACCGCGTGGGACCCGCCGAGCCCCGAGCCGAAGCCAACCGCCGAGCCGCGCGCCGAATTGAGTCGACGGCTCTCCTTCTTCCACCTCCGTCCGCCCGCCTCCCTGCTTAACGCCGCCGCCGCCGTTTTCAATTACGGCCTCCCCGTTCATCTCCCCGCCCTGAATCGCTTCCGCCGCGTGCACGTGCCCCTCCACCTTCTTTTCTCCTTCATTTAAAACCTTTTGGTGCTCAATTTTAGTGCAGAAACTACCGGCCGTTGAGGCCATGGCCGCCGCGCCTTTCGCCTTCAAATTCCGGCCACTCCGGCCACCATCTCCTCTATTTAAGCCGCCCTCTACCATCCCGGTAAGATTCCGCACACCACACGCCCGCTCACACCTCGTGTTTCCGCTCGGAACGCCTCTACCGCCCATTTTCTTCTTCGGCTCCAGTGAGACGCGCCACTGCCGTCGTTCTTCGCATATGCGCCATCTCCGGCCGAACTAATCCCCTCCTCGGCACTGCAGGGCCATCCAGAGCCAATTTCGCGGTTCACCGTTGTCGTTCGAGCGCTGGAGCTTCCTTTCGACTGCTGCACCGACCGCCACCGCTGCCCTCGTCGTCGCCCGGTCACCCCAACACCCCTCCGACCATCCTTTAGCTCTAGGTGAGTTCGCCGGACTCCCCTCACTCCCTTCCGCCGCTCGTCGGAGCAGCCCGGCCGCCGGAGCCCCGATTCGGCCAACTCCGGCCGCACTCCGACCACCCCGCCGCCGTCGGCCGCCGTTCGCGCCACCGTACCGAACCCAGAACAACCTCAGCCGTCGATCTCCCTTCTATGGTCAGGATTAAAACCTCTTCATTTTTTAAATTCGGTCCACCGTGGACTCATGGACCGGCCATCCGGCCCTGGTCCATGGGCTCATGAACCCATTCCACATTCTTTTCTAATAGAAGAATAAACCAATAATGTTTATGACATCATAAATCCAATTTTCCAGTGTAAAAACAATTCGGATTTTCACTGATAATAAGGAAAATTTGCAGAAACACCCCTGGAACTTCAAACGCTCATAACTTTTTGCTCGTAGCTCCGATTTAGGCGATCTTTGCGCTCATATTCTCGTAGCGACGTGTAGATTCTGTTTATAGGGTTTCCCCTTAGTTTTAGGTCTGTTTGGTGTACTGTTCTTATGTATGATTGTGTGCTCGTGTAGACGATTCAGTCCAGGAGTTCGGAAACTTTCAGGAAGAAAATTTTGAAGGACATGTGCATCACTTCGATGAATGCAAGTGTCTTGACCATGTTGCAAACCCAGTTTTTATATAAAAAATAGTCTTTATCCAATACGCATGCTATTTTACAAAATAGGTAGTACAGCAAATACTAGTGTTAGTTGTAGATGTTTTATCCTTAAAACAACATCATGTTTATGCTTAGCCATGCTTTTAGATGAACATGTAGCGTGTAGGTGATGAATCATGAACTAAAAGTTGATATAAGAAGAATGTCATGAAAACTGATGTTGTTAAGGGAGTTAACAACAAACATAATTGGGATTTTGGGTAAGAAAGGGCTACTTTTCCCAGCATGGTTGGTTGTTTGGAAATGTTTGGTAATCTACCCTTATGGGGTTATTGGCGGTCTTGCCCAGACCATTTTAAGGACCGGTTCGTGGAGCGACCATCCATGGCAAATAGAACAACCACGAGACCAATATGGTACGGCTTGGCCTAGTAATTAGATGTTCTCCCAGTGTTGTATGAGCTAATTGGATGTGTAGATAAGGAAGGGTTACTTCCCGATTCTACCCGGCACAAGAGGGGGCTTCTGGGGTGGAGGGTTACTCCACTTATGTACGGCGGTGAAACCTCAGTGGGCAAGTGCATACTGGGAGACTCTTTGGAAAAGCCTCGTAGTGATCTCTTGGCGCACACCCCGGAAGTGTGTAAGGTACCGGCAGGTACCGGCAACAGAGAAGATCACGACTCGTGGGTAAAGTGTACAAACTCTGCAGAGTGTCAAACTGAATATTCAGCCGTGCTCACGGTTATGAGTAGCGTGGACCCTCACATGATTAGTCGGGTGGTTGTTTTTCTTGGATTGAGAATTGGGTTGAATTCTCGGAGGTTAAAGAAAATTTTTGGTACATCTTTTCCTGTTTAAAATAAAATTTGCTTTTCCATAGTTCAGGGATAAATCGGCTTTTATGCAAATGAAACCCTAGAGAATAGGAAACCTTGTTTCAAGCCACCATATCAAATTAAATTTTCCCCCACTTGTTGAGTATTGGAAATACTCACGCTTGCTGTTTCAGAAGGTGAAAATTTTGAAGAATTCCCTGAGGACGACTTCCCTGAAGATGATGCCGAGTTCTAGGCTTGTGAAACTCCCGGTCGGCTGCCTGTTGACTTGGAGCTACGCCGTTTTTTTTTTCGCTGTGGTGTATTTTTCTTTAGACCCGTGTGTGGTCATTTTGTAATAATTAGCGTTGTAATAAGAAGCATTGTGTCTATTACGCACTAATGAAGTCGCTATATGTATGAATAAACTGATCCTGGCATACATATAGTTTACATCTGGTTTTGGTCTTAAAACCAGGTGTGACAAACCAACAACATAAATTTTATTAGATAAAAAACAAATAGAGTTACAAATTACAACAAAGGAGACTTCTTCGCAAAATCCGAGGGGTTGCGCGTGAGCTCTTGTACATATCTACAGCTTCACGCTAATTGGAAACCGCAGCTATGCCTAGCATCGAAGGGCGCTTAGGGGTCGACGTCTTCGCCTGACCAATCACTAGAGTGATGCAAATCTGAATCCAAAGACACCCCGAAGGCATCAAGAGTAGAAGGCTCCGTTTTTTCTATAGGCTCCACCTTTGGAATCCGAAGGTCTTCCACATTCAAATGTCGAGCGATCCTTCATTCCCTCTAGGCCGCAAGCACCGATCTATTGAAGTTCGTCCAAAATTCCCTAGTGTCAATATTTTGAGCATAGTGGATAGCCTCACGCTCTGTCCAATAGTCTTCAAAGCCTCCATAGGGATGTTGACACGGGAGCGTGTACCAAGTCGCACCTGGTGCAAAGAGACCATTGCGTTAGATGACCAACGAGAGCACATCTAGTGAAGGGGGGCAACTCTTTGGCCCAAACCCCAAAGCTAGCATCTTCTCATCGTCTGTGAGAAGGACAGGGGCCTTGCCCTGCTATACGTTTCACTTCGAAACCAAAATTTTGAAATGCGAACAAAGTGTATAAATGGCGGAGAAAATGTAAACATACTTTTCATTAATAAGGATGAAGTTTGTACACCATCGTAAGACTATGATGCAAAGGTTTTTACATGATAACAGAGCTACGCTCTGAAACTACGAACTACAAAAGCATGGCGGTGCCACGGCCCAGGGGATTCACACCTGGGGTCTGCTAGCGTTACCTCCTCAGTGTGACCCTCCGTCGCCGCCACATGATCCTGTCAGGGGTGGTTGATCCCGATGTGCCACTGCCTCTTCAAGAGCTTCAAGTGGTGGTGACGACATCGTTGTGCCCAAACAAAAACCAATACTTTGTAAAGAAGGTGAGACCCACGCTCTTTATCCCATGGTCACTGGTTGACAACACCATTTCTGGAGGGAACTCGAAGCAGGGGCGGGACAACTCCTCAAACTGCGAGCACTCGGTGGCCTTCGGGGCGCCGAAGGAGTCCTTCATACTGGCCCCAATGCATAAATCGCCAAAGAATTTCCCCTTGGCCTATGACAGTCTTAGCGCATCTCAGCTCCAAAGAAAAAATTTTCCCCTTAGCCTACGATGGTACCGGCACGTCTCAGCTTTTTTGGGTTGGGGCCTGTGAAGGCCCAGCATTGCCATGCTTAGTCTTCAAAGCTGAGGCAAAGGAGTCACCACACCCAGGGCTTCATGTTTTTCTACCTCACAGCCTTCGGAGGCTACAATCGAGGCCCGTACCTAATGCCACGAAGGTTCATCATGCGGTTTAACTCTGGAAACTTCACCTTATCCTGCTCGACTTTCATGTAAGGGCCAATCAAGGCCTTGACAGCTGATTCCATCGCTTCGATGCTGGCTGCTACCAAAGTGAAAAGTTAAGAAAAATTACATAAATCTGGCGGCGTATCGAAGATCATTTAGTAATTATTCTCACTAGGCGCATCCCTATAGTCGAAAACAGGGCAACAAAGGCCATCTTTGGCCAAAGGAGTTGGAAAGTCACCAAATGTCCATTCGGTGCTAAGATGCCAGACTCCGACAGTGTAAAACTCCTCGATAAGGTCATATATCCCTAGCCGATGAGAAATTGTCTAAAGGATCTTAAACTTCTCGACCATCGATGATGTCAACACAACTCGTGGTCCCTAAAGATAAAGAATCTCTTCGCCTACATATTGAATAGGGCACTCCTCCGAAACTTTATGGTAGAACCAATACTCCATCCAATCGGTGCTCCACTGGTTGCGATAAGCCTTCACGGGGGTCTCCGATGTCCCATACGGGACAAAAGAAATGCAATCGAAGGAGACCACATGGTCAACGCCGTTGACTATCACCCGCTTCGGCTGGCAATAGGCATAGTGCAGCAAAGCAAAAGTGGCCACGGAGGGGATCGCTCCCTCAACTCTCGAGGCCTAGACGAAGGTGGCAAGGAGGATGAAGGCGTTCAGGGTCAACTGTTGGATTTCTAGTTTGTACCGCTCCAGCATGCTGCCAAGGAAACATCAGTTCTACCGCGAAGAATTTGACAAAGACCACAACTTCGTCGTCAATCAGGATGGGTCTCATCGCACCCAAAGACGTTACCCATGCATCTTCAAGCTAGTGAATCCAACCTCGTCCCACGAGAGAGGCACAAGTATCCTCAATGAATCATGAAGGCACGTTGAGCGTGGTCGAGGGGTGTTTGTCGCTAGACTGCTGGGGAATGTCCTTCACCATGATTTTGAGGGAATGAAGGTGTTCTTCCAAAGGTCCTATGGCGTGGGGGCTAGACCTGTAATCCAAATGTTAACGAAGGGGCGAGAGAAGGCAGAGAAGCGAGAGAGAGTGACAGAACGGGAAAATGAATGAGTTACCACGAGGTGGAGTCCTATTTATACACATCCCCACCTACAAGAGCGAGAAGATCGGGCGTCATGCGAGCAAGAGAACTGAACATCATGCGCGGAAGGCAAATGGCGGCTTGACACCTATCACGACATTTAAGCGCGCCCGATATACAAGGAACCCTCCCAATGGTTGAAAAATATTATTATTAATAATTAGTTAAATCCTATCAAGGGTTGACTTCGACTAGCCAAAGGGGGCAACCGAGAGAAGGGGTACCATCATCTAAAGATTCTCGGCTTGAGCCCCCGGAAGTTAGACCTCAACCATGAGGGACCACTATTAGGGGGATGGTACCACGTTAGCCCCCTGTGTGACTTCAGCTGGCCTCAACCAACCCCAAATAGGAAGTAACCGGAAGCACTAACATAATAGTGGAGTTGTTTTGTAGGTATGGAGCTGAAGGAGCCACCGATACGATGCGAGGAACCCAAAGGCCAAGGCCCCGATCTCGAGGAGCTAGGATCACCGAAGGTATTGGTGAGGCTTGAGGAGCCACTTAGGGCGGTGCGAAGGGCACGAAGGAGAAAGCTCCGACCGCGAGGACGAAGGTTGCCGAAGGCGTCAGCGAAGGACGACATGCCACCAGATGCTGAACGAAGGGCTCAGAGGAACGAGGCAGAAAGAAGGTCCGGAGGCAGCCGATCAAGCTGCTGAGGGGCTAACCGACAAGTGTATTGTCCTATGATGATATAGCTTGTAATAATGTAATGACTATAATATGAATTTGGGTGGTTAGAATATAGTATAAATATCCCACCCATTGATGTGATAGTATAAATAATTAGTATGCCAAAAAATACATGTTCATTGTGTTGTGATTTAAATCCCAACAATTCTGTTTATTGAATCACATGAATAGAGACAATTTCGGCAAAAAATACATATTCTGTTTATGGAACTCCACATACGCATTTCATATATGTATTTCATACATATGAATAGAGACAAGTTCGGCAAAAGTTCAAATTTTGCAAGGGTAGAAATGGAATGAAAATGAATTGATAAAAGAGTCATAGAAAAAGTTCTACCACTTACACTTTATAATATTCTAATCAGATTGGATAGTAAAGATTTCTCGTTTTATCTCCTTCCTTTCTATGAAAGGGGGTAAAGTCATAATAATTTGTAAGCATTAGAAAGTTTGATTTAGAATTGCTAGAGATATTATGTAGCCAGACAATGTACACGCGACATCGTACTCACTACCTTCAAAATGAAGTTTTATTCGCAACATTTAACCAGTTTGCAACTTTGCAACATCGCTCACAACATCCTCAATAGAATGGCGAAAAAATTCAAAGGAAAAGATGCAAAAGTTTCAGAAAGAAAATGTTACCACACGAATATAAACATTTTCATGAACCAATTTGATGAAATTATGTACACATGTCAGCGAGATAAGATTCATTTCCAGATGAGAAGCATAGCAATAGCAGCATCCCCCACAAACGACATCCAGGTAGGAGAGAACATGTCCACAGGTGATTTTGGCTGTTCATAGCAACGTTCCCTTTTCGCTATACTGTGATCTTACCTTCCAACAAATGCTAGGTGAACCAACAGCATAGACTTCTAGACCTAGAAAAAAAATAATTTATGGCCTCAATCAAAATCTTTCCTCACTAAAACGAGCTACCAGAATTCATATAGGCATTTTCACTGTTATCTGTGAGATTGATCCTCGATCATTTGCCGCGGAGTGCTCGACACAATGTGGCCATAAACGAACTCGTTCCATGTGTCAGGCACGCCCGGGAGGCACCAGTGGATGCAGTCCGCGAACTTCCTTGGGTTCGCCTGCTGCTCCTTCGTCAGGAGCTTCCCCTGCCGCAGCGTGTGCACAGAGGTGTGTCCATCCTTACGGATCTCTGACAATGCTGTTATGTTGATGAAATGCACAGGCACCTTCTTCATAGATTCTGTCACACTCTGAGCCGTCCTAAACAGATCCCAGTCCGTGCCCAGCTCCAATGTTTTTGTGTAATTGATTGCCGGCTGTGTCTCAGAGAAGCATTTTATGGCGTTTGGGCTGCCCCAACCTTCACTCCTGCATCAAGCCAATGCCATCAGTGGTCAGGCCCAGCATCCTCAGAGTAGTACATTTGTGCCACAACAATAGCAGAAGGGCATTAAAACTACAAACAATATCACAGCAACCTGCAGTTTGAAACCCCAGAGAGAGATAGAGAGCTTACTGCATATGTACAGGTGACACACTCATGAATAAGACCGTTGTTCTTTTGGGATCTATGTGCTCTTCTACCCATCTAGACCATGTCTTTAGGACCTTCCGGTATGCAACGACACGTTCCATTTCATCGTACTTAACCGGTTTCCTAGAAAAAGATCTGCCACGCCTGTAGTCAAAGTAGCTTGTGTAAGCTTAAGCAAGCATATCCAGAATATCATGATTTCCTAATTACTCATAAGGTTTTGGTCAGATAAACTGTTTTCATTGTTCATGAGTACTGAAGGATTTATGTTTGTAGTTACTCACAAGGTTTTCATATTTGGTGTGTTCATCCACCAAATGTAAGTGTTGAAGATCAAATAGTCCACCCCTTCCCAGTTTGCTGCATGCTTGGCAATAGATGTTGGCTTGATCATGCGGTCACTGATGCTATGAATGTCTGGATCATCTGAGTTTGACTCTACTAGGAACGGAGCCCAATAGAACTCAACTGTTGCATTAAACTCCTGAAATATCTCGTATAAATTATTCATATCAGGATTAACCATAAAGATTCACAAGTGAAAGTTGGGGGAAAAATTAAAAAATTCAGCATAAACAGATTTCTGAATCTTTTTTATCTTTCTTAATTAATGAGGCTGATAATCTGAATATTTATTACAAATACCATTTTATCAAACTGATTATAGCTAGATCCTCAATGCTGCTCTGTTCTCTAATTTCTATATTGGATCTTGTAGTGTCAGTAACCACTATTTGACGTGCAGATGGAAGTACCTGAAGACGGAACACATTCAGAGAACCATTCTTGACAAGCGACTTTTTGTCCCATGGAGCCTCTGACTGGACCAGGCACACCATGGACTCCCACTGGTTCCGATTCAGTGAATCACCCACAAACATTAGTCTTTTGTTCCTTAGCTTCTCTAGAACCGCCCTAGCTTCAAATCTGTAACAAAATTATCAAACCACCGATTTAATGCTAAAAAAACCATCAGTTCTATGACATATCAATCTGCTTTGGCGATTTTGTTTAGTCCAACATTCACTTGACAAGATCTTTCCAAGTTAGAGTTTCGTTACACTCTGCTTGAACTAGACCGAAGTCTACAGTTTTTCATTAGTGTCTTTTGTACAGTTTGACATCCACACGATTTACAAGGATAATTCAACGCATTTCCAAACCAGGAAGTCCTACATCAAATTCCATGATTCATTGACATGCTGGTGATGTATAACCAAAAGATCACAACTTCCCTCCAACTTGACATATACAAAGATGGACCCATGGGAGAACATTGAGCATGCAACAGACTCACTTGTCATAGAATAGTACAACAGACATGATAGCATGAACGCTACCATGTTTCAGTTCAATACAGAAAAAGTTTCTTTGGTTTCGGTAAGATGCTAGTGTATCTACCAAGTGCATTACCCAAATATATAAACTAAAGAATATTTTAAGAAAGCTCCAGCCTGTAGCAGCATGCATTTGAAAACAAATAAACTTGGTAAATTGTGCAGCAAGTGTGACTACTTGTCCTTGAAGCTGACAAATGTGAGCTAAACCATAACCGATCTGACAAACTCTGGAGTGTATCTATAAAAATGTTGCTTAAATATTTAGATTAGCTCATGTTTTGGTTGCGGTTTAAGTTTGAAGTAGGATACTCACTAGTTTACTGAAAAAAATCAGAAGTGCAGCTAATTATTTGTATTTAGTTAGAACTAGAAGTTGATGTCATGTCATGCAACACCTCCCATTTGTTTTTTGAGATTCTAATCCACTTACCTCCCCCTCCCAACAACTTTCTCTAACAAATGAAACTTCTCTGTCAACCATTAAATTGCTTAATATATTCAAAGAAAGACCATAGGTCTATAGCTGATCAATGAGTGCAGTGTCTAATTCTCTTCAATTATAACACCTAACCAATTAAAGTACCCCATATACAAATCTTAGTTACCAAGAAACATAGCTAATGAGTACAGGCTTCAACGGATCAACTTCACCTAACGTCCTCCGCAGTTTAATGCAGGGCGATCCTGCACGGTCACTTGCCTTGATGAAACTTTGAGCATACTGACAACATGGACAGACCCCTATGTGGGAATTAGAAAAGATTTCCAGAACCATCAACGAAACTATAGCATCAACAACCATTGCAATGATAAGACTAAAGCATCACGACAGGAAATAATCTAAGTATCTACATTCAGTACAATGTTTGTCCGATTGAAGCAGCAGTAACTAGTTGCTCTGCAAGCCAATTACAAGTAGTATTTATAGTTAGCGGTATAATGTAGCAATGTAGCACCTGCACTCCCTACGCAATTGCGCATCCGCCAGACAACTTGGCGTATCGCCACGTTAGCAAGACGCGCATGGGAAAAATAAGATCAACAAGACCGCCGCACCCGCGCCAGATGCAGACGCACGCGATTAGCTGATCCGACGGCGGCTCCCAGTGAAAAAAAAAGCGAGAACTGATCTGGGCGCACGAAGCCGCCCATGCGCAGCACGCGTACACCACCGCTTTCCAGTCCGCGGAAAGCGCGCACGCAACTACCCACACCTACGGGCGCTAGCTGCGTATACGTACACGCATACGTACACCGTACACCGTATCTCGAGAAAGGGGAAAGGTTAATGGGAGAAATGGAATGCAGTGGCAAGCAAGCAAGCAAGGAAGCAGAGGGAAAGAGGGGCGGCGGACGCACCTGGGCAGGTCGCACCCGTCGGGCTGCCACCGCCACTTCTGGTAGTCGTCGTCGCGGCGGCCGTTGCGCATGCAGGTGACCTGCTCCGTGAGGAATCCACACCCGGACTCCTTGTAGAGCGGCGCACGGGCCTCGTCGTAGATCCACCGGCCCCTGTACAGGTCGCAGGTCCCCGGCTGCTCCTCGCCGACGCGGGCGCCTCCTTCCACCACCTCCTCGATCAACGGTGCCTCCTGTAGCGAGCTCCCCGCCGCCGCTCCCGGCTTCGCCACAGCCTCCAGCTCCTCCTGGCGCTGCTGGTGCGGGTGCGGGTCGGTCCGATCTGTGCCCTCCGTCGCCGCTGACTCCGCTCCCTGCACCGGCGGTGCGCGCGTTCCAGCCTCAACTGCCGCCTCATCCTGCACAGACGGGAAACCAGGAGGATTAGCTAGACCGGAACAGCAACCAGCCGAGAAGGCCACGCCGCGGCAACAGGAGCAGCAGAAGCAGTAGCTCCTCACCTTCGCGGCGGTGGTGGCGGCGCCGGAGGAGAGCTTGGCGTAAGCGCGTGGGGCAGCCCCGCCGCTGTGCCGGCGCAGCGAGGCGGCGATGTGCGCGCTGTCGTAGAGCACGGAGACCCCGAGCAGCACAGCGAGCGCGAACACCGCGGCGACCTGCGCCCGACGGCTGGGCGCCCCGACCGCCAGCGGCCCCGCCGCGCCCTTCCGCCGCGGGATCCGCATCGGCGCCTCCGGGAATCGAATTAAGCGAGCTCGCAGCTGGGGACTCCGCGGGCGCGTCGCCTCTCCTCCGTCGTCCGCTCCGTCCCGCGGCGCGGCTGGGCTGCAGACAGCGGCGGCTTTGTTGCTCTGCTCGTTTCCCTTTATGTTTATTTATGAGGCGGGGTAGGGGCAGGGGCACGCCCTTTGAGGAGAGGAGCGGAGGACAAGCGGAGTGGGCCCTCCCTGAGGAGTTTAGCTGAGCTCACACCCAGACCCATCGGAAGGGAGAGCTGGTGGCGTGGCAAGCTGAACTCAATTAGCTAGTTGCCCGTCCGTTGTTATGACCCAAAGTGGGCCCAGGGAAGATTTACATGCCCAAAGTGCACGGTAATTACTCGATTCCCCGCTTTAACGTGCGACCGGACTAGCTAACGGTCACAAGGTGGCTCACACTGCTCCATGTCGACACCGCTTTGCGATTGTTTGGCGCACTGGTATGTCACGGAGAAGATTGTGCGAACCCCATTGGGTAGGGGAGGATCCAATGGTTTCTATCTTTGCGGTGCAAGTATTATCTTCGTTTTTATTTACTTATTACCATTAATTTATTATAATAATTTTAATCATATGTTTTCTAAAATAATTTATAGATAGTAAAGCTTTCGTATCATTATATTCGTTGTGAAATACATTTTATAGTATTATATGCTTTTAAGTATTTGTAAAAAAAAATTAAAAAAACTAACGGTTAAAATTGTTACGGTAAATTCTTAGTGATAAGTAAACGAAACCAGAGTAATACGTATAGTATATCACAGTTTACATCTTATACCGGCTATATACCAAGAGGAAATAAATGGATTATACTAATATTTATATATTACTAACTATGATTATAAATAAGTGTCATTTTGGGATGTATTCTGTTAATATTTTTAAATTTTAGCTATAAATTCTTTTTTATGTACGGTGTTTGAATACTTGAAAATAATAAAATGTCTAGTTAGTTTCTTTTCTCTATTTTATAAACATATTACATAAAAATAATAGTTAAAGATATATTTTATAAACTGTGTCACGTCGGCCATTAAATGTTCCTAGACGTCGTTTGCAACCTTGTTGGTGTGGTTGGACTATTGACGACCAGTGCCATGAAACGAGGCGTGTTCTTGTACGCACACGTGACATATGTTCCTGGTGCGAAACTACAAATGATTTGTAATTTATGTAGCCGACACACGGACTTGGCGGGAAGTCCCCTTCTCCTTTCTCTTTCTCTTGAAGGTTGCTTGGCCTGGACGGTTCCTGAAGAGATGGACCTGTGCTGTGTGTGTGCAGCACACAGCCATTAACTGATGGTGGACAGGGAGGGGATCCTCGTCCTCTGGCTCGTGTGGTGGACAACGAGTAGTGTGGACAAGTTGCATGAAGAGCAAAGCAAACATTGACAGGTTGAGTGCGGAAAAGTAAAACCCTAGTGCTTTATTTTTCTGGTCCAGTCCAAAGCCTGCACACTAGGTAGGAGTAAAACTGTACTTGTTCCAAACGGATCCAGCGACTGTCACCATTGTTTGCAGCTGATCAGATCAGAGCACCAGTAATGCTAGGGCTGGATGTTGCTGATTTGGGGCAGATTGCTCCCAATCGAGCTCCGCGCCCCCCATTCAATTCAATAATTAACTCGGTTGCAAGAAGAGGGAAAAGCATGCGTATTGGTGTCGTTGCAAGTATAAGGCTAACTCAGCAGAGGAGTTATTCCGTGCTACAGTACCCTGCAAAGTATTGGAGCACGAGAAATCAGTCATTTTGTCGGGTTACCGTAGTAGTACTGTTTATGATGGCTGCCGACCGGATCGGAGAGAGGAAAAGAGTAGTAGAAGGTAGGAAATATGGTAGCTGCTGGAGATAAAAAAATAAAAGATATTGTAATAGTGATAAAGGATATTATAATAGTATTTTTGAGGATGAAAAATTAAAATAACTGCTGAAGATAGTCTAAGGGGTGAGGATAACAATTGCCGACGGAAAGTTTTAGATTTTTAAGCGACCGAGCCGGAGTAGTTTGGTAGGGGTTACAGAGAAAAAAAAATCTCGGCAGGAACATTCAATTCGTTTATATCCTGAGAAATCACTCCAGTCAACGAGCACAGAACCGGATCCAGCGTCTTTCACCGCCCTTTGCTATGCAAGCTGAACATCACTAATGGTAGGGCCGTATATTGCTGATTCTGGGCAGACTGCTCCCCAATCAATCTCCACTCCATTCAATTCCTCCACTGATCCTGCAGGGACCGGCGTCCTTTGTTGCTTTCCCCACCACCAACTCGTTATTGCAACGTCGTGCCGTGCAGCAGCAGCAGCTAGTGGAAGCACGTACGCCGGCGATGGCTGCACGCCTGCACCCGCACATGCATGCTCGCCGACGCGTCGCGCCGCCCATTGCTGACGTGAAAGACACACGCGGACACGTCTGGTGCTGAGGCGGGGCATGGAATGGAAGCTGGGAGCAGGTGCTTGCTTTGCTTAGGTACCACCAACCGCAACCGCAATACCTTGCACCTTCACATGATCCAATTGCAAGATCATCAAGGTTCCAAGGTCAATTAGGTACTAGTTTGACGAATTTCCGGGCATTATTAAAGTACGCAACAAACTAAAGTGCATGAGAAAAGGATTAGCGATCGACCTCTCCGTTGGGGCATGCTCAGTCTCTCTCACACACACATATATACATATATTGTTCATCCGCTGCTGGGCCTGGCAACCAGACTGTTTATTTCTTTTCATTTCTTTCCCCTTTTCTTTTGGTTGAAGACTAGAAGGATTCTTTTCAGTTCGGAAGCTGCATTGTTGTATATCATCCAAGAAAGAAAAAACATATTCGGTATTGACAACAAAGATCGCTATCTTGCCCTATTTGAATATTGGTGGGCAAGTGAGAGTACCATGCATAATTCAGTTGTTCACCTGCTATAACCCAGTGGGAGTCCAAGGGTTATTATTCCTGACAAATTAACGGAACTTGCCAGCTTTAAGAATGCCATGTTGTTTCCTGTTGGCTCTGTGAGACTCTCCTTGCATTATAAGAGTACTCTAGAATTAATAAGCTTGTCGATCTTGCTTCAAATGTAGTTCTTTCTTCTCGGTATTAGAGAAATTTGTACAGCTTTTATTACGTATTATTGCTTGCCATACATGCTTGTATACTTGCCTAGTTTAGCCCTATTCATTAGGGATTATTGCTTGCCATGCATGCCTGTATACTTGCCTTTGTTTAGCCACCTTGATTAGGGTCCTGTACACCTTCCTAACCTAGGGCCTTCACTGGTTTTATATGAAATGTTATCCCGGCCTGCAATGCTTGCGCCAATTCCATTGCCTTTCTACATGGTATCAGACGATCTTCGATCCTGAGCTTCCGCTGCCCACCCCACCCCTCTTTCCCCTTCGCACCCACCACGCATTCCCAGCGACGACCGCGAGTTCCCAGCACCACGCGTCCTTCCTCCCTACCTTCAATGGCTAGCATAGGAGCTGCAACTGGGGATGACACGATCTCCACAGCCGCTCCGGTTGTGATCCTCTCCCCTACTGCACCGTCGCTGTCAAGACTCAGGTGCCCATTGTTCTTGAGTTCCAGAACTCAAACTACACCAAGTGGTCAGCCTTCTTCACCTCCATGTGCGGCAAATTCGCCCTCATGCCCCACATCGATGGTTCTAGCCCAACCGAACCCGACAACGCCCTGTGGGTACAAGCCGATTGTGTCGTCCACAGCTGGCTGCTCGGCTCCGTCGCTGATGATGTCCTTGATCTCGCCATGGCAGATGGCCAAAATGCGCGCGCCCTCTGGCTTGCTATCGAAGGCCTCTTCAACGACAACAAAGAATCCCACGTGATCTTCCACAGCAACTAGTTCCACTCCATCACACAGGGCGACCTGATGAGAGGATTAGGCCCGGTCTTCCGTTAGGTAATGGTAAGTCGATTTGTGGAGACTCGACGTTGACGATCCAAGGCTTCCGATCAGGACAGAACGCAACCCTTGCAATCGCTACACCACTGCTCCGTTGGTTATCAACTGCGCGCGGCACGATTGACCTCACCAAGAAGGCTAAATCCTGCAAGCGAATCGAGAACACAAGCAAGAATATGGAAGAACATAATCTGAAATTGCAAATATGATTAAGCTCACGAGTTGGGGTTTCACAAACCGAACGACGGTGAAACTGTTCAATGACAGATTAATCTAAGCAAAACCCAAAAAGTCTATGACAACGGCTTCTAGATATATGAAGAGGGACGTCCTAGGGTTTTGGGCGACCAGGGGGCATCCACAACTTGGTCTTAGACCCGAACACGTTTACAAGGTCTGATATGGCCCAAAATTGTAAAACAGCACATTGTTTTGATGACACAAAATAATCCACCATAAATCTGGAGCTGGGACCAGTACCAAAACAAAGCTATCGTCCTTAGCTTTCCAACGCATCAAAGAAAACCTTATTTGGACTTCATATGAAGTAGTTATGGCCGTTTTAGTGTGGCGCTGTCTGCTGAATCCGAACCGAGTTCTGACTCCGACTCGAAGTTGGCTTGAGCCCCGTCCGACTTGGCTGTTCCATAGGTGATTCTCCCATATTTCTAAGCACAAAAAATTCACAAAAATTGAGTAGCACCCATCCTTATAATTAGTAGTACGGACAGTGAGTAACGAATTCACCTCATGAATTAAACGACGTGCACGAGCCCGTGTAATTGGTCCTTGTAAGGGATCAATCACCGGAGGATCACTTGTAGTGCGTGTATCTAAATGAGTGATGTCCTCATCACGACCCCCCCCCCATCCTCGAATACCGCCAGCATGCCAAAATGCTAGCGGACTCTCTTCATGACGTCGGGCATCTCGTCAGCAACTCGCAGCTCGTCCTCAACTCTCGCTACTCCAACATCGCCGACGACATCACCAACTTGACTCCTTTTCCCTCGTTCCTAAAGCCCGTTCCATGCTTTCGCTCAAGGAATTGCGCCTAGCAACGAGGTGAAGGTGGCCACCGAGATCGCTCTCATCGCCGTCTCTTTGACCTGCGGCCCGGGCGGGTGCCGCGGCTCATCGACGCCACCTCCTGCTGCCCAGCACAATGGCCCCGGTTCCCATGACAAAAAAAATGCAGCGACCACAACCAATGTGGCCGTCAGAACAGTGGCAGCCACCTGTCGCGCTCCTCCAACCAACAGTGGGCCACACCATGGCCCACGGGTCACTGGGTGTGCTTCAACCTGTGGGTTGCTCTTCAGGGTGCTCCGCAGTGGCGCCCTCCCCCCTCGAGCATCCTTGGGCCATACCCTCAGGCACACACGGTGTTTGCCTCGTCGCAGGTGTCCCTACCGAACGCGCCCTCCTGGGACCAAGCTAGCCTCATCACTGCCATGAACCAAATTGCCCTTCAGGGTCTCGGCAACTAGGTCATGGACAGCGCTGCCGGTTCTCACATGTCGTCCAATGATGGTATACTCCTTCTCCACCTTTCCCCTTCTCCCTCCATTATTACTGTTGGCAACGGCTCCAACATCCCCGTCACTTCCTGCGGCCATTCGCTCCTTCAAATACCTGATTTTGATTTTGTTCTAAACAATGTGCTGATAGTCCCTTCGCTAGTTCACAATCTTATTTCCGTTCATCAATTTACACGTGACAATTATTGCATAATAGAATTTGACACCTTGGATTTTTCAGGCAAGGACTTGCGGGTGCGGCGTGTGATCACACGTTGCAATAGTCTTGGATACCTCTACACTTTCTCTCCCGACGCCGCTACCGCTGTTGCTCAAGCACATCTCGCCACTTCATCCACCTTTGGCACCAGTGCCTCGGACATCGAAGTCCTACTGTCCTCGACACGCTAAAAAAGTCATCTTCCATTTCGTGTAATAAACTAGCTCACCCACTTTGTCATGCTTGTTAGCTTGGCAAACATGTGCGACTACCTTTTTTCTCGTTCTACCTCATGCACTTATGCGCCATTTGAATTAGTTCATTGTAACGTATGGACATCCCCAATAGCTAGCATCTTAGGTTCTCTATATTATTTGGTCATTTTAGATGATTTCACTCATTTTTATTAGACCTTCCCTCTAATTAAGAAATCTAACGTTTATCAGCACATTATGAATTTTTCCAACTACACTTCCACTCAATTCGACTTGCTTCTTATAACCATTCAAGCAAACAATGGCATCGAATTTGTGAACCAAGCATCTTCTCAATTTCTTGCTTCTCCTAGCATCCATTTGCGCTGCTCTTGTCCTTACACTTCCCCTCAAAACGGCAAGACCAAGCGTGCCATTTTCACATTGAACAATGTTGTCTGCATGCTTCTAATCCACGCACACATGCCACCTCCATACTGGGCTGAGGCTCTCGCTACAGCCACATATCTTCTAAATAGATGCTCCTCCTCCTCTATTCACAATTCGATCCCTTATGAGATGCTCTTCCACAAGACCCCCACATATGATCACTTACATGTTTTTGGTTGTCTTTGCTACCCAAATATCTCCTCCACCACACCACACAAACTTGCTCCACGATCCGTCACATGAGTCTTCCTTGGTTATCCTAGTTCTCACAAGGGATATTGTTGCATGAACATTGCTATGCACCATATTATTATTTCTCGTCATGTGGTTTTCGATGAAGCATCATTTCCCTTCGCTAGACATGACTCAAGTCTAGGTGGCACATTCGATTTCCTTGATGATCATGTTGTGCCGATGCGTCGGGCATTGGCCACGGTGTGCCCCCCCCCCTCGTAGTAGCTCCACCACCTCGTGGTGTCGAGCGGTTGCGCTCTTCATCCACGGTCACTCCTTCGCTCTGCGAAGTTGAGCAGACATGGCCTCTCTCCACCTCCCGGCTATCTAGCCGTGTGCCCGTGATGTCCAGTGTGCCGTCTGGTGTGGTCTCCCCAGAGCACGCGTTGCCCACATCCATGGGCATAGCTTCACCAGTCCAATGTTCACCTGGGCGTCCATCCAGCATGCCTACCCCGGCTACTCAACGCCCGCTTGACACCCTGGTTTATTACAGGCATACACGTATGGTAGTGCCCTCTGTGCAGCCAGCCGGTGCGTCTCCGGCTACCCTCTCGCCGAACTCAGTAGCCCCATCGGGTGCACCAACTCTAGCAGCCCACGCATAGCCTCTTGGCGGTCCTGTGCCACAGCCCTCCACCAGCGATCATCCGATGGTGGCACGTGCTCACGCTGCTATTGTCAAACCGGTTGACCGCTTGTCACTCTCCACTATCCACTCCTCGGTTTCCGCCATTCCGGTGAACTATCGCAACGCTCTCACTAATCCAAATTGGTGCGCTGCGATGATCGAGGAATATAAGGCCCTGCTCGACAACGACACATGGCGCCTTGCACTGCATCCCACGGGCGCCAAGATCGTCACCGGCAAGTGGATCTTCAAGCACAAGTACCACTCCGACGGCAGTCTTACGTGCTACAAAGCTCACTGGGTCATTCGTGAGCACTCATAGCAATACGGCGTCGACTACGATGGGATGTTCAGTCCAGTGGTCAAACCAGCTACCATCTAGACTGTTCTGTCCATCGCTGCGTCTCACTCCTAGCCCATACATCAGCTCGGCGTCAAGAATCCTTCTTGCATGGCACTCTTGATACAAACATCTACTGCTAGTAGCCGTTAGACTTCATCGACCCTACTCGCTCTGACCATGTGTGGTTTTTAGAAAAGTCACTCTATGGTCTAAAGCAGGCTCCCTGAGCATGGTACCAGCGGTTCGCCATGTACATTCGTCACCACGGCTTCGTTGCCTCCACTTCGGACACATCTCTCTTTATTCTACGAGACAATGTCAACATGGCTTACTTGCTACTTTACGTTGACGACATCGTGCTCACCGCCTTCTCGAGCGACTTCCTTTGGCGGCTCATTAGCATGCTTCACTCGGAGTTCGCGATGACAGACCTTGGTGACCTTCACCAATTCCTCGGCATCTCTGTCACGTGATCCTCTGATGGTCTCTTCCTGTCCCAGCGTCAGTATGCCATCGACCTTCTGCGCCGAGCTAGCATGTCTGAGTGCCACCCCACCGCGACACCGGTGGACACTCATGCCAAGCACTCCGTCCTTGACAGTGCTCCGGTGGCTGACCCTTCTGGCTACCACAGCCTTATGGGTGCCCTCCAGTACCTGACACTCACTCGCCCCGACCTGGTGTATCCTATTCAGCAGGTTTGTCTTTTCATGCATGATCCACATGATCCCCATCTCGCATTGATCAAGTGCATATTAAGATACGTCAAGGGCACCATTGCCTTCGGGCTTCACCTCGGCGTCTCCCTGGTGACATCACTCACTGCGTACTCTGACACTGACTGGGCATGCTGCCTCGACTCTTGGCATTCCACCTCCAGCTACTACGTCTACCTCGGCGACAACCTTGTCTCCTGTTCGTCCAAGAGACATACCATGGTGTCACGCTCCAGCGCAAAAGCTGAGTACCATGTTGTTGCTCACACCGTAGCTGAGTGCTGCTGGCTGCGACAACTCTTATGGGAGCTTCACGTTCCTGTTTCTTCGGTAATTGTTGTCTATTGCGACAATGTAAGCGCTGTCTACATGTCAACCAATCCCATTCAACATCGCTGCTCAAAGCACATTGAGATTGATATCCATTTTGTCCGTGATAAGGTGTCTCTTGGAGAGATCCGAGTACTTCATGTGCCCTCCTCCCACCAGTTCGCAGATATAATTACTAAAGGCCTACCGACGCAACTATTTCAGGAGTTTCAGTCTAGTCTCTACGTCTGGGAACCTCCCGCTGCGACTACGGGCGGGTATTAGAGAAATTTGTACAACTTTTATTATGTATTATTGCTTGCCATGCATGCTTGTATACTTGCCTAGTTTAGCCCTATTCATTAGCTTGCCATGCATGGTTGTATACTTGCCTTGTTTAGCCAGCCATCCTCATTAGGTCTTGTACACCTTCCTAACCCAGGGCCTTCATCGGCTTTATATAAAATGACATCCCGACCTGTTTGGCCGTGGGATGCTTGCGCCACTTCCATTGCCTTTCGACACTCGGAGAAAATAACAAGCTAGGGCCTGTTTAGTAGCGGTGTTTCAAGACCAAAATTCATGCGATTTAATTTTGCACGATTTAATATTGGTGATTTAATTTTCAGCGAAATCTGTTAGGCACTTACTCTCTTCGTTTCGCAATGTTTATTCATGATTTCGAGAGTATCTGTCTCAAATTATTTATCTATTACGGTGACCAAAGATGTTTTATGGTCTATTTTTCTGCTATACATTTGAGTGTATACATGTATTTATTTTAACATTGGTGAGTTATTTGCTCTTATCTTTGTATTGATTAGAGGTAGCACGATCATCTCACTATATTTTTTTTATTTAATTTTAATATTTTTTTGTTTGTATGTAATAGTAGGTGTGGATAAATATTAGAAAACGGAGATAGTAGATTGTTAGTTAGGTCCTTTTGTGTGACGTTCGGACAGTCCTTCGTTTTGTGCACTTTGACTGACCGGGCACCAACCGCTAACAAACCTCATTTATGTGATCGTGTCCATGTATGGTGTTTGCCTTGTTTCTAATATCATGATGCTTTCAGGACAGAACAACAGCGATGTGGTACAGTGATTATACAAGAGTGGCGATCGAAGCCTTTCGACACTGAATTTGTCTTTTGCAGCATGTACGTATATATATAATACATGCAGGTAGTGCGTATTGTCTTCGTGAAACAGTGCCAGTATACTGGAATAATAGAAAATATTTTTTAGATCGAATAATATAAATAATCTAGGCCAATTTCAGCCAGCCAAAAAGAAAAGAAAGAATCTGGGCCAGTTATTTTCGGAAACCGACAGCACATGCGGCCGGTGGCTGTAAAACGTATTAATTCCCGTTGAATAGAGTCGAGAATGCCACGTGACGGACGATCGAGCATCGCATCAGGCTCCTGTTTGACGTGCATGGCCATCCATTTCGTGCTTTTCCGATAAGGGAAGTTTTATTGAACTTATATTGTTATAATAAAATGATTATAATTAATAGAAGCTGTTTTTTTTTTCTCTGCAGGGTGGCGATGCACACAGCTCCAAAACAAAAAAGATGGCAAAGAACCTGATGCGTAGTCTTGAGCCTCACCCTAAGACTGGTGAAGAACCTGATTGCCTGCTCCAAACTCTGGCAAGCCATAGAAAAGATTTGTTGAGAATCCAGTCAAACAGCGCAAATTAAGTACGGAGCCTGAACAAACATGTAAAAATAACTCGTAAAAAAGATAAATGCTACTTGTTATTAAGAATGAAGTCATTCCTATACCATTATACAGACCAGCATAAAGCTGTCGCTTCAATCAGTATATTAGATTTTAAACTTTTGCTAAGACCTCCTAACCAACTTCCCAATATACGAGACACGCTTCTTGGTGGATAAGAGTTTGTAGCTATCTGGATAATGAGCTGCGCGAATTGACAGTCAAAAAAAGATATGTATAATTGTTTCATCTTTGTGACAAAAAGCAACACTTTTGACTGTCTTGCCGTCCTCTTTTCTTTTGGTCGTCCTTCGTGAGTAAGACCCTTTGACAGAGGTACCAAAAAAGATCCTAATTTTGGAAGCCACTTTCAATTTCCAAATGTAATTGTTTTTATTTGGCGTATCGACTTGCATTAGCGCCTTGTATAATGAGTTTACCATGAATTGACCTTTTTTTTGTCAGATTCCAATGGAACTCATCACACTCTTGTGTCAATATGATATTGCTTAATCTTGATATCATGTCTTGAAACGCTGACAAACAAACGCCATCAAGGTTCCAACAGAAACAAAGGGTTTCCTACGGTGAGTGAAACACCTCGGCAACTGTTTTATCTCTATGGCGAGCTATGTTGTAAGGGCTAGGATATTGTTCACGCAGCGGAGAATTTCCCAGCCATGAATCATCCCAAAATTTGATTTGTGCACCATCCTTTATGGTGAAAGTGCCAAAACGGAGAAGGTGGCACTTTAAATTCATAAGGCCAGCCCAAAAGTGAGAGAGTCCCCCAGTTGCCAGTAAACCTAGGTATTTGTTCTTAATCAACTCTTGCTATTTACCCTCTTCGTTAAGCAGTTTGAAGAGGCATTTGTACAAAAGCGAAATTGTTTTGTACCTCGAGATCTTGGACCCTTAAACTCCCTGATCTTTGGGCTAGCAGATGATCCTCCATTTGACAAGACGATACTTCTTTTTATGGCCCTCGCCAACAAAATCTAGATATGAATTTATCACCGATTTAGGACTACTTGAGGGATTTGAAAAAAAAGATATCATACACGTAGGCAAGGAGGAAATGACCTAATTAATAAGAACTAATATGTCTCCTAAAGGTAGGTACTTGCCTTTCCAACTAGACAATCTCTTCAGGAACCTCTCCTCTACTCTTTTCTATTCACTATTCTTTGGCTTCATGTAATGGATTGGAATCCCTAGATACTCCTAAGCCTATTCTTTTCTATTATCGTTATTTTCTTAGGAAGACTAGAAATGGTACCATAATTGCTAAGGTTGTTAGTTCACGTAAACTTCACACAAAGACCACTTAGGTGCCTAAATCTCTTACAACTAACATTCAAGAACTCAATATGGTTTGAGTACCACATGATGCTTGAATTATTTAATATGTACTTGAAGAGGTATTGGAGGCTTGCCTCATTTATGAAGAAGTAATTTCATACCTTATGCCAAAATAGAGTCAAGTATAAGGACAGACTTCCTATATTATGAACCAATACCATCTCGGTAACAAGTATTTACATTGAAGTATCTAGTCTCTAGCCTTGAGTATGTTACATTGTTTAGTTGTGCATAATATTATTAGTTGTTGCTTTCTCATATATCATGTTATGATTTAGCTTTTAGAGCATATTTGTTTCGGTTCAAAACACTCAAATGTGTTGCTAGTTGAACCATATAGTTCTTTATCCAATCTTTATAGGGATCTTAAGATTAAACATGTTTCTTTAATTGAGAAAGTAGATGCTACGTCTCTAGTAGATTTAGATATGTCATGTCTTAATTTCATTTCTATATATAAGGAGAAATCTACTAATTCTCCTATTGATGATGCTTGTGCTTCTAACTCTAATTCTTATAAGCATCTTTGTAAGAAAGAAAATATTGAGCTAAAGGCTAAACTTGTGAAGCTAACTAGCAAATATGTGAAACTACAAGAAAATCACAATGTGCTTTAGTGCACTCATGAAAGTCTTGTAGCTTCTCATACCATACTAGAAATATCTCATGAGGTCATTCTTACAATGGTAAAATTATACGGACGTCATATGGACAATAGTACACTTTCTTGGCATAACGTAGATTTAACATGTGCTAGCCCTAACAATTCATTAGATACAGAATTTATATCCAATAATGAATTATACATGCCGCAAAAAAGGAAATTCATCATCATCATGTCCTCAAGGTGGAAAGGAGGGCATTGTAGACTTGACAACATTTTTTGAAGATGAAGAATCCATCAAAGTGCTAAAAGTGCCAAGTCATGTGGAAAACATTTATTACCTATCCAATGTCAATCCATAGGTAACACTCTATCACAATATTTTTTTTGGATGAGTGTTCTTAAACTTCATTTTTTTGATAGATACATAGTCAAAGGGTTTATGGAACTTTACATATATTGGAACTTTCGATTGAAAAATTGGAATATATGATGGTCCAAGAAACCATTGAAGGTTTCTATCCCTTTGCATGTGTAGGTTTTGTATATATGTATGAATAATAGTTTATGTTTTTTTTGCTTATCTAGCATCACATCATGATTTACATGCTCATATTTCTATATGCTATTCTCATAAACATGGTAAGTTGATGCAAAATTTCAAATTGAGACACTCTATGTATGGTTATATTTGATTTGAGTTGCTAGTGGAGTTGTCAAAAATCATCTCATTAGAATTGTTTTCAAAATCAAAATCTTGACTCAAATTCTCTAAAAAAATTCTAGAATTTCTAATTCCAGTGGTCTAACTGTCAGGATGCCGATCTAGCCGCCAGAGTTATACAGAGAGGTTTCTGAATCCTCTGCTTTCAACGGTCTAACCACGCCTTCTCCCGATCTCACCGCCAGCACCTATTTGATCTTATTCATTGAAATCTATTTGCCTCTTTGGAGAAATTAATGGATTATCATATGATTGGGAGTATTATACTTTGTGCATCTTACATACTTATAAATTATGAATATTTGAGAAATACCACTTAGAATTGATACTATTGCTTATCTAGTATCTATGAGGTATGTTAAGCTCATTTAAGACTCAATGTCTCAAAATATCTATTCATTGATCCACATGTATTTTTAATTAAAACTTGAGATCATCATTGTGTTTATGCTTTTCTTTCAATCTCAAGATTTTATTTGGAATTATTTTCTTATTCAGATCAAATCAACTAATAGCCTTATAAAAATTACTTATACTAGTAGATTTTGTGAAGAATGTGACATGAAGCATGGTGCTTAATTCTAAACTTTCATAACATGTTTCATTAAAAGAAAGTTGATCTATGTTATCTTGCAATTACCATTTTAAAATATCTCGATATACCATTGTATTTACTTGAAATTGGTAATTATAAAAGTGGTAATATTTGTTCATCATCATTCTTTCAACCTTGCACTTCTAATGATTGGTTTCTTTTATGAAATTTGTTTATAGAAGCTAAGGTTTTGCTATCTCACTACTTGTATCATTTTTCAATATAATTGGTTGAGATAAGCTTTTGAGCATGATTGAAATTATTTCATTTTTGTTATATGCTCAATCCTATTGCTTAGTGCATTTATTGAATTTTATGAATGATCATTTGTTGATCTTGCTCCTTAGATGTATTTTGGACACCTTCTATGATTTATATTCTTTTTTATCCAAATTATATCTTTATTAGATCTTAAAAATGATGAGCATGCTCGTTTAAATTTAATATCTATAGCATGTTTGATTTATTTAATGCAACATATAGAGTAAGCATCTCTGAAAAGATTTTGATGGCTAAAAGGTGCATATTGACTTTAATTGGTATCTAATTCATATTCATATGCACCATTTATGATAGAATTTACTCTATGTGTTAAAGTTTTTGCTAACCTTTATGGATCTAATGAGTTTGCGGATCAAACTATACCTGAATAAGTTCTAAGTATAATGGAGATACATTATATGCTTGGCTCATTCGTAGATAAAGTCTTTTCAAAAGGAAGATTATTTCAATTGAAAATCATAATGAAGATCTTCTTTTTTCAATTGGTATTGAAAAATAAGATCTTCTCCTTTAACTTCCACTTCAATTGGAATCATAAAAAAAAATTGTGTCAAAGTAAAGCCAAGCGAGAATGAGTAAAAATCTACTATATAAATCCAATGCTTTTAGGTAACTTGTTCTTAATTCATGTATTGAATGTTGAATATTCAACCTTGCGTAGGTTGCATCATAACATGAAAGTAACTTGTGAAATTTTATTTTTCTTGCAAGTGCCTAAAAACTTCTTTATTGCAAATATGAGTAATTTAAAGTAGCATATTTTTGTGAGAAGTCTATGATCATGTTTACGATTCATCCAATCCCAAATATGCAAAAGAATTCATATAAAATATTTTAGTTGCTCTTATATACAATATTGATAAAGATTGCAAAATTTATCCTTTTGCTTGAAGTTTATTGGCTGTAACACCCTAATTTTCAATTTTTTCCAATTTATAAAATTTGCTAGAATTTACTTTTGAGCTTAAATGATTTCAAAAGAGAAAATGCTATTTTCATAAAAATAGAATCTAATTTTGACATAGGAAATATTTGTTTAAGTGCATTCATGCTGTTTTTAGGCATTTAGGTTTCCTTTGTTTTATTTGGGTTTCATTTGTGGCTTTTGATTTGAATTCAAAAGCTTTGGAAAGTTATTTTTTAAAAAATAAAGAGGTTAAAATCTCATCGGGCCGCCCTCTCCTCTTTTTGGCCCATCTCCCCGCGCCGGTCTGTTTCTCCCGTCCCTTTCTCGCTTGGGCCGCGCCCGTGCGCTGAGTCGGCCTAGCGTAGCAGTTGCTGCAGCATAGCGCCGCGCCGCCGTTGAAGACGCCTGCGCCGAAGCCGCTTTCGCCTGAGCTGTTGCCAGATGGGACCCTCGCGTCAGATCCGTCGTCTCCGAGTCGGTCTCCGTCGTGCCGCCGCCAAGTCCGAGTTGAAATCGACGCCGCCAAGGAGTCCTGGCCTTCCTCGAGCCCCTTCATGCCGCCTATATAAAGCCCTGCCTTCCCTCAGTTTTTCCCCAAGCCAAACCCGCCGAATTCCGAGCCAATCTGCCGAATCTTCGAGCTTCGGCACCGCCATCACCACCGTCTTCCCCGATCTTACCGCCTCGTCGTTCCAGAGCTACCAAGCCTCACCCGAAGCCATCGAAGGAACCGCCTGCATGTGCTGAAGCTTCTTTAAGCCTCGCCGTCGCTGATTAACCACCGGAGCGCCCTCGTCGATGAAGATCTGAGCCCTCTGCTACCCTAATCATCGCCGACCTCTTTCCGGTGCTTCACTGCCCTCGGTAAGCCCCAAAACGGATTCCTCGTGAGCTTGTTGTCATCTTCCGTCGCTCGCCATCGCACCCTGTGGAAATCTTCGGCCGTCCACCGCCGTGAGACCTTCGGCGCCGCCGCTTCTCTTCTTCCCCGGTCGTCCGATCACCGTGCACCGTTAGATCCAAAACCAGTGGCCTAGATTAGATTGAAGAATACCCCTTCACTGGCCAATCAGAAGCTGACATGTGTCATCTTTTAATCCCAGTCAGTCCCGGCCACCTCATTTTCCCCGTCATCAGCCACCTCAACGCCACATCGAGAAAAGTGCTGACGTGTCTGCCAAGTTAGTGATTACGCATTAAATCAAGGTTTTTTAATAAAAAATAAATATGATAATTCCCATAAATTGGTAACTTTGCAACCCCTGAACTTCTATGTAATTACAAAAAGAGCCCTATCTTTTTACACTTCGGTCCCTAAACTTTTCTAAAATTACATATAGGTCCTTCTATTTTTATAAAAAGGTTCCTAGACTTTCTGTTATTTACAAATAAGTCCTTTTATTTTTCAAGATAAACCCTAATCTTGTTTTTAGCATATCTTTTTCGTCGTACCTTCGTTTTAAGCAATTATTGCGTCGTTAGATTCGTTGTTCAGAGCTCTATCTTTCTAGATAGGTTTTATCTCATTGTTCTTTTTGTTTTATGCTCTATTCTTAGTGTATTTTATCTGTGTGCTTTGCTAGTAATTGTGCGATTAGTCGACAACATCCCAGATCGATTTGAGGAACATCAAGACCAGGAGCAAAAATACACTGAATTGCAGCAAGGAGAAGGCAAGTGTCCTTGATCATCTTGAACCTATATTTTAAATGTTTTGTTTTACAAATTGCATGCTTTGTCTGTCAATATAATGGGTAGTCACCTATGTTAGGTTTTCACTAGATTTTCCCTTGTCATCCCTTGGAACCTAAATGGTTTATGGTTAGATGTATTTGTTGAGTAGATTGCTTAGTCATACTTTTGAGATACTGGGAAGTGTCATAATTTTGACTAATGAACTTATGCAATAATGTCGTTAGTTTGTTAATGGCCTAGCAACATGGAACCTTAGGCCTTGAGCAAAGTGATTTTGATGGTTGTCATGGTTATGATATTGGTTTAGTGTTTGCTCAAGTAACCTAAGTAAGGACTTGTTCGTGAAACGACAACCCAAGAAGTAACGTACCAACCACGAGGTTGATATGGGTAAGGCGTGACATACTAGTTAGAGTCTATCCAGTGTGTGTTGTGTCAACACAAAAAAGGACTTCTGGGTAGGAGTTGAACTCGCGTAAATCCTGACGGTGAAACCTAGTGGGTAGACGCATACTGGACTAGTTTCTGGTTAGTGAAAAATATCATTTGGTGATTTCTTGGTGGCACACACTGGTGTGTGTTAAGTGTTTCGCGAACACAACAACATGAAATTCACTGACTCGTAGGGAAAGCTGGACAATCTCTGCAGAGTATAAAACTGTTATAACAGCCATACTCACGGTTATGAGAGACTTGGATCCTCACATGATTAGTGGGTTATGGTTATGGGTTTGATCATAGTTTTGGTTATAGTACAGAGATTACTAGACGGTTGTGGTATACAAGGTAGGAAGCCTTGTATGCTAGATGTTGAACTGTATGGGTTACATTCATTTAATAATTATTTAATGTTTTTTTAGTCCAAATATGTTTTCATTACTCGCATTTACGCAAATATACCATGTGTTAGCCTATTCTTGATATAAGCCTACGTATCATTACTTTCCCACACTCGCTAAGTACTCTATGTGCTCACTCTTGCTATCTTCTACAATACATATGCTGCTCAGTAGAAGACTTGGAGATTTCCAAGACGACGACCTAGCGTTCTAGGAGCGTGTCTTTCAGTCGGTGCCTGTGGAGTGCTTGGTTGCCGATGCTTTGGTCCCGCTGCCGTCGTTTAGATGCTGTCGTTTAGCCTTTGAAGTTGTTTAGGTGAAATCTTTATTGTAAGAAGTGAACAATTATAAGTTAAAGTATTATTTTTGTTACTTCACCTATGACGTCCTTATGTGTGTTAAACTTTCTGGGCACACATAAGCCATACTTGGTTTTGTCCGTTAAACCGGGTGTGACATTGGCTTTGGTAGAAACATCTCAAGTTCTTCTTTTAAGTTGGGTTGTGTTGAACTCTTTCATCCTGGTCTGCTTTGAATGGATCTATTGAACACTTATGCTTATAAGATGTTGACACTTTGTGATAAATTAAATACTCATTACAATGTCAACGATTTTGCTATATTTAATTTGAGCCTAATCCATTGCACTTGTATTTTGGATATTGATTTCGGACTCATTCTTGACTTGCTTTCAATTGAATTTGTTTCAATTGTCATCTCTTTAAATCGCTATGCCTTGGATTTTTAATCGGCATCTCTTTACACCCCTTGAGTCTATTGAATAGTGTGATCTCTTAAATTATTCGTAATTAGACAAGTGCATTTGATTTAGTGGCGGTTTGAACGCCAGTTGTACTGCGTTGGTCTAGTGGCGGTTTGAACGCCAGTTGTACTGCGTTCTGACTGCCAAATGCGTAGAGAAGTCAGACTTTGAGCAATAGCTACATTTCAGATTGTGACCTATATATATCCTTTATCCGGCGACTTAGAGATCTCTCCTACCCCTATTGAGCATCCTTGAGCAAAGTGAAGTCCTTTCCACATATTTGTGCATGTGTTGTATATAGAGAGGGTTGTGAGGCAAAAATCAATTGCATTTGCATTAGAGATTGAGCTTTAGGTATTTGGTGAGAGTCGAGTTCGTCTTGGCTTGTTACTCTTGGTGTTTGCCAACACCTACACAACGCGGTGGTGTTGTGTTTCGGTGATCTTCTCAAATAAGCTTGTGAGAAGACCCGGTGTGATTGTGAGAGGCTTTGTGCAGGCCTTGCCAGAGCGATAAAGTGCAACTATAGTGAAATTGAGATAGTGAGTGGTTCATTGGATTAATCTGGCTCAAGATCAAGTTGCTCATCGTGAGTTTCTTATCGTGGTGAGAATATCATATTTGATAGTGGAGCGGTTAAAAGTTTGAACCCACCTCAACGTGGATTAGGGAGGCTGTCAAGTCTCCGAGACCACATTAAAAAATTTTATGTCTACTTTGTGGTTTGTCTACTTAAATTTATTTACATTGTGTAATTTACATTTCTAGAATTATAATTGCCTAAATATCACATTAGGTTGTAAACCTTGACATATACATATAATTGATCACTTTACAGACATATTTTTAGGGGTTTTATATGTGTTGTAGCTGATATTTTAATTCCACATTAGAATCAGTTATATCTTGCTAGAAATTTTAGAATCACCTATTTACCCACTCTAATTGACCTCCTTCATCGTACGCATCATCCACTAGATGTGGTATCACTCCAGTGATTTGACTCATCGATTTGACCCTTTCAATAAAGAAAGCCAACATAACGGCCACGATGTTAAAAAGCAGCAGTGAGAGCAGGTCTCCTTGCTGGACTTCTTAGTCTAGAAGAACAAGCCAATATCTTCGTTTACTCTAATGGTCACACTTCCCCTGAGATGATTTTTTCCATTCAGGTACACTTTTTAGGTAAGAACCCTTTCATCCAGAGAGACCACAAGAGAAATGGCTACTTGATTTTATCATACATCTTTTCGAAATCAATTTTTAAGATAATCTCATTTTGTTTTCTACGATAAATTTCATAAATTGTTTCATACAAGATTACAACTCATTCAAGGATGTTTCACCCATTCATGAAGAGTGTTTGGGATGGCTGAATTATCTTATCTGTCACGCTATTCATTCGATTAGTTAGCACTTTGTGAAAATTTTGAAGCTAATATTTAGTAAATAAATAGGACTATATTGCTAGATTCTATTTACTTCTTTGGATTTTGGTAAGAGGGTGATTGTTCTAAAACTGAGGGAGTGGATTTCGTGTTGGAGATCGAATTAGGTCTGCCTGATCATTCACGTTTTGTTGGGCGTCGACGCTCCATTTAAGCCTGAAATCAGTCGATCGTTAAGTTGTTCTTGGACCATAGTTGTGGTACTATTTTAACGATTGGTGTCTTGGTGATGAATTAGTTGGGTCATTGTTGATTTGTGGTTAAAACAGATGTGCACTAATCCAAACTCGATAAACATAGTTATAGCTTTCGTCCCCCCTCTTCTTTCTTTTCCGGTTTAGATCTCGTTTGCTCACTAGGGACGCATCAAAGCAAAAATACTCGGCTGGTGTTTTGGGGAAACCATCGTAGTCTAAGACGTAAGGAAAAGAAACAGTAGTCTGCGACGTTTCTG
Source organism: Phragmites australis (assembly GCF_958298935.1). Taxonomy (NCBI): domain Eukaryota; kingdom Viridiplantae; phylum Streptophyta; class Magnoliopsida; order Poales; family Poaceae; genus Phragmites; species Phragmites australis. Next base: position 18,276,188 of record NC_084931.1, read on the forward strand.
GAAACCGATCTGATTGATCGGACACACATGGCTCGGCTCGCAGTCGCAGTAGCAGTAGCTCAACAGCTCCAGAGCCACGAGCTCTCTCGCGTCCGTCCACATCATTCACGCAGCACGTCACGACAGGATTTCCCGAACGTGCTCGGCCGGCGGCGGACGCTCTGGAATGGAATGCACAAAAATATCGCGCCCGTCCCGGCGCCAGAAGCGGGCGGATACGTATAGAGACTAGTTTGTAGCTAGCCGCCTCTGGTCGCGTCGGGTCTGGCTTCCACCCGCTGCTGCCCACCGCGTGCGCAATTTGACGAGTGCTGCTGACTTGCCTGGTCCAGGTTCTTAAAAAAAGGTGCATGCCGGTCGGCGTCATACGGCTGGCCTGGCGTTGGTGGAGGCTCTTTTCTGATGGAGCAGACGCAGCAGCAGCAGGCGGTTCGGGGTCAAACCCAAAGGCTCGCTCTCTTTTTCGCTGTGGACGTTTGGTGACAGCAACCATGCGAGTGAGCCTGCCCAACGTTCTGCACCTGCTGCCGTGCTACGTTCGCGTGTCGCTTTCTCGTTTCCGTTCACCATGCAACGACGACCTGAGAAAAGAAGAGAAAAAATCATGACGCCAAGAGACCCGGTAGGATTGTTCAGTGCTAGCTGGTTTCTTATGAAAGAATGGAATTGTGTACTCTAGCTGCAAGATTTGTCAAAAATCGGCCGGGATAGCAACGGATCAGGCCCCACGGGTTAGCAACGATAAGCTCGTAATCACGCGTAAATTAAGAAGACGTAGTCTCAGGACGTTTGGAGGGTAAAATAAAAAATAGATAATATATGGCACCGTATTTAAAAAATAGATAATATATTAGCGTATTTACAAATTTAGTATTTATATTCGACATCTTGTTTATGAAAACCCAGTTTTGATACGCGAGGCACCGAAAAAAGATGGATCTAACCGTTTTCGGCACTTAAGGTACTGAATACGGTATCGTGCACCGTATTCAGCACATGAGTTGTCAAAAACAACCTGTATTCAGCACCTCAGTGCCAAAAACTCTGAATAGTACCGTATTCAGCATCTCAGGTGCCAAATACAAACTAGCGGTCTATCACCACTCCTACGTACTGCTGTTGTTCGCGTCTTACTCATTAGGTTATACTGTAGCACTAGCTAATATCTGTTCTTGTGTCGCATGCTACTGTAAATTTGTTTCGATGTAATTTTATCGACATTTCTTTATTCTCTTAATATAAATTTGTGTGAGTAATTTTTTTTAGTGAACAATAGTAGTTGTGAAGTATAATTATCATATAACCCGATATAGAGGTTACATACGCTGATAAACATTACATGGGATATATGGTTTTTTGACGCTGCGCAAATGAATCATAACCATAAAGAGATGACAACGATAAATATTGGTATGTACGGTACGCCTAAACATTGGTAGCGTGTCTTAGGAAATGAAAATAGATCGGGTTATAATAGATGTTCTCTAATGAGTGCACCAAGGATATTTCCCCTTCCTCAGAGCATCGAGGCCCTCTGCCTTAGCGCGACGAGCTCTCTCCCACTTTCTTTCCCTCTCTTCTTCGTGAGCTTCAGCCGCAGCGCACTCTTGCACTGCCTTCCTCGTACGCTCCTCCTCCTGATGCTTGAGTCATAGTTCCTCATGCTGTTGTTCATACTCCCGACGTTTGTACGCTTCTCTCCTCCACCGTATACTCATGTTGACCCACCGCTTCAGGTACTTATTTTGCTCCATGTCTATCCATTCCATGAAGTCACATATAGATAGAGGAGACTGGACAAATGAAACAAGATGAGAGATTAGTAAGACAGTACATGAAATCGTATGGAAAGTTCCACATGAGTAATCTATTTCGCTATACCGGTGGGTACTCATACGGTCCATGTTGAGGTTTATCGTATTAGTAGTTGGCACACATGAAGAAGCGTAGGCTATAGGTGTGATGTTCTGTGACTCGCGAAGGCTACATGGGTTTCCACAGAAGTATATCAGTAGTTCGATCCCCTAGGGGATGAAAATATCTCAATATTTCTTTGGTGGGCTTGGTGGTGTTGAGTAAGACATTGCAGTTGAGAGAGCTGAGGAAGGAGTGATCTATGCATAGTTGAGGGCAGAGTTATTTATGGTGGTTAGGGGCTGGTGCATGGATTGAGTGCATGGCATGGGTTGGGGCTAGAGCATGGGATTCCCTGTAAAACCTAAAAAAGTTGTGTTACTCATGCTTAGCATAGATTCCCTGTGAAAGTTGTTGTTTGGTGTGGTCATTTCATTATGCAAAATTTTAGCAAGGAGTTAGTTGCCTCTACATGGAAGGCTGAGTCAGGATAGAGGTGTTGTTATTTAATTTATGATTAAAGCTCTGTCGTATGGTCACTTTGTGTCTAAAGCCTGAGTTGTACAGTGGTTTTGTCATTTCATAGTTAAAACTGAGTCGTGTGGTCACTTCGTGTCTAAAGCCTGATTCACGATAGGGGTGCCATCATGTTATGCTTGAAGCTCTATCATGTGGTCACTTCTTGTCTAATAGCTGAGTCAGGATAGAGGTGCTACCATTTAATTTATGATTAAGGCTTTATCGTGTGGTCACTTTGTGTCTAAAGCCTAATTCACGACAAATGTGTTGTCCTGTCATGCTTAAAGCTCTGTCATGTGGTCACTTCGTATCTAAAGTGTGAGTCACGACAGAGATGATGTGCTGGCATGAAGGTGTTGTCATATCATACTCAAAACTAAGTCATTTGGTCACTTCATGTTTAAAGCCTGACTCACAACAGAGGTACTATTTTGGCAGCAGGGTGTGGTTGCAGCAGTGTGTGTTTGCATGTGATACTGTGAACGACTATAAAAGGCAACGCTGAACTGCGTATGTTATCCCTGCCACAAACACAAGACGAAATAAAGAGACGGCGAGCTCTGGTACGCATATGTTTGCTATACCACCGCCGTTGTACAAGTGCGGTACTGTATGTGAAATGAAGGTATCCCATGAGCTCAAAACCTATGGGAGGAGATTCTTTTAGTGTTCAAACTTTGATCCTTCATTCGTGTGTTATGGGGTATTTAATTTATGTCATATTTCGCATGATTCATCAACTTTTGATTCGGACAGTAACTAAATCGTGCATACAGTCGTCCATTATTTTTTGCGACTTCATAATGTGGATCGACTTTGACATCAAAGCCGAGGACAAGGAATGGGTGAACCTATTGAAGAAATGGGACATAGAAGACCTCGAGATGAAGCAACAAGAAAAGGAGACAAAGGAGAGGTTGAAGAAACTATGCGAGGACCTTGCGAGGTGGGAGGCAGAGAAAGAAAAGTTGTCTCGTAGGAAGGGTGGTTCAACAAGTTCAGGCCATTGAGTTTGTTACCGCCAATGTATTTCACGAAAGGCATTCATGTGTCATATGCTACGTGTCTTGTCAGTTCTGTATGACTAGAAGCAATGTATCCCGATATACTGCCTTAGCCTAATGTAATATTTCATTATACCATGTTATTCGTAACTGAATAAATTGTACCTTGTCATGTAATGTTATATTCATGTGCGAATGGTTTTGATGTGGAAAGTTGCAAGCCAACGATTTATTACCTGACAGGACGACGCACAGATCCGTTCAAAAGTGGCTAAGTGATGCCTTTCACATGTTGGAAAGAAGTATGATTGGATAGTACGTTAATATAATACACTAATCATCACATGCATTAGACATGAAGGTCACAAATAGGTTATAGCATAGTATGGTAATATAAGATACTAACCATATATCTATCAAACTGAACCAATGTAATAGGAAGGTACACAAAATAAATAGTCGTGTAATAGTCTGAACAAAATACATTATCTAAGCATACAAGTAAAAGAGACTACACCTGACCCCTACCCTGGCCTGTACCCTGACCCTATCCTAAACCTTGCCTCTGGCATGCTTTGGTATGCGTGCTGATGCTTGGATAGCTACCTCCTTCTCCACCCAAGGATGGTCGTTGTGGTAAACCTGTGTGATAGTCTCAATATAGAAAATACCTGCATCACAGCGTGCGCAAATAAGTTGGTATTACTGCATAATGTGTACTAACTCAGAGAATATGGAGAATATCTAGATCATCTCAAGATGGTGGTGGAAAGTGTCGATGCAAAATAGTGGAAGATTGCTTGTTGTGTCAGTCAATGATGTTAGAGTAAGATGGTTGACGTCTCTGAGGTGGTGATGGAAAGTTGTAAGGATGGGTAATAGCAAATCCACCATCATCTTTAGGGTCATCAGTGTCATCTGGAGATTGATGCCTCGAAGGGAGGGATCGTTGTGGCGTGAAATTGTCATCATCGTCATCTTGAGCGATCACGGTATGAGCACGTCCTATTCGTTGTTGGTTGTACGCCATCTCGATGTGGTGCGTGAACATCCTCTTGTAGTGTTACTTGAACCTTCTTTTGTATTGCTGCTGCAATGTCAAAGCGTTGGTGGCATAAAATTATCATCCTCATCGTCCTCTTCATTTTTGGCTTGAATAGTAGAGGGCACGCTTGTACCCCTTAGGTTCGTTGATCTTCATCATCTTCTATGCGAATCACACATCACACCCCCACCAAAGAGCATATACATCACCAAGAAGTTTGAATTTTTTTTGGATCAACTCTACGTCTTCCAGGAACGCCTAATGCAAAAGAGGAGCGTTCGAATAAGTGGAAAAAAGATAAGTAGGTGATCAAATAGAAAATGACGAACCTGAATATGGGATGCATACTGGTCGGGCAACATCACTATTCTTCTTTATCTCCTAGAGAAATCTAGCACATAAGGATGGTAGGCTAGTTCGCACACCTTGAGGTATCTTTAATGCCGCTCATGCAATAGGGCCCTAAGGTCATCAGTGGTTACATGGTTGAGCGGAATAACACAGAACATAAGGGTCTTGCATGCAATTTGGACACGACTTGGATTAAGTTATTCTCCTTTAAGGGATCATCCTTCCCTCCACACACAACCAGCAATGAGGCATTAAATGCTATATTGATCATTGTAGGTGTCCATGGAAAGCATGAACTAGAAGATCGGGCTATAGATTTATTGATCCTTACCTGCAACATTCTGGCTTTGCATAAAAGCACGAATCCCTGATTATTTATCAAACATTAAACTAGTATTAAATATCATAATTAATATGTAACAATGCTTAAGAAATAACTAATAAATAAAGTTACGTGCTATAATTATTTGAAAAACATTAAAGAAATTAAAAGTAATTACATTAACAATACAGTGAATAAGACATAATAGGGATGACTACTACATTAAAGTGAATAGTACATATGTCATGAATAAGTACAAGTGCACCGAACAATGGCACTGGCTACTCAATGACGACGACGCCGCACACAATCCCTAGGAGTGTAAGCGTCTAGCTACTGTGTGGCCCTCATCCTAGTAGTCTGCACTGGCCCTTGTCTCATGTGCCCTTGGCCGTCATCATCATCGACCTACCATGTGGGACCCCATCGAACATGTATCCAGACCCGCTAACTCGGCCCTACATGTACAATGATGAAGGATCATTATGTGGAAGTGTGGACGCACCTATAACGTGCTTCGATGGAGTCCGGTGTGACGAAGGCTTGCCCTGCTAGAACCACTATGAATCTCCATGTGCATCGGGATATTAGGGGTATTGTCCACTGAGGAGATCAGTGAAGCTTGCGGCTTGCATTGCAGTAGCTCAGTCAAAATCATGTGTATCACTCTAGTCAGGCGTCTGCTGCGTGCAATCAGTGACGTCCTCGTGATGAGTCAATGCTGCAGGCGGAGGTATCATCATAGTCTGAGGAGATTGTATCTACTGCAGGGCCTGTGAACTTAGTGTACACTACTCGGGCTCAGGAGCCTGCGTGCACTCCTTGTCCTCAGCACTGGAACGTTACACATGATGCTCGAAGTTGAAGGTGCCTCTCGCGAGTGTGCCCGAATGGGTTCTTCACGGGCACTAGACAAGCGCCTGCTGTGGGAGGCACAGGACAGGTCCATGGCTGGTAGGTCATACCCTTCCAACGCGAGGCACAACCACCTAGACCACGTATAGCGGATAGGAAGCATGACCTCTAGTCTTCATGTAGTCCAGGAGAGGGTTCCAATCCCTCCATGTTGATGACCCATTTGCTTCCCCAAAATCTTGCTCCGACTGTGTATGCATCTTGTACATCTCTTCGATCTGTATAGGATGAGGGCCATGTCGGTAATACAAAGGTTTAACCAATAAAAATCGTTATAAGTACCGTATCACTTACCACAACATGAAGAAGGTGGGCACAAACCTCGGGGAAGGGTCTGAGGGTCAACTCTACAAGTCCGCTGAGTAAGGTGGCACGCGTGCTTGGACGGTACCATGAAAGGTACTCCAAGTACATGGTATCAACGTATTGTCAAACAGAAACAATGATATCCACCGCGATTGATTCCATCCACCTCTGTATGTGCTCGGCATTCACGGATGCCTAGTCCTGCATGCCTCCGCCCCCATGTGCGCTCCTCCTGTACATAACATAAATAGTTATAATTTGTTAACATGTATCACCTAAGGTACTAATGCTACCTATAATAACACGCTTACTCGTGCACCTATCCGGAGTCTCGTGGGGGAGGTAGTGACACCACCTATCGGTACCTGAACTATCTCTATACACACTTTGGAGAATATACTTCTACATTGTTCGTGTATAACAAGAATCATCTCGTCATCCATAAGTCTGAGTCATGCCAATAAGAGGATGCAATGAGCCCTCCAATCGCAATTTCTGTCACTCGTGTCATACACCATGGATCCCACTCCACGAGATCGGCATTGAGGACATCTAGATCACTGATCACCTAGGAGTAGCTACCATGATCTTCCTGTTGGCTCCATCTCAGCCTTGCATGAATTCACCGATACCCCATCGTAGGCCTCATGTCATCTGAATGCCATCGGAGATGGGGACTGAATATTAGCTCTTGAGCACCCAAGGCCGACAAACCGGGAGATACTCTCAGCTCCATAGCTATGAGAGGTGTAGACAGCCTGTAACAGATCTCTTGTAGGTTCCTTGACCACTGGGTTGCAGCACATAATCCTCTTTAGGTTGTAGCCAGCATAGTAGATCCTCAACTATAAGATGTTGGCTCATAAGGACGTGACGCGAGCTGACTCGCTAACCATACAATATGGGGGATGCCATAATTGCCTGCCAGTAGAACATGATGCCTCCCAGCAGGACGTATAAGTAAACCTCATAGTGTTGCATAACTGTAGCCTCGTCTGCATTTGCTGGGCATGGACTGAACTGTGGCAGTCCAAGAATCTAGGACATGGAGATTCCAACATCCTTCATGTCATTTTGCACACCAAACCTACAATATGTAGAGGATCAATGAAGCTTGAATAGCACTACAACATTTGAAGTCCATTACATAACAAATAATTACCTGCCCTCAATGTAACCCTTCCGCTGCTCCTTTGTTGGTCATGAAACTACTAACGGGGTGCCCCTGATTGGCAGCTCGCTCAGCATGGCCACGTCCCTCAATGTTACGGCCATTTCACCAAAAGAGAAGTGAAACATGTGCGTCTCAAGACTCCACCGATCAACAAGCCATGTGAGCAGTGACTCCTTAATCGGTGGGAGAGGTGTCCTACCACTGCCCGCCATGGGAGCTCCGGCCATCATGAGAGAGAAAGGTAGTAGTCTTGCCCGTTCGAGTGTCTCGTGGAATTGAGGGTCTAACTCCACAATTGTGTGGACACTCTAGGCTCACAACAGAAGCAACTACAAAAGGTATCCAATACATGTACTGAATTAGTTAGTAGCAAATTATTGTGGCAATTAAGAGGCACATATAATCGTGGTACCTACTGCCCTATGAAAATCATCCTTCCCCTATAATTCTCGTCCTACCGCTGCTAAAGACCACCATAAGCCATGATAATGATTTCAAGCTTCATGGTTCAATAAATAGGTGAATAACAAATTAGATATATTACAAGCTTCATGGATCAATAAATAGGTGAATAACAAGCTGCATGATTCAATAAAAAAACACTATCTGTGATGCAGTATCATATGATATATTACAAAATAAGTAGTACAACTAATAGGTGAATAACAATATAGAATACAAACCATGTCTGTGAATAACTTCAAAGAACAAACTAAATTGCAACAACTCTAATATAGTACAGTTCGATAGTGGCTTGATAGTATACTACCGGGTCGGGCAAGTTTTCCTGTCATGGTCAGGTTGTTTGCAAAGTTTGCACTTACTGTCAACAACATCTGCTTCATCCATGTCACCCTGCAGCCTCGTGGCTCTAGGCCTTCCAGTATCTATGTGTCATGCTCAGGGATAAGGTGCCCACTTAGGCCCCTCAATCACTTTGTAGCCTATTCCGATGTTGAAGGACCGCATCTTTGGAAGCTATGTGCTCCTTAATGCATCGATCATGAAGTACGGTGATAAGTACTGTGATCCGTTGTTGCCACTCATGTCCCTACAAGAGGCAAACACATGGGAGCACGGGATATGGTGCAATTTTATCTTATTGCATGTGCACTTCACCTCGTGAGGTCCAAGTTGACATTATTGCACACTGTCCCCTACGCTATACCCTGAAGCATACCGGCGGTGGCACATGACCTCGAATTCATTGTTGGCCAGGTCGTAGATACTGGTCCGATGAAAATGTGCTTTGTTCCTCCTTTTAGATATAATTTTCTCCACCTTAGGTCTAAACCGTGTGTTGCACTTCATAGCAGCATTACAACGGTTTAGAAAGTACTCCGCCATTCTATAGAATGTGAGCTCAATGATGTCACATGATGGGAGGCCGCGCACACCCTTTAGGATATTGTTGAACTCCTTCGCTATGTTTGTTGTCATGATGGTATACCTAACATAGGATACGATATTTTTAGAAGGGCTATTTGTATAAGAAAGGGTGAAATATAATTATTAAAATACTATGTGCTAACCTGACACTATCAGTATCATGGATTAGGGCCTAACGCTCCGCCGGCTTCCCCGCTATCCACTAGCTAAATGTGGCATGTGAACGGTTGACGATAGTTTGGCCCCCAACCATTTGTGTCCGCAGATGATCCTCCTATGCTTCCTGCTCTACCATCATCTTGCGAGTGGTCTCATTTAATTCTCTCTATATCTCGTTGAACTTTGTCTACTAGTTCTAAAGACACAACCCTTTGAATCTCTTTACAAGAGACTTGTTGCAGTACATTGTGTACAGGTTCGTGCCCAACTATCGCATGCACCATCTTCTCTCCAAATCATACCATGCAATAGAGTTGTTTGTGCTATCATGCAGCACGTCCAACGCATGCAGAAGACCCTTGTTGCGGTCTGAGATGATGCAAACAACTTCCCTATTTCCCATGACAAGTGTCCTCACCAAGGTGAGGAACCACAATCAGCTATCATTTTTATCATTCTCAACCATTGCAAAGACGAGAGGAATGATTTGATTATTTACATCTGCTGCCATCACTGTCATAAGGGTATCATGGTACTTGTCGCTCAGAAATGTGGCATCCATGCATACAATTGGCTTGGAATGTCCGAAAGCTTCGATGCATTGTCTAAAGGACCAGAATAACCTAACGAGGTATCGGTCAGTGTTGCTATGACCTATCATCTACCTTGATCGGCTCATTCGCCATGGCCAACTGAGTCTCTGAATTCGTCATGGAAATCTTCTGTAGTAGCCTCGGAGCATAGTTGTAAGATTCTTCGAAGCTTCCAAACAGCATTTTCAACACCTTTCGCTTTGCTCGCCACATGGTGTGGTGATTGATCAGCATACCCGTCTTAGTCTGCATCTCCCCCATAAACGATTTTGGCGATAAACATATGTCCGTGCCAACAAGGGTAATGAGGAGTTGGGATATGAACCTCGCATAAAAGGCATGGCTCACATTCCTAACAACCTCTTCACTACATGCATGTGGGGTGTGTCTACTGATCACAAAATAGTGCTCATATTTTGGCTTATGTGCTCGTACAAAGTAAGGACAATTCAGGTGCTTGATACACCTGACCTCATACTCCATAGGGTTAGACCGGACGCAGTTGTGGTCTCTTCTTATCATTACAACATAGTTGCTAATAAAGTGAAAGACCTCCCCCTTGTTATGAAACCGTTATCCGACCTGGATATCATTATTCTGGTATCCCAGCTAGATAATGTGTTATACTCAACAACGACACAATCCAATAGCCCAGCACCAGGAAAGTACTGGATCGCCGACACTAGGTCATCGTTGTCAACAACTTCTTCATCCCCACTACCATCGGCTTCATCGTCCATGCATCCTGTATCTACCTCAGAAGGGTTCACTCTAGCTCCCTTTGTACCGAAACTACCCTCCCCGACATGCCCTCCCTCCTCTTAATACATCACCTGTTGGCCTGATCCTTGCACGCTATTCACTACATTACCTTGCACCAATCGTGGTACTATGTTTATGTACACTCTCATACCAAAGTTCTCTTCCAATGCCTTGCATGAGTATAAAGCACATGCATTATTCCTTCTCATTTTGGACAACATATGGATAATGACCGAGCTGTTTAGAATAAGCCGTAACCACACATCCTCTAGGACAACAGTATGTGACTGCTGGTTCACATGCAAAAAGCTCATAACATGTGATTTCAGGTCATCTAAGTTAATAGGTACCTCAACCGGACTCTCTATGTGCTGGCGGTTCTGAATTATTACGAGTCTCCCGTTAAAAATAGCTGGACGTTCTCCATAATAAATATGGAAAGTCATACCGAATCTGCTAAACAAACGGACATGTAATATAATAAATACTTAGATGTATGTACGATACACAGCTAATTATGTCCCTCAATGAATAATAAGTAAAGTAACAATGCAAATTAAGTAAAGTAACAATGAAAATTAAGTAATACAGTACGTAACAATGCAAATTATAAACATCTATTAAAAATCATAATTAATATTTAAAGTTACGTGTCATATTTACTTGACAACCATTAAATAAATTCACATTACTCACCCTATTTAAATAATCCGATTAATCAAATTACTCTACTTAACCTAAGTGATTAATCTAATTAAACAAATTCATTCAAGTAACATTTTAATCCAATTAATCATATAACTCTAATAACTCTTACTAAATCACGTACATACTCTAATTATACTGATTAATAAAATTCGTACAATTATACTTAAGGAATAATCTAATTATATTGATTATGAAATGTATGTTATTAACCTAAGTAAATAATCTACTTATGAAAACTAATAAATTCCAATAACCAACTAAGCAAATAATCTACTTTTGAAGAAACTAAGCAAATTTTGTCTCCTCTCTTGTATCCTTGTTCTTGAGTTCTTGCTCAACATTTATGCATATTGCTCGATCTATTTGCTCGTGTGAAATTAATTGTAGGTTCTTTGTGGATCTACTTGGAATCATTACTTGGAATACACGACTTCATTTAGTTTGAGCTAGAACTCTTTAGACGTACTTTAATTTCAGTTTCGAGTTCATTCTCTGCTGAACCTAGAGGTTCCAGATTTAACCCAGAAATTCCGATCACTGTACAATCAGATCTGAACCTGGAGTATCCGGGTCAACCGGTGTATTCAGTGAGCAGTGTTTTCATGATTTTTAACTGGAGTTTTCTTACATTTTTTTTCTAGTTTTGAATAATCTTTATCACGCTAGGATTGTAACTTTTATACTTATTTAGAGTGATTGTGTACTAGTTGAGCCTATCATATTTAAAATTTTCACTTGTGAAAAGTACGTTAGTTTATTTTTTGATGCAAGTTTAGACCAACGGTAAAAAGGGATGAATTTTGGTAAAAACTCTTATTCACCCCCTCCCCTCTAGGCGACATCATTGTTCTTTCAATTGATATCAGAGGTAAGTCGCTCTTTTCGGGCTTTACCGCCTAGAGAGTAAAGATGCCGACTAGTGAATTAGTGCACATATTAGATGGCCCTAACTATTTTGAGTGGAGTACTCGTATGCTATTAATTTTTAGGACCATAGGTCCTCAAATAGAGCGAGTTGTAGATGTGAGCATTTTTCCTCCTAGTGATAAACTCTTATCAGTTGAAGAGGAAGAGAAATACATACATCTCAATGCTCAAGCCACTAATACTTTATTTAATGCTTTGAGTACAGATGTGGTTGAATCCATCATGCCACTTGAGGACACTCATCTCATTTGGACTACTCTTAAAAAAATATATGACAAACCCAAATGTGATGAAGAAGAACTTCTTTCGAAGAAGTTATTTGTGGAATGCTCTACTTCATCATCACACCATGAAGAGCACAAAATGACTTTCGCTTTTGTCCAAGAGGATATCACTTTATCATCCACCTTACCAATTGACATATCCGAGCAAAGTAATAACATGGTGAGTGTGATTAATAAGTGTTCAATCCCTCATTTGGCATTAACAACACATGCGATAAAATTTCTATATCTACTTGTGTTGTTAACTCTTGCATTTCATCTAGTGCAAAAATAACTATTTATCATGATGATATGATTACTTGCTCTCATTGTGATGCATCTATTTCCACTAGTACTTGTGAGACTAACTTTTTGAAAGAAATAGAAATCTATAAGAGACAAAGCCTAGGTGGAGAAGCATCAACCTCTTTAAGATGTTCATCTCCTCATTCCGATACCTACACGAGCCTTATGGCTAAAGGTAAAAGGAAACCAGTAACTGAGGATAATAGTAATAGTGCCATTGACAGACTTGAGTTTGATCATTTGAGCAAAAAGAATGTCTAAAATGATCAAGCTCATGGCCGCCATGGAAGGATTATAGGATAGCCTTGAGAGGCAATAAGAATTCCTCATTGAAAAAATTGAGAAACTTAAAGCTTTAAATGTGAAATATGAAGAACTTTAAGAATCCTATAGTTCTTTATCTAATCTTTATGGGGATCTTAAAGTTAATTATATTTCTTTTCTTGATAAATTAGACGCTAGGCCTCTAGTGGATTTAGGAAAATCATGTCCTAATTGTAATATTTTGTCTAAAGAAAAATCTACTATTTCTCCTATTGATGATGTTTGTATTACTAACTCTATTTCTCATATAGCATCCTTGGAGAAGAAAAATGTTCTGTTAAGGGCTCAAATTGATAAGCTAACTAGCAAACATGTGAAACTACAAGAAAATCATAATGAATGTTTGTGTACTCATGAAAATCTTGTAGCTTCTCATACCATACTAGAAATAGCTCATGAGGTAACGATCACAACTGTAAAATACTATAAATCACATATGGATAGTAGCACACATTCTTTGCATAATGTAGATTTAACATGTGCTAGTCCTAGCAATTTATTTAATGTCAATTCCATATCCAATGATGAATTTCCTACTAACCCTTGTTGCTTTAAAGCTAATATATTTCCTAGTGTTACTTGTGATATTGATAGTAAAGGTAAAAGCAAGAAGCTCAAGGATCAAGTGCATTTAAGAAATAAGTGGACTTGGACTCAATTCTAATAAAAAGAACGAGTCCAACAATGTCAATATCAAGGCTCCCATCACTTGCTTCAAGTGCAAGAAATAGGGTTATGATGTAAAATATTTCCCTTTTAAGAAAGTAGAAAAGAAGATGAGCAAGAAAAAAGAAAATAAGAAGAATTTTGCTCACATCAATTGCTTCAAGTGCACTAATGCGAGACACTTTGCCTCAAGTTGTTCTAGCAAAGTTAATGATGAAGCAACACTTCCAAGAATGAAATCAAGAATCAACAAAAGGAAGTGTTATAGTTGCAATAAGAAGGGGTATAAAATTGGATCATGTCCTTACAAGAAACAAGAACTTTTTAAGTCATCAAGTGAGAGGCAAATTGACAAAAGCAAAACAAGAAGCAAGTCAAAAGGAAGAAAAGATCTTGTGGAAGCAAAAATCGACATTGCTACAATTGCCGGGCAAAGGGACATGTTGGTAAAAATTATCCCAAGGGTAACATTCATAAGCCTAACTTATTCAATAATGATCAATATTTGCCTAGGAAGGTTAAGAGTAGTACTTGTGTTGCTAAGGTGATTTATTCACCTCATATTAATGTAAAGGACATTTGGGTGCCTAAGTCTCTCGTGGCTAACCTTAAAGGACCCAACATGATTTGGATACCACAAAGTTCTTAATTTGCTAAATAGGTACTTAGAGATGCATTGAAGACTTATCTCACTTGAGAAGAATTTTATTGCAAATCTCATATCAAGTTTTCTTTCAAATTGTATTTCTCATCATTTGTGGAAAGAGTGCCAAGTATGAAGATTATTAATCCAATATCAAGAACCAATGACATCTCGGTAACAAGTACCTACTTTGAAATATCTAGCCTCCTTAACCTTGTGTAGGAAAGATCAAGACTCATGAAAACCCCAAGCATTTTAGCTTTTTGGATAATCCAGATATTTCGTATTGAATCCAGAGGCTCCGGTCTTTGTAAACCACACATTCCGGACTAAATTCAGAAGTTCCAAAATCTACAGAAAGTTGGAGGTATATTGAGATAAAGAAAGGAGTTAATACTGAACCTCCACTACAAGTGCCTCATTCAGTAGGTCATCAAGAATCCAAGAGATCATCCCATCAATGATGTTCAACGAGACATATAAAAGAAGTATGGTAATTATTAAAACATCTAGTTACAATTTCTTGTGAATTTTACCTTTTTGTCTTTGTGAGCTATATAAGGTAAAATAAATGCTAGATGATTTGGACTTAGTGATGGCTATGGAAGATGAACTTAATCTACATGATCTTATGGTTGTAAGTTCATTCTTGGCGCAAGTATTTTCTTTGTAAATTCATTTTGTGCCTTAACTCAAAATATATGGTAAACTCCTCTACATTCTTAAATGAACTATGTGTATGTTACAAGTAATTCAAGTACTTGGATGCTCATATTTAGGGGGAGCTCATCCTATATTTTGTGCTTTGAGACTAATATTTCTTCAAGTAAAATTTGTGTTTAGTATCTTTGTGAAATGAATATCCTCAAGAATGTCAATGAGAGTTAGCATTGGAGATTTGGCTATTTATTTGAAGAGCTATCTAACTGTTTAAATAGTCGAGTTATATGGAAATATATTTACTATCTATCCAATGTCATTCTATGAGGTAACATTCTATTACAATGCCTTAAATTCGTATTCTTGTTCATTGTGTTAGAGTTTTGTTCTACATAATTTTTTTAAAGTTCTAGAACTCGGAAGTTCCAGATCAGGCCTGAGTATCCGAGTGCTCCAGAACTTTGAGGTTTTGAGTCAGGCCGGAATATCTGAGTGCTCCAGAACTCGGAAGTTCCAGGTTATATCCGGAAATTTCAGATTTTGGAAGTTTCTAGCTCTTTGCATGTATAGGTTTTGTATCTATACTTGTTTTAGAGTTTATGCTTATCCTAGCATGTGTAGACATCATTACAATCTTATCATCTCTATATTTTATATCCATACATGTCTTGATTACTTTCTAAATGTGCTACAATTTATTTGTGGTGCTTCTAGCTTCTCTTACCAAGTAGTATGTGTAAGTCATATAACTAGGATGTATAAGATGCATTGCACACTCATTTGTTGATTGTTTGTTTTTGAGCCTCATTCGATCTTATCCTTCTTATTGAATTCTAGTTTGCCTCTTTTGGACATATTAATGGATTATCATATTATGGGAGAGTATTATGTTTTATGCATCTTAAAAACCCATTAAGTGTGAATATTTGAGTAATACCACTTAGAATTGATATCATTGCTTATCTAGTATCTATGTGGTATGTCAAGCTCATATAAAGCTCATTTTTACAAGAATCTATTAATTAATACATATTTGATCTTAAATTAAAACTTGAGACTCTTGGTACTTCTCTAGTGATCTCTTAATCTCAAAATTTTAATTTGAATCTTTCTCACATTTGGATCAAATCAACAATGGATTTTATGTGTTTACTTGTAATAGTTGATTTTATGAAGAATATTTTTGAAGCATGATATTTAATTTCTAAAATCCTTCTCTCCATGCTTTTTGAAAGAAAGTTGATCTATATCTTGTTGCAATTACCGACTTGTGAAATCTCCATATACTATTTTTTCTTATAATTGGTAGAAATACAAGTGGTAACCCTTATTTATCATCTTTGTTTCAATTTTTACTTTCAAGTTATTTTTTTCTTTGTGAAAGATTTCATTTAACTCTTATGCTAGGAATATTGGTTTCTTCAAAGAAATTTTTCTTTTAGAGCTTTTGGAAGCTTGCTATCTTAATGCCTGAATTATTACCCATATACTTGCTTGAGATAAGTTTTTGAGCATGTTTAGAACTTCTTCATATTTCTATATGCTCAATATTCACTTAGTTTATTTGTTGAACTTTGTGAATGATTATTTGTTGATCTTTTGGTCTTAGATGTAATTTGGACATCATTATCTGTATTTTGTTTTTGATTTAGTGTCTTCAAGTCTTATATGCTATTTTACCCAAATAATATTTTTTTAGATCTTAAAAATGATGAGCATGCTTGTTTGACTTAAATGTTAGAATCTATAGCATGTTTGCTTTCTTTGATCCAACATATGGAGTAAGCCTCCCTCAAGAGTTTTTAATGGATAAAAGGTGTATAGAGTTTCACTTGACTTTCAATTAGGATATATGCTTTTAATCCTTCAATTGGTATATATCTTCAAATGGTATCTATTTCATATGCACCATCCTTTAAAAAGTTTACTCTATATGGTGGGTTTTACTAACCTCTTTAGACCCAATGAGTTTGGGAACTAAATTGTATTTAAATAAGTTTTAGGCATAATGGAGATGCATTGGAAGCGGGTTAATCATAATGAAGGTTCTTCCAAATAGAAGATCATTTCAATTGGATTTTCATGAAGAAGGTCACTATTTCATTTGGTATTTATAAAGAAGATCGTCTTCTTCAACTTCAATTGGATCAAAAGGAATGATCATATCAAAGTAATGCCAAGTAAAAATAAACTAGTTACCGAGATGAACAAGTTACCGACATGAACAAGTCACCAAGATCAATATTGCATCATAGCATGAAAACGACTTACGAAAATGTGTTTTCTTGCAATTGCTTAAAAACCTTTTTATTGCAATATGAGCAATTTAAAGTAACTTATTTTTGTGAAAACTTTATAATCATGTTTACGATTCATTCAATCCTAATATACAAAATAATTAATATAAAATACTTGAGTTGCTTCTATATGCAATATTGATGAAAATCGTAAAATCTTTTGCTCAAGGTTTAGTCTAGTTTGTTTGGCCTTATTGAACATGCATGCTTATGAGATGTTGACACTTTTTGCTAAACGAGATATTCGTTATAATGTCAACTATTTTGCTATGTTCAATTTTGTGCCTAATCTTGTACTCATGCTTGATTTATCGTCAATTGAATTTGTTTCAATTGACATCTATTTTAGTTGGAATTGGTATATTTTTCACATGAAATACTTTGGATTTTCAATTGGTATATCTTGAAGGTATTTAATTGATATCATTTGGATTTTTAATTGGTATTCTTTGTGATTTCATTTGATATATTGGTATTGTTTTTTGAAATCTTATTTGGCATCTCTTTGAACCCCTTTGACCTATTGTATAGCTTATTTTCCTCACATGGTTCATATATGGGTCAACTCAAATTATGAGAAATGCACATATCATGTGGAGCTCATACTATACATGGTCTTGCACTAGCTTTTGATGATTCCTTTTTTGGGATAGAGCAAATGTGGTTCGGAGAGAATTTTCTTTTGACAATCGAAAGATTTTGGAAAATTTCTCTTTTAGCAAGTCCTTCATGATTCTTGCCAATTTGACGTCAATTAGTGGAGAATTCGTTTCGATGATTCCATTTTGGCATTGATGTCAATTAGGGGAAAATTTGGACTAGACATTATATTTTGTAAGAGGACTTTGCTTATGAGGGAGATTATTGCTCATGGGGGGAAATTTGTAATAGATATTTTGTTTGTAAGGAGAATGTCAATTGGGGGAGTTTTTAAAAGAAAAATCATGCAACTCAGTTTTAAAAGAAAAATCATGCAACTCCTTTGCTCCTTTATTTTTGAAAAGTTTTCTCTTTGCATGACCATATTCATTTTGATATATATTTTGTTATGCTTGCTTCATATGTATAAAGGAAGCTCTGTCTAAAATTTGAGATAAACAATGTATGCAATGATATTCAGGATTCATTCACACATGCATAGATTGTGTATGAGTTTGTTTTATACATATTTAGTTCTACTAACATCAAAATCTTTATTGTGTTTGATGCTAGTAAAACTAGTTATGATAACCTCAAATATCTTTGTGATGTTTGACGTTTCTAAAACTTGTTCTTTGTATACATTCACCTTCGGATTATATGTATACTTAAAACTTTAAGTTTTTCAAATATAATCATCTAGTGATATTGTCATCAATTGCTAAAATGGGGGATATTAAAAGTGCATCTAGCCCTTATGTGTGGTTTTGGTAATTATATCAATACCTATGGACTAACAATGTTATTGAGTTTGTTAGTAAGTTGTTCTATATGTGATGCATAGAGGAGACATATGCATCAAGATGAATGAGCTCTTAGTGATGCTCCTAAGAAGAAAGAAAAGTTTATATAAGATTAGCGATAAGTGTGAATGCTAAATTACTTGTGGAGATCAAGTAACTAATGGTATGCCACTATCAATAGAGTTTTATAGACTAACTAGTGTGCTTTATGAATTTAGTTGGGATGTTAGACCTCTGAATAAGCTTTCCATAGAATACAAAATTGTTGAAATCGGTCTTCGGGATCAAAAGTTATTGCCATTTTCAGAGTCTCCGGGTTTAGCTCCAAGCCAGGTAGTCTGTTAGGGTCTAAGTGTTTCACCCGGATACTCTAGGTTGACTCGGAGATTTCGGGTTCTGGTAGTTATCCGAACCCTTCGAGTTATACTCCAGCCAGGGTTCTTGGTTACGTGTTCAAGTGCCAACCCGGCTACTCCGAGTCAGTACAAAAAGCTATGTAACGGCTAGTTTTTTGGGGAAGGGTATAGATAACCCCTCACCCCCACCCTTGTTTGTTGCTACTTGGACACAAAAGGAAAACCTTCTAGAGCCAAAAGAATTCCTTCCCACTCTATTTTTAGTGTGAGATTTGAGAAGAAAAGCAAGTTGGGTTGAAAGATTGGAAGATTAAGTGTAAGTGAGTTAAACTACCATCTTGAGCACTTGAGTTCATCTGTAAGAATTTCATCATCACATTTGTTACTCTTGGAGCTTTGAGCTCCTAGGCAGCTAGGCGTCGCCGGTGAGCACCCAAGGTTGTGGTGTGCCGTGGGAAGTTTGTGAAGGCTTCGATTTTGCCTCCGGAAGTGAAGAAATCTAGAGTGGAAACTCAAGTTCAAGTGTTACCGAGCTTGGAGAGGAAAAGTGTTAATAGAGACCTAGCTCAAGTGTGACCAAGCCCGTCAACAGAAATGTAGGAACCTCTAGAAGAGGTGTCCGAACTTCGGAAAACAAATCTTGTGTCTCCTCTCTTGTATCCTTGTTCTTGAGTTCTTACTCAACATTTATGCATATTGCTCAATCTACTTGCTCATGTGAAATTGATTGTAGGTTCTCAATGGATTACTTAGAATCATCACTTGGAACACACGACTTCATTTGATTTGAGTTAGAACTCTTTAGACGTACTTTAATTTCAGTTTCAATTTCATTCTCTGCTGAACCCATAGGTTCTAGATTTAACTAGAAAACTCTGGATACTGTACAATCAGATCTGAACCTGGAGTATCTAGGTCAATCTGGAGTATTTGGTGAATAGTGTTTTTAGGATTTTCAACTAAAGTTTTCTTGCATATCTTTTGCTAGTTTTGAATGATCTTTATCACCCTAGGATTGTAACTTTTACACTTATTTAGGGTGATTGTGCACTAGTTGAGCATAGCATATTTAGAATTTTTACTTGTGAAAAATCCGTTAGTTTATTTTCTGCTGCAAGTTTAAGGCTACGGTAAAAGGGGATGATTTTTTGTAAAAACGCCTATTCACTCCCCTCTAGGTGATATCATTATCCTTTCACTCTGCGAGCGGTACCAAATAGAGGCAAACTCTGAATACTAGATATGACCCAAAAATAACAGAGGTCAAGGTCGGCCAGTGAGACGATGAGGGATAAGCTTTATCATCGAGAGGGAAATAGCTTGGATCACCAGCTAAGGCCCCTTAACGTTAATGGTGAGGTTCAAAAGAGGAAAGGCTTACGGTGGATACCTAGGTACCCAGAGACGAGGAAGGGCGTAGAAAGCAACGAAATGCTTCGGGGAGTTGAAAATAAGCATAGATCCGAAGATTCCCAAATAGGTCAACCTTTTGAACTGTCTGTTGAATCCATGATCAGGCAAAAGACAACCTAGCAAAATGAAACATCTTAGTAGTCAGAGGAAAAGAAAAAACAATTCTTGTAGTAGTGGCGAGTGAAATGGGAGCAGCTTAAACCGTGAAAACGGGGTTGTGGGAGAGCAATACAAGCGTTGTGCTGCTAGGCAAAGCGGTTGAGTGTCGCACCCTAGATGGCTAAAGTTCAGTAGTCGAAAGCATTCGAAATTATGCAGGATTATGCATGAAAGATCCTTTTTTGGCTCTCTCTTTAGCCATATGTCTCTTATCCCTAGAAGGCTTCCTCCACTAGCAAGTTTCTTTGGAAAACTCTATCTATTCCGGTGTGGATGGCAAGTAGGCCTATATTTCTTGGTTTCAATAGGACTCGTTACGAGCGTTCTTTCAATCTATTATTATCTAAGAATAATCAAGTTATTAATGACCGGACGAAACCAAGAAATAACCACTTATGTTCGAAATTATAGAAGATCCCTTTTAGATCAAACAATTTTTCAACAGATATTAGAAAAGAAAATAAAAGTTCAAAACTTCATCAGCCACAGGATTGGAACGATTTGCCTTGAAGATTTGATATAAGAAAAATCCAAAATTTCTTCTTTGTTATGATAACACCAAAAAAATCTCAAGTTGGCTCATTTGTCTTTCTTTCCCTTATGTTTTAGAGGCCTCTTTACTTTTCTCATCCCTATTTTTTATTTATAGTGGTTTTCTGATAGAAATTATCTTGTTGCGATCCTATGAATCAGTTCAATTAAAATCTTAGATTCATAATAGAGCCACAATGATTGAGTCTCAAGCTAAATAAAAGGCAAGGGTTCTTCGAATAAGAACCGCTTGATGATCATTTATTGAATCGGTGTAATGACTCGACAAAATCGAGAGAAAAAAAGTTTTCTTTTGGGCAAACAAAATTGGAAGGAAGAAATTTTCTTTTTTTTATTAAGAACTACTTGATTTTTTTTTAGTCTGGTTGCGAGGTCTAAATAGTGAGTAGGAATCATAGTTCCATTTTTGTCTTGATCCACTCTATGTATTTCGTGTTCCAGATACTAGAATAAATAATATCCGATGAATTAGAATCATTTTGATAGAGATAACATGCACTTTCTATGTATTATCAATAGGATCAATTCTAACAAGTCACACACTCATATTCCAAAGATACTCAAACAAAAAAAAATCCACGGTCAAACTACCAGAATGTCTAAAAATGTGGAACTTAAAGTAGAAAGGCCTCTTTTTGGATGGAAAAACTATGACTTCATAGTTTTAATTAGTAGAAACCTAATTCATTAAAATTCCATCCAGTAAAACAGAAGAATTGTAAATTTCTAAAATGATAGATAGGAATATCACGAATAAACCCATTGCAGCCTCCATAAAAGGAGTAGTCCCCCAACCCGGAGCTACTTTCTGGACAGAATGGTAAAGAGGGCTCTTCTACGATCATCAATTCCAAAAAACCATACAAATATGAAAGGGTATTTTATCCTTACCAACTGAATCTTGTTGCACCTGGTAACAAACATGCATAAACCATTTCTCGAAGTATGTATCTAGATAGCCCAAAGTCTCGAGAGTTAGCTCTAGGTCTTCCAGTTAAAAAACAACATCGATGAAGGCATGTAGCTGCACTATTAGGTGGTAGGGATTGCAATTTTTCTTGCATTTTTGTTTTTTTCGCTCAAACTCAAAGGGGAAACTTTGCTTCTTATCTTTTTTTTAATCGACGAATCAAATGATATTTTTGTTCTAATGTCCGCCTCTTCTTCTCCCTCTGAATCAAACTTTTTTTTGCCATAATGTGTCATTCCTATTATTACCATGTATATGGTTCTTCTAATCCTAGATGGAAAAATAAATAAAATCCTAGATGGAAAAATAATAAAAAAATTCTAAGAAAGCGGACCGTCCCTCTCCATCAAGAGTATTGAACTGGGTTCTGATACAGTAAAAAACTAACTAAATTAACCAAACTTGCCTAATGTTGAGGCAATCAAGAAAGCTGCATAAGTGAATATATAACACACGGAAACGTGCACTAATCCAACTAATCTTGCGTGCACAATGGAAAGAGCCAACGTTTCACAAGTAGTGAACTAAATTTCTTGTTATTACACCCAAAAATTTCCACAGGTTCGGAACCATTTAATCTATAATCATGGGCAAATGCATAAATATATTCCTAAAAGAGAAGTGGGTAGACGAAGTATTGTTAACGAGATTTCTGTATTTCTGAATACCCTTCGAATTTTTCCATTTGTATTTCTACTTGAATCAAAGAAAAAAAGCATTTCTCGATTTATCAAATGATGATACATAGTGCAATATGGTCATAACAGGGTGTTGTATTTTTTAATACAAACCCTGGAAAGAAAGGAAGTCTAATCCATAGATCTTTTTCTATTAAATTAGTTTATGTTTGTTCTAATTAAAAAAAGAAAAAATCTTTTATTTTTGCAGGCCAATCGCTCTTTTGACTTTGGAATATAATCTTTTTTATCAGTACACTACTTATTTTACACACTCAATTCATAACATCTCTTTTCAATCCATAATAAAGAATAATTAGGATTTCCAAAAAAAGTCAAGGGTCCACTCATAGGAAAACCCAATTCACTAGACTCAAAAAATCAAAAAGAATTTATTCAAAAATGGATTTTATTTTGACATGCTATTTTTCCGTTCATTACCTTTGAGGATCAATCGTGGTCTTCTAGACTCTACCAAGAGTCTGAAAGAATTTGTTGCTTCACCTAAATGTGTAAAAGATCATAGTCGCATTTAAAAGCCGAGTACTCTACCATTGAGTTAGCAACCCAGATAAAATAGGATCTTATATACGATCGAAATCCAAAAATTGATGGAATCACACTGAACGCTCCTGCCAAAACATTGACTTAGCAAGACATCAAAAGAAAGATGTTATCACCCTTGAAGTACTTGAACCTGCTTGGATCACAGCGAGACAAATAGAAGCAAGACGAAGAGCAATGACATGATATGCACGTCCTGGTAGAAAACTATGGGTACGTATATTTCCCGACAAACCGGTTATAATAAGACCCACAGAAACACGTATGAGCTCGGGAAAGGGATCCCTCGAATATTGGATAGCCGTTGTTAAACCAGGTTGAATACTTTATGAAATGAGAAGAGTAATCGAAACTGTAGCTAGAGCAGCTATTTCCATAGTTGCCAGGAAAATGCCCATACGAAGTCAATTTCTTCGATTCGAGATATATAACCCAAAATGGAGTATTGAAGATAAAAAAAACCCTAGGTTTTTCTTTCTGAAGAGACAATATTTCTTTCATTCTTTTGCATTGAAATAACAAATTAAAATCAAAATATTATGATTCAACCTTAGACCCTTTTAAATATAGCAGATAACAGTGGAGCTCGAAAATTGATGTGTATTCGAGTCATATGAGCTACTGGTAATCAGCGATATGCTCGTATTGGTGATGTTATTGTTGCTATAATCAAAGACAAAGTGCCCCAAATGCCTCTAGAAAGATCTGAAGTAATTCGAGTTGTAATTGTACATACATGTAAAGAATTCAAATACGAAGATGGTATAATAATACGCTATGATGATAATGTAGCAGTTATCATTGATCAAAAAGAAAATCCAAAAAGAACTCGAGTTTTTGGTGCGATTGCCGAGGAATTGAGACAATTGAATTTTACTAAAATAGTTTCATTAGCTCCTAAAGTATTATAAATACTAGTAGACGAGATATAGATCAAAGAAAAAATTAGTAGACTGTGTCTCACGTACATGCTTTAAAATCCCAAATTAAAAGAAAAAATAAAACATGTTGATTATAGAAAAATTAGGAGAAACCTAGAATTAGATATTACGGTGGCGTGCGGTTAGGGGTGTTGGTCACATCAGGAGCAGACATGTGCGGTAGGCGGGGGTGTCAGGGCCGAAGTGGTGGACGGGTGACTGGGGATTGGGGAGTGTGGGTGTGGTGACTGGGACTAGGGTAGGGATAGCCTTTGGTGTGTGTGGTGGCTGGGTAGAGAATGATCGAATGAGAAACCCTAAAGGATAGTCTGCTTGTTTTTATACTAAAAATGATTTATGCTCACATGTTAGATACGTGGAGCGGATACACGAACGAAGTAACCAAGGATAAGACTTTTTCATGTCCACCTCTCTATATTCATTGGGTTTAACATTAAACCTATATCTAAACCTACAGGCAAAGAATACATTCGAAATATATACGCCCGTTAAAGTTTTTACCCATGTGTCCGAGTGTAAAATGTGCACATTGCCCTTCCTACTTGGCACCAGCGAAATTTATTTCCCTTGACGACAACAACGCGTCGTGGGAGTGCCGGGTGCATGTGAGTAGCATCTGTCTGGGATCATTTTGTGGGTACCAAGATAAATCCATGGCCGGCCTCACGAACCGTACTCAAGCACATTTGTGCAGAGAACCAAGATCCCTCTATTTTAAACTGCGGCTTCAAGCTTAGCATGTTTAGTCTTTAGTAAACATTATGAAAATACATAATATGGTAATATAAATGTATGCGTAATTATACATGTTGTACTAGAGTTTCTTTAAAAAAAAGATTATTCATCCCCCAAGTCCGGTGAAGATGGATATGGTCAGAACGCGTCAGCGAAACACAGTCAGCAGCTAGTCTCTTGGTAGCCACGGAATGAAGGCCCACCAATCGATCTCCCACACAGGGAAGCGTTATATATGGAGTTTTTTTTTTCATTTTTATATTTTTCCATTAAAAATTTAAATAAATAGATGCCTCGTGGAAAAATTGTAAAACTAGACGTCTGCAGCCACCTGAGAGGGCTGCAGCCCTCTGAAAGGACGGTTAGACCTGCTAACCGCCCCTAGGAGGACGGGTGGCCTAACCCCTCAGAGGACGGCAAGGAGGTGCCCGCTCGAGCCTACTCCTTACCGCCCCCTGAGAGGGCGGGTACGGCTCCTTGCCGCTCTATCAGGGGGCGGTAACGTACCCGCCCTCTCAGGGGGCGGTAAGGGGGCTGCCTGCCCGCGCCCGTCAGCCTCCACCCCTCCACCCCTCCACCCTCCTCTATAAAGGAGCTAAAAATAGCTAAAAATCACATTTTATTCAGAAAAAAGAAAAAACTCTGAAGAGGGTGGAGAGGAGAGGAGAGGAAGAGAGACCGGCGAAGCTCTGCTGCATTTATTCCGCGGATTTGAAGATCACTTCTCGGTAAGTCCTTTTTTCTTTTTATTGTTGTTAATTAGTGCAGTAGTAGTATATGATATAGGTTTTAGACATGTATAACCTAGGGTTTAGAAAATACTATGTTTAGTATAAAATTGTCAAATTTACTTAAGACATGGTAGGATAGTAGTGAAATATAGAATATTATTTGTACTATGTTAGTTTTGAATATGTAGATTTATAAATAATAATTGTAGGGTTGTATTGTGCGACATAGGAGCTAGCACTGTATGATAATAGGCGAACCTAGGATGTAGCATTTAGAAAATGGTAGTATACTGTGAATATTAATTCCGACACGGTAGAATAGCTATTAAATGTAGATTGTATAGAGTAATATTTGTAGGTAAGTTTGGGTAGAGCTATTATTGAAAACCTATTGTTATGTATGAATCGGTGTCGGTAAATTTTTTTTCTCCGATAATGAGAAATATAGTTCGTCGGTCTTAATATTGGTTATATTTGCGGGTGTTTTCAGGGATGATAGATAAATTAATTTTTCAGATATATTATGGTGAGGGTGAAATTAGGTACGGTCATAACGGTGTAGATCTGTCTAGATTTCATCATGTCATGAAGGGTCTTAGTAAAGCTAATAAGAGGACCGTTGTGGGTGTGTGCAAATGGCTCATGCGGTTTTTCCAACTGGATCCGTAGCAACATGAGCTGAAGCTGAAAGCTGTCCTCTGCCGTGCTAGTCATGGATATTTTGGGGAGCTTGTTCCGATCGAAGCCACATCAACTTGGAGGCAGTATATAGATATATCTTGTGAACGTGGTCTGCCTCTGGTTTTGTTAGCTGAGGCGTACCTGAAAGATCAAACGGAGGTGAACTCTACGGAAGCAGTAGCAGGACCAAGTAAGGCGGTGGAAGATAAATCGGACCAGGTTAATGTAGGGACTAGGACACATGTTGGAGATATTCCAGAGATGCAACCGATGGGTGTAGCCGATGAAGGGGAGCATATCCCTAGCATCATTGAAGAGATGGAGTTGGAGGATCAAGAGTTGGAGGAAGGCCTTGTCGATGGGGATTCATCTAACGAGGAGGGTAATGCTCCAGTGCCTACAGAGTGGAGAGATCATGAATTTTCAAAGCTGGTGGTTAGCGAGGCTGATAAGATACCGTGGCAGTACCATGAGAACGAGGTGTCTCAGTGTGCTATGTACCCTACAAAGGAGATAGTTATTGATGCAGTTAAATTCTGGTCGCTATCTCTTCAGAGGCAGTTCAAGGTTGTTAAATCCAGTAAAAGAGAGTATGATGTGAAGTGTTTGGTGCCTCAATGTCCTTGGCGGGTGCATACATTCAGAGGGAAATGGGTAGACTACTGGTAGTGCTCAATAGTCAATAAACATAATTGTCACATTGAGGAAATAGAGTTCGCCCACCGGAACCTGTCATCTGCCTTTATTGCTAATGTTATGTACGGGGAGATTGTGGACAACCTAAGGTATGAGCCACCATCAATAATCCATACTATTGAGCAAAGGTTCCAGTACATGATAAACTATACGAAAGTATGGAGGGCAAAACAGAAGGCTATTGAGATGAGGTTCGGAACATATGAAGATTCATATCACAATCTACCTCGTCAATTAGCCACAATTTGTGGAAGGAACCCAGGCAGCTACTATGATATCAAGCATTACCCCTCGACTGATGCGGAGTACAGCGGAAAACGAGTATTGCAGCGTGCTTTCTTTGCATTCGCTGCAACCATCAAAGTATTTCGGTATTGTCGACCCATCATATGCCTGGATGGAACATTCCCGACTGGAAAGTACAAAGGACAGATATTATCTGCAATTGGGGTAGACGGTAACAATCAAGTCCTGCCACTGGGGTTTGCTTTCGTGGAGAGTGAGAACGGGGACAGCTGGTATTGGTTCCTTGAGCGGGTGAAACATGCTATTGTTCTTGACCGACCAGATGTGTGTCTGATTCATGATAGACATGCAGGGTTGTTGCAGGCTTTGCTGGATATGCAACATGGTAGTGTTCGATGAGGTGTAGCAGCACAGTGGCCCGACCTGAAGAGGAGGTGGTGCATGCGCCATATGGGTGTGAACTTCTACAGACAGTTTAAAAACAAAGAGTTGATGAAGCTTTTCAAAAAGTTGTGCAGCCAAAACCAGCAACGGAAGTTCAATGCCCTATGGGCAAGACTTGATGAACTAACTCTAAAATAGACAGCGGAGGCTGCACCAGCTGGTGATGAACCGATAGCTCTTGGACCTCTCCCAACAGATACTCCGCAAATAGTAAGGAGGTCAGGGTCAGCTATTAGGAGCTTTTCACAGTAGATACATAATGAGCCAAATAAAAAATGGGCTTTGCTGTATGACAGTGGTGGGGTAAGGTATGGAGTAATGACAACAAATCTTGCAGAGGTTTATAACTGGGTCATGCGAGGAATGAGGTCTCTCCCACTTGTTGGAATTGTAGAAGGCATTTTGCATGGGACTTGCAAGTATTTTATTGATCGGTACGCAGCTGCTAAAAATGTAATGGAGGACAATCGTATGTTGTATGGACGGATGCTATGTGAGTATATGGAGAAGGCCACAAAGAAGGCCCACATGCATCGCGCAAATCAAGAGGGGACTGCAGAGCACATGTTCAGTGTCCTGTGCCGGGATAAGGGTCGAAGGGGTGGAAGACGTGAGCGACATGTTCAAGAGTGTGTGCTAAGGAGTGGGACATGCATTTGTAGTTGCCAGAAGCCACAATTACTCCACAAACCTTGTACACACGTCATAGCTGCGTGTGCGGAGCACAGTATGCTTCCCAGGCAATATGTTTCAAAGTACTTCATGAAGGATCAAATACTGAACACCTGAAATCATGAGCTGTATGGTTACGACATTGTTGACACTTTTACAAGTAATCCAGGGCCTTCAAGAATCTATGTGCCTAATTTGGAATAGATGAAGAACGCACCTGGCCGTAGACAAACTCGCTGGATTCGCAACGGTATGGATGAATCCGAGGCCTGGCCATCTTCTGCTGTACCGGCATACTACGCAGGTACAATTGTGCATTTTTTACTACTACTTTCATTTCTACATTGTCCATATCTAATATAATTATTTGTTCGTAGGCCCCTCCAGCCAGTACACATGGACGTCAGCAGAGCCTTCACAGTCCTCGTACCCTAGTCAGGAGGATGAGGCTGGCCCGAACCCCGCGTACGACCTCGTTTGTGACTTCTTCGAGGGCACACCTGACTACGACGTCCTCCAACGGTCCCAGGTACCCAGTGCTCCACTTCGGACACAGCCCACGCAGGACGAGGCCTCAACATCAGTGCTCCCTATAGGCCTACCAGACAGGTCGGTCCACCCGACCCCATCATCTACTCCAGGGGCCACATGAGGGTCAACCAGCGGCATCGGGACCACGATGGGGGGCACGGCCGACGGCAGCGGAGAAGATAGTAGTAGAATTTTACATTTGTTTTTGTAACTTACATATGCATGTTCGATTCGCAATGTACTCTTACGTATTCAAACACGTGTAATCTTTATGGTCCACTTAGCATGTCATAACTGCATTTCTTATTCCAATGTGATGGCATGCTAGTTGCATTTCTTAATCCGACATGACCACACGCTACATTCTATCGTCATCACCAATGTATATCTTACAAAGCTACTTATACACGAAGTGACAGCTCGCTTACTCTGTTGGGAGTGTAACTTTAATCACGAAGTGACCACACTACTGAACTTTAACCATGACATGACAACACATGTCTCCTTGCGCAGGCTTTAGACAAGAAGTGACAACACCGGATATTTTTTACCACACAATAAATGACAACACAGGTACCAATAGACATGGAATCTCTGTCCATCGTCAATGACACAACTTTCCTATTCTTTAAGATGGAATCCAATGCTCCTGCCACCCTCTGAGCCCTTGCACTCACTCATTTCTTCAAGAGTGAATCCAATGCTTCTGCCTCCCCCAACCATAAATAGTCGAACCTCCATACGTTGATGCACCACTCATTTCTCAGATCTCTCAAGTGCAATTTCTTCCTCAGCTCCACCAAACCCACCAAAGAAACATTGGAGAATTTTCGTCCCTCAAGGTATTGAACCATCAATGTGCTTCTGTGGTGACCCTTGCAGGCTCCGCGAGTTGTAGGACATCTCATACACCTATGGACTGCGCTTCTTCATGTGTACCAACTACGAATATGACAAGCCTCAACATGGAACATATGAGTATCCACCAGTATAGCAACAGATATCAGGCACATCTCTGCCGATTTCGCACCTTGTTTTACTAACCGCTCATCTTGTTCTATTTGTTCAGTCCCCTCCACCACTCTGTGATTTTATTCAATAGCTCGACAATGAGCAAAATGAGGAACAAAAGCAGTGGGTCAAAATGAACAGGAGGTGGAGAAGGGAAGCTGTCGGTGACATGGGAACCAGGGGTCCCCGAATCCCGAGGCCGGGACAGCAGAATGCCACGTGGGGCCTTCCCTCGGGGACTATCTCCCTGAGGACCCGAGAAGACAGAGTTCCGGGAGAGTGCGCTCGAGGCCATGAACAGTGTTCCCCGAGTACCCAATTTCTTCAAGGACCCGAGAAGACAGAGTTCCGGGAGAGGGCGCTCGGGGCCGTCGTCGGAGGGTGAACTCCTATCACAGGGATCCGGAGGGACCCCTTTTTGAGATTCGGCCGGGGGGATGATTCTGAATATGTTTGCGGGAGAAATAAATGGGTGTAAATGCGATGGCAGGTGGGATGGAATGATCTAATGCAGAATGCAGTAAATGCACTGGAGGGATTTTTAGACAGGTTCGGGCCGCACTGAGCGTAATACCCTACTCCTGTGTGGATGCTATAAATGCCCTGAGAATGTCCCTCAAGGATGTTGCTGGTTACAAGAATGTTTGTCTATCCTAGAGCTTCGGACCCCTTGTTCTTCGGTGGTCTCAGCTTCTGTGCTTGTACTGAGGTGTTCTTCTGTCTTCGCTCTGGATTCTTCAGCCTCTGGGAATGTGTATCCAAGTTTCCTTTTGTCCGTGCCCACCGGCTCTCTTAAATACTCACCGGCGGTAGCGTGCCCCGAAAGGGAGGGCATGAGTTCCAAGGCGCCATAAATGGAAAGGCACCATAAATGGAAAGGCAATCATTATGGGCTACTGCGCGAAGTGACGGGGGGTTGAAAACACGCCCCCCCCCCCCCCCCCGCCCGGTCTCAATCGTTATGTTGGTGTTGGTAACGGGTGCCATGGAGAGGGCCCACCGGGCAGCGACAGAGCAGCCCGGCGTGCCCGCCTAGTCTTGTTCGCCTGACACAGCAGGGTGGCAGGCGGGGCGCCTTAGGCCTTGCGAAGCTATCCTGAGGCATGCCGGATGACGCGGGATGGGACCCGTGCATTAAATGTCCCCACGCCCTCCTGCCAGGATGTGGCAAAGACTGACACCGAGCGTGGCAGGAGCAGTTGGAGGTGACAGGCCACGTGCCCTCTTAAATGCTGCATCGGGCCTTTCACTGGCTAACACCTCACCGCTGGACCCCTGTGGGGGCCACCGACGAAGGACTTCTTCGGCCGTCGGGGAACCGAGTGCTCTGGGGTCACTGTTCACATCCCCGAGCACTCTCTCCCAGAAACGCCCTCTCTTGGTCCTCGGGGAACCGAGTGCTCGGGGGCCACTGTTCATGGCCCCGAGCACTCTCTCCCGGAATTGACTGTTCGGATCCTCGGGGAACCGAGTGCTCGGGGGCCGCTGTTCGCAGCCCCGAGCACTCTCTCCCGAAACTACTTTCCTTGGGTCCTCGGTGTACTCGGGTGCTCGGGGGCCACTGTTCGCAGCCCCGAGCACACCCTTCCCGGTACTGGGCTTTTCTGGTCGTCGGGGGACTTGGGTGCTCGGGGGCCACTGTTCATGACCCTGAGCACTCCCTTCTCGACACTTGGTCTTCGTAGATCATCAGGGAACTTGGGCACTCGGGGACCACTATTCATGGCCCCGAGCACGCCCTCCCGGGACTTAGTCTTTTCGTACCTCGCGGAGATGATCCCCGTGGGAGGGTGCCACATGGCGGATTGCTGACCTGGCCTCGGGATTCGGGGACCCATGGATCCTGATTCACCGATAGCACCCCCAGGCCCATTGGCAAACGATGGCCCAGAGACTGCGAATGGGGCCCTCGTCGTTAGCGAGGCCGAATCCAGCACCGACACCACGTGGCGTGTTTTTAGGCACTGGCCCCTCCGACCCAGGCTTTTGGTACGGCCCAGCAGGGAGCCGAACGGACGCGCGTCCAATCGACTCCCGAGGCGCGTGATAACGAGGCAGGCGGCGCGTGATAATGAGGCAGGCAGCACGCGTGGCAACTGTGCAGATCGAGGGTAGTGCGCCTGACGATTACTGACATCCGTGCGGACCGAGGGAGATTCGCCTGGCGGTTGCTCCGACCGAGGAAGTTTGTCTTGCTAAGCGCACTGCGGCAGGCGTCATTTGAATTCCCTGGGGTATAAAAGGAGGAGGGGAGCGAACCGTTGCCCCTTTACGCCATTTTCGCGATCGAGCCTTCTTCTTCTTCTTCTTCTTCCTTGCACTCCAGAGCTCTCGCCCTCCCTTAGGCGAACAACGCACCCTTCGTCCCCCCACCGTTCCAGCACATCCCCCACCCTGACACAATGCTGAGAGCGGGAGGCAGCCGTCGTGATAAGGGACCCGACAGCATACTGCCGGAATCAAGAATTGTCAACGAAGAGGGGTTGGACAAGGTCCGCAAGTTGATGGTGCCCGAGGGCCAGCGGGAGGCCTCGGTGGTGGCACCAGTGAGCTTCCCGCCGGTCACGGACCGGCCGGAGCGCATCGACATCTTCGTTTCCTTCGTGGCGGCTGGGCTGGTGCCGCCGTTCTCAACCTTCTTCCTCCAGATCCTCGACACGTTCGGAATCCAACTGGCGCACCTCAGCCCGAACTCGGTCGTCATCTTGGCGATATTCCCGCATTTCTGCGAGATGTTCGTCGAGGTGCCGCCGTCGGTGTCGCTCTTCCGCCACTTCTTTGTGCTGCAGCCTGCCGGGAAGAAGAGGGGCTCCTCCACCGCAGACATCGCCGGCTGCTGCAACTTCCAGCTGCGGGCTGGCTTGGTGGAGCTGTACATCCCCCAAGTGCTGTAGAGCAAGTGGGATGATTGGCGACGCGACTGGGTCTGCGTCGACGTCAGCCCCCACGACCGCCTGATGTTGCTGGAGCTGGTGGCGGAGCCCCAGAGGTCAATCTGGGAGGCGGCGCCGGCGGAGGACGAGCGGATGCGGCCGGTCCTGGACCGCATCGACTACCTGCGCCAGGCTGGTCTTACGTCGGTGATTGTGGTGGCGGACTACCTGCGCAGCCGCCTGGAGCCTCTGCGGGAGCGGGTCCGCCCCAGTTTGATGTACACGGGCTCCCAGGACATCACCAGGACCCGGATCGGCGAGGATGGGGACCTGGGTGAGGCGGCGCTGGTGGGCCTGCTGCGGGTGGTGACCGGCGTGGAGGACCTTACCCGGGCAGTGCTCCCCCGGGAACAGCTGGCGCTCTGCGCCGACCCGAACCTGGTGGCGCTCCAAGCAACGCTGCCCGAGTTTGACGCCTAGGGTCTAGTCGACCGGCCAGGGTGCCGGAACCCTGGGACTATCCAGATTCTCGAGGTAGACAAGGCGACCGGCAGTGCGCCGCCGCCAGTGGCAGGCCACAGGCGAGCGGCAGGGGAGGCGCAGGCGGCCGGACCCAGACCGGCTGCGGGGGCGCCGCAGGCGGCAGGCCGCAGGCCGGCCGTGGGGCTGCCGCAGGCAGCAGTCATCAGGCCGGTGGAAGAAGCACCACCAGCAGTGGAATGGCCCCAGGCGCCGGAGCCCAGAGACCAGGGCCGGCACAGGAGCGTGTATACAGCGAGTGCCCAAGCCGGCCCACCGCCGGAGATGGGCTCCGCGGCGGCCCCGCAGAGCCCCCCGCCGAGGAGGATCATGGCAGATTCCGGGCCGAAGCTGTCGGGCCCGGAGTTCAAGATCCCGGAGTCGCGATGGCAATACTGAGGACCAAAGACTGCGTAAGTTTCTTTTCCCTCGAGCGCGTTTTGCCCGGAGTAAGTTCGGGGACTAACCTGTTTTTGCTTTCAGGTCGCCCAAGGACACCGCCAGAGACCAAAGGTGACCCAAAACGCCAAGGCCGGCTCCCGCCCCAAAGCCGAGCGCGCCTGAGCCGAGCGCGTAATCCGAGCCAGAGCCACAGGTGCTGTCGAGCCCTGAGCCAAGGGCAGCGGCCGCTCCCGAGCCGCCGGCACCGGCCGAGCCCGCCCCTAGTACTTCGAGGGCGGGGCAGATGGCCGCAACGAGGGCGGCGCCATCAAGGCAGCAGTCGGGGACCCCAAGCGCCTCTGCAGAGAGGGCTCGCAGGGGACCCAGCGCCC
The DNA here is from genome assembly GCF_958298935.1 of Phragmites australis. Classification (NCBI taxonomy): domain Eukaryota; kingdom Viridiplantae; phylum Streptophyta; class Magnoliopsida; order Poales; family Poaceae; genus Phragmites; species Phragmites australis. The sequence goes on from NC_084931.1 coordinate 18,310,361, forward strand.
GGCCGCCGTCCAATCAGGTAGTGGAACCCCTCCCGAACGTGCTAGGAAGCGCCCGGGAGGTGATCGAGCGGCTGGAGGCGGCCGTGGCAGGGGAACGAGCACAGCTCACGTCCGAGCGCGCCGCCCTCGTAGAGGAGAGGGGCGGCTTGAGGAGGTCGGTCGTCTTTTGGAGGCCCGCATCACCTCGGCCCGCACCGCCCATGAGAGGGAGAGGCGCGCGATGGCCGAGGAATGGGAGACCCTGGATGACGTGCGCGAGGAGGCTGTCGCCGCGCAAGAGGAAGCTACCCGCTTGGGTGAGAAGCGGCTGGTGCGGGCTCAGGAAGATGCCATCCTGCTGCGCGAGAAGGCGGTGGAGGCCTCCCAGGCAGACATAGCCGCACCAATGTCCACCGTCGGGAGGAGGAGGTCACGATTCGCGAGACCGACGTCAGAATCATGGCGATGGCTCTGGATGCCCGGGAGGAGCAGCTAACCCGCCGTGAAGCGGAGACCGCCTCGGCGTCGGCGGCTTTGACTGCTCGGGAGGAGCAGGCTGCCAAGTGGGAGGTGGAGCTGAATGCTCGGGAGTAGGCCCTCACTGCCCTCGCCGAGCAGGTAAAGCAGAAGCAAGCTGAAGCCCCGACGACCAGCGCCGTCCCGACCAGCGCGGCCGGGGAGATAACCCTTGAGGAGCGGCTGCAGATCGCGAAGGACGAGCTCGAGACCGTTACCGCCAAGCGAGCCAATGTCAAGCTGATGATGCGAGACATCCTTCGGCAAGCACGGAGGTCCGTGAGGGTGGCCGGGCTCAGACAAGTCAGCGTGGGCGAGCAGGGGATGGAGGGAGAGACCATCAGCCACATCGCCCTCGGCTTCGAGGAGATCAGCCGGCGACTGAAGGCACTTCCACGGGCCGTGCAGGAGTTAGCCTCCCGGGAAGGGCGTGGTCTGGCCCAAGCAGTGGCCGAGCACATCCTGGCCTGTTACCGGAGCCGGGATCCCAACTTATCGCTGGAGCCAGCCCGGCAAGGGGTGGTCGAGGCCGAGGAGGGGGCCGCCCAGGAGGCTGTCCGGGGCATCACCACCGAGGTGGCGGCTTGCTTCATGCGGGAGCCACCGCCGGTGCCGAGCAGTGGCAGCAACAGCGAGGACTCTACGCCGCCCCGCCTCTAGAGCCCGCCGACCTAGATTAGGCTTTTGTTTTTTCTTTTCTTGACTTGATGTAAATATGGGAGTGATCCCTCCGAATAGCTGTCCTTTTTTTAATATAATGGAAGCCTTTCCTTGGGATCGCAACTCCAGTACTGTCTTGATGCTTGATGAAGTCTTTCCTCTTTTCACTTGGTGTCCCGAGGAGTACTTAGCTGGACCAAGCTCGACCTCCCCCCCCCCTCGAGAATGAAGTCGCCCCGACCACTCATCGCCCGAGTAGTGAGGCCTCTCCGCGCGTTCAGCCCCCGAGCCCTCTCGAGTCCGCAGCGGCTAAGTCAAGAGACAAAGGCACGAACTTTCTTGCTCGGGAGATAGGTCGATCCAGCACGGAGCACGCCACGACCAGTGAACGCTTTCCCATTTTGCGACCACTCAAACAAGCAGACCGGAGACACGTGCGGGCGGAAATGCGACCAAGAGTCCCCACGGTTTGTTGGTGCCCGGGCTAGGACGGACCGGACCGAGCACCGACAGCCCGCCCCCAGGGTCTAGGCTCCCGACCGCTCTTTGCTCGAGCGGTAGGATTACCCGAGAACCCCAGAGGCTCAGTAGTGCCCGGGGTACTTTCATGAAGGACTTCGGTCAGACATTGCCGTTCGTACGGTACACCTTTCTACTATCTGTTCTGTCGTTCCGGGAAAAGCGAGCACATATGTAGGGTTTTGTGCGCGAGGAGACCATCTCACCGAACAGATTAGAATGCGAGGACCCCGAGGACTGCTCGGGAACAATAGGTTGCTAAATATGTAAGAATGTAAATTCGCACGACTTTAACCACTCACTGGACAGCTGTCAGCCTTTCGGCCTACCGATCCAAGAGGGGAATGCGCTCCGAGCTCGGGGTGCCCGGGAACTTGGTTCCTTGGGTCGGAGCACCCGAGCACTGGGAAGCATGAGAAGGAGCTAGGGGCCAGGCGGTCCCGACCACTCATGCCCGAGCGGTAGGACTACCCGAGGACCCCCTAGGCTTGTGTAGTGGCATGAGCATTGAGGCCCTCACGGTCGAGCTGCTTTTGTTCTCGGTTGTTGATCTATAACTTCAGAAAATAGGAAAACATTCTTTGTTTGGTGCGCTCTGTTAGTGCGGTACTCATTATAGACTGCTCTCGTTTTCGACCCGAGACCTCTCGAATACCCGGACTGGTGAAGTATACAGACAGAGGCATAACCCAGAGGTCCTATGGCCTGGTGGCGCCTAGGAAGGACTGACCAGGCCGAGCACCGACAGCCCGCCCTTGGGGTCTAGGCTCCCGACCACTCTTTGCTCAAGCGGTAGGATTACCCGAGAACCCCAGAGGCTCGGTGATGCTTGGGGTACTGCCATGACACCGAACACCACAGCCTACCACAACAGACTTAGGTCAGCGGTAGCTGCCTACGCGCATACCAATCGGGATTCTTTTATCAATGGGAAAAATGAGAGAGCATGTTTTTCTCGCACAGTCGAGCATCTCACCAGACATATTAAACACATATGGATTTCAGAGAAAAAAATAAAATTTGAAATAAGAACTGGAGAATGGTAATATATATTGACAATTTTGTACAAGACTGGGCGACTTACATGGTTAGTGGTAGCCCCCGGCCAACTTGGGTGGGGGGGACCCCCGGCCTGGTTGGCCCGAGCACATACATGCCACCTACGGATAGAACTTTTGTAGATGCTCGATGTTCGATGCGTTTGGGAGCGGCTGCCGTCCTCTACAGCCAGCCGAAAAGAGCCTTCTCGTGGGACACCGATCATGGTAAAGGAGCCTTCCCACATAGGGGATAGTTTATTCCTTCCTTCGCGCGATTGGATGCGTCAGAGAACTAGATCCCCCACCTTGAGAGACCGGGCCTGGATGTGACGCTGATGGTAGCACCGCAGGCTTTGCTGGTATCGGGCTGCTCGGACGGCGGCACGCCGCCGACGCTCTTCCAAGTAGTTGACGTCGTCGCGCCTTCACTATTCCTGTTCTCCTTCGGAATAGGCATGCACCCGAGGGGAGCCAAGGGTGAGCTCGGAGGGGAGGACTGCCTTAGCGCCGTACACGAGGAAGAAAGGAGTCTCCCCGGTGGCGCGAATTGGCGTGGTCCGGTTGGCCCATAGCACAGCAGGCAGCTCGTTGATCCACCCTTTCCCGTGCTTTGCGAGCACGTCGTAGGTCTGGGTTTTGAGCCCCTTCAGTATCTCAGCATTGGCATGCTCGACCTGCCCATTGCTCCAAGGATGAGTGACAGAGGCGAAGCAGAGCTTGATATCGAGGTCCTCACAGTAGTCCCCGAACAAGGCACTTGTGAACTGAGTGCCATTGTCGGTGATGATCCTGTTCAGGATGCCGAAGCGACTTGTGATAACGCGGATGAACTGAAGCGCCGTGTTCTTGGTCACCTTGACAACTAGAACCGCCTCTGGCCACTTGGTGAACTTGTTGATGGCGACATAGAGGTACTCATAGCCCCCGATTTCTCGGGGGAATGGACCGAGGATGTCCAACCCCCAGATCGCGAAGGGCCATGACAGGGGGATGGTGTGGAGAGCCTGAGCTGGCTGGTGAATCTGCTTTGCGTGGCACTGGCACGCTCTGCAGTGCCGAACCAACTCGAAAGCGTCCTGGAGAGTTGTAGGCTAGTAGAAACCTTGCCGGAAGGCCTTCCCGACCAGCGTGCGGAACGATGCATGGCCACCGCACTCGCCCTCATGGATCTCGGTGAGAAGCTCACCGTCTTCTGCCCAGGTAATGCATTTCAAGAGGACACCGTCCGTGCCGCACCGGTAGAGACCCCTGTCTACAATGGCATAGTGTTTGGACTGTCGTACAACTCTCTCGACAGAGGCATCATCCCCGGGGAGGAAATTTTCTTTCAAGTACCCTCGGATCTCATCCATCCACGAGGCATCTTGAGAACCGCCAGCAAGCGCAGCGCACTCGCCGGGCGGCGACACTCTGACGGGGCTCCCCACTGAGGGCACCGCCTGTGTCCCCTGAACTAGGCTCGAGGGTTCCCCTTTGTCCCGGTCGGCAGGCAGGACGGAAGGCCGTGTGAGCCTTTCTTCAAAGACTCCGTCAGGGACGCGCGCACGGGAAGAGGCCAGGCGAGAGTGGTCATCGGCCAGAGCGCTGTCGCGGCGAGATATATACCGCAGCTCCAGGCCATCGAAGTGCCTCTCCAGCCTCCTGACTTCCACCACGTACGCCGCCATTTGAGGATCCGTGCATTGGTATTCTTTCGACACCTGGTTGAAGACCAGCTGGGAGTCTCTCTTGACCAGGAGGCGACGAATCCCGAGGCCCACCATGGCCCGGAGGCCAGCGATGAGGCCCTCATACTTCGCCATGTTGCTGGTTGCTCAAAACTGCAACTGCACGACGTACCAGAGTTCTTCATACGTTGGGGAGGTAAGAACCACTCCAGCCCCCGCGCCTTTCAGCGTTAGAGAACCGTCGAAGTGCATAATCCAGTACCCTGGCGCATCGTGCCCGGGATAGGCAGAAATTTCTTCTTGGTCGATCTCGAGGACGGGCGTCCACTCCGCCACAAAGTCAGAGAGCGCCTGGTGGCTGACTAAGTGTAGATCAAACTTTTCCGGCTCCACCGCCCATTTGACGATACGCCCAGTGCCTTCTCGGTTTTGGAGGATGGGCCCCAGCGGATACGTGGTAATCACCGAGACCTTGTGTGCCTGGAAGTAGTGGCGTAGCTTCCGGGAAGCGACAAGCATGACATAGAGTAGCTTCTGGGCTTGGCGATATCTTATTTTGGCATCTCGAAGGACTTCACAGACGAAGTACACCGGTCGCTGTACACGGCGGGCCCGGACTGCGGCTTTACCCGAGGGCTTGTCACAGCCCCCGAGCTCAGCGGAGTGGTCGGGGCTGGCCGAGTGCTCGGGCTCGACTCCTTGGTTGGGAGGAGCCAAGTGTTCGGGCTCGACACCCTACTCGGGGGGAGCCACGAGGACTGGGGATTGCTCGGGGGCGGCCGGGAGCTGGGACCCAGCACCTTGCCCCGAGCACTCATCGCGCTCCACTACCAGTACTATGCTCACGACCTGAGGAGTGGCCGAGATGTAGAGCAGTAGTGGCTCGCCCTCGGAGGGGGCCACCAGTATAGGCAGTGAGGTGAGATATTTCTTCAAGTCGCGGAAGGCCTGCTTGGCCTCCGGCGTCCAATCGAAGTGACCGGTCTTCTTCAAGAGTTTGAAGAGGGGGAGTCCTCGCTCCCCGAGCTTGGAGATGAAGCGCCCGAGGGCCGCCATGCAACCGGTGAGGCGCTAAACTTCCTTGAGTCAAGCCGGGGGTTGCATCTGCTCGATGGCCCAGATCTTCTATAGGTTGGCCCCGATTCCTCGGCTAGAGACCAAGAAACCGAGGAGCTTGCCCGCAGGTACCCCAAAAACACACTTTTCGGGGTTGAGCTTCAAGCAGGTAGTGCGGAGACTGTTGAAAGTCTCGGCTAGATCTTCAAGCAGGGTGGCGCGGTCTCGGGATTTGACCACAAGATCGTCGATGTAAGCCTCGACGTTGCGGCCAACCTGCGAATCAAGGGTAATGCGCACAACACGCTGGAAAGATGACCCAGCGTTGCGCAAACCAAATGGCATCGATACATAGCAATAAGTCCCTACAGGAGTGGTAAAAGAAGTTTTTTCTTCATCCTCTATGGTCATGCGAATTTGGTGATAACCAGAATTTGCATCTAGAAAACATAAAAGATCACACCCCGCTGTTGCATCTACAATCTGATCTATGCGGGGTAAAGGAAAAGGATCTTTTGGGCAAGCCTTGTTTAGGTCGGTGTAGTCGATGTGATGAGTAATGTTGGCCTGATCTTCCGATTGGTAGCGATAAGTCGGTGGGTGGAGAACTCGACGTTGATGATCCAAAGGCTTCGACCCGAACAGATCATCTCCCTTGCAATCACTACACCACGGCTCCGTTGGTTATCAACCGTGTCACGCGGTTGACCTCGCCAAGAAGGCTCAATCCCTGCAAGCGTACCGAGAACACAAGCAAGAATGTAGAAGATGCAATCTAAAATATTGCGAATAGAAATCAAGCACTCGAAGTTGGGATTCCACAAACACTTGCGGCGGCCTAGTCGGTCCGGAACAAGAGCGAAAATCTCACAATTCGTGTGTAGATCAATATCTAAGCAAAACCCAACCCTAATTAGGTGGCAGCTACTGTATATAAAAGACTAGGGTCGGCCAAGGACCCCTGGACGCGTCCCTAATGGACTCCAACACGTTACACGGCCCAATGGCCCAAAAGATGGTGGCGCAGCACCCTGACAGATTCTGGACGTCCACTTGTTTTGATGATTCCTGTTTACTTAGAAAGAATTTGGATATGGGACCAGTCCCGTTGGAAAGCTTATCTCCTTAGCTTTCCAACCATGTGTAGAACGTCGAAAACGGAGTCCTTATGCGTCCTGGGCGATGATTTTAGTGCAGGCTGATCCTGGACTCCGAAACAGACTCGAACTTGATTGGACCTCCACCTTGGCTTGGGCGCCCTTGCTGTTCTTCTCCCGTGTTCCTAAGTAATAATACATCATAATTATTCAGTAGCATCCCATCCTTATCAAAATATAAAGGAACACTAAGGAACGAGCTCACCTCATGATTTAGTTGACGTGCACGAGCTCGTGTCAATGGACCTATTGTTGGAGGAATACTTGGTGTGTGTGTATCCGAAAGAGTGATGTCCTCATCACGATGCACATGCGGAGCTTGCCGTTGGTCTTTGGGACAATGACTGGGTTCGCCAGCCACTCAGGATGGAGGACTTCTCGGATGAAGCCGGTGTCAAGGTGCTTACTTACTTGCTCCCGGATGAATTCCTGGTGCTCGGGTGCCTGCCGCTGGACTTTTTGCTTCACCGACCGTGCGTTCGGGCGCACAGCCAGGTGGTGCTCGATCACCTCCCTAGGGATCCCAGGCATATCAGACGGCTGGCATGCAAAAACATCTATATTAGCCCGGAGGAAGGCGACGAGCGCGCTTTCCTATTTGCCGCCCAGGTCACCGCCGATTCGGACGACCTGGGAAGCGTCTTCGCCCACCACCACCTCCTCTGTTGGAACGGAGATGTCGGCAATGAGTCAGGGTTTGGATGAAGAGGGTCCCGGGCCCCCCTGGATGACCTTCGACCTCGGCCCGAGCTGAGACCAAGGCTGAGTATAACTACTCGGCGTAGGAGACGGCGCTGCCGGCCTCAGCGGACATGGAGATGGGGCCCGCAGGGCCCAGCATCTTGACCGTGAGGTACGCGTAGTGGGTGACCACCATGAACCGAGAGAGCGCCGGGCGCCCGAGGATGCGTTGTAGGGGAGGGGAAGTTCCATGACGTCGAAGATGATGTTCTCTGTTCGGAAGTTATCTCAGCTTCCGAATGTCACGGGCAGCTCGACTTGCCCGAGGGGCCGAGCGTCACCCCGTAGAAGGGGAGCGAGGGCTTTAGGCGCCTAGAAGGCACCTGCAGCTTCTCGAAGGCCTCCCAGGAAAGGAGGTTCAGGCCTGCACCCCCGTCGATCAGCACCCTACAGACCTTTACATTGCCGATGGTGGGGGACACTACCAGGGGTAGCCGCCCCACACCTGCAGTACTTGCGGGGTGGTCGGCCAGGCTGAACGTGATCGGGGAGTTTGACCACTTCAGGGGCCTTGCGGCCTCTTCGCTCGGGGTCGTCGAGCACACCTCGCACCGCATGGTCTTGATGCTGCGGCGGGAGGAGAGCATGTACGCACCTCCGTCGATGAAGGCGACGTTGTGCTCAGGCTCCTGGAAGCCGAGCTCTTGGTTGTCGGGGGCGGCTCTGTCGTCGCCGCCCCTGCGGGGCTTCTCGCAGTCCCTCTGGCGCTGCTCGATGAGACCTTTGACCGTGCGGCACTCCGTGAGATCATGCCATTTGGTCTCGTGGATCTGGCACCACTTCCCCGACTCGGGCCTCGCAGGAGCGGGGGCCCTTGCGGGCGCGGGAGCCCTCGCGGGAGTTGGAGCCCTAGGAGGGGCTCAGGCCCGAGCCCTTGTGGGCATGGGCCTTCTGTCGGCGGTCGCCAGGTGAGCTGGCCGGCGGTCAGGTTCCTGGGCTGGCCCATGGGTGGGGCCCTGGGCCGGCTCGACGGGGACAACCTCGCTCCTCCTTCTCTTTTTCTTTTCCCGCCTGTCAGAGTGGGAAGGACCTGGTTGATCGGCGACGGGCTACTCAGGGCGCGGGACATGCCATGCCCGAGCCTCCGCCGCCTTGGCGCACTTGTTGGCCAGCGCGAAGAGTTTCACGGTGGTTTTGACTTCGTGCGTGCCCAGCTTCTCGAGCATCCGCTTGTCGCGGACACCTTGCCGGAACGCGACAATGATAGCGTGAGGGGTTATCAGCGGGATGGTGTTACGGACCTAGCTGAAGCGCTGTATGAAGCGCCGCAGCGTCTCCCCCTCCTGCTATTTGACGGCGTGTAGGTCGCACTCCAGATCGGGGCGTGTGAATGTGCCTTGAAAGTTTGCTACAAACTGGTGGCAGAGATCATCCCAGGAACCGATGGATCCTGGGGGTAAGTTCATAAGCCAAGAGCGGGCAGAGCCCCTCAAGGCAACGTGAAAATAATTGGCTATCACCTTTTCACTACCGCCAGCCGCTTGAACAGTGGTGGTGTAGATTTGGAGGAACTCGACGGGGTCGATGGACCCGTCGTACTTCTTCGGCAGTTTTGACCGGAACTTGGTGGGCCATTTGACCCGACGGAGCTCGCTGGTGAAGGCACGACAGCCTGTGCTGTACCCTACTGCGCGGGCAGCGCCTTTGGGCGGTGAACGCCGGCGAGCCGGGGAGCCCCGGCGGTCATGGGTTGGCATGGAGGAGGCCTGGTCCTCAGCTTCAGCCTCATGCCGGGACTCCCGCTGGCGCTCAAGGGTAACACGAGCGTATTCGACGGCCCTCCGCTCATTGAGGTGCAAGCGGAGGTCCTGAGCTCTGGTAGTGGCCAGGGGGGCGGCACTCCGCTTGGAGGCCCCCGGGCCGGTTCGGCCGCCACCCGAGGATGGACCAGCCTTGGTCGCGCCGTGGTGGGAGGTAGCGCGGGAACTCTCGACCAGCACTTGACGGTGAGCTGTGCCCACCAGGGCAGCCACCTCCTGGAGCCAGCGGCCTTCGGGGGTTTCCCCCACCGCCTGGACTGGCGGGTGCCTGAGGAGAGCTTGCGCCGCAAGCAGCGCACTCCCAGGACTGGCCTCGCCAAAGGCGAGCCTACACCGCAACAACGCCTGGCGCTGTCCAGACATGGATCTGGCGGCAGGAGTCTCTGCCGCCTGTTGAGGGTTAGGCGATGCGCTAGCGACGGCGGCCGCGACCCTGCTGGACCCAGCGCCATGGTCCCCATGAGAGGGGAGCACCGTGCGTGCGGACCGTGGCTGCTGCTGAGGAGCAGCAGCGATTGGGGCCTCCTGCGCGAGGGGCTCCATTTCCTCACTGGAGCTGGAGCCAGTGCGCCGGAGACGATGGCCACCTGCCATTTTTCTCCAGGAAAAAAAACAAACAAATTCAGGGATGCAACCCCCCTACCTGGCGCGCCAGCTGTCGGAGGGAGAACTCCTATCACAGGGATCCGGAGGGACTCTTTTTTGAGATTCGGCCGGGGGATGATTCTGAATATGTTTGCGGGAGAAATAAATGGGTGTAAATGCGATGACAGGTGGGATGGAATGATCTAATGCAGAATGCAGTAAATGCACTGGAGGAATTTTTAGACAGGTTCGGGCCGCACTAAGCGTAATACCCTACTCCTGTGTGGATGCTATAAATGCCTTGAGAATGTCCCTCAGGGATGTTGCTGGTTACAAGAATGTTTGTCTATCCTAGAGTTTCGGGCTCCTTGTTCTTCGGTGGTCTCAGCTTCTGTGCCTGTACTGAGGTGTTCTTCTATCTTCGCTCTGGATTCTTCAGCCTCTGAGAATGTGTATCCGAGTCTCCTTTTGTCCGTGCCCACCGGCTCTCTTAAATACTCACCGGCGGTAGCGTGCCCCAAAAGGGAGGGAACGAGTTCCAAGGCGCCATAATGGAAAGGCAGTCATTATAGGCTGCTGCGTGAAGTGACGGGGGGTTGAAAATGCGCCCCCCGCCCGGTCTCGGTCGTCATGATGGCGTTGGCAACAGGCGTCGTGGAGAGGACCCACCGGGCAACGACAGAGTAGCCCGTCGTGCCCGCCCGGTCTTGTTCACCTGACACAGCAGGGTGGCAGGCGGGACGCCTTGGGCCTTGCGATGCTATCCCGAGGCTCACCGGATGACGCGGGATGGGACCCGTGCATTAAATGTCCCCACGCCTTCCTGCCAGGATGTGGCAGGGACTGACACTGAGCGTGGTAAGAGCAGTTGGAGGTGACAGGCCACGCGCCCTCTTAAATGCGGCATCAGGCCTTTCACTCGCTGACACCTCACTGCTGGACCCCTGTGGGGGCCACCGACGAAGGACTTCTTGGGCCGTTGGGGAACCGAGTGCTCGGGGGTCACTGTTCACATCCCCGAGCACTCTCTCCCGAAAATGCCTTCTCTTGGTCCTCGGGGAACCGAGTGCTCAGAGGTCACTGTTCACGGCCCCGAGCACTCTCTCCCGGAATTGACTGTTCGGATCCTCAGGGAACCGAGTGCTCGGGGGCCGCTTTTCGCAGCCCCGAGCACTCTCTCCCGGAACTACCTTCCTTGGGTCCTCGGGGTACTTGGGTGCTCGGGGGCCACTATTCGCAGCCCCGAGCACACCCTTCCCGATACTCGACTTTTCTGGTCGTCGGGGGACTTAGGTGCTCGGGGGCCACTGTTCATGACCCCGAGCACTCCCTTCCTGACACTTGCTCTTCGCAGATCATCAGGGTACTTGGGCACTCGGAGACCACTGTTCATGGCCCCGAGCACCCCCTCCCGAGACTTAGTCTTTTCGTACCTCGCGGAGATGATCCCCACGGGAGGGCGCCACATGGAGGATTGCTGACCTGGCCTCAGGATTCGGGGACCCCTGGTTCCTGATTCACCGACAACCGTGAACTGTGGTCCCCGAGTACCCGAGTTCCCCGAGGACCCGAGAAGACAGAGTTCCGAGAGAGGGCGCTAGGGGCTATGAACAGTGGTCCCCGAGTACCCGAAGTTCCCCGAGGACCTGAGGAGAGCCAGTTCCGGGAGGGGTGCCTCGGGGCCATGAACAGTGGTCCCCGAGTACCCGGAGTTCCCCGAGGACTGGGAAGAGACATATCCGAGAGAGGGCGCTCGGGGTTATGAACAGTAGTCTCCAAGCACCCAGAGTTCCCCGAGGACCTGAGAAGCCCTTTGCCGGTGGACCCCACAAGGGCTCAACGGTGAGGTGCCAATTGGTGAGAGGCCCGATGCTGTATTTAAGAGGGAGTGTGGCCTGTCACTTCTAACCACTTCCCTCACGCCTGTTGTCAGTCCCTGCCACCGCCTGGTAAGGAGATGTGGGGACATTTAATGTGACAGGCCCCGTCGCACGTCATCCTGCGCGGTTTGGAGATGTCGTTGTTGGGCTCGAAGCTTATCGCTTGCCCCCCTGTTTTGTCAGACCCGCTCTGACCGAGCGGGCATACGGGGTGGTTCGGCGGCTGCCTGGTGGGCCCTTCTCCTGCAACTGCTAAAGCCGAGCGTAATGGGCGACAAGACTGGCCGGGGGTGCACTTTTTAACCCCTGTAACGCAGAGCTGCAGCTCATGATGGTTGCTTTCCATTTATGGCTCATAGGGACTCGTGCCCTCTTTTTTGGGCACGCCAAGCCTCCCTGATAGGATAAAAGGGGGGGGGGGTGCACCTCGGAGAATGACAGGTAATGACAAGTTTTAGAAGTTGAACAAGCCCAAGCACACGAGTCTGAGAAGCGGAGCAAAGGTTCACCAAGCTCGAAGCAAGACCGAAGCTCTAGACTTAGATAAAAACCTTGTAACGCAAGAGATCCAGAGAAAGGCATTTCCAGAGCATTAATAGCATACACACAGGAGTAGGGTATTATGCCCCGTGCGGCCCGAACCTGTCTAAAATCCCTTGAGCGTTTACTCCCGCTAGCATCCGATCATACGTCCCGCCTACATCTCATATACTCGCATTAAATTCACATACGAGGTAAATTCAGAATCATCCCCCGACCGAATCTCAAAGGGGTCCCTCAGGATCCCCGCTTGAGGAGTTCATCCTCTGACAGAAGCTTACGCACGTCGGGAGTACGAGCAACAACAAAAGGAACTTCGCCTAAAACGGGAGGAAGAAGAGCGCATGAGAAAGGAGGCGCACGACTAAATCGTGGCTCAGGTCTTAGTGCGAACCGTACATGCCACATTCTTTTCCTCGTCGTGTCATCGTGGTTACAGTCTTATGTAATATTTTCACCCTATGTTTAATACTATGTTTGTTGCTGATCGCAACTCATACCTGCGTAATATGCTGCGAGTGCTTCACATATACAATTTGTTCACAATTACTGATTTTTTATTCTCCGACAATTACGTAGCCTACTCCAAATTCTCGCTTCCTCAGTATACCGTTTTCACTCCTCTTCAATCTTTTTTAATTCCAAATTTTCTAAATGCCCTATTTTAAAATTTGATGAAATACACAAAAATTTGCAATTTTTTTAAAAAAATACCATTACCGCCCCCTCAAAGGACGGTTAGGCTGCTAACCGCCCTCCCAGACCCTACCTGCCCCCTGAGAGGGCGATTAGCACCCTTGCCGTCCTCTGATGGGACGGTTAGGCCACCCGCCCTCCCAGAGCCCTAACCGCCCTCTCAGAGAACTGCAGACGCCTAGTTTTACAATTTTTTTCATGAGGAATCTATTTATTTAAATTTTTAATGAAAAAAATATAAAAATAAAAAACTCTTATATATGCATGTCTTGGGCTGGACCTGAAAAGAAGTTGGGTTGTAATGCAAGTCTGCAACTATCCCCTGGAGCCTCGGATGCGATGTATAGCCCGAGTCCACGTGTCTCCCGGCGACGCCCGCTGCCGTCAGCCTTCGCGTTAGGGCTCGAGGGCAGTTCAGTGGCACGTGGGAGGTGGTGCTATGGAGGCGAGGGTCAGCGAGGCGGAGCAATAGGGGAGCATGCAGCATGAAGAGGGCGACTGACGAGGATGATGTGACCAACGGATCAAACGGCATGTGATTCCAAGATTCTTGCTGAGAGTTACGTTGATTTCATCGGATGCTGCAGAAGCTGTCACGGCGACGCACGAGAATTGATAAGCTGAGAAGTCGGAGTCTTATACGGCATTATCTTAGGATATTCAACTGTTCTATGGATTCCCAAATATTTGGATACTTAATTTCCATGATCCATATGGATTCAAATAATCTCTAATACGAAGTTTGAATATTATGAATGTCTAAATTTAATTCGTGTCGATCTCATCGTAGCCAGTAGAGCCGTGTTAAAAAGTTCATAAATGTCAAGTTAGAAAGATAATTTTTGATGGCACATAATAAATCTGGTCCTAACCTCTGTTTCCACGGGTCATACTGCAATTCCCAAAATATGGGTCTATATAATTCAGACTCGAAATTATAAATATGTTTTAGCTATAAGCTACTCCCATAATGAAAGTCTCTTGCATGTTATTCCTATGATTATGTTATGTGCAACCAACACAGAGAGAAATATAATGTTCCACTCAAGATCTTGCTTGCTTTTTTCTTGAAAATTTAGACATTCATATCAGGATTGGGTGGGATCCGAGACGGTCGCCAACATTGCTCGATCGAGCCAAACCAGGGGGAGGACCGGAGGAGGTGATCGCGGGAGAGGGAGGGAATGACGCAGCAGCAGATGGCGGCGACGGTGGAGGAGCAGATGATGGTGAAGGCGATCAGGGAGGAGTCCGCGTGGGAGGCCCTTCCCAAGCGCATCCAGGCCGCGCTCGTCTCCAAAGACGACTGGCATCGCAGGTACCTACGCCAATCAAAACCAAGTAGCCCATTATTCCGGATGATTCTGCAGAGCCCTCAACATTGGTGGAGCCATTCCCATTCATGTGATCAGATGCGGAGTTATTGTTTTCATGACATGGCGCCAATTCTCGGCTCACTAACCGCAGTGTATGTGGTGTGTGATGCCATCATGCCAACAAAACAAACTAAATTATTACACACTGCAGTCGTTTGTCCAAACAAATTGGAACAGAGACGTTGAATGCATAAATAGAAATAATATCTTCACTCTATTAATGTTCATAAATACAGAGGACCCAGCTCAGCAATATAACCTAGTTGCAGAATGTGCAGTCTCGTAGTATGGAGTTTGTCAGATGCGTGATTTTCCGGTTTCTACAAACATTGACCGCAGGATTGTGGATTATTGCATACGGAAACGGTTGCCATGGAGCTCCTGTTTTGCCCGCAAAGTATGCAAAGAAGGGGAGTATTACGAGGATATGATGCGCTATCTCAGCAAAAATCTTGCCGTATGTTGCCCACATTTTCTTATACTTCTTAATATTCACAGTGCTGGTTTGCTGATGTCTTGTTTAGAACCAGCTTTCAGAAGTAGTTTACGAACATACTTTGCTCTTGTAGTGTTGTTATACTTGCAGTTATGAAATACTATGATTGGATGGTTGCAAATGGAACAACTTTTCTTTTTGTTAAACTTTTCTTTGGGTTAGGATTGTTTCCGTCAGTTACCTATTGCACTTATACTGTTTCTCTCTTTTTCTTATTTTACTTAGGAATTTATAGTATTCGCTAGGCTTGAATGCTTTTGGAGAACTTTCATGACTGCTAATTGGAACGATATTTTGCAGTTATACCCATACCGTCTTGCAGACTATACATGTCGAGTAATGAGGATATCGCCCTTTAGATATTACTGCGATATTTTTTTCGAAGCTATGAAGAATGGTAACTACTTGTTAATAGAAAGCTTTTTCTGTCATCAACTCTACATTGTTATTTCCCCTGCTAATTACTCACCGTCATGCCACTACCCTTCATTAGATATTTAAATATTTTATCTTTCTAAGCGCATGAGATATTTAAGTATTTTCTGCCAGGGAAAAAATCATTAGAATGATATAACTTGCAGATGTTATTTCTTCACGAATCCCATGAATTATGTATCCAACTAATGGTTTTGATGACTTGCACATGCCCCATACTAATTAATTTCTGCTTATGTTGGCAAACTAGAGAAGCCTGAATCTTGTATTTCAGTTTCTACTTGACCGTGAAGTGTGATTACTTCTGAGAATAGTTACTTCGTTGTTAAACTGCTATATTTTTACTTTGAAATTCTTTGGGTAGACTTTCACTCAAGACACTCAGTCATGCTTATATCTATAGTTATTTGTATTCTTTTGTAATAAGATCAGATTAGTATTTAGCTGATTTGGAATCCAATAAGAGGTACTGCCTTGTAATCTTTTATTCAACATTGCTGTGATGTGTGGTTATTGTACAGCTATTTGGTTATCCTTCATGCTAATGTAGATTATCTATCGAAAAGTGGATATTGTCATTGAGGAAAACTGACTTATTTTGTGTGCAAACAGTAGTATTAATCCTATTTCTAACTTATTGATGACTTCGGTTGAAAAACTTCTAACTTACTTATAATACTGGCAGAGCAACCATATGACAGTATTCCAAATTTCAGTGCTGCTGATGCCCTGAGGATTACTGGTGTTGGAAGAAATGAATTTATTGATATCATGAATAAGTGCAGATCAAAGGTATTATTTCATCTTTGCTGTGGCCTGTGGCTATTCTCTAACATTGGTGCTTCTTATACTCTTGTGGGACTATTAAATTTGATTTGTGGATCCATGGGAATTTGAGTATTTTTGCTGTATTGTAGGAATGGACAGTAAGATTATTATTACCTGAACTGAAGTATGGAACACATGAAATGATTCCATATGTTGAAAAAATGAACATATCCCCAACATGTTTTTTCGTGTTACTAAATAACTTTTTGTACTTTTGGATATTTCAGAAGATAATGTGGAAGCTGAACAAATCAATTGCGAAAGAATTGCTGCCCGCACAACCTGCAGAATTAGCGATAGAACCATGGTGGGGAGTTCGGTTTGTCAACTTTACATTGGAGTTTAAGGTTAGTATCATCAGGGAGCGTGGTTTCCCTTTTTTATAAGTACGTTTTAGTTTGACAGAAGAAGATCACCTTCTCTCTTTTATCATGAAGTATGCATTGGTTTTACTTGAACTTATTTTTCTAAGAGAGAAAATAATACAGCAGTACCTTCGAATTTGTGGGAACTGATGATGTTACTTCACCGTAGAAGCTTTCAGAAGAAGAAACATCAGCAATAGACAAAATATGTAAAGAGGAAGTCAATTCATATGTTCTATTTGATCCGGAGGTTATAAGCGGTCTTTACAGGAGAGGAATGGTATACTGCGATGTCCCTGTTTATCCCGAGGATCGTTTCAGAGGTATGCAGTCAGAGCAGGTTGTATCATTGTTTATTCTATAGGATTTCAGCAGTTTGTGCCCAATTTTAAAATTATTTCCGGGTCAGCCTGTAATTCATCGGCACAGTTGCCTCATGTAACCTTTTTTTTGTGCCAATCTAGACAATGTCAAGAAGAAGCTTGACACTTTCCCACTATTTTTCCTTTAAAAAGGTTATTTCGGCCTAAAACACCCAAGGTTTCTGTTTTATTCTAGTAAACTTTCTGTTGTTTTTTTTGCGAAACTAGTAAACTTTCTGTTTGGTGATGCTTCAGTTCTGAACTTGTACCATCGGTTCAGTTTCCAGGCTTGAAGGTTTTGTTTCAAACAAGGATCAGTCCTACGAAGATCCAATTGAAGAGTGAGTAGTTTCCTTCAGTAGTCTTCTGTGACACTGTAATGCACTACAGTTTTTCAGCTGTAGTGCACTACTAGTTTTGTCTGCAGATGTTAAAATGAATCTCAATTTTCTATACTGCAGGCTACTATATGTTGTATTCGTTGTATCAAGTGACAATGCCACAGTTGCTGAATTGGCTGCAACTTTACAGGCCGACCTTTATCAGCTCCAGGCAGCTGCATCATTTGCTTGTCGACTGGGTTGGGCTGTAAAACTTTTTGATACCGACTCTGTTCTTAGAGATTCAAGCACTCCTGCATTGCCCAGTAATATTCTAAGCGATGATGATGAAGGTTTGCGTGCGAGTATCACCTCAGAAAAGTCTGGTCATGAGCTGCTTAGCAATGATTCTGATGGACACAAGAAAAACTCTGGGACTGCATATGTGGGCTTCGTTGTGGATGCTAACGTAACTTCATACTTGATGATGGGTTCACTGTCTCCAGGTTAGATAGATTCCCTTGTTATTTCCTAGATCTTTTACTTTTCTAAGCGGAAATCTATCTATCTGAAATGACCTATACTCCTATACCCAAATATTCTAATACAGAGTTGTACAATTGGTTCTTCAAGTGATGGTTGCACAACTCTGACGAAACTTTTCAGTGAAGTAGCAGAATGCACTAATCCTTCCTCACTAACCCATGCAGGTTTAAAGTCTCATGCTGTAACGCTATATGAGGCAGGAAAACTTGGTGACTCTTGTATTGTTGATCTATGCAATGATCTAGCAAGCTTGAGGATGGTGATAATGTTGTCCAGAACAATGAAAGGTCACATCAAATTACAGAATCTTCTGATGGTGGTCACCAGGATGTATTATCACAACAGGACCACCAAATGGGTGATTCAGATGCTGCAGACGGTATTGCATCATCACCTTCAACTATTGTGTCTGAAAGCAAGGAAAGCATACTCAAACATGATTTTGACAACATTCAGACTACACAGTTGGGTGGTTCAACTGGTAACAACTCATCGTCGAAGACTAAAAGAAATTACCGAGTCAATATCCTTCGCTTAGTGGCGAACACAGTTGGTTACCTTCGTTTAATAAGGCTTCACAGGGTAAGTGAATGTTGTGAACTTCCCGATAACGAAAATTATGAGTGGATACCTTTGAGCTTGGAATTTGGAATCCCTTTGTTCAATCCAAAGTTATGTGAAAGAATATGTGAAAGGGTGGTCGAGTCACATATACATCAAAAAAATGATATCACAGAACATTACGAGGCAATGCAGAATGTGAGGAAGAGGTTAAGAGAACTCTGCACCGAGTATCAAGCAACTGGTCCAACAGCAAGGCTATTCAATCAGCGGGGAGGCCCAAAGAACAACTCGCCACGCAAACTATTCAACATCGTCAGTGGCAGATGGAGTCCATTTCATGAACCATCGACGCCTACCCATGGAGGTTCCCCACACGAGCACGACCGAACAAAACCCACAAGACGGCAGAGATGCTTCACTGAAGTTCTGAGCTTTGATGGGAACATCCTCAGGTATTTTCTAAAGGGACTGAAGAAACACCGTAGGGCTTGTCTTATATTGTTAGTGATACAAGTTTTGTAATCATAATTCTGTGGCTGACTCATTATCATGCTTTGGACCTTGATAGGTCATATGCACTCACTCCTGTGTATGAGGCTGCTACAAGATCAGTCTCTGAAGAGCAACCATCCACACCTGTAGCGAAACCAGATCATGAAGATGCAAACACCAAGGATGTGGCCTTACCAGGAGTCAATCTGATATTTGATCGAGCGGAGTTGCACCCTTTTGACATTGTCGCTTGCCTCCAAGCTCGTCAACCTCTCTCGTTGATATCTGAGGCATCTGCCGCCTCACTGGCTATAAAATGACGAGTTCAACATGTGCATAACATTGCTTCTTCGTTTTTTTTTTTTTTGATTCATGTGCATAGTTTATTCTTAGACCATCAACAACCATATTCCTTTCATTTCGTACCATCTTCAATTCCTCTCCCCGTTCTCATTCCCTTTATTTTCTCTCATCTCCAACAGCTTCCTTTTTAAGAGATTCGTAAAGGGAAAGAAGAGATAATCCTGTCCTAAAAGGAATGACCTTGAGAATCCTTTCGTGACGAGAATCGTGAAGGAAAACTGTTGGAGCGTTGAAGAGAATGAAAATTCTTTCGTGAACGGATTCTGGGCCCTGACGGGAATCGATTGGGATGGTCTTAAAGAGGAACTTCTCAAAAACAGGCATTTTTAAAACTTGGTGGGAAGACTTGCCCTATGCCAGGGTTAGGTTCTTTGGTCCTTATAAATACACCTTCTCCTATTCGGGATGAATCATATGAACCAAAATGAATCATACTGACTCTGAGATACTAACAACTATCTACTTGCAGTAAGCTTGATTAACACAGTTTTATGTTTTCTCGTGAATGTTGCAGTAGATGTCCCACCAGACTGTTGCAGGTCCTATGAGCTGGTATGCAACGTACAACACCTTCTCCTGATCACTGCACTGCGCAATGGGTAGCTTCTTTTCCACATTCTTGAGCCAATCGTCGACATCCAACAATTCAGAGGTGTGAGAGAAGGTCGGGGGTTTAGTCCTTGCAAATTCCCCAAGCTTGGATTGCCCTTGATGGGGAGGTGGAGCTTGAGTCTGGGTAGGAACAGGCTGCTATAAGTTGGTTATGGTTTGAACTAGTCCTCGAAGGATCTGGGTATGTGTAGCCATCAATTGTTCCATCATCGTTGGAGGCGGAGAGGCATCGTTGCTGGTGTTCCTCCGAGAGTTGGGCTTCTCCATCTGAGAGGGGTGTAGCGAAAATGGCCCATTAGGTCACGATTGTGATTTTGATGATTAATGACAACATAGTCAATGGGACTAATATGTCTGTTAATAATATATGTTAGTAGGTCTTATGGATGCAATACATGAAGAAGCCACCACAGCCGGAACAAAGTTGGACTGAATTGGAGAAGTCCTAAGAAGATTTGCCTCACTGGATGGTCCGGTTCTCTAGGTGTTGAACTCACTGGAGTATATTTATCAAAAGGGAGAGAGGACTAAAGACCTCACTGGAAGGTCCAGTGTTTGAGCAGAGTACTCACAGGAGTAATTCTTCTAGAGAAGGTGTTGTGCTGAAGAATATGTCTCACCGTATAGTCTAGCGATCAGTGGGAGTTGCACTGGAGCATTTTCAGAGAAAAGAAGAGAAGGCACAACCCACCGGATGGTCCAGTGTTGAGAGAGATGAATGCACCAGAGCATTATTACTAGAGAAGGATGCAGCCACTGAAGATCAAAGGTTCAACCCATCGGACGGTCCGGTGTGAATGGAATGAACACCGGACAATGAACAGTGCAAAGAAGAGGAACGAAGTTCAAGGCAACGGATGGTCCGGTGATGAAGGTTGTGTAACACCAGAGCATTATTTCCAGAGAGGGTTGCATTGGCTCGGTTGGCTGAAGTCAACTCACCAAATAGTCTGGTGATGGAGTGATGTGCAACGGATGCATACACCGGAGAAATTTACATAGAGAAGAAGGAAAGGCTCGGATGGATCAGGATAACTCACCGGATAGTCTGGTGATAAAGATGAAGTATACACTGGTGTGTCCGGTGTTCACAGAGGCTTAAGTGGGGTTCTAACGGCTAATTTGTGAGAGTGTACTCACTGGATGATCTGATGTTAGTACTATGTTCTCACCGGATTATCCGGTGTTAACAACTTTTCAGAGCTGTTGGGTTAATGGCTAGTGTGCGAGTTTGAGGCTATAAATACCCGCCCACTCAGCCATTTGAAGGTGTTGAAGTCCGGAGAAGTTCATGTACACCTGAAAAGACATCCAAGCCACCAAAATACTTAAAGTGATCATCTAAGGAGATTAAGCACAAGATTAGAGAGTGATTAGTGCTTATAAGTCTAGAGAGAGTGTTGCTAGGTGAAAACTGCCTAGAGAGTGCATCAAGGAGTGATCCAACCTTGTATCAAGTGGTACGTCGGCACCTTGGAGTCTTGGCGATTCGCCGGCAAGCTTGGTGACCCTCCAACTTGGTGTGGAGCGACGGCAAGAAGATTATACGGGGACGTAGAGACCCTTGCCTTGATGGCTCAAACTCTGAAGTGATCATGGTGGCAATGAACCAGAAGAGAGGCTAGTGGTGAGACCTTTTCTTGGTGGCTTGGTGGCTCATCCGGGTGGAGACATTGTCTTTATGACTTGGTGACTCAAGAGCCATGACCGGGTGGTGGTTGGAAGCATATCTTTTGTGGAGCTCCAACGTGGACTAGGGGTGGCATTCATGCTATCGATACCATGGGAAAAAAATCTTTGTGCCGAGTTTGCTCTCTCTCTACCTTATTTACGTTTTCGTATTTATATTCTTGCAATTTACCTTCTTAGATAGGTTACAAGTGCTTTGATCGGTAGAGTAGACACACTAGATAAATCTAGAGCACAATTAGATAGAAATTGATATAGGTTTATCTTATGTTGTTTTTGGAGCCGAAATAGTTCTAAGTGTTCTAATTCACTCTCCCTCTTAGGACGTCACCGATCCCTTCAAGAGGTAAAATAGGGTAGGATTTACTAAAGTTTACTTGGAGATCATTGTATTGAAGTGATCTGTTATTTAACTTATTTTTGTTTCAGAAGTGTAGATGCAGACAAGTGCTCGAAGGTGGTTCTGCAACTCACAAGTACTCACAACAGAAAAACAATGAAAAACCAACGACCTAAGATGATCACTACTCAATTATTGCTAGGACATCCTAGACTCCTAAGGGTTCTAGGGTACTTGGCTACTTCTCGCGATGGTGTTGCTTCCAGTCTTGGTGAGAGCGTAGTTGGAAGAGTCCCAGGTCTTCAGTGTCCCAGGTCTTCAGTGAGAGCGACGGTCATCTCCAGTCTGAGTGGTTGCTTGCATGACTTCCCCAAAGAGGTGGCATCAGAGGTTCTGGTTCTGTGCTTCAGCAACGTGGAGGCAATGGCGAGAGTCCTTCAACTTCGCCAAGACTTCATCCAGCATGGTGTCCAAACCCATGGAGAAGCGTATTAGCTCGTTGAGTCTTGGGTCATCATCGTGGACGTGGGGTTTGACCATCTTCTTCGGGTGGGCGTGGTGATGGTAGGGGATGTAATTGTAGCGAGTGTGATGAAGCTCCAGGTGGTAGTCCTCGCAGACGCAGTAGAGGGCCTGGCACGCTGTGTCCTCGATCCCAGCTTTGAAGCTCTGGTAGAGACGAGCAACCTTGTACACCCCTTGCTGAGGGCGAGCCTTGTAGATGTGCACCACGACCAACCATTCCTCGCGATCTGGCATCTCCCTCTTGAATCCTTCGTACAGAGGCTCCTTCCGGTGACCTTGGGACTCCAACATGTCCCATAGCAGCTTCGGCATCGTCCTAGCGAGCAGTCCATTTGAGTGATGGGTCTCTGTGAATCGCATCATCTAAAGACAAGATAGAGAGATGTAAGCAACAAGATAGAGGGAGAGAAAGGTGTTCAGAAGAGAAGTCTTAACCATTTCTTTTAAGCTCTAAGGTTTTCCATTTTTAAGGGTCGTCCAAACTAACTAAGGTTACGCTCTAGGTCGACACGGCTCTGATACTATCTCTGTCGAGAACGGTCTAAGAACAAACTAATACCCATTCCATATATTGAGCCAGTAATCAAACTCAATATATGACGACTTCATAGATGATAATAAAAGCACAATGGCATAACTTAACACAAGTACTTACGATTATAGAAGGGACCTTCGAAGGTCAAGAACAAAATAAACACCTCAACTACCACAGTCTTCTCATCCGTGTCTCCCACATGCAAGTCAATGTAGAGTACCACCTTACAATCCTTAGACTTCAGAACTTTCCTAACTGAGTAGTGTGGTTATAGCAAGTTTGAGTACGTCTTGTACTCCACAAGTTGTGGTAAAGTAATGATATGAATGCAATTACAATAATAAGGCTTACATGGGTTTATTTGCATAAAGGCAGAATTTAAGCAAATCATTTAAATAAAAGCAATAGTAAATGACTAAAAGTAAATAACCTCACGAATTAACATTCTTGACCTCAACCGAAGTTGACCACCACAAACATGGTTCCCAACCATGAATGACCCATCCAAACCAAGGTTTTTCCAAAACATTTACAAAACAAAGAATTCTAATCATGTGTGGCATTCCTCGCCACTTATAATCGCGAGCACGACTGATATATTAGTTTTACACTCTGCAAAGGTTGTACACTTTACCCACAAGACGTGATCATCCATTTTGTCAGTGTCTATCAAATACTTACACACTTCTAAGGTGTGCAGCTAGAATTCTCACTGCAAGTCCTTCACAAAGTTTCTCCCATTAAGTGTCTACCCACCGAGGTTTCACCGCTGCGTGACACAAATAACCTCAACAACGAAAGCCCCCTCTTGCGCCAGATAGTTCCCAAGAAATCTCATCACTTCCCCCTACCACGACCTAGTCTATACTATGCTGGAAGAAAACTAATTAATTAGCCAAATTTGTGGTTATACTGTAAAGCTCAGTCCGATCACACTATGAACCAGTTCTTAATTAAATTGAGCAAGACTACCATGCACCTACCTTTGGCAACCAATCCAACCTCTTGCTTAATTCCCTAGTTCATGTTACTAAAAACATAATTTTATCTCGTTGCATAAAACCTTTATCAAACCAAAAATTTTCTAGGCATGGCTAAGCAATACTACCCTTGACACCCCCAAAATCGAGGCAACAAGGTACTTATGTAAAGACTAAGGTATGGCCTATCATGGGTGTTGGGGTGGATCTCTGACAGTGATTCCGAGGTGTATCAGATGACGGGTGCATGATCTGTGTTCTGGGGGATATGCCTGTGCTAATCTAAGAACATCAGAGTTTATCCAGGTTCAGGCCCCCCTTAGGGTAATAGCCCTACATCCTGTGTATTCTTCTCATTGAGTATGGTTTCTTCTTTATGCTTTTTAGCCTCCTCTCCCAAGGCAGACTCCCTTCCCCTTATATCCCAGGAGGAAAGGAGTCTTAGACATGGGCCCATCAAATAGACCCACGCCTACCTAGACGGCCAATGTAGGTTATCATTACAGGATACATATGTGTCGTGCCTGCTCTGGAGCACTACAATGCATGTCCCATCCAACAGACACATCTTCGCTTATCGCGCTCGGGTCATCCAGCCTGCATAGTCCCATCGCCGGTTTCCCACGTGCGCCTGTCACGCCCCCTGTTGCGTCTGTGAGCCCGTCCCACAACAATTAATGTTGCGGGACGGGACACGGTAGCCCTGCGCCAGCCATGTCGCCTCAGCCCTGGGGTGAACTGCCTAGGGAAGGAAAATAATGTGAGTAGCGACATTAAATAAGGTTTAATTGGCTTAGACGAGTACCTGCCCCGCGACCAGTAAGGGCTGGTCACGGGAAATCCCACGAAGGCCAGTGTCGTGGTCGTGCTGGCGCCAACATGTCACATGGTGGGCCTGGACCGAAGAACGAAAGCGGATAATGGCAAAACCAGTCGTTGCGGCCATCCTGGTAGAGGACCCTATATTCTTTACTTCGACAATAGGATTCCCAACTATATCTATAAGCATGCAACTTTATAAAATGAAAACATTTAGAAAACATATGATCAAAATGCATCAAGGACAACATGCCTTCACCCTATTGGTCAGCGGGATCCTCGAACTTCTAGGTCCTGAAAACCTATAAACTCCTTCACCTGGACGTCGACGTCTAAACACAAAATAAAAAAGGCAATAAACACCAAGAAAGAGCCAAATCACAACAAACAACACAATATATGATTTTTAGTAAATTATCGATGAAGGAAACGATTAGGTCAGAGTTGCGATGTGACGACAATGTAGGATGCGGCGGCGCGAGTACAGAAGGTCACCAGAATTGAGCTCCGGTGGGCGGTCTTTGATGGCGATCGGTAGAATAGCTTTCCCGAGCGTCAGTGAACCCGTTTGAAGCACACACGTCGGGACGGCTTGGTGATGGCGAGGGATGACAGAGGAGCTACGATAGCAGCTTTGGAGCTCTCGGGCGGTGCTTCGGAGCTCGATCTCGGGGGGAAAAGTGGCGGAGTGACTTGGGATGCCAGGGAGGGGGGTTTGGGGGGGGGGGGGTATTTATACCCGAAGGGTTGGGTTCGAGTTCGAGCTAGAGTCGGCAGCTGGCGGTGATTGCGCGAGGTCCTTCCATTCCTCGGAGCTTCAAATCTGATGCTAGATTGTCCTCCTTTCTTTTCTTTCGGCCCTCGAATTCCATAGGAATAGATGTGGGGAGCTAGCCTACCTTTCCTGGGTGCGGATCGAATCGCGGCGGCCGAATTTTGGTGGCGCAGAAAAGGAAGAGGGGGTGGGGGCGAAAGATGGAAGGCAAAGCTGACGTGCGGGGCTAGCTCGGCAGAGAGAGAGAGAGAGAGAGAGAGAGAGAGAGAGAGAGAGAGAGAGAGAGAGAGAGAGAGAGAGAGAGAGAGAGGGAGAGAGGGAAGCACGACGTGCGGCGTAGCTCGGGCTAGCGCGGATGGAAAATGGCCGAGGCACGGCAGCCTCTTGCGTGCGCGGGAGACGGGCTGGGGTCGGCTACATGGGTGGCTGGAAAGAGTTTTATTTCTTTGATTTTCTTTCTTTTCCATATACTCAACACAGCTTTTATCCCATTTCTTCTAGAAATTTTTAATTTCCATATTTTTGGGGTGTTACATAGCCGAATCCGACCGACCCACCCACCAATTCCGCACCTGAAGAGGAAGACCAGCTCCCCGCGACTATGTGAATGGAAACGCTGGCCCGAGAGAAGGAAAGAGGAGAGGAATTGTGCTGGGATTGAATCTCAATGCCAGGAAATCGCCGCAGAAATGTCGATGACCCCTAAATCTAGCCTGATTCGATTTGCGTCCTGGCCTATATAAATCCCCCCTCACTGTCTCTTGAGCATCCTAGAACCGCCCTCGGCCACTTTTCCCCTCGCATTTGGTAGCCCGAGTGCCACCCAAGAGCCTCTCCGTCAAGCTTAGATCGTCGTCGTCCCCCCCCCCCCCCACTGTTGTTGCGTCGGTGCGAGCTTCCTCGACGTCCACATGCTCCCAAAACGGATTTACCGACGCTCATAGAAGCTCTTCCACTACGAGCTCCCCGGTCACCGCGACGCCATCTTTGCCTTTCTCTAACCGTGAGCCACCGTGCCCAACCGCCACTAACGTTGTCCCGAGTAGAGGTAGGCGAGTTCTTTGTTGTCTGATTTGTGGTGTACGGTCAGGATTAGCAGAAGAAAATATCGATTTGTGTTTTAAAAGACCGCCCAGTTAGCACCAACGTCAACGTGCCGCGTAGGCACTTTTGTCCTATGTGGCAGCCTAATTAGCAACTCCGCCCCAGTCAGCAAGGCATGTGGTAGCCACGTCAGCCAATTTTTTTTCTTTTAAATCCCTCTGCTGATGTCAACCATACGCAATAAATCCCTTTTTCTTTAGAAAAATAATTCTCAAAAATCCAGAAATATGAAAAATAGGTTTTTCCTTGAAAAGAAATTTTGATAAAATCAAAAAAGGTTTTAAAATGATTTCCTTGGTAAGGTAAATAAAATAAAATATTTTATTTATGTTTTAATATCTTTTAGTGATATAATAAAAAATTAATTTAGAATAATGTTTTAGAAAAATTAGAATAATGTTTTAATAAATCTAAAACAATTGTTTTAATACTCAAATAGGTTTTATTTAATGTTTTAATTCTAAAACATTGATAAATAATTATGATAAACTAGAAAATGAGTTTTTATTGAATAAAATAATTTTTAATAATGTGTCTTAATTCTTTTTAGTGTCTCTTTAATTCCTCAAAATTGCTAGAAAATCCAAAAAATTCCTAGAAAATACCAGAAGCCTCCAGAAAATCCTAGGAAAATTCACACACCCTTCTTTCACTCTCTCAAAGCCATATCTCCACTGTTTCAACTCCGATCTGATCATTTCCTTCATTAATAATTCCCAAAAATCATAAAAATAATAAATTGAGTTGTTTGGTGTGTCTTTAGCTCTTTTCTTGGCTTTTGGTGTTTATTGCCTTGTTTTATTTTGCGATTAGATGCTGACATCTAGGAGAAGAAGTTTGCAGGTTTCCAAAACTAGGAGTTTGCGGATCCCACTGAGCACCAAGGTGAAGGCAAGTTGTTATTGATGCATTTTGTTCTTAAATTTCTAAATGATTTTTGTTTTATAAAGTTGCATGCTTATAGTTGTCGACGGAAAACCCAAGTTAGGCTATACCTTAGTTTTCTCATATCTACCTTGTCACCTCGGTTTTGGTGAGTTCAAGGGTAGAAAAGCTTAGCCATGCTCGAGAGTTGGATCACACTTGGTATAATAACTTCAATAATGGTTTTATGCAACATGAGATAAAATTATGATAATATTTTAGCAACATGGACTAGGGAATTGAGCAAGAGGAGGGGATGGTTGCCAAGGGAGGTGGGTCTTGCTCAATTCAATTAAGGACCGGTTCTTGGTGCGATCGGACTGAGCTTTATAGTACAACTATAAGCCTGGTATGGGATGGGCCTGGCTGACTTATTAGTCTCCCCAACATAGTGTAGACTAGGTGGTGGAATTGGGAACATATAGAATTTCCCTGTAACCATAGTTGAGGTTTTTGTGTCACGTAGCAGTGAAACCTTAGCAGGTAGATACTTGTTGGAAGAAACTTTGTAAATTCCTTGTAGTGGTCAACTCGGTGCACATCTTGAAAGTGTGTAAGATACTGACGGGTATCGGCAAAAGAGTATAATCACGTCTTGTGGGTAAAGTGTACAACCTCTGCAGAGTGTAAAGCTGATTAATCAACCGTGCTCACAATTATGAGCGGTGACGAATACAACATATGATTAGAAAATACACTAATTTTTTATAACTTTGGGCTACAATTCATTCATGGTTACAGGAAACATGTTTGAGGTGGTCAACTTCTGTTGAGGTAGTTTTATCAAGGATGTTAATTCTTGAGGTTATTTAATTTCATCATTTAGTCTCACTTTTATTAAATGTTTTTATTAAATTCTACCTTTATGCAAATAAGCCCCTTGTAAGCCTTATTATTGTGAATGCCTTCATTTCATCTTTTGCCATGACTTGTAGAGTATGAGACATACTCACACTTTTCTATAACCATACTGCTCAGTCGGGGAAGATTCTGATGATTACTCACTAAGTGATGTCATCGGTGATGGGTCATAACCATGACTCGTCACCTATAAGCGTCTCCCATGTGTTGGGGTGAGAGACATAAATGACGGGTAACCTCTTTACCCATCACTTATGTCCTAACATAAGTGATGGGTAACTAGGTTACCTGTCACTTATATCTCCCACCCATGAGCTGGGGAGGAATATATAAGTGACGGGTAACCTAGTTACCTGCCACTTATCTATAGGTTATCATGCTGGATTGACCTGCTTCCTGGCTGTATCCTGAAGCGTAGCCAGGATTTGGTAGTCATCTTCTCCTTGCAATCAACATCAATGCATCCAAATCTATATCAGCAAACACTGCTCGAAGAGTATTGATCACAGAATCACAAATATTACAAAGTTCCAATCAATTCATTACAGAATCACAAATGTTACAAAGTTCCAATCAATTCATAGTAAAAAAAATGAGCGTCAAATTTCTGCATAATTTGACACGTAACCAATATCTTGTTGTCATGGAATTAAACTAATTACTGAAAATTAGTTATTAATAATCTTGTATTGAACTTACATCCTTCATGCGTAGCGTGAGTAGCATGTTCCACACAACATAGAATCCACAGGCGTTGCCTGGTGGTTGTTGGTGGCACCACTGGAAAGAAAATTTAATGTTAGATCAAAAAGAAAAAATAGCAATAAAGAGCATTTGGTAATATGTTTGGTAGCACTTACTGCAAAGCCAGTCTTGTGTGTCAGTCTGCGGCTGTCTTTCTCGTTGTAGTTAGGTTGAGCTCGAAGTTACCTATGAAAAGCCTTGAATAAAGATGGATCAATTAGGGAGTATTTGAATATCAGAAAAGTTAAATATATAAACTAAGTCGAGCAGAACTTATATGGTGAGGATTCCTTTTATAGTTCTATAATCACATTATCAAAGTTTGCCTTTTGGTTTTACTGGTCTTGACGAGTTGAGGTAGAACACCAAGTCCCACTTAAGGCAAATAACCAGTAAAATCCAATGGCCACTGGTGTTGTGGGTACCCATTAGGTACTGCATTTTTGGAATATTCTTGCATTTCCCTGACCACATGGTCCACAACGTAGTCAGGGTGAATTTGGATGACCAATATTGTAATAGCCTCAAGGTCAAGACATGTGATGGAATCCTTGTTCTTCTTTGTTTCTTTCATCAAGTTTCTACAGATAAGAATATAGTTAGATTCGTGACTTAGTGGTATTAATTCATAAATATTTAGTTTCAAGGGACTTACAATGTGAAGATCTGTAATAACGAAACGTCCAAGCCATCAAGGTTGAAGAGGTCGTATAAGTCATTGAAACCCACAATGAAGTAGCTATCGTCATTAGTTAAGAGGTGTCGTCGTTTGTACTGTATGACTATGGATATGGCATTGCTGTCTCTAGAAGCCTGTATGTAGTAATTATGCATGTCAATACATGTTGTTTCCACCCTTGTTAGGCCATCTACCGTCATCATGGGTTTCCCATATTGGAATTTCATGTTGGCCTTCGACATCTTCGACATGTGCTTCTTATAGCCTTTCTTCTCGGCCTCCTTTTCCTTCTTCTTTGGACTCTCTGGGGGAGACAAAATTGGATCTAGAAGCAAGGCTGCCAGATGCAGAGGAGAAGGCAGTGAAGCCAGCTTCTCTGGAAGAGGAGAAAGCAGTAAAGCTTCCTTCTCTGGAAGTGAGGGGCACGACAGCGGTGCACTTGGAACTCGTCTAGACTGTGATGCACTGGACACCATGATATCGTCCCTCTTCCATTGGATCCTTAGACGAAGAGCTTCACTCAGAGTTGTAACTTCATCATTGGGTGGGGGGGGGGAGCTCCAACACATGATCGGTGGCACTGCTATGTACCATGTCCACTGTAACCATGGCATAGCCTACATGTATCAGGACCATATGTAAGATACAAACGCCTAGAAGCACCTGACCCCTTGCAACCTCGATATGATACCCGTCAGGCCTGATTAAAAGGTTGTAGGGCATTGGCCCTTCTAGCGGGTTAATCGTATCCAGCTCAGTCACGACAGTAGCTACTTGTTGCTCGACCTCCTTAGAGGCGCATCTACTCTTCCTTGCAGCTCCGGGGCTAGCTTCTGCTAGCATGGAAATATGTATTCCATGTGATGCAAGCTGCTCGATGATATTTGCGTAAATTTCCTAAGTGATGTCTTGTGTCAATGCCTATGTCAATGCATCCACATCCACTATAGACCTCTTCCTCTTCTTGTACATCCCGAGGTCTTCAGGAAGCCGTATTTTCAACCTTGGGAACTTGATACACCTCGCACTCGACCTGGGTGCTTTGGGTTTTCCAGCACCGCTGAGAGAACATCATATTCCTTGACCCTGGTGAAAGAATCTTGGCTAGCTTCGGCTGCCCTTTCTTTTACTTTTCTACGACTGACTGGGTTTCTATGTTTCTGAATGTGATTTCCACGCTTTCAGACAGCTCACTCCTTGCACACAAATATGACTGTGATCATCTGGAGAATTACAACCAAGGATTCTTGTGACCTTCTCTAGCTAAGTTTTCATCCTCTACCTGCCATTTTGGCCTTTTCCCAGTGTACCCGGTTGCGCCGGTCCTATGGTTGTGCTTGTTCCTAGCCCGAAGCTGCTTCTTCTCCTCACTCTCCTTTTTGAACTGCTCTGAGTACTTCATCTACACAAAAGCATCCTAATCTTCCTCTTTCAAGTGCTTGTAGCTCTCGAAGGGCACCACCCCTTTAGCCAAGTACCGATTCACAAGCTTGCTCTTAAAGCTTCGGTGAAGTTTTGCGATCGCTTTCATTGCTGTTGTTGGTGAATCAGGAACCGGGGGTCCCCGAATCCCGAGGCCAGGCCAGCAATCCGCCACGTGGTGCCATCCCGCGGGGTCGCCTCCGCAAGGCAAAAAAGATTAAGTCCCGGGAGAGGACGCTCGGGGCCGCAGTCAGTGGGTCCCCGAGTACCCAGGTTCCCCGATGATCTGCGAAGTTTAAGTGCCGGGAAGAAAGTGCTCGGGGAGGTATACGGTGACCCCCGAGCACCCGAGTCCCCCGACGACCAGGAAAGCTAAGTACTAGGAGAAGTGTGCCCGGGGCCGCGAGCGGTGGCCCCCTGGGCACCCAAGTATCGTGAGGACCCACTGAAGGAAGTTCCGGGAGAGAGTGCTCAGGGCTGCGTGGAGCGGCCCCCGAGCACTCGGTCCCCCGAGGATCCGTACAAGCGTGCCTGGGAGAGAGTGCTCGGGGAGGTGAACAGTAGCCCCCGAGCACTCAGTTCCCCGAGGACCGAGGAAGGGCATTCTCGGGAGAGAGTGCTCAATGAGGTGAACAATGACCCCCGAGCACTCGGTTCCCCGACGACCCAGGAAGCCCCCTGACAGTGGCCCCCACAGGGGTCCATTGATAAGGTGTCAGCCAGTCAAAGGCCCGAGGCCGCATTTAAGAGCGCGCGTGGCCTGTCACCTCCAACTGCTCCCGCCACGCTCAGTGTCAGTTCCTGCCATTCTGGCAGAAGGGCGTGGGGACACTAACTGCACGGGTCCCATCCCGTGCCATCCAGCACGTCTCGGGATAACGTCCTGAGGGCCGAGGCGTTCCGTCTGCCGCGCTGCTGTGGTAGGAGAACAAGACAGGGCGGGCACGCCGGGCCGCTCGGCGGCTGCCCGGTGGGCCCTCTCCACGGCACTCGTTGCCAGTGCATTTATGGTGACGAATGACCGGGCGCGGGGTGCATTTTCCACCCCCGGTCACTTCGCACAGAGGCTATGATGACGCCCTTTCCATTTATGGTGCCTTGGAACTCGTGCCCTCCCATTCGGGGCACGCTACTGCCGGCGGGTATTTAAAGTAGTCGGCAGCACGGACAAAGACAAGGCTCTCGACAAGTTAGACAATCTCTCGGAAGTGGGAAAATCCCAGAAGAAGTGAGTATCTCTTGGCAAGCTCTGCACGGTTGAAGCAGTTAAGGAAGTAGAGAAGATCGAGAAGCCCAAGAGCACCCAAAGCCAACAGATACACACAGACCGAAGAACAAGGAACCCCAGGCTCTAGGATAGACAAATATTCTTGTAACCAGCAACATCCTTGAGGGACATTCTCAGGGCATTTATAGTATCCAGACAGGAGTAGGGTGTTACGCCTCCGTGCGGCCCGAACCTGTCTAAACCCCAGTGCATTTACTTCGTTCCGCACTAGATCATTCCACCCCACCAGCCATCACATTTATACCCATTTATTTCTCTGGCAAACATATTTAGGATCATCCCCCCGGCCGAATCTCTAAAAAGGGGTCCCTTAGGATCCCTGCGACAGGAGTTAACCCTCCGACAGCTGTATTAACCACGGTGATCGTTTGATGCTCGCTCATATTTTTATGGTACTCCAGATACTCCTTGATGACATTATCGAACAAGTCCCTCTTAATTTCGCCACCGAGTTCTTCGAAATAAGTCGTTATCGGCATCCTCTCCTGAGCAATGAGCTCTGCAACTCTCTAAAATCTATTCAGGACCTTTTCATCCGTAGGTAGCCCATCAGCATCGATTCCCATGACGGCAACCTTGTCCATTGGCCACTATGTTTATGACCTTACCTTTCGGGCTCGTGCACCACTACCAGCTATCTAGCTTCGAGACCGTGCTTCCGCCATCTAGAGAGAAAATAAGGGGATTTGACATAAACAAAAATTATTTCTCCATTAAACAAGTATAAAATGCATTGACTCATATCAATACCTCTTCAGTGGGATTGTATTCTTCATCACTTGCCCAACGTCGGCTCTCCCGCATCGATGATGGGTCAAGGCTCGGGCTACGATACTGGATTTTTCTACTACTTGAGGAGGACGACGTGTGCGGGCTTGGGATCCTATCCGCCCCATCTTGTGTAGGGCCAACCTCTAGTACTAGCATCCTCTATGCTTTTGGTTTCTCAGGGGTGACAGTCCTCTTCTGCCGAATGAAAATCAAGTGTAGTATATTCTGTTCTCAATAGAGGAAAGAAAAGGAATCAAGGTTACTACAAACTGCTCATATTACTACAAACTTACACCTTAAGATTTCATCGCTCAAAAGAGATGGCAGAAAAATACAAACATATAAGTCAAATTCTCACACTTCTATTAACAGCGTAATAGCAAGAACCAGGATTAAGAACTACACACATTCACTATCTCACGCTTCTACTAACAACGTACTAGCAAGAACCAGCTGACTGTAACAACATCATCCTAAGAGTACCAACATAATGAAGAACTCTAAGCATACCCATTAAGACATGAACATACACAGTGCCCCTCTTCTGCCCATGGTTTTTTAGAGGAAAGAAAAGAAATCAAGGTTAAGAACATGGTACAAGACAAATATTAGTAGCCAGATCATAGGGATGGATGTATTGAATTGGAAAATGCCAAATCCGATTATGGAGATAATTATATAAGAGTACAAATTCAACTGGGAAAGTGAAAAGACGTACGAGGTGCATGTGTAATAACCATCCCAATCGATCTTTGAACTCATATGTATGGTAAATAGTTATCTCCTTTCATTATTTGTGGGACAGTTTCAAAAGCATAGGTATCTGGCATCATGTTTAAAGCATCCAATGAACTACACATGGCTATTGTAAGTATAATTGCTTTCAGAAGATGAAAAACAATATGAGCATGGATCTCATTTTACATAAACATAGATAAAGAAATAATAGAATGAACCAAATATACATGACCTTTGAAAGATATGATATCAAAGCACAAAAATCAATTTCCAAAATAATGTATATAGAGTGTTCCAGATAGCAGATACATATTATGCATAATAGTGCTCTCAGAAAATGAATGACAATTGTCCCTAGGACTAACAAGGTCCTGCCCCCTAATTGTCCTATTGAAAACATCATTGATTGGATAATTTATCAAGTTCTCAACTAGTTCTTAAACCCTGGACTGATTTCTCAATAATTAAAAAACATCATCAGAAGTTGTGCTCAGAAATAGCTCATATACTGAACAGAACTATATGATAGCTGCCGAGTCAGAGACAATCCAAAGGACAACAAGATTCAAATCAAGTACTGACAATAGCAAAACAAGATGAACCAGCTTCATTATCCAAAATCAAAATTGATAAACTATCTCTAGACTAACAACAGTAGCATACAAAATATTCATCAGAACCACAATAGATAGTCCACTAGACAATCAACACATGAAATGTGTCTCAGTACTCAAATTAAGAAGTCAGTGAGAGCCACTAAAGTAAATCACCAGGGGCTATCATATAAATCACAGAACTAGTTTATCACAGGTCTAACTAATGTACTTAATAAATTGCCTAGTCTCAGATTGTCAACTCATCATCAACCAACTAGAGTATGTAATAGTGTTGTCCATAACAGAAATCATAATCAGGAAACAAAATCTGGACTGGCTACAAGATCAGCAAGAATAAATAGTAGCATGATGTGTTGATTTGTTCACTGAACCAACTTGTCCAAGATCAAGGACTTGATGCAAGAGCGCAAGACTCGAAGGTCTCTTTTCACTGTAGTTGAAACATTCAACATAGAGTAGAGATGGGGGAGGAGATGAAGGGGGAGGAGCAGGGCGAGAGCGTACCTCAGTGTGGGGGAGATAGTGGTGCACTCGGGGTGGCGATAGGCTCGGGGGCGACGGTGGCGATGACGATGGGATCCGATGGCGGCAGACAACGGGATTTGCCAGTTTTCAGCTGTAGAAGCTTTAGGTTCCCAAATATCCACGTGTACTTCTCCTTACAGTTAGGATAAAGAAATGTCTTGGAATCTCACACAAACTCTTGGAATTTAGCAAACTCACCATTGTTACACTCGCCGTGTCGCTCGATATCCTGCACTATCTGGTCCATATTCTTCACAAAATCTTCAAAATCATTATCATTGAATCCTAATATGTCCTCATTTCTGATATCATGATCCATTTCACTGGGTGTAAGTCCTTGATCCACATTGTCGGTATGGAGGCCCGATCCATCTCTCTCGTTAAGATCTTCCTTGCCATGTTTGTTCCAACATGTATAATTCTCTTTAAATCCACGCATGACCAAGTGTGCATGGATATTGTCTGGTTTTAGAAACTTCTTATCATTCTTGTAGTCGCGACATAGATAATACATTACCGTTTTACCACGATCTTTCAGATCCCCCAAGGCAGCACTCAAGAAATGCTTCACCCCGCTAAGGTACTCTGAATAAGTCTGGGTATCAAGGTACATTCAACTTCTGTTCGTTATCTATAATTAATATAAATATATTCATTCTTTATTAACAATTATCTTAATTTTGTGGTTAAGCATGCGATTAAAAATTCTATACGAATACATTAGATCTATGGCATCTCGCGGTAGATCAGGCAAACCTAATATCAAATCTAACACAAATACAACTCACTTGTACTAAGATTTTGGATAAAGATGTAAAATGGCCGATTACAACCCAAAGCACAATAAATCTACCAAATAGAGATTAGAGGAGGAGAAAAGGAAGGTATGCAAACCTTCAAAGACCTAGCACCAATTCAAACTTCAAATCAACAGGATATTAGAAAATCTTTAGTGGACCCGGTGAAAATCGCTAGCACTGTGTGGGCGGCACTGCTGAGTAACTGTTCGTCCATACAATGACTGACGAGCTCGTAAAATAGATCCA
This sequence comes from Phragmites australis, assembly GCF_958298935.1. Taxonomy (NCBI): domain Eukaryota; kingdom Viridiplantae; phylum Streptophyta; class Magnoliopsida; order Poales; family Poaceae; genus Phragmites; species Phragmites australis. The sequence goes on from NC_084931.1 coordinate 18,346,298, forward strand.
TGTAATAAGTGACGGGTGATAATATTACCCGTCACTTATTATAAGTGACGGGTCATATTACGACCCGTTATTTATGACTGGCCTAAAGAGACTCGTCACCTATGCCAAATTATAAGTGACGGGTCATAACACGATCTGTCACTTATGACTGGTGCAGGAAGACACGTCAATTATGATCATGTTATAAGTAATGGGTGTAATTATTACCTATCACTCATGTCATAGGCGATGGATAATATTATAACTCGTCACCTTTTACCTGATATCTATGACGGGTCTATACCATATCGCAACCCGATGCGACATAAGTAACGGGTCGTGTAATGATCCGTCACTAAATTGTGTCTCCTTTATCTATTTTTCACATAGTGACTCTGAAGATGAAGAATCCTAAGGTGGTATTCTACATCGACTGGCTGTAGGAGATGTGGAATAAGAAGACTGTCCTAGCTGCGGTGTTTATTTGCTTCTTTGACCCTCGAAGGTCTCTCCATAATAACGATTTCTTACACTGAGTTAATGATATTGTATTATATTATCATATATAAAATTCTTATATATTAATGTTGATTCCTGACTTAATATATAGTATGCCCTTGATCGGTCGTGACAACATGTTTCATTATAATTTAACATGAAGTTGTATATAGATCGACGTGCAAGGATGATGATGATTGCGAAAGGTGACTGATGCTGGTCGCATGGGTACATTGCCAATTGTCACATAGATCAAACCCAGGAGTTCGATTGATACACTCCAAAGACCCTTGAAAAAAAAAGATCCACAGCAAAAAGGTATCATGGTGAGACCCACATGATAGTGTCTTATTTAGCGCAGTATAAATTAAGGGAATAACATGCTCGAATGTAATTGTGTGTGTATATATATATATATATATATATATATAAAAGATGCTCCAATATGAACTACATAAAAAAATTAAAAAAAGTCCAATATTTTTAATAGATTCTGAGAATACCTTTATATTTGTACATAAAATATAATATACTTAAAAAATGTGCAAAACACCTAAAAATATATACATACCACTTGGATGATCTTATATACTTATATGCTCTATGTACATATTATTTATCACATAAGATACTCTTTATGTTATGAGATACATATGTAGGAGTACATACTCCCAGTAGTCCAATAGTACCAAATATACTTCCTACTATTAAGGGCGTCGTCTGTATATACTAAGGTACACTACCCCATTCTCAGGTGGAGATTAAGGGCGTACACAAGATCAAGAAAGCCAAACGAGGCCTAAACGTAAAATGTAAAATCTCCCATCAACTCCATTTGTCTCCCCCTCTTCCACATGGATCCCACTCAATCTCACAGGATTTGAATAGTAATCTTAGCCCTTTGCACGCAACACAGATCCTCCAGCAGCTTTAGCTTTGCTCTGCCCACTCCATCATTCATTTATTTTTTTATCTAGCTAGCTGAACCTAGGCCTAACACAGTGCGCCGTTAGCGCGCTCCCTTAAAATCACGAGCTTTTAATATGCAATTTTATATTGGTTTAAACATCCCTTTGGTGCTTGAGACATGCTCATCATGGGTATGATCAGCCCTACGCCAACATAGTCATCTTCGAGCTTTATCTCGCCTAATTCGACTACTTCCTCGTCATCTACTAGAAGCTGGTGAGTTCCAGCATCCTTACGTGGACTATGTCCTCTCCACCAACTTGGACAGCCTCTACTTCCTCTACACCAGTCTCTACAATGTAGGGGACGTGGATGCACCAGGCCTGACACCAAACATGGAGTACAAGCCAACACAAAGCCCAAAATTTGATTCGGAGACAGCCTAACAGCATCACCTTTTTGAAGGTCGGAAATCTAACTTCAAGGCCTTTCCAATTTATCCAGTCCTAGCTCCTAATCCGTCCAGTAAGGCCTTCAAATGATCGCAACAAATTGCTACATGGTGTTGGGCCACCTTTTGGCTCAAGCTGCGAGCCTTGTAATTTTGTTGGGGACCTAGGTCGAAGTTGTTACGCCCACTAGTAAGAGAACACCCAAGTAGTGCCCTAGGCCAGTCCCCTTGTCCGCTCCTCGCCCCATCTCTCCTTCCGTTTTTTTATATGCCTTTTTTTTTCTCAAACACGTATGAGATCCGCGTACCTTTGTATTAAGATAGAAGAAAAATCGGTCCCTATACAAAGCTTTAAGAAGCCAAAAGAGGGAAAAAAAAGGACAAACCAAACCCAAAAATAAAGAGCAAGGCTAGGACTACACGGGGGCAAGAGCTTCCACGACTAGCACAGCCTATGTAACAACCTAGCGCTCTAATCATGCCACAAAGCACCAAGCATCCTTTGTCCTGCTGTGATCCATAGTTGCACCTCTGCCTAGATTTCTTGTAAGACTATCTCCACCCTCAGGGCGACTCCATTAAAGACACAGCCATTGCGATGCTTTCATAACCACCAATCTCCTAAAATTATCAAGGAATTGAGACCCCTACGCCACTCTTTGCCTACCCTTCGTTGAGCCCTGTGCCACCATTCAGAGAAGACGAGGTCTGAACTGAAAGGCGCGAGCTGCTGCAATCCGACCAGTTTGAGGAACCTAAATCATAACTCCCTCACAAAGACACATGAGTAACGAATATGTTGTATAGTTTCCTCCTCTTGATCGCAAAATGGGCAGTTTGTTAGGTGAAGCATCCCACGACACACTAGTCGATCCGCTGTCCAGTAGCGATTGAGGATCACTAACCATAGGAGGAACTTATAGCGGTGCAGTGCCCACGATTTCCAGAGCCTCTTCCATGGTTCAAAATTTGTGCTCCCAATGAAAAACGCTAAATAAGTTGACTTTGTAAAGAAGTGACTGGAAGAATCATGCTGCCAAATATGCTAATCAACCTCTCCTGGATTGAGTTACAAGCCTTGAAGAGTGTCCCAGACCTGGAAGAACTGGATAAGAGCCACTGTGGATAAACCCCCTTTGATGTCTTGCACCCAAGCAGTATTGCAAGGCTTGCTCAACCATGCGTTGATCCAGTGCTCTCTTTGGAACGAATGCAACGAGAGCAGGTGCCAAATCTTGAATAGACTTTCCATGGATCCATCTATCAGACCAAAACAAAGTGGTCAAGCCATTGCCAACCAAATACGTGAACGAGATTGCAAACAAGGCCTTGATGTTGGAGTGCACCAGCAAGTCAAGACCAGACCATGGATGATCCGGTTCAGCTTTCCTAAGCCAGAGCCACCTCATTCAGAAAGCCCACCCAAGAATTTGGAGGTTGGGAATGCCAAGTCCGCCCAGCTCCAGGGGAGGACAAACCCACTACTATGCGACCACACAATTTCCTCCATTAGCTTCCTTGCGACCCTTCCAAAGAAAACCACATCGCATTTTATCAATTGCCTTAGTTTCCCACTTAGGAATGCCCAATGCAATAAGATGGTGCATAGGGATGGTAGTGAGAATCACACTGACAAGCGTTGCGCGGCCGACCTTTGTCATTAGGCTAGCTTTTCAACGCGGGATACTATCTGCAATTTTGTCCAACAAAGGAAGGAGGTCGGCTTTCATCAATTTCTTGACTGAAAGAGGAAGCCCAAGATACTTGCAAGGAAATGCAGAGACTTCACATGGTACTGTCGCTGTTACTTCCTCGATATCTTGCTCTTGGCAACGGATGGGGATCACTAAACACTTCTGCACATTTGTTCTCAGCCCCAAGGCCTCACCAAACACCTCCAGAATGCTCATCATGAGACCCAGCTCAGCCGCATTGGGGCGGAGAAACAGTGCCACATCATCCGCATACATGGAAACCTGATGACTGAGAGGTCTAGATGCTAGTGGCTGTAACAGGCCCTCCTCACTGGCCTTAACTATCATGGTATTCAGTACGCCTTGTTGCTATCAAACTAGAATATTGCTAGTTTAAATTTCATCGTTTATCGGTTTGTGGAACCCCAAGTCCCAACTCATGTGCTCCATCTTGTTTGTAATATTCAGACTACGTTTATGGTGTTCTTGTGTATTTCTTTGATCATATGTAGAATAAAAAACCATTGTGGTAAGGTCGACAACGTGAGAGCATGGCCAATAACCCTTGTGAGAGCATGGCATCACATCAAATACCTACAGGTCTAACAAAAAGATTACTAAGACTCTAAGAGCAATTCATGTGGGAGTTGTCATCTGTGGTATTATTGTCGTTTGAGATCCTCATTATATGTAAGTATATGTAGAGTCCATCTTCCTTTCTTGAGATGCGACCTGTGGTGAGTGTTCTGGAGCTAGGTGCTTTCTCACCTGACCTCGGAAATCCAGAATCAGGTCTCTAAGCCAAACACCATGGTTATTGGTAAATGTCTTGCTAAAAAAAGCACTGCTAAGAGGTCAACATAAACATGAACTGGTGCTGAACCCGTGGAACCAGTGGCGGACTTAGCATTTTCAATTTGGGTGTACATATCCATCGCAATTGTGCCCGCGCACGTAGTCATGTGCACCCTGTCTCCCTCATGCCCGTGCCACCGCCTAGCTCGAAACCATTTAGCTAGATGTCTGGATTATGTTTCTTGAAAGAGATGATGGTGGTGCAATTGATCACTTTGCCCTTTACTGATATGTTTTTTTTTTTGCAATAACAACAACTGACATAAATATATAGCATGAGCATCATCTCTGATCATTTTTGACCAATTTTTGCATGCATTTGAATTTAATTGGAATTGATCAAATTCATGAAAAGTGAGGTCATGTGAAGAAACTTGAAATTGCACTATATAACTTAGAGCTGGAGATAATTTTAGAAATGAGTCCATTAATTAAGATGAATATTGGCAAATTTTTCCTAATTTTTTGGAATCCTTTTAAATCTCTAAAAAATCATGGAATGTACCAAAACTGTCAATTTTAATGAATTTTAATTTGAATTCCGTTCATGATTTTTAAGTGCAACTAGTTAAAATGGGTTGTTTATGGATTATAGAATCTACACAAAAAATGGTAGACTTTTTGGAGTCTTTTAGTAGGTCTAAACTTATAGGGAAAAGAGATTGAAAATATGGATTTTTGAGGCAATCTTGCAACAGCTGAACAGAAGGGCTGAATCGGGAGAAACGGCGATTCGGCCCGATTCATGGAACATTTCAACAGGAAACGTTTCTATTGCTGCCGTTTGGATGCCATTCCGCAAGAATTGCATGTGAATCCGGAATGCTCCGAGCAACCGAACAAGGCCATAGTAATATTTTTGCACAAATATTTGGATGTACATATACACCCATGACCTCACGTGGGTCCGCTCCTGCGTGGAACTCTACTTGATAGAATGTAGCATTGCTTTAGCTTTACCACTTTCCCTGCAGCAATGTGACCACGGAGAGTGATACTGACTAAACATTGTTTGCAGATGGCCAAGAATATTGGCTACATGACGAAAATGAGCACCCTATATAGCCTACACTCAGGTCGATTTCCCTATATCTCCCCAACTCTAGCACCAATATCCCTGCTAGCATGAAGCAAACAGAAATCCGTGACAAATTTTGAGTAATAAATTTTCTACGGAAGTATACTTGGTAATATGCTCTTGGTTAAGCTTAAATATTACAACAGATACAAACTGCAAGGCAGGGAGAGGTGCAAGTAAATATCACTGACAACCGAAGATATTCTGAAAAAAGGGAAGTAAGCAATAATGCTTGTCGGCAGCATATAGTTACAGTCAGTACCAGGACATGCTCCAAAACCATATTATTGATAAGCGAGTGAACTTTGGGACTCATTGTGTATGTGTCCCAGACATCGGCTAATTTCTTACCTGAAAATGCCTTAGCTTGTAGGTGTCTGACTCTGCACATTGCTCAACTGCTGATATCTGACCAATTCTGCAGTTCAGGACCTCCAAGATGGCTTGAATCATCTTCAACTTTCGTACTTCAGCTATTTGTAGCCTTCATTCTATGATAGTTATAGTCTTCAACTTAAACATTAAATTTTGCTTCCATGATTCGTAAAGCATGTACAGGTGCATTAGCTTGAGAGAATTCTCTACCTCTCCCTGCTTACTAAGTTGGTATAAGTTCATTCCATTGCTTGTGCTGAAACTACTACAGCACATCATTTTACTGCCACGCCCTTTTCATGCCTGTAATGAATAACATTGCGCAATTAGCTATGACTAAAAATGATGCTACATACATACTGGCAACAAAAATATAAACAAAATCATCTCGAATGTTAAATCCATTCCAACGTTTGTACTGACCTCAGAGAATTCTATAGCTCTCGCGTGCTCTCTAACCATTCCAAGGTTTGTACTGAAACTACAACACATCCTTTGAATGCCATCTCTTTTTAAAATTTTGCACTCCAAACCAAATCATTTCCCATGTGATTGTAATCCTGGTTCACGTGGAAAGAATAGGCACCTTTGCACTCCAAGGACTCCTGCGAATACGGCCAAAACAACTCGAACTAGGATCAAATCTCTTTCCACCATGACAACCTTACGTTGACCCCTAAACACTTCTGACCTGTCCTTAGAGTTTACTTCTAACCTATCTTTATTAAAGCTTTCCGAATATATTTTTGCTTACCTACAGGACAATATGAATCTGTTAGGTTTCAAGCAAATTTCACAGCTGTTTCGAGTTCAAAAAAATTTGATTCTAACACTACCGTCAAACAAGTCTCAAGCGTGTGTTTCAAATACGAAACTTGAAGTTTGTGTCCACCTCCAATCTGAAACTTAATAATGTTTAACAGAGTTTCAAATATTACGAAACTTGATGTCACATACTGGGCCTTGGACACATACTGCAGGCTCGGCTAAAATGGGAAGGCGTGGCCCATAAAGTTGGGTTGGCATATATGAGGAGGGTCGACTGTCCAGAAGGGGACCAACTAAGAACAAGACAACATAACACTCTCTTCCTCCCCGACTTCTTCTTCCTCAGCTATCTCCTCTCCGATCCCCGATACCTATGATGCTCTTCTTCCTAGTCCCTTGCTCATCCCAGTCTAAGCTTCCTCTTCTTCCCATTTTGTACCCAGATCGTGTAATCGGCTTGTGTTGGCTGTGAACTCCCGAATTAGGTTGATTCGAGTGTTCATGTGTGAAATCGATGTGTTGTGATTCCCTGGTTATATGACAATTGGTATCAGAGCCTCTACGACGCGAGCATGTAGTGGACGTGGACCAGGACGTAGATGGGGTCGGGCTTCACGAGCGCCTACGCCACGATGGCATCCTGCACGTCAACCGCATGGATGTGGACGCCATGCCTGGTGACGACCCTGAAGGCGACACGTGCTTCCTCGAGGTGCATTAGGTTGCGTGCGAGGATGGAGGACCGCGCGCCCTCTTGAGCGGCGGCGGTGGCCAAGGTGAGCTTGACGCCGCTGGACCCGTGTCCATCTGCATTGGCCTCGACCAACTGAGAGAAACCACCTCTTCCTCCTCGATGCGGCCATCGACCCCCAAGGACAAGCACCCGCCAACCATTCAATTGAAGGCCTCAGCTACTCCAAGGAAGGAGTTGTGCATGTCATGATCAGCCTGCTCAATTCCAGCGTCATGCTCGGTTTCCAGGAGTATGCAATGGAATGCTTGCAGAACCTTTCGTCAAGCAAAAGCTATGGCTTCCCATCGTGCCCGAGGGTGACCTACGCAATCTGCTTGCCTACCTTCACAGTCCTCTACTATAGGATTTCCCAATGGCTGTGCTCCACAACTTCGTCACCGATGACTTGCCAAATAGCATCATGTTGTTGTGCGAGGTCTCGCATCTGTAGGCAACCCCGTCCATGTCTGAAGGCATCGTGCTGTTCTCCGTGGACAAGGAGTTTGACGTCAAGTGGGATGCGCCGCGCCATGACCCCGACGATGTTCGCATGGAACTCACTACGCACCGGGCAACCAAGCTTACAAGGTGTTTGACGAAAGACCTCAGCTACTCCAAGACCACCTCGCCGTGTGCCGTGATGCTTCAGTCTTCCCCGTGCCACAGCTCTGGGACTCTACCCCAGCACCTGTAGTCTAACCATAGTCCTCAATGTGCTGGCCTTCACATGGGATGCTTCGTCTTCGACACCGGCGGCAACGTCAACTACAACGACAACAAGTTCCTATTTCGTGGCTGCCGAGATGCCGATTTCCGCATGCTCTCGGACACCAACATGACCTCGCCCGGGTCGGTGCAAGCGTCCGTGCCGTTTGCCTCGACACCCATCGCCGCTACCGTGAACGTGACGCCGCCGAAGTGGGTCAATGACACGAAACAACCTGATGCTGTGAACTATGGGGAACCATCCAAATTGTATTCTAATTAATCATTAGGGTGATCATTTACACAATCACGACCATGATGATTAACAAAAATTCAATTTCGGTAGTCCTAGGTTTGTGTTTTATACCCAAGATCGAAACACATACCTTTACAACATGATTTACCATATCAAGACATGATAAAGAGCGAGTAATAAAATTAGATTATAAGTCTTTAATTGATTATAATTTCACAATAATTTACATATCAAACACTAGCAGGATAAAAGGCAGTTTCATCCTCTAGTGGGTTAGAGTCACTATGCAGTGAAAAAACACATGAACGACAAAAGATGGGTAGTGCTATGTGCCCATAAGCACCACCCAAAAAGATATCTCCCGAGTAGGTAGCACTACTCTTGCCCATCGCCATCATCGGCGGGCGTGAAGTAGCCAAATACTAACTCTTCCTCACTTGAAAAGCAAAGCAGCATGAGTACTAAGGTACTCGCAAGACTTAATCCATAATGGGTACTTAATAATAACCCGACTCTAAGGAGAATGCATTTGAGGATGCGTCGAAAGGAATCGGCCATAAAGGTTAAATGAATTTCATATGCAAAGCAGAATTGACTTAAGGTGTGAGCATCTACCTAAACCATAAGCAACCTTCTATCCTGAGATCATTGACATAACACATCTATCATTGGAACCATATCAACTCGTCAACAACATCACCATCCATTCCAAACATACCATGGCAACGTCCCAATATCGAAACTCTACGATTGATGCAAATAGACAGAAACATACTCATAACCAAGAGCACGACAATTTGAATTGATCTTACACCCTGCAGGGGTACATCTTTACCCACACAACACGAGGATCATTCGGCTTGTGCTACCCGCTAAAATACAAACAAGGGGGTACTCGTGACAACCTTTTCCAATTGAGCCCTGACCATTTGAACATGCACCTATAGGTGTGGAGGTTCACTAGAGCTACTCCCGGAGCACCCTAGATACACCTAAAGGTGTAGAGGTAACTAGAACTACTCCTCGAGCAAACTAGATACCTTTATAAGCAAATTTTTCCATAACACCTTTACGATGTTACCTCTATAAGCCTATTATGTCCACAACACCATAGGTAAACAAGCCAAAAGGTCACGGCTACAAAAGGTATTCAGCTTATCTTACCATTATCTCGACATGTGGTAAGTACAAAAAGTGCTAGACTCAATTGCAATAACGGATGGTGCTTAATCGATGCGAGCGGTATATGGCATCCGGGACTCCTTTCCTGACCTACCCCTAGCACTGCCCACATCTCGTCTCATCCTCACACTCATACAACCCAACATCATTATTATCTTTGTGAATAATTAAATAAGCCCTACGCTCACGAACGATGGTTGAACCACCGCTTGACTTCTACCGATGACCTAAGCTTGCTAAGCACATCGCATTCATTTTACATTTGACAAATACATGAGAGCCATCTAGGTTACAACGGATTAAGGGATAAACAAAATCAAGGTAGGCAATGCAACGTTAGGATCTACCCACAAACTGACATTGACTTGCTCACATGCAAACATACATAAGGATAACTTATCATATTAACATTACATGATCTAAAGTAATAGGTGGAGTATGCTTATATGCTTGCCTTTCTGCTTGGCTTTACAATTAACAACAACAAAGTCTTGACCACCCTCGAGCACACCCGCCTCATGCTCCGGTCCTTCATTCTCTAAAGAAAAGTGCATGCAATGCGATGAACATTAATATGGTGCAATGAGATTTGCCACATGATGCGTAAAGAATGAGGATGCATTACAATAAGCTAAGAGTACAATAATACTCAAAAGAACAAAGAAGTTTACTATCTGGGTAACATCAGAACTTCCGACTGAAGGTCGGAATTTCGACTTAAGTCGGAACTTCCGACCTGAAAGTCAGAACTTCCGATCGATCGGACCTTCTAGACCTTTGAAAATATGGGCTCTCGGTTAGCAATTTTTATCGGAAGTTCCAGTATTAGGGTCGGAACTTCCGGTGCTAGTTGGATACTCTGGGTTTATACAAAAATGAAGCTCTCGGTTGGGTTAACTCGAGTTTAACTGGAAGTTCCGATACAAAAATCGGAACTTCCAATCCTTCCAGATTGCCTAACTTTACGAAGGAACCAAGGCCGATTCAATTTACATGTCTCGACCCAACCTAGGCACTAAAGCGTAGGTTCTACACCTAATTTACCCACTCCACAAACTCGATTCACTAGCTCTTACTCATCCAACATTCTCATACCAGCTCCATTTTATCAAGAACAACGATACTTCGCAATCACGGATACATAGCTCAAAAACCTATCCAAAAGCCAACAAATTTGTGCCTTCTCATATGGAAAACCTAGGAGACTTACCCTAGGTCTTGTTGGAGGTTGCGGTTGGGGAAGAATCAGAGGGAAAATGGCTTGGGGAAGGGAGGCAAGGTGCCACTGAAAAATTTCAGTGGAGATGAGTGATGAAATCGATTTGGAAAACACTCAAATCTTCATGCATGCGGGAATGAATTGGATGGATGGAAAGCTAGAGAGGTGGGGAACACCATGGCGACATATGCATAGCTTGCTTTTGCTTCTAGAAGGCAGATTTTTTAGGAGAAGGAGAGAGCTTGAGGGAGGGAGAGAGAGCAGCAGCCCTGCTGTTCTTTGGGCAGCTCAGTTGGGAGCGAGGGAGTATGTGAGGGAGTGAGAGGGAGGGAGAAAGGTGCTGTTGCAGCCCAAAGAGAGAGGCGAGATGGTGGGGCCAGTTAGGTGGGTCCCACATGAAGAGAAAAAGCCTATTTCAGCGGCAAAACCTTTTCTTTCTCTCCCTATTTTAATATCCCAAAATGAGGTGCTCTAATGCTCCAAAAATTCTGGGAATTTTTGTGCCCAATTACAAAATGAGATGAACACATTTTAAATGGATTCACCCACAACGCAAGCGGAGGTTAAACTAAAAGAAAACGCAACAATCGTGTATTTTTATAACTCTAAACAAAAGTTAAACCATCATTTAGAATAACAAACACTCATCATATGCTTAACAAATAAGCATGATGCTCATGATGCATGATTATGCTTAATGACATGATCACGGAATTGGGACATGAAAAACCTCTCCCCCTTAAAAGAACCTTGTCCCCAGATTCGGATGAGCTTAAGGGAGAGTATGGTGAACCTAGGAGCTTCACGATTTGCGCAGTGAAGGAATGATGTGGATTACATCAAGATACCATGCTATGAGAATCGGAAACTAAGGCGACACTCACATGTTGAAGAAAAACTCGGGATAATCAGCACAAAGTCGATCTTCATGTTCCCATGTTGCTTCATCTTCGGAGTGGTTACTCCATTGAATCTTGATGAATTTATTTGAACTATGTCACGTCTTCCGTTTGGCTTCATCAAGGATGAAAATTGGATGCTCGCAATAAGAAAGATTGGGTTGAAGGTCTTGGTCACCCATCGTCGCAACTTCAGTTGGAACGCGGAAACATTTCTTCAATTGTGAGAAATAGAAGGCATTGTGCATGATGGAGAGGGATGGAGGTAGCTCCAGCTGATAAGCCACCTCGCCTCACCGGGCAATAATCTAAAAAAGGCCAACATAACATGGCTCCATCTTTCCTTTTGTTTGAAAATGTTGAGTTCCATTGAGAGGAGATACCTTGAGATAGCTGAAGTCTCCAATTTTGAACACAAGCTCATGTCGACGGCGATCGACATAGCTCTTTTGATGAGATTGAGCTGTGAGAAGATTCTTGCGAATGGTCAGGACATGCTCTTCTGCCTCTTTGACTAAATCTAGGTCCAGAAAAGCTCTTCCACCGAACTCAGACCAATTCAATGGTGTTCGACATCTCCTTCCATAGAGAGCTTCGAAAGGCGACATCTTAATATTAGATTGGTAGATGTTGTTGCAGGAAAACTCTGTAAAAGGCAAACAAATCTCCTATCGCTTTTCCATATGTAAGAGCACAAGCTCACAACATATCTTCAAGTATTTGATTCACCCTCTTTGTTTGACCATCGGTTTTGAGATGGTAGGCGGTGCTATGGAAAAACTCAGTTCCCATGGCTTCATGAAGGATCTTCTAGAAATGAGAGACAAAGATGGAACCACGGTTGGAGACTATCTTCACAGGAATACTATGGAGACAAAAAATTTAAGAGAGGTATAGGTACACATATTTCTTGACAGAGTACATGGTTTTGATGGGAAAGAAATGAGCTTATTTGGTCAACCGGTCCACGATGACCCAAATCGAGTCATATCCTCGAGGGGTCTTAGGTAGTCTGATAATGAAATCCATACCAATTTCCTCCCACTTCTAAGAGAGAATTTGTAAAGGTTGGAGCGTACCAGCCAGCTTGAGATGTTCGGCCTTCACTCTCTGGCAAATAGCACACTCAGTGACATATCAAGCGATTTCACGTTTCATGCGGGACCACCAAAATCTTAGCTTGAGGTATTGGTACATCTTGGTAATCCTCAGGTGAATGGATAACAAAGAATCATGAGCTTAATCTAAAATTTTCTTTCATAGCTCAAGAACCTTAGGAACTACTAGACGTCTCTCGAACCACAAAATAGCTTGATCATCCATGGAAAAGCATCTAGCTTGCCCTTTCTCAATTCCATCATGGATTTTTTTCATGACAGTGTCTTCCTTTTGTGCTTCTTTGATTTGGTCGATGAGGGTGGATTTGATCTCCAGATTTGCAAGAAATCCCTTCGAGACTATCTCGAGTCTAAGCCTCCAAAAATCGTCATGAAGTGTGGTATTTTCAGGCTTGACCATAAGACAATTGCAGCGAGCCTTTCGGCTCAAGGCATCGGCAATGACATTGCTTTGCTTGGATGATAATGAATCTCTAATTTATAGTCCTTTATCAATTCAAGCCATCTCCTTAGCCTCATGTTCAGATTAGCTTGAGTGAAGATATACTTGAGACTCTTATGATCAGTATAGATATTGCAAGGATTTCCAAGGAGGTAGTGACGACAAATTTTTAGAGCATGTATAATGGCTGCAAGCTCTAAATCATGAGTAGGATAATTTTCTTCATGGCACTTTAATTAGCGAGAAGCATAGGCAACGACTCAGCCCTCTTGCATGAGAACACAACTGAGACCTATAAACCCTTATTCACCTCAGGTTGAGCAAGGATGGGAACGGTAGTGAGAATATTTTTCAAAGTTTGGAAAGCTTGCTCATAAGCATCGGACCATATAAACTTCACGCCCTTCAGCAAGAGTTTGGTCATGGGCTTGGCAATTTTGGAGAAGTCCTCAATGAACCGCGGTATTATCCCACAAGTCCAAGGAAACTCCGGATATCGATGATGCTTTGAGGTTGTACCCAATTGAGCACATCTTGAAACTTGCTTGGATCGACTGCGACACCATTTTTAGAAAGGATATGGCTGAGGAAGGCATCTTCCTTAAGCCAGAATTTGCATTTGCTAAACTTGGCATAGAGACAATGTTCACGGAGTCTTTCAAGAATGATTCGAAGATGTTGAGCATATTCATCTTCGGTCTTGGAATAGATGAGGATATCATCAATGAAGATTATGACGAAGGAATAGCTCCTCTATGAACACGGTGTTCATTATATACATGAAGTATGCCGATGCATTGATTAGGCCAAAGGACATGATGGTGTACTCAAAGAGTCCATAGCGAGTAGAGAAGGCCGTTTTAGGAACGTCCTCCGATTAGATTTTTATTTGGTGATAACCTAACCTTAGATCAATCTTGAAAAAGAAACAAGAACTGGTCAATTGATCGAACAAGATGTCAATACGAGGAAGGGGATATTTGTTTTTAATGGTGACCGCACTGAGAGGACAATAATCTACGCACATCCTCAAGGTGTTATCTTTCTTTTTGACAAAGATAGTCGAGTACCCCCAAGGTGAGGAGCTTGGACGAATGAAACCCTTCTCAAGTAATTCCTTCAATTGTTTCTTCAACTCCATTAGTTCATTGGGAGGCATACGATAGGGTCTTTTGGATACCAGGGCCGTTCCAGGCGCAAGTTCGATGACAAACTAAATATCCCGGTCAAGTGGCATTCCTAGAAATTCCTCCAAAAAAAATTTGGATACTCGCACACCATGAAGATACTAAAGAGGTCCCAAGTGGAGTGGGATCCAGGCGCTGATCAAATTTTTGAGAGAGATGATCATCCAAGAGCAATCGATAAGAGCACTATACGTGGTCAGCCGATTCATCCCTAGGATAACATCAACTCCCCTAGTATCAAGAACGATCAAGTTCACCGAGAAAGAGACCTCTCAAAGAGGATCTTGGCCTTAGGAATGACTCGATTGGCTCGAAGCTCAGCACCAAGTGCATCAATGTGGAAAGAAGAAGGTAGGATCTTGGTGACCATATGGTGACGCAAGATGTAACCTTCCTTGATGAATGAATGAGATGCTCCTGAATTGAAGAGTACAACTGCAGGGTGGGAGTTCACGAGTAGCGTATCAATGAGCACGCTGTCTTCCTCCTAAGCTTCTTTGGTGGTGACATGGTTGACTTGACCATGCTTGGGAACTTGTGTAGCCTTGGATGCTTGCTGAAGGGGTTGCACTGATTGTGGCAGCCTTGGAGCACTCACTACAACTTTGGTCTTCGGAAAACGGCAATCCCGTGTGAAATGCCCGACACGCCCATAGTTGTAGCATGGGCCTCCGGGGCCACCAGTCACACTCCCTTGCGATCCGGTAGGTCTTGGAGTTTTCCCTTGCAATGAAGAGTACGAACGTCGCACTACCCACATTGGTCGTGGAGCAGCTGAAGTCGATATGTGAGATGGAGGAGGTTGACTCTCCGTATGTGGGTGTTGGGAGTTCCTGCCTGTGACAGCCCAAAAATCATTAATCAAGTAATTAAGCATTAATAAGTATTATTAGCATCATGTTTATTGTTTTGAGCAAGTTTTGGCTTGCAATTAAATTAAACATAAATGGTTAAAGTCAATATTAAATGGTGCTTTGTGAAGCATCTCACAAAGTTGCTATACAACATAGGGCTGAAAATAATTTTAGAAATTATTCCATGCCATGTGAAGAATATAAATGAATTTTCCCAAATTTTTGGGAATTATATTGAAGGCATAAAAATTACCACAAGTTAGCAAAGCTTGCATCTTTGGTGAATTTTAATTGGAAATTGGCTCAGTCTATTGGGGTCAAACAAGTTAAAATGGGTTGTACATAAATTATAGAATCCAACTAAATTTATCCCACAAAAATTGGAGGTTGGAAGACCTTCATTTGGATCAGAACAGAGGGGGGATCTTTTCACCGGTCGGCTACTGGTCACGCGACCCGTGGTCAAATGTTCCCGGGCCCGCTATCAGAGACCGTGGCTAGCTTAGGCCAGGTACAAAAAGGTTTAGGGCCTTTTAATAATCCTGTTAATTCGGAAATAGCAAATTTGGTTTATTGATCAAGTGTTAAATCGGCTGAAAGTTGTAAAATGCATAGAAATTAAAATACTGCTCCAAAAATAGTGAAACCAATTTTGTTGGGTTTGTATGAGCATAATCTACATGTTAAAAAATGCTAGGAGCTATGAAATATGTATTGGAATTTCATTGGTTAATGAAATTCGTTTAATCTTTATCAATTCATAATTAATTATGGGTAACTGCAAAATTGGTGAATCCAGTTTTGTAAATCTTATTAACTTATGCCCTGTTAAGTAAAATACTCACACTCATGTTAAGTATAGTTAATCATCGGTTTAGGTTTAAGTTCTGTGTTGAGCTTAATTAATCCAGGAAATGATTAGATACTTAACAATAATCCAAATAACAAAATCTCGAGGCTTTACACTCATGGTATGATGCATTGCATCTCCGTTATTGTCATGCACTGTGAATCATACTTCTTTGCACGTCATTCATGCTCATCATTGCATGCGTTCTTTTAATGAATGAAGAACCGGAACGTGACGCGAGTGTGATCGAGGGAGACACCGAGGCACACCACTTCTGTGAGTTCTGTTCGGAAAGTATCAGGCAAACCTCAGAGCAGAAAGGCAAGCATCTAAGCATACTGCACCCTTTGTTCAATTTAAATAGAGTCTAAAATTGATAAATTATGCTTTATGTATGTTTGCATATGTTGAGTCCAGCGTCGGGCTGATATGGGTAGAACCTATGTTGATGCATTATCTCTACCTTGACTTATTGATGAATACTTATCCTTATAGCCTTGATGATATAGTTGTTGTCTAGCTTCAAGGTTTATTCGAAATGCTTAGCAATGCTTAGGTCCTCAGTAGAAGTCGAGCGACGGTGCTACCGTTGTTCGCGAGCTTAGGGCTTAATCACTGTTTATAGATACAAAGATGAGGTTGAGATGAATGGTTGAGATGTGAGATTGAGGCGAGATGTGGACAGTGTTAGGGGTATCTTCTACCTAGCAGGAGTCCTCTGGGTAGTTCGGGAGAGGAGCCCGGATGCCATAGACCGCTCGCATCATTTATGGCACGTCAGCACTTCGGCTGAGGTGGCTGGTTGATATGGCACGATGACATGGCAGGTGTTGACTAGGATTAAGGAGCCCACTTATCATCATGCGATTGGATTAGTGAAGGGGTATTTTAGGTTCTAATCTCAACAGTTGGTTATAGATCGGCGGTTGAAAGATGGGGAAAGGTACACGACACCGGCAGTAGAGCAGCATGTGGTGATGGGAGCTCGGGTGCGGCGACGGACTCACCGGAGAGGGCGGAGACCTCATCATCTGGCACGGGGAATGATGGTGAGCAGTGGAAAAGGAAATAGGGGACATAGCGAAACTGTTTGATAGCATACCTTGGGCAGCACGGCTCGGGTAGTCAGTCGACGCGCAGGGTAGACGACGGCGGCGCTCGGGAGTGCGTTGAGGAAGGGGCTCCAGTGGCAGAGAGGCGAGCTGCGGAATCAGCTCCTCATGGGCACGTGGGTCCTAGAGATGCGCTTAGATGCGATAAGGAGGCAACAAGAGCGGCGGGCGGTGAGCTTGGCACAACGACATCAATGGCGATGGCGGTGTGGTTTAGATGGGTTTGTGTGCTCGGTTTTTGGGGGAAAACAGAGGGGAGGGGCAGACTTATATAGGCAGGAGATCACGTACAAAGCAACTCAGATTTGGCAGGGTTGGTTTTTGGGTGAGGGAGGCGGCGGCGGTGGCCGGCGTGGCCGGCTCAGTCTCAAGGCGATGCAGCACGCTTTGGTGCGAAAGGAAGGGGATGTGGCCCACACGTCAAAGGTGGAGAGGAGAAGCGGGCGCTCGGGAGGTGCCAAACCGGCAGTAGGAGCGCAAGAGATGGGCTAGCTTTGGCTAGCCCATGCGAGAGAGGGGGAAAGGGGAGGAGAGAACGGCCATGCCAAAGGGAGAGATGGGCCGGAGTGAAAGGAAGGGAAAAAGGCAAGAGGAGAGGAGATTTGGCCCAAGGAGAGAAAAAAAGATTTTCTTTTGCAAATCCTTTTTTAAAATTTTCCAAAAATTAAATGACGCACCTCGGGGTTTTCAAAAATTATTTTTCACACTATAAAACTCTAATGCATCTACTCCAGCATGAATGCAACACAACCAAGGTGTAACCTAGGGCAAAAATTAAATTTATTTTAGAAAATAGGTTTTAACCTATTCTATTTATTTAAACCCTAATTAAATTCTAGCAAAATTTTAGGGAATTAAGAAATAAAAAATCAGGGTGTTACACCCACTAAAGTACACACAAAAGGGTACTTGTGACAACATTTTCCAATTCAGCCCCGACCGTTTGAACATGCACCTATAGGTGCGGAGGTCCACTAAGGCTACTCCCGGAGCACCCTAGATATGCCTAAAGGTGTGGATGTAGCTAGAACTACTCTTTGAGCAAACTAGATACCTCTACAAACCTATTATGTCCATAACACCTTTACAACGTTACCTCTACATGACTATTATGCCCACGACACCATAGACCAACAAGCAAAAAAGTCACAGCTACAAAAGATATTCGACTTATCTTATCATTATCTCGACATATTGTAAGTAGGAAAAGTGCTAGAGTCAACTGCAACAATGGACGGTGCTTAATCGATGCAAGCGGTATATGGCATCCGAGACTCCTTTCCCAACCTACCCCTAGCATTGCCCATATCTCATCTCATCCTCACACTTATACAACCCAACATTGTCATTATCTTTGTGAACAATTAAATAAACCCAAAGCTCATGAACGATGGCCAAACCACTGCTCAACTTCTACAGATAACCTAAGCTTGCTAAGCACATCGCATTCATTTTACGTTTGACAAATACATGAGAGCCACCTAGGTTACAACGGATCAAGTGATAAATAAAGTCAAGGTAGGGCAATGTAACGTTAGGATCTACCCACAAACCGACATTGACTCGCTAATATGCAAAAATACACAAGTATAATTTATCATATTAACATCACTTGATCCAAAGTAATAGGTGGAGTATACATAGATGCTTGCCTTGCTGCTCAGCTTCATAATTAATAGCCACAAAGTCTTGACCACCCTCGAGCATGCCCGTGTCATGCTCCGGTCCTTCGTTCTCTAAAGAAAAGTGCATGCAATGCGATGAGCATTAATGATGTGCAATGAGATATGCCACATGATGCATAAAGAATGTGGATGTAGTATGATAAGCTAAAAGTACAAACACATGAAAGAACAAAGAAGTTTACAATCTAGTAACATCGGAACTTCCGATTGAAGGTCGAAACTTCCGACTTAAATCGGAACTTCCGAACTAGAAGTCGGAACTTCCGATCGGTCAGACTTTCTAAACCTTTGAAAATATGGGCTATTAGTTAGCAATATTTATTAAAACGGAAGTTCCAGTATTATGGTCGGAACTTTTGGTGTTGGTCGGATACTCTGGGTTTATACAAAAATGAGGCTCTCGGTTGGGCTAACTCGGTGCTAGGACTAGATTGTGTTCCCCGACGAAGAAGCATGCCAAGCCCGTGGTGCCATCGGGAGCCAATTACAGTCTTATTGAAATCCCTATCAACAATTGTCTAAACAACAACATATCAAAGATCTATGTGCTAACTCAATTCAACTCCGCTTCTCTCAACTGTCACCTCTCAACAGCATATGGGAGCACCATCAGAGGTTACAAGAATGAAGGATTTATCGAAGTCCTTGCTGCTAAACAGAGCCCAGCTAATCCTAACTGGTTTCAGGGTATTGCAGGCTCTATAAGGTAGTACTTGTGGCTATTCGAGGAGCATAATGTGATGGAGTTTCTAGTTCTTGCTGGTGATCACCTGTACCAGATGACCCATGAAAGGTTTATTCAGGCACACAGAGAAACAGATGCTAATACTATTGTTGCCGCCCCACCGATGGATGAGAAGTGTGCAACTGCATTTGACCTTGTGAAAATTGACAAAGAAGGGAGGCTGCAACCTGTTTTCGTACATGCATTGCAATTCCTCCAGCCTATGTTGTCGGCTACAAACCTCAATATTCAAACTACACGATCTTCTTTCATGCTGAATTCACTCACTGGAGTATTTTCCTTAGAATATGCATTGTGCCTCTCACTCAATTCCGAAGGCAGGTACCGCCACTCTTATTGTCCATAGGTCCTGTTGGGTGGGAGTGTCCTCGAGGTCGGCTGCAACTTGGTGTAGTGGTTGGATTCAGAACCATGGCCACCACCTCAAATGAAGGAAGCACATATGGTTGATCTGGAGGTGATCTCAGGCATCTTCTGCTATGTGTGCTCATATGTATTTGATATAAGGAAACATAAATAGGGAGTGCACACAGAGAATGTTGGTGACATCCTGGTCATTGATACCAGCAGCAGAAGCATGGTGGTGAGTTTTTGGTTATTCAGTTGTTCAGATGAGAAGAGGGCGCATCCTGTTGGCGATCATGAGCGGCATGATCAAGCTAGGAAGCCCAGATGTTCTGATGCTTCACACGTTCTCTGCTCTATCGGCTTGAGGGAAAGCCGAGTCTCAAGAGTGAGAGAATGTCATGAACTAGGCCTTGGACATGGACTACGGGTTGGGCTACAATGGGAAGGCATGGCCCATCAGGCAGGGTTGGCATATATGAGGAGGTTCGACTATCCAAAAGGGGACCAACTAAGAACAAGACAACATAACACTCTCTTCCTCCCCGACTTCTTCTTCCCTAGCTATCTCCTCTCCGATCCCCAATAACTACGGTGCTCTTCTTCCTAGTCCCTTTCTCATCCCAGTCTAAGCTTCCTCTTCTTCCCATTTTGTACTCGGATCATGTAATCGGCTTTGTGTTGGCTGTGAACATCCGAATTGGGTTGATTCGAGTGTTCGTGTGTGAAATCAGCGTGTTGTGATTCCTTGGGTACATGACACTTGATGTTATAAATGGATTTCAATATGTGATTCCAGAAGGAAAGTTTGGCACAAATTTTAGTGGTCGGGAATTGAGTTTCAGATTCTTGCATTGAATCACAAAAAATTCCAAACTTTGAATGGCTTCCGCAAAAACAATTGAACCTGGGGTACTTGATGACCTCAAGAATCCGTTCTACCTCAACGAATGCTAATAAAGTTTGTCCTTCAGTTTCAACTCTTGATTAAACACAAAAGGGAAAATCGAATGATAGGCTTCAAAATCAGTTCGTTCTTGCTTGTCGCAAGCAAATGCTAAACCAAACGAAAGCTTGTATGCCTCGCTGCTACACTA